>NC_134531.1:149411739-150637572 GCF_050624435.1 Tenrec ecaudatus | reverse complement strand
GACTTAGAAGGTCGTGTCCAGTCAAGTGAGGATGTGGCAATTATACTTACTGGTGACAATAAGCAGTTTTAGACAGTGTTAATATTTAAATCATAAAGATTATTTTTTATTAGACAATTTAGTTCTTTCTTCATCCACAAATTGACAAGTGGAAGATTGGTGTTCAGTTATGTTATTTTAAGTTATTTTTATTTAGTGATAAACTTTGGCTTATAAATTCCCTAAATCTATGTCCTTTATGACAATTACATCTTAGAATACTAGCTTCAGGGGTTGGGTCAGAGTAGCACCCTTTTACCCACAGCAGGAGGGAAAAGCCATCCAAGTCAGCACACCTACATTTGACATTGAGCGAGGATACTGGGGGTTTCTTTCTGCTGCGGTGCAAAGTCCAGCTGAGAGACGACATGCTGCAGGAGCTCAGTGTTCATGAGAACGTAAAAGGGAAATGAAAAGTAGAGTTTTCCATATAAACACTTCCATATTTATTTTCAGGATTCCTCTGAATAAAGAAAAATTTCCTAGAAAATAGTTAATAGTGAGAGTATGCTGGGAATCCCTAAGAATGATTTCCAATGAGACCACTAGATGTGTCTGTAATTTCAGTAAGGAGGAAAATTGTCGACTAAGTTAGGCTAGCAATTTAAAAAGTTCTCAAAAGAAGTAATTCGAGGATTCAAACAGTCTTGATTCGTGATAAATACTTAACAGTATTTGTTGAGAAAGTGACTGCATGGAAAATGCTTGAACAAGGTGTACAAGGTCAGAAAGAGTTCAATGCCACAGCAGTAAAAAGCAATGGAAAGAGAAGTAATGAGAAACTAGCTATTAAACGCATCCTAGCAGGAAACTAGAAGTGATGCCGTAGAACCGGAACATATTAGAAATAGCTAAGCTGACATTGCTTTGGGGGTTAGTTCTTATGTCATGCATATTTCTGAAACTACATTCCTATCCTGTCAATTCTGGCACATGTCAACCCTCTGGGGAAGAGTAGAACTAATTCATAGAGTTTTCAAGGCTATAACTCTTTACAGAATAAGGAAGACTGAAGAAGAGTCCATGTATTTAAGTTATGGTGCTGGCAAGAATATTGAAAATACCATGGACTGCCAAAAGAACAAACCAATCTGTCTTGGAAAAAGTACAGCCAGAATGTTTCTTTAGAAGCAATGATGGTGGGACTTCATCTCACACACTTTGGACATGTTATCAGGAGAGACCAGTCCCTAGAAAAGACAGCATGCGTGATAACATAGAGAGTAGGTGAACACCAAAATGAGGAAGGTCCTCAACAAGATAGAGTGACACAGTGCAGCCACAAGAGCCTCAAACAGAAGAACAATTGTGAGGGTGATGCTAGAGAGGGGGTGCTCCATCCTGTTTTCCATAGGTTCTCTACGCTCATCACCCAACAACAAGTCTTTATAGACTCACTGAAATAGTTAGTTTATTGTGTCAACCTGGCCGATAAACAAAAGTGGGATTAATTGAAGGGCAGAGAGATAAATGGCTCGGTGAGCCTAACCTTTCTTGTCTCTCACTCTTTGATCATCGGACCAGTGTGCAGCTGCCTTGCTTGTTCTGTGCCTCAATTTACCTGTGGAAAGCCTAGCCTGTGGACTGTGTCACTGTAAGTTGAGGTCCCTTTAAGACCACATGATTGAAATTTACATCTCTGGAGCTGGGACTGACTGTTGGTGACCTGCATTGCTATTTGCTGCCTGCGCTGGGATAGCCGATCTCTCAGAGGACTACCTGGCGGCCCTCAAGACTTGAAGGACTGCCAGTGTCTCACAACTCTCTCACGGAAGTGAGTTGCCCTGAGTATTTGTACTGTTTTATAATTTAACTGTTCATTTCTTATATATCTATCTGTTTATAATTTAACAGTACATTTCTTGTGTTATATAGAGCTATCTTTATATATATATATATATATATATATATATATATATATATATATATATATATATATATATATATATATATATATATATATATATATATATATATATAATTATCAGCAATTTGGTTTTATCTCTCTAGAGAACCCTGTCTAGCACACTCACACTGCCACATGTTTCTCCTGAGGGGACGGTGGGTTTGAGAACTTTAACCACTGTACCCCTGAGGCCCGAAGAAAGAAAGAGCCCTTCACAAAGCACTGTTCTGAGAGGTGCAGGGGAAGAAACACCAGGGTCCTAGGACAGGCAGCGAAGGTCAGCCATCTCCAGAAAGCAGTTCTCTGGATAAAGTCAGACTTGGTAGCCTTTGTCAAAGGCCTCAGCAGGCGTTTTCCCCGCCCACCAGCTGGAAAAGACAATGACTTTGATCAAACCTTCCCCGTCTACCAGCGATGGGACCAGGAACAGGTTTATCCTGCCTCTCGGTGTCTTGGTTTTCTCATCTATAAAATGTGGGCTATATTCTGAGAAGTAACTGACTTAATCATTGTATCGCAACTAGAACTGTACTTAGAACACCACCCAAACCCACCACCAAGTCAATTCTGACTCATAGCATAGCGTTGCCACGGTTATGAATTGCTATGAGCAGAGACAGTCTCATATTTCTCCTATAGAATGACTGATGGGCTTGAATCACTGACCTGTGATTACCAGTGCAATGCTTACCTAACAGTCAGCACGAAATACGTGTTAGTTGCTATCATTGCTATTAGATCAACTCATGAGTTGCCATCAAGTTAATTCCAACTTGTAGTGAGTCATTCTGTGTCAGAGTTTCATGAAGCGATTTGGCATGTTCAGAAGAGTTTTGGATTTCCCTGTGCCTTTTATCAAATTTTGAGGTATTGTTTCAAGTGATGGTAACTGGAGGGAATGGTGCAGTGGCCTTATCTGACATCCTCCAGCTTTAGTAGGAAAAAGGAGAATCCAACAAGGCCAATCAGATGCGCCTCCCCCTTCATCCTTCTTTACTCCCAGGCTGCTCCTTTCTCTCGGCTCTGCTGGGTTCACGACCCAACACAAGCGACCATACAGAACTCACAGACAATATTCTTAATTATGGGCATTTATTAGGAAGCTGGGTAAAGTGACTGCACAAGACTTCTTTTAAAGTGTTGAAAATGAAAGATGTTACTTTGAGGACTAAAGTGAGCTTGGCCTAGGCCATATTTTCAATCACCTCATGTGCATGTGAAACTGGACAGTAAGGAAGGCAGAGTGATGAAGAATCAATGCATTTGACTCGTGGCACAGACAAAGAATATTGAAGTACCGTGGACTGCCAAAAAAACAAAGAAATCTGCCTGGAAGATGTCCAGCCAGAATGTTCCTTAGAGGCAAAGATGGTAAGACTGTCTCATCTACTTTGACCATGTTGCAGAAGAAGCCAGTCCCTTGAGAAGGACATCATACTTGGTGAAGTGCTGGAGGAACAAAAACAAGGGACAGTCTCAACAAGATGGGTTGATATCGTGGTTGCATTAATGGGCTCAAACATAAGAACAATTGTGAGGATGGGCAGTGCTCCGTTTTGTTGTGCATGTGGCCAGTCTGAGTTTCAGCAATGTTAAGGAAATTCACAGGTTAGTACAGTCAAGAGCAGAAAACATTTAGAATAAAGTTCTTGGTCCATAGCAGCACTTCTTCTTAGCCAGCAGCCAATCTCTCTCTCTCTCTCTCTCTCTCTCTCTCTCTCTCTCTCTCTCTCTCTCTCTCTCTCTCTCTCTCTCTCTCTCTCTCTCTCTCATTCTTAGCCTGTGGATCACAGTACCTTGGCCTCTGCTTCTGAGGGTCAAGGAGTCTGCCTGCAGCTCTGCTTTGGGCACAGCTTTTGTGCTCTGTCTCTTGGTCTGCATGCCACCACCTCTGTTACTTCAGACAGGGATCTCACATGCGCCCCACCGGGGGCTGCTTTCTCTGGGCATCCCGGGGATTCACTCTGCTCCTGCTTCTGAAATAGGAGTCTGATTGACAGAGAAATGGCAAAGCAATCATTCCCCAAGGTAGAGTGTGCCATATATGCAATCTGCAAGGCCCCACCCACTCATGTTGTGGGAATTATATGGATAGAAGAAGCGTAAGTAAGCCATTTCAATTCGCCACGTAACTATAATTAGAATCTTATCTCCTTTGAATAAATGTTAAGATTTTTAATGTCAGTCTTTAACATTCTTCTGAAATACAACATAATTATATCCAAATATATCCATAGTTCCCATTGCATTATGGCTGCATTAGGAAACCCGCCCCATCAAACAAATTAAACAAAATTAAAACAAACAACAATAAGAAAGCCACCAAACCACACTGTCCTCATGGTATATTCCTGTTCAAAGCAACCCTGTAGAACAGAGTAAAACTGCCTTGTACGTTTTCTGAGGCTATAACTATTTAGGGGAACAGAATGTCACATATATATGTTTTCCCACAGAGTGTGTGTTGGCTTTGAACTACTGACTTGGTTAGCAGCATAAAAAACAAAACACGCTGCCATGGAGTTGATTACAACTCATAGCTACTCGATATAGGGCGTCCAGACTTATAAATCTTACAAGAGCAAATCACCTTGTTTTTTCAGTGGACTGACTGATGGGTCTGAACCAGCAACTAGTGGTTGGCAGTCCCATCCTCACCCGAATGCATCACCAGGGCTCCCAGAAGAGCAATAGATTGAATTAAATTGCCTCTTTCATTTGTCTGGATTCTGGATTTTTAATATCAGAAGATGAATTAGTGGTTCATAACTTCTATATTAAACAGAAAATACATTGCAGTGAAACTTCCTGGGAGAGTCCCTCTTCCCACTAGTGGGATGTACCCTAGCAAGCTCCTGGCCGCATCACAGACTGAGCAAACTGGGCAAACACCACCTGAGGGACTTGCACAGAGGTAAGAAGGGGCAGATCAGGAGCCCTGAACAAAGGGAGAGAAGTATTTACACCTCTGACGAGTCATCAAGTCTCTGCAGCGAGCTGAGGGGCCTCCCACACTCCGAGACTTGGGTGTAGTCCAGACTGAATGATGGCAAGGTCCTCTTTTGGCAACGCTTTCGTCCCCGCCGCCGTGTGCCTCTCTTTCATCTCTGCTTAAGATACAAGGCAGGGGCTTGGAACTGCTCTCTGTGACTGCCATGCTAACCAAAGTGTTTACAGGAAAATTAGGGAGATATCTGGATCCAAAGGCATGTGGAAATTGTAATCAAGGAAATGTCTGTTGAGCCACAAGGCTTGGGCTCATCTGGTAGTGATTCCATCGAGATATCAATCCTAAACTGGTTATTTTGTGGTACGAAGGTTTAATAGCGAAGAATGCCATTGGGTACCTGAAGAGCAATAGAATTAGGCCTCTGTTCATAAGAGGCCGTAGCACTGGCCATATGAGTGGCCCGAAAGATCACTCATGCAGAGTACAGGAAAAGCACGTATGCATGGACACACATGCATGGACACATGCACACACTCACATGTTTGGCAATTAGATGTGGCATCGGTTAACTTCCTGACAAAAAGACCACCACTTCTAAAGCTAATAATTCTGAACTCTTGAAGGGAGGCAGTATCTCCAGGTAGGGTCCTGTCCCAGGAAAACGAGGTAGAATCGCACAGAAAACAGTCGATTTTGCCCTAAGAACAGTCCCTATTCCCCCAAACATTTTTCCTCCTACAGCAAATCATGCTCAGCAGAAAAACAAAAAAAGGATATGTTTATTTGTATTATCAGTAAAGTTGACAATTTATCCACATTTCCTGTGGGTGAGTCATGTACTCATGTTTACTGAGAGAGACAAACAAATGGAGAAGTGAAGCACTGCAAAATTACTAATCAAAGACGCAAAACTGACGTAAGCCCCCAAAAAGGTATGGGTTAAGAATGTAATCAGCAAACAGCTCAGTCTGCACAGGAGGGTAAGACCTCCCACCGGGGAGGCTAGCTGTCTTGTAGCCTGCCTCTCTGGAGCACCTCTGTTGATCTTGCACAGATGCTTGTAAACAGAGCAAACATCAATATTTGCTCAAGGAAAGAAACCACATTTTTTGGGATTCTGTGTGAGAAGAGATACTGGACTTGCTCCACTTTACACTGTGTAAAGGGTGTAAAATATTTGTCTCTATACAGGAAACCCCTGGGTTGGGAGGAAAACCATCAGAAAATGAAGCAAATATGCAGTGTTTTTCGCATGCAAGAACCGAGAAGAGGACCAGTCTTTGGCAGGCAATTCCTGGCTATGCCTCTGGGGGAACAGATTTGAATTGCTGTGTCCGCCCAATAACCAGGTCTGAGTTTCGCCTCTCCTCCAGGATTGATTTGGCTGCAAACTGGAGGAGTGTTATTTTCATTAGGTTTTCTGGGAGTGTTTTTATCATTTTGAAAAATCAGAGAGACTGCTATACATGTGCACACAATAGCCTCACTGTAAAAGATCCTGAATGATGGAAAACACCACCAGAAAGTTTAGAAATGGGTATTAATAATATGGGTTGGGTACACATTTATTCTATATCACATGTATTAATCATACTAATTAATCCTGAAACAACCCAATGTAAGGGTGACCATTAGAGTAAGTCGCTGATTTATGAACATCCAGTTTAGGGACAAACTCATATACTCCCTTTAATGTTAATGTAATTCAATTTCTATTTGAAATGACTGAATTAATCCTAAAAAAAAAAAAACCCTCACTTCCATTGAGACAACTCTGGCTCATCTTGACCCCACAGGGAAAGATAGAATTGCCCCTGTGGGTTTCCAGACTATAAAAGCAGAAACACTTATCTGTCCCCCATGGAGTAGCTGGTGAATTCATAGTTCACTATACCAACGTACAACAACCTCTTCATTTCAATCACCTGTCCCTGCAGCAGCTTCTCAATCATCACAAAGTCTTCTACGCTGTGCTCGTCCAGGTTGACTAGTGAAAATAATTCATTGACACTCGTCTATACCACAGAGCAATTACATATTAAGAAAACACCCCAGCCAAGTCCAGATCAAGTCCATAGGTCTGACATTAGCCCATATGTCTGATACTAATCCATAAATTCCTCTTTTAGACTCACGGGACACATGCAATGATGCCGGATGCAGGAAGATCACAGGCCAGTGGTAGGAAAGTTTTGTAGATCCATGGCGGTGGAAGCATCTCAGGACTGGCATGAGTCTCCACATGGCTCCTCTAGCTCCAGGTCTCTGGGTCCATCAGTGTATCCCCTGTGGCTTGTCAGCAGGAATGACTAACCAGAATCCTCAGAAGAAGGCCATGCTCACACGGAGGCATTATTGGCTATGACCTGATTGACAGGTCCTTCCCTGGAGTTGACAGGAGATAATGTAACTGCCACACAATCTTTTCTTTCATCAAAATACAGCTAACTAAGAGCCATATGCACTTACTCCAACTTATTTTCTTAAATTCTACTTAAGGGCAAAGTTTGTAGCAGAATTTCTTTGCAACCCAAGAAAGTTCCTGCATTGCTACTGCCACATATAACTGTGACAAAAGTCCTCTTTAGACTCACGACACATGAATGATACTGAATGCAGAAAATTACAGGCCAGTGGGTAGAAAGTCTTTGGATCCAGTGTCATGGGAAACATCTCAGTGCTGGCAGGGGTCTCTCTGGGCCTTCTCCGGTTTCCGAGGTCTGGTTGCGTCCGTGTGATTTGTCTTCTGCGATGTCTCCCAGGGAGTGGCAGAGAGAGAGAGATGTCTTTGGCCTCCAAGGAGGATGTACCAGATTTCCCAGAATTCTCAGGAGGCCATGCCCACACAGAATTCTCATTGACTATCTACAGCTTGATAGCCTAGGCTCCACCCCTAAACCCTCAGTCCTTAAATTGCCACCAGAATAGGTGACTACCACGCTATGGACCACAATTCTACTCTGACATAACTGATTTAATGCAACTAGTTAGTGCCACCTAACTCTACAATCCATAAGGCACGTGTTTGATTGTCATATACATTTTTCTTGAACAAAGAGCAGACTGAATTCTTCATTCAAACACTGGAAGCAGTGACCTTCACATGTTGCCTAATCTAACAGGAGAAATGACACAATCACTTTCTAACCCAGCCCTATCTCTGCTAGCACAACTGTAGCCTGCAACAAACTGATATAAAACCCCAAAGGTCTCTGGATCTCAGTGGTCCTCCACCCCTCAAAGGTTCAACCATGATGACTGAGGACATTCCCCCTGGTTCCACGTGTCCTAAAGGTGTCTGAAAGAAAGATACATTCCTGCTCTATGTTATTTCTACTCACATAGAAACTATTAACAAGCCCTCTGGGCACATGCCCCTATAATTATGTTCAGAGGTTCATGCTCAAAATAATCCAATACTGTTGAATTTCAGTAAAACCTCCACTCTTCCAAAGATAGGTGGTGCATATGACTTCAACAAGGGTTGAAGAAAAAGGTCAGCTGTCATTCTTGGCATTTGCTTCCTTTCTATATCTGTTTGGGCATCCTCTGGTCCAGTGGTGTCACTAGGGATAGGGGATGCTGTCAAAAGGGTGATACTAAATTACTTTTCATGGCCCTTCTTGATGTTTGGGCTCATGAAGAGATCACGGAAAATATAGGAGCTATAGCAGAATGCACTGATGAAACTAGATGGTTCCCAGCTAGCAGAAAAAATAGGCTCGGTTTTCAAACAAGAAGCTAGCCAAGTGAGGCATCAATTAAGTCCACATGGAAGAAGCACACCAACATGTGATGCAAGGATTATAAATAATATAATCCAACCCTTATGGAAGGAGTGGTGTCAGAGCTACATTGTGAATACCTGCTTTGCAGAATTCTATGGATGACAGTGAAAGCCCAAAATCCATCTCCAGGATCTACGTAGGAGTTGAGCTGCCAGAAAATCTCCTCCAATCATAGCTGAGAGATGTGAATGACCCTCTTATCAGACAGGAAACATTGTAAAGTCAATTATAGCAGACGTAGTTAGGTCAAAATGTACTTACTATCTTATCATTTGATTCACCTGTTGAGCCATTTTTAAGCTGTTTCAGTTCAAAAAAGAAAACCAAGTAAGAGGAAATACACATGTATTAAGCCCTGGTGAACCCCCTCTGACCATGGACCAGAATGCATTGACACGTGCATTGTTGTAGATGTCAGCACCCTATCAGTTAGGTAAAAATTCAGCACCCTATCAGTTGATCTCCCTTATAATCTGTTTAAGTGTGTTCTAAATGTTAATATTTCTGCTTTCCTTCTCATGGAGGTCTCTATCTGTTATACTTTTTTGTTTGATGTGCCAATTATATGCCAATATTGGGGTCATCCTCCTGACTTTTTGTTATATATTTTTTCTGTTTTTCAGCATAGGAAGCCCAGGATTGAGGAACCTATAGAAACAGCAAGTAGAATAACAATTATTGGGGGGTACAATGACGAGGAAGTAAAGTAAAGGGGATCTGATATCAAGGAGTTCAAGAAGAAAGAGAAGGTTTTGAAACTGTTTGTGGTAGCAATAGTACAATAGTACTTGATGTGATTGAACTATGGAATCATATAATTCCTGTATTATCTCCCAATAAAATTGTTTTGAAAACAAAATGTTAAAAATAAATTTTAAGTGAAGAATAATAATGAAAAACAAAATAAATAAAATAAATGCCTAGAATCATTAAACTTTGTTTCAGTAAAAATCTATTATTTTTAAAAAATATCCCTGCAAAATTAGTTATAACAAAATTTTCCTTAAGCCCAGCTTACATGTATTAATATAATTAAAAGACTAACTTTTTTTAAAGACTAACTTTTAAAAAATCATTTTACTGGTGGATCATACAACTCTTTTCAGAATCCATATATCCATCTATTATGTCAAGCACATTTGTACATTTGTTGCTATCATCGTTTTCAAAGCATTTTCTTTCTATTTGAGCCCTTGGTATCAACTCCTCGTTTTTCCTCCCCTCCCCCAACCTCCCACCCTCATGAACCCTTGATAATTTATAAATTATTATTATTTTCTTATCTTACATTGACTGATGTCACCCTTCACTCACAATTTTTCTGTTGTCCGTCCCCGTGGGAGGGGGTTATAGATAGACCATTCTGGTCGGTTTCCCTTATTTCTCCCCACCTTACCTTTACCCTGGCATTGCTACTCTCATTTGTGGTCCTGAGGAGTTTATCTGTCCTGGATTCCCTCTGTTTCCAGCTCATATCTGTACCCATGTGCATGCTTTGGTCTATCTTGATTTGTAAGGCAGAATTGGGATTATGATATTGGGGGGAAGAAGCATTAAAGAACTAGGGTAAAGTTGTATGTTTCATCGGTGCTACACTGCACCCTGACTGACTCATCTCCTCCCCATGACCCTTCTGTAAAGGGATGACCAGTTGCCTACAGATGGGCTTTGGGTCTCCACTTTACACTCTCCCTCATTCACAATGATATAATATTTTGTTCTGGGTCTTTGATGACTGATACCTGGTCCTATTGACACCTCATAACACAGGCTAGTGTGCTTCATCCATGTTGACTTTGTTGCTTCTCAGCTAGATGGCAGGTTGTTTATCTTCTAGCCATTAAGACCCCAGACACAATGTCTATTGAAAGCCAGGCACCATCAGCTTCAGCACATTTGCTTATGCACCTAATTTTGTCTTCAGTAATCGTGTCGGGAAGATGAGCATCATGGAATGCCACATTAATACAACAAAGTGTTCTTGCGTTGAGGGAGTACTTGAATAGAGGCCCGATGTCCATCTGCTACCTTAATACTAAACTATAAATATATGTACATAGATCTATTTCTCCATTTTCAAATGTATTTACATATGTACATGCCTGTATTTAAACCTCTATCAGTGCCCTTTGCCTCCTAGTTCTTTCCTCTATTTCCCTTTACTATCCCTTTGTCCCACTATCATGTTCTGAAAGGCTAACATTTTGTGCTAATTTATTTTTTAACTTTTAATGTGCTCTGGTCAGATCTGTCATTATTGATTATAATAACACTGATTCATGACACAAGCCATGTGCTGTTATTTTCATTGCTGCCAATGTTTCTCTCGTCACTGGTTTGTCATTCGATGTGGCATTTTAGCTATGGTATTGTGATAATCATTATCTGTGAATCTATGTCCATGAACATTTTGAGAATTAAGTAGTCCTCAAAGGAAGATAAGGAGAAATATTAAATGCTTCTTCTCACTAATAATTGTTGTAACCAATAATGTGATTAAATGTAGAAAGATTTTACAAAACAACTGTCTCATTCTTATTGCCATAGTATCATTCCAACTCATAGAAGCTTTTACAAACAGAGTTAATCTGCCTTATGTATTTCTAAGACTGGACATCTTTCCAGAAGTAGAAAACAAAAGGCATTAGATTTAAGACATTTAAAACAATATTAAAATTACTGCGATAACATTACTAAAATCATACAAAAATATTGCTGAGAGTTCTGTCTGTCCTGCTATGGGGACGTCCGAGTTCTGAGTGAGTCGGCGGTGACACTGCCCTTAGTGACATTGCCCTGTCCTCCCAGTAGCTGTAGACTACGGCTCAGCCGGGGAGTACAATGGCCCACATTCACCTTGGCTTACTAAAACCCATCTTAGGTATGTTAACACAAGCAGTTGAATCCCATTTTTCAATCTTCTAACCCACCGTTCTGAAATATATTTATGCAAAACCATTCATCTTTAGCATAGTATTTTTGAATTACTTATAGGATTAATTTCGTCCACTTGGTGGTATGCATTTTACCCATTTGGAAAATTAAAGGAGTGGATTAAACTATTTCTGAAGACATTTTCAGATATAAATCTCCTTGGTTCTAAACTGGGTCCATTTTTCTACACTAAGATTTCCATCCATTCATCCATCAATCCATCATCCCTATATTCACTCACTAAAGAAAAAATGCATATAAGCAGGTTTAAAAAATGGATGGAATTTTTTCTCATGTACTTGGAGTGACAAAGGAGCACTTACTATATGCTAGCTATTACTGCAGTGGTACATTAACAGGGAACTACCAGGAATTCAGGCAGGATGCAGAAGAAAATGTGGGACATCAGACATCATTGCTGATGTCAGACGGATCTTAGCTGAAAGCAGAGAATACCAAAAAGATGTTTACTTGCGTTTTATTAAGTGTGCAAAGACATTAAAACTATGGATAACCTGTGTGCACCATATCAACCTATGGCTAACCTGAAGAAGAGAATTCCAGAATACTACATTGTGTTCATCCGGACCTTGTACATAGATCTAGAGGCAGTTGTGCAAACGGAACATGGGAATGTTGTGTGGTTTAAAATCAGGAAAGGTGTGAATCATGTTTGCATCCTCTCAACAATACCTAGTCAATCTACAGACTGAGCAAATAATCAGAGAAGCTGCATTATATGAAAAAGAATGTGGCATCAGAATTGGAGAAGGGCTTATTTACAACCTTTGATAAGTAGATGACACCGCCTTGCTTACTGAAAGTGAGGAGGTCTTGAAGTACTTGCTGATGGAGATCAAGAATATCAGCTTTCAGTAAGGATATAACTCCATGTAATGGAGAAAAGATTGAAGTTGTCAAGGATTCAGTCTTGTTCATATCCACAATCAATGCTCATAGAAGAAGCAGTCAAGAGATCAAAGGACACATTGTATTCGGTGAATCTGATGCACACATTCTATTTAGAATCTGTCCTGCTCCTGTACAGTTATCTGCTTAAGGGAACTGGGATTGATGGAGACACAAACATTGTAACAGGATTGATGATCACCTGGGGACACAGTGGGAGGAGGGGGAAATGAGGAATCAACATCGATGTGTAAAAGAAGGGGGGGGACAAAACTCCACAGTTGATTTTTATGATGCTTGCACAATATTTCTTGATATGAATGACTTATTACAGTTTATATGTTAGTTATAGCTCAAATAAAAGTGAAAAGGGTGTTGAAGAGCAAAAATATTACTTTGAAGACTAAGGTACACCTGACCTAAGCCATGGTACTTTGAATTGTCTCATATACACGTGGATGTTGGACATTGAATAAGGAAGACTGAAGAATCAATGCATTTGAATTATGGTGCTGGCAATGAATATTGAAGGTACCATGGAGTGCCAAGAAAACCAACAAATCTGTCTTGGAAGAAGTATTGCCAGAATGCTCCTTAGAAGCAAGGATGGCAAGACTTTATCTCATGTCCTTTAAACATGCTATGAGGAGAAGAGCCCCAGCAAAGAACACCATGCTTGGTAAAGTAGGGGTGATGTAAATAGGAAGACTCTCAACAAGAGGGATTGACACAGTGGCTGCAACAATGGGCTAAAACATAACAACGATTGTTAAGACCATGTTTGCTTCTGTGGTTCCTAAACTCACTATGGGTCAGAAGAGACTCAAGGGCATCTAACAACAACAACCAAGTATTGCATTAGTCAGAAGAATTAAGTAACGCTCAAGACTAAGAAGTATCCAGGACAATGCCTCGTAGATAGTACATGCTCATGGATGTTACTACTGTGACCAAAGTTACTACTGTATTCAATACGCTCCTCTTCTGTTACTATCCTCAGTTGTGACACTTGCCAAAAGGACATCTGCCCAAATTTCATCAGGACTTCCCTGTCCTATCTCCCTTGTTGAAATACCAAAACCTCACTGCCATCAATCGATGTTGGCTCATAGCAACCTCTAGATCAGGAAAGAGCTACCCTTGTGGGCTTCTGAGATTGTAACTCTTTATGGGAGGAGAAAGCCCCATCTTTCTTCAGGAGAGCAGCTAGTGGTTTCAAATTTTGGATCTTGTGGTTAGCAGTTCCACTCCTAACCACCAGATCTCCTTGTTATAAGTACTGAGGTTACAATATGATCATTGAATGTAGGAGTTGCCCCCCTGCATTAGGATGGAGCATGGAGGCACACCTGACCCTTGCTTAATGGCAGTAGTGAAAACATACATCAGATATGTCTACCTCCATTGCCATTTAACATAAGAGATAGCAACAAACTGTGTATAAATAATTGAATATGAAATTAATTATCGATGTCAATGTTTACCTGACACATAATACACTGATCGTAAAAAAGGAAGAAGAAGAGCTCTGTGGAGCATTGTTCTAACGTGATACACATGAGGCCACTATGAGTTAGAATTGACTTGATGGCAATATGCAAGGTGGGGAAAAGGAGAACATTGGACATTCAAAACCCTTTCTGTAAAAAGCGAGGTAGTAAATATTTTCATTTTCATGAGCCATATCTTATCCATTGTAGTAGAAAGTATCCAGAGATTTAAAAAAACATAAGCAAATGAATACAGCTATGTTTCCCTTGCATTTTATTTACAAATATGGGTAGCAGAATTGTCCAAGGTTTGTTGCCCCCTGCTATTTGGCCACTGAACAGAAGAGGAGCCCAATAAATGTTTGTTGACTTGCTACTGCCAAAGAAAAGTAAACAAATAATGAGTGTTACTAGTTCTGAACTCTTCTTCAACCTGCCCATGGCTTTGAATTGGAGAAGCAAAATCCCTACCCACACTCGACTTTTGAGACTTTTTAATACCATTTATCAATTCCCTGTCAGTGTAGGAAACTTAAAATGGTCAATTCTTTTGCCCTTTATGGAAAGTTCACATCTAGTTACCCTAACCTTGCATTGGGAGTGCCCGCGGTGCTTTGCTTGAACAAGGGATCGTGACATGTTAGGATATCTAAGGCTATTCCCAAACCTCTTGGAAAGTAAACTCTGCCCCAGTGCGGTGTGATGACCAAGCCGCATGGACAAATCACATGGAGACACCCCAATCAACATCCCCCTGCTGTGCTGTGCTCCCTACTATCAGCCACCACCAACTGTCCCATCCATGGGAACTGGGTCTAATCTTGTGAGTGAACAGATCCAATTGGAAGTGGAAGGCCCAGCCTCTGCCCCAGCTGCGGGAGGGACACCACACAGAGGAAGGTCCTTCCTGGTTTCCAAACCCACAATTGGTAGTAAATGAAACTTTGGCTTTGAGCCATGGAGATGTTCGGTTGTCCGTTAAACCATAAGAAGTCATCACAACCTGGAAATCTAACTCTACGAGCATCGCACTTTTTGTCTTATTTGTTCACTAGCGTCTGTTAGCATTCTAGAACGAAAAACAGACCTGCTGCCATGGATTCTCACTCATGGAGGCCCGTTGAGTAAAGCCGCGGCATAGACTTTCTGGGCTTCAGCCTTGACCAAGGCAGATCACCAGGCCTCCCTGTGACAGAGACCCTCGCTGTGTGGGTTTGAAATGCCGATCTTGGGGTTCTTCGTCAAGCCCAACAAGAGAAGGAGCCTTTTTGAACGGCGCTTGGCAATAGGAAGTATTCCATACGTAACTGTTGAATGAGAGATGAATGAGTAAATGATGAAAATAAGCTTCCCTTCATTGTACTCCTCTTTGCCTCACTGAATCCCATCCAAACCCTTTAAGGCCTATGCTAACATATCACTTTCTTCCAAAAATCTTGCTGATGGTCCCCTATATTAGACCATATTCTTGTCTTTTTTTCCTTTTCCTTCATAAGGCTAATCTCTATTATAATTCATATTAGGGTTCTTTTAAGTACTTGTTTCAAATCTGTCTCCCTTCTCGAACATGAGCTCCAAAGCCAAAGAATTAAGTGTGTCTTGTTCCATCCTCTACCTAAAGTCCAATGAGTGCCCAATGTAAAGACATAGTAAATATTAATGAATACATGACTAAAATGACTATAAAACAAAAAGATTATCTGGAAAGTTCTGTGAAAGTTGTACAGGGGCAATCCAGGGATGCTATGTCATCATTGTGCATAAATAAAAAATTTTAAGTTTTAAAATATTTTTCATGGACTTCTTGATGGTTATTTTATTTATTCATTTTCTCAACTTCCTGACAGAGTTTTTCTGTTTTCCAAAAGCCCTGAGCATCCACACAGTCGCAGGCTGAGCATAGGCTTATTCAGAGAAGCAGCTCCAGAATGTATTTTCTTGCACAACCAAATAGACAGGAGGGGGCTGTGCTCATTCTGTTGATCGGCAGCCTGCTCCAAAGCTGCATACCCTCACATGCTGTAGTCAGCCCTAACTGCCACGTTGCCTCTCCAGTGTGGGAGGGAGACAGTCGGGTTCTTCACATAACTAGCTCTGGAAATGGGAGTGGGGAGACAAGAACACAAGGACGTTGCCATGGGACCCAACATGGGCCTGATGCATGGAAACCTAAGAGAGCCCCAGGGCAAGGTTGGGAGCCTGAACAAGGGACGAAAGAGGCCGCCCATGGTTTAAAATACAAATAGCAGTCTATGTTTTAGTTCAGAGTATTGTATTCCCACAGCAGGCTTCTCACTATTCACTGAGGCCAGCTTCCTCGCTCCAGTCAGGGGTCGGGTATACCGTGTCACTGTTACTGAGGCACTGAAAGCAGCAGGTCAGAGGGCCCTAGCTCTGCCAGCAAGTATCTCAACAGCCCTAACCCTGTTTCCTCATTGTGAGATGGCAATAGTACCTTCATTGTAGTGGAGAATTGAGGATCCACTACAAACACACAAAAACAATAAAATTTGAAGACCCACTAGTGGCAGTAAATCAATGTGGACTCATTGCAGCCCAGGGGGGTCAGAGTGAATATGTGCTTCACAGGACCTTCAAACGGCTGTTTTTTGTTCAAAGTAAATCATCAGGGTGGACTTGAACCTCCAGACCTTCAATTGGCAACTGAATACACTAACCATTTGCACCACCCAAGGACTCTGAGGAATAAGTCTAAAAATAAATAGAAACGTGTGAGCATTTGCTATGTGCCTGGCAATGAACTTTAAATGTGTTAAACCACTGAATCTTTCTACTTATGAGGGAGAGTCTCTGATTGTTTCCATCATTTATAGATAAGGAAACTAAGGTCACGCAACTGGTACAGTGTGAGAGAATCTAAACGACTTTCAGAACCCTGAAACCAGAGGGTTAAGCTCTGCACAGCCAACCAAAACACTGACAGCTCAAACCCATCCAAGCAGCTCCTTGAGGGGGGAAACATAGCAACCTGCTCCTGTAAAGTTCACAGCCAAGGACACCCTCTGGAGCAGTTCTACTCTGCGGCGTGGCAGTGCTGTGTGTGGGGATCAACTCAATAGGACACAGCAACAGGGGTTCATGGCTTAGACTCTGGGCCCTAACGTGTTTAAAAATCCAGGTGTACGAACTGGGTGGCCATCTCCATTCACTGGCCCGTCTGTCTGCCGAATAGTCATGAGACAAGCTTCTCCCAGGAGGCCAGATGCTCATCTTGAGGATCACTCCAAGCCAAAGCACTAAGTAGTAATTTACAGGGAGCTCGGGTCAGCAGAAACACAGCCACAGGTACAAAGGGCTTCTTGGTTTGTTTGTTTTTTCCTCCCGAATATATAAAGTCAGTGTTCGAGACTAGGCTTTTAATACAGTTCACTCAGGTGGTCTTCCCCATACAAGAAGCTGAACACACTTTATATAGCTGCTCTTATTTTCATGCACTCCAGAAAAAGATCAAGAAGTGGGTGGGACACACGGCAACCACAAACTGCTGGTGTTCTCTAACCCCCAAAAGGCCCTCACTAACAGCAGAGACACAGGGAAGAGTATATAGCAAAATTCTCCCGGGTGGTTAAAAGCCTAACCAAATATTGCCTACCTGTGCGCTTTTTCAGATGGAAACTCTCTTTCCCCTGGAATTACCAGCTCATCACAATGTGCTGTCAGTATTTATAAGATACTCGGAAGCCCTACAGAAGCTGCAGTAAACAGCATCCCAACCTTTACTGACCACCCCACCCCCACCCACCTGAAAACCAAGCTGCCTTAAATCTACAAGCCAGGACTTTCCTCAAACCAGAAAAGAGTCCCTTGCCGAATTTTAAGGAAAACAAATGAAAAGGCAAACTCTAGACCAAATGATCATTTTGATATTGTTCTCTTTCAAAAAACAAACCAAAACTATAGACCTCTTCAATAAAACAAAATAAGACAAAAACAGGAGCCCTCAAGTTGACTCAGACTCACAGTGCCCTTATGTATTTGAGAGTGGGGCTAATCCATTGGATTTTGCAGTTTGGGACTATGGCTTTTACAGAAGCAAAAAGCAGATCGCCAGATTCTTCTCCCACAGCACCACTAGCTAGCCTTAAAGTGCCAATCTGTAGAATTGCAAACTATCCCAGCTAAAGTCTGTGGTTGGTGTTTCAAGGTCACATATCATTTTTACCATCGGCAACTAAATTCTAAAATATTTCTCTTCTCCAAGGTCCATTCTTCCCAGAGGCCTCCCTGATGTCTGGATTGATTTTCTCTCTTCAGCTGAGAAGTACTCAGAGCCCCTCCATATATCTGCCAGTAAGTGCTGCAAAAATCTGAACAAAAGAGAAATTGGCGGTTTGAGTTAATCGCTGGAGAAAGTCACATGCTTTTTGATTGTCTGTGGAACAAGGGGCTGCTAGAGGTGGAAAGAGGATTTTTTTTCTGATGCTTAAACATGTGATATACAGATAACGAAAGAAACTTGTGGTCGCATGAGGAGTACAGCTGGACTGACTGACATGTCAAGGAGCAGCATGGAATTGGGATAAGCCAAGTCTGGTAGTGATATCAACTGATGAAATGGACAGAACAATAACTGAGGCACCAATTAAGTTTCGCACATTCACACAAGCCTCGCCACATGGCAAACTCACTCCCCAGAACTTGTTTGACTTTGAAATATTAAGCTTGATGTCTTCTTCTGTGGGAATGTTCAGAATGTCAAAATAAGTCCGAGGTCATTGGCATGCCGCTGATATTTACCATTTCACTGGAGAATATGAGGGTATGCCAAAAGGGTTCCTCCTGCATCATAGAAACCTGATTTAAACCAAAACACGTTTGTTCTGCAAAATATGAAGCTATCCTTTATTGACATATCTTCCATTTAGATCTGTATGCTTCTGAAGGTAGTATTTCCACTCTCTATCCCTTCCCTGGAAGAAAGATGTCTACACTCACTGATTGGCACCGCATCAAAATTTCAGTTTTGCCATTCTCAGAGGACTCAAATCATGCTCCTTTTCAGTGTTGTTTGAGTTTAGGGAACACAAAGAAGCCTGAAGGAGGAAAACCCGGATTATGGGGCAGATGTGATAAGGTTTCCCATTGAAACGCTGATAGGACAACCTTGCTCCCCTAGAGGAATGAACAGGTATAGCAACAACATGTTTTACAAGTGCTTAGTGCAACTTAGGGCTACTTTTTCACCAATATAGTTTTCAATTTTCTGTAAACTTCTTCAAGGTAAGCCTCCATGATCATACTGGGTCTTGAGAAAACACATCAAGATTACTCTTTGGGAATCACCCGAAATAGTCACTATAAGATTTGGACTGACATCGTTACCCACAAGGCCAGTTTTGATTGGTCATTATTCCGAGGATTATAGTGATAAATTTAAGATTCATCCAGCTATGACTCATTCCACTAGACGGTCTTCATTAACTTTTATCTTACTTCAGAGGCCGATAGAAAGACCAGCTGTTTGAGCGACCTGACCTTCCCTCGATGCGTGTCGCACCCATTTTGCCAAGAGCTTATTGAGGCCAAGATGTCTACTCCAAAATGAAACTGCCGAACTGTGTGAGATCTCAAGTTGAGTAGCTATTTCCTCAAGGTTAATTCCTCTTCCACTAGTTATGGACTTCAGCCACAGGTTCTTCAATCATGAAAGCAAATGGTTTTACCTCTGGCTCATCTTTGAAATACTTTCTATATCTAAAAACTTTTTGTCTTAGATGGGGCATCATTCCTATAAATGTTTGGCAAATCTTCAATAACTTGGGAAGATGTACACTTAAGTTTTGCTAAAAATTTGTGTTAAAACTGACTCAAAATTGTATTTTCCCATGTCACAAAAAGTATACCTTGTGGGTGAAGGGAGATGTGAGACAGTGTAAGACATGACAAAATAATAATAATTTATAAATTTTCAAAGGTTCATGAGGAAGGGGGCAGGGGAGTGAGGGGGAACTTTGAGGAGCTGATAGCAGGGGCTCAGGTAGAAAGCAAATGTTTTAAGAATGATGATGGCAACAAATGTACAAATGTGCTTGACAATATGGATGGATGGATGGATACATTGTGGTAAGGTGTACAAGCCCCCAATAAAATGATTTTTTTAATTCTAAAAAAAGAAAAGTATGTTTTGTTTTGAAGGCACAAGAATGATCCGAAGACAAGAACACTGCGAGAGAACCTGTATGCAGCTATTTATCGAAGGGACAAGATTTACTACATTCTATTTAGAATGAGCCTGTGCATGAACAAATTGGGACGCTAGTAGGAAGACTATGTAAAATGTACCATGGCGTATTCCTGCCCATTGTCCAAGGTGATATGTACGCATGCCATAATGTTTATGTTTAGCGAGAAAAAAGTAGTATATGAATACATACCCAGTGTAAAAATAATCAAATGGAAATATAAGAGTATAAAGTAAATGTTAATTCCTAGTCTTCCCACTATTTTCAATCTTAGCCTCTTTGATAGAAAGCTGCTGCTAACGTTCTTATGCACATTCTTCTGTGTATATAGATGAGCTCTCGTGCAGCAGATTTACCCGGTGCAACATATTCTTTGCTTTCCTGAGGGATGATTGTGTACCCAAGAGAAATTAAATCCTTGAAAATTCCATCTTTTCTCCCATTGTGATGTTGTTGTCTGTTGGCCTAGTATTTTTTTTCTTTACATTGAGTTGTAATTCATACTAAAGTCTGCAATCTTTGGTCTCCATCAGTGAGCATTTCAGGACTTCTTCACTTGAAGCAAGCAGAATTGTGTCAGCTTCCTACTATCCGGATGCCATATTCCTCTTCATATACTCCATCTTCTTGGGTCATATGGCCAGCACTCAGATAAAATAAGTATGGTGAAAAGGTACCAACGTGAGGTATGCCTTTCCTGATTTCAAGCCATGCAGTACCCCCATGTTCTGTTTGAACAAATGATTCTTGATCTTTCTATGAGTGTGGCATCAGCAAAATGAAATATTCTGGAATTCCTATTTTTTCAGTGGTATCCAGTTTCTTGTGCTCCACCAGTAAAATGCCCTTGCACAGTCACTAAACGCAAGAAAAACACTTGTGTGAGTCTGGGTGCATCAGAGAAACAAGTCCACAGAAACTCGTATGTATAAGAGAGAGTTTAATACAAAGGGTAAGTGCACATCAAGAAAACATCCCAACCCAGTGCTGCCCAAGCCCACAAGTCCAACATTAACCCATTGGTCTGACACCAATCCACAAAGTCCTCTTCCATCTCACAAAACACACATAATGACGCTGACTGCAGAAGGAAAGCCAAGTCAGTGAATGTGTAAGCGTCTCAGCCCTGGCAGATCTCCACAAGGCTGTTCCAGCACCCAGGGCTGCATCGGGGTAGGTTCACATGGCTTCTTCTCAGGGATGTCTGGCAGGAAGCGAGCCTTGCCAGCTAGAGCAGGGAACTGGCTAAAGCAGCTGCAGTCTGGTCCGACCATCACAAAGCAAAAGACCCGAGAACTAGAAAGGCGAGGCTCACAGAGCCATTTATCTCTCCACCCTTCAATTAACCCCATATGTGTTTATAGGTCAGGTTAGCACAATAAACTTTATCTCAATATATTTCTGGAATTCTCTTCTTTCGGCAAATATCTGTCTGTTGTCAGCAATTATATCATCCATTTCTATGTCGTTTTCTGGATCTAGTGTGAATTTTTGGCAGTGTGTTGCTAGAATCACTGTTGAAATAGCTACAGCAGAATTTAACTTGCATATGGCGTTAATGGAATTGCTTGTTAATTTCTATATTCCATTGGGCCACCTTTCTTTAGAATGAGAGGGAAGGATGGCAAGATTTTGTCTTCCATACTTCGGATGAGGAAATTGTGCTGGAGAAGGCCATCAAGCTTCATAAAATGGAGGGACAGTGGAAAAGAGGAAGGACCTTGAGAAGGTGGCTTGTCACAGTGGCTCCCACGACGGGTTCAAGTACAGGAAAACGGTGAGGATGAGGCAATTATACTGCCGTGAATAAGGTTCCTCTGGGTAGGAACCGACTCAATGGTGCTTAACAACCACAGCAACGCTCTTCATTCAAGAGCAAACTGAAAGATGCTTTTGTGTACGAAGGTCATGGAGGCTGGCAAATCCCAGAGGTCAGATGAGGCAACCCGGACGGAAAATCCAGAGGAAGCAAGTTAACGTCACCAGAATGTTAAGACGTATGCATGATGCAGGACAAAGACCAAGAAAACTCCCCCTTACAACTGATTGGCAGATCACATCATAGGAATGATGATGTTATTATATAATTGCCAAATTGCAACGTTATAGAACTGTCAAGCCATTGAGAATCATGGCCCAGCCAAGTTGACATATAACCTTAAACATCATATCTGGGTTAATGTACTTGATTGCTAATCAAAAGGTCAAAGGTTCAACTTTACCCAGAGGCACCTTGGAAAAGATACCTGGCAGCTTATCAAAATAAATCATCCTTTGGGAGCCCAATGTATCACAGTTCTCCTCTGATACCCACAGGGTCCCCCAGAAAATGAATCAACTCTATTGGCTTATTCTATAACTAGGGAAAATTCCCCTTTAAGACAGTCACCTTTATCACCTTTGCATTTCAATAGCAATTACAGTGTCTAATACAAGTCTAATCTTTGAGCCATTTGGTGGAATGAATAGAAGAAATGAGAGAAAGAGAAATAAGGTAACTGATTTCCTAGTCAATCTGTAAGGGTCTGTAAGTGAGAATTAGTGAAGCTTTATGGTGTATTTCCCAGTGAAGAGATTACACTCCCTGGTAATATTTGCATTCAGATACAAAGAGAGTAGCATTTCTGTGAAATAACCGCCATCTACTTGACATCTAGTTCTAAAGATCAAGTATTGCAGTCTTCAATATGGATTACAACTAAATGTAAAGAAGACCAACTCTGCACAATAGGTAACGTGATGACAAATGGACAAAAGTTGGAAGCTGTCAAGGATTTCATTTTGCTTAAATCCAAAATTAATATTCATGGAAGCAGCAGTCCAGAGGTAAAAAGGGGTGTTGCAGGAGGTAAATATGCTGCGCAGGACCTCTTCCGGGTTTTAAAAAGCGAGATGTTACTTTGAGGACTGACCCAAGGTGCACCTGACCAAAGCTTTGCTATTTTCCATTTCCTCCTATACACCTGAAAGTTGGACATTGAAAGAAGATCAAAGAAGAGTCCATGCATTTGAACTGCAGTGTTGGAGAAGAACATCGAAGGTACCATGGACCGCAACAAGGACAAAATGCTCTCTATTGGATGAAGTATGACCAAAGTGCTCCTTAGAGGCAAGGATGGTGAAGTTTTGTCTTACATGCTTTGTACATGTTGGCAGGAGAGACCAGTCCCTGGAAAAGGACATCATGCATAATAAAGTAGAGGGCAGGACAAAAAGAGGGAGAACCTGGGTAAAATGGATTAAGCACAGAACAATGTGAGGGCAGCGCAGGACCAGGCAGGGTTTAATTCTGTTGCGCATAAAGTCGCTATGGGTCAGAACCAACTCTATGGCACCTAACAACAACAACAACACACTTGGCCTGGGCAATGCTGTCCGTCTATATGTACAAACATGTACAAACAAACATGCTTCCCCGCTTGCTTTTCCCACAGGTGTTTTACATACTAACAAAATTGGTGTGGGAATAGTGAAAATCAAGTTTCTAGTTTGACTCCAGCCTTAACTCTTTTCCAAGACTCTGTCCTTACAAACAGATAGCTTCTTATTGTTGCTAAGTGCCATGGTGCCCATTCCAATTCACAGAGAACTTAAGTACAGTACAACAAACCCTACCCAGCCAGGTTTCACCCTCGGAATTGTTGCTGTCTTTGGGCTTAGTTTTACAGCCCCTCTGTCAATATTGTTGATGGTCCTCTTCTTTTTCATCCTCTAATTTCCAGAACATGATACTATTTTTCCAGAAACTAAATCCACCTTAAAATATGACCCACATATATGAGGACAAAATTTCGTCATCCTAGCTTTATGAAGCATTCTGAATGTACTTTTGCTAAGATGGGTGTTTTTGTTCTTTAAGAATTCAGGTATATTTGATATTCTGTACCTATACCATAATTCAAATACACAAAATTTTCTGCCTTATTTATATGCATATATAACTATATATATACTTATATGCATATATGCCTCATATGCATATGAGGCAATTGAAAGTACCTTGGCTCGGGTCAGATGCATCTTAGTCCTCAAATGATATATTTGCTTTTTAATACTTTAAAAATCCTTTACAAGAGTTATTTGCAGCAGGTTTTCCCAGTGCAAACCAAAAAAGGGCCTTCTTATCCCCACCCTATCTTCTTCTCTACTCAGTAGTCCAGACATCCTGTTAACTACCCTGCCTACTCCATCCTGCCTTCACTACCTTTCCTACGCAAAGGAACCCGGTGAAGAAAATACTGTGATTATCATTTAAACATCTGGAAAATTGCTTTGTCTCTTTCTCTGCCCACATGCTGCATGTGGGAATTACAGGATATATTTCTGCATGGATTCTTTAGCTGACTCAGGCAATTTCCAGGAAGTATTAGAATTTTCCTGATTCTAATTAAGAAAGTTCAAGAAACTACCTATATCAATGACTACACTGTAGCTTACAGGGGAGGAAGTTATGGAAACTTCTTAGACATAATTAAATAACTCTCTGGAATGAGTGAGAGCCCTGGGGACTTGGGACCATAGCTTCAAGGCCATTTGACATAACAGATCAGGAAGACAATGTTCTGCATCGCATTTTGGTGCATAACAACTGAGATTAAAGTTTGTGAGCAACCATCTAACTTACAACTCCTGGTCTATGTCTGGAGGAAAGGAGAGTGGTGAAAATCAATAGACACTGATGGAGACAATTAGTCTAATAGATTAATGGCCCACACAAGCCTCCTTCTCCAGCACTGAAATCAGAAGAACTAAATGGTGCTTGGCTACCACTACCACCTGCCCTGAAAAAGAGCACATTAGAAGACTCTAGATACATTCTACTTGAACCCTTGGTATCAGCTCCTCAAAGCAAATGTTTTGAGAATGATGAAGGCAACAAATGTACAAATGTGCTTGACACAATGGATGGATGGATAGATTGTGATCAGAGTTATATGAGCCCCCAATAAAATGATTTTATATATATATATATAAAAAGAAGATTCTAGCTACTGTGGGAGAAAAATGTAGAACAGAACTCAAAATCACAAAAGGGACCAGGCTTACCAATTGGAGAGAGAGTGGTGGAATACTCATGACTGTGGTATTTAGTTACCTGTGGAAGTCTAGGTAAACTAGAGAAAACAAATCCACAGAAACTCATATATGAATAAGAGAGAGCTTTATACATAGGGTAAGTGTACATTTAGAAAGCATCCCAACCCAGTCCAGTCCAAACCCATAAGTCCACTTAGCCCATATGTCTGACACTGATCTACAAAGTCCTCCTCAAACTCACAAAACACACGCAATGATGCCAAATGCAGAAGGCTCACAGGCCATTGGGTAGAAAGTCTTTTAATCCAGTGGCGGAGTCAGTATCTCAGTGCTGGCAGGGGTCTCTATATGGCTGCATCAGGGTAAGTAAGTTCATGTGGCTTCTCCTCAAGGATGTCTTGCAGGAAGTGAGCCTTGCCAGCTCACTGCACACTGCTCCGACCATCAGAGAACAAGAGACCAGAGAACCAGAAGGGCGAGGCTCACCGAGCCATTTATCTCTCCACCCTTCAATTAATCCCACATGTGTTTATTGGCCAGGTTGGCACAATAAACCTTAACTTTCTCATTACCCTTCAGTTCTGGAATTGAAATCACCCTCATGCCAAATGATAGACAAACCTATAAGAGGAATAGAAACATTAGTGAGGAGATCACACTTTATATATAATCATTTATTATCAAAAGGAAAGCTTTTACACAATCGCAAAGTTCAGAAGGGTTAGGAAATAAGCAGGAATGGAATCAGGAAACACAAGGAAAAAGTGGGATAAACAGATATGTGATGATATATTGAGAAAATTTTCAGTAAATAAGATGAAATGTAGTGTGTATGAACTTTGTAATGTGCAACTCATTGTTTTTCTGTAACCCCACCTGATTCATAATCAAATGGTAAAATCAAAATGCTTATGAATATTATCTGCTATTTTACCTGAAAGTTAACCTTTCTGTAAGGAATGGCACTGAAAATATGACCAGCAAAGAGCTGCCTTCTCAAAGTGTAATTGACAACCTTAAGGACACAGATGGAAAAGTGCTTCTAGGACCTTCTTTTACTGGTGTGGCCTGATTCCAAATGAGTTGAAACAGCTGCAAATCCCCATGATTACTCAGAAATAATGATGAAGTATGAATATAAGAAAATTAGAAGCTATCTGAGATAAATAGAATGACTAAAACTTGGTATCGTAGGCTGAAATAGATGGGCATTGGACATTTTCTATCAGATAATCATATGGTTTACCATGCCAGGGACGACAAGTTGAAAGAACAGTGTTACACTCATCTCATGCATATTATCAGGACTAGTATTTCAAGAATGATCTAAGTACAGTGCTGTGATAGGGTAATATCCATATGCCTACACCCTTTCTAGAGAACATAATCAGGGAAAAGACTATAAGCTCTTGAAAGTTAGTGATCACATGACCTCATTGAAAGAGTCAAATATAGAATGATGTGCTTCCTGTATGAACAGCAAAAACAGTAACTATTTGTAGGCTTAAATACAATTTGCCTGTAAAGTAATATAACGCATAACTTAACCTGCCTAAGACTGTACTGTAATGCAATTGGATTTCATAAAATACAAAGCTTTACCAACGAGCATTTGTTATTTGTGACATGCAAAGATGCGAGTCCGGCCCCCTATGGAAAGCCTGCTGCTGAGTGCTGTCAAGTCACTTTCAACTCATAGTGACCCTATGTGAGATTGAACTGGTCCATAGTGTTTCCTACGCTGCAATCTGTGCAGGGGCAGATTGCCAGGTCTCTCCTCTCGCACAGCCACTCTTGGGTTCAACTGTCAATTTCTCCTTTAGCAGATGAGTACTTAACCAGCCCACCACCAGGTTCCCTCATTGGAGGATATGTATTTCCTACATTATGCACATAGGAAGCCCAGGTGGCAAAGTGGTTATGCATTAGGCTGCCAGTTGTAAGGTCGGCACTCCACGGGAGGAAGACAAGGCATTCTACTCCCATAAAAAGTTCCAGTCTCTTGAGATCATGAGGGTAGGGGGATGGTCAGGAAGGGGTAAAGGGGGGAACGGTGGAACCCATCACAAAATTGAATATATAGTCCCCCCCGCTCCCACAAAGGGGACGAATAACAGAAAATTGGGAGAAGGTAGACAATGGGCAGTGTAAGATACTAAATAATTTTTTAAGAAAAAGAGATATGAGATAATAACACTATATAATTGATCAAGGATTCACAAGGGTGGGAGGGTGGAGGAGGGAGGGGTGAAAAGAAGGCCTCAAGTAGAAAATGTTTTGGAAATGGTGATGGCAACATATGTACAGATATGCTTGATACAATTGATGTATGGAATGTTATAAGAACTGTAAGAGCCCCCAATAAAAATATTTTTTTAACTCTAAAATTTAAAAAATCGTTACAAACTCAGAAATCCCCAGTGGCAGTTCTACCCTGTTCTATAGGGTCACCATGAGATGGCATTGGCTTGTTGACCATGAATTTGTTGTATATCATGCACCTAAAGGTGAAGCATTAAGGCTGAATTGCAAATGTTCTTTCTCAGATTTCCTTGGGACAGGCACGGGTAAGAGATCTGTTTATGTCATCTGGGGCAGGATTGGCAAACTGCGGCTCACAAGCCATGTGTAGCTCTTTGGGTATGTAGGAGGGTTAGCCCCCCCCAAAAAAAAAAAACAGAAAAGAGCCCCACTGAGTGGAGCATTTGTAATACAAGTTTTCTTGCTAGGCAAGTATCAAGCAACTTACTCTGAGTTAGTGCACCCAGTGGTGTCACCTGGGAAGATTCTCTCTGGTCACAGTGAATTTTTTCATAAAAGCAGTTTCGCTTGAACCTCTCATTTTTTGTGATGGCCGATTTAAGAGAATGATGTATGGCTGTAAAATTTTGTTTCCTACTTGGGAAAAATGCCACAGAAACTATTGTGATGTTGAACGCAGCTTACAAGGACAGCACTATGGGGAAAACTCAAGTGTATGAGTGGTTTTCTCATTTCAAAAAAGGTAAAATGTTGATTGATGACAAACCTCATTCTGGATGTCTGCCAACTTCCTGAATGGACAAGAGTGTCTACTCGTTGTTCATTTGGCATTAATTCCACCATTTCAGAGTATTAATCAAGCTTTCTATTTAGAGGTTCTGAAAAGATTGTGTAACTGTGCAATAAAAAAAGGCCTGGTTTGTGGCAGGCAGAGATGGTTCCACCACCATGACAATGCACCTGATCATGCAGCC
This sequence comes from Tenrec ecaudatus, assembly GCF_050624435.1. Lineage (NCBI taxonomy): Eukaryota > Metazoa > Chordata > Mammalia > Afrosoricida > Tenrecidae > Tenrec > Tenrec ecaudatus. The sequence goes on along the minus strand of NC_134531.1, from coordinate 150,609,080 downwards.
ATCTCAGTGCTCCAGTTTCGGGCAAAAAATTAGCATGCCTCTCTTGCCACATGCACCTTTCCCACCTGATCTTGCTCCATGCGACTTCTTTTTATTTCCGTGAATGAAGAGGGACATGAAAGGACAGTGATTGGACAACATAGAAGAGGTGAAGAAAAAAATCAAGAGAGGTACTCTCAGCCATTCAAACAGATGAGTTTGAAAAATGTTTCCAAGAATGAAATTGCAGATTTGAAAACTGTATTAAGTGTAATGGAATGTATTTTGAAGGTGATAAGGTTGTTTTGTAAAACAATGTAAATACATAGCTTTGGGGTGGAAATCCGATTTATTTGGCATACCCCCTAATATATGTGGCTCTGAAATAAGATTTTTAATTTTTTTAATTTAAAGCTTTTAGTCAGATAGTGATATAATTTGTCTTTAAAAATGTATTTATGACTCTCAAATAATTTTTTAATTGTTGTAAGAGACCAGAATACTTCTTCTGCCTCAAAAGTTGGCTGACCCCTGGTCTGTGGGATAATCTGTGGCCAAAAATCAGGATTTCCTCCCACAAATGAGACCTGTTTTAAACAAGGCTTTATTAAAACCTTTAGGACCCATAAGCACTGACTGATTATGATGGCGTCCCTTCTGTAATTGGAAACAAACAATGCTAAACTGCAAAACACAATATTCACATGAATTCAGAAATAAGAATAACTTCATCTTAACTTTACAGGTAGCAAATTTCTGAATAAATTAAATTGCAATTAATCCCTCTCTGGTCGACTTCTTCCAAAGAAGCCCTGGTGGTAGAGTGGCTTAAGCATCAGGCTGCTACCACAAGTTGGTTGTTCAAATCCATCAGTCACTCCTCAGAGGAAATATGAGGTTGCATGCTCCCCTAAAGATTTGGTCTAGAAAGTTAAAGGACCTGTTCTATTTGTTCTATCTGGGATTTTACTAGGATTTACTCAATTACCATGGACTTGACTTAGTTCTCTCTCTACCCATCTCTTTTTCTGCACCCATTTCTTTCCAGGTCAAAAGCACATAACTAATATTCTTTCAATGACCCAGTCTTGGGTCCATAAATACCTCGATGGCACAAATTCTTTATTCTCGGCTACTAACCCTGTTGCTAATGTTGGGTGACACCAAGTCAGTTCCCACTATAGCAGCCCTATGACAACAGAACCCAACACACCCAGTCATGCACCATCCTCACGAGTGTTGCGGTGTATGAGCCTACTGTTTGTTACAGTCACTGTGTCAATTGCTCTCATCAAGGATCTTCTTTTTCACTGACATTCTACTTTATCAAGCATGGTGTCCTTCTGCAGGGACCGGTCACTCCTGATAACGTGCCCAAAGGACGTGAGATGAAGTCTCGCCATGCTCGCTTCAAAGGAGCATTATGGCTGCACTCCTTGCAAAACAGGTCTGTTGGCTCTTTTGGCAGTCTGTGGTACGTCCAATATTCTTCACCAGCATCATAATTTGAATGCATCAGTCCTTCTTCAGTCTTGCTTATTCAATGTCACATGCTTCCAATTTTCACATGCATTTCAGGCAATTGAAAATACCATAGGTTGGATCAGACCCACCTTAATCCTCAAAGTAACACCCTTGCTTTCCAACATTAAAAGTGATCGTGAACAGGAGATTCACCCAATGTCATGTGTCATTTGATTTCTAAACTGCTTCTTCCATGAGCATTGATTGAGGCCCCAAGCAAGATAAAATCCTTGACAATTTCAATCTTTTCTCTGTTTATCATGATGTCACTTGCTAGTCAGGTTGTAAGAATTTTTATTTTCTTTACATTGACCTGTAATCCATACTGATGACTGAAATCCTTAGTCTTCATCAGCAACAACTTCAAGTCTTCCTTACTGTCAGCCAGCAAGTTTGTCTTACCTGCATACTGTTAACAAGCCTTCCACCAATGCTGATGCCACTTTCTTCTTTTAATCCAGCTGCAATTGTTGTTGAATGATCTTCATGAAACTTTTACTTGAATGTGGTGTTAATGATATAATTCAACAATTTTCACATTCTGTTGGGTCACTTTTCTTTGGAATAGGTACAAATAAAGATCTATTCCAGTTGATTAACCAACTTCCTGTCTTCCAATTTTCTTGGCACAGGTTGAGGGAGTGCTTGCAGGGCTTCATCAGCTTGTTGAAATATTTCCATTGGTATTCCATCAATTCCTGGAGATTTATTTCTGGCTCATGCCTTCAGTGGAGCTTGGACTACTTCCTAGAGTTTATCGGTTCGTGATTATATGCTACCTCATGAAATATTTGAATGTCAGTGTGTTCATTTTGATATAGTGATTCTGTGTACTCCTATCTTCTTTGGTTCTTCCTACATCATTCAATCTTTTGCTCAAAGTATCCTTCAATATTGCAACTTGAGGCTTGAATTTTTCTGTTCTTTCGTCTTTGTATATGCTGAGCATGGCCTTCCTTTTAGGGTTTTCAATTCTAGGTCTTTGCAAATTTCATTTTAATACTATACTTTTTCTTCTCAAGCTGCCCTTTGAAAATTTCTGTTCAGTTCTTTGACTTCGTCATTTCTTCCTTAGCTGGTCTGTTATTTAGAGTTAAGTTTCAGAATCTCTTCTGACATCCACATTGATTCTTTCTTTCTTTCCTATATTGTGTTGGCCTTTTGCATTCTTCGTGTATGATGTTCTTGATGTCTTCCCAAACTCTTCAGGTCTTCTGTCATTGGTGTTCAATGCAGCAACTCTTTTCTTGAGATATTCTCAAAATTCAGGTGGGATAACCTCAAGGTCACAAATTAGCTCACATTGATTTTTACAGGTTCCCTGTGAGCTTCTTTCTGGAACTTATATTATTCTTAATTCTATCCATAGTTTATTATTCCCACATCAAATTCTTTGCAGCATATTCAATATAACACAAGGAGACCTTTTTTGTAAAATGGCTGTGTATTCCTTCTATCGTCTTTCAATGTTTCCTGCATTATTCAATATTTTGTCCATAGAATTCTTCAATATTTCAACTCAATGCATGAATTTCTTCTTCAGGTCTTTCAGCATGAAATATACTGAGCATATTCTTCCTTCTTGGCTTTTGAACACCAGTTCTTTGTACATTTTGTGACAATAATTCTGTGTCTTCTCAAGCTACCCTTTGAAAATTTCTATTCATCTCTTTCATTTCATCACCTCTGCCATTTATTTTGGTTAAGCTACATTCAAGAGAAAGCTTCAGCATGTCTACTGACATTCACTTTGGTCTTTCACTTCTTTCTTGTTTTTTTATTGACCTTTGGCTTTCGTCGTGTCTGGTTTCCTTGATGTCATCCCATAGCTCACCATGTCTTCTGTCATTAGCATCCCATGTGTCACATCTGTTCTTGAGGTGTTATCTTATACATATGAACCACTCTCGGGAATATTTCAAGATCTATCGGGGAATAGAATGATATCTATAATAGTATAATATCTACATACTACAAAGAAGTCCACTTAATACAACAATGACACAAATTTATACACCAACTACAAAAGCTAGTGGTGAAGACACTGAAGAATTCTACTAACATCTACATTATGAAATAGATCAAATATGCAATCAAAGTGCGTTGATAATTCTTGGCAACTGGAATTTGAAAGTTAGAAAAAAGAGTAAGAGACAGGAACTGGAAAATATGGCCTTGGTGATAGAAATTAAGCTGGCATTGCCAATATAGAATTTTGCAAGATCAACAACTTCTTCATTGCAAATACCTTTTTCAGGATCCAGACAGACTTGCCAGATAGCATACATAGGAATCTAACCGAGAATGTATTCTGGAGGAGAAGATGGAGAAGCTCAATATATCAGACAAAATGAGGCCAGGAAATGACTAATGAAGAGACCATAAATTGTTCATATGTAAGTTCAGGTTGAAGTTGAAGAATAGCAAACCAAGTCCCAAAGAGCCAATGTGCAACTATAAGTGTATCTCACCAGGATATCTTCATACCTGAAACTTTACCTGGCAAAAGGAGACTTTGCAGATTTATGAGAGTTATGGATGTGGAGATAGGGAGATAATCCAATGTAGTAACACAGACTCTGAAAAGTGGAAGAAAAAGCAAGAGAGGTGGGAAAGATTTGAAGGGTGGAAGTTGCTCAATCTGCTGCTGCTGCTGGCTTTAAAGTGAAGGGAATAATCAAAGAACACAGGAGACTTCTGGAAGCCCAGAGCATCCCTGTCAGAAAGTCAGCAAAGAAACAGGACCTCGGCTCCTACAACCACACTGAAGCCAATTCTGCCAACAACTTGAATGACTCTGCACACAGATTCACTTTTAACCCTCAGGGAGATCAGAACTTTAATTTTGATTTTGTGAGCATCAAGATAGAGAAAGTTTTCAAGCTCACTAGATTTCTTATCTAGATCATAAATATGTATCCTGATAAGTAGGGACATGGGTAACTACAAGGGAGCTACTTATTTTTATAAGGGTCACGTGATAACTAAGACGCTTACTTTATGTTAGACACTATGGTGTGACTTCGATTTATGTTAACTCATTAGAAACACATATGAGGACTTCCAGGAAGATGGTGCCCAGTTAGCACCCGCCACACCCCTTCCCCATCGCTTCTTCCCTCTGCCAACTCTCCAAGCAAGACCCTGACTCTTCCAATATGTCTTCATACTCTACCAGCCCAGTTAGCAAAACATGCACACTCCTAGAAAACCTTGGATTGCTAGCTGCAGCTGTGCTGTTCCCCCACAATCCCATTACCTGGACAACCCGAAACAACTGTAACTGTTGGCTGGAGAGCCAGAGCAGGCCAGAGATTCATGAGCAGGTCAGAGATACTGAGCAGGTTGGCGACCAGAAGCAGAGTTCTTGTCTTCCTTGGCTGTGGAATGAGAGCTAAGTCAGTGTCTGAGGACATTCTCAGCCAATGGCAGCAGAGAGGACAAACAGTTTGCCCTCACATTCCCTTCAATCTCCGCGCATCAAAAATGTAGCCAGTGTGACCCTGAACAATAAAAAAAGAATTTTGTAAAAATTGTTATAATTCCTCTTTACTGATCCTCAAAACAACCAATAAAACACCAGTTAAACAAAGAGGGGGAGCACAGATTGTACATAGCAAAGTCTTTAAACTGAAGAGTGGAACCATGAAAGGAAAAGAAAACCATACCAGAAATCATGGTTGAGGTTGCATGGTTTCATTATCAGAGTAATTCTCATTAAAGTATTTTTAAATTATAAAACAGTTGGAAGAAATATAACACAGAATGCTAGATGCACATTTACCCACCTTTAAGACTTAACAACTGTAAGCAATTTGTCTTATTCCATTCAGACTCTCCACCACCCCTTCTTTGTTTTTCAAAAACATTATATAGTGTGTGTGTGTGTGTGTGTGTGTGTGTGTGTGTGTGTGTGTGTGTACAGGCCATTTTAAGAAGTGAAATCCGCAACAATATCCTGTTAAAGTCTCCATATATGTGATTCTCCCCCATCCTTTATTTTTAAATAACAACCAAAGAAGTGCCCCAGCTGTCCCACAACACCCTTTGTGCCTTCCTACGTTCATCCCCTTCGTACAGGGAGCCACTGTAGCCGCCATCAAGGCTGGTCCAACCCAGCGGCCCCGTATGTGTCCGACTGAACCGTGCTCTACAGGGTTTCTCAACGACCAATCTGGGAAAGGGAGACACCTTTCTTCCAGTCGTTTGGTTAGCAGCCGAGCACATTAACCAATCCCACCACTCAGGGACTGTAGGTACTACTCCTACCTGAACGGACGTTGTCTCTGTCCAGGTTTCTACATTTTTTGGTTACATAGGTATGTACCCAGTTGACTTAACAGTTAAACACTCAGATGCTAACCAAAATTTTGGTGGTTCAAATCCACCCAGCCAGCAGCTCCACAGGTGAAAAACCAGATTTGCTTTCATAAAGATTAGTCAAGAATATCCTGTGAGGCTGTTCTGCTCTGTCACGCAGGTCATTATGAGTCAGAACTGACCTGGCAACATGCAAACACAACATTATTTATTGCAAATGTTTCAATCTTACACAAATGGTAACATACTGCATCTTTTATGATGTGACATTTTATTCATTCCACATTGTATTTTAAGTATGTAACTGTTGATGCATGTGGATCTAAGTCACTTGTTTAGCTACTCAATAGAGCACTATTGAATAAAAAATGTTTATTTACCCCTTTATGTAGTAATAATCATGAGCATATTTCCAAACATATGCTATTACCAAAAATTGCTATAATGAACTTTTTTATTTAGGACTTCTGGGATTTGATAGGCATGCTGGTGGTGAAACAGTTTATCACAAATTGCTACCCAAAATATTGACCGCTGGAACACATCATCAGTTCCCCAGAAGACCTGGCAATCGGCTGCGAGGATTCAGCCTACTGCACACTCTAAGGCAGCTCTCCAATGTCACATGGGATCACCAGGAGCTAAAAATTGACTCAACAGCAGGATTACATTACCCACAGCTAGGAGAAAACCACTGCCACCCATACTGCGTGCATGTATCTGCATGGCTCCATCTTCTCCACAGTCCCAAACTGGTTCTGTGAAGTGTCTGTGCCCATTCACACTTCCACTGCATCGTAGCCCAGTGCCCCACCCTCCCCTGCGATAGTAATCATCAGACTTCTGAGGTGCTTGCCCATCTGATATGTGCAAGATCGTTCTTTCAATTACAATTCTCTAGTAATAGAAAGATTGACAGCGTTGCTGGCTCTTAATTGGTCAGTTTCCACTTTCTGGAAATTGCTTAGTCCTATCTTTTCTTCCTTTTTGAAAATACTCTCTTTCTGGCTCATTTACAGGCATTCGTGATGTGAACGGGAAACACGTCCCTTGCTGGTTTTGAAGAATTAGGCTCGACTTCTCATGCAACCAATGTCACATGGGGCACCTTTTACTCGAAGTAGAGAAACTGTTGGACAAAAAGGAAATGTGTGTTGCGTTTCCTTTATGCCCTGTTGCTTTGTGGGGTCTTATTGGGAAATCTTCCTTATCCTGAGACAATTCTGAGCGATGACTACTAAAGGCAGAGGGAAATGAGAAAGAGACAGATATGTGGCTTTCCCACGTCTGCTTCACTCAGAACAAAACTTCTTCCATCTGTTTGGGAGAAAGACTTGATTTTCTGCTCCTACACAGAGTTACATCTCAGAAACCCCAGGGAAAGCTCTGCCCTGACCTATAGAATCTCCATGAGTCAGAATCACCTAGATGGCAGTTTGAGGTTTTCTTGTTGTTTTAATGTTACTATATACACCGAACTTCTTACATTAAAAGCCTTGCTATTTAAAAATAAAATTTTTGCAAAACAAAACTAAACTCACTACTCTCACGTGGAGTCTGACTCATAGGAAGATAGAAACCAAAACTCATGTTTAGTGACTATAAAATAGGGTAGACCTGACTTTTTTCTAATACTATAACTTTTTAAAATCATTTTATTGGGGGCTCATACAACTCTTACCACAATCCACACATCCATCCATTGTGTCAAGCACATTTGTACACATGTTGCCATCATCATTCTCAAAACATCTGCTTTCTACTTGAGCCCTTGGCATCAGTGCCTCACTTTTTCCCTCCCTTCCTGCTCCCCACTCTCCCATGAACCTATAGTAATTTATAAATTATTGTCATTTTGTCATATCTTACATCATCTGACGTCTCCCTTCACCAACTTCGCTGACCATCCCCCAGGGAGGAGGTTATATGTAGGTCCTTGTAATCTGTTCCCCCTTTCTCCCTCACCTTCCCTTCACTCTCCTGATATCGCCACTCTCACCACTGGTCCTGAGGGGTTCATATGTCCTGGATTCCCTGTGTTTCCATTTCCTATGTGTACCAGTGTACATCCTCCAGTCTAGCCGGATATGTAAGGTAGAACTGAGATCATGATAGTGGGGGTGGGGGTGGGCGGAGGAAGCATTCAAGAACTAGAGGAAAAGTGTATGTTTCATCATTGCTACACTGCACCCTGCCTGGATCATATCCTCCCTGCAGCCCTTCTGCAAGGGAATGTCCAATTTCCCACAGATGGGCCATGGGTCCCCCCTCATTCACAATGCTCTGATTTATTATTATTTTTTTGGGGGGGGTCTTTGATACCTGATATCTGATCCCTTCAATGCCTTGTGATCTCACAGGCTGGTATGCTTCTTCCATGTGGGCTTCGTTGTTTCTCAGTTAGATGGCCTCTTGTTTATCTTCCAGCCTATAGGACCCCAGATTCTCTATCTTTTGACAGCCAGGCACCATCACCTTTCTTCACCACATTTGCTTATGTACCCGGTTTGTCCTCATCGATTGAGTCTGGACAGGCTGGTGTGCTTCTTCCATGTGGGCTTTGTTATTTCTCAGCTCGATGGCCACTTATTTATCTTCAGGCCTTTAATACTTCAGATACTATATATTTTGGTAGCCGGGCACCATCAGCTTTCCTCACCATATTTGCTAGTGAACCCATTGTCTTCAGCGATAGTGCCAGGAAGGTTAGTATCTCAGACTGCCGAATTGTTAGAACAAAGTGTTCTTGTTTTGAGGGAGTCCTTGAGCAGGGGACTATGTCCATCTGTTTCCTTAATACTAAATCTATAAATATACATATATAGATCTATTTGCCCCTCATTGTATATAAATATATTTATAGCTATATATGCCTGTATTTAGATCTCCATAACTACCCTTTGCCTCCTAGTTCTTTCCTGTATTTCTTTGTACTTTCCTCTTGTCCCATTATCACGTTCAGCCTTCATTTGGGTTTTAGGGATTCCTTTCGGTTACATTGCCCTTGATCCAGCCCTGCCACTTCACCCTCCTTGCCACTGATTTTGGATCACTTGTTGTTCCCGTGTCCCTGGGATGATAACTCTTCATGGGAGGAGAAAGCCCCATCTTTCTCCTTCAGAAAAGTGGCTGAGAGTTTCAAACTGCCGACCCTGTGGTTAGCAGCCCAACGTAAAACTACTGTGCCACCAGGGCTCTTCAGTAATGCTATTGTATTTGCTCTGATATATTTGCCAACTAGACAAAGAGAAGCATGGTGACCTGCATTAACTTGGCGCTAAGGCCTGGACTCAGTAGGACTTTCATGTGAAGGTTACTGAGGGACACCGTGGGCAGTATCATTATAGGATCTTCATGAAGATTTTCTTGACCTCAGTTGCAGAGCTAGGAGACAGAGAGAGCAGTTCATCTCAAAACTCAGGATTCCTTCAGGGCTGTACTGAAACAAGAGAGTGTGCATTTTCTGGCCCTGTCCCCAGTCACAGATCCCTGTGAATGTGGACTGGTGTCTGGTGAGGGTGCAGCGGCTAGCTAAGTGAGCAACTCTCCTCTCGGGGCAGTCTCCCTTGCTTCCAGTCTCTCCCCTCCTCTCGAACTCTTCAGTAGAAAAACCGGGAGTTTCCTATTTAGTGAGCTCCTGTCCTCCAGGTTCAGAAGGATGGCTGTGTTCTGCAGTTTACAGAAGTGAAATGAACATATACAAACCACTGTTATTGGCCAGATCATTAAACCTTACCATAGCCACCGTCCCACGGTTGTAAATGACCGCCTTTCATGGGTGGAGGATGCTACTCCCTTCTTTGTGGTGATGGCTGGACAGCATGGATTTGCTGGGAGGTTGTTACCCCTAAGGGAAATCCAGAAGTGAAGGAATCAAAGATTAGACCCTGGTGTTAAGTTTGCTTTTCTTTCATTCTTTTTTGCTCCTCCTCATAGTTATATTTTCCTCTTTTTCTTTGATTTATATTAGGAGTATCATTTATGGTCTTTTCAGCTAATCTTCACTTGGTTTTTGCGTGACCTGCTTACGTTGAAAACTATCTGTTAACTAACCCAGGGTTAGCATACATGATAATATGTTTCCTGACATTCTGCCATAGCTCTGCCACCCAGATTTCTGGGTCTAAGGCTTGTTTCTTCAGGAATTTGCAAAACTGCTTTGAATAAAGAAAAAGCAAGCAATTCTAAACTCTTCTCCCAAGAAAGTCACACAGAATGATTTCTCATACCTGCACAGTAAAGAGGATGACTGAAGAATTTCCCTCAGGTGCTAATAATATTAAAATTAAGTATTGCTCAGACAGAATTGTCTACCCCCACCCTAGAGTTAGTGTCAGTGGAACGACCACAATGTGTCAATCCATGAGTGTTTCTCCAAGAAGTCTTTGTTTCATGAGTCTGGGAATCAAAGCAAGTACAAAGAATTCACTGGTTTCTCCCCTGAAAGACCTTTCAAAACTTGCTGGTCCAGCTCAAAACAACATGACTAAGACATATAAAGTCTCAAGAGGTTGCTCAAAATTTTTATTTCAGTTTCTATGCCTTCTGAAATATGAAGAATAAAGAAGCATAAAAAACTAAAATAACTACTGCCCAGGTCCTGGTAGGCAGGAGACAGAAATCCACACAAAGGATTTACTTAAAGAGACTCACCGAGGGATTATTTATAGGGCAAAGGGAGTGACCAAAGGATGTGGAAGTATCATCAGCTGGAAACAGAAAGAAGACTTTTCCACTCCCAGGATTGAAGAGAAATGAGAGAAAAGGGTATTGTGGGAACCCAGTAAAATCTAGAGTGGGGAGGAAGCCATCTGGTAGGAATGAGGTCATGGACTACTAAGACAATTGGCAGTAGGGAGACAGAGAGGGAACAGAACAAAAACATTCCAACCCTCATCTTTTCCTGACTCTTATCTCCTGCCCTGTTAGCCAACTTCAGCCAGTGGAGCTGGCAGGCAAGGAAATCCAGGTAAAGCAGCTTATGCACCAGCTCCTGGGGTTCAAAGAAGGGTGGGAGTGGACTAAAGAAGGAAGGAAAGGTGTGGTGTGCAAATTGGAAAGAACTCTCTTGGGTGGTAAGAGTGACTGGATGTGGCATTTATTAACAGTACAGATGCACAAGCAACGCAATTGATGTCCACAAGTTATGCACTTGTAAACTATTGAATTGGCAAAAGTTGTGTGATTGACAGATATATTTACAATAACATAGTATCTATGGGTTTAAAAGTTTGAGAGTGGATGTCCAAGGCACAACAGTTGGTCTTTAATTGACTGAAGCAACAGAGGAAGGGGAAGAATCAAAAACAGGAGCAGTAAATGGGATGTGCAGCTACTTCCTCCATGAACGACTGGCTGCTTTGCCATGAGACCCAAAGAATTGGGCTGTAGCCAGGTACCATTCCCGAACATTTTGAACAAGGAATCTCTAGAAGCAGCCTGATCAAAGTGGGGGAAATGAAGAACACAATTGAAGGTTCTCAAATACTCTACATTTTCCAGCGCCATGGAAGCTGGGTAAATTTCTGAAACTATCTCCCTGAGCAACTAAGTCTCCAGGGAAGACCAAAAATAAACTTTGGGACCAGGGCTTGGCACCTTATCAGACTCAACCAGAAAACACTCCTAAAGGCCAACAAACAGTCCTAGAACTAACTACAGGCTCTTCTTTTTGTGGTTGTTTCTTTTTTTTTTTTCTGTCATTGGCTTTTTGTTGTTGTTCTGTTTTGTTGCTTTGTTTTGCTCTGTCTTGTTTTTGTGCATGTTATTATCTCTGCAGATCTGTCTAAATAAGATAGGCTGGGGGAAAGGAAGTCAGATTAACAAACCCAGGGACAAGGGAACAACAAGTGATCCAAATCGGTGGTGAGGAAGGTGTAGGAGTCCTGGTAGGGTGTGATCAAGGGTAATGTAACTTAGAGGAATTACTGAAACCCAAATAAAGGCTGAGCATGATAGTGAGACAAGAGGAAAGTAAAAGGGAAATAGAGGAAAGAACTAGGAAGCAAAGGGCATTTATAGAAGTCTAAATAGAGCCCTATATATATATAAATATATTTATATAGGAGGATGGGGAAGTAAATCTATGTGCATATATTTATAGATTTAGTATTAAGGTAGTAGATGGACATTGGGCTTCCCTCAAGTACTCCCTCAACGTAAGAATACTTTGTTCTATTAAAATGGCATACCATGATCCTCACCTTTCCGACACGATCGCTGAAGACAAAGCGGGTACATAAGCAAATGTGGTAAAGAAAGTTGATGGGGCCTGGCTATCAAAAGATATAGAGTCTGGGGTCTTAAAGGCTTGAAGATAAACAAACAGCCATCTAGCTGAGAATCAACAAAGCCCACATGGAGGAAGCACTCCAGCCTGTGTGATCACAAGGTGTCAACGGGATCAGGTATCGGGCATCAAAAAACAAAAAATCAAATCATTATGAATGAGAGGGAGTGCAGATTGGGGACCGAAGGCCCATCTGTAGGCAACTAGACATCGCCTTACAGATGGGTCATGTGGTGGAGACAAGTCAATCTGGGTACAATGTAAAGAGGATAAAACATGCAACTTTCCTCTAGTTCCTAAATGTTTCCTCTACCCCCACCCCTTATCATGATCCCAATACTATCTTACAAATCTGGATAGACCAGAGGATGTACACTGGTATAAATAGGAACTTGAAACACAGGGAATTCAGGACAATGATCATTTCAGGACCAGTGGTGAGAGTGGCAATACCAGGAGGTTAGAGGGCAGCTGGGGTGGAAAGGGAACTGATTACAAAGATCTACATATAACCTTCTCCCTGGGGGGTGGACAGCAGAAAAGTAGGTGAAGGGAGATGTCAGACAGTGTAAGACATGACACAATAATAATAATTTATAAATTCTCAAGGGTTCATAAGGGAGGAGGGAGCAGAGAGGATGGGGGAAAAAACGAGGAGCTGATACCAAAGGCTCAAGCAGAAAGCAAATGTTTTGAGAATGATGATGGCAGCATATGTACAAATGTGCTTGACACAATGGATGTACGTATGGATTGTGATAAGAGTTGTATGAGCAACCAATAAAATGGTTAGAAAATATATCCCCTTAAGTAATCATCAACCAAACAATACCTTAAATAATAAACATGAGCATTATGCTTTTCTAAGATTTATCAAAATGGTATCAATTGACAATAAAATATTTTATGAGAAACTAGAGGGCAATGTGCTTATGTTTATGGGAAGAAATAAATCAGGAAAAAAAGTGAGAATGATCTCCCAAGTTGAAGTATGTATCTAGAGACACAGTTGATTTGGTGTATGTTTTTCTTTGTATATTTTCAACAATAAAAATAAAATAATTCTTAAAAGAGAACAAGTTTTAAATTTTCTCAAGACTGTCTTTGTTCAATTTAATTTTTATTGTTGTAAAACATTTAACAAAACATTTACCAATGCAATGTTTTTAATATGTACAATTCAGTGTACCAATGACATCAATTATCTTATGCAACCATCACCAATATCCTCTGCCAAATTTCCCACTCCCATAAACAAAGCTCAATGCTTCCTAAATAATGGCTCCCCTTTCCTCTGATAATAACTATTAAACTTCTACAGGGGCAGAGAATGATTTAATGTGACTCTTCCAGGCAGTGTCTCTAACTCCCACCAAACCACCTTTTTCTACCTGGGTCTGGTAAGAAAATGGAGGAAAATACTGAGAGGATTCTCCTGTGAATCAAGCAGGATTCTCTGCTAGGCCATCCTGCTGCACATAAAATGGGCCGGCCCTCTGATGGGAAGAAGGGAATCTCATTACCATGAAGAACCAGGAGTGGAGCATGGCCTCTGGACACTATGCAGGGAGCCTCTTGGATCCAGATGACTGGAATAGCATCAAAGGAGAAGACAAAGAAGAAGACAAAGATGGAGGAGGATCTGGAGCCAGAACATGGAACAAAGTGTTGGAACAGCCCATAGAGCAAGTACAGCTCTTATGAACAAGTAAAGCTGGCTTGTGGAGTGGGTGCCTCTGAGCATTTAATTGGGGACGCTGGGCTTGTTGATGCATGGAAGTGGAGCTGAGATGCTTCAGGTTGAGGCTACCTGGAGTACAATGCCTCTGTGCGTGTATTTCACGGAGCTGGGTTTGCTGACCAGTAGAGTTTAAGCTGAATGCCTCTGGGCTGAGGCTTCTTACAACAGAGCAGTATGCCCCTTTGGGCATTTACTAGAAAATTTGAAGGAAATTTGTAACATATCCTGATAAACAGCTACCCTGAGCATTTCTCACTGGCATTACAACCTGCCAAATTCCTTAATAAGCCCTTTAATCATGAATTTGTCAGTGAGTCCTTTGTCGCCATTGCAATCGTTATTAGAACCTAGAGATCAAGTGGAGAATATTAAGAAAACTCAGCTTTGACCTCTATATTTTTGCCTATTTTAGATAAGTGATATCATACAATATTGGGAATTAGCATACTTCATGGAGTACAACGTTTCGAAGTTTCACCCATGTTGTAGATTGTATTGGTAGTCCATTTATTCGTATATGTATTTTTGCCCCATTCCATTTACCCCTTGATCTACGGATGGACACTTGGGTTGTTTCTACTTTTGATAGACAATTTGTTTCAATTAATTATGCTTTGGGTGGAGGTGCACAGTAAATGATTTAATTGATTGTGATGGGTTTGTCGCTCTGGTCTTCTGAGTGATCTGGCCTTGCTAAGAGATAGGAACAGAACCAATGTCTGGGAAATTGTTGGTAGTTGCCTTCCAGTTGATTGCAACTCATAGCAAGCCCATGCCAACGGAGTCAAACGGAGCCTATAGTGTTTTCAAAGCTGTAATATTGCAGAAGCAGGTCACCAGGCAGGTGCTCCAAGGAACCTGGGTTTGAACTGCTAGACTCTCAGCGAGTAGCTGAATGCTTGACTGACTGAATCACTCAGTAGAGTGAAACAGTAGAGTTATAAAATGTCTTAGCTGTAAAGGACTTTCTAGAGAGCATCTAACTTAACCCCTAATCTTTAGTGATAGAAAAAAATGAGATGCATAATGCCCATTAATCAATTCATTACTTTAATGAATGTTTGTTTTGAGTTCCTACAACATATGAGACACTTTCCTGGGAATGCAATAGTTAACGAAAACATCCGGCTCCTATGGGGTTTACATTCTGGGAGGAGGAAAGATTCAAAGAAAGACAATAATAGCATTTAATAGGTCAGTATGGGAGAAATTCCATCAAGAAAAAGAAGGTAAAATAGGAAGGCAAGAATGGAGGTTACCCATTATAGAATTGACATGGAAGACCTCTCCAATTGATACCATTTGAACAGGCTACTGAAGGAAGTAAGATGTGACTTATAGGTGTAGACAAGAAAAGAGCACTCCAGAGAGAAGGTACAGGAAATGCAGGGTCCTATGGTGCAAATGTGCTTGATACAGAGTTCAATGAGAAAGGGAGAGGGTAGTAGGTAACAAGATTGGTAGGCAGCAGTGGTCCAGGAATGAAAAGCTTTCCAGGAATGAAAAATCTTTTTATACGTATAGAAAATTGTGTTTTATTCTTGCTGAAATAGGAAGCCCTAAAAGGTTCTGAACAGAGAATGATCTCTCTTGAGTTTTAATAAAACTTATTATCTGATTTATATTCTAACAAGAGCCCTTTGGCTCTTGCATGAGAATGGACAGTGGGAGGGCTGGGAGGTTCTATGGCAAGAGTCCAGGAAAGAAACTAGGGTGGCTGGGATCGGAGTGGAAGCAATGATAGGTGGTCAGATTTTAGCCATATTTGAACACAGATTGGACATATATGCTGAGGAATGATGTGGAGTCTATTGAGACCAAAAAGTCAAAGATGATGCCAAGGATTTCCACTTGAGCATCAAGCAAGATGGAGCTAATGTTGCTGAGAGATGGAGCAAGGAGAAAGTGTGAGAAAGATACAAAGGAGTTGGGCCAGAGACCTGTAGAGTTTTAAAGGCATATTACACATCTTTTCAATTGGTATTCCATCAATTTCTGGATGCTTGTTTTTTGGGTTTCCATCAATTTCTGGATGCTTGTTTTTGTTTGTTTTTTTAATCATTTGATTGGGAGCTCATACAACTCTTATCACAATCCACACATCCATACATTGTGTCAAGCACATTTGCACATTTGTTGCCATCATCGTTCTCAAAACATCTGCTTTCCACTTAAGCCCCTGGCATCAGCTCCTCATTTTCCCTCTCCCTCCCGAGACCCCCTCCCTCATGAACGCTTGATAATTTACAAGTCATTATTATTTTGTCATATCATACACTGTCCAACGTCACCCACTTTTCTGTTGACTGACCTCCAGAGAGGAGGTTATATGTAGATACTTGTAATCGGTTCCCCATTTCTACCCTACCTTCTCTCCACCCTCCTGGCATCTCCACTCTCACCACTGGACCTGAGGGGTTCATCTTTCCTGGAGTCCCTCTGTTTCCAGTTCCCATCTGTACCAGTGTGCATCCTCCAGTCCAGCTGGATTTGTAATGTAGACTTGGGATCATGATATTTGGGAGGAGGAAGCATCTAAGAACTAGAGGAAAGTTGTATGTTTCATCACTGCTACACTGTCCCCTGACCGGCTCATCTCCTCCATGAGACCCATGTGTAAGGGGATGTCTAGTTGCCCACAATTGGACTTTGGGTCCCCACCCTGCACTCCCCCTCATTCACAATGTTGGGATTTTTTGTTTTGTTCCTTGATGCTTGATACCTGATCCCTTCAACATCTCATGATCGCACACACTGGTGTGCTTCTTCCATGTGGGTTTTCATGCTTCTGTGCTAGATGGCCGCTTGTTTACCTTCAAGCCTTTAAGACCCCAGACACAATATCTTTTGATAGCTGGGCAACATCAGTTTTCTTCACCACACTTGTTATGCATCCATTTGTCCCCAGTGATCATATACAGAAGGCAAGCACACAATGATATGATTTTTCCTTCTTTGATGCCTGAAACTGGATCCCTTCAACAGCTTGTGATCACACAGGCTGGTGTGCTTCTTCCGTGTGGGCTTGGTTGCTTCTCAGCTAGATGGCCACTTGTTTACCTTCAAGCCTTTAAGACCCCAGATGCTATATATTTTAATAGCTGGGCACCCTCAGCTTTCTTCACCACATTTGCTTATGCACCTATTTGTCTCCAGCGATCCTGTCAGGAAGGTGAGCATCATGGAATGTCAGTTTAATAGAATAAAGTGTTCTTGCCTTGAGGGAGTACTTGAGTGGAGGCCAAATGTCTATCTGGTACTTTAGTACTAAACCTATAAATATATGCACATAGATTTGTTTCCTCATCATTATAAATATATTTACATATGCACATGCCTTTATTTAGACCTCTATAAATGCCCTTTACCTCATAGTTCTTTCCTCTATTTCCTTTGACTTTCCTCTTGTCCCACTGTCATGCTCAGTCTTCATTTAGGTTTCAGCATTTCCTCTTGGTTACATTACCCTTGCTCAAGCCCTACCAGGCCTCCTATACCCTCCTCACCACCGATTTTGGACCAGTTGTTGTTCCCTGGTCCCGGAGTTTGTTAACACCACTTTGGACTCTTTTTTGGCTAATTCTTTCAATGTAGTTTGAAAGTCTTCCTTCAGTACCATGGGTTATTCATATGCTATCTCTCGAAAGATAATTATTTTTGGTGTTCACTCGTCTATGCCAAGAAATTTGGAAAACAGCTATTTGGCAATAGGAAGATGTCCATATTGGTACCCATTCCAAAAAATGTGACCCAACAGACTGCTCACATGATAGAACAATATCACTAATATTACATTAAAGTAAATTTTGACTCAAGTTAACCCAATAACAGTTGCAGTCATACATTTACAGAAAGCTAATAGGGATGCAGGTAACGTTCAGAAAGGAACATGAAACAGGGGATATCATTGCTGATGGCAGATAGGTCTTGATAAAAGCAGAAAATACCAGAAAGATGTTTGCTTGTGCTTTATTGACTATGCAAAGGGATTCAACTATATGAATAATAACATACTTGAGCAGATGGGAATTACAGAACAGTTCGTTATGCTCATAAGGAGCTTTAACATAGATCAAGAAG
The DNA here is from genome assembly GCF_050624435.1 of Tenrec ecaudatus. Taxonomy (NCBI): domain Eukaryota; kingdom Metazoa; phylum Chordata; class Mammalia; order Afrosoricida; family Tenrecidae; genus Tenrec; species Tenrec ecaudatus. The sequence continues at coordinate 150,591,147 of NC_134531.1, read as the reverse complement.
CATTTGTGCAAACATAACAAGAGAATACTGTAGGTCCTAAAATCTAGAAAGGTGCGCATCACGGTTGCATCCTCTCACAAGACTTGCTCAATCTGTATGCTGAGAAAGTCATCAGAGAAGCTGGATTATATGCGGAAGAATGCAGCATCGGTTTTGGAGAAATGCTTATTTACAACATTCAGTACGCAGATGGCACAACTTTGCATGCTGAAAGTGACAAGGTCTTGAAGCACTTGCTGTTGAAGATCAAGAATTGCATCCCTTCATATGAATTACAGCTCAATGTAAAGAAGATCAAGGTCCTCCCAACTGGACCAGTAGGCAGCATCATGACAAATGGAGAAAATGTTGACGTTGTCACATATTTTGTCTTGCTTGGATCCACAATCAATGCTCATGGAAGCAGCAGTCAAGAGATTTAAAAAAAATGTGTTTCATTCGGTCAATAGCTGCATAAGCCTTCTTTAAAGTGTGGAAAGTAAGGGTATTTCATTTAAGACTAAGGTGCACCTGACCTAAGCCATTATATTTCAATTGCCTCATATGTATGTAAAGTTGGACTATGCAGGGAAAGTTGAAGAAGGAAGACCAAATAAGAATAAATGCATTTGAATTTTGGTGCTAGAGAAGAATATTGATAGTTCCATGGACTTCCAAAAGGACAAATAAATCTATGTCGGAAGAAATTCAGCCAGAATGCTCATCAGAGGCAAGGATGTCCAGACTTCATCGCAAATACTTTGAATATGTTGTCAGGGGTGACTAGTCCTGGAGAAGGATGTCGTATGTGGTAAAGTAGTGGAGCAGCAAAAAAGGGGAAGATTTTCAACAAGAAGGATTGACAAAGTAGCTGCATTAATGGGCTCAAACATTAGCACAATTGTGAGGGAGGCACAGGACCAGGCAGGATTTCATTGTGGTGTACGAGGGCCACTGTGGATGGGAACTGCTTTGACAGCACCTAACAACCCAACAATGATTATCTATCTATCTATCTATCTATCTATCTATCTATCTATCTATCTATCTATCTATCTATCTATCCATCCATCCATCCATCCATCCATCCATCCATCCATCTATCTATCTATCTATCTATCTATCTATCTATCTAGTCTGCAATTGACCAGGTCAGCCCCTAAGCCCCAAGTCACTGAGAAACACCATAGATCTTTATCCCCCAAACCTTATTACTAATAGCCTAAAGGGTTGACTGAAAGCCTTACAGTACCCAATGACACAGATGCAAAAATGGCTTCACAATGTTTTTTTCTCCTTTTTCTTCGTTACAATAGTCCTTATTTCAGATTCTTTTGTCTTGAAATGGTAGGCAACCACAGCTACAAACTTCAGTCTAGAGTACATCTCAAGTCAACTTTGTCTCATAATGTTATGACTTCTCTCTGCTTCTTGGGAGCACTTCCCATGGTGCTAGTCAAGGTTTAGGGTATTGCACTAAGCATGATAAAAAATATTTGAGATCAAGAGTGATCACTTTTTACTGCGATATGCATTTTCTTGTGAGGCAAACTTCTCATGCAGAGATGATTAGCGTTACACAGGGTTAAAAACAAAACAACCTCATAGAATTGAACACACAGAGTTTAACCCATGTTGTTCAAGGGTCAGCTATATGTAGCATCCAAGGGGTCCTTAGAAAGTTCATGGGGAAAAAATGCAGTTGAATGATAATAGAATGTTTCCATGATTTCTTAAGCCTCTGCATATATGAGGGGGTATCCCAACCTACCCCCGCCCTCCCAAAAAACAGAAAACGTTCTGCTGGGCAGAGCTTTCATACTATGCATTTGTCCTGCTAGGCGAGCATCGAGCACTCACTCTGAAGTGCACCCAGTGACATCACCTGGGAAGTTTCACTGTGGTCATAGTGAATTTTTTTTATAAAAACAGTTTCACTCAAACCTCAATTTTTGTGATGACCGATTGAAGAGATCAGCATGCGGCTGTGAATTTTTGTTTTCTGCATGGGAAAAATACCACAGAAACTCTTTTGATGTTGAACACAGTTTACAAGAACAGTGCTATGGGAAAAACTCAAGTGTAAAACTGATTTCTTTGTTTCAAAAAGTGAAATGTCAATTGATGAAAAACCTCCTTCTGTACATCCCTCAACTTCCCAAATATATGGAAATGTCAGCTCATAGTGTATTTGGAGTTCATCCCACCAGGTCAGACTGTGAATCAAGCATTCTACTTAAAGGTTCTGAAAAGATTACATAACAGTGTGTGGCCAAAAAAAGGTTTGATGTGTGGCAGACAGGGGACTGGTTTTGCCACCACGAGTATGCACCTGCTCACATAGCCATCTCAGTGCACCAATTTTTGGCACAAAAAAAAAACAACACTATGCCCCCACGTACCTTATTCAACTGACTTCACTCAGTGCAACTTCTTTTTGTTTCTGTGAATGAAATCAGACTTGAAAGGACATCGATTTGACAATGTAAAAGAGATGAAGAAGAAAACGAGGGAGGTGCTGTCAGCCATCCAAACAGATGAGTTTGGGAAATCTTTACAAGAATATAATAGCAGATTTGACAAACATATTAAGTGTAATGGAGAGTACTTTGAAGGTGATAAGGTTATTTTGTAAAAAAAATTTTAATACATAACTTTGAAAAAAATGTGTTTTTGGACACCCCCTCCTATGTATGACTCTAGTGTTCTGCAGAAGAACTGAGCCTTGTGAAGACATGAAAGGATGAGGTTATCTAGAGTAATTCTAGCTACAAGAATAGCAAGACTGTCCACTGAGCCCTAGAACATGGTAATTATTATTAACATATCTTATAATTATTATAAAAATAACCCCACTGCTATCAAGTTGATTGGGTCTCATAGCAACCCTACATGACAGACTAGAGATGCTTCTTTGAATCAATCTTTACAGGTTCTGAAAGCCTCATCTCTCTCCCATAGAATGTCGGGGGGGTTGAACTGCTGACCTTACACTACCAAGTTTAACATTTATTCAGCACTAACTATATGCCAGGATGAGACCTAGGGACTTTGTATGCATTCGTTATCACATTTAATTCGGATGACAGTTCTGCAAGAAAGTTACTATTACTTTCATTTCAGGAAAAAGGAAACTGAGGTTTAAAGGGATTAACCAGTCTAACCAAATTGCATAACTAGTGTCCAGCAAAACTGAGACTCCAGTCCAGACAATCTGACTACAGATCAAGTGGTAGGCTCATGCTTACAGAGCAAATCAGCTTCCCTCTAGGCTACATTTCCTCTGCTGATTAAGTTCTTTCACTTCCACCTAGTCACTTGAAAACATAACTCCACACTTGAACATAGAACATCCAGCTATCAGACACAGCCCCTCCCTCCTTGCCCAGCCCGTAGTTTCAGATTTGATTTAATCTCTTCTTTCAGTCTGAAAGCATACTCAGCTCTGTTCAAAAGCCAAGGTTTCTGAAACTCATGTTCAAACTCTCTGGTGCTCACCATGGGGCCCTACCCTCAATAGCTGTTTCCTCACTGCCGACTGGCAGGCTGAGACTGAACTAACTTGTCTGGGTGGTGAGGTAGATAGAAGAGATTATAAATTAAGGGTAGAGAACCCTGCTTTTAGTAGTCATACAAGATAGGCATTTCTAATTAGTTATACCAATGATCCATTAATTTTCTAGGAAAAGTAGCTGTGACTGAGAACATAAAATTTCCATGTTGTTGTTAGTTGCCGTCAATTCAGTTCTGACCCATAGCGATGCTACGTGCAACAGAACAAAACACCCCCCGGCCCTCACCATCCTCACAACTGTTCCCATGCTTGCACCCACTGCTGCACCACCACCTCCACCCACGTCAATCCACTTTTGGAGGACTTTTCTCTTTTTGGCCGCCCCTCTACTCTTCCACTCATGATGTGCTTCTCCTGACAACACATCCAAAGAATGTCAGATGAAGTCTCACCATCCTTGCCTCTAAGGAGCAATCAGGCCATAGGTGGCACAAGTGATTGGTACTCTCTTTTAGCCAGCTGTCCCATCAAAGAAAGATGAAGCAATCTGATTTTTCGGATTATGGCCAAGAAACCCTATGGAACACTTCTGCTTAAGGCACATGGCCTTATCATGAGTCAAAATTGACTCAAGGAGAACAGGCTTGGTTTTAGTTTAGTTTTTTTAATGATAGGAACTTAGAAGTGGCCAGCATCTAATTTGGCATTGACCTCCCTCATAACATGGCTCTCTCTACCCCCACCCAGGCCCCCCTCTCAAAGAATGGTGTTTTGCTATGTTTTCTCTCTAAACAGCATAAATAGCTTCTCTCAGGCTTTCTGCCACTAGCCTTCAGCGATGTGGCAGAACCATAATTGGAACTTTTGCAGGGACTATTTGGATAAACAGACTGTCAGGTCTCAGGTATAAATACACTGCTATCAGCATCTGGAAAAGACAAAATTATAACAGAGCACCAAAAGCAAAGGGACACACATTCAGGACACCAACCCATCTGAGCTCAGTTGTGCCATCTGTAACTTCTACCCCTCCATCTCCCACATGGATCATGAGCAGAGGAGAAGAAAAACAGCTCAAGTTCGGGGGAAGAACAGGCCTGGGGTTGACTCGCCACTCTTACACGCCTTGGTGGCAAGCTCTGACCAGATGTTTAATTATTTATACTGGGGAAGAACAGGCCTGGGGTTGACTTGCCACTCTTACACGCCTTGGTGGCAAGCTCTGACCAGATTTTTAATTATTTATACTGGGGAAGAACAGGCCTGGGATTGACTCGCCACTCTTACACGCCTTGGTGGCAAGCTCTGACCAGATTTTTAATTATTTATACTTTCAGCATCTTCATTAATAAAGTGTGTAAGACAGGGAGTAACTTCTAGTTAATAATAGTTCAAAACCACCAGCTGTTCTGTGTGAGAAAGAGGAGGCCTTCTACTCCCATAAAGAGTTGCAGTCTCAGAAACCCACAGAGGCAGCTCTGCTCTGTCCGATTGCACTGGTACCAGTAGGAATCATCTCAATGGCCATGATGGAGAGAGGAGGGAGGAGAGCGCGCGGGAGCGAGCACTACAGGGGAACTAGTACACCATGGCTCCCTGGTAATGCGAGCTAGTGAAGATGGTCTGATGCTGGCGATAGATAATGGCAGCCATGGCCATGGCAACAGGCATAATAACGGTTGCTATAAGGATGATGGTTGTGATGGTGGTGATGGCGATGGCGATGGCAGCCATGATGATGGCAATGGTGGCGATGATGATGGTGATGGTGGAAAGGGTGACAGTGATTTCAATGGTGGTAATGGAAGCCATGGCAATGGTGATAATGATGGTGGTGGTGTGGTGATGGTAGTTAGTATCAACATCCAGTATCTGAGGACCTATACTTTTCCTAGGATTCTGGGATATAAAATCAAAGTCTTGCTATTTTACAGTAAAATGCATTTCTAAAAAAACTATCCAAGAGTTTGACTAGTATGTATAACAGAAATATTTCATGTTCATTCAATGGTCACTGTGTGCCAACAATGACACCAAAAATTATATAGTTTTTGTTATTTTATTGTCACTTTTTCTACAAATCATACAATTGAATAACATATGTTTACTTTTTACAATCCCCGCCTGAAGAAAAACTGTAAGTTATCTCCATGTTAGATTAGACACACAAAGCTTAAAAGGTTAAGTGTCAGGTTCGAAGTCACACAGCAAGGATGTGCTGAAACAGAGAGCTGAGTCTAAGGTATCTGGATCCTGAGCCCAAACTTATTACTATTGCACCTGATGAATAAAAGAAGAACCAAGAGCCTGGGGTACTCTGAGATAGTAGGTGGCTATATCTGGCTTAACTTAATGTTCTTATAAGAGAGTCACACAAATTAGTAAAAGCTTCTTTAAGATACATACTATGATATAAGCCATAATTTGCAAACAAGTAAATCAGAAAGATGTTTTGTTGACTGTCTACAATTTTGTGAAATGATTTTAATTAATTTATAGTAGGAGATTTTCTTGAAAATTGAATATGAGGAGATTTCCCTTTAAAAATGCAGGTTTCCTGCTTGTCATAAATTAGATGAATTTAAAAAAAACTGAATTATTTTCTAGAATGGCTGCCAATAACTGGGTCAGCTTCTACTTTTAGCTCAGTTATGTGTTCTTAAGTTTGTCCAGTTCCCAGAACTCACTATTTCTTTCATCTGCAATTTTCACTTTTTTATGTACCCTGCCGGGGCTCTATAGATGTTTGAAGAGTCACCTCTTGTTGAGGCTTATGTATAAGAATAGAGCATAGCTCACATTGAAGTTAGCAAAGAGATGCTCTTGTCACATAAAAACCAACACTGAAGAAAGAGAAGACCAAGGCCATGCAATAAACCAAGCCATCTCTATCTCTACCAAGTAAGATCAGGATCTTGCTATAGCAACAGAATGTGGCTTTGATCAGCTCCATCATCAAGTATGGCCTCCTGATCATCAGTCGCCTATTGCCCTTCCTGTCCTCCTCAGTGGCTGCTTATTCCTTCTCTCTCTTTTACATCTGCATTCCCGTCTATTGCCACCTATTGTTTTACTGTGGGCTTCCTGCTACACGTGTTTAGGAAGGTCATGTTTTTTTTTGTTTAAGAACATCTTGTTTTCAACTTTCATTGAATAGTTCCTTGAGTTCATGAGAGAGTAGCACTCTAGCAAGATAACCACAAAATAAAACCTCCTTTAAAACAGTTCGCTGAAGAGAGACAGGTGTAAGTTTAAACAGTGATGAGAAAAGACCTCCTCTGGATCCCATTTTCCAGTGTTCAAGGCATCTACTATCTTTGTTGAACTTCAGAACAAACCAGTGAGGTGCACAGTGGCTTATTGTGCCCATTTTCCCAAAGAAGTTGCAATTCAATGATAAAGCGATCCCTCGAGGTGCAATAGCCATTTAGTAGGAGAATATGAGTCTGTGCCCAGTCCTATCCAAGAGTAGATTAAGATAGGCACAGTTCAGATCGTGCTTTTCCACAGTTAATGTATTACCTTATCCCTAAATATACCTTTATTCTGGGAGAATAGAAACTAAAATGTGAATATCAAGGATGAACATAATATACTCCATTTCTTCCCTGCCTCTCACAAATGACTAATGAGCATCCACTATGTGCCTGGCACTGTCCTAACCCCTGCCACAGAATAGAGGTTGTGTAGAAATGCCGAGAGAATGTAGCTCAAATGCATTCATGGCACTTGATAGTTTGAAGCCATTTTGAACCAAGCACATGAACTAAGTATCACATTTGTAAGACGTGAGTCCAGGCCCTACAGAGTTAAGTACCATATAACTAGTAGACCACAGAACGGAGAGTCAATGCTTCTTCAAGGTAAGCATTTTTCTCACTGCTTTCCTGCCAACTCTTAGCAAAGCCCGGAGCACACTAGATGCTCAAGAAACGGTGCTGCACATGAATTAGCAGGATGGTGTCTCTCAAAACGACTAACACATCAAATATCAACCTTTCTCCTTCAAAGCCAAGAAAAGCAGGGCCTCACAGGGATCTTGCAAACCTGTTGCTCAGTAAAGAATAATGAAATTAATCATTATTATTTTCACCTAACACAACATATGAAACTCAAGAGATATAAAAATAAACACCTCTGCTAGGCAGATAATTTCAGATAACTGTTTTTCCTTATGTTTGTTGGCATTCTTCTCTACCCAAGGGCAATCTGTTAAGAAGGAAATATTTTTCACTATCTACTTCAAATCAAATTCCAGACTCCAAGTATAATATTGCATAGTAAATAGTAAAGTAAGTTACTTGCTTTCCTCACGCACCTTTTCCCCCACGTGAGTTTCCAAGTCTATTTTTAAATAAATCCTAAGAATCTCCTCTCTGGCTTTGGTCCTGTTTTGCTATTTGGTTAGGGGCTGTATGGGGAGCAATTTGATCAAAACTGTCAGACTTGTCTTCGTTTCTATATCAGTACAGAAACAAGGGCTAATTCTGCAGTGTAACTTTCTGTGCTGGAGGCCTGGCTTTCCAGATTTCTCCTCTTGGGAAAAGTCAAGAGGGTCTTCTGCCGGATATGCTTCTAATCTGGTCCATTCTTCCTTGTTGAGAGCCAGGCCGTGAGAGGACCTACCTCTGGGAAGGGCATCCAGACGCAGGAGGGGAACAGAGCTGCTGTCTGATTCCTTGTTCTCCCCTCGGCCCTTCTTGCCATGCCTCTGCCCAACCATATCTTCACCACTTCCACAATTAATGAGTGCATTAGGTTGGTAATAAGCATGATAAGGAACAAAATATGGAGTCTGAAAAACCGAGGATATGGGAAATAAAATTTTCATTTTGTTTGTAATCCTTTGGCCAATTATTTGTCCCATCATCTCCCCCTCCTAGTTTTTCTTGTTGTTGAAATTAGCAGTATCAGTAGCCCTCGACAACTTATTGGAAATGGAAATTTTCAGGCCTCTCAGCAGACCCAGTTGATCCACAGAGATGGGCCCCAGCCATCGATATTTTCACAAGCCCGATGGTGAAGCCAATGACGGCTCAAGTTTGAGAGCCACTGGCTTAAATAATGTCACCATATGTTCCATGAGACTCTACTGGATTTCCTCACAGCTGTCTCCTAATATTCAAAGACACGGGTGAAGGTGTTATAATCACACCAATTGGTCTAGAGTCTTCATGATCTTTGGGATGATGTCAGGAAAGCTATTACCTTCTGAAAATCTAGCTCCCCAAAGCCTATTAGATGTAGGAGAGGGGACATAGGGCCCTTACAGAGAATGGATCTGGTTTCAAATCTACCAAATGTTCGAATCAACCACATACTAGCTGTGGAAATCTTAAGACTTGGTCAGCTACTATGCACTTTGCGCATAAAAGCTATATATATATATCTATATATATATATATAGATATATATATATAGATATAGATATAGATATAGATATAGTAGATAGAGATATTTATATATTTTTTTAAACCAAGGTTGTGTGGTCATTATGAAGACTAGCGGACAGCACATACAAAGTGTCTGTGACATACAACAACCACTCAGGAAAGAGGCACTTCTTCTCCTCAATTTCACCTCTAGTAATCACAATAAAATTATGCACACCCATACCCTGGTGCTCCGCCTTGCCTTTTCTAATGCCTTATCAAAAAGGTCAAAGTATCCCCTGAGACCAATCAGAAGACCAAAGGACTCTGAGTTTGCTGACTAACCCAGAGAACCAACCTCTATCCTCAGGGTTATAATGTGACTCATTTTTTCAAAGTTATAACCGAATGCTTTACCATATCTAATTTTATGGTGACCACTTCAGAAAGAAAAAAAGTGGAAGTGGATATTAATATAGAAAATGGAGACTCCATATTTCAGAATTTAGAATTGTTAAAAATTATCCAACGAAAAGTGACATCTTTTATCAGGTGAACTTGAGATGTTTTTGGCATCTAAAAATGAGCACAGGAAATTTGAAGCTTTTCCATTATCTGGACAAAACAGTACTTAGAATATTCTACTCCCTCTGTGCTAAGTCTGAACCAATAATCTTTTACTGAGTACTTAAAATGCCATTTATTCTAAGTTATTGAATGATGTATATGTATGAGTTTGTTGAATAATACTATTAGTTATTTTGCTAACACCTCAATATGCATATGAGAACATTGAGATCTAAAAGTTGAAGTCAACATGCTTCAGGTCACACAACTAGAGTAGCCGGGCCTGGATACAAACCTGAGGTTTCACTCCAGAATCACTAAATCTCTAATTCCTAATTTAGATTCCCAGGCAGCTTGAAATGAGGAAGAAAATCTCCTGGGTCCTAGCAACAAGAGAGTCTTTGTTTGTTTATTTGTTTGTTTGTTTTTTAAACATTGGTAACATTTATGCACCTACTACAAATTAACCAATTGGCATTCTAGCTTATAACCTCTCTTCTTAGTTTCTTTTTAAGTCAGCCCCAGGGATGTGATAAACTCTCTGATAACTGATTAAATAAAATTTCTACACTCTAAAGGTGAAATCTAGGTCCAGTCCTGAGATTACCTCAGTGAGGAATTGCCTACCTGAGCAAACCTGCTGGAGGCAGCCAGCCAGCCAGCTGTCTTCCTGGATATCATTTTAGAGACAGTATGATTAAATCACGGTTCACAGTGAGTGGGCTTTGGGCCTCTGCTCAAGCCCTCCCCCAGTGCAGGAACACTTTGTTCTAACAACCTGATCCTGTAATGCTCACCTTCCTGGCACAATTGCTGAATACAAACAGGTGCACAAGCAAATGTGGTGATGAAAGCTGACAGTGCCCAGCTATCAAAAGATATAATGTCTGGGGTCTTAAAGGCTTGAAGCTAAACAAGCAGCCATTTATCAGAGAAGCAACAAGCTACATGGAAGAAGCACCTCAGCCTGTACCATCATGAGATATCAACGGAATCAGGTAGCAGGCATCAGAAGACTCAAAACACACAAACAAATAATATATTGTTGAGAATTGGGGGAGGAGGTTGGAGCAGAGACCCCAAACCATCTGTAAACATGCAACATCCTCTCATAGAAGGCTCGCATGGAAGGGATGAGTCAACCAGGGTGCAGTAAAGCACCAATGAAACACACCCTATTTCTCTGGTTCTTTGAGGCTTCTTCACACCCCCCCCCACTGTCATGAACCCAGTCTTATCTTCCACTTCTGGCTATGCCAGAGCATGAACACAGGTACAGATCAGAGCTCAGGACACATGGAATCCAGGTCAGATAATCCCCTCAGGAAAAGAAATGGGAATGTTGATACCAGTGGGCTAGTGGGAAGGTGGGGAGAGGAGGCAGGAACAAACCACAGAGGAAGGGAGACAGTGGTCTGTGTAAGATATGAAAATAGTAATTGATACTTTATCAAGGGATCTTGAGGATGGGAGGAGGGGAGCAAGGGTAAAAAGAGGAGCTAATACAAAGAGCTCAAATAGAATATGAATGTTTTGAAAATGATGATGGCAACATATATACAAATATGCTTGATGCAATTGATGTATGGATTGTTATAAGAGCTGTAGGAGGCCCCAATAAAATGATCTTTAAAAAATCAAGAAAAAAAAAGTAGGAGCTTTGGTGGTATAGGTTATGAATTGGGCTGCTAACTACAAGTTCAACAGTTCAAAACCACCATCCACTCTGAGGAAAAAAGACGGAACTTTGTAGTCTTATAAAGAGTTACAGTCTCAGAAACCCAAAGGGGCAGTTCTACCCTGTCCTATCACAATGAATATCCTGATTAATTAACAATGTCTACATGGTCACAGGAGAGAAGCGCAGGAAGCCTAGGAGCCATATACTTACCATTTTCAAGTGCTATGTTCCCAGCTGATATTGACAAATATTTTTAATTCTAAAGTGTTTGTACAATTATATTTAGTTAGCAACATATGTTGAAAACCATTTGCCAGTCACAAACTGCACTAGCATATGTATTGTTTTGGTAACTGTCACTGTCAGTCCCGACTTTTGCAACAGAATGCGCAACAGAATGAAACACTGCACAATCCTGCAGCACCTTCACCATTGGCCTTGTGCTTAGCTCATCAGTACAGCCACTGTGTCCACCCAACTTGAAGAAAGCCTCCATTTTTCTTTCTTTCTTTCTTTCTTCCTTTCTTTCTTTCTTTTTTTGCTGCCCCTCTGGTTTACCATGCAAGATATCCTTCTCCAGAGATTGGTCTCTCCTTATAATATCTCCAAAGTACGTGAGATAAAATCTTTCCATCTTATTATGCTAAGTGAAGTAAGTCAAGCACAAAAGGACAAGTACAACATGAGTCCACTGAGGTAAGCTTTAAAAAAATGCAAAAGGAGCAGAGGGGAAAAGCTACTGTAAACAAACATTCCTGGGGTGAGGTCCAGGTAGTATGGCAGGGGCCAGACCAAATCCGAGGATACATATGATATCCAACTAAAAAGGAAGGGGAGTGGAGGAAAAAAATACAAGGGTAGCTGGGGAACAGGGCACTAACTCACCAAAGGGTATTGTTTATATCTCCACAGTGAAAGAGGGACCAGAGTTCAACCCGGTGTTCCAAGATGTGAATGCAACCTACCTCCATGAAGCAGGGAACCAGTAGAAAGGTCTGAGAGGTCTGCCCCAATCACAACTAGGTGGACAGCACCCCTCGCCCCCCAGAAGAATTACTTCAGAGGGCAGCACTGAAGCTAAACCTCAGGGAGAGGAACATGTCTGATCGGAGCACACAGGAGCAAATGAAGGGGAAGGAAGAGAGAGTGGAGCACACCCTGGTCCACCAAGGATGATATCCCTGCTCAGAGCAGCCAATGTACAGAGAGGACCATATGGCTAACCCTACAAAAAGACAAAACATCCCTCACTGACTCATATCCCTATAGGGGACAACACTGGAGACAGTGTGGGAATAGCACCCAATCTGAGCCCATCCCCCAAGGTGAAGCACAAAGGGTGTGCAAAAGAACAGAACAGCAAGGAGAGCAGAGCAAGGAAGTCCCAAGGGAGTACCAAAGATAGACTTTGGGTGTAGGGTTTGACACCCCATCAGACAGGACCAGAAAACACTCCTAAAGATCAACAAACAGACCTTGAACTATCTACAGGCTTTCTTTCTGTTGTTATATCTTGTTTACTTTTGTTGCTTTGTTTTGCTCTTTCTTCATTTTTGTGCATATTATTATCTCTGCAAGTCTCTCTAGATAAGATAGGTGGGATGAACAATCTAGAGGAAAAAACAATGGGACTGACAGTTCTGGGTGGACATGGTAGAAGGGAAGGTGGGGAAAGGAAGTGGGTGTTAACAAACCCAGGGACAAGGGAACAACAAGTGATCAAAAATCAATGGCAAGCAGGGTGTAGGAGGCTTGGTAGGGCTTGATCAAGGACAATTTAACCAAGAGAAATTACTGAAACTCAAATGATGGCTGAGCATAATAGTGTGACAAGATGAAAGTGAAAGGAAATAGAGGAAAGAGCTAGGAGGCAAAAGCGACCTATAGAGGTTTAAATAAAGGCATGTACATATGTTAATATATTTATATATGATTATGAGGAAATAAATCTATGTGCATATATTTATAGGTTTAGCATTAAGGTAGCAGATGGAAATAGGGTCTCCACTCAAGTACTCCCTCAATGCAAGAACACTTTGTTCCATTAAACTGGTGTTCCTTGATGCTCACCTTCCCGACACTATCAATGAAGACAAAGCAGGTACATAAGCAAATGTGGTGAAGAAAGCTGATGGTTCCCAGCTATCCAAAGAAATAGTGTCTGCGGTCTTAAAGGCTTGAAGATCAACAAGCGACCATCTAGCTCAGAAGCAACAAAGCCTACATGGAAGAAGCACACCGGCCTGTGTGATCCTGAGGTGTCGAAGGGATCAGGGATTAGGCATCAAAGAACAAAAAGTCATATCATTGAGAATGAGGGACAGTGTGAAGTGGGGACCCAAAGCCCATCTGTAGACAACTGGACATTCCCTTACAGAAAGGTTGTGGGGAGGAGACGAGCCAATCAGGGTGCTGTGTAGCAACAATAAAACACCACTTTCCTCTAGTTCTTAAATGCTTTTCCCCCCGCACCCTCCCCCACTATCATGATTCCAATTCTACCTTACAAATCATGCTAGACCAGAGGATGTACACTGGTACAGATAGGAAGTGGAACACACAGGGAATCCAGGACAGATGAACCCCTGAGGATCAGGGGTTGGAGTGGCGATACTGGGAGAGTGAAGGGAAGGTGGAGTAGAAAGGGGGAACTGATTACAAGGATCTGCATGTGACCCCTCCCTGGGGGATGGACAACAGAAAAGTGGATGAGGGGAGACGTCAGACAGTGTAAGACATGACAAAATAATAACAATAATTTGTAAAGTATCAAGTGTTCAGGGAGGGCGGGGACAGAGGGGGAAAATGAGGATCTGATGCCAAGGGCTCCAGTAGAGAGGAGATGCTTTGAAAATGTTGATGGCAACACATATACAAATGTGCTTGACACAATTGATGTATGTATGGGTTGTGATAAGAGCTGTAAGAGCCCCCAATAAAATGATTTTTTAAATCTTTCCATCGTTACCTCTAAGAAACATCCTGGCTGTACCTCTTGCACAAGTTTGTTCTTTTGGCACATGGTGTTTTCCGTATTCTCCATCACAATAATTCAAATTCATCAATTCTTATTAGGGCTTCCTTATTCAATGTCCAACTTTTACATTCATATGAGGCACCTTGCTCTTCAAAGTAACATCCTTGCTTCCCAGTGTCTTAAAGAGTTCTCAAAAGAAAAACAGCTCTCATGCAGCAGATTTACCCAATGCAAGTGGTCCTTTGATCTTGACTGCTGTTTCCATGACCATTAATTGTGGGTCCAAGCAAGATCAAGTCCTTGACAACTTCAATCTTTTATGTTTCTCATGATGTTACCTATAGGTCCAGTTGTGAGGATTTTGATTTTCTTTACATTAAGTTGTACTTCATACTGAGGGCAGCGTTCCTTCATCTTCATCAGCAAATGCTTCATGTTCTCTTTATAAGTACAGTCTCATCATTACTTTTCCATTGTCTTGTTGTTTTGTTCTGGGAGATTACTTTTTACCTCAGCATGTAAAATGCAAAGGAAATTTCCTTTAGTGTATGAAATTTGGGAGTTTATTTTTATTTCAAATTTTATTGTGAACAAAAATAGGTATTGCTTGGAAGACATAGGTTTATTTACTCAATATAAACACAAAGTCACAAGTTAAATATTCTGAGAGGATATAAAATTTTTTCAGTTTATTTTAGATGTTATTGTAAAAAATATGTCTATTCTCAAAATTGGAATTTTAAGAAACTTAAGTCATTCCTAATTGTATACAGTTGTCATTATTTATAGATTTTATGCTTTTACACATATTTTAAATGTACACAATACCCATTAAAATTAATAATTCAATTAGACAAGTTTGATTGATATAATGCTATTATACAAAAATCCCAAATAATATTATTGAATTGCTCCTGAGTTTTCTGCCCATTAAACAAAAGAGATACATGGTAAGCTGCGTCAACTTGAGATCCTGGAAAACCCTCTGTAAGAATTCTGCTCTACACAAATGGGGTTGCCATGAGTTAGAATCAACTCAGCAGTAACTGGTTTGGTTTTGGGTTACTGATGCAGAAGAAGCAGACAACTAAACCAATGGAATAGAACCCAGAGTAGACTCCCTGCCTGTGTTATAACCATGTGTTTGAAAATGATATCGTTATTTGAGGTAGGGAAAGGGTGGCCTTTGAAACAATCAGTGCTGAGTTTATTAGAACACCGGAGGGAAAAACAAAACAAAAATTGAATATGAGCCAAACTCAAGTCATTTACCCAAATCAACTTAGGCCAAGAAAAGAAAAGAGAGGTTAAAAAAAATATCTAGCACATGGGAAAGCACCTTCTTACCATGAAGGAGGAAGCAATTTTTAAATAGGACATGAAGAGCACCAACCACAAGATAAAAATTAATAACTTGTATCCTATTTAAATTAAGAAATTCTTTTTATCAAATGTACTGCAAAAATAATTTTTAGAAGAATCATTATAAGGTTGAATACATCCTAAATATTTGATGTCTTCAAACTGTTCTACCATGCCGTCATTTTTTCATATCAACCCCCTCGGTATTTTCCCTCACATCACAGGGTACCATAATTTCCTTCAACATATCACAGAGCTCACAAACCATCAAGGAAATGGCCTATGAAGTTGTAGAGGCAGACAGGTCCCAAATCCATAATTTAGGTGTCCACCTAAAGGGTTCTCACTCACACCGCGTGGACTATTGAGTCACCAAGCTGTAAAGACTGGTGAACCAGTTCAGGTAGTAAGCTGCTGACTCAATCTCCACGAAGCAGAGGTCAGCCAGGATTGAGTCAGTCTCGGGATCGAGAGCAAGAGAAAAATCTTTGTCGAAGCTGCTCAGGGCTACAGAAACACAGGACAGGGAAAGATGGCAGAAGAAGGTCTGATTTGGCTAGCCAAGCAAATGAGTACACCAATTGACAGCACCATGATGTCTCCTTAAGTCCTGAGCTGGGAGTCTTTTAAGGGAAGAAACTGGCATCTGATCAGTAGTCATCACTCGGTGATGCAGCACTAATCTTTGTGCATATTGAGTCAAAAAGGGAATGTCACAAAAATAATTCCTTGCCCACCTCTGGGGTTTGCCTGGAGCTGTGGTTTCTGCCATTATGGCGCCAAAGGGCTGGGTAGAGGGCATGCTGATGATGCTGTGCCTGTTAGGTCGCCCAGGTTCAATATCAACCACTCCTTTGCCCTATCCTCTTGCTTTTCTTAATTAAGCAAGAAGCTGGTGGTTTGCATAATAAAGGAACCTCTTAAAACAGGGAACTGCCTTCCTAGTTTCACACAGGTAACAAAGATGACAGCTAATTTGCAAACTCCACTCCCAAAGAAAAAAAAGGTGGTGAGTTAAGTCATACCTTCCTGTAAAATAGGGGCTCAAGAGTGGCCTCGTGTTAATCCTGCCTCATTTGCATCAAATAACGCACATGGAAATGGAGCAAATGGAGCGCTATATCCTCAGAGATCACTCTCTGGAGTCCAGTCACTGCTGACTCATAGTGGCTCTCCAGAGCCCTATACGCCAGCTTCTGAGACTATGTCTTTGTGTGCAACTAAAAAGCCCCCTCTTTCACAGAGCAGCTGGTGGTCTCAAACCTTGCAGATGGCAGCCCAACTCATAACCATGGCCTTACAGAGCTCCTCATGCACAGCTATAGGAGGTAGGGCGCATAATACATCACAAAATGGAGACATGGTGCTAAAAGGACCATACTCAACAGCAGTACAGGCATAGTAGGAGAACAAAGGCAAGCTACGGATTGGGAAAATATATTTTCATACAAACTCTTATGTAAAAAAAAAAAGACTTGTATCCATAATACATTTGTTTTTAAAGAACTACCCTAAATCCATTAGAAAAAGACAGATAATCCCACAGGAAAGTGAGCAAGAGACTTGAGCCGGTACTTTACTAAAAAGGAAACGAAAATGGCCATTAAATATGAAAATAGCTCAGGTTCTCAATCATCAGAGTAAATGTAACTGAGAAGCACAGTGAAATGCCACCACACACTCAACAGCATGACAAAAAAAATTTAAGAACTTGCACTCATGTGCATTGGTGAGAATGTAGAACTCAAACTCCCATGTATGACTGAGGTATAAATGGATACCAGATTGAAAACGAATTGCCATTATATACTAAGCCTAACTGACATCTGTGGGTCAGTTTGAAGTACCATGGTGTGTGTTGCTGATCACTGGTATTTTAAACAGCAGTGGTGAGGTTGAAACCAAAGCGGAGAGGTTTCAGAGAACCTTCCAGACGAAGAACAGAAACAGAGTGAAGAAGGAATAGGCTGTTGACTTTAGAGAATTCGCAGCTAAAAACCATACAGATAGCATCGAAACCTTGTCAGATATTGAAGACATAATGATGAGAAGTAGAACTATGTCAGAGATAGTGCCAGAAGATAAGCCTCTCAGAGCAGAAGACACTCAAAACCTGACTGACGAAAAGCTGCCTTTTCACAGCAGGGCCAACCATAAAGCTGTAAAAGGAGTAAAGCATGTGGGAGTAAGGTTTTCGAACCTTCAATGGCATGGGCACAACTCAAAATGAGAAGAACCAGCTGAAAAATGCTACTAATTATCAGAACTTGGAATGCACAAAGGATGAATCTAGGAAAATTGGATGTTGTCCAAAAAGAAGTGGAACAAATAAAGATTTATATCCGAGGCATTCATGAGCTGAACTGGACGAGTATGGTCATTTTGAATCAGGAAATTGTATGGTCTACTACACCAGGAGTGACCGATTCAAGAGGAATGGTTTGCCTTTATCATCATAAAGGAGGACTAGACAAGATTTATCTTTAATTGTAATGCTCTGTTATGTATATAAATTCAAAGAAATCAAATCAATACGACTATTATTCAAACTATGAACCAATCACTAAATGCAAAAATCGAAGAATTCTAAAATCTTCAGTCTGAAATTTACCAAATGTGCAATCAAGATGCACTCATGTTGGTTCACGATTAGAATGAAGAAAATTGGAAACCAAGAGGAAGGAACAAAAGTTGGAAAACATGGCATTGGTGATAGAAAAGAAGCTAGGGATCACATAGTAGAATTTTATAAAATGAATGATTTTTTATAGCAAATATATTTTCCACCACACAAAAGTTAATTATACACACGGACTTCTCCAGATGCAATACACAGAAATCAAATGGACTGCACCTATGGGAAGAAACAACGCAGAAGCCCAAATATCAGCAGTTAAAACCAGGCACCACATGTGAAAAAAAACCCATTAATTGTTGACAAGTCAGTTGAGGTTACCAAAAAACAACAACAAATCTCACTGCCATCAAGTTCATGTCAATTCAGAATGACAGTAGGACAGGGTAGAACTCCCCCACAAATTTCCAAAACTGCAACAGTTTACCGAAGTAGAAAACCCCCTGTTTTTCTCTTACAGGGTGACTGGTGGTTTCACACGGCTCACCTTCCAGCTAGCAGTCCAATACATAACCACTATCCCATCAGGGCTCCTTCTGAAACGGAAGAATATTGAAACAAGTCTCAAGAGCCAACATGCAACCTTCTTTCTAGCACTGCTAAATTTTAAGAACACCTTAAGAAAAGATCTGCTACATTGAACACTATTGGCATGAAGACATGGTGCACTATGGGAAGACATGAGGAACATGATTCATGAAGAAAGCGAAAGGTCAGTAAGAAGACAGAGTGAAGGAAAAGATCAAAGTGGATGTTTGAAGAGACTTTGAAATTTGTTCTTAGTCATAGAGTTCTTAGTCATAAAGGCACATGGAAGAAATGAAGTCAAAGCACTGAATCTAATTTTAAAGCATAGCTCAAGAAGAAAAGGTAAAGTGTTATAATGAAATGTGTCCAACCCAGGAGTTAGAAAACCAAAGAGGAAGAACTCTCTCAGCAGATCTTAAAATGAAAGAGCTCAAGAAAAAGAGTAAAGCCTCAAGTTGTAATATTGAAAGATTCCATGGGCAAAAGATTGAACGATGAAGGAAGCATCAAAAGAAAAAAAGGAACAAATAGGGAGTCGCTGTACCAAATAGAACTAATGGACACTCGACCAGTTCAGGAGCTAGTGTATGATAGAGAACCAATGGTACTGAAGGAAGAAGCTCAAGCCGCACTGACATTATTAGTCAAAAAGGAGGCTTCAAGCATAGAGGGAATATCAATGGAAACGTTTCAACGAGCTGATCATGCTCTGGAAGTACTTACTCATCTATGGCAGGAAATTGGGAAGACAGCTGATTGGCCAACTGACAGGAAGAGCTCTATATTTGTACCCGTTCCAAAAAAAAAAGGTGATCAAACAGAAAAGCTTGAATTATAGAACAATATCATTAATAGCACCCGCAATTAGAATTTTGCTGAAGATCACCCAACAACAGTTGCAGCAATACATTGCCAGGGAGCTACCAGAGGTTCAGGCCGGATTCAGAAGAGGACATGGATCACGTATGTCGTTGCTGATGTCAGATGAATCTTGGCTGAAAGCAGAGAATACCAGAAAGCTGTTTACTTGTGTTTTATTGCCTATGACAGTAGTCTAATGTTTGACTCTCTGGGTCATAAAACATTACGGATGACCTTGAGCACGTCATTGTGCTCGTGCAGAACTCATACATGGATCAAGAGGCAATTGTATGAACAGAACAAGGACATAATGTATGGTTTAAAATCAGGAAAGGTGTGTGTTTGGGTTATACTCTCTCACCATACATAATTCAATCTGTAGGCTAAGCAAATAATTAGTGAAAATGGATTATATGGGGAAGAACTTGACATCAGGATTGTGGGGAGGCTTATTAACAACCTTAGCTATACAAATGACAAAACCTTGTTTGCTGAAAGTAAGGATTTGAAGCACTTGCTGATGTAGATCAAGGATTGGAGCCATCGGTGTAGATTACATCTCAATATAAAAAAATCTTCCCCAAATCATCTCAACTATATCAGTGGGTAAAATCATGATGAATGGACAAAAAGGTGAAGTTGTCCAAGATTTTTGAAACAGCGGTCAAGAAATCAAAAGGTACATTTCATTAGTTAAATTTGCTTCAGAAAGTAAAAGGGAATAGAGGAAAGAGCTATGAGGCAAAGGGCTTTACAGAGGTCTAAATACAGGCATGTACATATGTAAATATATTTATGTATAACAATTGGGAAATAGATCTATTTATTTATATTTATATGTTAAATATCAAGGTATTAGACAGACATTGGGCCTCTACTCAAGTACTCCCTCAATGCAAGAGCACCTTGATCTAATAACCTGGCATTCGTGATGCTCATCTTCCTGGAAAAATGGGTGCATAAGCAAATGTGGTGAAGAAAGCTGATGGTGCCTGGATATCAAAAGATATAGCATCTGGGGTCTTAAAGGCTTGAAGATAAACTAGCAGCCATCTAGATGAGAAGCAACAAAACCCACATGGGAGAAGCACACCAGCCTGTGTGATCATGAGGTGTCGATGGGATCAGTTATCAGACATCAAAGACCTAGAACAAAAAATCATATCAATGTGAATGAGGGAGAGTGGAGACTCAAAACCCATCTGTAGGCAACTGGACATAGCCTCACAGAAGGGTCACAAGGAAGAGATAAGCCAGTCAGGGTGCAGTATATCATTAATGAAACATACAACTTTTCTCGAGTTCTTTAATGCTTCCTCCTCCCCACCATCATGATCACAATTCTGCCTTAAAAATCCGGCTAGACCAGAGCATGTACATGGGTACAGATGAGAGCAGGAAACACAGGGAATCCAGGACAGATAAACCCCTCAGTACCAGTAATGAGAGTAGTGATACAAGCAGGAGAAGGGGGAAGTGGGGGTAGAAAGATCACAAGGATTTACATATAGCCCCCTCCCAGAGGGATGGACAACAAAAAGTGGGTGAAGGGAGACATTGGCCAGTACAAGACATGAAAAAATAATAGCAATTCATAAATTATCAAGAGTGAGGGAAGAGAAGGAGGATGAGGGAGGGGGGAAATGAGGAGCTGATACCAAGGGCTCAAGTAGAAAGAAGATATTTTGAAAATGATGATGGCAACAAATGTACAAATGTGTTTGACACAATGGATAGATGGATGGATGGATGGATGGATGGATGGATGGATGGATGGATGGATGGATGGCTTGTGATGAAAGCTGTATAGAGTCCAATAAAATGAATTTTTAAAAAGAGACTTATCTAAAGTATAAAAAAACAAGATATACCTTAAAGACTAAGGTGCTCCTGGCCTAAGTCATGGTATTTTTATTTGCCTCCTATGTCTGTGAAAGTTGGATATTGAATAAGGAGGCCTAATGAAGAATTCATGCATTTGAATTATGGTGCTGGAGAAGAATATTGAAAATAGCATGGACAAATAAAAGAACAAATAAATTTGTCTTGAAAGACGTACAACCATAATGTTTCTCAGAGGCAAGGATAGTGAGACACGGTCTCACATACTTTGGACAAGTTGTCAGGAGAAGCCAGACCCTGGTGAAGGACATCCTACTTGGTAGAGGAGCAGAGCGAAAGAGGGAGTCTCTGGGCAAGATAGCTAGATAGATACAACAGCGGCCACGACGGGCTCAAACGTGCAAGCAGTTTTGATGATGACAGGCAATGCTTCATCCTGTTGTACATCGGGCAGCTATGAGTTGGAACCTATTGTATTGCACTTAGTACAAACAGCAACTAAAAGTAACACATTTAAACACTTTCACTCTAATATATGGCATCAGAAATGTGTCATGAAATGCAGTATAATTAGGAATGCAAATTATCCCCTGTTATACATAGCAACATAATGGACCACGTAAGCATGAGCATAAGTACACGAGGCCAGTCATAAAAGAACATATATCGTATGCTCCTTATCATTCCAATGATAAAATCCAAAGCCAAACTTACTGTAAAAGGTCAAAAGAGTTCCTTTGGACGGTAAGGAACCACCTGAGTGCTGAAAAATATCTGTATGTTTATATGATGGTGTGGTTATGATGAGTATATTCACATAAAATCATTTTTAAAAATTAATCTATGGATACAGAAGTCAGAATCATGGATGTGATAGGCAAAGAGGCAGGAGGAGGTTCAGGGGGCTGGCACATTCACTTAGTAAACATTACTCAAGTTACTTATTTATATTTTCTGTCTCCTAAAAAATACCAAAATAGCAGATTTTATTTAAAAAATACTACATTTTAGAAAGATGCTGATAATAAATTCCCTAAATAATATGGACTGGCCATTGATCATAACATTTGATAGAAAATATTTATTGTCCAATATACATCACACACTTTACTTGGGTCGTTGTATTTGTGAACCCCTCATATTAAAAAACTATAGATGTTTTTTAACTGGCGTTGTTGCTTTTGTTGTGGTTGGAAAGTTCCACTGATTCTATTCCAGCTCATAGCCATCCTCTGCACAACACAACCAGACTACCCAGTCCTGCCATCCTCACAGTTGTTCTGATGTTTGAACCCATTGTGGTGGCCACCGTAGCAGCCACTGTATCCATCCATTTTGCTTAGATTCTTCCTCTTTTTCACTCCTTTGCCAAGCCCGAGGTCCTTCTCCAGGGCCTGGTCTCTCCTGAAAACATGGCCACAGTACCTGAGATGAAGTCTCAGCGTATCCTTCCCTCTAAGCTAAGAAGCATTCCGTCTACGCTTCTTCCAAGACAGGTGTGTTCAGTGTTTTGGATGTCCTCATGCTTTCAATATTCTTCTCCAGCACCATAATTCAAATGCATTCATTTTCTTCAGTCTTCCCTTCTCAATGTTCAACTTTCACATGCATATGAGCTGATACAAAATACCCTGGCTTGGGTCAGGGCCACCTGAGACCTCAAAGTAAATTGCTCGCTTTTCAAGACTTTAAAGAGGTTTTGTGCAAAATATTTACCAGTGCAATTCGTCCTTTGATCTCTTAACTGTTGCTTTCAGGAGCATCAGTTATGGATCCAAGAAAGACAAAATCTCTGATAACTTTAATCTTTTCTATATTTATCATGATTACTTACTGGACCAGTTGTAAGGATGTGAGTTTTCTTTACATTGAGTTGTAATTCATACAGAAGGCTGAAATCCTTGACCTTCATCAGCAAGTGCTTCAAAGCCTCCTCACTTCCATCAAGGAAAGTTTTAGCATATGACTATCAAAGGGTATTGATAACCCTTCCTCCAACGTGGGTGCCACATTCTTTTTCCTATCACGCGGCTTCTCTATTTGCTCAGCATACAGATTGAATAAGTATGATGACAGGACATGACTCCAATGCACATTTTTATTCATTTTAAGCCATGCGGTATCCCCTGGTTCTACAGGCATGGCAGTTGCGTCAATACATCAACAGGGAGCTACCAGAGGTTCAAGCCAGATTTTGGAGAGGACATGGAACAAAGGATATCATTGTTGATGTCAGATGGATCTGAATACAAAGTAGAGAATGCAAGAAAGATGTTTATTTGTGTTTAATGACTATGCAAAGGCATTCAACTATGTGGTTCACAACCAACTCTGCATAATCTTGGGAAGCACGGCAACTCCAGAACACTGCACTGTGCTTTTGTTGAACTTGTCCATGGATCGGGAGGCAGTTGTGTCGACAGAACAAAGGGACACTGCAAGGTTTGAAATCAGGAAAGGTGTGTGACAAGGTTGCTTCTTCTCACCAATTATCCAGTCTGTATGATGAGAAAATAATCAGAGAAACGGAGTTGTATGAAGAAGAATGTGGCATCAACTAGCGTATCATTCATCTCATTGAAGGTCTCTTTCTTTTTTGTAGATCCCCCACTTTCGGCATTATGACATCCTTTCCCAGGGATTGGTCACTCCGAATAACCAGCCCAAGGTTCGTGGGCACCGTGTGCCAAGGAGCATTCTGACTATACTTCTTCCAAGATCCCATCTCCACGAAAATGAGAAAGAAAAAAAACAAACACCCCACTGAGATCAAATCAGTCCTGATTGATAGAAACCCTGAGGACCGAGTGGGGGTGTCAGACAGTTTCCAAGGCTGCAGTCTTTATGGAAGCAGGCTGTCGATGGAGCAGCCGGTGTGTTCAAACTGCCCACGCTCGGGTACGCTTCCAGCGATGTGACCGCTTCCCCACCAAGGAACCTTCTTTCTAAAGCAGATGCATAATTACTTTCACTTTTTACATGAAGAATTAGACATACAATCAGCTCAAAAAACCTGCTTGAGGCCCCAAGTCTCAGAGCTGTGGTCCAACCAGGGATCCTGTCGAATGGAATGCAGATAATATCTCTTGAAGAAGAAAGAAAAAAAGGAAGGAAGGAAGGAAGGAAGATGTCAGGATGTGTGACGGTGACTTTGACAGCAGACCACCCCACACCCAATCAATTCATCCTCCGTTCTCAGACCCAACAGAAGGATGCCATGAATTGGCTTTTCCTTCACGCGTCTCAGCCTCCAAGACCGAGGAGGTGAGGGGTTGTTTGCTTTGGATCGGGGAGAGATGCTGTGCCTGGCACTCACTGGATTTCCTGTAACTGAAAGAGAGTGATGTAATGCCATTCAGCCAGGCTGGAAAAGGAGCCTCAGCACAGGCCCTGTGGGCAAAGCGCCTCGGTGAAGCCAGCCTCCACACCTCCTCTCCCTGCCGCACCCCCGCGCACCGCTCTCCTCTAAGAGCCCATGACTGAAAACCCTGAGCTCTGGGTCTTTCCTGAGAACCAGCGTTCTCTGAGAACTTGGGTTAGAAATGTTTCCCTTGTCTGAGCTGGGAGGTACCATAGCATTTTGCTTGGAGAAGAGCTACAGAGCTTCTTCTGAGGTCTCAAAGAGAGTGACAGAGTCCTGGTGTTTGCTCAGGGCTGGGAGAAACTCACGTGTTCAGGACACTATCAGGAGAGACCAGTGTCCGGAGAAGAACACCAGGCTTGGTGAAGTAAAGAATCAGGGGGAAAGCTTAAGACACAGGAAGAGATAGATTGAGTCAGTAGCTGTGACAAACATCACAATAATGTGAGAATGGCAGGGTTGCATTGTCCTGTTACTAGGGTCACTACGAGTCAAGACTGATTCAAAGTCACCTAACAACAACAACATGCAGGAGGCAGTGGAGTTCAGGGACACAGGCTCCTTCTCAGCGAGTCTACAGTAGGAGCAGGACTCAGGAATACAGCCCTTCAGCTCCTCCCGAAAGGTCCCGGAGACATTGAAGAGCAGCAGGTGGACATGAAAGCAAAGAAGGATCCCTGGATCTCTGCCGTCAGTGTCTGCCTCCCACTTTATTCCGGAATCATTCTGCCCATTTCTACACTCCAGTTGGAATCCTCACTCCTTTATCTGCAGAGAATCTATCATTGTTGGGCCATCCTAAACCTACTGACTCATTACATATAAGGAGCGAGCAAGCACAAAAGAGGTAAGGTAAGTTCCATGCTACACAAAGGAGTCAAGGAATGTTGGAAGAGAAAATGATTTTTCCCTAAAGCCAGTCTCTTGAATTTATATTTCCATTCTCCTGGAGGAAAAATGCATTTCTTCCTTTTAAAGTATTTTTAATTTAGCCGCATTAGGAAATTGAGACAGAACTTTATCATTATTTCAAGAAAAATCACCAAGACTCAAAAAGATGCACCTCAGGCAAAAAGTTTTCACTGCTTTTAAAAAAAAATCTCTCATTTATTTATTTATTTTTATTGTTGACATTTATTTTATGAAATATGTGTTTTAAACTAAGTTATGTTTTAAATGTCTACATTGCAGATAGTCCCTAGGTTCTGTTCCAACTACTGTGTCATATGTCATGTTTGAGATAAGTGAAGTTGCCCTCACTTACTTTCACTTTTTCATATAAGTTTCCATAGCCTGGTGGTGCTGGCTGGTTTAACACTGGATGGCTAACTTCATGTCTCATTTATTTAACACATGTTTATTGAGTATCTTCAAAGTGCCAAGCTTTGGAGAACCAGCTATGAGCATGCAACCTCCCTCACCATTCTCTACGTGAGGCTGGCGAGAGTCAGCGCATGGCCTTGGGACATCTTATCCGGAAGGACCAGTCCCTCAAGCAGGTGAGGTGAAGCATCAGCAGAACAGAGGGAGCTCCTCGATGACACGGATATTGACTGGGCTGCAACAAGGGGTTCAGCAAGTGTAAGGATGGACCACAGTGTCTCTGTGCGTCAGAACCAGCTCTAGGTCACCGAACAACAGCCATATATCCAGGTGGCATTTGCTGAGCGCTGATCTGAGAATTGCACTGATCCTGGCAACATTCCAGGAGATAAACCCTATCACTATTTCTTTTTATAGATGAAAAAATTAGGCAAAGAGGCTAAAAAGTAATTTCCCTCAGGTCCCATAACTAATAAGGGACCCAGGTGAGATTTAATGCCAGTAGTCTTCTTTCAGTAGCCAGTGCTCTTAAGCATTCAATATGTCTATATAGACAAAGAGAGAATATTTTTTGCAAAGCTATAACCAAAATGTCAATCAAAATTGTGTAGCTATTTGGAGGTAGACTGACTAGTAATCATTATTTTCTTTAGCAACATATTTTCTTGTTTTAGTGATTATATTTTATTTTAATGATCAGGAAAAGGTAATCAAATGATGAACGCACTTCGAGCAAGTGTGTGGGTGAGAGGCAGTTGGAGGGGTGCCTGTGGGCCCAGCTTTGTTTACACTGAGTTCTGATAGACAAACTCCCTCGTGAAGGACCGCCTCATAAGAGATGCAGCTTCACCTTGAGATTGTTTCGCCTCCTCTTCCAAGTCTTTTCAGCCCCTTTGCCTGGTAATTTCCAACAGAAAGATTCTCAAGTAGGAAGAATTGTTGGTGACCATGCCGGCCACATGAGAACAATGTGTACTCAGAGAACAAACACGTTGCATAATAACCAGTCCGAGAAGGTGAACTGAACAGAAATACCTGCTTCGGAGCAAAGCTTGGTGTCCGCTCTGTCCTATGACAAGTTACCAAGTGACCCAGGCAGCAAATGCCTCTTTGCTCCAACCACTACCTACTGCGAAGTAAACAATTATGTTATTTTTATTGCCGTGACATCCTCGGGTTCTGATGTGAGTAAGTTTGTTTACTTGCAGCAATAAAGGATGAGCACTCTCATTTGTGAAAGGGAAGAACACATAATCAAATGTTTACTATCAGGCGGTCCTTCAGTACAAAAGGTTAATACTCTCGAATGTTAAGTGTAACCCAGAGGCACCTTAAATCAAAAGCCTGGTGATGTACTTCTGAAAAATCAGCCATTGAACCCGCCATGAAGCACAATCCTGCTGACAAGCACGGTGCCGCCATCAATCAGGATTACCCAACGGCAGCTGGCAACTCGTGTCAGGAGGGTCATTTAATCTTCAAAAATATATTTCACACGTCCACTCTCAGTCCCTCTGAAGCAGCTCCCATCTAAGAGCCCCATGACTGCTCAATGTACAGATGGGAAAACTGACTCTCGGGGAAGGTTGCCTAACTTGATACATAGCAGTTTCTCAGGAAAATGTCTGATAATCAAAAGAAAACCAACTTCTACAAATGAAATAAGCTTAGGAAAATGGTATAAAGCAAAATGCATCTCCATTTCATCTGTGTAGAGGTTGAAACCATGGGGTTCGAAAAGATTACGAAAGTTTGGTTTGAAAGTTCATTTGCATTTCTAAGACTAGGCCTGAACCTTTATTGGTTCACCTAATGAAAATATTCAAATCCAAATATTCTCTTCAATGGCTTAGCATGCTTAATTTGTTTAGAGGCTGAATTTGATCCTAATTGTGGTAGGACGTTATTAGAAGGTTGTTGGCAGGTGACTGACATGATGTGATGTGTTTAAAAGTCAGGCTGCTGCTGAGTAAATGTCTATTTCTCCAATTAGTCAGTGGGCGTTCTTCTTATGGGCCATTTCCTCAGTGACTATCTGTCTCTGCATATACAAAGGTAAGCTCCCTCCAGCACAATTTGCCCCCATTTTCCCACTGCCGTGCATCAAGCGGCTGAAGCAGTGTTCGGCCTATGTGTTGTGATGAAGTGCTGTTTCACTGGTGCTAGTTCACCGCAACTGTGCACCAAACTGAAGCACTGCTCCATCCTGCACCGGCGCCCAACTACTGCTACGCGCAAGCCCATTGCTGCAGCCACTGGCTCAGTCCCTCTGCTGAAGGTTTGCCTCTTGTTTTGCTGACTCACTGCTGTGTCGAGCATGATGCACTTCTCTGGGGACTACATCCAAAGTACGCGGACAAAGTCTCCCTTTCCTGTCTTTTACAGAGAGTCCGCCTGGACCTCTTCCGAGATGTGTTTGTTTTCTGGTAGTCCGTGGTTCTTTCAGTGTTTTTAGCCAACGCCATAATTCAAATGGATGAATTCCTCTGTGGTCTTCCATATTCTTTGTCCAACTCCCACCTGTGTCTGATATGATGAAAAGTGCCAGGCCTTAGATCAAGTACACCTTAGTCCTCAGAGTGCTCTTAAGAGTGTAGATGGTCTCACGCAGTAGGCTGACTTAGTGCAATCTGCTGCTTGATTTGTTTGACTGTTGCTTCAGTGAGTAGTGACTGTCGATTCAAGCAAAATGAAATCCTGGGCAGTTTCCATCTTTTCTCTGTTGATCATGATGGTGTCTGTTGGTCCAGTTGTGGGAATTTTTGTTTCCTTATATTGAGTTGTAATCCATAGTAAGTACTTCTTGGCAGCATAACGGAATGAATAAACAACAGAACAAGTGAATGAATAAACGAACTATTCATACATGAACATTAAGCAGCATGTTTACTGTGAAAGAAAAGCAAAAAGTGCCATAAAATGTTCGAGAGTAGAAAGGGGGAACCAATTACAAGGATCTCCATAGAACCTCCTCCCTTGGGAGGTGGACAATAGAAAAGTGGGTGAAGGGAGACGTTCAACAGTGCAAGATAAGACAAAATAATAATAATTTATAAATTATCAAGAGTTCATGAGAGAGAGGGGAATGAGGAGGGAGGGTAAAAATGAGGAGCTGATGCCAGGGGCTCAGATGGAAAGTTATGTTTTGAGAATGATGAGGGCATCAGATGTACGAATGTGCTTGACACACAATGGATGTATGGATGCATCGTGATAAGGGTTGTATGAGCCTCCAATAAAATGTTTTTTTAAGTGTTCAAGAGAAGGACTTGGCTGAGGTGGTGTATGGTGATAATGGGGATAACTTAAAGATGGGGCTGGAGAGAGATGGGTTCAACAGAGCTTTATAACATGAATGAACATCATTTCTTGAAGGCTGTGATATGGGAGGTAGGTGACTACACGAGGTTGGAAAGTGAACAAGCAGGAGCTGTCAAAGATCAGTTGCTGTTTAACTTCATTTTCCCAGGCTTCCAAACTGAATATGCAATTCAAATCAGTTTAATATGCATGAGTAACTATTTTCCAAGTTGTTTATACAGAAAAACTGCAAAACAGTGAGCTTGATTTTCAAATTTGTGACTCTCTCGCTGACAATAAAGAGATAAAAGTGGTTATTTTTATAATATCTGTGGGAATCAATTGGTAGCAGTCCCTCTATGATGCTTTCTTAAACACACCCTCCCTTAATCTCCTGATATTTCTATAAGGTTTCCATGGTTCGGTTTCCATGACACCATAATAGTCATTTTCATTCATTCTACCACACGCACACACACGCACACGCACACACAAAATGGCCAGGGAAATCCGCCTTCTTCTGCATTGGACCAACTGCATCTGACTATTCCCTGATGCCCCACACATGCACCCAGAAACAAAGCAGTATTCCTAGCGCAGAACTAGCTTCCCGGGTGCGTAACAAGAACTAACAAGTGACTTGCAGCTTGGATTAAAATAGCTTTCACAGCATTTTGATTTTTGTGGATCATCTGATTAATATTTATAAAAAGTCATTTCCAAGCTAAGTGTTCTTCTATTCTGGACTCTAAACGTCATTCTTTTGAGATTAGTTGCTAAAGAAAAACACTCTTGTTCTAAAAAGTACAAATAAACATCTCTCTCCTTACCCCCCCAAAGCCACGGTCATTCTAGTATCTTGCTTGCAAAGCCTAGTAGGAAAGGAGATTATTTTTATATATGTGCATAAAGCATGATTTTCTTCCTCCCTTAGTCTCTTATTTAGAATTATTGGCTCCATAACCATCCTGAGGATGCCCTGGGGCTAGTTTTATTTGGGGACCTCATTTCTTTGACAGGGATGTTTCAGCTGAGTTAATTCACACGTTCCAAGAGATCTTTACTTTCTGGATCCAAAATGTGCCCTTCTGTGGCAGCGTGGGCTATTGCCGCTTTGGTGTGGTTACTGAGAGATATGTGTCTCTGCAGAGACTTTCATGTCATCATGCTATGATGGCTAAATAAGCAGAGGGTGCACTCAGTCACTCAGGCCTCCTCCTCTGACCACACATGCTGGCATGTTCTCAGGCGGAAACGCATCTGTCGATGGTGGACGATCCCTACGGAAACAATTGAGAGGTTCCAGTGCTTTCTCGACTAAGGGTTCCTACAAGGGTACAGCCACATGGACCGCATCTGAAATATCCCTAAAGCATTCGGATTCTATCCCACGGAGAATTCAGTTCCGTTGAATGGCACTTTGCCCAGAGTGACTCCTGAGTGCCACCACGCAAGTAAGTGGTTAGTTGTCAAAGCTCTGTGTGTTGAGCAGCAAGGTGGAGAGACAGCAGACCCTCTTGCATCATTAACAGTATGGAGCTCAGTTTGTAATCATCCACTTTCTATTGATCTTTGCCCATCTCTTCCCAAGTGTGTGGTGTTCTTAAGTCCATAAGCACAACAAAAGTCCAACAAGGCTCTGACATAGTGGTGCCCCTTCCTGGTGTCCCTGAGAACTTGGCTCTGCCCTGATGTGTGCAATGTGCTTATAGACACATAACTGGGACGCTGGGATAGGCATATCACAAAAACAACGATATGTTTAATTACTAAAAATCTCCTTGGGAATCAAATCCTAAGTAAGAACATGAAAGTTTTAATAGGCTGTTTTTACACTATAATGCAGTGATCGACTGTCTTTACAAATATGAGCACCGTTGCTCTATGTCTCTTTGGGGGCATGATGTGTTATGGGTGAAGGAAGGGGAGCACATCTGCTCATGCTTAGGACCCTTCAGAGTTTTCTCATTTCTGGCCAGGGTTTCTAATGCCTTGCTAACCTCATGCTTAGCTCCTTAAACCTGTTTCTCCATGGACCAACCAACTAGCTCCCCCAACCCCTTGGATTCCTCCTTGACCATCTGTTATCTTCTCTCCCACCCACAACCCTCAACATATTGTTCCCAGTGCTGGAAAAATGGCAGCACAGTAGTCATTGGCCTTCTGCTAACCAGGAACCCCTTTCAAAATTCCTCATATCTCAGTTCAAGCACTGCTCCTAGGCAAGGGCACCCTGGTCCTCACAGACTGTCATCTCAGACATTCTCATAGGAACTACTCCTCACCTTCAGAGCACTTGAGATAAAGTGAATCAGTATGGCCCTTCTAGCCATAATCACTTATGTGATATATCATATCTCCTAGCCTCTATCTGTGTGGTTATGATCCCATTTTTGGAGGCAGTTACAGTATTCAGGTGGGATACAGCCTGAGTCTCCACCGTAGGAGAGAGTATGAAGCAAGTCGGCCTTCTTTGTTTGCTTGGGGAAACATTTTGCTAAAGGACAAAAGCCACCCCTCCATCAAAGCCGTTCCTGTGTAAGAACCACTTTGGAAGCATATTTGAGTTCTCTTTCTGAAGTAGCAGAGGCTGAGACCATAGGCCCCTGATGCTGAGGCATAGTGAGATCTTAAGACAGAGCAAAGGAGTTAGGCTAAGACCAGAGGCCCATACAAGGAGACCATGAGCTAGAACAGGGACAGCACAGAGACTGTGAGGCTGGGAGGCAGCAGACTGGCTTCCTGATCCATGAAGGGGCTGAGAACTTGAGAGAGACTTGTCTACTTACCGAGGAGAACCAGTGGCTGTAACCTTACTGTTTATTGATCCTTTAACTTCCCTAATAAACCCCCCTAATCGTGCGTATCATCTGTGAGTTTGGTGTGGCCATTGCAACAGCATAGAAGTAGAGTGCTGTGGGAGGAACAATTGACATCAGAAGAGATAAAAGATAAAGGATGGAGACATGGCTGACCTCTGCCCCGTGATGAAAGGAGGAAGCCAGGGGAGGTCAGACAGGCCCATGCCGTTTTTTCACAGCAATTGACTCAGTGATAATTACATAATCATTGAGTGCTTCTTTACTAGTGGCAGTTTCCACCCCAGATTTTGTAAATTCTATGAAAACAGAGAACAGATCTGTCTGCTCACCATTATATCCTTAGCCTGTAAAATAGGACCTGGCAACAGTCGGTTCCCAACAAATATACACCGAATGAATGAATGAATGAATGAATATGTACCTGCCTGCGAGGTGGGAGATTGCCAATGTGACTTATAGAGTATATTTTCGGTTTTCATTAATTTGAGCTGGTTCTGATAAATAGAAAGTAGACATGACAGTGTTCTTCCTATGAATCAACTTCAGTAATTCCATTTAATGAATCAGCATTCATTCAGTCACATAAACACAATGAATGATTCATGTGTTTCCGGCTATCATTCTAAGAAGAAAAATCTATTTATACAACTTACTAATATCCATATAAATACCATGTCTTGTTAACTATGCATCTGTTTTCATTTCAACTTAATCACGGAAACAGCAATTACTCTTCTCTAACACCATTAACAGCCTCCTAATGTGCCAGGGATGAATTACTCAAAAACAAATGTTTAAATACATTAGCAGTGACCAATTGAGTGTTATGTCACACACACTGACCCTGCTGCCTGCGGTGGTCACCTACCCTTGATGTTCTCCTTCCCTCTCCGACCCCCCACAGTGGAGCAGTGGGTGGAATTTGGAAAGGCTCCAAACAGATAGACCGAAGAGTACAAATGCGTATGCTGAAGCACACAGAGACGTGATGCTGGAAGGCACCGCCCCCACTGCTGACTGGTACACTACAGATGGGAATGCATGCTTGATTGTGCCCCAGATCATTCAAATAGTTGCAGAATGGAGAAAGGTTGATAAAAAGCACATGGGGACTCAGAGAGCTTAAAATAGTCAAGATTGCATTCCAAGGCCAGATTTGAATTCTAGCTACCATGGAAAAACTGGCTTAGGGAGAGATAGGCAAAGCATGATTCTGCCAGCAAATTACATTAAATATAGAAACCAAAGCCTTTTAGAATTACCTTATCTTTGACTTCCAACTATACAGCCTAATCTTGCCTAAAGGATCCAACAGTGATGGAGTCATAGAAAATGCGGTGTGTAGTTCACAAAAAAAATGCCCTCTTAGAGGATATGTCCCATGAGCATGGTGGTGGTGAGTCCTAGGACACCGAATGTCCCTAAGATAATGATGCATTGTGGGTTCTGCTACTTTTAAACCTGTCGTGTTTATCAGAATATTTTTTATACCCTGAATGAATTTACATTGACTTTCTCTCATAGCAATCATCCTCCTAAATTTATTCTTTATATTATTTTCAAAGAGCAAAGTAATGCGTGATAATTTAAACATTAGATAGGTACATTGATGGATAGATCTAGTACCCTGAACTGTTAACTTAGGGGTTGGCAGTTCAAACT
Organism: Tenrec ecaudatus; assembly: GCF_050624435.1. NCBI lineage: Eukaryota > Metazoa > Chordata > Mammalia > Afrosoricida > Tenrecidae > Tenrec > Tenrec ecaudatus. Next base: position 150,557,361 of record NC_134531.1, on the reverse strand, counting down.
TACCCAGTGGCACTGTGGAAGAACGACCTGGTGACCAATGACATGGTGTTGTCAAGAGTTGAAATCAACTCAGCAGCAGTGGGTTTGGCTTTGATTTCACACAACTGTCAATCTGTCATACTGTGGTAGTTGGAATATTGCTTCAATGCTGGAATCCATGCTACCGGTATTTCAAATACCCCCAGAGTCACTCACAGCAGACAGGTGTCAGTGAGCTTCCAGTCAAAGATAGACAGGAAGAAAGGCCTAGCGATGTTCTTCCAAAGAGCAGTCACTGACAACCCAAAGACTCGCAATCAAATATTGCTCACTGTAGGGCTACAGAATGAATGTACAGCAATCCTTGGTTGGAAGGCAATCAAAATACCCTGTGACCACAGCAATGCACTTGAGCATCCCAACGATCCTGAAGGTGGCAAAGGACCACTCAGGTCCACATGGAGTCAGTGCCAACCTGAATGCCGCCAACAACAGCTTTACGGACTAGTACAGACATGTCAAAAGCAACAGTCCCTCGCTTTTCTCCTCCTGCCAGATAGCACAACCCCTTTCTTAGAGAAGCCTGTTGCTAACAATTTTCTATGTTTAATTTTTAAAAATACAGATAAGATCCTACTGTAGACACCACTCAGTAATCTATTTTCTTTTTCTGTAAAACACATCTTAATGTACCATTGAGGGAAGGTGGGTAAAGAGTACACGGAACTTTTCTGTTTCTTTCAGCATTATGATAACACCACATGGACGGCACCATGTGAATTTACATGGCTGTTGTGTATGGTGTCTGGACCTGTGTTTTACAATCTCAGGAAATGGTCAGGACAGTTTCACTATTGCCAGATTTGCATTTTTGTAAGAAATATCTAACCAGAGCAGATATAAGCAAATTGCCAAAAGCTTGGTGTGTATTTCCCCGAAGTTGCCTCTGCTTTTAGGCTCTGCCTTCTCCTACAAGATGCACATGTGCACCAGATTCGTCCATGTGTTCGGAGGAAAGCGCTTAGGAGGTCCGCATGACTGAGCAGCCTTCAACCCTGACACAATCAAACAAGCAGAACCGTCTGCAAACTCAACAAAGAGAAGAAGAGGTGCTTCCCCAGGTTTGTTGGGGGAAAAAACAAACAGCAAAGAAATAATGAACTTCTTTTAAAGTTTTTTCTTAAAGTTGTACAGTAGACAATCCTTTTAAGATGGCACCTTTTATTTGACAATAATTGATAAATTTAATCAAAATGAAATGCCTAAACCAATATATATATATATATATATTCTACCTTTACGAAATGAATGAATTCCTACTATGAGAATGGGTTTCTTTAAATGTTAATATTTGTCATTATAAGATATATCCACTTAGATACTTATTCATGTGACATATTTAGAAAACTCCACTATGGGTAGGAGATGCTTTGGCTAGAAATCTCACCTGAACTTCTCCCATGAAGAGTGAGAACTCTACCACTGACCACCTCGGTGCACCTCATGAGGAAGCACCACCCACTTACCACTAGACACCGTCTACCGCCACAGTGTTGAGGAGATTTCAGACGCCGTCTACATGAGTGTTTCCCAGCGTGCCCTGGGCCACTGGAATGATCCAAGGGGCTAAATAAGCGTATATCTCTACTTTATCCTCAAGTGAGGGGGATTTTTGCAAAAGTTTGTCATAGCCAGGGGCCACTGAGTTTTGTTGTTTTGTTCTAAAAAATGAAGAAGTCTAGGGTAGGGGCATTTTGTTCTATTGTGCTTAGAGTCTCCATCAGTTGTTGAAGAACTGCTTGATAATGCCTAACCCCGGTACAGGTGCAGCACACGAAGCTCGGTCTTAGTGTACCCAGAAGAATAAAGCACTCTCTACACCCCCACCCCTCCCGCCCGGCCAGGCATGCCGTTTAAACCTGAGGTTTTTAGTCTTTTTCTGAAGCTACAGGCTGCTTTGAGAATCTGCAGAGAACTCTTGTTTGTTGTTGTTGTTGTTGCTGCTGCTGCCGCTGCTGCTGCTGTTAAGTGCCGTGGAGTCAGTTCCAAAGCATAGCTTCCCCACATAAAACAGAATTAAGCACTGCCCGGTCCTGGGCCATCCTTACATTTGTTCTTATATTTGAGCCATCCTTGCAGCCACTGCGTCAGTCATGATGTCGCAGGTCTTCCTTCAAACACAGCAGGGCTAGAACCGTATGCGTGTACTAGCCTTCACAGGAGCCCTGGTGGCTCAGGGATTACACAGGGGGCTGCTGGTCTCAAGGGCAGCAGGAGGAGGAGAAACACGGGGCTTTCTACTCCCACAAGTTACAGGCTCACAGCCCACAGGGACAGCGCTAGCCTGTCCTATAGGGTCACTGCAAGTCCCATCGACTCGATGGCAGTGAGTTTAAGGTTTGAGGGTTTTTTGAGCTATACTTGTACATCAGTGTTACCTAATATTCAGAAACTTGGAAACCAGCAAGTAATCCAGAGACCTTCTTGGTACGATCTTCTCGTGGTCTCTTGAAAGTCCAAGATGGTCAACTAGAAAATGTAGAGTTCATCCCGCTGACATGTCCATTCGTGAGGAAAGCTGTCAGGTCCGGCAGTACTTTTCGCTCATAGCAGCCTCCTCCTGTGGTAAGCAGATTCAGTTTTCTGAGGAGGAGGTCCTGTGGTCAGAGAGACAGGGCTAACCCAAAGCCACTCAGCTAGAAGTGGGCAGAACTTCCACCAGAATTCAGACCCATGCCATGCTCTCTTTGCCAAAAGGTGTCTAAATGACTAACACAGAGCAAAATGCTATAAGCAGAAATTTAAATAGAAACCCCAGTACTCATGATTTGGGCAGGTTTTGAGGATTATCTTTCCACATGGCCATTTTCAGCTGAAGAGAGTATTCCTGTTCTGCGTAGGCTCCTGTCTCTCTTTCTCCTTTATATCATTAGATGCCTCCCTCCACACCCCCCAACTTAATAAAGTACATAGTCTTCAAGGACGGAGATGACAGCTGCCTTAATCCCAAATCCCCCGGGGCCTAGCACAGCACACAGTACTCCTTCTTCGGTGAGTGGATGCAAATGCGTTAAACAAAGAAATATACGGAACCCACCACCATCTAGTCCATTCGGGCTCACAGCAAGTCTACAGGACTACCCTTCTGAGTTTCTGAGATTGCAAATCTTGCACGAACGTACAAATCCTTGTCTTTGTCACATGGAGCAGCTAGTGGCTTAGAACTACTGACCTTGTGGTGAGCACTCCACACATAACTCACTCTAATACCAACCTTCCTGATTTCATTAGTAACATTATCTTCTCCTTTCTCTGTTCATGATTGACCTTCAAAAAATATGGCTACGACATGAAAAAGATCAGCAGTTCATTGACATATTACTCTTTAGTCCCTTCTATACATTTTACCTCCACCTCCCCTATATTTTCTAAAACACTTTGTGATATTTAGTGACAGGACAGGGAACAAGCTGGGTTGAATCCAGTTAAAACAGTTAACACTAAGCGGTCTTATACATAATCACAATGTAATCCATGTTATATACCAAAATAGAAAAAAATAAAGACATCTTAAGCAATAACATAATAATTTAAGTCAGTTGCAGGGTTTGGATAATTTTTTTAATGAAAGCTTATTAAAGGGAGGAGGAGAGGGGGTGCAGGGAAATAAGGCTATAACTTACCACCCAACCCAAGTCAAATGATGGCCTCAGCAGTGATATGTTTGTTAAAACAAACCCTAAAGGAGTGGTTTAGCCACTCCTGGATTTGGAAACGCTACTCAGCTCTCGCAGAAAGGAGTAGGGAGTGTCTGCGTTCCACTTGGGTACACTGAACACCTTGAGGGCAGGGTCTCTTCCTAGCCCACCTTTGTATTCTAGAAAATTGCTTGGCACCTAATGAGCCCTTAGTAAGTTTTTATTAAATGTAATCCTCAAAGTAACAACCTTGCTGACATTAACTATGTTCATTGCATTGTGCAACCTTTTTATTCCCAAGTGAAGACTGGAGACCGTGATACTTAACTTTGGCCAGTACGTTACATTACATTATACAGCTTAGCATCTCAGCCAAGGGCGCTGTACTTTGTCATCCTGAGCTGAGTATGGCTCCTTATTTTGGATTTTCACTCCTCTCTGGACTCTTTCTAGGAGTCCTAGTGGTGTGGTGGGTTGACCTTGCTAAACACTAGCCACTCAAATCAAGCAAGATGAGGCTTTCTGCTCCTGTAAACACTGATAGGCTCAGAGACCCACTGGGGAACTTTTTCCCTGTCCTATGGGGTCACCATGAGTTGGAATGACTCAATGACCCTGAAAGAGCTTCTTTCCACTATTCATTTCAGCCCTGCTGGACAATGCTCATCCCCCATGGATGACTGAAGGAGGTAAATGGTGGAGCTGGGTATGCACCAAGGAAACCATCAAGGTAAAAAGTCAACTTTATAAAGACTCGACCGACTCCTAAAACAATGGCTGACAATACACAGCGTTAAGACCAGCCAGCATGCTCTTCCGAGGCAGAGATGGCAAGATTTTGTAGGGTTCCCATGGGGTTTATGGAAGTCACATGACCATTTAAAGAGCACAGGAAATGCTATTGTAGCTGGTGGTTTCAAACTGTTGGGAAGACTGACTTGCAGCTGGAAATGATTTTACCCCAAAATGAGTCAAAACGCAGAGGAGTTAGAGGAACCAGGAGAACAATTGTCAGAGCAAAGCACAGTCGTAGTGACGTGAGTTAACAGCTGCTTTTTGAGCAGAGTCAGTTGGCAGTGGGTTGAGTTGTGTGCTTACAACATGAAGCTCTGATGGTTTCCCTACGAAGACGCACCCAGTCCAATGCAAACACAAGGTGGCCCAAGACAACCTTCCTTCTTACTTTCTTTGACGAAATTTTCTTGGCAACAAGAAAATCTGGATTGAGGGAAACAGTGGTAGTAGTCAACATTGAATCATTCCACTTTGTCTAAAGCCCCCTCCTTTCATCTGGGCGGAGAAGCCTAAGGGCCCTGAGGAAAGGGACCAGGCAGACCAACTCCACACCTCTACTTCTTCTGCTTCCTGGACCCACACTGACTGAACTGAAGCCTGGTCACTCTCCACAGCACCTAATCTAGCACCTTGGCACTTAATAAATATTGACCACTACCAAACGTGCTTGCAGGAAACAGCTCCTTGGCACTTGTGCACTTTGCAAAACTCAACTGACGCATTAATTAGAAGAAGTGATTGCATGTGCTACAGAATATTCTTTTAATGTTCATTTCAAAGCACCTGTTCCAGAAAATCGCTTCCAGTCTAAGAAAGCATGACTCCATTTTTAAAAAATTAACTGGAGGTGAAATTCATCTGTGAAGTCAGTACATACTTGAGAGCCTATTATGTGGCAGAAGAGTCCTAGTGGCACATCCGGTTAATCACTGGGTTAATCATTGCTGCTCCCTGCAAGGGCTGTGTTTCAGACCCACCAGCTGCCCTGCTGAAGGAGGAGGAGAAGCCCTAAGTGGCAGTTCTGCTCCGGCCTGTAGCATTGCTGACTCAGAACTGACTCAGTGGCAGTGAGTATAGATGGCAGATATTTACTGTCTAGCTATTAGGAGCACAGCAATGAAGAAGAAGGACAAGCTTTGCAGTAATCATATTCTAGAAAGTAGGAGTAAATACTCAAACAAATACATGTACCACTCTATAAAGAATAGGATTCATCTTCGATTGGTGACATTCGAGTGAAAGACCAAAATGGAAGGAAATGACAAGGTGTTTATGAGTTTCTAGAGAGAGATCCAGGTAGACAGAAAAGTACAAAAACAAAAAGCCTGATGTTGAGACATGCTTACACATGCACGTGGCACATCAGAGAGGCCAGTGTGCTTCAATGAGTAAAAAGGAAAGTAAGAGAAGGGTAGAGCGGAGAGAGAACAAGTTGAGTAGTGCCGGGTTTTCCAGGTCAGGGTGACGAAGCTGACTATCATGGAAAGACACTGCAAGCTTTTGCTTAAGTCATAATCAGGTGGGTCTTTGTGTTAATACCTCGAGTAACATTAAGAAGCATACAAGAAAGAAGGCCTGCTTCCAGTCAAAGTTGGATTGAAACCTCTTCTGGATATAGCATAGCAGCATCCTAGATACAGGAACATAAATGCAGGTATGTGAGGTTACGGACATTAAAGGGAATTCCTCATAGAACCAACAGGAATGCGCAAGCACTGGGTTGAAAATTGCTGTGAGATTACCTGCCAGTTCTGCTTATTTAAAGTCTGGAGTTTTATAAAACCCTTCATATGGGGGATAGAAGACAAATCCAAAGATTTGTGTAGGGTTAGGGTTACGGTTAGGGTTAAGATTTGTGTAGGGTTAGGGTTAAGGTTAGGATTAGGGTTAGGGTTAAGATTTGTGTAGGGTATGGTTAGGGTTCAGGTTAAGATTTGTGTAGGGTTAGGATTAGGGTTAGGGTTAAGATTTGTGTAGGGTTAGGGTTAGGATTAGGGTTAAGATTTGTGTAGGGTTAGGGTTAAAATTTGTGTAGGGTTAGGGTTAGGGTTAGGATTAGGGTTAAGGTTAAGATTTGTGTAGGGTTAGGGTTAGGGTTAGGATTAGGGTTAGGGTTAAGATTTTTGTAGGGTTAGGGTTCAGATTAGGGTTGGGGTTAGGGCTAAGATTTGTGTAGGGTAGGGTTAGGGGTAGGGTTAAGATTTGTGTAGGGACAACTGCTGAAACCAAAGTGGGTGAACAAGTAAATGTGGTGAAGAAAGCTGATGGTGCCCGGCTATCAAAAGAGATAGTGACTGGGGTCTTAAAGGCTTGAAGATAAAGAAGCGGCCATCTAGCTCAGAAGCAACAAAGCCCACATGGAAGAACACACCAACCTGGGTGATCGAGTGGTCCCAAAGGGATCAGTTATCAGGCATCAAAGAACAAAAAAATCATCATATCATTGGCTGCACACCTCCATGATAGGATCGCTGAAGACAAATGGGTGCATAAGCAAATGTGGCGAAGAAAGCGGATGGTGCCCGGCTATCAAAAGAAATAGTGTCTGGGGTCCTAAAGGCTTGAAGGTGAACAAGCAGCCATCTAGCTCAGAAGCAATAAAGCCCACATGGAAGAAGCACACCAGCCAGGCTATCACGAGGTGCCCAAGGGACCAGGTATAAGGCATCATGCAAAAAAAAAAAAAAAAAAGAAAGAATATATGTATGGATATATATATATATATATATATATATATATATATATATATATATACCATATTGAATGAAGGGGGAAGTGCAGAGTGGAGACCCAAGACCCAAGTGTTGGCCACTGGAGATCCCCTTATAGAGGGGTTTAGGAGAGGAGATGGGTCAGTCAGGGTGTGAGGTAGTACTGATGAAGAACACAGCTTTCCCCCAGATCCTGGATGCTTCCTCCCCCCAACTACCATGATCTGAATTCTACCTTGCAGGGCTGGATAGGGCAGAGGTTGTACACTGGTACATATGAGGGCTAGAGGCACAGGGAATCCAGGGTGGATGATACCTTCAGGACCAAGGGTGTGAGGGGCGATGCTGAGAGAGTGTAGGGTGAGTGGGTTGGAAAGGGGGAACTGATTACAAGGATCCACATGTGACCTCCTCCCTGGGAGAGGGACGTCAGAGAAGGGGGGGAAGGGAGACTCCGGATAGGGCAAGATATGACAAAATAACGATGTATAAATTACCAAGGGCACATGAGGGAGGGGAAGCGGGGAGGGAGGGGAAAAAAAAGAGGACCTGATGCAAAGAGCTTAAGTGGAGAGCAAATGCTTTGAGAATGATTGGGGCAGGGAATGTATGGATGTGCTTTATACAATTGATGTATGTATATGTATGGATTGTGATAAGAGTTGTATGAGTCCCTAATAAAATGTAAAAAAAGAAAAGGGAAAAAAGAGTTGTATAAGCCCCCAATAAAATGATTTAAAAAGAAAAAGAAAAAGAAAGAGATTTTTGTAGGGTTAGGGTTAGGATTAGGGTTAGGGTTAAGATTGGTGTAGGGTAGACAAACACTCGGTCGGAAAATAAAATGGCCCTCATTGTTGATACCTCATTGGTTAAAAAAGAAAAGAGTCAGCTTATATCAGGCCGTTGCTGAGTCTAGGCTTGAGGAAGAATGCTATGTTTAAGAAATCCTTCTGAGAATTCCTAAACATAATTCAACAATAACATTGACTGGGAGCCATAATTCATAATTTTTCATAATGAATTAAGAAAATGTAAGAGGCTTAAGTTGAAGATTGTCCCCCAAATCCTCCTTATTCCAAAACAAAACTCACAGATAAAGTTCTAAAACATGAGTTCGTCATTAAAATTAGTGAATACATGAGAAAATAATCCATTGTGATATACAGATGACAGAAGCAATATGTGGTAGAATTTGATGGACCAAAAGGCTACTGATATCCAAAGCATTAGCTATAGAATGTAAAAATGCTTAAAGAAATAAAAGGGAAAAATGCGGAACTGATGCCAGCGGCTAAAGTGGAGAGCAAATGTTTTGAGAATGATGAGGGCAATAAATGTACAAGTGTGCTGTGCACAATTGATGTATGTATGGATTGTGATGAGTTGTATGAGCCCCAATGAAACAATTTAAAAAGAAATAAAAGATGATATTGAAATTTTAACAAAAATAACGCATTATCACAATTGGCAAAGAAGAATCAGTTTGCTCTCTAGAAATGAAATTATTAAAATTGGGAATTTAGTGAAAAGCATATGTGTCATAAAAGAGAAATGAACTACCTGGAAGATAGAAATAATAAAACACAAATTTAAAAGGATGTAAACATTTTCAAGAGAATAGTAGACATAAGAAATTGTAATAAAGGCCAATATAAATGTTACTGGAGTTTTGGAAGATCATAGAAAAACAGGGGAATAGAAATAGTTGAAGAACAAAAGGCTCAAATTTCACAGAATTTATTAAACTAGTTCTCAAATTCAGAAACTCCAGTAATATTTGGGAGAAGGAAATAAGGGGAATGAAGAAGAGGAAAGAGAATAAAATTGGGCAAATGAAAAGAACTGCTCAGATATATGGTGACACTGCATTACTGACAATAAGAAGAAAATGTCCAATGTATGTGCTGTCAAGGGTCACGTCATAAGGAACAGGGCCAGGGAGGTGTCCGTCTCCATAACCTTCAGGCCAGAAGAAGTAGAAGGTGCCTGGCTGTTGCTACCACCGCTCTGCAAAGAATCCCCCGAAGACATGAATCTAGGACAATTGGAAGTCATCAAACTGAAATGGTATGCATAAATATCAATCTATTAGACATTAGTGAGGTGAAATGAATGCTGTTGGTCATTTTTAATCAGAAAACCATATGATTTGCTATGCTGGGAATAAGAAATCAAGAAGAATGGCATATCATTCATCTTCAAAAGAACACATCACTATCTTTTTCAAGTGCAATGTTATCTGTAATAGGGTATTATCTATACAACTACAATAGAATCCACTTACCACATCTATTATTCAAGTTTACACAAAAACCACTAGAGTTACTGAAGAAATTGAAAGATTCTACCACCTTTTCCAGTCTGAAATTGTTCAAACATGCATTGATAATTATTGGCTATCAGAATGCAAAAGGTGGAAGCAAAGAAGAAGAAATAGACTTGGAGAAATGAGCTAGAGGTTACATGATAGAAATTCACAAGACCAATGACTTTTTTCATTGCTAATAAAATAATAAAAATTTCTAATAAAAATTGTTCTTTGGTGCTGCTGCTTAGGACAATTGTTACTCATTGAGGCCCTGAATACAACAAATGGAACATTGCTTGACCTTACGCCATCCTTCTACTCCTTGTTATGTTTGAGTCTGTTGGTGCAGAGAAGTATCAGTAAGTCCACATGGAAGAAGCACACCAGCCTTCGTGATCCAAGAATTGTAAACAATAAAATCCAAATCCAGTGGACGGAACGGTATTAGAGCTTAAATTCGAACCACCCAGTGTGTTGAAGCTGGGGCTGACAGTGGAAGCCCAAATTCCATCTGCAGTGTGCCAATGTGGATTAAGTCTTTGGTGACTGCCTTCTGCATATATGAATATAGCCTTTCTATCAGACAGCATTGTAAAGTAGATTTTTGCAAATGTTGTTAGGTTACAGTATAACATCATTTGATTTCCATTTAAATTCCAGGTTTTTAATATTTTTTATTTCTTTTTTTAATGGTTTGAGGCATAAGTGTTGATTGAAAAACAATGGTGTGAGCGCTGAAGAGATCTCCTAATCAAAGCAGTTACCATTGAAATTCCAGCATATGTGTTATAATGGTTAAAGCATACCATACACACCTGTGCATAAGCTGAGTTTTTCAGCACATTTTAATGCAGTTTTTGTGGTAAAATTAGGTGCCTTGTCTGATATTCGGTCAGCAATATACAGTAATCAGTACATACACAAATACTTCATTTATATACTTTTTTTCATTTGTGACTATGATGTGTTTCTCTTCCCTCTATTTCCTTCTTCCTGAGTTGAAGTTTCTATCCCTATCTTTACTTTCTTTCGTTTGTGTTGGCTCCTACTTTGATCCCTTCTCTGTTGTGAATATTCACCATCCAACTAGCTGTCCCCAGATGGCCATGAATCTACAGAAGCTGATCCCCTGTCTTCCTCCTTGATAGCACTATCATCTACTTTATCCTGCTCATCTTGCCACTGATGACTGAGTTCCTCCATGTGCACATGTATCGCATCAAAGAAAAGCGCCGTCTATGTGAACATCCTTAGCTCTGTAGAACTGGCATCTTCTTTGATAATCAATCGCTTCTGCCAGGATGTCAAGGTATGATTTTCAGCTATTTCCTTGATTGACATTAGCAGCCAAGGTTACAAAAAGATCGCTGTCATTTTCAGTGATGTGAGAATTGGAGTGCTTCTCCTTTTTTGTTTCTTCAACTACAAAATCAAAGATTTTGGAAGATCAGCTTGAATGACATGACAACAGCACCATTTGCGCTTCAGAGGGAATTCACAGACTTCGAAGAATAAAGCCCCCGATCAAGTTTAGTCCAGAGCAAGCAATATTATTGAAGGAAACATGTAGCAAAAACCCCCATGTTAGTTGATCTTCTTTGAATACAAGAACCACCACCATCTTGTCCATCTGTTGTTAGATTGCTTAATTATTCATAATTGTGTTTCCTTATTCAAAGTTGTATTATTTTTGTGACTAGATAAACATTTATGTTAATATCATCAATATGGTGTCAAATAGTATAGAAGATCTTCGGAAGATAAACACTGTAGAGTTTTGATTAACATTAGGAAATACTAAGATCAGAATTTTATTGAATTCATTATTTTAGAGTGTAAATGTATACATTTCATGGGAACATGCAGTATGTGATTTTTGTCCTAATCAGTGGTTTTAAGAACCAGGATTATAGAAGAGTTATATATTAACATTGATCATTATATATTAGCAATTATTATTCTTCATTAGCTTCAAAATTCTTTAAAATACCTAATTATCCTTGGGGATTGCATTTGAAAAAATAATGGTTGCCAACAGGATTAGCACACATACGTCGTCAAACTCCAAACCAATGATAAAGACAAGACAATTTATCCCCACCCAAATATATTCTATTATGATCTTCAATTTTTTTAATAATTTTATTGGGGGTTCGTACAATTCTTATTACAATCCAGACATACTTCCATTGTCTCAAGCACTTTTGTGCATATGTTGCCGTCATCATTTTCAAAGCATTTTCTTTCTGCTTGAGCCCTTGGTATCAGCTCCTCATTTTTCCCCTCTCCACACCCTCACTCCCTCATGAACCCTTGATAATTTACAAATTATTATTATTTTTTCATGTCTTACACTGATGTATCCCCTACTCCCTTGTCTGTTGTCCATCCCCCTGGGAGGGGATTATAGATAGGTCTTTGTGATCACTTCCCCTCCCCCCACCTCTCCCTAACCCTCCTGATATAGCTACTCTCAATATTGGTCCCAATGAGTTTATCTGTCCTGTATTCCCTGTGTTTCCAGCTCTTATCTGTATCCATATGCATGCTCTGGTCCAGCCAGATTTGTAAGGTAGAATTAGGGTCATGATAGTCAGGGGAAAGAAGCATTAAAGAACCAGAGAAAAGCTGTATGTTTCATCATTGTTACACTGCACCCTTACTGACCCATCTTCTCCCCAAAACCCTTCTGTAAGGGGGAGTCCAATTGCTTACATATTGGCGTTGGGCCTCCACTCCCCACTGCTCCCTCATTCACATTATGATTTTTTGCTCTGGGTCTTTGATGTCTGATACCTGATCTCATTTTAGAAAGTACATTCATATTCTCATAGAAAAATTCAGAATTATATATTTCATCCTCTTCTTCTTTGGTATAGTCCAGCTTTCTCAAGCTACAAGGCACAATGTGTTTTGCTAAATACAATTTAGGCATATGATGATTGGAATCATAAAGACAGACCCTGTGATAGGTAGGATTATTGTGCCAACCTGGCCAATAAATACATGTGGGGTTAATAAAGTTGAAGTTTAATCTGGCTGACTGTTGGTGACCTGCCTTATGTTACTGCCTGTGCTTTACTGAAGACTCAGCTGTCTGCTTTCTTGACTTGCACCCAGAAGCCCTCGTCAGTTGAAGAACAGCCAGTATATTAACTGTCTCACGGAACTGAGTTGAACTGAGCTATTTGTACTCCTCTGTGAACTAGTTAGCTATTTATTTCTTACATTGTATCTATCTATCAATCAATTGATCAATCAATCGATAGACAGATATAGATATATAGAATCATGAGTGTCCTAGTTTTGTTTCTTTAGAGAACTCTAACACAGATCACAACTCACCCTCTAGGATGAAAAGGAGACTGGCAAAGTAGAAGGTGTGTCTTTTGTGTGTGAAGATCCAGCCCTCACCATCACTGCATGTCAGAGACAAATATAACTTGTGTTTTTTGGGTCAATATATATACTATTGTATATAAGATCAAAATACAAAAGTCAATAACGTCAAATATTGTCATCAGCCAGGAGCAGTTAGAAAATTCATATTTTTAAAATAATACTATTATAATAGCAACCAGAAATATATTAAAGTGGGGGGAAATCCTACAAAAGACACTCTATTAAATGTTGAAAACGTAAAGCTTAAACAGTGTTTATTAAGGGCTAATCGTATATCAGCCATTATGCTGCAAAGTAGGAATACCTGTTCCCATTCTTCGATGCTAGTAGACGGTGAGAGAGACTGGGGCCTAAGCAAATGGCTGCCACATATTGGGACAAGGGCAATGGAGGCACATTTGGCTGCAATGACAATGATGACTCGTATTTTAGAGTGTCAGAAATAAAGCCATGCAAAGTTAGAACGATTTGCGCTGTCTCAAAAATGAATTGGAACTTTCCATTAAAGCAAGAAGAGAGATTAGCACAAGGAGAAGGGTGGGGTGCCATGCCTGGCCCAAAAGTCTAATTTTGGTATTCCCCAGGGATTTATAGAGGTCTAAGTACAGGCATGTGCATATGCAAATATATTTATATATAATGATAGGGAAATAGATCTATGTACATATATTTATTTGTTAAGTATTAAGGTAGCAGAAGGATATTGGGCCTCTACTCAAGTACTCCCTCAATGCAAGAACACTTTGCTCTAATAACCTGGCATTCTGTAATGCTCACCTTCTAGACATGATCACTGAAGACAAAATAGGCGCATAGTAGATGTGGTGAAGAAGGTTGATGGAACCCAGCTATCAAAAGATATAGCCTCTGGAGTCTTAAAGGCTAGAAGATAAACAATCGGCCATCTAGCTGAGAAGTAACAAAGTCCACATGGAAGAAACACACCAGCCTGGTGATCATGAGGTGTCCATGGGATCAGGTATCAGGAATCAAAGACTCAGAACAAAATATCATATCCATGTGAATAAGGGGAAGATCAGAATGGAGACTCAAATCCTATCTGTAGACCATGGGACATCCCCTTACAGAAGGGCCACAAGGAGGAGATGAGCCAGTCAGGGTGCACTATAGCACTAATGAAACATACAACTGTCCTCTAGTTCTTTAATGCTTCTTCCCCCACCCCCAATATCATAATCCCAATTCTGCTTTACAAATCTGATTTTCCAGAGCATATACATGGGTACAAATAAGAGCTGGAAACACAGGGAATCCAAGACAGATAAACCCCTGAGGACTAACAATGAGAGTAGTGATACCAAGAGGGGAAGGAGAAGGTGGGGGCAAAAGGGGGAACCGATCATAATGATCTACCTATAAGCCCCTCTCTGGGGGATGGACAACAGAAAAGGGGTGAAGGGAGACATCTGTCAGTGCAAGACATGAAAAAATTATATATTTATAAATTATCAAGGGTTCATGAGGGAGGAAGGATGTGAGAGGGAGGAGAAAAAATACCAATACCAAGGGCTCAAGTAGAAAGAAAATATTTTGAAAATGATGATGGTAACAAATGTACAAATGTGCCTGACACAATAGATGCATGTATGTATTGTGATAAAAACTTTATAAGCTCACAATAAAGTGATTTTTTCAAAGAAAACTGAATAAGAAAACAAAAGATTTAATATATATGTGTGAGGATACATCCCTGCCACACACCTTTCCCAGTGTTAAACCATACAGTATTCCTTTGCTTGCTCAGAACAACTACTGCTTAATTCATGGATAATTCCTGCTGAAGCCCAATGAAGTGATCTGCATGTCCAGCTCCTCAAGGTTCTCCCTAGTTTGTTGTGGTGCACACAGTTGAATGCCTTCATGTAGTCGATGTAACCCAAGTAAACATCTTTCTGGTTAGCTCTTCTTTGAGTCAAGATCCATCTGACGTCAGTAACAATATCCCTTCTTCCACATCCTTCTCTAAATCAAACCGGAACCTCAGGCAGCAACTTGTCAATGTATCACTTCAAATGTTGTTGGATAATCTTTACCAACATTCTATTTGCATATGAAATCAACGATATTATTCTATAATCTGAAAATTCTATTGGATCATCTTTCTTTTAATAGGTACAAGAAGGGATCTCTTCTAGTCGATTGGCCAAGTAGGCTGTCTTCCAAATTTCCTGGCATAAACCAGTGAGTGCTTCCAGTTTTCATCAGCTTGTTGAAATATTTAATTGTATTCCATCAATTCCTTGAGCCTTGCTTTTGGCACAGATTTTCAATATAGCTTGAACTTCTTCCTTTGGCACCAGTGGTTCTTGCTCACATGCTTGAGTCTGAAATGGTAGACAGTCGACTAAGCTCCTTTTGGTACAGTGACTCTGCCTATTATTTCCATATTCTGGATGCTTCCTGCCTCATTCAATATTTTGCCCATAAAATCATTCGAAGTTGAAACTCAAGGATTGATTATTTTTCTTAAGTTCTTTCCATTTAAGATCGGCTGGGTGTGTCTTTCCCTTTTGTGTTCTAACTCTAGGCCAGTAGTTCTCAACCTTCCTCATGCCACGACCCTTCCATACAGTTCCTCATGTTGTGGTGACCCCCAACCATAAAGTTATTTTCGTTGCTACTTCATAACTGTAATTTTGCTACTGTTATGAAACAGGTGACCCCTGTAAAAGGGTTGTTCGACCCCCAAAGGGGTTGTGACCCATAGGTTGAGAACCGCTGCTCTGGGTGTTTACACAATTCATGATAACATTTGACTTTCTTCTCCAACTGACCTTTAACATTTTCTATTCATCTCTTTGACTTCATTATTTCTTCCATGTGCTTTAGCTACTCTATGACTTAAACCAAGCTTCGGCATCTTATCTGATATCCACTTTGATCTTTTCTCTCTTTTTAATGACTTTTTGCTTTCTTCATGAATGATATTCTTCATGTCCTCGCATATCTTTTCTCATTACTGTTCAATGCATGGACTCTATTCTTGAAATTCAGGTGGGATAGACTCAAGGTCATATTTTGGTTTTACAGTTTGCCTATCACCCTTGGATCCCCTCACCTTCACCTCCCTTGTCCTATGGTCTTCATGCCCCTGGTTCATGCTCCAGCGACTGCATGCATCCGAAGTGACCTCCAGCTAGCATCTGATTCAAGTACTTGAGTTTGACTGGGCTGGCCTGCTCTGGGACTATGCGGGCTACTTTCTTGATATTAAGTCCTTTCTCGAAACAGATATCTTTCATACACCTATATTATTATTATTACTGCTTTTCTTTCTCTAGAAACCCCAGCATAAAAGACATCACACTTGGTAAAGGAGAGCGTCAGTGAGAAAGGAAGTCCCTCAGTGAGATGTGTTGACGCTTAGTCTGCAATGATAGTTTCAAACATTGGGATATGATGCAGGACCCAGTATCATTTTATACTATTGTACATATGATCACATAATCAACTCAGTAGCACCTAGCAATAACAGCAGCATGACTCTCTCCTTTCAAGGTTGGGGAAAGTATGGAACACTAGGAAGAGCATTGGACTTGGAGTTGGTAGGAAACATAGAGCCAGTGAGCTTGGAGGAATATCATACATCCTTAGAGTCTCCATTTTCTCATCTTTAAGGGGGTGATAATGTCACATACCTAACCTATTACACCGGGTTATTCTGAAAATCAGATGGGCCTGTGACTGTGTGAGCAGTTTGAAAACGTAAAGCTCTGTCCCAGTGGCAGGTGCTATCAGCATTAATAAGGGCAGCCAGCACACACAGATGCATATCTCCTTTCTCATGAACCTGCATTCTTTGAAGGTACTGAATGAGTTAATTCCTGTGAGGTATTAACACATTCAGGAAGTTCAGAGAGACCATCTTCGCCCCCGCCCCGCCCTCCCCATATTCCCCCCCACCCCCACCCCCGCACCGCACATCAGATCTTCTGTCATTAGTGTTCACTGCAGCAAATCTATTCTTTGGATTTTATTTTTTAATTTAGATAGAATAGACTCAAAATTACATTTTGGCTCTCATGCCCTGGTTGTAATTTTCTTCATCTTCAACCTGAACTTATAATTAATAATTGAATTTCTAACTAATAATTGGTGGTCTCTTCCACAGCCAGTCCTTGGCCTGGTTTTAGCTGCTGTTAAGGAGCTTCTCCGTTGCCTCTTCCCATAGATGCAGTCAATTTGACTTCTGTTTATTCTGTGTGGAGAAGACCGCGTGTTGTTGATAAAAGGCATTTGCTGTGAACAAATCAGTAGTCTTGTGTGTGATTCTGTCATGCGCTCTCTACCTTAGTTTCTATGACCAAGAGCATATTTTCCAGGCAATGTTCCTTCCTCTTTGTTTCCAGCTTTTGGATTCCAACTGTCAATAATTATCACTGCATCATGATGGCATGTTTTATAAGTTTCACACTGAAATCATTGGCAGAGTTCTTCAACGTCTGCATCACTTGTTTTAGTGGTTGGTGTGTCGATTTGGGTAATAGCTGCATTTCTTGAATTTCCTTGTATGTGGATATATATTATACTATCACAGACAGAATTGTACCTAAAAATACATCCTGAAATGTCCTTTTTGATGATGAGTGCAGCAGCATTCCTCTTGTATCTGTCTTTCCAGCATAGTGAGTTATATGATTTTCTGATTCAAAATGGCTAATAGCAGTCCATTTCAGCTCACTAATGCCTATGAAGTCGATCCTTATGTGTTTCATTTCATGTTTGACAACTTCCAGCTTTCTTGGATTCATAATTTGTAGAAATATTATGCTATTTTATTCATCTAAGCAGTTCATTTCTAGTTATTTAATGCAGCTCTTGCTAGTGAGAGCAAAATATTGTTATTTATTATATTACTTGATTGTTTATTGCTAGTGTGTTTTTTTATGTTGATCTTATATCGCAGTCTTAGTTCTCTCATTGATTCCAGTAATTTGCTCTTTACATCACTTGGTTGTTCTGGATTAAAGACATATGAAAAGACAGGGTTTTTTCCCCTCTGTATTGATCAGGTTTCACTTAGTTATGCTGTCATAATGAACAACTGGAAAACTCAGTATTTTTCCATGACAAACAAAGATTTCTTACTAGTGTGACAAGTGAAAGATGGGGCTTTCTACTCCCATAAACAGTTGGAGTCTCAGAAACTTACAGGGGGCAGTTCTCCCCTGTCCTATAGGGTCGCTATACAGGCATCAAGTCCATGGAAGTGAGTTGGTTGCTGGTTATGTGACATGTTAGATACATGTTGGCTGCCGCTCTGTTCTGTTTTCTTCAGGGATACAAGCTGCAGAAGCAGCTCCCATGAGAGATGCGCAGTTCTCCTGCCAAGGAAAATTCCAAAGGGGTCAGCATATGTACACAGTGCCATTTAATCTTCCCCCCAAAATGGGGCAGCACACACTCAAACTCCTCATATTCATTGGTCAAAACCAAGCATAGGACATGTCTTACACCAATACAAGGAAAAGGGTTCTCAATCCAGAGGACGATTCTGCAAATCACGTAGCAATGGAGATGCAAAGGTCTCTCTCTCGCAGGGGGAGTGAGTAGTACAAACGGTAGTGGATAACTGAGAGCAAAAATGTAATTTACCTTTCCTTCTTATGCTCATTCTTCTAATACTGTGTTTTATCCTTGCAATTTTGCCAGGCACCAAGGAGTAATAGCAATAGTGAGCATTCTTATCTTATTTTTATCTTAAAGGGAATGGACTTTAGCATTAATTAAGGAGAACAATTTGTCTTTAATGTGGTCATCCTTAAGACCATAGGCAGCACAAATGTTTTGAGCTCAATTCTAACCTAAAGGCTAATGGATTAGAAGCCACCTAGCAGAACCATGAGAGGAAGATCTAGCAATCTGTTTAATAAAGAGTAGAAATAAAATAACAACAACCTGGTGCAGCTCACAATCACAAGGAGTTGGAAACAAACTAAATTTCCATCAAGGGCTGAATGGATTAAAAAAAACACTCTGGTACACACATGTAAGGGATTACTACACATCCCTGAAAAACCATAGGGCCAGCCTCACCACAAGAAGCAATGTCCTTCACTGATCCATAGCACTGCAGGGGCAACACTAGAGATGCATTACGGGCACTGTGCCCAATCTGACCCCACCACACCGGAATGAAACACTAAGGGCGTGCAACAGAGCAGCAAGGGGGGCAAAGCAATGAAGTCCCCCAAGGAATCCCAAAACTAGACAGGGGGCACGGTTGGCACCCAATCAGACTCGACTTGAAACCACCCATAAAAGTCAACAAACAGACCTGGAACTATGTATAGGTTTTTCTTTTTTGTTGTTAGTTTTTTTGTTTTGTTTTGTTTTTGTGCTTATTATTGTTTTTGAATGTCTATCTAGATAAGATAGGTGGGATAAACAATCCAGAGGAAAAAATAACTGGACTGACAGTTGGGGGGCATGAGAGGGGGAAGGTAGGGAAAAGGTAAGGGGGAGCCAACAAACCCAGGGACAAGGGAACAAGAAGTGATCTAAAATCAATGGCGAAGAGGGCATAGGATGCCTGGTGGAGCTTGATCAAGTGCAATGTAGCCAAGAGGACTTAATGAAAGCTGAATAAAGGTTGAACATGATAGTGGGACAAGAGGAAAGTAAAAGGAGATTGAGGAAAGAAATAGGAAGCAAAGGACATATATAGTGATCTAAATACAGGCATGTACATATATAAATATATTTGTATTTAATTATAGGGCAATAGATCTATGTACATATATATTTATATGTTAAGTATTAAGATAGCAGATGGACACTGGGCCCCTACTCAAGTTCTCCCTCAACACAAGAACACTTTGTTCTAATAACCTGACACTCTGTGATGCTCACCTTCGCACACCACTGAAGACAAAATGGGTGCATAAGCTAATGTGGTGAAGAAAGCTGACGGTCCCCGGCTATTAAAAGATATAATACCTGGGGTCTTAAAAGCTGGAGGATAAACAAGTGGCCATCTAACTGAGAAGCAGCCAAGCCCACATGGAAGAAGCACACCAGCCTGTGTGATCATGGGGGGGTCCATAGGATCAAGTATCAAAGACAAAGAACAAAAATCATATCAATGTGAACGAGGGGGAAGGTTGAGTAGAAATCCAAAGTCCATCTGTAGACAATTGGACATCCATTCACAGAAGGGTCATAAGGAAGAGATGAGCCAGCCAGTCAAATGGTAGTGGGTTTAGTTTGGTTGGATTAGTAATTTAAGGAACTCTGGTGGCACCGTAAATTAGGCATTGAGGATGCTAGCCATAAGGTCAGCTTTTCAAACCCACCAACTGCTCTTTGGAAGAAAAATGAAATTTTCTACTCTCCACGATGCTCACCTTCTGAAATGATCGCTGAAGAGAAAGTGAGTGCATAAACAAATGTGAAGAAAACTGAGGGTGCCCAGCTATCCCAAAATATAACATCTAGGATCTTAAAAGCTTGAAGATAAACAAGTGGTCATCTACCTGAGAAGCAACAAAGCCCACATGGAAGAAGCACACCAGCCTGTGCGATCACGAGGTGTCAAACGGATCAGGTATCAGGCATCATCAGAACAAAAAAAATCATATCATTGTGAATGAGGGTGAGTGCGGAGTGGAGACCCAAAGCCCACCTGTAGACAACTGAACATCCTCTTATGGAAGGGCTGGGGGGAGGAGACAAGCCAGTCAGGGTGCAGTGTAGCAACAATGAAACATACAACTTTCCTCTAGTTCCTAAATGCTTCCTGTCCCCACTATCATGATCCCAATTCTACCTTACAAATCCAGCTAGACCAGAGGTTGTACACTGGTACAGATAAGAGCTGGAAACACAGGGAATCCAGGACAGATAACCCCGGCAGGACCAATAATGAGAGTAACAATGCCAGAGGGGGAAGGGAAAAGCAAGGAGGGGGTTGGAGAAAGGGTGAACTAATCACAATGATCTACATATAACCCCCTCCCACAAGGACACTGGTACAGATAGGAACTGGAAACACTTAATCCAATACAGATAAAACCCTCAGGGCCAGTGGTGAGAGTGGAGATACCGGGAAGGGGGAGGGAAGGTGGGGTAGAAAGGGGGAACAGATTGCAAGGATCTACATATGGCCCCCTCCCTGGGGGATGGACAACAGAAAAGTGGGTGAGGGAAGACATTGGATAGTACAAGACATGGCAAAATAATAATTTATAAATTATCAAGGGTTCATGAGGGAGGGAGAGTGGGGAGGGAGGGGGAAAATGAGGAGCTGATACCAAGGACTGAAGTAGAAAGCAAATGTTTTGAGAATGATGATGGCAACAAATGTACAAATGTTCTTGACACAATGGATATATATGGATTGTGATAAGACTTGTACAACCCCCCAATAAAATGATGTTTTGAAAAAGATCTATAGTCCTAGAAACCCTATGGATCAGCTCTACTCTATCACTGTAGGATTGCTATGAGTAGGAATTGACTCACATGGCTGTACTTCACTTATTTCTTTACATGTTTGATTTCTAATATTGAAATTTCATAACTGAATAATTTTTTAAGATTTTTTTAAAGTTTCAGCATTGAAGAGATTTCATGATCAAAGATATAGAAACATAGGCTTAATTATTAATGGAATCCTGAGATCACTGTTTTGGGTTTTTAATCAAATTTTAACATTCGCTCAGTGGCTCTCCCCTCTGGGTTCTAATTTCTTGCAGGGTTTGTTTATGTGTCCTGGCTGGCTGGCTGGTTTCTCCTGCACATGTTTACCCAGTTATCTGATAGTTAAAGGTACAGACTGACCACAACAAATGGTATGGGTTTGTTTTCTTACAAGGATAAATTTGTCTTTCTCAAATTATTATATGTTCTATGAAATCATAATAACAATGAGTCAAATTCTGAGAAACCTCAAAAAAAGAAAAGTGGGTTGTTTTGTTATTTAACTTTGCTAGCTTGCTGGGTGATAGTTAAACAATTCACATACACACATTAAAAGATTAAATGCATTTTTGAAAGAATGTACAATGGAGGGAGGTGGTAGGGGAAAAGAAGGAGGCAGGAGGAAAATAATGCAGAAAAAAATTTGTGGTAAAATTCCACTTTCAACCCCATTTTTCTACAAACTTATAATAAGTAGATAAAATGACATAGAGAAATCATTTTTAGAGAGAACACTCTGATTTGTTATTTAAATATAAATTTAAGATAATTTAAATCTTGACACCCAGCCTTTAAATAGAATATTGGGCTTCCCCTGCTTCCCCTAGGAGCAGCCTTGATAGGACAGAGAGTTACGTGCTGGACTGCTAAGGACAAGGCAGCAGATCAAAGCCACCACCTTCTCTCCAGGACGAAGAGGAGGCTTTCTGCTCCCAGAGAGATTTCCAGTCTCAGAAATCCGCCAGCGACGTTCTACTCTCTCCCATAAGGTTGCTATGAGTCAGAATTGACTGGATAGCAGTGGTTTTTGTCTTCTTTTAAAATATTAGGAAGAAGTCCTGGTGGTGAAGTGGACCATGCACTGAACTGCTGATGAAAGGAGGGCAGTTCAAAGCCACCTGCCATTCTGAGGGAGAAAGATGATAGCCATAAAGATTTTCGAAGTCTCAAAACCCAAACAGGTAGTTCACCTCTTTCCTATAGGGTTGCTACGAGCCTGAATGGACTTGGTGGCAGTGAGTTTTGTTTTGATAATATTAAGAAACATGTTAAGAAAGAAATTGAATTGGTTTGAATTCACACTTTTGGAAAACAGTGCACTGCAATACAGTAATATCTGGTCCGGTATTGAAATGAGAAGGAAAGTGCTTTCATTAAATAGTACCCAGATTGGGGGTGGGGGAATGGGCTTCTGGAATGAGTTTTCAGCACCTAAAGTTTAAGATCACTAGAAACTTGAGTTACAATTTCCTACAATTCAGTTTTTAAGATTTAAGAGATAAGTCTCACGAATATTTGGACAGATTGGGGAAGCTGACATAACCAGGGCTGACAGTTACACAGAAAGCCCGGGGGCACAATAGTTCAATGTTGAGCTGTTGACCTTGGGTTGACAGGTGGAACCACCAGCTGCTCAGTGGGAGGAAATGGACGGTGATCCACTCCTCAAAGCTAACGGCCGAGGAGCACTTCAAGGGAAGATCTACTCTCTCCGTTAAGGGGGTTCTGAGTCAAAATTGACTTAAGGATGCAAACAACAACAACATAATTTTTAATATACATAATTTTTACCAACTTCAGAATTCCCCCTCTACTCATAGTTTCCCTAAGAGTTTTAATCATAAATTTGTATTAGACATCACTTTGTTAGGCTGAGTTGTCCTAGAGAAACAAATCCAATGACAAGCATACATGTATAAGTGAGAACTTACAACAAGAAGTATTATTCTATCACGAAGGCAGCCCAGCCCAATCGAATCCAACTCAAATCCATGAGTAACGCAAGTCCATGGATCTGATGCTAGCCAGAGCCCTCTTCAGACTCACAGAGCTGCAAGCTGATGACGCAGAAAGGTCAAGGAGGGAACAAGGAGATCACAAGCACAGAGTTGCTTGGATCTAAGGTTCGTGGGAACGTGGCAGGTGACTGACAACTCCCAGGGCCCAAGCCTCACACAGGGCTGCCTCTGGAGAGAGGGGAAGAACATCCAAGCAAGAACAAAAGTCAAGGGCAAAAGAGAGAGAATCTCTCACTCTCTCTCTTATAAAAAGTCCACACTTCCAAGGAGGCATTGCCAAGCTACCACCTGACTGGCAGATTGAACTCTACCCCTACCTCCACACAGGTGCCATCAGGTTGACATAAATTCTAGTCAGCACAATTACCAAATGCATTTCTCTGCGTTAATTTGTATAATTACATGATTTTTCCACCACCGGTACCTTAATATAGCAGAATGCATTAATGAACTACCCCTGTATGTTAATATAGTTAAAGTTTATTGTGTTAACCTAGTCAATAAAAACACATGTTGGTTAATTGAAGAGCGGAGGGATAAATGGCTCTGTGAGCCTCGCCTTTCTAGTTCTCAGGTCTCTTGCTTTCTGATTGTCGGACCAGGGTGCAGCTGCCTTAGCCAGTTCCCTGCTTCAGCTGGCAAGGCTCACTTCCTACAAGACATTCCTGAGGAGAAGCCACATGGACCTAGCCCAATGCAGCCCTGGGTGCTGGAGCAGCCGTGTGGAGACCCCTGCCAGAGCTGAAAAGCTTACAAGTTCACTGACTCAGTTTTCCTCCTGCAGTTGGCATCACTGCGTGTGTTTTGTCAGATGGAGGAAGACTTTGTGGATTGGTGTCAGACATATGGGTTAATGTTAGACTTGTGGGCTTGGGCAGCACTGGGTTTGGATGTTTTCTTGATGTGCACTTACCTTTTATATAAAACTCTCTCTTATACATGAGTTTTCTGTGGATTTGTTTCTCTAAAGCACCCAGACTAACACATATGTCTAAGACAAACACTACTTGATATTGATGTATTTTTAAAAATCTGCTGTTAGAATAAGTTATCTAATATTTCCCATAGTTTTTCAATCAATGTTAATAAGTAAAATTGATGTGTGTTATCTTATGTGTTGTCCTTATCTAATTTTTAATAAGGCCACCTGAGCCTCATCAAATTAGAAATGCAGGTTCTTTACCAAACCAGCTACCCTGGAGTCAAGGCTGACTGGCCGTGATGCCAGAGAAGAGAGCAGAGCGGCTCCGTGGCGGCCGAGGCTGTAACGCTTTTCAGGGAGATTGCCTGATCTTTCTCCGTGGCCGACAGCGCTGATCTTGCATCTAGAAGCCCAGTACGAAACCCACTATCCCACCAGGGGGCCTATACAGACAGGCTCCTTTGCTATTTTCCAAAACAACTTACATAAGTTTGAAATGATTATTCCTTGAGGATTTGGCAGAACTTCACATACAAAAATTATCTGGACTTGGGCTTGGTTTGCTTATTGTTTTCTTTTATTGAGAGACATTTTGTCCATCATTTCAAATTATTTCATATACATGGATGTATTCAAATTCTGTATTTCCTCTTTGCCATTTTTGCCATTCTTCCTTTTTCTAGGAATTTCACTTTAGGCACGTGTTCAAGCAAATTAGTCTGTAGCTGATAATAAAACGTATTGTTCTGGTAGAAAGACATTTAATAAAATATCAGAAATATTTCTAATCGTAGTATTAAGGATTTTTTAATGTTCAAACACAACTGTGCTACATGTTTCTGTCATTGTCTGCATGTTTCACTTTTTCATATAATCAGGAGCACATTAAATGCTTCCATTTTGTACTGGAGCTGATCCATAAGAGCTACTTAGCTTTAAATACCCAGAAGCCAAGTCAGAGGTGGCATATGATGAAGTCACAGGTGGAGGAGAATCATATCTTGCATATGGCCCTGCACATTTGAACATAGCTGGGCAAAAGTAAGTTTTCTTCTTTTTTTGCAATTGAACTCTTGGAACTTGAGCTGTTTGTTCTGCTTACCTTTTCACTGCCTGCCTCTCCCCTCAAGTATGGGTATTAGTAAACAATATAGATTTCCCTGAAGGCCTCGAAAATGTGCTTTATGAGAGAACAGACTTTGCTGGTAGTTTGTGGTGAGTGGTGCCCTGTATCCATTTGGTCTTTAGTGTGGGTTCTGTGTGGGCCCCGAGGATTCTGCTTTCTTTTGGAAAGCCGTCAGACTGCACAAATTAAATCCAGTAGTTGAGTAGACACAAACGAGTTCAGGTAGTTCCCGGACATGAAAAATACATGAAAGAGGAAGAATGGGTAGGAAGGGATTTTTATCACCCTTTTCTTTCTATGAAGTGTTTTCAGTTCTCCACAGAAATGTCTTTTTGAAATATATATGCATGTAGATTTGGAGTATCTATATCGCTCATGTCTACATGTGTTTGTAAGGCACCCTGGTGGGAAAGTGGGTTACACATTGCACAGCTAACCAGTCACTCCAGGGGACAGGAGGAGATTGTCTGCTCCCAGCTAAATTTAAAATCTTGGAAACTCAATGAGGTAATTCTACTCAATCTTGTAGAGTCACTAAGAGTCAAAATCAGAGGTAGTGGGTTTAATTGTATGTATTTGTAGTGTGTGTGTGTGTGTGTGTGTGTGTGTGTGTGTGTGTGTGTGTGTGTAGCCACTACCATCCAATTGATTCTGACTCACAGCAACCTCATACAGGCTGAAAATCTTTTTTTAAATCATTTTCTTGGAGGCTCGTACAACTCTTATGACTATCCATACATCCAGCCATTGTGTCAAGCACATTTGTACATTTGTTGCCATCATTCTCTAAACATTTGCTTTCTACTTGTGCCTTGGTATCAGCTCCTCATTTCCCCCTCCCTCCCCGCTCTCCCCTCCGCCATGAACCCTTGATAATTAATAAATTATTATTATTGTATAATATCTTATAGCATCCAACATCTCTCTTTACCAACTTCTCTGCTGTCCGTCCCCAAGGGAGGAGGTTATATGTAGATCTTTGTGATCGGTTCCCCTTCTCTACCCCACCATCCCTCCACCCTCCTGGATTGCCACTCTCACCACTGGTCCTGAGGGGTTCATCTGTCCTGGATTCCCTGTATTTCCAGTTCCTATCTGTGCCAGTGTACATCCTCAGGTCTAGCCAGATTTGTAAGGTAGAATTGGGATCATGATAGTGGGGGAGAGAAAGCTTTCAAGAACTAAAGGAAAATTGCATATTTCATCATTGCTACACTGCACCCTGACTGGCTCATCTCCTCCCTGCAGCCCTTCTGCAAGGGGATGTCCAATTTCCCACTGATGGACCCTTGGTCTCCACTCCACACTCCCCCTCATTCACAATGCTATGATTTTATTTGTTTGTTTGTTTGTTTGTTTGGGGTCTTTAATGACTGATACCTGATCCCTTTGATGCCTTGTTATCACACAGGCTGGTATGCTTCTTCCATGTGGTCTTTGTTGTTTCTCATTTAGATGGCCCCTTGTTTATCTTCCAGCCTATAGGACCCCAGATTCTATATCTTTTGACAGCCAGGCACCATCAGCTTTCTTCACCTCATTTGCTTATCCACCTGCTTTCTCCTCAGTGATCAAGTCAGGACAGACTGGTGTGCTTCTCTCATGTGAGCTTTGTTGTTTCTCAGCTAGATGGCTGCTTGTTTACCTTCAGGCCTTTAATACTTCATATGCTATATCTTTTGTTAGCTGGGCACCATCAGCTTTCTTCACCACATTTGCTTGTGCACCCATTGTCTTCAGGGATTGTGCCACAAAGGGGAGCATCTCAGGCTAGGCTGTAAATCTTTATGGAAGCAGACAGCCCTATCTTCCTCCTGGGAAGAGGCTGGTGGGTTAAAACCACTGATCTTGTGGTTAGCAGTCTAACAGTTACCTGGCAGCACCACCAGGGTGCTCGCTCTCTCTCTCTCTCCTCTCTCTCGTGGCAGAGTACAAGGCTTGCTGCTGACCTCATAGGATAAAAATGATGCTTTCTACTCCCCGTAAAAAGTTATACTCTTGGAGACCCACAGAACCACTTCTACTCTGTCCTATAGAATCGGGCTGATAATTCTACCCTACAAATACGGCTAGACAAAAGCATGCACACGGGTAAAGATAAGAGTTGGAAACACAGGGAATCCAGGACAGATAAACCCGTTGGGACCAATAATGAAATTAGCAATACCAGGAGGGTTAGGGAAAGGTGGGGGGAGAAAGGGGAAACCAATCACAATTATCTACATATAACTTCCTCCCAGTGTAAGACATGAAAAAAATAATAACAAGTTATAAAATATGAAGGGTTCATGAGGGAGGGAGAGTGTGGGAGGGAAGGAAAAAATGAGGAGCTGATACCAAGGGCTCAAGTACAAAGAAAATATTTGAAAATGATGATGGCAACAAATGTACAAATGTGCTGGACACAAGGGACATATGTATGGATTGTGATTAGAGCTGTATGAGCCCCCGATAAAATGATTAAAACAAATAAATAAAATAAGATGCATTAATATTGGGGGGTAATTGGGCTAATAATAGTGCCTAACCCATGCACTTGCCATGAAGATTGAGATAACATATAAAAGCATCACAGTATATAGTTATGTGCATAGCTCTTGCTTGTCTGTTTCACTGCTAAACTGTTCCCTTTATGACAAAGGTCTTTGGTAGTTTTGTTTGCAGCTAACATCCTGTCAAAGACAGTGTCTCCTCAACTAATGCTTATTGAACAGGCATTGAAGAAAAACAATTTTTTTACTAACCAGATAATACGAGGGACCTTCATAAAGACTGTGGGAAGATTACATTACTTTTAAATTCTATAGTTCCATAAACTTTAAAAGTCCTCTTATATTTAGTAAATAGTCTTGGAATAAGTATAGCCCAATGTTTCTTAGAAGCAAGGATGGTGAGATTTTGTCACATGGACTTTGAGCATGTTATCAGGAGAGATCAGTTCCTGGAGAAGGCTATCGTGTTTGGTGAAGTAGGGCAACAAAATAGAGGAAGGCTGTCAACAGGAAGGATGGACAGCAGCTGCAGCAGTGAGCCCACACATGAGAATAAATAAGAGAATGACCAGGACCAGGGGGGGTTGTGTTCTGGTGTACATAGAGTCACCATGAGTTGGGACCAACTCAATGACACCTAACACCACCAGTAGCAGAGTAAATCATAGCTATGAAAATGACAACTAGAAGCACAACTAGGTGATGGCCATGGTAGTAACTGATCATCCTTATAAAAGTGTTGTGGCGAGCAGTGCTGGTAATGACAGCAGTGGCTATGATGGCTATCGTGGTTAATGAGATGGGGTGGAGATAACAGAAGACGAATAGTAAGTATAAGAGGTAGGAGCTTTGCTAACTCAGAATGCTAGGTTTAAATTAAGCTCTGCAACTTACTTTCCTCATCTATAAAATGGGAATAATAATCATAGAGTTATTGTGGAAAATAGTAATGCAGGGTTATTGTGGAAAGCAAAATAAGCTTAAAATAGTGCCAACTTATTTTAATCATTACTACTATAATATATATTTGATTGCATGGATCATAGTAAACTATGATTGCAAAGAATGGGAATCGAGAACACTTCATTACCCTCATGCAGACCTGTACATAGACCGAGAGGAAGTGTTCATAACAGAACAAAGGAGAACTGGAGGTTTGAACTGGAGGAAAACTGTGCATCGGGGTGTATCTTTCACCATACATATTGAATTTGTGCGCTGAGCAAATAATTCAAGAAGCTGAACTATGAGAAGGAGAATACTGCATCAGGATTGAAACAACTCATTAACAACCTGTGATATGCAGATGACACACTTGCTGGCTGAAAGCAAAAAGGCCCGAAAGCACTGGCTAGCGAAGAGCAATGACTCCAGTCTGAGGTGTAGACCACGACTCAATGTAACATGAATAACAATTCTCACAGCCGCACCAAGAAACAGCATCGTAATAAACAGGATCAATACTAATGTCGTCAGGAGTCATCATGCTCCGTCTGCAGTCAATGCTGATGAAAGCTTCAGTTTAGAAATCAGCTGATACACCACACTCAGCCAATCTGCACAAAAGATTTCTTTAGGATGTGAGAGAGCAAGAAGACCACTAGAGGACTGAGGTGCACCCAGTCAGCCTACTGCATTTCCATTAGCCATGTGTGCATGTGAAATCTGGTCCAGTAAATAAGAAAGACTGTTAAAAAAAACACTATGTGTTTGAAGTGCAGTTTTGGTGAAGAAGTTTAAAAGTACCACGTACAGCCAGAATAATGAACAAATTTGTGTTGAAATAAATATATCCAGAATGTTCATTAGAAGCTAAGTTGGCAAGACTTTATCCCATGTATTTTGGACCTGTTTTTAGGAGGGACAGTTTCTGAAAAAAAAGACATCATACTTGGCCAAGTAGAAGGTCAGCAAAATAAGAGGAGGGTCCGCAACAAGGTGCACTGACACAAGAACAACAAGAGGCTCGGCCAACAAGTCTGTGAAAATGGCTCAGGACCAGGCAGTGTTTCCTTCTGTTGCTGCCAGTGACCATAAGTTGGAAGCAATTTGACAGTGCCTAGCAACAGCATGCCACTCAAGTAACAGATCTGTCTGTAACCGCTATTGAGTATACTTTTAAAGGAAAGCATTCTGAGAAACCACCTCATCAAAAAGTATTATGTAAAGAAAAGAATGGCCCAATAGGAAACGCATCAAAAGCCTGAAAGACAACTTCACAAATGACCAGTAAACAAATTCAGCTCTTTTTGTACCTAACGAGTAATGAAAGCTATGACGTGTACAACGATGCAGAAAGAGGTTTCTTCCATCACCTTGGCAAGGGTGAAAATAGCACCCCATGTTACCAAGGGGTTGGAGCTCGAGGCACTTCTGTGTATGATTGGAGGGTATGTCAATTGCAGCATTTCTAGAGGCCACAATTTATAACAATATTCTTTTTTTTCCACTGATTTGGGAGCTCTTGCAGATTTTATAAAATTCATAGTTCAATTACATCAAGCATAATTGTACAATTGCTGCCACCAACATTTTCAAAACATTTTCTTTCTTCTTAAACTCTTTGATATCAGCTCCCCTCCTTTGTCGCCTCCCTCCCTCAGGAACATTTATTATTATATATAGTTCCCCCATATCTTACACCTTATGATGTACCTATTCACCTACAGTTCTGTTGTTTGTTCCCCTCAGGTGGGGTTATACAGTCTTCATTGCTATCCATTCCCCCTTCCCCCTCCTTCCCCACCTCTCTCTTCCCGCACCCTCAGAGAATCATTACTCCCCTAACGATTTCTGAAGGGTTTATCTATATTGAATTTCATGCATCAAATGACTTTAATTATACAAATGAACATATACAGGTCTCACAATATTAAAGAGGTAAAATTAAGACCATAATAGTAGGGGGAGGAAATATTCAAGAACTAGAGGATGGTTATGTGTTTCATCAGTGCTATGCTGCACCCTGGATATGTCCTTCTCAAAAGCTCCTTCATGCAGAGCTATCAATTTTAAGAATTTAACTTAGGAAAAGAATCATACTAGTGCATTATAATACTTGTGCCTATATATCAATAATGGTTGTAATAGTAAACATTATAATTTACATCAGCATAAGGACGAGTTTAACACAAAATCTTTATCTATACTGCAGAATATTTTACTCACTATAAATAATCAATAGGGAAATCATCAGAAGCAGCCATCAAGAGATCAAAAGGCATGTTATCCTGATGCAGCGACCCTTTAGTGCAGTTACTCATGTGGTGGTGACCCCCAACCATAAAATTATTTTTGTTGCTACTTCATCACTCTAATTTTGCTACTGTTATGAATCTGGTGACTCCTGTGAAAGGGTCGTTTGACCCCCAAAGGGGTCACGACCCACAGGTTGAGAGCCACTGGTTTAGAGTGTTGAAAAGCAAGGATGGTACTTTGAAGACCAAGGTGCCCCTGACCCAAGTCACAGTGTTTTCAATTGCCTCATCTACATGTGAAAGTTGGACATTGACTAAGGAAGACTGAAGATGAATTGTTGCATTTGAATTGTGGTGCTGGAGAAGAATATTGAAAGCATCATGGGCTTCTAAAAGGACAAACTGATCCGTCTTGTAAGAAATACAACCAGACTGTTCCTGAGAGCCAAGGATGGCGAGACTTTGTCTTACATACTTTGGGCACATTGTGAGGAAAGATCAGTCCCAGGAGAAGGACATCATGAAGAAGGGTAAAGTGGAAGGGAGCAAAAAAGAGGAAGTGCTTCAATGAGATGGATTGATCCCATGGCTGCAACAATGAACTCAGGCATAGAATTAATTGCAAGGATAGAGCAGGAGCATGCAGTGTTTCGTTTTATTATGCATAGGGTCACTGTGGGTCACAACCAACTCAATGACACCCAACATAGATTATAGATAGATAGATAGATTATATATAGATTGATAGATAATAGATAAATATTTGTTGGCGTGAAAATTTAACTGTGCTGTGGGAAAAAAGTCAGGTTATAGGAAATTTGATAAAATCACATTTTTATGACAAAAATATGCATCTATGCAGATTTACAAAAGCCTAAAATGTTTTGCCGTAGTTGTTGATGTTACAACCAATTCGATTTTCTCTCATTGGACCACACATGTGCATTTTGGGGTGACCTTTCAGATGCAAACCTCCAAGATTTCCTTCTGAAGGACTGCTTGGTAAGTTCAAGCCACCGGTCTTAGGTGAGTAGTGCAGCACTTAGCCAGTTGTACCATTTAGGGCACACACTTACACACACATTAATAGTTCATAATTATAACAGCACTGGACTCTGGTTTATGGGATTACAGAACACATTCATTTTCATCTTTATACTTTTCTAGACCTTCGGAAAGGTTTACAGTAACCATACATTATTATTTTCCAGTGGGAGAGGGAAGATAGTCAAAGGCTGCTAACCTTGAAATAAAAAATCAAGTATGTATATTAGTTAGACCACTGGGAGGAAAAGAATGCTATTCTCATAATGATTTCTCTGACCTGAAACAGTGAGCAGTGAGAAACTGTGGACACAAGAACTAGTGACCATAGTCTGCTCCCCAACCCTCCGGAGGACAGGGGGAAGTAGACTTTTCCCGAGCATTTGATACAGTGACTCACCGAAAATAATGACAGAAACATTTGAGTCCAGTGTATTTGTCAAAGGCCAGCCTGAGACAAAACAACG
Source organism: Tenrec ecaudatus (assembly GCF_050624435.1). Lineage (NCBI taxonomy): Eukaryota > Metazoa > Chordata > Mammalia > Afrosoricida > Tenrecidae > Tenrec > Tenrec ecaudatus. The sequence continues at coordinate 150,524,760 of NC_134531.1, read as the reverse complement.
TGAGCATCTTCGGAGATGGCCAGAACGATCAAATACTGTCCGCCACCAGGGCAAACTGCCAAGGAGATGCCCTCTGCCTTTTCTGCAGGCTCCACGTTCGTTAGCACCTCGTCCCCATCAGAACGCTGTCTGTTCATGTCTGCTTCATCTAGTGCTGCTCAAACTTGGGTGCATCAGAATCGCCTAGAAGTTTGGGTCAAGTGCCGATGGTTGGGCTTCTCCTCAGAGTTTCGAATTCAGGAGGCCAGGGGTTGGGCCTGAGACACTGCCTGTCTACAGTACTCCCAGTGGATGCAACCATGAGGGATCTTGCTGCCACCATTTGAATAAAGACTTATCAGTCTGCATTACCACTCATAATTTCAATGTGGATTATTCCTTCTTAAAAATTATTATTGCTAAAAATTCTAACTAATAAATGAAATTCCAGGTTTAAATTACCCATAGTCCAATTTCCTATTAAATTAAGGATTTAACTTGTCTCCATTCCCCATGAAACTGTGTGCATATGCATATTTTTCATATTTCAGTAAGTCTTGATAAAATTATGAAAAAATCATAGTTTTTTTCCATTTAATTACAACATATTTTCTACTTAACTTCTCCAAATAGCCACAGAGAGGCTGATCAGGTATCAATCTTTCCACAGCATTCTCTGCATTCTTACAAACATACATGAAAAACAATGTAGGCAATGACCGAGAGTTCTGAGGATGCAGGCAGCCAAGATTGACTGGCTCAACTCTTAGCGGATCAGTACGTTGAGGCTATTTCTAGACCTTACCATCTTTTTCTGTAGTATTATAATGCCAATGGTCCTGCATCCGGTCCTTGTCAGATTCCAATCAGTGAACCATAAGGAGCACCTAACATTCATTGGCACTCATAATTTTGTTATCAGGTGCCATACTGACCCTGTGTAGAACAATGAAACATCACCCAGTCCCGTGCCAAGCCCACAACCACGGCTACATTTGATTCCACTGGTACAGCCCATGTCAATGCATCTCCTCCAGAATCTTCCTCTTTTCCACTGACCTTCCACTGACCTTCCACTGACCTTCCACTGACCTTCCACTGACCTTCCACTTCCCAGCCTTCTCCAGAAGCTGCTCCTTCTCTGAGAACGGGTCCTTCCTGATCACATGGCCAAAGGAAGTGAGACTAAAGAACATTCCAGCTATACTTCTTCTAACACAGATTGATTTGATCTCTCCTGGAAGTCCATGGTATATTCAGTATTCTTTGCCACTGCCATAATTCAGAAATCAGTTACCTGTTTTCCTTATATATTGTCTGGCTTCCTCGTGCGTATGAGGTGGTTAGAAAAGTCATAATCTGAATCGAGTGCACCTTAGTCCTCACGGTGACATCTTTGCTCTTTCACACTGTGAAGAGGCCTTTAGCCGCAGATTTGCCCAACGTAATACATTGTTTGATTTCTTGACTGATATGGCCAGGGGTGTTGATTCAAGTAACTTAAATCCTTGACAACTCCAGTCTTTTCTTCATTTATTACGATGTTGCTGTGGGGCGCAGTCTTGAGTCCTTTTGTTTGCTGGAATGCTACGGTGGACTCTGCACTAAAGCGTGTCACCCTTGATCTTCACCGGTTGTTTTCATACACATCTCTCTGCACCTTGATTTAACCATTGAAGGCTTTCCTGACATCATGTAGGAAAAGGCATGTAGCACTAACTTGTTATTATTGATAAGTGACAGTAGCTGGTTCCAACCCATAGCTACCCTATGAGGAAACCATTGCCGACCCTACAACATCCACACAACTGTTGTTACACTGGAACCTATTGTTACAGCCAGTGTGTCCCTGAGGGGCATCTCTTTTTCAATGCCCCTAGACTTTACCAAGGGCATGATGTCCTTTTTTAGGGACAGATCTCTCTTGACAACATGTCCAAAGCACATGAGATGAAGTCTTGCCACTCTCCCTCCTAAGGAACATTCTGGCTGTACTTCTTCAGATCAGTTTGTTCTGATAGTCCGCAAAACTTTCAGTATTCCTCACCATCCCGGAATAATCCAAATTCATCCATTCCTCTCCAGTCTTCCCTATTCATTGCCCAACTCTCACATGCATGTGAGGCAATTGAAAACTCTGTGGCGTGAGGCATGTGCACCCCAGCCCTCAGAGCCCCATCCTGGCTCTTGAACACTTTAAAGAGCTCCCGTGCAGCAGATTTGTCCGCTGCAAGATTTTGTTTGATCCTCAACTGCTGCTTCCCGTGACCCGGATTGTGGCGCTAAGGAAAATGAAACCCTGGACAGCTTCACTTTTTTCTCTAACTCAATCTGCACTCTAGTCTCTGGGTAGTGCAAATGGTCCTCAGCTGCTAACAAAAAGGTTGTGAGTTTGTGTCCACCTAGATATACCTTGGAACAAGATCTGGTAATCTACTTCCAAAAAGGGCCACTATTAAAAGCTCCATGGAGCACAGATATACTCTGACCCATGTGGGATCGTCATAAACCAGAATCAACTTTACAGAAACTGGTTACTGTCTAAGATTTGGATAATATTTTGCAACAGCATGGATGTCTCCCAATTTAATCAACCATTCTCCCAATGATGGGAATTCTGGAGGCTTCCACGTTTTAATATTCCATATGCTGAATTACCCAGGGCCCCTCAGCCAGTTAGCAATTCCCCCTTTGTTCAGAAATTGCTCCTTTCCCCCAGACATATCCTCACACAGTGATTTTTTTCCAAAATCCACCTTCAGTCTTCTTCAGTTATTCAAAGGTTTCCTAAACTGGAGCAGCAAAAACCACTCTACGTTTTAAGGATTATTGCCTTGCAGATCAGACGTTGAAGGTAAAACCCCTGAAAGACCATCCTTGCATAGACAAAGGATTGCTATGGATCCTGGGATAGGAATTATAGCAAGACCGAGAGAAAAATGGCAGGAAGCTATTTCGACTATGATCAAGAGTAAAAAAAAAAAAAAAAAGCCAAGCAGTGGGCTTGTTGCTGTAACCCATTTGTTGATATACCCTATCACCAAATCCACTCTGTCAGTGATACCATGTTCAGCTTGTTTTAAGGATTAGCCACTAATTGGCCACTAATGCCTTGCATTGGCAGAGGGATTTAACAAGTTCTTAGAGGATTCTCTTGGCTCTGTTTGGTTTGTTATGGTCTTTTTGGAAAATTACATGACATGAGTCAGGTCAACTGAGCTATGATTTAGCAATGCTGTTTAGGTTAGCTAAAATACTAAACCCAGCCACCTTCTACCTAAATGTATTGTATTATAAGAAACTTTAAAATACCCCCTTGTAAATTCACTATTAGCTCTTTCCATTTCCACTGGTAATGGGAACTCAGTGAACAAATATGTGCTTGATGCTGTTAAAATGTTATGTGACACTTAATCCTCCCTGAAACCCTGGAATTATCTTCGCCATTTTGTATTAGGCTCAGGAAGATGAAGCAAGTTATTCTAAATCACTTACCAAGTCACAGGTTAAGCTAGAATTCAAACCCAGGAACACACAATCCAATATTCTGCACAGGCACACACACACACACACACACACACACACAGCACACAGTGTCTACAACTAAGGTCCCTTTCATCAGCTTCAACTTGAACTTGCATATGATAGTCTGTTCTACAGTTGGCCCCGGTGGAATTAAAATAAATTCATGACATTTGGGAAAAGAAGAAGTGAAATTATCGTTATTTGCAGATGACATGATTTTATATAGAGAGAACGCCAAAGGCTCCATAATAGAATGCTGGAAATATAGAGGAATGTGGTAGAATGGCAGAATATAAGATTAATAAGCGGAAGTCAATTGGATTGCTATACACCACGTAGGGGATTACAAAAAGAGAGATCAAAAAGGTAGTACGCTTCATAATAACCACGTATAAACAGAAATATCTAAGGATATACCTAACCAAAAACAAAAATCTGTACGAGGAAAATTACAGAACATTACTTCAAGAAACCAAAAGGGACCTTTACAAATGGAAGAATATCCCATGCTTATGGATAGGAGACTCGGGTTGTAAAGATGTCAATCCTGCCTCAGGCACTATATAAATTAAATGCAATCCCGATACAAATTCCAGCAGCATTTTTCAAAGAACTGGAAAAGCGGAGTATGCACTTCATATGGAAAGGGAAGGAGCCCAGAATTGGCAAGGACTTCTGCAAGAGGAAGAGAGACGTGGGCAGGCTTGCACTACCCGACTTTGAAACTTATTACACAGCCACCGATGGCAAAATGTAATGGCACTGGAAAATTACAGACACTCGGACCAGTGGATAAAAACAGAAAATCTACCTGTTAAAACGGCAGCATACAGGCAACTCATCTTTGACAAAGGCCCAAAAGATATCAAATGGGTTGTATGCACCCTTTCATTTCAACAAATGGTGCTGGAACACTATATACCAACCTGTAGAAATATAAAACAAGACTCTATCGCACTCCATAACAAGCAAAAATTCAAGATGGAACACAGACCTCAAGGTAAAATCTCAAACTATCAGGATCATCAGTGAGAATATTGGGACAAAGCTTAGAACGTGAGTGCAAGGAACACATGGCTACCAGACATAAGGAAGGGTAGGCATCCAGGGGAAGATGAAACACACAAGTGGGGCCTACTGAAGATAAAACACTGTGTACATCAAAAGACTTCATCAAGAGAGTAATCAGAGAGCCCACAGACTAGGAAAAGATATTTTAAATTGACCTATCAAAGGGCTTATTATTAAAACCTACAGAACCCTGCAACCTTACAACAGCAAAAAATGAATAGGCCACTGAAAAGGTGGACAAAAGACTTGAACAGAAAATTCACAAAGGAGAAAATCTGAATGGCTAATAAACATATGAGAAAATGTTCCCCATCATTCGCCATCTGGGAAATGCAAATTAAAACAACTATGAGATACCCACAAAGATAGACCAATTCAACAAAGCACAAAGCAACAACTGTTGGAGGGGGTGGTAAGATAGGAGCTCTCCTTCACTGCCGGTGGGCCTGAAGATACATACAGCCACTATAGAAAACAATTTGGCAATACCTAAAACAGATGGAAATTGAGTTACCTTATGACCCAGCAATTCCACTACTGGGTATATATCGAAAGAAATAAAAACATCTGCGCTCCCATTGTTCATCACTGTATGGTTCACAATAGAAATGGAAACAGCCTAAATTTCCAAAAATAGATGAATAGATTTTAAAACTCTGGAATATACACACAATGATACTATGCATCCCTAAAACATAGTGGTGGAATGATGAAACACTTCATCTCATAAAAGGAATTGGAGGATATTATGCTGAGTGAAGTTAGCCAATCAAAAAAGGTTAAGTACAATATGAATGAGTCCACTGAGGTTAAATTCAAACAGCCAAACAGGCATAAGGGAAAATGCACATAGCACACAATCCCTGGATGAAAACCAGATATTCCAGCATGAGCCAGACTAAATACATACGTCATCAAAATAAATGCAGATAGCACCTGTGCTGAAAGGCAAATTTTCGCTGCCTCTCAGATGCCTTTAAGGCCCAGAGAGGGTTGGGGGAAGGAAAAGTATAGTGATGAGGGTCAGGGACTAACCTGCCCAAGGGGAGGGTATTGTTTTTATCTCCAGAGGAAAGGAGAGTGAACTTGGATCTAATTCCTGTGTGCCAATTCTTGAGGATGATGTTCCTGCTCAGAGCAGCTCATTCCGAGATGACTGCAGGACCAGCCTCAGCTTGAGATGTAATGTCCTATCCCTAGATGACAGGGCTACAGAGGACAGACCTGAAGATCCAGTTTGGGGAGAGCACTCAGATCTGCCCACAAAACCAAGAGGTGAGTGCAACAGACCAGTGACAAGAGTAAAGTCACAACACCCCTAATGAATCCCAATTGTAGACTTCTGACTCAGGGGGGCAGCTCTTAGCACCCCATCTGAACTGGTTTGGGTTTATTCACAAGGGGGTCATATTGAAAGTCTAAAGGCATAATGGAGCAGTTGGTGGGTGGGTGGGAAGAACTAGACTGCTCCATCCCTGACTACAGGAATAGCAATGGAGTCTTAGGATGTGTGCCTTTTGGACATGAACGCTGGAGACTAAAAGGGGATATGTGTTATTTGATAAATGGGACCTGGGATAAGTAAACCAAAAGCAATGGGGACCGGACTGTTGGTTTATACCATGTCCTTCTCTCTGTTTAACAGAGAGATATTCACTTCTCAGTGGTAGAATCCCTGTAAGACTTGTGACATTCTGTGTTTTAATGACGGGTATAGGTGAATAGTTTAAGTGTTCTAAAATTGATGGCAAGGATGGTGGAGCTTTTCTGGTTATGTTTGATCAAACAAATTGTATTGGAGAGAAATCAATGAGAGGGGAATGAAGGGTAAGTATGATAGTGGGGCAGGAGGAAAAAAGAAGAGGAAAGAAGAAAAATATGTATATATGCAAATATATAAATATATGTGTATTTGTTTATGTATATATGAGCAAATGCAACAAGGAAGCAGATGAACTTTGGGCCTCTACTTAAATTTTACCTCAAACCAAGAATGGTTTGTTCTTTTAATGTGGCATTGTATGATATTCACCTCCCAGACACCATCACTGAAGACAAAATGGGTGCATAAGCTAAGATGGTGAAGAAAGCTGTTGGTGCCCGGCTATTAGAAGATATAGCATCTGGGGTCTTAAAGGCTAAGTAGTTAAATGAGCAGGCATATAGGAGGGAAGCAACAAATCCCACATGGAAGAAGCACACCAGCCTGTGTAATCATGAGGTGTCAGAAGTTCAAAAACAAGCAACCACATCAATAGGAAGGGGCATGGATGGAGTGGAGAGCCAAAACCCACCTGTAAGATGTTTCCTCTCCTACAATGATAGTTTTTTTCTTGTTTTACCTCATTAATCATGTTAGATTTCGGTATGTTTATTTCTGTATTTAAGATCATTTGGTACATGAAAACCAAGATAGATAGCCCTTCAGAAACAGTAACAGGAGTAATGGTTCCCTGCGGGAACGGGAAGGGGTGAGGGGTGGGAACTAGGGAGTGGATAGCTTTGATGACCGTATAACCCCAATTTATGGGATCAAACAACAGAATTGTATGTGAGTGGATATATTGGATTGTGTAAGATACAACCAAAAACAAACCTGTTGTAGGAAAATAAATAAGGGTCCCTAGGGGGTAGGGTGGGGGAGGGAGGGAATAAAGGGGCACTGATATCAAGGAGCTCAAGAAGAAAGGAAACATTTTGAAACCGATGGTGGCAGCAATCGTACAACACTGCTTGATGGGATTGAACTGTGGGATGTAAGAGCCCCCACTAAAAATGATAAATGAACATAAAATTAAAATAAATAGGTCCATGAGAGCCAAAATATAACTTTTAAGTATATCCCACCTAAATTTAGAGAACATTTCAGTAACATATTAACACATTGACTATTAACAACTGAAAGGCTGGCAAGTGGTGGGATGACAGTAAGATTGTCATGTAGGAAGGAAGCAATAAATCATTGAAAAGAAGGGGTTGAAAGGAAAGACCAACGTGTATGCCAGCAGAGGCTTTTACACTTGCTATTGAACATAAATGAGCTAAATTGGATGGAAGAAATAATGAAGTTGAAATGAGGAGCTGATATCACGGCTCAAGTAGAAGGAAAATATTTTGAAAATGATGATGACAACATATATACAAACATGCTTCACACAATGGATGGATGGATGGATGGATTGTGATAAGAGCTGTAAGAGCCCCCGATAAAATGATTTATTAAAATAAAATACAAAATAGAAACAATTAAAAATAAATTAAATGGAGGCTAAAGCTAAGAAGTGGATAGAAAAATTCAAAGGACAACTCAAGAAGACAAAGTAAAGCATTAGAATCGTCAAAGACCTGAAATTAGACATTCAAAAAGGAAGAATACACTCAACACATGTCAACTGAAAGAACTAAAGAAAAAATTAAAGCCTCGGGCTGTAACATCGAAGGATTCTATAGACAAAACACCAAACGATTCAAGAAGCATCCAAAGAAGATAAAAGAAGCACAGAATCGGTGTACAAAAGAGAACCTAGGTCTTGAGGAAGTAGAGCAAGAGGCACTGAAGTATACGGTGGAGAAAACAAGGCTCCGGGAATTCACACAATTCCAATTGCGATGTTTCCACACACTGGTGCAGCACTAGGAGCACGCAGGAATCTATATCAAGAAATTTAGAAGGCAGTTACCTGGCCAACTGTCTGAAAGAGATCAATATTTGTGCCCATTCAAAAGAAAGGTGGCAAAACAGAATGCAGAAATCATTAAATAATGTTATTCATATCATATGCAAGAAAAATTTTGAAGAAAATACAAAAATGATTATAGCATTACATCAACAGGGAGCTGTCAGAATTTCAGTCTGAATTCAGAAGAGGACATGCACAAAGCATCTCATTGTGGGTGGCAAATGGATCTGGGATGAAAACAGAAAATACTAGAAAGAGATTTACTTGTGTTTTATTGAGTATGCAAATGCCTTCAACTGAGTGGACCATTACAAGCAGCAGACAGCATTGCAAAGAATGGGAATTCTAGAACCCCTTTCTCTGCTCAGATGAAAACTGTACATAGAACAATTGGCACTCGTTTGAAGAGAGCAAGGAAACACCGCATAGTTTAAAATCAGGAGAGGTATGCTTCAGGGTTGTATCTTTCCACCACACTTACTCAATCTGCATGCGAAGCACATAATCTGAGCATCTGGGCTGAATGAAGAACTTTGCATAGGGAGCAAAGAGAGTCTCCTTTCTGTTGTCATTACTATTGTTGCCGGGTGCCATCCAGTCGGTTCCAACACACAGTGACCTCTGCGCAACAGAAGGAAATATTGCCTTGTCCCGCGGCATCCTCACAATTGTTCTTATGCTTGAACCCATTGTTGTAGTCGCTGTGTCTATCCATTTTGTTGACAGCCTTCCTCTTTTTCACTGCCCTTCTACTTGACCAAGCATGGTGTCCTTCTCCAGGGACCGGTCTCTTCTGACAACCTGTCCAGAGTATGCAAGCTGAAGTCTAGTCCTTCTTGCCTCTAAATTGGTACTGGCTGTTCTGGTGCATTCAGTTGATACAACCTGGATTGGCAGAAACAGGGAGGTTCTGAAGCACTTCTACAGCCTTCAATTTGAATTTCCACTCAACATTGTAAATAGCAAAGATCCTCCCAGCTGGATCAATAGACAATACCATGATAAATGGGGAACACATGTAACTTGTCAAGGGTTTCATTCTGCACTGATCCACAATCATTCTGCTCATGGACTCGGCAGTCAAGAAACTAAGCAACGTATTGCATTGGACAAATCGGTGGAACAAGGCCTTATGAGGACTAAGTCACTGTGGGGACTAAAGTGCACTTGACTATGATATGTTCAATTGTCTTGTGTGTATATGTAAGCTGGACAATATATAAGGAACACTAGAATTGATGCATTTAAAATGTTAGTAAAGAATACTGAAAGTACCAACCTTTTGGTTAGCAGCCCAATGCTTAAGCCAGTGAATCATCAGGGCTTCTTACTAAGATTCTTAGGTGGTGCAAATGGCTTGTGCTCAACTGACAGCCAAAAGGTTGACAGTTCAAACCTACCTGGTGATATAATGCCAGGGAGGAACTGTCTGGAGCTCTCTTCCTGTAGCAGTCTTCTCTGTAGCACATGGGGTTGCCAGGAGTCAGAATCTACTCAACAGCAACCAAAAACAAAACTAAACCACCAAAGCAATCCCTTTGAAACCAATAAATGGCCACTTTCCTATAGTTCCCTAATATGTATCCTGTGCACAAAGCCTACTTGACAGTTTACCAAAGTAAGCGCCAATTTGTTGTGCACTTTTGTACAGTTAGTTTTAAATACAATGATGATGACAACAATTATGATGACGACGACAATATTTTTCATTTATTGATTGCCAACTCTGTGCCAAGCACTGTGCTTAGCATTTAACACTCTCTCCCTGGTCTCTTCTTCTTAGCAAAAACCCTGAATGTGCATAGCTAAGGTACAGCTAACCTGAGATTTGGCCTCCAGGCCCCAGCTCCAAAGTCTGAGCGCCTTACCATATCACTGCCCTATGTAATGATGGAGCCTCTTGAACATGTAGCTTCATCCAATCTGTCATTCCTGCTGGGTGTCGTTGAGTCACTGACAAGGCAGAGCGGCGCTGTGTCCAGCAGAAGGAAACACCACTGGGTCCTGCTCACAGCTTTGCTCTTTGAGCCCATGGTTGCAACCCCGTGTCGGTCCATATCAGGGAGACTCTTCCTCTTTGTCGCCATTCCTCCACTTTATCAAACACTACCTCCTTCTTCAGGGACTGCTCTCTCCTAACATGTCGCAAGTATGTGAAACATAGTCTTACCATCTTCGCTTCTAAGGAGCATTCTGACTATGCATCTAAGATTAGTCCATTCTAATATTGGACACTATTAAGAGAAAACAGATATCAGAAAGAGCCTACAAGCTTCCACTCACTGATGGCTACACCAAGATTTACATATTTTATTCTGCAAAGCTCAGACACATTAAGACCCTTCAAGTTAATCATTACCTGTCACAATTCATCTGGTCTGTTCATTGTCAGCAGCACAGAAAGACTTCAGGGCCCAATTGCCCTCTGCTTTACTTTTTATTACATAGGCATAATTTTAATATATGCACTCTCTTGCTGCTCTGCAGGAGAAATATGTGACAGTCTGAATCTGTAAGGTTTTATATTTGGAGACTCTCTAGGGCAATTCTATTCTGCCCCATATGGTCCCTGAAAGTCAGCCTCAACTCCACTCCAATGAATTTGGTTTGTAGGTGTGTTTTTCAATTGCTCAAGGAAGGTCATTTTTGGGAGTTGAAGATATTATAGGCACTTGACCTACATTAACTGGATAATTGCCTCAATCTTTTTGATAGGGTATCGCCAGACTCTCAGACAGATGTCAGCTATGGCTAACATGACACTATGTAGGACAAGAAATTGAGAAAGAGCAGAAGTGAATTCAACCAGAGGCCTGACATCTGGCAAGCCTACAACTCCTCAACCTGAGTCTTTGATCTCCTGCCTTTAAATAGCCTGCTGTTACTGGAGCAGAGGCATCCGCTGAGTTATCTTCCCCTCACCTTGCTACTAAAGGTCATTGTTACAGTGATTGTGTCCACTATGTGCCAGTTCCTACAAGGGTCAAACTGGCAGCAGAACCACATACCAACAGCATGGTGTTTCTGCTTGACTTGACAGCAGGCTTTTTTAAGTGGAACTGTAAGTTCTACTATCAAGCCACACACCATCTCAACTCTCTTCTTGCTAGACTCTTATAACAGTCAGCTACCAGCAAACCCAAGTGGCATCAATTTTAGCTGGAAATTTGAGAACTATCACCTTGCTAATTCTACCCTTTACCAATGTGGGTTCCGTAGAAGATGTTGGAGGAGAGAAGGAGAGAACTGGCCAAACACATGTGGGAACCTAGTGCATGTGCTATCATGGAGAGCCACAATGTGGATTCATATATTGAAAGCTTTCAAGAGACCGTCAGTGCAGATATGTCTTAACTCTTTCTTCCCCAGCAACTGTTTTAGGAGAAGAAAACCATTACGGCTTAAATCACATTCTTTCAGCAGCCATTGATCCTAAAAGTAAAAGCAACAAACACAAATGCAATGAGAGGCAATGTCTTCAAAGATTCATTTGGCTTTGTGGTCTTGCTCCTGCCCCAAACCCCATCTTGACACCCCTAAAACAAACTGACTCAGAAAAGTTTTTACAATTTGCACACTCTAAAAAGAAAGTTTCCCAACATATTTCCCACCAATTTCAATTTCTTAATATACTCCAAGTTAGGAAACCAAACCCCATGCCATTGAGTTGATTCCCATTCACAATGACCCCATTAGGGTTTCTGGGGCTTTGTAAATCTTTACAGAAGTATACAGCCTCATATTTCTCATTGGAGCAACTGGTGGGTTTGAACCCCAGACCTTACAATCTTAGGCTTACCTCACAACATCACCAGGGAAGGAGAGAGTTTACAAAAGAGTCCTCACCTTTGTCCTATCGGGTTTCATCTCATCTTTAGTATTGAAATAACGCCATGACCACATTCCTTTGACCTCTTACTAGATATCAGCAAATATTCTTTACCTCTCCTCGCCTGTTGTTTTTTAAACAGGGGGTGCTGAAATTTAAGTCCTACAGTTTAAAGACATATTTGTTGAGTAGAAACCTTGTAACATACTTAAAAGAAAAGAAAGCTCCAATAGGCCAGGCAGTCAGAGCCATGCCATGACTGACTAGTGTCCTAGCTGGTGTTGAGGCTAGATGGCAGTTGGAAAGTGTTTGTGTTCACTCAGAATTCCATTTTAGTCTCGGACCATTCATTGCTGTTGATGTTGTTGCATTTGTTGTTAGGTGTCATCAATTTAGTTCCGACTCATAAGAACTCTATCCATAACAGAACTAAACACTGCCCTGTCTTGCTCCACCCTCACAATTATGCTTGGGCCCGTTATTACAGCCACAGTGTCAAATTGATTCCTTGAAGGCCATCCTGCTTTTTGCTGCTCCTCTACTTTACAAAATTTGATGTCCTTCTCCAGAGATTGGTCTCTCCTGGCATATGTCCAAAGTATGTAAGACAAAGTCTGGGCATCCTTGCCTCTAGGGAACACTCTGGCCTTGGTTCTTCCAAGAAGATCAGTTTGTCCTTTTAGCAGTTCATGGAACTTTCAAGATTCTTCTGCAGCACCACCATTCCAATGCATCCCTCCTTCTCCAGTCTTCCTTATTCCGTGTCCAATGTTCACATGCATATGAGGCGATGAACAATGCCATGACTTGGTGTGGCAGTTATATAATTGTCAGCTTGAGAGCATTATGAGTGAAGGAGTGGATTTTAGTCTGTCAATCAGTTCATAGTGAATGTGTCTTCTGCGTGGGCATGGCCTTCTCTGGAGAGTTTTGGGAAATCTGGTATTTCCTCCTTGGAGGTAGGAGAGACTTTCTCACGCCTTGGGGAACATAGCAGCTGACAAGACACATGGGCGCACCCTGATGCAGCCCTGGGAAGCCACACAGAGACCCCTGCCAGCGCTGAGATGTTTCCAATGCCACTGCATCCAAAGACTGTCTAGCCACTGACCTGTGCTCTTCTACATTCAGCATCATTGCATGTCTTCTTGAGGAAGACTTTATGGATTGGTCTTGGACATATGGGCTAATGTTGGACTTATGGACTTATCTGGACTGGGCTGGGATGTTTTCTCAATGTTCAATTGCTTTTGTATATAAATCTCTTTCTCATACACATATGTGTGTGTATGGGTTTGTTTCTCTAGTCTACCCAGACTCACACACTTAGGTCAGACACTGTTTGCTCCTCAAAGTAACACCCTTGATCTTCAATACTTTAAAGAGGTCTTGTGCAGCAGATTTACCTAATGCAATGTAATTTTTTATCTCTTTACTGCTGCTTCTATGAACATTGATTATGGATACAAGCAAGATCAAATCCTTGACAACTTCAACGTTTCTCCATTTATCATGATGTTGCCTTTTAATCTACTTGTAAGGATTTTGGTCTTCTTTACATTGAGTCATAATCCATACTGAAGGCTGCAGTCTTTGCTCTAAATGCTTCAAGTCCTCCTCATTTTCAGGAAGCAAAAATTGTGTCATCTGCATATTGCAGATTATTAATAAGCCTACCTCTAATCATGATACTATATTACTTTTTATACAATCCAGTTTCTTTGATTATTTTATCAAAACACAGATTGAATGAGTATCGTGAGATGACACACTCTTTCACACACCTTTCTTGATTTTGAACCATGCAGTGCTCCCTTTGTCTGTACCCACAGCTGCCTCTTTATCAATGTACAAGTTAAATGAGCACAATGAAGTGTTCTGACATTGCCAGTTTCCTCAAGGTCATCCATAGTTTGTTATGATCCCCACAGTCCAATGCCTTTTCATAATCAGTGAAATACAAGTCAACCTCTTTATGGTATTCTCTGCTTCCAGCCAAGACCAGGTGAGAACGTCTGAATTAGGTCTGAACCCTATCAACACACTGATGAAACCATTGTTGGATGATCTTTAAAAAATATATTTGCATGTCATATTAGTTATACTTTTCTATAGTTTGAGCATTCTGTTGGCTCATTTTTCTTTGGAATGGGTACAAATATGGATCTCTTCCCCTGAGTTGACCAAGTAGCTGTCTTCTAAATGTCCTGGCATAGATTCATCAGTGCTTCCAGTGTTTCATGAGCTTGTTGAACCATTTCCATTGGTAATCTATCAATTTCTGGAGTCTTGTTTTGGGGGTAATGTTTTCAGGGCAGCTTGAACTTCTCCCTCCAGTACCATTGGTTCTTACTTTTATGCTGCCGCATGAAATGGTGAAATGTCAACTTGTTCTTCTTGGCCCCTTGACTCTGTATTCTTTCCATCTTCTTCAGATGATTCCTGCATCCTTCAGTATTTTGCCAATAGAATCTTTTTTTTAAATCATCTCTCTATATATTACTTTTTAAATAAATCATTTTATTGGGACTCATACAACTCTTATCACAATTCATACATATATATATTGAGTAAAGCACCCTTATGCATTCGTTGCCCTCACCATTCTCAAAATTCGCCTTCCACTTGGGTTCCTGGAATCAGCTCGTTTTCCTTTTTTCCCTCCCCCTCCCTCCCTGCTCCCCCCTGAACCCTTAATAGTTTATAAATTATTATTTTATCTTATTTTACACTGCCCGGCATCTCCCCTCACCCACCTCCCCATTGCCCATCCCCCAGAGAGGAGGTTACACATAGATTCCCCGAGATCAGTTCTCCCTTCCTACACCCCCTTCCCTCCCAGTGTCACCACTCTCACCGCTGGTCCTGAGGGGTTCATCTGTCCTAGATTCCCTGTGTTTCCAAATCCCTACTGCACCGCTGTGCATTCTCTGGTCTAACCAGGCACGCAAGGTAGAATTGGGATCATGATAATTGGGAGGGGAGGAAGCCTTCAAGAACTAGAGGAAGGTTTTGAGTTTCATTGTTGCTACACTGAACCCTGAGTGACTCATCTCCTCCCCACTACCCCTCTGCAAGGCATTCCAGCTGTCTACAGATGGGCATTGAGTCCCCAACACACACTCCCCTCATTCACGGTGATGTGATTTTTTTTCCTCTGCCTTTGTTTGAAACCTGGTCCCCTCTGCCCTTCATAATCACACATGTTGGTGTGCTGCTTCCATGTGGGCTTTGTTGCTTCTGGGCTAGATGGCTGCTTGTTTGCTTTCAAGCCTTTAAGTCCCCAGACGCAATATCTCTCAATAGCCGGGCACCATCAGCCTTCTTCACCACACTTGCATATGCACGCATTCATCTTCAGCGTTTATGTGAGGAAGGTGATCACACAATGATGGTTTTTGTTCCTTGGTGTCTGCTACCTGGTCCCTTCGACACCTTGTATTCACTTAGGCTGTGTGCTTCTTCTCTGTGGGCTTTGTTGCTTCCGAGCTAGATGGCCGCCTGTTTGCCTTCAAGCCTTTAAGACCCCAGACACTATATCTTTTTGATAGCTGGGCACCATCAGCTTTCTTGACCACGTTTGCTTATACACACATCTGTCTTCAGTGATCATGTCGGGAAGGTGGGTATCATGGAATGACTATTTAGCTGGGCAAGGTGCTATTGTATTGAGGAAGTGTGTGTGAGGAGGCCCAATGTCCACCTGCTACCCTACTACTGAACCTATAAATATATGCACATAGGTCATTTCCCTCATATTCATAAATATATTTACATATGTACATGTTTGTATTTAGGCTTCTATGTATGCTCTTTGCTTCCTCCTCTGCCAATAGAACCTTTAAGATTGAAATTTCAGCCTTGAGGGGCCTTTTTTCCCCTGAGTTCTTTCCATTTAAGATAGGCTGAGCCTGTTCTTGTCTTTTGATTGCTAACTCTAGGTTTTTGCACATTTCACTATGTTTGGCTTTGTCTTCTCGAGCTGACCTTTGCAATTTTCTATTCAGCTCTTCTCATTAGTTCTTCCATTTGCTTTAGCCACTCTATGTTCAAAAGCAAGTTTCAGTATCTTTTCTGGCATCCACTTTGATCTTTCTTTCTTTTCTGTCTTTTAATGACCTTTGGCTTTCTTTCTGAATGAAGTTCTTGATGACTTCCCACAACTCATTAAGTCTTCTGCCACTAGTGTTCAATGTGTCAAATCTGTTCTTGAGATGTTCTTGAAATTCAGATGGAACAGACTCAAGTTAGTATTGTGGTTCTCATCGAGTTAATTTTCTTCAGCTTCAAATTAAATTTACATATGAGCAATTGATTGTCCCCTCTACAGTCAGCCCTTGGTCTGGTTTTAGCTGCTGATACTGAACTTTTCTAGCATCTCTTCCCATAGATGTAGACAATTTGATTTCTGTGTATTCTATCTCACACACAGAAATCAAATTGACTACATCTATGGGAAGAGATGCTAGAGAAGGTCAATATCAGCAACTAAAACCAGGCCAGGGGCTTGCCATAGAGGAGATAAACCATCTCATTTGCAAATTTCAATAGCAACTGTAGAAATTTTTAACAAATTAACAAGAACTATTTAGTCCTGGATCCTAGAGGTGCAATAGTTATGCATGGGGTTGAGAGCTTCATGGTTGCCTGTTCAAAATCAACAACATTTCTGCAGAAGAAAGACTGGGATTTCTATTCCCTTAAATTGTTACAGTCTTGGACATGCAGGGAGTTACTATGAGTCAGCATTGACTCAGTGGCAGTGAGTTTGGTTTTTGTTTTTTTGACATTCCATCTGGAGATGTCCATATGTATAGTCGCCTTTTGTGTTGTTGAAAAAGGAATTTGCAATGAACAAGTCATTGGTTTCTGTCATGCAATCTCCAGCTTTGTTTCTGTCACCAAGACCATGTTTTCCAACGATTGTTCCTTCCTCTTTGTTTCCAATTTCTGCATTCCAAAGGTCAGTAATAATCAATGCATTTTTATTGTATGTTTGATTAATTTCCAACTGAAGTTGATGGTAGAATTTTTAATTTCTTCAACACTAGCTTTTTGGCATGGCGCATAAATTCAAATAACAGCTTTATTTATTGGATTTCCTTGAAGGCAGATAGATATAATCCTGTCACAGACAGCATTTTACTTCAAGATTGATTTTGCAATGTCTTTTTTGACAATGATTGTGACACCATTCCTCTTGATTGTTCCATTCCCAGCAAAGTAAATCATTTGATTTATTGGTTCAAATAGCCAACACCAGTCAAGTTCAGCTCACCAATGCCTAGGTGATGCCATTTTTATGCATCCATTTAAATGTTGATGACTTCTAATATTCCTAGACTCATACTTCATATACTCCAAGTTCTGATTAATAGATTTTTGCAGCTGTTTCTTCTTTTCTTGAGTTGTGCCCTATAAGTAAATAAAGACACCAAAGGCTCCACTCTCACAAGCTTTATTCCATTCATGTCACCATGGTTCATTCTCCTTTGAGAAAGCAACTCCTTCTCAGTCACATTTTAAATGTCCTTTGGCCCCAGGGGCCCATCCTCTGGCACTGTCCCTGACAGTGCTCTGCTTCCACTCATTAGGCCTTCTGTATCTGACAATGTTCCAAAGCTATGCATAAGCTATGCATCATAGTCTAATGTGTCTTCACTTATATGTACAATATTCTAATTTTTCCAAAGGAATATTGAGTCACCTGTGAAATTTAAATTACCTTCCCAAGAAAGTAAGAAAGCGTCCTCCAAACGGGGTCCTATGAAGCAAGAGTGCTGTATAAGGTGATTCCGCTGGTGTTTGAGATACCAGTAACATTGCTTCCAGCAACAACACAACACACGAGCCCACACAGTACAACAAACTGACAGACAAGATAATTCTGACCTCTGAGTAATTAATGACATTTGCAATTAACAAATACCCATTGACATCGGACCTCGCACTAGTGCTCCATAGAGACCGCCTGGGGTGTGTTCTCTTACCTTCTCCAGAAGGTATTCTTAATTACACAAATACTGTATAACTCAATATTCATTTGAAAAAAAACTAGAATATGGTATGTATAGCTAAAGTTTCCTTCAGTCCCAGTCTTTTCCCTCTGTACCAGGGAAAATGAGATTATTTTTACCCTATATTTACTTACATGCAATACACATGAATATAATTCATAGTAAACATATCATGTATTTTGGGATTTATAATTATAACATAGTGTTCCATAATTGGTTTAGTTGGGTTAGTTTGATTTTCAGTACAAAATACATTTGGAAGATTTGCATAGAAACATGTATCTAATTCATTGTTTGAAGTGCTGTGTGGAGCTTTCTCATGCACACACATCCCTTTCTCTTTTCATCTATTTCCATTCAGGTGCTTACAGAGTACGTCCAGTGGGGAGCCATTGTGAGGAACTTTATTTGCAATGGAAAGCTAGAGTAGATATTAGAGGCTTTATTGCTGGAACATGTGGTGTATTTTTATTTTCAATAGATAATGCCAAGCTGTGAACCAGAGAAAAATAATCCTCTCATCTACCATGTCCAAAGACTTAAGGAAGTCAAAAAGAGAGTAAAGGACAAGGTCACACCAGCTGCTTTTGAAAAACTCTCTGGGTTTCTATTCTTGTCAATACTCACCCATTTCTCAACTCTCCCTTTGTCCAGCTGAAAGACCTGAAGAAAAAAGTCAGCCTGAAGATGGAATATAGAAGAACAACACCATAACCACAGCAAAAAGAGTGACGTTGTTAAGGATTTCACTTTCCTTGTATCCATAATCAACACAATTGGGAGCAGAAGTCAAGCAATCAAATAACATATTGCACTGGGCAAAGCTGCTGAACAAGACATCTTTAAAGTCCTAAAGAGCAAAGGTTCCAATCTGATGCAAAGGTGCTTGCTGATCCAAGAAGTGGTTTTTTTCCATTACTCTTTATGCTCTTGAAAGATAGAGAATGATGCACAAATGTGCTTGATACAATGGATGCAAATGTATGGATTGTGATAAGAGTTGTATGAGCCCCCAATAAAATGATTTTTTAAAAGATAGAGGATGAATAAGAACCACCACAGAAGAATTGATTCATTTGAATTATAAAGTAGGTAAAGGATGTATCACAGCTGAACTTAAAGAAAACAACTATCCCACAACTAGACCAATAGACAGCATCATGATTAACCGAGAAAAGATGGACATTATCAACTATTTCGTTTTACTAGGATTCACAATCAACACACATGGAAGCAGCAGTCAATAAATCAAGCAATTATTTGCAGTGAGTAAACCTGCTGCACAAGACTTCTTGGGGTGGGGTGGGGGTGAGGAGATTTGTAAAGCAAAGACATCACTTTGAGGAGTAAAGTGCTCCTGACCAAGCCATGGTATTTTCAGTCACCTCATAGGTATGTGGAAGTTGGTCAATGCATAAGGAAGAAGAATATAGATGAATCGATGCACTTGAGTTCAACAAATTGAATTCCAAATACTTAATATACTAAGGGCTGCCTGGGAAGGAGCTCTGGTGATGTAGTGAGTTGCCAGTTGGGTTGCTAACTACAGGATGAGCAGTTCAAAAGCACCAGCTGCTGCTCAAGAGAGAGAGGCGTTTTACTGCCATGAAGAATTACAGTCTCAGAGCCGACAAGAAGAGTTCTCTGTCCTATCATGTCCCTATGGGTGGGCAGTGAGTTTGAATTGCTTTTGGAGGAATGGCAGGAAAACAAACAAATCTTTCGTGGAGGAAATATCATCCGAATGCACCATCGAAGCAAGGATGGGGAAATTCATCTTACAACTCAGGAGAGACTAGACTGAAAAAGACATCATATTTGCTGAAGTAGAGGGGGATAACCAGCCTGTGTGATCATGAAGTGTCAACAGACTCAGGTGACAGGCACCAGAAGATCCAAAACAAAGAAAAACCATATTGTTGAGACCAAGGGGTTTCCATGCAGAGATGCAAAACCCATCGGTGGGCAATAGGATACCCTCTCACAGAAGAGTCCCAAGGAAGTGATGAGTCAACCAGGCCACAGTATACTACCAATGAAACACACAATATTCCTCTGATTTTTGAGGCTTCCTCGCCCTCCACTATCATGACCCCAGTCCTGCCTTTCACTGCGGGCTAGCCCGGAGCATGTACACAGGGAGTAGCGAGAGCCAGAAGGTAGGTGGAAGGAGGGATCAAAAGGGGAGGAAAGGGGAAGCAATCGCAATGATTGATGCATAATCCAACCCTCCCAGGGGGATGAACAACAGAAACGTGGGTGAAGGGAGACAGCAGACAGTGTAAGATATGAAAACAATAATAATGTATAATTTATCAAGGGGTCACAAGGGTGGGAGGCAGAGAGAGGGAGGGAATAAAGAGGAGCTGATACCAAGGGCTCAACAGAAAGGAAACTTTTAGAAAATAATGATGGCAACATATGTACAAACATGCTTGATACAATTGACATATTGATTGTTAAGAGCTGTAAGAGTCCCCCAAAATGATCTTTTAATAAAAAATTAATTAACTACATAAATAAAATATAGTTTCAAATTAGGCTAATAAATCTATCACTGGTTGCTAGTATACCTTCCCATACACACTCAGTCACCTGGGTATCTGATGTACATTATGAAGGCTTTACTGCAAGCATATTTGATACAATTGATGTATGGATTGTTATGAGTTGTAAGAGCCCCAAATAAAAAAAGATTTGATTTTTTTTAAGTAGCTGGTGAGAGAAAAGGGGGGACCTTTGACAAGATGGCTTGAGACGGGGGCTGCAGCAATGGGAAGAGCAGCAGTTGTGTGGAAGGCCTGTGGCCAGTGTTCCCTTCGGCTGGGCATAATGTTGCCATGTCGCAACACATGGCCCCAACATTCATATGATCTATAGCTTACCGTTTCCTTTATTACATTTGAACATATTTCTAAGTATGCAGTTTTATAACTCCTCCTTTCTTCTAAGAAGCTGCATGATATTTGCAGGTCTAAACTCCTCTGGGCAGGCTATACATTATATATACAAGCCCTTAGTAATTGACATTGGAGTACTTTTCATTTGTGCTGTCATAAATAACACTGAAATAAATATCCACAACCATGTGCTTGAATATAAGACTAAGTATGTCCATAATATTTATTTCAAGCATTGTAATCACTTGGGTAAAGATAATCTTAAACATTGATAAATCTTGTCAAAATTCCTTTGAAAAAGTGTATACCAATTTACATTCATTCTAATAATGCATGTGTGCTGATATCCCCCACATCCTAGCCAACACTGAGTTTGTCAAATATTTTAATTTGTGTCAATGTAGAGGAAGTGTTTTATATTGATAAGTTTTTGTCAGTATCATGAAGTATATGCATTGTTTTCCTCTATAGTTATTGATTCAGTTGAACACCTTCCATGCTTATTAACTGCTTTTTCATTGCTGTGCTCATCTTCTTTTTTTCTGTTTCTTACAGGACAAGCTCTCTCTATATAAAGGCATCCTTAATCACATGTGTAGCACACACAGTTTTCCTAGCTTCGTGTTTGTCTCTTTTACTTTGTGGATGACATTTCTAAGAATACAGAAGTTTTAAGCATATAAAAATATACTATACAGATAATATAATATACCAAAAATTGGAATATTTTCATTTAGATGTTTAATGAGCTCTATCTTTTTCTTACTTCTTAAGTACAATTGATTCTTACTATTTATTTGACAGCTAACTTTTGCTAACTCATATTTGAATCTAATCTCTCCTGATGACTCATGTGTGTGTGTGTGTGTGTGTGTGTGTGTGTGTGTGTGTGTGTCCTCTCTGGAACAAGAGTAAAGCCTTCTTGAAAGACTAGAGAAATCAGATGTTTCCTTATCTGCCCTCATTCAACAGTGTCCAGTATCTAAAGCTCACTGCCGTGAGTTGATTCTGACTCACAGTGACCCTACAGGACAAGGCACAACTGTTCCCGTGGGTTTCCAAGACTGTAACTCTGTAGGGTTAGAGAGCCTCATCTTTCTCCTGTCCAGTATCTAGAACAGGAAAAATCTTAAGCCGTGGGGAGTTGAAAATGGAAACAGTACTGAAAGGGCAATTGGGCCAAACAATGCAATAGAGTACCAGACACCCACATAGAGTACCAGACACCCACATAGAGTACCAGACACCCACATAGAGTACCAGACACCCACACGAGGTCATGAGGGCATTTCAAAAGGAAGCCAGTCTTCTTTGGCCTTTTTCTGAGAATGAAGGTGTTTTAAATTCTTCATGCCTTTAAATTTTATCTTATATTGCATTTTCCCTTGAACATTAAATCCCGCTATGCCTTCATTTTCCTGGCTTATTCTTGTCATTCAAATCTGTGACAGACTCTATTTCCTAAAGATGGCTACACAAATATATGTTCTAGACCACAGGTTCTTCTTAACAATGTGATGTTGGCACCTCCTATCAAGATATGAGGTTTGTTTTTCCCTTTGTTAAAATTATGTGAACTTTTGTAACTACTTCAATTCGATAGATAGAAGATAGATAGATAGATAGATAGATAGATAGATAGATAGATAGATAGATAGGGGTAGGTGGAAACAGCCATGATTTTCTTATGTCTATTAAAATATACATTTTCAGAGACAATTTCTCATCACTAAAAGTGCTCAACTTCTTAATAGAAAAAGCATGGAAGATGAGATATGGCAAGTTGAAGCTAGGTATTCCTAATGGAAAATAATACAATTCAGACCATAGAATACTTTCCAGACTTTATAGTACTAAGATGAGAGGTGTCGAATTCTCTTCTTTTCCCTGTCATCCATCATATGGATGGAACATAAGTATGGATAATACTTATCCATACTTCATAATTCATTATCATATGCTCATCAAAATGTCCCTGTTGTGATTCTCTGTGACATTTAAAACTCCCTTTCTGGTTTGGCATCTCTTCTGTAACTATGATCAAGAATATCAGCTTACCTAAAATGATTTGTGGCCTTGTCTTCAAGATCATAAAAAATAATTTAAATACTATAATGTAAACATGATACCAGGAATGACAAATTTGTTGCATTCATTGTCTGAAAGAGCATTTCAAGATACATCCTAAAGAATAATGCTGTCAGTTACAGACAATATTTGTACACCAACAAGAAAGATTTTGTTAATATGACCGATGAATGTGTATTTTGGACAAGTTGTCAGGATGAACCCGGCCATGGAGAAGGGCCTCGTGCTTGATAATGTAGTGGGTCAGAGCCAAAGAAAAGGACTCACCATTAGAGGGATGGGGACAGTGGCTGAAAAGATAAGCTCAAGCATCGCAGTGGCTGTGAGGCTGTGCCAGGGCCAGGAGTGCTCGTTCTGCTTCATATGTACAGTTGCGGTTTGTCAGAGCCCACGTGACATAACCTAACTACATAACAATGTTCATATGTCCCTCCGTTCCTTTTCTTAATTTCCATCATACATGTTCAGTCTGGTGACACTACATGCAGGGTTTTTCCTCTTTTCACCAAGGGAGTTTCAAAAATTAGACAGCAGCCAAGAGATTTAGCATGGCTGGAATTTCCTTCCTAGAAGAGCGTCTTACAAATCCACTCCTGCTTCAAGACGTCCTGCTCCTGCTACTCGTTTAGAGATACCATGGGTTTGGACCATTTTCAAGTCCACATTATTTTCCCTCCGATTGAAATATTTTATTCTGCTGTTTTCCTTCATGATTTCTTGTTTCTTTTAGCTACCCTACTTTCAAAAACAATTTTCACAGTCTCTCTGACAGTCATTTCAGCATTTGCTTCTTTTCTATCATTTTAGTGACCTTTTGCTTTTTCCCGTGGGATAGAGTCGGCGCCATCCACAACTGGCCTGGTCTGCAGTCATTAGTGTTTAATGTGTCTCTGACTTCACATACGATATACCGAGGATCGGGCTTTGGCTTTTGTGGACTTGTTTTAATCTTTTTCCATTTCAACTTATATGCTAGTAGTAAATGGCTCATACCTTGGTTTTGTTTTGGCAACAATAGTGAGCTTTTCTTTCCTCAGATGTAGACAACTTGATTTCCTGTTAATTCCATCTAGTGCAGTCTATGTGTATAGTTGTTTGAGAGACATATTTCCAATGAACAGGTCCTTGAGCTTGAAAGTTTCCATTGTGGTCTCCAGTGTTGCTACATCACCAGGGACATATCTGCCAACCTCTGATCCTTCTTTGTTTCTAACGTTCAGATTTCAATCATAAGTAATTTCCAATGTATCTTCATTGCCTATTTGATCAATTTCAGGCTGCTGAATGTAGAGAAAACTTTCCATTTCTTCCTCTTTGGCATTTGTGGCTGTTGTGTAAACTTGATTAATAATCATATTAATTATTCTTCCTTACCACCACAAGACATAATGTCCCCTCACTGACCCACAATGCTATGGGGGACAGTACTGGAGACACACTGTGGGAATTGTGCCTGATCTGACATCTCCCCCTCCGCCCCCCCCCAACCCCCCACCCCCCCCACACACACACTGGGAGAAATACAAAGGGGGCGCAACAGGACATCAAGGGGAGCAAAGAAATAAAGCCCCCTAGGAATCCCAAAAATAGACTTTGACTTGGGGGGCAGGGATTGGCCCCTCATCAGACCTGATTGGAAAACATCCATAAGGGTCAGCAGACAGGTCTGTAACCATTAACAGGCTTTTTGTTTGTTTGTTTTTCTTTTCTTTCTATGTCTATCTATTTAAGAGAGGCAGGATAAATAGGCCCGAGGAGAAAACAATGGGACCAATGGTTCCAGGGGGCCATGGGAGAGGAGGAGGTGGGGGAAAGGGAGCAGGAAGCCAACAAACTCAGGCACAAAGGAACGACAAGAGATCTGACATCAGAGGTGAGGAGGGCATGGGATGTCTGGTGGGGCTGCATCAAATGCAATGTGGCCGAGAGGAAGTACTGAAGGCTGAATGAAGATCAAACATGGTAGTGGGACAGAAGGAAATAGAGGAAACAATTGGACATCACCTCACAGAAGGGCCACAAGGAAGGGATGAACGAGCCACAGTGCAGTATAACACTGCTGAAACACACAATATTCCTCTAGTCCATGAATGCCCCCGCCCCCCAACTATTATGAGCCCAGTTCTACCTTACAAACCCAGCTCGACCAGACCGTGTACACTGGTACAGCCTAAGAACTCTAAACACACTGAATCCAGGCCAGATAAAACCCTCAGGAACAATAATGGGAGTAGAGATAGCATACCATGAGGGTAGAAGGAGGGTGGGATAAGAAGGGGCAGAAAGAGGGAACCAATAGCAATGATTGACCTATAAACCCTCCTCCCCATCCAAAGAGGATGAACAACAAAAACATGGGTGAAGGGAGATAGCAGAAAGTGTAAGATATGGAAACCATAGTAATTTATCCTTTATCAAGGGTTCACAAGGGAGGGAGAGAAAATAAATAGCTGATACCAAAGGCTCAAGTACAAACAAAATGTTTTAAAATTGTGATGGCAACATATGCGCAAATGTGACTGATAACAATTGATGTATGAATTGTTATAAGAGCTATATGGACCCCCAATAAAATGATTTTAAGAGTTATTTTTTCTTGCAGGTGTGTAGATATTATTCTATGACTGACAGCATTTTATATCAGGATGTCCCTTGAAATGTTCTTTTAAATAGTAAACATGATTGTTCCTCCTCAATTTGTCATTCCATGCACATCATATGATTTCCTGATAAAAATAACAAGATCAGTCCATTTCCGCTCACACCTAGGATATCAATCTTTAAGCATTCCATTTCATTTTTGGAACTTCTGATTTTCTGAGAGTCATTCTTTGTACGTCCTATATTCCAATTATTAATGGATATTTGTAGCTGTTTCTCCCTATTTTTAATCATGCCACATGATGAAATGAGGTTCTGAAAGCTTTCCTCCGTCCATGGCACTAAGACATGCTTTCCTCCATGACAGACATTTCCTCACTGCCCTTCTGAATTTTGATGGGGATCTTTTCCTTCATACACATTATTTGTACTTTTGGCTTTTATACTATTGTGATTTTAGCCTTACCACCTAAGTACAATTTGTTTTTAATTGATTTCTGTTGGATTTCCCAGATGTGAGGCACAGAAGTGCTTACATAATGAGAATAACTCACACAAGGAGTTATAGGGAATGCAGGCGGGGGTAGGGCAGTAGGAGGGAAAGGGGGTAAATAATGAAGGTGATAGCGGGGAGGGAGCCAATAAAACTGTTGGGGGCAAAAAGAGATGCTTTGAGGAGACATTGCTTTCCCAGTTAGATTTTGAATGCGTTCCTAGTGACGAGGTGGTTATGCTTTGGACTATTAACTATAAGGCCAGCAATTCAAATGTGCCAGTGGTCCCTAGGAGAAAGATGAAATGTCTACTCCCATAAAAAATTTGCAGTCTCAGAAACCCACAGGGACAGCTCTGCACTGTTCTATAGAGTCACTATGTGTCAGAAATCAACTTGACAGCGATGAATTTGTTTGTTTATTTGTTTGTTTGTTTTAGAGGGGCAGGGTGTTTCCAACTTGATGGCCTTATCTTCTGCACAGTGTTCCATCATGAAAGCATTCATAATATTTTCACTACCCAGTTCCTCAGAAGTAGATTATATGTTCTTCTTTTTAATCTGTCTTATCTGGAAAAGCCACATAAATCTGTCCACCATGAGTGATCCTGCTGGTATTTGGAAACTGATGGTGTTGCTTCCGGCACCACAGCAACATAGAAGCCACCACAGTTTAATACACTAACAAACAAGAGCGGATAAGAAAATCACTGCACGGAAGAACAAGGAATAGCACAGTACAGCCGTTGAGAACTTACGCTTCAATCCGCAGTTACAGTCTTAGGTAAGGCCAAGTCCCCACGTTGGTTCTCACAAGATGATCCCTGGATGCCCAGCACGGGAGCTGGCCTTCCAACAAGTCAAGATTCCACAGAGTCTAAATAGGAGATGATTTGATGCCTTTAACTAGAAAATCCATTCGTGGACCATGTTTTCTGTCTATAAACTCCATAGCCTTTATGTATGCTGATGCTTTTAGAATAATTATCCCTGATAATTTCTAACATCCCTTCGCAGATTCAGTACCAGCTAAAACCGGTAACAGGAAAATGTTTATTCAGAAAAAATCAGGGAACAACTCAAATCCAGTCAAAAAACAATCATCATCATTACCATCATTATCCTGAAAAGAGAGTGGCAATGGTCAACCTAGTCTTAAAACACGGGTTCCAGTAAAGTTGAACTTCTTGTGACTTTGCTTTGTTATTTCAAAAGAAGGTTCATATTCTCCTTATTTGTTGTACTGAAATCCACATCCCAGTTGAAGAAAAATAAGTCTTCAGGAGTCTTTGGAACAACTTAAATGGCAAGTGGGAAATCAAGCAGCTCTGACACAACAGAGATGGGAAGAGTTGACAGCCAGTGAGCAAACATGTGGGTGAAATGTGTCCTGACGTTTGAGAGTGTGTTTAAGGGTAGAAGTTCTCGGGGCAAAACATATTTCAAGTTTTTTTCAAAAAACCTGTACATTTGAAAAGTCATTTGATGTATTTTTTTCCTAACTCTAAATCTGGAAGCAGAACATTGTTGAAGATCCTGCCAGCAGATGGGCCCCTCAAGTCTGAAGGCACTCAAAATTAGGCAGAAGAGGAGCTGCTTTCTTCTAGGGGAATCGACCATGGTGATGTGAGTCCAGTAAAGCCTGGGGGAGTGAGAGCTTCAGGATCTTAATTTGCTAATGGGGCACAACTCAAGGTACAAAGAAATAGCTGTAAAAATCTTATAATGACCGAAACTTGGAATGTGCAAAGTTTGAATCTATGGAAATTAGAAATGATCAAAAATGAAATGGAATGCATGAAGTTCTATACCCTAGGCATTAGTGAGCTTAAATGGACTGGTATTGACCATTTTTTATCAGAATACTATATGAATTACTATGCCAGGAATAGCACAATCCAAGGGAAAGCGGTGGCATTCCTTCACAGAGGGGATCTTGCCGTATTTCTATAATCAAAGTATACCCATCTACCTTCAAGGAAATCCAATCAATACAACTATTATACAGATTTATGCACCAATCACAAAAGCTAATGATGAAGAAATTGAAGAATTATATCAACTTCAGTTTAAAAAAAGAAAATTATTTTTAAAGAAACTGATCAAATATGGAATTGTTAAGTAGCTTAGCTTAGGGACTGGGGTGTCCATACACATTCCCAGAGGTCTGAGCTACCAACCTATGAAGGGGTGGTACACTGCACATGCTCAGAGGTTCAGGTTTCTGGCCAGGAAGAGGAGGTACACCTGGGTGGGCACTACACCTGGATTGACCCACCTAGGCCAGGTAAACTCAATTCAGCCAATGGGGTTGACCAGGATCATCCACTACGCCTCCCTGCTGAATAGTTGAAAAGGAAGGAGCCTGGAGTCAACAGTCGGACTTTCTGAGCAGCTTCTAGGGAGGTTGCACTGGGTCAGGAGCCCTACGGGTGCTTGTGTAAACCTGAAACCTCTTATAACTCTCATTAAACTTTGGACAGTGTAAGATATGACAAAATAGTAGTAAGTTATAAATTAACAAGGGTTCATGAGAAAGGGGGGAGCTAGAAGGGAGGGGGGAAAATGAAGAGCTGTTACCTAGGGCTCAAGTAAAAAGCAAATGCTTTGAGAATGATGAGGGCAACAAATGTACAAATGTGCTTGACAAAATGGATGGATGTATTGTGATAGGAGTTGTATGAGCCCCCAATAAAATGATTTTTTTAAATGAAGATTTTTTTTAAGTCCGTAGAAGTCTATCACACCTGAATTTGGGGAATATTTTAAGAACAGATCTGACACATTAAATACTAATGGCAGAAGAGCTGATGAGCTACGGGAGGACATCAAGACCACCAAGAAACCAAAAGGTCATTAAAAAGTAAGACAAGATCACAGTGGATGTCAGGAGAGACTTTGAATCTGGCTATTGATCATAGAGTAACTAGAGCAAATGGAAGAAATAATGTCGTTAAGGAGCTGAATCGAGAGATTTCAAGGGGCCTATCCAGACAACAGAGTCAAGTGTGATAATGAGATGTGCGCGGACCTAAAGTAGAAAACCCAAAGAGAAGCACACACTCAACATATCTGAGACTGAAAGAACTCAAGGAAAATCCAACCTTGAATTGCAATGTTGAAAGATGCTGTAGGCAAAATACTGAATGATGCAGGAAGCATCGAGAGATGGAAAGAATATGCAACGACTGTACAAAAAAGAACTGCTTCACAGTCCATCGTGTCAAGAGGTGGCATTTAAGCAAGAGCCAGTGGTGCTTAGGGAAGAAGCCCAAACTTCACTGGATGCATGAGCCAAAACAAAGCTCAAAGAATACCCACTGAAATGTTATCAGAACGCTGATGAAGCACTGGAAGCACTCACTCTTGGATGCCAGGAAATTTGGAAGATAGCTGTTTAGCCAAAAGACATGAAGCAATCCATATATGTGCCATTCCACAAAAAAAGGAGACCCAATAATGATACTGCACACAAGTAAGCAAAATTTTGCTTCAGATCATCCAACAACAGTTGTAGCAGTGCAATGACAGGGAACTGCCAGAAGTTCAGGATGGATTCAAAAGAGGATGTGGAATATGGGATACAATTGCTAATGTCAGATGTATCTTGGCTCAAAGGAGAAAGTCCAGAAAGATGTTTACTTGTGTTTCATTGACTACACAAAGGCATTTGACTGTGTGGACCATAGCAAACTGTGGATAACCTTGAGAAGTATGGGAATTCTGAAACAATTCAAATTGTGCTCATCTGAAACTTGCACCTGGATCAAGGGGCAGGTGTGCTAACAGAACAAGGGCACACTGCATGGTTTAAAGTCAGGAAAAGGTGTGGGTTAGGACTGCATCTTATTATCATAGTTGTTCAATCTGTACAATGAGCAAATCATCAGAGAAGCTGGCTTATATGGAGAAGAGTGAAGCATCAGGATTGGAGAGAGGTCTATTAACAACTGGAAATATGCAGATGACACAACCTTGCTTGCTGAAAGTGAGGAAGAATTGAAGCACTAGCTGATGAAGATCAAGGATTTTAGCCTTCAGTACAGATTACTGAATGTAAGGAAGACCCAAATCCTCACAGCTGGACCAATAGATAATATCCTGATAAATGGAGAAAAGGTTGGAGTTGTCAAGGATTTTGTCTTGCTTGGATCTACAACCAATGCTCATGGAAGCAGCAATCAAGAGATCAAAAGACATACTGCAGTAGGTAAATCCACTGCACAAACTTCCTTCAGGACTGAAGGGCCTAAACCAAATCATGGTGTGTTAGTCAAGGTTGACTAGAGAAACAAATTCACGGACACTTATATGTGTATAAGAAAGAGCTTTATATACAATAGCAGTTGAATATTGAGCAAATATTCCAGCCCAGTCCAGATCAAATCCATAAGTCTGATAATAGCCCATATGTCTGATACCAATCTATAAAGTCCTCTTCAGACTCATGAAACACATGCAATGACGCCGAATGCAGGAAAACCACAAGCCAGTGGGTGGAAGGTCTTGTGGGTCCAGTGGCGGTGTAAGCATCTGAGTGCTGACAAGTCTTCACGTGCTCCTCTGGCTCCAGAGCTCTAGCGTAGCTATGTGTCTTCTCAATGGAAATGTCTCCCAGGAAATGAGCCTGTGTCCTGCCTCTAGTGAGCTATTTATCTCCTTAGTGCCTCCAAATGAGGTTATCAAGCTGCCACCTGACTGACAGGCTAAACTCCACCCTTAAGACTTTCAAACTGACAACAGATTAAGTGACGACCACACATGGTACTCTCCATTGCTTCATCTGCATGCGAAAGTTGGACATTGAGCAAGGAAGACCATAGAAGCAGAGATGCACTTGGGTTGTGGTGCTGAAGATGAGTATGGAAAGCATCGTGTGCTGCTACAAGGACGGCCCGACCTGTATTGGAAGAAGTAAGGCCTTAGAGGCAAGGATGGCATGACTCTGTCTTACATACTTTGGACACAGTGTCAGGAGAGACCAGTCCCTGGAGAAAGACATCTTGTTTAATGAAGTGGATGGGTGACCAAATGAGGAAGACCCTCAAGATTGGTTGACACGGTGATGGGCTCAGGCATAGGAACAGTTATGAGGATGGAGCAAGGCTGTGCAGTATTTTGTTCTGTTGTGCATTGGGTCGTTATGAGTCAGAGTCGATTTGATGGCACCTAACAAAAACAGCATAGTTTCTTCACATCGGTGTAGTTAATTTGATTCCTGTGCATTCCATCTGGTGAAGTCCATGTGCGTAAGCAGCATTACTGTTGTGGGAGGTAAAAAAGCATATGTAATGAAGAAGTCACTGGTCTTGAAAAATTGCATCATGCGATCTCAAGCTTGTGTCCATCACCAAGGCCATATTTCCAAATACTGCTCCTTTCTCTTTCTTTGCAACTTTCCCCTGCCAATCGTCAATAATTGTCTATGCATCTTGATTGCATATTTGATCAATTTCAGATTTAAGACATTGGTAGAATTCTTTCATTCCTTCATGACTAGTTTTAGTGGTTGGTGTATAAATTTGAATAGTAGTTGCGTTAATTGGGTTTCCTGTATGCTTACATATTTTATTCCTATCTGGCAGCACTGTTAGAGAATAATGGTGAATCTACAAAACAGTTCTTAACCTGTATGAACCCAGAGGGTATGATATTATGCCAAGTGAAACTCATTGAACACAAAAGGATAAATATTGTATGAGGCCACTAATATAAATATTCAAGCAGAGATTTTCACACTGAAAAGAAAGTTTTTAATGGGAAGTAGGGGAAGTCATAGGCCAGAGGATAGACAAGTCATAAATTGGTGAAGGAGAAGGAATTACACAGTAAGAAGGGGGTTAGGAAAAAATTAATGGAACAAGAGATAAAGGCAACAAAGGTAAGAACAGTTATATGAAAAATCCTGAAACAATAGGAATCTACAAGTAGATGGTTTGATGGAAAACAGGCTGAATAGTTGGTCTAGGGAAGTGAGATTATATTCATAAATATATATATAAAATGGCACAAGATATTTGTATATGTATGCTTACCCTTGCTGCAAATATATCAAAAAATGTGGTGGAATATATAAAGGACAAGACTGGGAAAACACCGTATACATTACCAAATACCCTAAGAGAATAAGTCACTAGAACTTGGGGATCAGGCCCATCATCTCACAGGTCAGTTGTCTTAATATCGCTCACAAAGACAATGCTCTAATTTGGTGAGTAACCACTGGGGCGTTAAATGTTCATGAACAGCCATCTCAGGTGCAACTATTGGCATCTTCCCATCCAAAGGAAAGAAAAGGGATGAAAATCAAAAGACACATAGAAACAATTCATCCAGTGAACTAAATAATCCCACAAACATTAGTCGCCACAACCTTGAGACCAGAAGAACTAGATGCTGTCCAACTACCACTACCAATTGCTTTGAAAATGATCGCATTAGAAGAGCCGGCGTCCAATAAGAGAAAAATGTGCAGCAGACCTCAAAATCCTAAAAAGACCAAGTTTACTGGTTAGTGAGACCTTTAAGACTACAGATGCCTATGCCCTTCAGGTATAGAACTGAACTGACATCTAATTAGAATAGTCAACCATTAAACAACAGAAGAGTAACATTGAACTAAGGACAAATTTCAGAAGGGTAGGTGAAATGAAGGAATGAAAACAAAAAATACAGAGAGGAAATGATATAACTTACTGTACATTGAGGAGAATGCAATGAATTAGTTGGGTCAGAATGTATATGAATTGTTGAATGTAAAGCTGATCTCTGTAAACCTTTAAATCACAATAAAAGTTTTAAAAATGGAAGATTAATAGTAAGAGTAAAAAGCATTTCATTGTTAACCTTGGTTTCTACCAACGCTAGCTAAAGTGGAAGAATATACAAAAAGCATTTTTTTCTTGACAGATTACACCAACCATATGCAAAAGAACAGTTTCTTCCATTTTATATTCATGACAAAGTCTCATCCTATCACATATTAACAGTCTCATGAGATGAGTCTTAATTTCTTGTGACCCCTGTTATGTCTATTTTGTTTTCTTACCTCTAATTTTTTATATACTCACCATACATTAGTAAAGTCAGGGGGTTTGCTTCTTCTAATTTACCACCACAACCCAGATGCAAATAATAATGCTTAGCACGTAATAGCTGCTGAATATGAATTTTATGAATAAATGAATATATACGACATTGAAATCATCAAACATTTCCTAATGTTTGCTCCTGAGAAGTATTAAGTTTTTCCTCTATGAAATATTTCTTACAGAAAAGCAGTTTGAAAAAGAGAATAACCAAGTACTTTATTTATAAAACTTGCTTTTCTGAATTTTTGGTGAATTAAGGAATTCACTTTGAGCGTGAAAGTGGTTGTTACTGATCTACAACACCCCTCCTATCTCTGTCAACTTCAAACTCATTCCAGAACATGCACATAAGCAGTGAAACAGCGAAGGCAGTTAAAGAGTAGGTTCCTAGAGCATTTTGCTTAACAGGATGGCATTGCTCGGGTTGTTGTCCATACTGCTCTTTTAGTACCTCTCCTATCCGAAAATACTCTCGCTAAGCAGTTGGTGTGGCTTCCGCCTGACAATCAACAAAGAGGACAATCATGAAAAAGAAAGCGCCAGGTTAACCTTGCGTGGCAGAGCCCTCACCTAGCTAGCCACCCACTGACAAATGCATGGCTGGACACCAGGCATCCAAAACCAACCAGCAAACACAGTACCTGATTTTTAAAAATTAGAAGGGAAGAGCAAATGCATGTGGATGAAAACTCTGGCAAATTCTCCTGAATATAGACCAGGGATATGGATGGCCTTGCTATCACACAGAACCTAATGGAAAGTGGATTATGACAGATGTAACTAAGTTAAAATCCATGCCCCTGTCATGCCTTTTCCCTTTTGACACATTTTGCGTTTGCTCTAGTGTTTAATATTTTCTGTTTTCATTCAAATTTGGGGTTATCTCTGTTGTATTTTGTTATTGTTGGTAGCCTTCTTGGCTCTGTGTTATGTTAGGTATTTGTCCTTGTTTTTCGGTGTATGGAACCCAGGATGGGTTAATCTATAGAGACAGTAAATGGATGAAGGGTTCTTTGGAAGTACATCAGGGAGGCTAGATAAAAAGGGGCACTAGCAACAAGGAATACAAGAAGAAAAAAATGTTCTAAAACTGATTATGGTAGCAGTTATGCAACACTTCTGAATAGAATGGAACTATTGAATTATATGATGTCCAGATTGTGTCCTAACAAAACGAGTGATTTTTTAAAATGAGAGAGTGTACCTGATTCTAAAAGCGAGAAGAGGCAAATATGAAATATGCTTGTTGCATTTATCTTCCTAGGAAAAGACAAAATGAAAATGAGAGTGCAACATACAAAGCAGTCCATCACGGCCACAGCAGCAAGGTCATTTTAGCTACAACCCGTGCAGTTCTGAGGGTCCCTTGTGGCATTTTTACCTGTTTGTTTTTTCTCAAATCAGGGCATGATAATAGGTGAGAATGTGAAGGCAATGATGGAGCACAGCCTGTGCAGGTGTAAGAACCTGAGTGTGAGTCCCTGTGGTCACTCTCTTTCTATGCACCTCGAACGCATTCATAATCTTTCTGTGCCTCGGTGTTCTTAGGTGTGAAGGGGGGTACCAGCAGTTTCTAATTCACTAAAATGTTCGAAGAAATAAGGGAGATGATGGTTACACCCTGGTATCACTAAGTTGTATACTGCAAAATGTTGAATTGCCACATGCTGGGTTACATAGTGAAACTTGTGAGAGTCAGAGCCTTATGGGATTATCTTGTTTTTCCAGATTTCACAGGTTTTCCACTTTTGACAGAGTTCAGATTTACTACTTTTCTACCACTCTATTCACGGAAAATATTTGAGGCTTGCTTCTCTGACGAGTTTTCCACCTTACCCGGGTTCCAACTGTTACAGAGTTAGTGTAATCCATCCAGAAGGTTATAATCTTTGATCTTCATCAGTGAGTATTTCCAGTTCTCTCTCCCTTCAGCAAGCATGGTTATATCATCTCTGTATTGTAGGTTGCTAATATATCATCCTTCAATGAATAGAGGTTAGAAAGTTAAAGGGAGCTAAAGTCTGGATAAGCACCAACAGAAGAAAGGGCATGGGCAAGCGTCCAGAGGAAGAGAGGGAGCAGGCAGAGTTGAATGATTGTAAGAGATCTGTACAGCTACTGCAGTGGGCCTGGAGCATGTTCATTATTGTCACGGATGCTATTGCCGTTCGCTGTCATGAGTTGGCTCAAATTCATGGTAATCATATGCACAACAGAATCAGACCCTGCGATTCATAGGTTCCTATTAGCTGATTTTTACAAGTTTATCATCAGGTCTTACTTCCTAGTCTTATTCTGGATGCCATGCTAAAAACTATTCAGCATCATGGCAACCTATCAAGTGCTAAGGACATGGATGGTGGCTGTGTTTGGGTTGCATTGGATAAGAGTTAAACTCCGGTCTTCTGCAGGTAAGGGGAGAAGGCTGCCACTGAACCAAGGGTACCAAGCATTAATTTGCACTTACCCAGAGCCAGGCACTGTGCCAAGAAGCGGACTTATTGCGAATATGAACTTATTAAATCATTATGATCCCGTGAGCTTGAGACTATGCTCCATTTTATTGATAGGAGAATCGAGAATGAGAGAAAATAAAATTTGAGATATGAAGTACTGGGACCAAAGCTTGTCAAGGACTGGGATGTCATCACAGTCAACATGACTTGAGCATTGTAACTCTTACCACCGCCTCTTCCCAAACCACCGAGTTCTGCCTTTCAGGGCAGCTCCACACTTTGCACTTTGTGTGTAGAACTTTGTGTGTATGGCTTGCCTAAAGTTAAATCAAAATGACCTTCAGTCCCCTTTCCCACGTCCTGCTCCCCACAGCCATCAAGTGATTCTGGCTCATAGCAACCCTGCATGACAGGGCAGCCCTGCTTCGCAGTATTTCTGAGATGGCACCTTTATCAGAGCAGAACGCCTCGGCTTTCTCCCACGGTGGGGTTGAACCACCTACCCTGCCATTAGAAGCCCAATGGTAACTCGTTGCACCTCTGGAATGCTTTAACCATTTCACAGGGCGAGAAAACTCCAAATATGTTTCTGCGTCCTAGGAGGTATGCGCACACATTGTGAAATCTACATCGTTCCTCCACAAGGTTTACCTAGATAAACTCTCCAATCTTGGAAAGTCTTGAGACTATTTTGAAATACTTCAAGTTGAAAAGGTGTCTTATCTGAAAAGGCTTATCTCATCTGGACTCAGACTGAGTTTCTGGGAGTGCCTGAAGCTGGAATTCTGTCCAAATACCTGGGGAGTCTGGGAAGCTCCTGGGAAAGAAGAAAAATCACTGTGTATAACTTTTTTTCCCCAACAGTTGTAACTTTTTAAAAATCTGTCTATTGGGGGCTTGTACAATTCTTATCACAATCCATACATACATCCATTGTGTCAAGCACATTTGTACATGTGTTGCCATCATCATTCTCAAAACATTTGCTTTCTACTTGAGCCCTTGATCTCAGCTTGATATCAGCTCCTCATTTTGTCCCTCCCTTCCTCATTTTGTCTCCCCTCCCTCATGAGCCTGTGCTCATTTATAAATGATTATTATTTTGTCATATCTTACAGTGTCCGATATTTCCCCTCACCCACTTTTCTGTTGTCCGTCCCCCAGGGAGGAGGTTATATATAGATCCTTGTAATTGGTTCCCACCCTTTATCCCACCCTTCCTCCACCCTCCAGGTATGGCCACTCTCACCACTGGTCCTGAAGGGATCATCTGTCCTGGATTCCCTGTGTTTCCAGCTCCTATCTGTACCAATGTACATCCTCTGGTCTAGCCAGATTTGTAAGGTATAAGTGGGATCATGATAGTGGAGGGGGGAGGGGACAGAAAGCATTGAAAAACTAGAGGAAAGTTGTATGTTTGTTTCATCATTGCTACCCTGCATCCTGACTGGCTCATCTCTTTCCCGCGACCATTCTGTAAAGGGGTGTCCAGTTGCCTACAGATGGGCTTTGTGTCTCCACTCTGAACTCACCCTCATTTACAATTATTACAATTATTTGATGTTCTTTGATGCCTGATATCTGATCCCTTCGACACCTCATGGTCAAACAGGCTAGTGTGCTTCTTCCATGTGGGCTTTGACGTGTCTGAGCTAGATGGCTGCTTGTTTACCTGCAAGTCTTTAAGACCCCAGATGCCATATCTTTTTATAACAGGCACCATCAGCTTTCTTCACCACATTTGCTTATGCACACATTTGTCTTCAGCGATCATGTTGGGAAGGTATGTATCATGGAATGCCAATGTAATAGAACAAAGTGTTCTTGCATTGAGTAAGTAGTTGAATGGAGGTCCAATATCCATCTGCTGCCTTAATACTAAACTTATAAATATATGCACATAGTTCTATTTCCCCACCATCCTATATAAATATATTTACATATGTACATGCCTGTATTTAGACCTCTATAAATATTTACATATGTACATGCCTGTATTTAGACCTCTATAAATACCCTTTGCCTCCTAGTTCTTTCCTCTATTTCCTTTGACTTTCCTCTTGTCCCACTATCATGCTCAATCTTCATTTGGGTTTCAGTGATTTCTCTTGGTTACATTGCCTTTGCTGAATCCCTACCAGGCCTCTCACACACTCCTTGCCACTAATTTTAGATCACTTGTTGCTCCCTTGTCCCTGGGTTGGTCAACACCACCTCCTTTCCCCGCTTTCCCTTCTCCCATGTCCCCTCAGAACCATCGGCCCCATTGTCTTCTCCTTCAGACTGTTCATCCAGCCTATCTTATCTAGATAGATCTGCAGAGATATTAATGATCACCGAAAAACAAGGCATAGCAAGACAAAGCAACAAAAGAGAACACAACGATGACAACAAAAAAGAAAACCAAAAGCCCAGAAAAGAATAAATTAATTTAAAAAGAAAGAAAAACTTTTAAATTTTTAAAAAGGAAGAAAAACCTGTAAATAGATCAAGGTCTGATTTTTTATCTCTAGGTGTGTCCTCCAGTCACGTCTGATGGGTTGCCATGCTCTGGCCCCAAAGTCTATCATTTGCACTCCCTCGGGAGCTCCATGCTCTGCTCCCCCCATTGCTCTGCTGCATGCCTCTAGTGTTTTGTCTCGGTATCATGGGGTCAGACCGTGCCAATCCCTACACTGAGTCTCCAGTGTTGTCCCCGTAGGGCCTTGGATCAGTGAGGGACATTGTGTCTCATAGTGGGATCAGCCATATGGTCCTCTGTGTGTATTGGCTGCTCTAAGCGTGGACATTGTCCTCCAGGCCTGGTGGGCCAGGAAGTGCTCCCCTCTCTCTTCATCCCCATTCCTTTGCTCCTGTGTGCTCTGATCAGACATGCCCCTCTCCCCTAGCTGCAGCTTCAGTGCCATCCTCTAAAGTAAATCCTTCAGGGGAGGGGGGCAGTTATCCAAGTAGCTGGTATGAGGCCTAACCCTCAGGCCCCTCCACTGGCTCCCTCTCCTTGCCAGCATGCTGCATTCGCATCCCGGAACACCGGATTTAAGTCTGGTCCCTCTTTCCCTGTGGAGACACAAACAATACCCTCCCTTTGAATGGGTCAGTGCCCTATTCCCCCATCACACATCTTTTCTTTTCTTTCCCCTTTCCTCCCTTGCACTCCTTTTTAGTTGGCTACCATATGTACCCCTGGACTTGGTCTGGCCCCTGCCATATTACCTGGACCTCACCCTTGGAGTGTTTGTGTACAGTAGCTTTTTCCCTGTGCCCCTTTTACCTTTTTCTTATCTTTTCTCTTCTTTTTTTTTTTAATAAACTTCCCTCAGCGGACTCATGTTGTACTTGTCATTTTGTGCTTGGCTTACTTCACTTAGCATGATTTCCTCAAGTTCTTCCCATGCAGCCACATGCTTCATGTGTTCATCACTGATTTTTAGCGATGCATAGTACTCCATTGTATGTATGTGCCACAGTTTTTTAATCCATTTGTCTGTTGATGAAAATTTAGGTTGTTTACAACTGCTTGCAGTTTTGAACTGTGCCACAATGAACGTCAGAGCCCAGATGTCAGGCCGTCTAGTAGGGGGATTGCTGGGTCATATGGTAGCTCAATTTCCATCTGTTTTAGAAATCGCCAAAATGATTTCCATAGTGGCTGCACATATCTATGGGTCCACCAGCAGTGGATGAGAGTTCCTCTCTCACCATAGCCCCCCCTTGTTGCTTTTTGATTTTTTGAATTGGGCTATCTTTGAGGGTGTTAGGTGGTATCACATAGTTGTTTTAATTAGCATTTCTCTTATGGCTAATGATCGGGAACATTTTCTCATTTGTTTATTGGCCATTCGGATTTCAGACTCTGTGAAACATCTGTTAAGGTCCTTTGCCCACAGCCTCAGTGGGCCAGTTGTAACTTTTCTACACACAAATATCCAACTACAATATTGGACACTAAGTCATAGATCACCTAGCACTGTACCTTAACCATCATATTGATCAAAGAAATATTGCGGATGAATAAATATGTAAGAAGTTTCAAGTGTTGTTTGTTGTCTTTTACCTCAAGGTGAGGGATAATGACATAAACAGAAAAATCTTTGTTGTTATAAGTCTTACAAACACCTATAGTTACTATATTGCAAGAGTAATATGAATTATGATAGAATAATTATAAGTATTAACATGTGTCAATTATATTAAAGAGCATACTTTATATAATATATAAACTGTATGATGACAATAAGAATAGCTATTATTGCTAAACATCTTTTAAACCCTTACCATGCACCAAACATGGCTCTTTTTAAAAATCATTTCATTGGGGGCTCTTACAGCTCTTATAACATTCCATGCATCAATTGTATCAAGCATATTTGTACATATTTATGCTTTATAGGTTTATTAGACTCTATAAAACAGGGATTATGAAAAAAACAGGGATTATGAAATTTTTCACATTAAGAGATCAGGAAATTAGGTTACACAGATGTTAATCATTACCCAAATGACACAGTTATTAAATCTATCTGTGATTATTTTAGTGAGCTAAATGAAGGATGATGACAGTGTTGATTCCCTAAGTATAGTTAAGGATATCTGATTAATTGACCAGTACTTTGGCTTAGCCAGACCAAAAGTCCTGGTAGCTTACAGCTCACACTAAAGTTCTCCAGACACAGGTAATTAATAACAATCATGAATGGGGCTCTCACGCGCCTCATCCTGGTCTAAGGATTCTGGATGGATTGTCTCATTCAATCTTCCCAGCAACCATAGGTGATGATGCCACTATTATCCCTAGTTTATAGATGAAGAAAAGTTTCACAGAGAGTTTCGGAAACTTGCCCAAGGTCATATAACTAGTAAGTTGTGGAATATTCAAGTATATCCCAAAGTATCGCTGCTGAGGTTACAGTTCAAACATGCATGTGTTTACCTCAAACATGTTAAACATGTCTCAGGTCTCAGTGGATGACTGTGGACAAGCTCTCTCAGAAATGCCCTCGCCTTAGTCTCATTCTGAAACTCGCTGCCATGCAGTGGATGATGACAGAGTGACTCTATAGGACAGGGTAGAACTGACACTGGGGGTTTCCGAGAGGGTACTGCTTACAGCAGTGAAAGCCACCTCTTTCCCCACAGAGCACCTGGCGGTTTGAACCGCAACCTTACTGGTTAGCAACCCAGCACACGGCCACTCTGCCGCCAGGACTACCCTCCCATCTCCTGAGCGTGCTTTGAAAGATCAGCTAGCTCAAGGCACTTATCTTTCCATCAGCTCTTTTAGCAAGACCCAAACAGGGACAATTCTATGTAAGGAATCATCGCTGGGGCCCAATCTTGAGTTTCCCTGTATGATCCAGAAAGGAAGGCTCAATCGAACAGTGTCCTCTAAGGGGATCTCTTAGGCCCCTTAATGACAAGGCAGGGTAGTCAGCTCACCACTTACAGTGACTGGGGAGATTCCAAAGGGGGAATCATGAAAAATTTTCATGACACATAATGATTGTGAAGGCTTATGAGGAACAATTTTTGCTGTTGTTGAGGAGCAATCTTTTAAGAAAATTGAAACTCCACCAGTGTGAAAAAGAGCCAGGAAAGGTGCAATAAAGAAAAACTTTTTTTTCAATCACAATGCACCTACTAATTCTCCTTGAGTAGCAAGGGAAATCCGATGAGAAATTTAGTTGTGAAACCTTAC
This sequence comes from Tenrec ecaudatus, assembly GCF_050624435.1. NCBI lineage: Eukaryota > Metazoa > Chordata > Mammalia > Afrosoricida > Tenrecidae > Tenrec > Tenrec ecaudatus. The sequence continues at coordinate 150,483,335 of NC_134531.1, read as the reverse complement.
CTGATCCACCCTATAGCCCTTATTTTGCCCCATCCGACTTCTTTTTGTTGCTCAAACTCAAAAAACATTAACAGTTCCTTTGAGTTCCTTGAGGATTACAAAATGGCCATTTGGGGGGGATGTCAATGGAAGAGAACAGAGAGAGGGAAACGCCTCCTTCAGAAGCGTATAGACCACATCTTACATGGGCCGCTGTCTCCCTTCCCCCATGGTTTCTGTTATTCGTCCCCGTGGAGGCGGTTGGGGATGGTTATGTGTCAATGATTGTGATCCATTCCCCTTTCTTCCCCTCCTCTCTCCATCTTCCCCCAACCCTTCTGGTATCGCCATTCCCATTCCTGTTCCTGTGTCCTGAGCTCTTATCTCTTATCTGTACCTGTGCACATGCTCCTGTCTAGTCCGAAGTGAGAGGAAGCATTGGGGTAAGGAAGCCTCAAGGAACCAGAAGAATATTGTATAACATACTGTGCAAACATCGGTGCTTTACTGTGCACTGGTTGATTGGTGCTGTACTATGCACTGGTTACTGCGCACTGTGACCCATCTGTGGAAGGATGAGCCATTGTCTATAGATAGGCTTTGGGTCACTACTCGACCCCACTCATTCTCAACAATATGGGGTTTTTTTTTGTTTGTTGGTTATAGGTCTTCTGATGTCTGCTACCTAGGCCTAGCTACACTTCATGATTACACCAGCTGGTGTGCTTCCTCCACGTGAGCTGTTGCTGCTCTTCTGGATGGCTGCTTGTTGAACTTCAAGCCTTTAAGACCCCCAGACACTATTCGTTTAATAGGCAGGCAACATCCACTTTCTTCACCATATTTTCTATGCACCCATTTGTCTTCAGTGATTGTGCCAGGAGGGTGAGCATCACAGAATGCCAGGTTGCTAGAATAAAGTGTTCTTGTATTGAGGGAGGGTATGAACAGAGGCCCCAAATCTGTTATTAAGTCAGTGTATTGCCATATAAATATAGGTACAGAGACCTATACCTCCATTATTATGAATTTATCTGCATGTATCCACACCTATGTTCATACCTCTATGCATCGCTTTGCTTCCTGGATCATTCTTCTGCTTCCTTTACCTTCCTCCTGCCCCACCATCATCCTTGCCCTCCTTCTGCCTCTTAGCAATTCCTCTCAACTAGATTGCTGTTGCTCCAATATGCCCAGGATCTCTATGTCCTCCTTGTTGTTAATGTTAATTCCCTAGTTGTTCCTCTGTCTATGGTATTGTTTGCTCACTGCTCCCTTCCCCCACCTCCTTCTCCCCTCCCAGTCCCTCAGGGACAGTCAGTCCCATTCCTTTTTCCTCGAACTTGCTTCCCATGCCTATCATATATCAGTAGGAAAACCAACAATAAAGTGGACCAAACAAAAAGAAAACAAAAGACTGAAAAACAACAACAAAAGCATAAATATGATATGAAAATAATAATAATTTATAATTTATCAAGGGATCATGAGGATGGTGGGGAGGGAGAGGGGGGAAAGAGCTGATACTAAGGGCTCAATCGAAAGTAAACGTCAAGAAAAGAATGATGGCAACTTATGTACAAATATGCTTGATACAATTGCTGTATGGATTGTTATAAGAGTTGTAAGAGCCCCAGTAAAATGATCTTATACTTAAAAATTAAAAGTGTATAGACCATGAGGGGAAAATGCTTTACATTATTTAAGTGGAACCCAAGTTCCTGGTACTAAGTTCCTAACTGACAATGTTGACCTAGTTTTTATGAAACCCCTAGCAACCCAGTCCTTGTACTATAGACTGCTGGGACTTTAGACTCTTTCCAGGTGCACAGCATACACCCTTCATAGACCACACCAGAAGGACTCAATGTGGAAATCTCACCTGTGAAACTCTAGAATGAGGAGAAGCAGATAACTGCGAGTTCGCGTGCATACAACAGGTAGTGCTGGACTTTGACTCAAATATCTTGCTTTGATAGTGCCTGGTGATTGGTGGCCCAGAACAACTATATTTTTAAAATCATTTTATTGGGGATTAATACAACTCTTATCACAATCCATACATACATCAATCATGTAGAGCACATTTATACAAACATTGCCCTCATCATTCTCAAAACATTTGCTCTCCACTTAAGCCCTTGGTATCCGCTCCTCATTTTTCTCCCTCCCTCCTCACTTCCCCCTCCCTCATGAACCCTTGATAATTTATAAATTATTATTTTGTCATACCTTCACTGTCCAACATCTCCCTTCACCCACTTTTCTATTGTCTGTCCCCCAGGGAGTGGGTTATATGTAGATGCCTGTAAAGGGGAACCAATTACAGAGCAACCATATGCTTAATACTTTAATGTCCTCCTTGCTGTATTATGACATGTATTAATATAGTAGGTGGAGCTCTGCTAAAGGGAAAGAATATTATTTGAAGATCTGCCTTATCACTAATCCCTGTTGTTTGTGTAAATAGCGTTCTGTCACTTAATTTGTTTAATTTGTACAAGTCAACAGTCAGCAGTTAACACTGCTGTTCATAGCTGGCCTATACTCATTTAATTTCCTTTTCTCAACATTGCTTTAAAATCTCTATCATTGGCTAATCTAATGACACCGTCAATGCATAGTGACGACGTACTGCGCTGATAACAGCAAGGTCAGCAGCTTGAAACAGCCAGTTCTGCAGGGGAAGGAAGGACAAGGCTTTCTACTCTTGTAAAGACTTGCAGGCTCAGAGACCCACCGAGGCAGTTCTACCCTGGCCTATAGGATCCCTATGAATCAGCATTGACTTAAGGCAGTGGACATGTTTGCCCCAGGGAGATGGTTGATAGTGTTCTCTAACATAAAATGAAAATGGTATCTCTAAGGTGCCCCAGAGACATATGTAAACCATAGGTGCATGAATAGGTTTTAGGCTTGCACTTAATTCTAGCCCCAATATAAGAGCAGTTTGTTCCTGTGACCCTGCTTGATGATGTACCTCATGAAGATATGGAAGCCATAGCAAAATGTGATAAACTAGATAGTGCCTGGCTATCAGAAAGCATGGTTTCTGGGGTCTTAAAGGCTTGTTTTCAAACCAACAGTTATCTAGGTCAGATGTCAACCAAGTCCATACAGAAGAAGCACACCAGCCTGTGTGATCCAAGGATTACAAATAACATAATCCAATTACAAGGAGATAATGACATCAGAGTTTAAATGGCTGACAGTGGAAACCCAAAATCCATTTTCAAGGTTCACACGTGGATTAAGCCTCTGGTGAACCCCTGTAACCATAGAGGAGAGCTGTGAACAGCCCTGTTCTCAGACAGAAAGCCCTGTAAAGTCAATTATGGCAGAAACACTTAGGTTACAATGTGATATCATTTGATCTCCCTTTTGACTTATTTAATGCTGTTGCAGGTTTTTCTTAAGCGAAGGGGAAATACATACGGATTAAGGCCCCGGTGCAACCCTTCTGCCCACGGACCACGGAGGTGACCAGCTTTGGTAACCTGCAGAAAGCACTGGAAAGTGAAGTGTTGCAGAAGCAGTTAGGTTAAATTTTACCCCCCCCCTAACATTTTATCTCCCTCATGATCCATTAAATTTGTTCTAGTTTTTAATATCTTTGCTTTCTTTTAGATTGAAGTTTTTGACTGTTAGGGTGGGGAAGTTGTGGGGAACGGGGAACTAATAATGAGGAGTACAAGAATCAAGTAAATGTTCTAAATTCTGGAGATGATTCTGACTCTGCTTGATGTGATTGAACCATTGAATCGTATGGTATGTGAATTATATGCCAATAAGCCTGTTCGTGGGGAGGAGGGAAAGAGGTGCATAGACCCTAGAGGGAGGCTATGTCAAGCAAAAAAGCTTCCCATTTGAACATTTTTGTTCAATAAAGTTTCCTAGGAATTGCTGGCAGTACTTCATTACTTACTATCATATTACAAGGAAAAAGTCCAAGGAGTTGGATACTAAACTCTGCACATCTGCCATATATTCTTGCCCTGATATAATGTAAAATGATTACAATCAGAATAACACTCACTGAGCACTCAACAAACCCTTACTTGCACACTTCCCATATGTTTTCTCGTGCTTTTGTTGTTGTTAGGAGCCCTGGGGACATACTTTGAGGTTACTCATTGGGCTGCTAATTAGAAGGTCAGCAGTTCAAAACTACCAGCGGCTCCTTGAGATAAAGACTGGGATTTCTACACCTGTCTCTGAAAATCGCAGGAGCAGCTCTATCCTGTCCTGCAGGGTCACTCTGAATCAGCATCGACTCCATGGCAGACTCTGGTTTGGTGTTTGGTTCTGATTTTTCTTTTGTTGTTGTTAGATGTGGTCGTTCCCAACCTGGTACGTATGTAAAGGAGAACAAAGCACTGCTGGGTCTGTAGTTATTATATTTGAACCAACAGTTGCAGTTCCAATGTCAGCGTATCTCATTGAGGGCCTTCCTCTTCGTCGCTAACCCTCTACTCTACCAAGCTTTATGTCCATCTCAGAAAAACAATCTCTCCTGATACCATGCCCAAAATACATGAGCTGTTTTCTCCAACACAGATCGCTTCATTCTTCTGGTAGTCTATAGTCTATTCAGTGGTCTTCACCATCACCACAGAGTTCAAGTACATCCATTCTTATTGTTATTCGTTGTACAGTTTTACATGAATATGAGGCCATTGAAAATATAATGGTTTGGGTTAGACTCACCTTAATCCTTCAAGTGACATTTTGTTTTTTAACACTTTAAAGAAGTCTCTGGCCCAATACGTCATTTAGCTGCTTGATGGATGTTACCTTGGATACTGATTATAGATCCAAGGAAAACTAAATTTTGGATACCTTCAATTTTTCCCCTATCATGATATTGCTTATTGACCCAGTTGCAAGGATTTTTGTTCTCTGTATGCTCAGATATAATCCATAGTGAAGGCTGTCGTCTCTGCTCTTCATTAACAGGTGCTTCAAGTCACCCTTACTTTCACCAAAATGTTATTACTGCAAGTGGCAGGTTGTTAACGAATGTCCCTCCAATAGTGATGCCTCATTCTTCTTCTTCATATATACATAGTCCGGTTTTCTGGATGATTCACTGAATTATTCAATAGATTGAATAAGCATCCTTAAAGGATACTTTCTTGGCAAATATTTTCCTGTTTTAAACGGTGCAGTATTCCTTTTTCTCTGTTTATAGGACTGTCTCTTGATCCATGTACAGATTCCACATGAGCATAATTAAGTGTTCTGGAACTCTCATTCTTCGACATGTTATCTATAATTTGCATGATCCACACAGTTGGGTGACGTTCTGTAGTCAATAAAACACACACAAACCAGGAGAGTGGAGGGAGGTGGAATAGAAAGGGGGAATAGATCACAAGGATCTATATATAACCACCCCCCTAGGGGATGGACAACAGAAAAGTGGGTGAAGGGAGACATCAGACAGTGTAAGACATGACAAACTAATAGTAATTTATAAATTATCAAGGGTATGTGAGGGAGGGAGGATGGGAGGGGGAAAATAAGAAGCTGATACCAAGGGCTCAAGTAGAAAGCAAATGTTTTGAGAATGATGATGGTAACAAATGTACAAATGTGCATGACACAATGGATGTATGTATGGCCTGTGATAAGAGTTGTATGAGCCCCCAATAAAATCATACAAAAATGCACATAAATATCTTTCTTATATCCTTTGTCTTTGTTTACTATCCATTTGATATCTAAAATGATATTTCTCATTCCACATCCTCTTCTGAATCCAGCTGGGATTTCTTTCAGTGGCCTGTCAGTGAATGATTGCAACTATCTTTTAATTATCTCCAACAAAATTTTATGCGTGTGATATTAATATTATTTGATAAAGCCCATATTCTGTTGGGGCACCTTTTCACATTGGGCACAATTAGGAATATCTTTCATTTGATTGGCCATATATAACTGAATATTGCATGGTTGTTCAAGCATTTCAATTGATTTTCCATAAATTCCCAGAGCCTTGTGTTCTGTCCCTGCTTTTAGAACAGCTTGAACATACTCCTTCTGTATCATTGGTTCTTGATTATAGCTTACCTCCTGAAATACCTGAATGCTGACCAATAGTTTTGATACAGGGATTCAGTGTATATATCCCATTTTCTTTTGATAATTAATATTCAATAGTCCAACTAAATTTTTTCTTCATTTCTCAGCTTTATAATGACGAAGCATGTTTTACTCTTTTGGTTTTCCAGTTGCAGGTATTTGCACTTTTAATTGTAATACTTTTCTTTGTCTTCTAAAGCCACTCTTGGAAACCAATTCTCAGATCTTTCCATTCATCTTTTATTTTTTCTATTTCTTTCAGCTACTCTATGTTTAAGGAGAATTTCAGAGACTCTTCTGACATTCTTTTTGGTCTTTTGTGTCTTTCTTCGACTTTAAATGACTCCTTTCTTTGTGTATGGTGTCTGTGACATGCTTTCACAAGTTGTCATCAGCCATTAGATGGCAGTGTGTCAAATCGATTCTTGAGATGATTTTTAATTTTGCCCAGCACATCCTCAAGGTCATATTTTGACTCTGAGAGACTTTATAAAGTTTCTTCAATTGATTGTGTGTTCCAAAGTGGGCTCTTGCTTGCTGTGACCAGCGGTGTGAAGCTCCTCCGTTGACTCCTTCCACACTTGTAGTTTACCTGATTCCTATGTTTCCCTCCAGTGAGACTGATATATATTTATGTTGTTGAAAGAAGTGACTCCAAATGAACAGGTCATTGATTTTGCACGATTCTCTCATGAAATCTCCAGAACTATTTCTATCACCAAAGTCATATTTCCATAGTTTCTTCTTCTTTGATTAAAATTTTTATATTCCAGAGGCCAATAATTAGCAATGTACCTTGGTTGCATATATGATCAACTTTATACTACAGAGATTGTTTAAAATCTTCTAGTTCTTCCATGTGGGCCTTGAACAGCAGTTGCATTAATGTCTACCTTCCACTGATAGGGTTGTGCCAAAAGATAAACATGCAGGTGTCCGTTGACAGTGGTGTCATGTGTAGCTCCCCTTCTACTTATCACTTCTGACGTAATAGACCACAGTTTCAGTCCATGTTAGCTCAATTATGCTTAGAATATCGATCTTCAAGATTTCCATTTTATTTTTGACAGTTGTGCATTTTTCTAGATTCATACTTTATATCTTCCACTTCCCAATTACTAATGGATACGTATCGCTGTTCCCTTTCTTTTTGAGCCATCCCACAGCAGCAAATGGAGGCGCTGAAGCTTTGCCCCCGCCCACCTTCTTAAGGCAGATGCTACTGTGAAGAAGCAGCTCTTTTCCCGGCATGCCTTGAGTGCCTTCAAACCTGAGGGACTCACCACCTGGTACACGTTGTGCTAACTAATCACTGACCAATTTATCTTACAAACAGACCAGCTGATCTTTCTTCCTAGCTGTCTTAATTTGGATGTACTTCCAGAGCCCGCCCCCAAGGGTGAGATGACGCAGCTAGCCACTGACATACTAGTAGTGTCGTTTCCAGCAGATACATGCTGCCACAGCGCGGCAACAGACAGGTAAGTGGTAAACATTATCTTCCAGGAAACCCAAAAAGGAACTTTCAAGGAGGAACTTCCTTAATCCCAGGATCTCCCCACTTGTAAGGGTAGAACCAGGGTGCAAATTCAAATGATCTGGTTCAGAGACTTGGTTCTTGCCACTCTGAGTGCTAAACTCCAGCAAGAAATGTAGACTCTCAGACTAAGTGAATAAGAATGTGCATTTCAAAAAGATCCTGCATGTTTTGTGTGCTTATTGCAGTCCAGAAGAGACAGGCCTACATTGTCCTCCCTACCTCGTAGGCCCAGCCGCAAGGATACAACAGTAAGTAACATACACGAGGTCTTTGTTTTCCTACAGCCTTCAAGTTGGTGGAGAGAGGAGAGACCAAATACAAGGGAAAAAATAAACTCATTGCCATTGAGTTGATTACCACTATGGCAACCTATGTGTGATTAGAACTTCCCCCTGGGGATTTGTGGCTAAAATATTTATGAAAACATAGCGCCAGGTCTTTCTTTTGCATCAAACAGCCAACCCATAGGTTAGGAGCAAAGTAAAGTTACAATTAAATACTGAATGTAGGGACTCCTAAAGATTCCGTTCCGGATCTCCTCCCCAGACTTACTTTGACTGTTTCTGGGGTGTATCCTGGAAATATGCATTCATCAAGGTAATTCATATGCCCCCAAATCATGAAGAATTCCTGACGGTAAAAAAAAAAATAAGTTATCACACAAAAGATTTAAATGTCAAGTCTGCCTGGAGATGCATTTCATAAAAAACCTTGTTCATCTCCTTCGAACCATTGGCAACCTATGGACCGCAGCTCCCATCTGACATTGTTAGGATCACTGTATGTCACAAATGACTTAACAACAACGGGTAACGACTCACTACTCTCTTTGGATGGCTCAGGGGAATAATCGAGGGATAAGAACACCAGCATCTTTCCTACACTGCCTATCTCTCCAGTGCTTAGGGCCAAAGAGGTGGGTGCAAGAAACCTTTCCAAATAGCCGAGCCAACTGGCAATCAGGAGAGGCAGAATTGAATTTGGTTGCTCCCTGTGCATTCATTTAGAACATTGAACTCAGAGACCCATGTGATGGCCTTTAATATGGTACACAGGGCTGCAGGCACTCACAGTCGACCCTCAGGGTATTGAGTGGTCCCGATGGAAACAATTCCTTGCTTTGGAGGCTGTCTTTGCCAGCTGCTGTACAGCAAGCCCATTGCCCCAGTCCCTTTGGGATGGGTCGAATCATGACAGCAGTTGCCGGGCCCTACGCAGACCCTAACCAATGCCATTAGCACACCCCAGCTGGGAGTCCATTCTCACTGGAGAAGCTGGTCTCCTGCCTGGCTCCTGAGGAGTCTAATACACAATTGTTGATTAGCATCTCTGACACTCTCCCACTGCTGACAGCTGAGAATCAGACTGAACAGAAAGACGTACGGAAAGAAATGCAGGCAAATTTTTCCTAAGATGCTGTGTTTGATAGGGGAAAATAAGAAGAGTCAGGAAGATAGGAATCGATGGTTAATGTGTCTTTTCCCATATATGAACAGAATTAGTAACATTGATTGCATGCTAACTACATGCCAAACACTGCACTAAGGAATCAACATGCCTCATTCAACTTTCCCAACACCCCTGAGAAGTAGAGATTGTTTTAATTGTCTCCATTGATCACAGAGATGCAAGACTGTTACTTTACAGGAATAGACAAGAAAGGAATGAAAGAAAAGAGAAAAAGAAAGAGGGAAGGAGAGAGGAAAAGGGAGGAACAAAAGAAAGAATGATTGGGGGAGACTCAAAACAAGATATGTTTCTTTGAAGACAAAGTGACTTTGGGGCTTAATTTGGAACAAGTGAAATGTCCAACACTGACTTGTTTCATGTCCTATAAACTCAAGTAAAATAAGTCGGCTTGTATTAAACATTCTTCCTTTCATCCACCCAAATAATTTGCACACACATGGAACTTTTTTTGCTAATTATAACTTCTCCTAAATGAATGGAAAATTTGGCAATCTGATTAACTATAGTGTACAATAACACTAAATGGGTGTTTTATATGCCCTTTGTTTCTCATTTTCCTTGGAATATTGTCAACAGTTTAATGAAACTAATACGTTAGGATTTAGTGCTCTCTGAGCCAAAGTCTCTTCCACAGTAACAATTGATAGTAACTCACATCCTTTGAGCCTCTGGGAAATGCCAAGCTCTGGAGTAATTGTTGTGCATGCACCACCCCCTGCGCTCTCTCAACAACCCTACCAGGAAGGTACAATGAAATTTTTCATTTTACAGACGAGGAACCTAGGGCTTAGATTGCTTACATCGCTTGTCTAGGTTACGGTAAGCTTTGGAGTTAGAATGGAAATTTAGGAAGTCGAGTACCCTGCCCCTTTAGTATTATGTTAAACATTGTTATAATAATGTTGGCATAAATTTTCATTCTTAAATTATCCAAATTGGTTGCTTGGTGTTCTGTGGAAATATAAAACTGAATTTTGAATTAATGCTTTTAATGACTTTAATAGACAAGGCTTCAGAAAGACATCATCCGTCTTTTAAGCATGCTCAATGGACTTCTACCTGGGATTCTGGAGGAACAACTGAGATTCCAGACTGTTACTAAGAAGTCATTGTGCCACGCGATCATTCCACCTTCTTTCCCACTCTCCCTGGGTAGCACGGCATTGGGTAAGTCTGCTGCACAAGACCTCTGGAGAGTATTAAAAGCCCTTGCTATAAGGATGAAAGTATGCCTGACCCCAGCTCACAGGAATGACAGACTGATTCACAGGGTTGGCACATTACTGTCTGCCAGGAGAGCCTCAAACCAAACCCACTGCGGTCAAGCCAACATCAACTCATAATGTCTACCCATCTAGGACAGAGTAGAATGGTTTCATGGGGTTCCCAAGACTCTTAATCTTTATGAGACTATAGAGTCGCATCTATCACCAGGCACTTGGTGAGTTTGATTACAACCCAAATCGTAACCCACTAAGCTACCAAAGTCTAGAATTCTTAATTCCCTGATAATGAAGTCCAGCTGGGAAAACCCAGGTTAAAATTGCAGAAACATATCACATGGGTAGCCACTAGTTGTCTGCCAGGAGAAATGTGTGTGTTGTGAAGATGCCGACCAGGTTTCAGGGGGACTTTCCAGACTAGAGAGAAACGGCTGGTGATTTACTTTTAAAAATCAGCCAGTAAAAACCCTGAGGAACACAGTGGCCCATCAAAGCTGATCATGAGTTTGGGATAGGTCCATTGTGCCTAGGACACCATGACCCAGGGGCTGTTAGGATAGCGGTTAGCAACAGCATACTGCAATTAGGATTCAGTCAACAGACTTTAATCAACGGACTGCCCTGTGCACATTCTGGTTGCATCAGACAATAAGACCCATGAGGAAGATACTGTTTGTTTCCCCGTTGCTGCTATAATATAAATGCCACAGCGGCTGCATTTACCAAACACAGGTCTTTCTCTCACGGGTGAGGACTAGCAGTTCGAGTGCAGTGTGCCGGCCCTAGGGAAAGGCTTACTCCCTCCTTGTCTGTGCTGCAGGAAGTCGTTTGACCTTCTGCTTCCACTCCTGATCTCCACCTGATTGAGCTCCTCCCCCATCTCGCTTCCTTATCCTTGTTGATCACTTGTTTGTTTAATCATATATATATATAAAGCTAGTATGTTTAATCATATATATATATATATATATATAAAGCTAGTATTGCTTTGTTATAAAATAGACTGAATTACCATGGTGTGGATGTATATCTCAAGAGATTGACTTAAAACATATCCTCCATTCTTATTGTCTCATTAAATAACAAAGAAAACCTATTCCCAAATGGAATTGTAACCACCAATATAATTCAAAACCAAATTCACTGCCACAGAGTTGATATCAACTCACAGCAACCCTCTAAGACAGGAAAGAACTGCCCTTGTGGGTTTATGAGACTGTTACTCTTTACAGGATGTGTTAGTCTGGGTAGACTAGTGAAACAAATCCATGGACACACATATGTGTATAAGAAAGAGATTTATCTACAAGAGCAATTGAATATTGAGAAAGCATCCCAGCCCGGTCCAGATCAAGTCCATAAGTCCAATATTAGCCCATATAACCAATATCAATCTATAAAGTCCTCTTCAGACTCATGAAACACATGCAATGACACCAAATGTGGAAGATCACAGGTTAGTGGGGAGAAAGTCTTTGGATCCAGTGGCATTGGAAACATCTTAGCACTGGCAGGGGTCTCTACATGGCTTCTCCAGCTTCAGAGGTCTGGTTGCACCAAGGTAGGTCCATGTGGCTTCTCTGCTTTAGGCCATTAGCATAGTTCCATGTGTCTTATCAGCTGCAATGTCTCACAGGGAGTGGGCAGAGAGTCTCTCACCTCCGAGAAGGAAATACCAGATTTCCCAGATTGCTCAGGAAAAGGCCATGTCCACACAGAGGCCTCATTGGCTATAATCTGATTGACAGGCTAGACTCCACCCCTACATTCTTAATCCTCAAATTGACAAATGATTATATAATGACCACACTGGAGTAGAAAATCTCCTCTTTCTCCCCATGAGTAGCTGTGATTTCGAACTATTGAACTTGCAGTTAGCAACCCAAAGCATAAGCACTATGCCACCAGGGTTCCCTAACCACAGATTCGATTTATAATATTTATCGATTTATAATACAAATTTTGGATATTTTAATGCATAAACTGAGATTCTCAATAGGTCTGTTTGCTGACTCTGGATCCTACTCTTTCAAGCACTAAGCAATGGAGAATGTTAAAGGTAGACTCAGCACCAACCGGGCAAAAATCACGACACCAACAGATGTAAAGAAAGCCAGTAACTTAATGCACAAATTCCTTGGTTCCCATTGCACACAGCATGGCTCGCTAATGGCGGAGCCCTGGGTGTTTAAGAGGAAGGCGGACCTCAGGAGTCAGCGTGATTCCAGAAAGAGGTGGCTCAGTTGACACCTAAAAATTGTACCGGGAGAGGAGAAACCATTTCCAGTAAGGAAACAGCATATTTGAAGAGCTTAAGATAGTAAGAAAGATTGACATGGCACTAGGGAATAAGAGCCATGGCAATTGTAGTTAAAGAAAGAAAGAAAGCAAAAGCCATTGGGTCCATTCAAGCCCACAAAGGCCCCTCTATGCATTTACTTGGACTGTACGTGTTCTGAGGAGAAATTTCTACTTTCTCCCGAGGAGCAGCTGCCAGGCTTTGGGGAGAGGGGGTTGAACCTCAGACCAAAAAGCTGTTACCAAAGAAGAGGGGTGTGTGTGTGTGTGTGTGTGTGTGTGTGTGTGTTTGTGTGCGCTATGTGGCATAATGCTTACACGTTGGGCTGCTAAGGGCAAGGTCAGCCATTCAAAACCACCAGCTGCTCCATGGAAGAAAGACAAGCTTTCAATCCCATGAAAAGTTACAATCTCAGAAATCCCTAAGGGCAGGTCCGCCTTGCCCTGTGGGGTCTCTATGAGTCAGGATCTATCCAATAGCGTGAATTTGGGTTTGGTTTTGTTATGGCTGCTATTGTTAGGTGCCATGGAGTCAATTCCAACTCATGCACCCCGTGTGTGCAGGTTGAACTACTCAATATGCTTTGCTTAATGCTATTTCCTGTTCATATTTTACTCTCAGGTCTGAAGGCAAAACTCTGATCTTGAGTGCCTGTTTTTTTAAAGGGGAGAACACAAAAACACTGCTTACAAGATACAGCATAGTGTAAATGGAGATTTGGCCAGGTCTTCTCAACTTTGCACACCTATAGGGCTGCGGGGTCATAATGGTCTTACTCCTAAGAAGCCCTGAGCCCCTGCACCATCCTGAGTTCTCCAAAGAAGATAAGTATTTTTCTCTGTGTCCGGCTGTCCCATCCCCCAGAAGTCTATGAACAAAACCTTGAAAGAAATTATCTTCTTAGTTCGAGCTAAGCAGAATAACTAAAACAGCAACAAGAAAAAGGAACCCATTCCCCAAGAATTCTAGTTATGTGGGGGAGGGGGTCTCTATAGCTGCAGCAGCATCATTTAGGCAGATTTTGGCTGTAGTGTGAAGAATTTAGGTTACAAAAAAGGCATTTTCTTAGGAGAAATGTTGAACAAACAATGGGCTATTGAGCAAACATGTAAGTTTTCCATCTGTGGCCAATTTTTTTTTTGTTTTAAAAGATTTTTATCCTTTAACTGCAGATTATAGTAGGGTTAGTCTTCCCAACAAGCGAGAGACTGAATGTAAGCCCTTACAATCCACCCGCCCCCACGCGCATCCCTTTTACCTATAATACTTCATTGGTTTCTCTTCAACTATGTCAGTCCCTACGATTCGCCTTCTGTTTTACTGTTGTTCAATTCCAGCTTAATAACCATCTCAGTCTATGCATCATCTCTCTGAAAACTTTGGGAAGCAGTCGTGGAAGAGAAATGCACTCTGAATTCAGAACAGTACATTATGTGTATACTTTTAAGTTATGCTCCATTTGTGCTGCTCGAATGGCATTGGTCGACCTCGGTGGCAAACTGAAATGACTGCAATGTTTCCCATTTGGGAAGGATGGCTTATTTAGCAAATCTATAATAGCTTCATTTTCTTTACCATTAGACATGGTTTGGTGTCTTTTCCCTGAAAACCAGTTCTAGACATCAAACTACCAAGTTTAAGCCATTTGTCATGGCCAAGAAGAATATAGCCACAACATTATTTCATTATTTTTGTTTCATTTCCAAAAAAAAGAAGAAGAGTGTCTTTATAACTCTAAAAACTCTGCTAACTTTCAGTAAAGTCCTGTCCTTAGAAGAGGTGTTCATGCTGTTGTTGTTCTATGCCATGGAGTCAATTTCAACTCATGACAACCTGTGGGGACAGAGTCGAACTGCTGCATAAGGAGCACTAGTGCTTTAACGTGCTAGACATTGAGCTGCTGACTGCAAGGTCAGTGGTTCTAACCCACCAGTTGCTCTGAAGGATAAAGGCGAGGTTGTGTCTACCTCTGTAAACAGTTAAAGCCTCTGGAACCCAAAGGCATAGTTCGCCTCCGTCCCACGGGGTCACGATGAGTTGGAATCTACTCAATGACCGTGAGGTCTTTGAGCGATCTTTACAGAAGCACATTGCCAGATCTCTTCTCCTGCAGAGCTGCTAGTAGTTTCCAACTGCCGACCTTTCCTGGAGCTGCCACATGTCTTCACTATTTCAAAACCAAACGCCAGAGTCCCAGGGTTTTGCATTTATCCAAAATGTTGGAGGTTCGGATCTACCCAGAAATGCCTAAGAAGAAAGGTCTGGCAACCTGGTACTTCCCAAAGTACAGCCACTGAAAACCCAGTAGAGCACAATGTTACTCTGGCACATGCAGGTCGTCAAAAGCAACTGAAGGGCAACTAGTTATTTTTAGTACTTAACAGTCTGCAGTGAACATTATTAATAACAGCTACTTATTAAGGCTGCACAATGGACCAGGCACTGCTTAAATATCAGTATAATTAATTCCCTCCAACAATTATTTTTCATGTATTTTTAAAAATAATTTTATTAGGCGCTCATACAACTCTTATCACAATCATACATTGATTGTGTAAACCACATTTGTACATTCATTGCCCTCATCATTCTCAAAACATTTGCTCTCCACGTAAGCCCCTGGCATCAGCTCCTCAGTTTCCTCCTCCCTCCCCGCTCCTCTCCCCATGAAGCCTTGATAATTCATGTTATTATTTTGTCATATCTTGTGCTTTTACTGTCCCCATTTTATAGGTGAGGAAAGTGAGATACAGAGAAATCAGTCATGATAACAAAACTGGTGAATGACAGGACTGAACTTTGCACTCGGGCATCTGGCTCTCAAGCCATGATTCTGTGAGGCCTCATAGCTGGAGCTTAATAAACCTTCTTCCACTAATAAGTACAAGATATAGAACAACAAAAAAAAAATCACGACAGCAAAATTCCATCTACTAGGGTCCACTTACCTTTTCCAGGTGGGTGGCCCCCAGGAAGCCTCCTGAGGTTACAAGAACAGATGGGCCATTCTTCTGTTTCCTTCTCTTGCTTCTTTCCCTTCCTAGACCCAGGGAGACCTTCGTGGAGTTTGACAGATTGAGAGATGTGTGCTTGGCGAAGCAAGTCAGTTCCCCAGGACCCAGACACCGGCGTGCTAATGTACAAGCAAGACTCATCTTTGCCTTTTTGCCACTGTAAGAAGAAAATGGAGGTCCAATAAAGTAGATCCAGGTACAAAAGTTCTGCACCAAGATCTGCTTGGAACCCAGGCTGCTGACATTGACCTTAGAACCCTGGGTCCCTTAGCTGCTTCTGCCTCTTGCTTGAGACCAACATTGCATGATGGAAAATTGAACTCTATTTTCTGACTTCAAATATTTCTCTTTGTTAACTAATCAAACAAATTAACCAGGCTGATCTTTCTTCGTTTCTCCACCAAAAGTCAATACTTGCAAGTCGAGATAGACGGCACATCTAAGGCTATCTATCTGTGACAGCATTTTTGTTCATGAATGTATAGGAGTTGCCTCCATCGTTCATTTGAGAGCATTAGTGGAAATATCGCAGCTGCGGGTCCTGACATAATGCTTGAACAAACACAGTAAAAAAAAGATAATAATAAAATAAATAAATGAAGAGTTAAACGGAGGTTACTGCAATCTGTGAGGGGAACACAAAGCCCAGAAGCCTTGACTCATTTATTAGGAAATCTCAGCTAAGCCTGGGGTTGAGCCACATTCTCAATGGGTCAAGTGTGCAAATCCACGTACATTAGCTCATTCTACCTTCCTAGTAAATATTCTTACCATCCTTACATAAAGAGAAGGAAAATAGAGCCAAGAGTTGAACAAAGGTCTTTTGCACTCTAAAATCCTGAACTTAATCATTGAAGCGTCTGCCTTGACATCTGTAAGCATAAGGACAGAAGCGTTATAAGAATGTGTCGCCAGGACCACCATCTCAACAATCTCCTGAGTAGAAGCAAACAGAAACCCACGGATCAAAGCCTATTTACCTTAAAATCTGGGGTTTCCGCCCGTCTGTCTTTGGGAGGAAGGTATTATTTCTAAGACATTCCTAGTAAATTTATAGAAAAAGTAACAAATTATAATTGGTAACCATTATAAGTGTTGGAGGTGATAACAAATTATTTATTTACTTTTTTTTTTTCATTTTATCGGGGAAACTTACAGGCCTAATCACAGTCCGTATATATCTCCATTGTATCAAACACATCTGTACATATGTTGTCATCTTTTTCAGAAGAGTTTCTTTCTACTTGAGCCGTTGATATCAGCTCCTCATTTTTCCCCTCCCTCTGCCAGCCTCCCTCCCTCATATCCCCTTGATACTTTATAAATTATCCTTTTTTTCCCTCTTTTTCATGTCTTACACTGACTTCTGTCTCCTTTCATCCACTTTTCTGCTGTCCGTCCCCCTGGTATTGCTGCTCCCCTTATTGGTCCTGAGGCATTTATCTGTTCTGGATCCCCCATGTTGCGAGCTCTTGTCTGTACCAGTGTGCATGCTCTGGCCTAGCCAGATTTGTAAGATAGAATTGGGGTCATGATAGTGGGGGAGAAGCATTGAAGAACTAGAGGGAGGTTGTGTGTTTCATCGGTGCTATGCCACACTCTAACTGATTCATCTCTTCCTTGTGGCCCTTCAGACAGGGATGTCTAATTGACTGCTGATGAGCTTGTGTCTTCACTCTGCCCTCCCCCAATTCCCATTGATATGATTTTGTTTGTTTGTTTGTTTGTTTGTTTGTTTGTTTTGTTTTGGGTCTTTGGTGCCTGATACCTGGTCCCATTGACACCTCATGATCACACAGGCTGGTGTGCTTCTTCCGTGTGGGCTTTGTGCTTCTCAGATAGATTGCTGCTTGTTTATCTTCAAGCCTTTAAGACCCAGGTGCTATATCTTTTGATAACCAGGAACCATCAGTTTTCTTCATCACATTTGCTTATGCACACATTTTGTCTTCAGCAATCATGTCAGGGCAGGTGAACATCACAGAGTGCTGTGTTAGTACAACAAATTGTTCTTGCATTGAGGGAGTGCTTAAGTGGAGGCCCAATGTCCACCTGCTGCCATAATACTTTATAAATAAATATGTACATAGTTATATTCGCCTGTCAGTATACATAAATGTATTTACATATATACATGCCTGTATTTAGACCCTTATAAAGGTCCCTTGCCTCCCAGTTCTTCCCTTGATTCCCTTGTACTTTCCTCCTTTCCCACTATCATGCTCAGCCTTCACGTGGGTTTTGGTAATTCCTCTCAGGTACACTGCCCTTGATGGTGCCCACCCACCCCCAACAGTCTATGCCCTCCTTGCCATCAATTTTAGATCACTTATTCTTCCTTATGCCTTGGTTTGTTGGCACCACCCCCCCTCCTCCTTTTCCCCACCTGCGGGAACCGTTGGTCTCCTTGTTCTCTCCTCCAGATTGTTCATCCTGCCTGTCTTGTCCAGATAGACATGCATAGACAATAATACATACAAAAACAAAGCAGAGCAAAACATTAAAAAAAGAAGACAAAAAATAAGTCAACAATAGTTAATACAACAAAACAAAAAAAGGGTGGGGGGAGGAACCAACAGCAAAAACTGAAAAGCCCTCAAACAGTTTCAGGTCTGTCTGTTGACCTTTATGAGTGACTTCCAGTCCAGTCTGCTGGGCTGCCACAGTCCCCCTTTGACAGATCAGGCATATTTCCCTCACCATGTCCCCAGTGCTATCCCCCTTAGCGCTATGTGTCAGTGAGGGACATTGTCATGTCTTGTGATGGGGCCGGCCCTCTGGTCCTCTCTGTGCATTGGCTGCTCTGAGTCAGAATGTTGTCCTCAGAGTTTTCAGGGACTTGAAGGCAGGTCAGTTTGGACAAGTGGATAAGGTGTACTATATTGGAAATCACAATGTAATCAAAAAGAAGGACAACATTGCAAGTACAAGGGCATTGGTGGCATTTTATAGAAAGTATTTAATAACCTGTCAACAGGAAAACATAACATAATCATGTTAGAATTTCTATTCCAGCAAATACTACCCAGTGGTGCAGAGATGTAAGTGAAGGCATGGCGCTGTGGCAAGTACCCCGGGCATCACTAAGAAGCTTCTATTAACCCAGTAAGCCCCAGCAGCCTCCTCAAGTGTGGTGGACACCCAGAAGTATAGTGAGGGGAAGGCTCAGAGAGACATTTGTTCCTGGGCACAAGTCTAAGGACGCACCAGGTGAGATACAGAATGATACGTCAAGGTACCACAATCTGAAAGACATCTAGCCTTGCAAGAATGAGAAAGACAGCCCTGCTGATGTGTCATGTCCACACTATCATTAACTATCTTGAACCGTGGGGGTGGGGAGGACAATTTAGAGATTGTCCTTGAGCACTCAAGTTGGGGGTGCAGAGGGGCAGAGGGTGGGGGGTCGCTAAATGTAGAGAATTCCCCAGGCACCTGCTATCCTTGTTAACCTCCTGCACCAGGGAAAATAAATAAGCTACATAGCTACGTGCACCAACTGGAATGAATTGCATCAATGTTGAAACAAAGAAGCCATTTTTTTCTGTATGTAACATCATCTATATAAGCCATACATGTAATCATATGATATACTACATAAGCAACTATAGAAAGATGCAAACAATACCTTGTTCACATGCATGCGTTATGAACGTGTTAAGAAATGTACAGAGGCGGTAGCCACCCAATTCAGACTGTCTGTTGTTTCTGGAGAGAAGACTCTGATCAGGGCTGGTAAAACACACTTCCACTTGCTTTGGCTCATTTGTAATGTATAGTCCCCAATCCAAGTTGTTGATACATGACAGCTTGTGATATTTTTCATTTGTTTACATCCTAAATATTTTACAATACACCTTTGAAAGAAGAAAATGAAGATGACAACCAGTCGTTCTCTGAGTGATGACCACGGGCCGGTGGCGTTGCCAGATATTCGGCTGAGCGCTGGCTTATAGTGGTGAACAAGACAGAGCCCACACCTGCCTGTACAGAACGTCTAACCTGGCAAAGGCAGAAATGTGTTTATTGTTGGGAAGCACGGGAACTGTGGAAGCTTGTCATGAAGAGACCTAACGTAGTTCAGGTGGTCTGGGAAAGCCTCCAGGAGAAAAATAAAGATTAGGATGAGACCGAAGAACGAAAAGTTTTTCTTGTTTGGAAAGGGAAGGAGAGTACATATGAAGTCTACTCGAGCTAACCAAATGTTAGAAAATGTTCAAAGAAACAAAAATAATATTGGAGAGGAGAAAGGGGGGAAAGTTGCGAAATGAGAATAGAAAAGGAAGTAGAAGGCAGATCATACAAGACCTCTTGTTTATTCCTTGATAGCATAGCCACCGTAAAATCTACCACCAGCCAGGTAACTTTGCAATCTGGAGGGATGTTGCAGACAGACACAAAACCAGAGTGGAGCAGGAACAGAAGAAGGGCAGAGTGTCCTAACCAGATTTCAGTGGTTTCACACCTTTCCTGTCTGTCCTAACACAAAAGACCTTTCAGCAATTGTCCGCAGGGAGCAAGAGAGAGGAGGCAGTGGAAGTGGCAGTGAGCTAAGGCTTCCCCACCCCTTTCTATGAAGGAATTACTCTGGCAGATGTCCATAGTGTAAGTATTTTACCATTTGTCATACGCAAGTTACACAACTCAGTGATTAAATTACCAACAGAGCTATTTGACAAGGGGAGGTTCAAGATTGTTACATGCTCCTGCACTTGGGCTTAAATAGAATTAAATTAATTTTCCTTAATTTCCATGGTGAGAAGGAAACATAAAAATTCATGCCTGGTCGCTAATAAACCATGTAAAAAAGCAACATTCAAATCCATTTGTCAACTGCTTGGGTCCTTCTGTCTAACCTTGGTCCTGCATTTAGATTTATAAAGTGTGAGATCATTGTCAATTTCATTTATCTCTGTTATTAACTTTACTGGATCTCCTTCAAATGACATTATATCTTCTTATCTAATTCAAATAAATTTCTTGCTCATGGCTAGAATGTAGATGGTGAAATCTCACTGTTAGCTTAATAATTGAGATAATCTCATTGTTTTGCTTGCCTAATAGAATTTTGAATTGATTGCTCCTGCCTGGGATTCCATTCAGTTTACCAAGCTTTTTCAAAACGGCTCATCTCAAGCATTCTGTGTTTCCACAAGGATGGACATTCTTGCCCATTTTCAACAAGCATTTATCTTGACCTGTGGATTTCATGCAACAAACTCACTCATGTTTGATATGTATGTGTTTATTTGTTATGTGTTTATTTGTTATGTGTTTATTTGTACTGGTTATGACTAAATACAGTGATGAAACTGACGGCACCGGCTTTGAAATAAATCCTAGATAGTAATCCCTGTGTGACCCTGTGGTGACTTGGCCTCAGTGTTTCCATCTGTAAAATGGAGATGATGACAGTAACCACCCTGTAAGAGTGTGGTAGAGGTTAACTGAGATGATGGCAAGCACAGTGCCTGGGGGACTGTGCATGGTACTCCGTCAGACACTAGGCGCGTAAAATAAAGTACGATACTCTCATTTTAGTTTTACCAGAGCTAGACTATACAATTAAAGACTTAAATCAAGTTTCTGAATTGTGATTTCTGCAAGAGATTCTTTTCCCTCCTTAGCTCAGCCTGTGCCTAGAGTGTTGGCACCTGGGCCGTGAGCTCTTGCCCTGCAGCCCAACTCGAGGGGCTGTGATACAGTGACTGCAGCCACGACGCTAACAAAACTGTGAGCCTGGCACAGGGCTGGGCGGTGTCTTGTTCTGCTCTGCATAGAGTCCTGTATCAGTCTGAGTACTTCAGAGAAACAAATCCACAGCAACTCATGTATAAGACAGAGTTTTATATAAAGGTTAAGTGTGCATCAAGAATACATCCCAACACAGTGCTGCTCAAGCACTCAAGTCCAACATTAACCCATATGTCCGACACCAGTCCACAAAGTCCTCCTCCATCTCACAAAACAGATGCATCGATGCCGATTTCAGAAGGAAAGCCAAATCAGTGAGTGTGTAAACATCTCAGCACTGGCAGAGGTCTCTGCACGGCTGCTCCAGCACCCAGGGCTGCATTGGGGTAGGTACATGCAGCTTCTCCTTGGGGATGTCTTGCAGGAAGTAAGCCTGGCCCACAGAAGCAGGGAACTGGCTAAGGCAGCTGCACTCTGGTGCGACCATCACAAAGCAAGAGACCTGAAAACTAGAAAGGTGAGGCTCACTGAGTCATTTATCCCTCCGCCCTTCAATTAACCCCACATGTGTTTATCGGCCAGGTTGGCCCAATAAACGAATTAACTCAAGTCACTAGGTGTAAGAGCTAATTCGACAGCATCTAACAACAACGATATCCTGTACACAAACAACCTTCGTGTTCCTCGATTTGGTTTCTCTCTCCATATGACTTTTGCAGCTGCCAGAGGTGGCTATCTTGGACTAGATACTTCTGATAGAGAAAGAGTCAACCACCGGCAGCACCAGATTCAAACAAACGTCCGAACAGTACGTTTGAGCTTTGTGGTTTTTAACCACAGCTGCCAGGGCTACCTGGTAACCACAAGCCAAGGCCTGCAGGGCTGAGGAAGCCAAGTTAATGGCATGGGATTATTACCCACAGTCAGACAGAAGCAGCCGCGTCTGCCGCCTCAGGCCCCATACACAGTCTTGCATTGAAAGCTGTATACACATTCTTCCCTCTGTCTGGAATCCTGTCCTCTACTTTACCGGCATGGTGTCCTTCTCCAGGGACATCATGTCCTTCTCCCTCTTGCTAATATGCTCTGATGAAGTCTTCCAACCTGGTAAAGTGTTCTGGTCTCGAATCTAAGGAGCAATCCGGTGGCCCTACCTCTGAAACAGGTATGTGTGTTCGACTGGACATCCATGGGACAGGGATGCCGCGGTTGTGGAACGGCTCCCAAAGTCCAAACTCCCCACTACTGAAGAGCAAAGCAAAATCAATCTTTTTTTTAAAAAAATCTGCTCAATGGTCAAACTAAAAATCTGACTTGAAAAAAAACCTGTACTGGCTCAGAGTGAGTCTTGCATCACGTCTTGCCATGGACCCAAAAGGGTGACTCTTCAGTCTAAGCTCCACTCTCACTCAAACGACGTATAGTGCTTGTGTTAGTGTGTTAAAGCCTTCATCATTATGCTTCTTTAAATGTGCTTTAGTTGCATAAAATGTCATAGGCATGGCTCCAAAGAACGTTAGTGATATCAGCAATAAAGCTAAGAGGAATGCTCTGCGAACCACGGAAGCATTAAAGAAAGAAATCATTGTGAACTTTGAATCAGGTCACCACCACTTGGCTGATTCAGTGGCTGAATACAACTGGGCTAAGTGGACATTATCAACTTTGGGGGCGGGGTGAGGGTCATGTGATTAAAGCGGCTACTGTAGTAAAAGGTGTGAAATCATTAAGTACAAAAGAAAGAACTCAGACCACTGAAGAAGTGGAAAAGTTACCACTGATTTGGATAAACAACTCAATGGCAACAGTATATCCAAGAGAGTGATACCCAAGAAGGCTAATAGTGTAATTTGGGGGAAACAAATAATTTGGTTTTCAATTATCTCTTATGGGGAAAACATGCTCAGTTCTTAAACTTTTCAGTGTTCAAACAAATTTGGAGTGAATTGAGTGAGACAAACAATGTATCACTTTGTTTCCAAGATTCTTTGCTAATAAGACAATTGATATGCACGTTATTCTTTCAAAAACAACAAAATCAAACCCACTGCCATCAAGTAAATTCCGATTCCTAGTGATCCTATAAGGTAGGTTCTAATTTCCCTATGGGTTTCTGAGATTGGAACAGGAGTAGAGAGCCTCCTCTTTATCCTGTGTAGTGACGGTGGTTTCAAACTGATGGTCGAGATTAGCAGTCTAATGTCCAGCTCTCATGCATATGAGGCCATTGGAGTAGAGGCTGTGATCCACATGGTTGGCAGTTAAAAACCCAAGACTGGGCTATCTAGTCCCTAAAACAATTATAATCTCAGAAACCCACAGTGGGTTGCTGTGAGTCAGAATTGACTGCATGGTAGAGTTTGAGAGTGGGTCAGGCACACCTTAGACCTCAAAGTAACAGCCTTGATTTTTAACAGTTTAGAGAGGTCTTGTGAGTGCAACATACAGGCATGAGCAGGGAACCAAGAGAGGTCTGAGGGGCCGGCTCCAATCCCAACTAGTGGACAGCCTCCTCCCCGCGGAAGAATTCACTTCAGAGGACAGCACGGAAGCTACGGCTCAGGGAGAGGGACATGTCTGATCAGAGCACACAGGAGCAAATGAAGGGGGAGGAAGAGAGTGGAATACATCCTGGCCCACCAAGCCCTGAGGACTGTAGTCCCTCTCAGAGAAGACAATGTACAGAAAAGACCATAGGGCTGGCCCTACTATGAGACACAACATCCCTCACTGACCCACAGTGCTACGGGAGACAACACTGGAGACACAGTGCACCTGTGTCTGACCCCACCACACTCAGGCAAAACACTAGGGGCATGCAACAGAACAGCAAGGGGAACAAAGCAACGAAATCCCCAAGGACTACCAAAAATAGACTTTGGGGCCAGGGTATGCAACCCCATCAGACTCAACTGGAAAATACTCCTAAAGGGCAACAAACAAACCTTGAACTATTTACAGGCTGTCCTTTTTTGGGGTCATTGATGTTGTGGTGATGGTTTTCCTTTCTTTTGTTACTTTGCTTTGTGCTGTCTTTTTTTGTGTGCATATTATTATCTCTGCAGGTCTATCTAGATAAGATAGGCAGGATAAACAATCCAGGAGAAAACAACAGGGCCAACGGTTCCAGGGGGACATGGGAGAGGGGAAGGCGGGGGAAAGGAAGTAGGTGTTAACAAACCCAGGGACAGGGAACAACAAGTGATCCAAAATCGATGGTGAGGAGGGTATAAGAGACCTGGTAGGGCTTGATCAAGGGCAATGTAACTGAGAGGAATTACTGAAACCCAAATGAAGGTTGAACATGATAGTGGGACAAGAGGAAAGTAAAAGGAAATAGAGGAAAGAACTAGGAGGCAAAGGGCATTTATAGAGGTCTAAATACAGGCATGTACATATGTAAATATATTTATATATAGTGATGAGGAAATAGATCTCTGCATATATTTATAGGTTTAGCATTAAGGTAGCAGATGGACATTGGGCCTCCACTCAATACTCCCTCAAGCAAGAACACTTTGTTCTATTAACCTGGCATTCCTTGATGCTCACCTTCCTGACACAATAGCTGAAGACAAAGTGGGTACATAAGCAAATGTGGTGAGGAAACCTGATGGTGCCCAGCTATCAAAAGATATAGCATCTGGGGTCTTAAAGGCTTGAAGATAAACAAGCGGCCATCTAGCTGAAAAGTAAAAACGCCTGCATGGAAGAAGCACAGCAGCCTATGTCATCTCGAGGTATTGATAGGATCAGGTATTGAGCATCAAAGAACAAAAAATCATATCATTTTGAATGAGTGGGGGAGTGAGGAATGGAGACCCAAAGCCCATCTGTAGGCAACTGACATCCCCTTACAGAAGGGTCACAGGACGGAGATGACCCAGTCAGGGTGCAGTATAGCACAAATGAAGCATACAACTTTTCCTCTAGTTCTCTGATGCTTCCTTCCCACCACTATCATGATCCCAATTCTACCTTACAAATCTGGCTAGACCAAAAGATGTACACTGGTACAGATCCAAGCTGGAGACACAGGGACTCCAGGACAGCTAACCCCCTCAGGACCAATAATGAGAGTAGCAATAGCAGGATGGGAAGGGGAAGGTGGGAGACTATAGGGCAAACTGATCACAATGATCTATCTATAACCCCATCCCAGGGGGCTGGATAATAGAAATGTGGGTGAAGGGAGACATGGGTCAGTGTGAGACATGAAAAAATAATAATAATTTATAAATTATCAAGGGAGGGGGGAAATGAGGAGCTGATACCAAGGGCTCAAGTAGAAAGAAAATGTTTTGAGAATGATGATGGCAACAAATATACAAATGTGTTTGACACAGTGGATGGATGGATGGACGGATTGTGATGAGTTGCATGAGCCCCTAATAAAATGATTTTGTTTAATTTTTAAAAAGAGATCTTTTCTAGCAGGTTTTCCCAGTGCAATGTGAATGTTGATTGTAGGTCCCAGTCTAATGAAATCCTTCAAAACGTCAATCTTCTCTTAGTTGTGAGGATTTTGAATTTCTTTCTATTGAGTTGTAATCCATGCTAAAGTAAGTGCTTCAAGTCCTCTGGTCTTTCAACCAGCAAAGATGTGTTATCTATATATCTTATGTTGTTAATGAGCTTATCAACATCGATGAGGAAAGTGATAGTGACAAAAAGGTGAAGATTCCCAGAAGAAGATGAGCCAGGAAAACACTTCACAGGCAGGGCTGGATGAAGGCATGTGAGGGCCCTAAACAATTATTATGGTGCCCCCTCCCACCACCACCCCACACACACCCTTGCTCACTCATGCATTCAAACAGGATCTGTGAGTTATATAGGCACGTATTTAAATATATATGTGCAATTCTCAGCTATCTAAAATGTACATAAAAAGTGTACATGTATGTATGATGTAGCAAAAATGATGCATGCCATTTTAGTAGAATGAAAATAAACTGGATATTAATTGATGACCTGGATACAGGGTACTAGATTTTTACTTATATAGCACATTTTCTACTCAATAAATGGGACCCTCATGCTCTACAACAAAGAAAGTGATCCAGCGAGTTGTCTCAACCATCAATGTAAATCCTGTTAATCTTCCAGAATGAAAATTAACTTTCACCAAGCTGACTTTAAACAGCGAAAGCCCATGTTGATGCTTGTTTTACAGTAAAAGCCACAACCATAGATGAATAAATTAAAATGTCATAAAGGAATTTAATGATTAGAAAATATTTTACAGCAAATTACTTTATTTAATTTCATCTCTAACACGTTATAATTAAAGGCATTTCTATTTATTCTTTGCTCTTACAAAAAGTAAACTGCTACACATAATCAGGATAATGAATTGGCTCTTTCTTCAAACACTCTTGTATGTAGAAGACTTTTCAATCCCTTTAGAGAAGAAAATGAACAGTCTCTGGTCATTAAAATTAAGAATATGTATAAAGCAGTTCAAATGTTGGGAACTATGCATTGTATTTTATCTTCTGTTATGGACTCATACTATATGTTTTTCCTGAATCTGTAAACTTCGTTGTCAAGTAAGAATGAAATTGTTGCACTTCTCCACATATGTTCATTGTTAAGGCTGAGCTAATTCTTTGGATACCTTCATCAGGTATATCCGCACTGTTTTAAATGGAAAATCTCCTGGGGAAAAGCCACCTTTCTCTCTGTGCCAGATTCAAGTGTGTCAAGGATGGCGTAGTGCATGGTGTGTGACTGGCACTTGGCGACACTTCTGGACCCCTCTGTCACTGATGTGTCTGTGACTGTGAACTGCTTGATCATCAATATTTGGCAGTATTGTTTTGTTAGAATATTTGGACACTGTGTTCTACCCCAAATTTTTCCAAAATTCTCTTAAATTATGTAAATAGCCTGTTAACGGCAGGTAGAGACTGTGCAAACTTTCAATGTACTTCTGAATCCTGGAGAGCTTGACTCCTCCAAGGAAAATACTGCAATGATTTTTTTCACAATCAATATAATTACATGCTCTAGTGTTTGCATCTTGTTGTTGATGTTTCCGTTTCTTTTCTGGTATCTCCTTTTAGTGTCTGGTCTTCAGCAAATTCATTTTACCTGGATGGGAAATTATGTCACTTTTTAAATTTGTTTCTATGGTAGCAAGTGAGTTTGAATCATTGAAAGTAAATAAAAATATATAGTAAGTACAAATTTTCAAAAAAATTTACATTTGAATTTGGACAGGAACATAAAATTTCTATGGGAACATGTAATTGATTTAAAACATAAAATTTTGTTCTTCAGGTCTGAGATCCTCAGAAGCACTTACAAGGCAGATGTGTTTGTTTGTCATACAGTGTGTGTTGGTGGGTCTTTCACATCTCTCTATGCATGGTTTCTTCTTGACATAATACTCAAAAGTTTGTGCGCTCATCTTCCGTCCTCTGATGCGATGTCTTCACAGTTCACTGGACTGTTGCTGGCACCCAAAGAGGCGATAAGCATCACATTCCCACAATACAAATATAAGGGTATGCTCGCTCAGAAACTCTATTTTTGGTTGATTTTGCACAGAACAAATAGAACAAAACAAGCTCACGGCCATTGAGTCAATGCTGACTCATTGTGACCCACTGTGGGTTTCTAAGACTGCAGCTAGTTACAGGAGTAGAAAGCCCCTTCTTTCTCCCTCTGAATTGCTGGTGGTTTCAAACTGCCCACCATATGGATCGTAGCCCAACACATAACCACTATACCACCAGGGTTCCTTTGCACAGGGTAGAGCCAGGTAAGTCACAAGTCCTGTGACTATAGTATTGCTGAAGTGTTCCTAGGCTGTACACTAGAGAGAACAGAATTTGAGATTATACATGACCATTCAAAAATGAAAAGGAAAATATAATGGCTAAACATACAAAAATGTACAAAAATTATTTCAATTTCATTTAGTGTCCACCCAGTTCCCTTTCACGGTGGTTCTTGCTTGTCCTTGTATCCTGTCTGCTTGGCATCTCTAGAGTCTTGGGTTTGGACATCTGGTCCCCTGTGGTATTGGTCCCCTAAGTACTTGCTTACCTTGGGCACAGTCAAGGATTCCTCATTAACAGTCAAAATGACTTAGAAAGACTAAAGAGTAAAATGCTAGAAGCTTACCCAAATTTCAAAAGAAGTATGACAATTTCCCGGGACATAGGAATGGTGCTCATGCTGTGTTACAAGTGACATATTGCGAAGACAAGGTTTTCACATTGAAACTGCTCTTGGTCATTTATTTTTATTAAATTCTCAATACCTTGAATTGCAAGAAATATTTGTTTTACCATGTCTTTCATTTGCCTCTATGTTTATAAGCAATGGTATGAGGCTTCTTATCCTGGGACCACCATACTTTTCCTGCTGACGGTGTAGATCACTTTGTACAGTTTCTGCTTGCATGGTAACTCTTAGGATCTCACAGAATCATGCACAACGAGGACCACCTGTGTCTTACACTTCAGAAGCATGCTTAGACGTAGTTAGTAACTGTAAACAGTCATATTTTGGGGTCTGGATGAATGAGTGAATGAATCCCAAGTGGATTTCACATGTATTAAAAGTTAAGAATTGAGAATGCTTTCTTCTTCTCCTAGCAAAGTGATGAGCAGCAATTCTTCCCACATCTCAGTGCTAGCCCATATTCCAAGAGGTAGATATGCTCTACTCAGATGAATTCTACTGCCTTAATTATAGCTCCAGTGCAAGGGCCAACTCCCCAATCCGAAGGTCAGTACTGCAACTTGCAATGACTCCCCCAGGTCCAATCCCATTCCCAACTGATCAAAACTACAACCACCTCCATCACCGTCTAGAGGTGGCTTTACCCTCAGCCTTGGACCATGGTGGTGGGCATAGGGATGGCTTCAGTAATTTCAGGTTATGTCAACTTCCGTCTGGCTGATAACTTTTACATCCTCTCCTCCCCTATCTTTGCTTGACTTGTTGATCAATAGCCAGATGTCATACTTATTTTCTTCATACTGAGAAGTGATAAAGTGGCCAAGAGGTCTACAAAGCAGCAACAACTCTGAAAAATCCATAAATGTAATATCAGAGTAATTGAAAAATCTGGTTCTTCTGATGTTTCCTCAGGATGATCATCATTGTAATCCTGTTGGATATGTAACTGGAAAGATACAGACTATGAAAGGGGAAGTGGTCTCACAGGTTTTGAATATCAGCTGAGCAATCTCAGTGATATTTCCAGTAACGGCAGCAAAGCAAGGAATTTGTGTTCATTGTCCTCTTGGGTTTCTTCTCTGGAGATATTTTAAATTTTTAATGGGTCTCTTTCCAAAGGTCTTCAGTAATTCTTCGTCCTATGGCTACCTTGAAATTCTCTCCCAAATACACTGCCCTGGTGGCAGTTAGGAGTGTTAGGCCTTACTTCCTTTGACAAACATTTCTTGAACACCTACTCTGTTCTCGGCTCTGGGCTTAGCTCTGGGATCAGCACTTCTGGTTGTACAAATGGCAAAAACAGACAATAAGCACAACAACAAACAAGAAGAGTTGGAATTAAATGCATGCCCCATGTTATGAAAGGAGCAGCCAGTGTGGCGAGATGGCGAATATCAGGAAAGACCTTATTCAGGGAATACGGTCCCGGGAGACCTGTGAGGAGCCATGACCTGAGTAATGAGGACTGGAGGGGAGAAATTCCCCAAGGGAGGAAGCAAGAGTGGTCAAGGAAATTTAAGAAAGGAAACTGGAAATTATACCCAAATGAAACTCATTCAAGGCCAGAGTAGTGGGTGTGACTCTCTAGAGCTGGCCTTCTGCCACCTTTGAGCCTAATTTCCGCTCTGAAGTCTGGTAGTCGGAGCATACACAGGGACACTCCCTCCCCCACAAAAGAAGAAGAAGAAGAAGAAGAAGCAAAGCTCCCCTGGGCAGAGGTTCCACAGTATGCACTTTTCCCATCAGGCGAGCATCAAGCAACTTGCTCTGAGTTAGTGCACCTAGGGGAGTCACCTGGGAAAGTTGGCTCTGGTCAGAGTGGATTTTTTTCGTAAAAACAGCTTCACTTGGACCTTGTTTTTCGTGATGGCTGATTTAAGAGAACGGCGTGCGGTTGTGAAATTTGGTTTCCTGCATGGGAAAAATGCCGCAGAAACGGTTGTGATGTTGAACACAGCTTACAAGGACAGCATTATAGGAAAAACCTAAGTATACAAGTGGTTTTATCATTTCAAAAAAGGTGCAAAGTTGATTGGATTGATAAAAGGTGCAACGTTGATTGAATTGATGACAAATCTCATTCTGGACATCCATCCGTCAACTTCCTGAATGGATGAAAATCTTGACTCAGTGCACTTGGAGGTCGTTCCATCAGGTCAGACTGTTAATCAACCTTTCTATTTAGAGGTTCTGAAAAGACAGCTTAACAATGTTTGTGTAAGCTTGCAGCAAAAAAAGGCCTGATTTGTGGCAGATGGGGGACTGGTTTGCCACTACGACAATGCACCTGCTCACACAGCCATCTCAGTACGCCAGTTCTGGGCAAAATTAGCATGTCTCTTTTGCCCCACACCTTACTCACCTGACCTTGCTCCATGTTTCTCCTTGTTTTCAAAAATGAAGAGGGAGAAGAAGGACAGCGACTTGACATTGTAGAAGAGATGAAAAGAAAAATGAGGAGGTGCTGTCAGCCATCCAAACAAATGAATTTGAAAACTGTTTCCAAGAACAGAATAGCAGATTTGACAAATGTATTAAGTGTAATGGAGCGTACTTTAAAGGTGACAAGGTTGTTTTGTAAGAAAATTTAAATTCATCACTTTGGGAAAAAAAAATCAGGGTTTGGGGGGGCACACCCTTATAGGCTACTCTTCAGCAGAAGTGAGTCCATAAAGGGGACTTCCGCAGGGAAACTGGCTTCCCAGCCATCTGGGTCCTATTTGCAGCAAGCATGTCCTGATCTACAACTGACTGTTCATTCCTACTTCTCTGAAACGTGCTGACTTGGACACAGCAACAATGCTAAGGGTCGTAGTTCCAGGCTTATCGTCCCCCCAAGTGTGCTTCCAGTTAATGACTTAAGTACATCTTTTTTCTCATCACCGCCCACTGCCCACACGCAGGGGGCTGACTGCTTTCTGGTAAGCATTAACACCAAAAGGGCAAGGGGGTCCTCTGGGAAGGAGGTGCTCTGAGGTTCACAGAGGGGAGATGGCCTTGGGCCAACTTCACCCACGACAGCACCTTGGCAGGGGCAGTGGGACTCATCAAACCTACTGGTATTTTGCCATCTTTTTAGCTATAGAATCTTCAAAGACCCACAGCCTTAAGTTTTCAAAGCTGGTTATAGTACATAATTTACAAAGGCTGTAGTTTAAAGGAGCCAGGAAACTACTTACCACATGTCCTCATGTCACACAAGAAAAACTATAACTATGTGTAGGATATTTTTAAAATCAGTCCACTGTTGTCTTTCTTGACTGTTTAGTCCAATCATCGCAAAGACTTTACAACATTTCTCTTTGTGATTAGTACAGTTTGGGGAGCGAGGAGAAGCTGATATTCCCAGCAAATTACATCTCTCTCTCTAAGGCTGTTTCTTTATTAATTGAATTGGGATGACTCTCACCATGGACCTTATAAAGCTACTCAGAACTTATGGTGCCAGGCACCTGACCCAGGGCTTGAGTCATAGTTAGGACTCTTGAAATTTTGATCTCGATATGATGAAACACTATTTCTCTCACGGAAAAAAAAAGTCTGAAACGTAGACATTTTGCCACTATGACAAACTCTTTCACTAATTAAGACCAAGCACTGTTTTTTGGTTGTTGTTGTTGTTGTTGTTTTGTTTTTGTTTTATTTGGATGGTTTTCTTATGTTTCTCGGTTTTAGTAATAATTCACAGATGAGAGTTGGCTCCTTCCACCACCCACAGCACCCCCTGGCCCTGTAGCAGACAAGGCTGAAGCCTGAGGCATCCAACAAATTACGGATAAAAATAAGTTGCAGCCGCAGTCTTCCCTTCATTGGAACTAACGACTTATTGTCAACATGATGTGGAGTCCATTTCCTGGACTAGAGGCACCTTGATATTCATTAAAACATATTTTCAATCTAGACATGTAGAGCTTGCTAAAAATAAACGTTTCCCAAGGTTAAGTGTGTGTATGAGCTCATTCATTTTATTTTTGAGTGGGGACCCTCTGGCCTAAAAGTCAGAAGAGGAGGTTCCGAAGTGCAGGACAGGCAGAAAGGACTACTGTAAATGAAGGTAAGCAGGAAGTGAGGAATAGCTACATAGCAGTAGTCAGGTTGGCTACAGAGCATTTTCTCTCCTCAGTTGAGTCCCAAGGTAGAAATTCAAACCATTCAAACTGATAATCGTGTTCTGATTTGGCAAACTGAAGTTTTTGTTTCCAAGAGAGTACATTAATTGCCTTGGGTTTGGGTTTCTGGGAAAGCTAGGCATTTACATGAAGGACACAGGTTTGGGTTTGCTGGTGCAGGGATCGCCTTAGTTGGAGGGCCTTAGTCAGATTGCCAGACCTAATCTTACTTAGTGTGATTTTTGATATCTTTATTTAAATGAAGGATCTACTTCTTCATATAGTCATGAAACGATAACCACGTGACAGCCAATGCAGTGAAATGCCCTATTTAGCCTTCAATCTAAAAATAAGATAATATTTCTACTCCATTATATAGGTGAAAGAACAGAGGCTTGGGTTTGTGGCCAAGGTGGTCTGTCCTCTCTACAAAGCAAAGACATTTCCTCCTCCTCAGACTAAATGTGATGGGCAGACTCCTGGGAAGTCTCCGCTCCTCGTTTGTTCAGGTTCCCCATTTGTGAAGTGGAATAATCATCACACCTCAGAGAGCCGTTGTGAGGACTAAATGAGATGATGTGAGCAGAGCGCTTCACCAGGATTGGCCAGCCTCATCCTTTAGAAGCCTGCCTAACCTTCTGGAACGTCACACGTTATCGGAAGGAATTTCTCCAGATGATCTGGCCTGACCACTCCTAGTCTAGGTCATGTTCCTAACTGCTCCACCCATCTGTTTTGACTTCCTCAAATGGAGGGCTAATTTTTCATAGTGATAAAAAAAAAAAAACTCCTCTTACCTTCAAGTAAATTCTGACTCATAGAGACAGTATAGGACAAAGAACTACTCTATAGGGTTTCTACAGCTAAAAAGTTTTATGGAAGCAGATTTTTACATCTTTCTTCAATGGACCAGCTAGTAGGTTCAAACTAACAACTGTTGTTAAGATAAGTACGTCTACCCCTGCACTATCAGACCTCTATTATCGTTAAAGCTTCTTTATTCATCACCATTTGACTCCCAATGTAATATATGAGCATGCATACTTTTTAAAAAATACTTTTACTGGGGCTCCTACATCTCTAATCACAATCCATACATCTCTCCAATGTGTCAAGCACATTTGCACACATGCCACCATCATCATTTTCAAAGCATTCTCTTCCCACTTGAGCCCCTGATATCAGCTCCCCATTTCTTCCCCCTCTATCCTCCAACCACCCTCCCTCACGAACCCTTGATAAGTTATACATTATTTTTTCCATATCTTACACCATCCTCCATCACTTTTCACCCACTTTTCCATTATTTGTCCCCCTGGACGGAGTTCTACGGTGATCCTTGTGATTGATTCCCCCTTTCCCCCTCACCCTTCCCTAATATTCCTGGTATCTCTACTCTCCTTGTTGGCCCTGAGGAGTTTATCTATCTTGCATTCCCTGTGTTGTGGGCTCATATCTGTAGCAGTGTGCATGCTCTGGTCTAATCCAATTTGTAAGGTAGGTCATGATAGTGGGGGGAAGGAAGCACCAAAGAGCTAGAGGAAACTTGCCTGTTCCATAAGTGCTACACTGCACCCTGACTGGCTCACCCCTTCCCTGTGACCCTTTGTGAGAGGTTGTCCAATTGTCTACAAATAGGCATTGGGTCTCCACTCCATGCCCCTCCCCCTTCACCTTGGATATGGTTTTATTCTGGGTCTTAGATGCCTGACACCTGATACTATCGACACCTCATGATCACACAGGCTAGTGTGCTTCTCCCATGTGGGCTTTATTGCTTCTGAGCTAGATGGCCACTTGTTTATCTTCAAGCCTTTAAGACCCCAGACACTATGCCTTTTGATAGCCAGGCACCATCAGCTTTCTTCACCACATTTGCTTATTCACCCTTTTTGTCTTCACCGATCATATCAGGAAGGCGAGCATCACAGAATGCTGGATTGTTAGAACAAAGAATTGTTGTGTTAAGGGACTACTTAAGTTGAGGCCTAATGCCCATCTGCAACATTAATTCTTTTTTTCTTTTTTCTTTTCCCCAGATCTAACAGAAGTTTATTAGAATATTACAGATTGTTAGGTTGTGGTTGAAAGAAAATAAACCTTATTTACTGTTTGTTTTGCAGGATTTTAAAATGTACTGATGTCATCCCTATCACTTGTTGGATAAAATAAAACATCTCTTTATGGGAAGTTATCCTGAGAATTCTTTCTCTTTTTTTAATCATTTTATTAGGGGCTCATATAACTCATCACAATCCATACATATATATCAATTGTGTAAAGCACATCTGTACATCCATTGCCCTCATCATTCTCAAAACATTTGCTCTCCACTTAAGCCCCTGGCAGCAGCTCCTCATTTTCCCCCTCCCTCCCCGCTCCCCCATCCCTCATGAACCCTTGATACTTTATTAGTTATTATTTTGTCATATCTTGCACTGCCTGACATCTCCCTTCACTCACTTTTCTGTTGTCCATTCCCCAGGGACGAGGTTATATATAGATCCTTGTAATTGGTTCCCCCTTCCCAACCCACCCTCCCATTACCACCTCTCTCACCACTGGTCCTGAAGGGATCATCCGCCCTGGATTCCCTGTTTCCAGTTCCTATCGGTATCAGTGTATATCCTCTGGGCTAGCCAGATTTGTAAGGTAGAGTGAGGATCATGATAGTGGGTGGGGAGGAGGCATTTATGATCTAGAGGAAAGTTGTATGTTTCATCATTGCTACACCATACCCTGACTGTCTTGTCTCCTCCCTGAGACCCTTTTGTAAGGGTATGTCCAGTGGCCTACAGATGGGCCACTCTACTCTGCACTGCCCCACTCATTCAAAATGATATGATTTTTTGTTCTAATGATGCCTGATACCTGATCCCTTTGACACCTGGTGATCGTACAGGCTGGTGGGCTTTGTTGTTCTAGATGGCCGCTTGTTTACCTTCAAGCCTTTAAGACCCCAGGTGCTATATCTTTTTATAGCCAGGCACCATCAGCTTTCTTTGCCACATTTGCTTATGCACCCATTTGTATTCAGTGATCATATCAGGAAGATGAGCATCATAGAATGCCAGTTTAATAGAGCAAAGTATTCTTGCATTGAGGGAGTACTTGAGTGGAGGCCCAATGTCCTTCTGCTACCTTAATACTAAACCTATAAATATATGCTCATAGATCTATTTCCCCCATCCTTATATATAAATATATGTACATATGTATATACCTTTATTTAGACTTCTATAAATAACCCTTGCCTCCTAGCTCTTTCCTCTATTTCCTTTGAATATCCTCTTGGCCCACTATCATGCTCAGTCTTCATTTGGGTTTCAGTAATTCTTCTTGGTTACATTACCCTTGATCATGCCCTACCAGGCCTCCCACACCCACCTCACCACATATTTGGGTCACTTGTTGTTCCCTTGTCCCTGGGATTGTTAACACCAATTCCTTTCCCCCCACCTCCCCCTATCCCATGTCCCCCCAGAACTGTCGATCCTGTTGCTTTCTCCTCCAGATTACTCATCCAGCCTATCTTATTTGGACAGACCTGCGGAGATAATAACACGCAAAAACCAAGACAGAGCAAAACCAAGCAACAAAATAAAGCAAATCAACAACAAGTCAATGACATAAAAACAAAACAACAATAAAGAAATGCTTGTAGTTAGTTCAAGGACTGTTTGTTGGCCTTTAGGAGTGTTTTCTGGTCGAGTCTGACAGGGCACCAAGTCGTGACCCCAAAGTCTATTTTTGGTATTCCCCGGGGACTTTGTTGCTCTATTCCCCTTGCTGTTTCTGTTCCACCCCCTTAATGTTTCACCTCGGTGTGGTGGGATCAGATCGGGTGGAATTCCCACACTGTATCTCCAGTGTTGTCCCCTCTAGGACTATGGGTCAGTAAGGGATGTTGTGTCTCAAAGTGAGGTGGGTCATATGGTCTTCTCTGTGGATTGGCTGCTCTGAGTGGGAATATCATCCTCAAGGCTTGGTAGGCCAGGATGTGCTCCATTCTCTCTTCCGCCCTCTTCAGTTTCTCCATGTGCTCTGATTAGATATGTCCTTCTCCCGGAGCTGCAGATTCAGTGCTGTCCTCTGAAATAAATTCTTCTGGGGGGAGGGGTAGGTGTCCATGTAGTTGGGATTGGGGCTGGCCCCTCAGACCTCTCCACTTGCAACCTTAATTCTTAACATATAGATATGAGTCCATAGTTCAATTCCCTTCTAAATATATCTATATATTTATATATTTACATATGTACATATCTCTAAGCCTCTATAAATGTCCTTTGCCTCCTGGTTCTTTGCTCTATCTCCTTTTTACTTACCTCTTTTCACACCATCATGTTCAGCCTTTATTTGGGTTTAGTAGTTCCTAGCTGCTACATTGCTCTTAATTGAGCCCCATCAGGTATCCTATAACCTTCCTTCGATTGATTTTAGTTCACTTGTTGTTCCCTTGTCCATGAGTTGGTTCCCCCCCCCCACTTTCTTTCTCTCACCTCCCCTTTTCCCGTATCCCCCAGAACCATTGGTCCTGTTCTTTTATCTCTGAATTATTTATCCCGCCTATCTTATCTAGATAGACATGCAGCTATATTAATAAGTGCAAAAAACAGGCAAACCCAAATAAAACAACAAAGGAAATCAAAACCAACAAACAATAACAACAGCGGAAAGCAAGAACAAAATAACAATAACAAAAGAAAACCACTGACAATAATGGAAAAGCCTATAAATAGTTCAAGGTCTATTTATTGGCTATTAGGAGTGTTTTCCAGTAGTCTGATGGGGTGCCACACTCTGTCTGCTAAGTCTATTTTTGGTATTCACTGGGAGTTTCATCACTCTGCTCCCCCTGCTGCTCTGCCGCATGCCCTCATTTCCTTGCCCCAGCGCGATGGGGCCAGACTGCACTCTTCCTGCACTGTCTCCAGTGCTGTCCCTCGCAGTGTCGTGGTTCAGTGCAGGAAGCCATGTCTCTTGGTGGGGCCAGCGCTATGGTCCTCCCTATGCGTTGTCTGTTCTGAGCAAGAACATCGTCCTTGGGGCTTGGTGGGCCAGGATGTCCTCTCCTCCCTCTCCATCCCTTTGCGTTTCTCCCATGTGCTCTAATATGACACGCCCCTCTCAAGATATAGCCCCAGTGGTGTCCTCTGAAGTGCATTCTTCAGAGCGGGGGTAGGGGGAGGGCGTCCAGGTATTTGGGATCGGGGCCGACCCCACAGACCTTTTTATTGGTTCCCTGGTACCTACGGGTATGTTGTATTCATGTCTTGGTGCATCGGGTTGAAACCTGGTCTCTCTCTCCTTCTCCTGTGGAGATATAAACAATACCCTCCTTTGGGTGGATTAGTGCCCAGCTCCTCACCCATCACTGATGTTTTGGGTTTTTTTTCCCCTCTTTCTTTCCCCCTCTTATTTTGTTGGCTGCCATATACATCCCTAGATTGGGTTTGGCCCCTGCCATAGTTGTTGGACCTCACCCCAGGGATGTATGTACATAATAGCTTTTCCCGTATGCCCCATTTTTTGGGGGGGGTTCTTTGTTTTCTTGGGGCTTTTTTAAACTTATCTCAGTGGACTCATGTTGTACTTGTCCTTTTGTGCTTGACTTATTTCACTTAGCATGATTTCCTCCAGTGCTTCTCATGTGGCAATGTGCTTCATGCATTTATGACTGCATTTTAGGGATGCATAGTACTCCATTGTATGTATGTATCGGTTTTTTGATCCATTCATCTGTTCATGGAAATTTGGGTCGTTTACAACTCCTTGCAATTGTAAACTTTGCTGCGATGAATATTGGGGCACAGATGTCTGGCTGTGGTTTATTTCTTGCCTCTTCTGGGTATATGCTCAGTACAGGGATTGTTGGGTCATATGATAGCTCAATCTCCATCTGTTTTAGATATGGCCCAAACTAATCTATTTCCATAATGACTGTACATACCTACAGGTCCACCAGCAGAGGTATACGAGTTCCTATCTCATGACACCTCCTCCAACACTTGTTACTTCCTGGCTTTTTGAATTGGGCTATCTTTGTGGGTGTTAGGGAGTATCTCATAGTTGTTTTAATTTGCATTTCTCTTATGGCTAAAGATCAGAAACAGTTTCTTATATGTTTATTTGCCATTCAGATTCCTGCCCCTGTGAAACTTCTGCTCAGGTCCTTTTCCCACCTCCTCAGTGGGCAGTTAGTTTTTTCTGAGTGTAAGCTTGCAAAGTATTATAGATTTTAGTAATAAGGCCTTTGTCTGATGTGTCATTGCTAAAGATGTTTTCCCAGTCTGTGGGCTTTCTAATTACTCTCTTGGTGAACTCTTTCAATGTACACAGGTGTTTGATCTTCAGTATATCCCACTTGTCAATTTGTGACTCCTCTGTGTTTGTATCCTTCCCTATTTCTGATAGCCTATGCCAAGGTTCTCCCAATTCCCAATTGGGTTTGTCTCAATTCCCTCATTAATGACCCTAGTAGTTTGGGGTTTTACCTCAAGGTCTGTGATCCACCTTGAGATTATTCTTGTGCATGGAGTGAGGTAAGGGTCTTGCTTCATTTATATACACATTTTTTTCAGTTTTTTCAATTCTTTGTAGAAGGATGGTGGTATTTGTATCGTGTTAGCATTAAATTTATATGGTGCCTTGGGCAGAACTGACATCTTTACTATATTGAGTCTTTCAATCCATAATCATGGGATATACTTCCATTTGTTGAGGTCACTCTTGGTTTCTTGTAAGTGTTCTATAGTTTTCCTTGTACAAATGTTCTTTTTTTAATGTCAGGTATATCCCTAGATATTTCAATTTGTGCTTGGCTATTATACAGGGTACCACCTTTTTGATCCCCTCTTCTGCTATCTTGTCTGATGTGTATAGCAGTCTAATAGACTTCTGTTAGTTGATATTGTATCCTGCCACTCTGCCATATTCCTCTATTGCTTCCAACACTCCACTTGTGGAGTTTCAGGGATTTTCGATGAACATCATATCGTCTGTGAAAATGATAGTTTTGCTTCTTTCTGCCCCTTTGTGTCTTTTCTTTGTCTTATGTTGTTAGCTAGGACCTCAAGTACGATGTTAAAATAGGAGTGGGGACAATCTTTGTCTGGTCCCCTTTTTCAATGGAATTGATTTTGTCTTTTCTCCATTGACTACCACTTTGGCTGTTGATTTTTCATATACAGCTTGTATAATATTGAGGAATTTTCCTTCTATTCCTATATTTTTGAGTGTCTTAAACAGGAATGGATGTTGGATGTGGTTGAATGCTTTTTCTGCATCTATCAATATTATCAT
Organism: Tenrec ecaudatus; assembly: GCF_050624435.1. NCBI lineage: Eukaryota > Metazoa > Chordata > Mammalia > Afrosoricida > Tenrecidae > Tenrec > Tenrec ecaudatus. The sequence continues at coordinate 150,443,424 of NC_134531.1, read as the reverse complement.
GTTGTTCTTATAATTTTTCCTGTCAATGTGGCAAATATTACTAATGGATGTTTGTATGTTGAACCATCCCTGCATCCCTGGTATGACTCCCACTTGGTCATGGTGAATTGTCTTTATATGCTTTTGTATACTATTGGCCAATATTTTTTAAAGATTTTTGCATCGATGTTCATTAGGAATACGGGTCTGTAGTTCTCAATTCTTGTGGGATCCTTTCCCGCTTTAGGTATCAGAGTTATACTAGCTTCATAGAGTTTGAGAGCTTTCCATCTTTTTCTATGTTCTGAAAGAGTTTGTGTAAGATTGGTGTCAGTTCTTCCCTGAATGCTTGGTAAAATTCTCCTGTGAAGCCATCTGGTCCAGGGGATTTTTTGTTGGTAATCCCTTGACAACCTTGTCTATTTCTTCCATTGCTATGGGTCTGTTGAGGTTCTTGAAGTCCATCTGGGATAGTTTAGGATGGGATTGTTTTTCCAAGTATTTGTCCATGTCTTCCAAGTTGTTGAATTCATTAGAGTACAGGACTTAATATTACTGTGTAATCATCCTTTTAATTCATGAGGGTCCTTTGTAATGTCCCATTTCATCCCTCATTATTGCTATTGAAATTTGTTCCTTCCTTTCTTTGGTTATGTTTGCCAGTAGTCTATCAATTCTGTTAATCCTTTCAAAGAACCAACTTTTAGCTGCATTAATTTTTCCCATAGTTTTCTTGTTTTCCCTCTCCTGTATTTCAGCTCTGATTTTTATTATTTCTCTCCTTTGGCTATTAGTATGATTGTTCTGTTGACTCTGCTCCAATTGGTGTAAGTTTTGTGCCATCATATCAACCACAATTCTCATTTCCTTTTTCATGTGTGAATGTATTGCTATCAGCCTTCCTCTGATAAAATCTTTTGCCGTATCCAACAGGTTTTGGTTAGTCGTATTTGCATTCTCATTGGTTTCTAGAAACTTCCTGATTTCATGTCTGGTCTGGGCCAATACCCACTCCTTTTGCAATAGAGAATTATTCATCCTCCAATTGTTTGCCCTTGTTTTCTTCGTCATCCTGTTGATTTCCAGCCTCCTGACACAGTGATCAGAGAAAGATGTCTGTACAATCTCTATGTGTTTGTATTTACTCAGGTTCAACTTGTGTTCCAGCGTGTGGTCTGTCTTTGAGTATGTGCCATGTGGATTTGAAAATAATGTGAATTCCCCCCCCCCCTTTTTTTTTTAATTTGGGTGGATAGCTCTGAAAATATCTTTCAGGTCAAGTTGTCCAATTGTGCTGTTTAGCTCTGTAGCCTCCTTGTTGAGTTTATTTTGCTGTGATGAGTCTTTTTCAGAATGCGGGGTGTCACTTAATATAATTGTTAAGCCTGTGATTTCTTTTATCATCTTTTGGAGTGTTTTATTAATGAATTTTGTGCCTCTCTCATTAAGTGAATATATATTTATTATGCTCATGGTTCTTGGGCTACTATTCTCTTGATCATTATATAGTACCCCTCCATGTCTCTTGTTATGACTTGTACCTTGAGATCAATTTTGACAGAGATTAAGATTGCTACCCCTGGCTTTTTTGCATTGCCATTTGCTTGGTATATCTCTCCAGCATTTAATTCTCAACCTGTTTTGTCTGCAAGCTTGCGATGTGTCCCCTATAGCCAGCAGATCAATTGGTTATGTTTTCTGAGCCAGTCTGTTAGCCTCTGCCTTTTAATGCTTGGGTTCAGTTCCTTGATATTTGTTGTTATTACATCCATTTGTGGACTCTGTGGTGTCATCTTGCACCTTTTGTTTTGGGTGTTTTCCTACTACCTATCTTATCAGCAGTGGTGGGGAGGGGGTGGTAGGTTCCCCCGGCCCCATGCAGGGTCCCAAGACAAGCAGGACCTCCTCAGCTGTGTGTACGATCACTGAGAGCAGAGCTGGGCTCATTGTCCTAGCTTGTGCCAGGAGGTTGATGCCCTAATAGCTCAGAGATTTGGGGATCTTTTTTCCCCTGGCGAGCTGGAATTGAATTAAGCTATTCTGAAACTGAAGCTGCTCCAAGGGTCTTTGTTATGTGATGGCCTCTGGACTCTAGCTAACTTCTGGCCTTCCTTAGCATGGGCTCCCTTAATATGCTAATGTATGCTAAAGTACTCATTATACCAGTTGCCTTGGAATTAAACAATGAGCCTGGGATTTGAAGTTTTTACCAAGAAAATTTTTTTCTATATATTTTATATTGGGCTTATGGGGCGCCCTGATTTGGGGGCTGTCATGCTGATACCCAGAGGAGGAGATCCAGCTTATAAGAGAGGTTGTTTTCTTCTCTGCCAACTGGAACTGAATTCACCCCTATCCACTTATTTTCAGCCACATTGACCTAACTCGGGTAAATTTCCATACTTCTTTTTCAATTGCTCCAAATCTATGACTACCTGCGGAGCCTTTGAGCTGAAGGCAGCTAACAATTAGGGGAGCTCTGGTGTGGGGTCCTGTGGCTAGCTTTCAGAGGTACTCCTCATATCTGGGATTATGCCCCCTTGAGGGCATCAACCAAGTGGAAATCGCTACTTGCTGCCAAACTAGGGTGCAGGTAGCTGCTGAGCTGGAGCCCAGCAGCCCAGCACGCCGAACCTAGAGTGATTTAGTGCGTTCTTGGTTCACTTTGTAAGTGGAAATCAAAATAAGCAAGGTTCAGGACAGATTCTAGTACCCTGATTCTAATTTCAGGACTCCGCCTCCCAGTCTCCTTCACCTTACCTCCCAATTTTCTGGTCTGGCAGCAGGAGCTCCGGGTGGGTGAATCTAACTAGATGCCATTTTCTTCCGTCTCTCCACACATACATACTTTTGTTAATTTCTAGACTAAAAATAATTAACATCTGCAGAGCCACATGCTTCCCTGATCCTAGTCTTCCTCTTCATAAAAATAATGTCTGAAAGAAATCTATCTGACAGACTTGCCTGTCCTGAAAGAAAGTGCATTGAAGGGGGGTGAAACTGAGATCAAATCACTCCTGCATTCAGAAACATGGGAGCTTTCAGTCAGCAAATCAACAGTGAACCCATGGCTCCACCAGGCTTCTTCCAAGACGTTATCCCATATGTAAACTGGAACAAGTGGGTAAAAACACATGAATAAAACTAGTCCTTGTAACATCATTTGTGATAACATAAGACCAGAACAACAAATAATGCCCAGTTAAGGATTTAGTAAAGAAGGCATGGTACATGTAGCCAGTAATTTGCATATTGCTATTAAATAATTTCTCATATAAATAAATAATATATCTCTAAGTTCTAGAGCTCAGTGAAATATAAGTAACCAAAAACATAGTAGCATGTAATTTAAAAATTGATGATAAGAAAATTAGTGTCTAGATATCTTGAGGAAGAGAGATATTTGTGTTTCTGTACTTATCTTTTTGTCACTATTTGAATTTTCCACCCAGGTACCTTTCAATGAAAAAAACTAGTATACAAAATGACTAATAAACTTAAAACGAAAATAATTATTTCTTTAGATATGCTCTTTTGATCATAAGTTATCATAGGATAGATGAAGTAGACTTTTCAATATTGTTGGGGAGGAAATTGTGAGAAATAGTCACTACCTAGAGTGACACAACTAGTGTGTATGCTCGACTACTGATGGAAAAGTTGGCAGTTCAACCACCTGGATGGTTAGAGTTTGCATCACCTTGGCTGAACCTGGATTCTCAGTGGTGTGCAGTTAAACTTTCATTACCCTCATGATGTAATATAGCAGCATACAATCAACTCCATAGGAGTTGATTCTTTTGCACTCCATAATCAACTCCAACAGTGACATCTTTTGCTGCGATCTATACAGTCCGCAGTTGAAAACCACCAGCTGCTCTGTGAGAGAAAGAGGGGTTTTCTACTCTCATGATAAGTTACAGTCTCAGAAACATACAGAGGCAGCACTACTCTGTCCCGCAGGGTTACTGTGAGTTGGCATTGACTTGGTGGCAGTGAGTTTTTCAAGAATCAGCTCCACAATGGGATCTGCTATGAGCAGCCAACCAGTTCGTTGTGAGAGGAATAGGGTGGGATGCAACACCCTAACTCAGAACACAGCCCTGAGGCAATCATCTGAAGGGAAGTTTCCTCAGGGGAGTGGCCTCCTTTCAATATCAGTGGATGCTGTGCAAAGTTGGTTTGCTTTTACTGGATCTAGATCCTGCATCTGGGTCATAGACCTCCGATTCTTTGGACTCGAGCCAATGGCCTGCCAATCCTGGGAAGCAGCAGCAGCCCTACCATCTGATCTGCGGACCTTAGGTTCACTCACCTCTGCAACTTCAGGCCTGTCATAATCCTGCTTAGCTTGAGTTTATCACTTATACAAATCAGGAGAAGCCATCAGCCTGACATTGGACCCATGAACTGGAAACATGCCCAGACATGGAACTTGACCACTTCTACAATTCTGTGAGTGATTTATTGATGTAAATACACATATACACGTATACATATAAATATATATACAAATATATAACCTTCATTGGTTTTACTTCTACACTAACCAACAGCACCACACTAAAAAGGTCTGGAGATCTGCTTCTATACATATTACAACCAAGAAAACCCTAAGGAACTTGATTCCAATATATAATACCTGAGGTCACCCTGAGTCAGAATTGACTCACTAGCAATAAGCAACATAATGGAATAGGACCAGGACTATATGATATACTGCACCGTCTCCACAGCAGTACAGAAAACAATTCAGAGTGGCCACTTTCTAGTCAGACAGGTGCAAGGTAAAATCTTGGATCTAATACTAATCTTATGAGATCTTTGAGTCTCATTTTTATCATCTATGAAATGGGGTAATATAAGTTTCTTACATTCTTGAGGTAACGATCAAATAAGATGAAGTAGTTAGCACAGTCTTGTTTATAGTAAATCAGTAAATGGACACATCTAGCTACGTATATGGATAAACAAATAGATATTGTTAAAAACACATTCTAAATAGGCTGATCTTCTTTGATCCTATTGTTTCTTTCTTGCATTAACCCTGAACACTATCACCCTATATCTGTCATTGTAATAGCAAACTGGAATGCTTAGCAGTCAATAGACCTGAGTTTGAATCCCAGTTCTACAATTAACTAGTGGGTAAAAGTCTGAAGCAGGCAAAGTTTTTTACCTCTTCAGTCTTTTTAAAAACAATTTATAAGAATATAACAATGTCTACTCACCAGGATATGATCAGATCAAAAAATAGCAATGATCCCTACCCTCCTGAAACAGTCTCAAGTCTCTGGAAAGAGGCTAGCAGGACTGTTCCTGCATGGGTCCTTGATTTAACTCATTGTATCAATATCTTTCCAGGAAAGGCTTCTATATAAACCATGATCTTTTTCTCACTCAACTTCATTCTATCAAATAAGTCCAGTTCTTATCAATCTTTAAACCCGATAGTATTCACTAATCTTTAAACTACACCCATTTCTCCTTTATATCTCATTTCACCAAATAATTCCATTAGAATCTCTCTTTCATTCTCTCTCTCTTCTTCTCCTCCATCTCCTTCTCTTCCTTCTCCTCCTCCTCCACCCCCCTTTCTTCTTCTTCTTCTTCTTCTTCTTCTTCTTCTTCTTCTTCTTCTTCTTCTTCTTCTTCTTCTTCTTCTTCTTCTTCTTCTTCTCTATCTCTATCTCTCACAGGTGTAATAGTTAAGTTTTGTGTCAATTTTGCTGAGCAAATTTCTCAGTAGCTTGACAGGTAAGGCCTAAATTTTCCACCTCCCTCCCATGCTGTGACCTAACACAATGTAAGCAAATCCATATTGGATCTACACTGAATAGCCTATCAGTTGTAGGAATATTAGGGTAGAACGTAACCTCCTTACTCAGGTCATAGACCTGATGCTATTGAAATGAAGTTTCCTTGGAAGTGTGACCTACTTCCTATATAATTAGATGCTATGAAATAGCTTGTTTACCTTTTGCTGGGTCTTGATCCTGCCTTTAAATTGAGCTCTGGTTCTTCAGACTTAAGCCAATGGCTTACCATATTACTTGCCAATCCCAGGAGCTATAAGTAGCTGCTATTTAGCCCACCACCCTTAGATTCATTCTCCTCTACATATCCACCAGCCTATAGTATTCCTATGTATCTGAGTTCATCAGCCTCCAAAGATACACATGTCAGAATCCTCCAGCTTAACATCTGACCTATAAGCTTGGGACCTACTTGGAATAGGAGTAGATGCCCATTTCAATAACCGTGTTACCATTTTCTTTCTTTCTTTAATCATTTTATTGGGGGCTTATAGAACTCTTATCATAATCCATACATACATCCATTGTGTCAAGCACATGTGTTCATTTGTTGCCATCATTATTCTCAAAACATTTGCTTTCTACTTGAACCCTTGATATCAACTCTTCATTTTCCCCCTCCCTCCCCACTCCCTGTCCTCATGAGTTCTTGATAATTTATAAATTATCATTATTTTGTCATATCTTACACTGTCCAACATCTCCCTTCACCCACTTTTTTATTGTCCATCCCCCAGGGAGAGGGTTATACGTAGATCCTTGTAATCAGTTCCCCCTTTCTACCCCACCTTCCCTCCACCCTTCCAGTATCACCACTCTTACCACTGGTCCTGAAGTGTTCATTTGTCCTGGTTTCCTTGTGTTTCCATTTCCTATCTGTGCCAGTGTACATCCTCTGGTCTAGCCTGATTTTTAAGGTAGAATTGGGATCATAATAGTAGGGAGGAGGAGGCATTTAAGAACTAGAGGAAAGTTGTATGTTTCATTGTTGCTACTCTTCACCCTGACTGGCCCGTCTCCTCCCTTAGACCCTTCTACAAGGGAATGTCCAGTTGTCTACAGATGGGCTTTGGGTCCCCACTCCACACTGGCCCTCATTCCCAATGATATGATATTTTTGTTCTTTGAAGCCTGATACTTGATCCCATCAACACCTCATGATCACACAGGTTGATGTACTTCTTCCATGTGGGCTTTGTTGCTTCTGTGCTAGATGGCCACTTGTTTACCTTCAAGCCTTTAAGACCCCAGATGCTATATCTTTTGATACCTGGGCACCATCAGCTTTCTTCACTGCATTTGCTTATGCACCCACTTTGTCTTCAGCAATCCTGTCGGGAAGGTGAGCATCATGGAATGCCGGTTTAATAGAACAACGTGTTCTTGCAGTGAGGGAGTACTTGGGGGAGACCCAATGTCCATCTGTGACCTTAATACTAAGCCTATACATATATGCACATAGATTTATTTCCCCATCATCATATATAAATATATTTGCATATGTACATGCCCATAATTAGGCCTCTACAAATGCCCTTTGCTTCCTAGTTCTTTATTTCCTTTTACTTTCCTCTTGTCCTACTATCATACTCAGCATTCATTTGGGTTCCAGTAATTCCTCTTGATTACATTGCCTTGATCAAGCCCTGCCAGGCCTCTTACACCCTCCTTGCCACTGATTTTGGATCATTTGTTCCCTTGTCCCTGGGTTGGTCCCAACCCCCCATTTCCTTTCTCCTACCTCCCCTTCTCTAGTATTCCCCTCGAAACATTGGTCCCGTTCTTTTCATCTCTGAATTATTTATCCCGCCATTTTTAAAATATAAATTTCCCCGTGTGTGTAATTAGTTTGCTAAAGCACCCAGTCTAAGACAATAATCATCCAACTCAAACTACCAAAGTTCTACTCTCATTAGAGTCTACTAGATTTAGAAATGTCTATTTCTGAGAGGAATCAGATTGGAGCTTGTTCTAGTTTCAAATTAAAACGTTTCATGGACAGTGTCTGATGTGTGCAGTCTGGGGGAGGTGGGGTGATGAATGTGCAGTCAGATATACATACATACAAGAAGAAATTGTTGCATATAAGTCCCCCGCTCTGGTTAGGATGTAGCAAAAATACCTGCACAGCTGGGCAAAAGATTCAGCATTTTTTTCCTTCTTCTTCTTCTTTTTAATTGTTTTCATGTTACTTGAATTAACACAGTGCACTGAGCACTTTCCTTTGCATGTGTAGACACAACTCTTTTTAAATCTGTATTAAAAAATAGAATTGGCAGTGACTTTTGCTCCCGTGTGAGCTTGCCAAAAAGGTTGGGAATGAACATGCTCCTTCCTGCCTCTCTTGGCTGTGTTCCCTTTTAGAAGTTGATGGAGACAGAATCCTTCTCTTCCCCAACTGGCCCTTGAGCAGTAAATGGACTCAGGGGTGGGGTATAAGAGAAGGGGCCTGGCCTTTCATAATCAAGGAGGTGTGGTGTAGAAATATCAGGTGCGGGCAATGAAATTTTCGAGTTCCTGTTCAAGTTCCCATGCTGCTGTTTAATCCTTAATCATCCCTCTTGGCAAAATGCCCATTGCTACTGCTTGCTTAAAATTGGAAAGGACTAACTGCCTCTATCTGTATATTCTCCATGGTCATGCTTACCTTAACACCCACAGGCTTCCCTATCTGATCATTTTGACCTCATAGATTCTTATTTGCTTCCAAGAAGTCTCTTCTATTTTCTCCTTATAGTCTAAACTTTTCTTAATCCCAAATGACAGCAAAGTGGGAGCTATTTGAACTTTTCTGTGGAGAAATGAGATATTAGTTGAATTGTACATCCATGTCTCTAAATGAGATTAATTATCAGTGGGGGTTGTTGCCATGAGCAGACATGCCTTCATCACAGTCACTGTAAGCAGACCAAACTCACTAACACTGAGCCAATTCTGACTCAAGTCACCTTAAGTGTGGTATTGTATTTTCCTTAAAGAAATAAAAAGACAATGAATAATCATCACTCTTCAAATCTTCTGTACCAAAAACAAAAAGAAAATGTCAGACCATTTCAGCAAATTAAAATGGAAATTTGAGGGCTCTTATGATCTGAGACATGTCATCCACTTGAAGACTTGCTCAGAAGAGAAAGACCATTGCTCTCTCCAGGAATGCAAGTGTAAGTCCACCTAAGTCATGGAGTAAACCAAAATCCCAAGGTGAATTAATGCTATGCTAAGGTAGCAAAGGCCACCCCAGATCCTTGTTCTTCATGCCAGAGAGTCTCTTTCCCTCAACTGTCTTCCTTCTAATGCTTGACTGCTACCGTTCATGCAAAACCCCATTATTGCAGGAGGGAAAGCACAATGAGTGCCTAATGACTGGAAGTCAATTTGTTGATTCTTTCCCTCTCTTAAAATAGTGTGTTCTTTCCATTGTTGTTGTTGATCCTATTGTAGATAAATAGATACAATGAGTATGCATTACTTGGAAAGCAATTTTAGTTTCTTGCTTCATGATAAGATTTGTGATAGCACACAATCGCTTCAAGCGAGGGAGGAAGAAGAATGTTGGGTTGAATATGGAGAGACAAAAACAAGACAGACAAAGGCGTGGCATACCTAATCTTCAGTAGTGTTGGGCCAGGACAGAAGTGCTCACCAAGACTAAGGTGAAATAAGGAGTCGGCACAATACCAAAGGGACACACCAAGTTCGATAGGGGGCCTGTCCTGCTCTCCTATAGATTGTCTACACATATCAGCTCTATAGGTTTAACAGGGCCTTCACTTGATATTTGTACTTGAGTTTAATTACCCATTCATTGTAAGGAATTCTGTTTTATAAAATCCTACCCAGTTTCCAATTCTGGAAGCATCCCCGGAGTCCATCAGTTAGAAGGAGATGAAAGCCTTGCGCATGGGCATAGGGTGGGGAGGGGACCACTGGGAAGTCCTCAGAGGACAGACAAATGAAAGGAATGCTGTGACTTGTATGACCTTAACGAACACAATTTAACCTCCTCGAGACTCTGTTTGGCAATAGTAATACAGAGAAAAAATTCTCACCCCGAATACCGGAGATCCAGGTTTGAGTCCCAGTCAGGGAACCTGATGCACGGTTGCTCCTCCTCTGTCAGTGGAGGCATACATGTTATGATGCAGAACGGGTTTAGTGTGGCTGCCAGACAAAGATGAAATAGGAAGAAGAGCCTGGCAATACAGCTTCCAAAAACCAACCAATGAAAACCCTATCAGTGTTTACAACACTCAAACCAAACTGGTCCATTATTGACTGTAAGGACACCACAGATCAGAGAGCAGCTTCTTCTTTGTTGTGCACAAAGTCCCCACTGAGTGAAGGGCACTGACAACCCCTAACAACGAGACTGTTTATTGGTAAAAAGAGATTAGATCTCCTGCTACAGGAATTGTTGACTTACAGTCCTTAAACTTATGGTGTTATGAGACTGCCAAAAAATTAAAAATAACAGACTGCAAAAGAAAAACATCTAGATCTTGAGTCATAAAAATACAAATAAATACATTAGTTAGGAGCAGTGACAACCTTGCTCTATATGATAAAACTTTGATTCCCCCTAAGTAGTGCTTTCAGTCGGAGACACTTTACCCAAAGAGATACTGGCAAACTCGAGGTCATCTAGAGAACAGAGGTGGGGAGTGCTATCATTTCTCTTGACAGTGCAACATGGGTTGGAAAGGTTTAAAAAAGACTCGCCACGGCTTAGGCAATTGTAAATGTCCTTATTGCTTTTAACACAGCCAAGTTTCAGGTGTTGGATCAATGGTCCAGGGATGGTAGCACTCCGTGATTCCCTTGACCTTTGCCCTCCTGGTGGAAAGATGGGTATCAGAACTTAGGCATCTCGCTCCTGTTGAAGCAGGAAAGGGAACGGAGGAATGCCGCCTGGGGGGTCTGCCCAGGTGGTGAGAAGTGCCAACACGTTCTCTGAGAAGGCTCCTGGAAGAGTTTTGCTTACATTTTGTGTGTGAGAATTGTTTCTCCTGGGCACCCTTACCTGAAAAAAACGTTGAGAAATGAGTATTTGATGGAAAGTGGAGAGGAACGAAATCATTAGTAGCTACATTGGCACGATCTGCCACCATGACTATTTATTTCTTCTTCCTTTTTTGAAAATGGAAATATTTCAGGTAATTTTTAAGTACACAGAGTGAGCATCTGGTTGGTCTAATTTAGTTGAGGATCCATCCCTAATCAATCTGCTATATATGGCAAAGCCATGAACATGCTTTTGTGACTTTATTATTATAAACATTTTCATATGCATACCCAGTTTAAAAATACAACCAAAGCTTTCTATAAAATCTTTATTAGTTTTATTTTTCTATCCTGGATCCAGATTCAATTACTATCCAGAATCTGATATCGGTCATTGCCACCCATGTCTGCATGATATATTATCATTTTATAGGTAGATAGCTGGCATTATCGGAATTGTCTTAACGTTCTGTGCAAAGGGTGTCGTACTAGAACATAGCGGTCTTCGACTTCGTTTCAGCTTATTGTGATATTGAAACTTACCAATGTACTTCTAATTCATCCCATGTCATTGCTATATAATAATATTGCTTGGTGACCACAGCATAGTTCGCTTCTCCATTCTTTTACTGATGGACATTTGATTGTTTACCGTTCTTTGCTATGACAACGATAATAATGCAATATGCTTCTCTGTGCACCTCTTTCTGCAGGTGTGCAGTCATTCTCTAGGGAGGTCATCGGCCCAACGATGGAATTGTTGGATCAAAAGACCAACATTCCTTAATTATACTAAATATTAGCTGGTGCCTCTCAAAACTGATTTAGCACATATCCTTCCACCAGCACAGAAATTGCTGTACATTCTCCCTAACCTTTAAGATTCGCAGGCCTTTCCGTTTTTGCCAATATCAGGAGTTTAAAGCGCTGTTCACTGTCACCTTGATTTGCGTTTCCCTAATCATTAATGAAGGAATCCTGGATGAACATCAGGCTGCTGACTGAGTGGTCTGTAGTTCAAACCCACCAACTGTGGCACAATATAAAAAAAACTTGGAAATCTGCTCCCATAGAGGTTTCATAAAACAAAATAAAACCCTCCCCTGGAACAGATGATGGGTTTGAACTGCCAACCTCTCAGCACTTACCCCATCATCAGGACTCCTTCCATAATATTACAGCCTAGAAAACTCTGTAAGGTAGGCCTGTCATATAGGCAACAGATCATTAGGTAAGAAGTTGGATTAACTAGGTCCTCCTCTATTTTCTGAGATTTTAAAATATGCAATATAGCATCTTAATTAATTTTCTATTTTCTTAAAACTTCAAAATTATATGTGAGATCTACATCTATATATCTGATGGTTTTCATATATCAAATTCCACAATCACTCACCAAATGCCATAAGCCTGACCCTTGATTACGTCTGTGAATAATTTCATCAATCATGTCCATTATGGCATTTTCACCTGACATACCCCTTCGTGTTATGACAGAAGGAGCCCAACCTCTCATTTCATGCAGATGATCTAATGTGTTGCACCATGATTCCTGAAAAAGCATGAAGCAACATTTGCTCCCTATGCCAACATTACTGTATAAGGAGGAAAGGACAGTTGTGAATTCACCCCCTCCGTTGCCTTACAGACCTCTGCAATCTTGCACCACCATGTTTAGATTTAGGGGTTCCATATACTTAAAAACACTTATCTTTTCCTACAGTCTCAAACGTAAAAGCAGGGAAAGGCCTTAAAATACCTTGTTTGCCCAAATGAGGCATCTACTACTATTAGGGAGCTGTAGGAGTTACATAATCTGTTGTCACTTTAAGAGGATTAAGAGTGAAGGGGCAGAGTTCCAGCCTGTCAAGCAGGCCATGTTTGAAGGCACTAGGAAGATAAATGGCTCGCTGGAGGTGAGACACATGCTCACTTCCTGTGAGGCATGCTTGCTGACAAGACTCGTGAAGCTATACTAGTGCCCTGAGCTGAAGGTACCACATGGAGGCCCCAGCCAGTGCTGAGATGCTTCCACTGCCACTGGATCCACAACACTCCCCACCCACTGGCCTGTGATCTTCATGCATTTGGTGTCATTGCATGTGTTTTGTGAGTCTCAAGAGGCATTGGTATCAGACATATGGGCTAATACTGGATGTAAGGACTTGATCTGGACTGGGCTGGGGTGTTTTCTCAATATTCACTTGCTCTTGTATATAAAGTTCTTTCTTATATGCATATGAGTGTCTATGAATTTTATTTCTCTAGTATACCCAGACTAACACAGTAGTATCCAGAACTGAAGAGCAATCCTCTTCTATTTTCTGACTATCTTGTCTTTAGACCATAAATTTTAAAGGTAGTCAGCAAACATTTATTTTGTGCCTACTGGGAATGTTACTCTATGCTAAAGTTAAAGCCTGGCATGATGTGCAAGTGATCTAGGCTCTACTCTCCAGGTACTTACAGTGCTATTGGAGAAAGCGTTCACATGTATAAACAGAGCTAAGGCAATATGGCAAAGTTCCTGGGAGGCACAAAATATTAAGTTCTAGCCAAAAGGTTGTTGGTTCAAACCCACATAGAGGCACATCAGAAGAGAGGCATGATGATCTGCTTCCAAAGTATCACAATCTTAAAAGAACTTGATAGAGAAGTTATCTACACTCATAGGGTGGCCATGAGTCAGAATTGATGAACAACAACAAAGTAATATGACATAAATGAATGAAAGCTCAGAATTTGGTGCCTAGTGGTCATCAAAAGTAGCCTTGGTGGCAGAGTGAACTGTGAATTGAGCTGCTAACCGCAGGGGCAGCAGTTTGAAAGCACCGGCTGCTCTTTGGGAGAAAAACGAGGCTTCCTGCCTCTGTGAAGCTTGACAGCCCCAGAAAGCCACAGAGCCGTTCTACTCTGCCCGATAGGGTTGCTGTGAGTCAGGATTTAACTCAACGGCACGAGTTCATTTTTTATTTGAGAGTAGACATCACAATATCTAAATCCATCCTCAGGGTCCGTGCATGGACCAAACCCCTAGTGAATCCCCTCCGATCATAGTTGAAGGATATGAATAACCCCGTTATTCAACAGAGAACATTGTACCAAGGATCACAGGAGATACAGTTTGATCAAAGTGTAATGTCTTATTAGTTGATCTTCTTGTTGACCCAATTTAAAGCCATTTCTGTTTTAAAAAATGAAAGTGAAGGTGCGATACATGTGTATTAAGCCTCTGGTGAGTCCCTTCTGACCATGGACCAAGCTGGGAATAATATGACTAACGTGCAGAATGCTTTGGAGAGTAGATTGTTGCAGACAGGTTAAAATTGGCACTCTGTCATTTGTTCTCTCTATGATCCATTTACATTTGTTCCAATGTCTAATATTTTCTGCTTTCTTTTCAATTGAGGTTTTTAACTTAGTTTGTTTTGCTTAGTTATTCTTGTTGGTTTGGGGAGGTTGTTTGCTTTCTAATGTTTTTCTTTTTTGTTATTGATCATTTTATGAAGGAGGCTCTTACAGATCTTATGACAATCCACAATTCAATTGTATTAAGCACACTTGTAAATATGCTGCCATCATCATCTCCAAAGCATTTTCTTTCTACTTGAGCCCTTGATATCAGCAACTCTTTCTACCCTCTCCCCCACCCAACCTCCCACCCTCGTGAATCCCTGATCAATTACATATTAGTATTGTTATTTTGTATCTTACACTGTCTGTTGTCTCCCTTCACCCACATTTCTATTACTTGTCGCCCTCAGGAGGGTGTGTTGATCTTGTTCTGTATATGAAATCCAGGGTTGATGCACCACTAGAGACAGTAACTGGTTAAAGGATTCCTTGGGTAGGGGAGATTGCGGGAAAGTAGGGAGCTAATAGCAATGAGTACAAGAATGAAGGAAAGTTCTCAAGCTGATTATGATGACGATTGTACAATTCTCTTTGATGTGATTGAACTGTTGCATTGTGTGATATGTGAATTACATGCCAATAAAACTGTTGGGGGAAAAGTGGTTCCTTCTATGGTTGTACATAATTAACTTAATCAATGTCACTACATTGTATGTCAAAAGGTTGAATTGGCAAGTGCTTTATTGTGAGTTTTTATATGTGTTTAAGCAAAAATAGAAATTTTTATTAAATTGATATTTTATTAAAATATCAATCTAAGAAACTTCATTAAATAAAAATATCAACATGTGCAGCTATTGTTTCTCACCATATCTTCCACTGAGGTCTCTGCAGTTCTGAAGTCAGTGTAGCCATCTCTCTGAAGAACCCCAGTGGTCCTGTTGACTGCCCACCTCAACGGCAGTGTTTCAAACCCACCTGCTGCTCTGTGGAAGAGAGATCGGGTCATCAGCTGCAGTCAAGATTTACAGGTGCAGAAACCCAGCTAGGGCCACTTTGAGGAGAACTGGTGGGACAGTAGGTGTGGATTTTTAATCCTGCCCTGAAGAATGTTGTGCTCTTCAATAGGTATCATATTAAAACCGCCATTTTGGCATCCTTGGGAGATGCGAGTCCTGTTCCTTTCCATGTCCTTTGAATTGGGGGTATCAAAAAGAAGTCTGAAGGGACACAATTGGGGCTGAGGTCAGGTTTCCTAATGAAATTCTGATAGGACAGCCGTTGGGACCCTTGAAGAATGAACAAGTGCACTGTCATGATGGAAAACAATTTCTCAGAGCAAATGTCCTGACCTTTTTTTTTATCATTAGTGCAATTTTCAATTAAAAAAAAATTTTTCATAAGAAGTTTTTGTGATAGGCCAGGTTGACTAGAGAAACAAATCCAGAGACACTCCTCTATGTATAAGAAACAGCTGTATATCAAGAAGTAATTATATATCAAGAAAACATCTCAGCCCAGTCTAGAGCAAGTATTTAAGTCCAATATTAGTCCATAAATCCGTCTTTGGACTTAGGCAGCCACATCATGCAGTATGCAGGAAGATCACAGGCTGCAAAGTCTTGTGGATCCAATGGTGGCGGATGCATCAAAAGGATCACACAGGTCTCAGCATGACTTTCTGGCATGAAGGTGAAGGCAGAGAGAGAAAATGGCCCACGTCCAGAGAGTCACTTATCTCAGAGGCACCCAAATGAGGTCATCAGGCTGCCACCTGATTGACAAGGTAAACCACACCCATATTTCTTGTTCGTGCCTTGTTGGCACAAAAAAGTCCTCTCACAGTCTTTATAGTCACCTTGATTTCTTCAGGAAATATATCAGAATTGCCCATTGAGAATCCCCCAAAAAACAATTTCCATAACTGTCTGAGCTGATCTCTCTGTCTTGAATTTTATTAGGCAGGCAGATCACCTCTGAAACCATGGGTTTGATTGGATTTGCTCTTTGGATCATTATTTTGAATCCAACACTCATCACTAGTTATTCTTTGTCCCATAAAGTCATCTTCAATAGCTTTAATTTTGCTTTAGCTACAAATGGGAAAATCAGTTCTTTGAGCTAGCCGACCTTCAAGCAACACTTCCTTCAGAGTCCTCTCTTCAAATGCACCATGATGAGATAAGACAGATGTACTGCTGAGAGGACGTGCCTTCAGCTATCCATTGATCACAGAGTATTTAAACTTTTTTATTTGAAACAAACCAATACATGTATGAACTGAAACCCTAGTTGCAATGCTTTCTCTCTCATGCACATGCATGTAAAAAATTATTAAATCCCTTGAAAAGATATTTTTGTAAGAAATTAAGTCCCGGGAAGCCTCCTAGAGTCATTTCTTAAATGCTTGGATAGTTGAGAATGTCATTCATTGAGAGAAGAAACATTGGAAAAGTTAAAGTAAAGGTTGGAGGAGTGGAGAGTGGAGAGAAAAACCATGAATTCATCTTGGGAATACTAGAGGGTGAGTTTCCATTAGAATTAGAGAAGACAGCTTAGAATTCAGAAGAAAGAGCTGGGATAAAGATACAAACTTTGAGTCACCTACACCTACATGAGCAATGGGAGGAGAGAGTCCAGGCCCACACTTGAAGAGTAAGTCATATTTAATGGGTAGATAGAAAAGAATGCATCCAGAAGAGGGCAGAGAAGAACAGGGGGGTTCACAGAGGGAATGGGACAAGACAAGACAATGCACACTGCCATCAGGTCAATTCTGACAAATAGAGACCCTGTAGCACACAGTAGAACTGCCCCTGCGGGTTTCTGAGACTGTAAATATTTATGGGCCCATAAGTCTCACCTTTCTCCTGTGGAGCTGCTGGGGGTTTCCAACTGCTGATCTAGTAGTTAGAAGTCCAACACATAATCCACTATGCAACCAAGGCTCCTAGAAAAGTTTAATATTGCTGAGAATTCAAGTGTATGAGAACAGAAGATCGTTGGCTTTAGACTGAAGTTACTGAAAAATACTTGGTAGAGAAGTCAGGATCGGAGCTGACCCACAGGAATAATGAGGAAGCAAACTCAGAAACGGAGAGGGGAGGGTGGAGGGTGGAGGGTTTGCGCAAGGGAAATAGAATGAAAATCAAAGATGAATGGGGTACTGAGGGAGCAGCTGCCATGGCGCCAGAGTGACATGAGTCTCCCTAGGAGCTTTCCACAAGGTAGCACTGGTGGGGAGCTCTGGACCACATGGGGAAGGACCTTGAATGCCAGACAGAGACCTTAAAGTTTCAACTATAACAATGAAAGAAGACAAAATAGTGCTTTTTCTTTTTAGTTTTTGTTTTTAGTGTAGGAGAAACCGTTCAAAGACAGTGTGAAGAAGTCTGGAATGCGTTCTGAGCCTTTGCTATGGCTGGTGAAGGGTTGGCGAAGTCGGCTGCATCAGTAACGGGGGAAGGGACAAGAATACAAGGATATAAATAATGCTGGCTCCTCCTTCCCTTTTATCCCATTCAAAGGACAACAGTGACACCATGATTCCTTCTTTTTCTCTGTTATCAAGAACTTTACTCTGTGGCCATGAGTTAAGCTTACCCAGCCAACAAAACGGACCCTACACCTGCCCTTGCAGAGCTTCTAGTCCAGTGGAGAGAGGGAGACCCAAGCAAACAATCCCATGCACGGATGGTCATTTGCAAACATAATGAGTGCAATGAGTTGCAGAGAGAACAACTGCAAGAAATAATATGGGGTCCCATAGGGGCTTTATGGGGTGACTTCCCTGGAGAAAGCATTGATAGAGTTGAGGCTGAAGGCAGATTGGGAATTTAGATAGACAGTGAAGATTAGGAAGAGAGGTACGGAGTGGCAGAAGACAGCCCTGTCTGAAGGAGACTCGGGGCAGGAGGAGCGGAAGATGAAAGTCCAAACCACAAGGATGGGCAGGGGAATGATGATGGAGAGCACCAGGCAGCAGAGCAGATCCCTGTTGGTAAAGATTTCGGTATTTACTCTAAAATCTATGAAAATCCAAGGACCAGTTTTAGGCAGAAGATACATACTATTGAATCACCATCAACAGACGCAGCAATTTGAATATCACTGCTACTAACATCGTATACATGTTAAGAATTAGTACAGCACATTGCAGTGCCCTCATCTCTGTGGTTTGTCCCTGACCCTGTACTGTTGCTGGGGCCGATGGAACACTTGGCTGCTGCGAAGAGGAGAAAGAGGCAGCCAGCAGATGTTCCCCTTGAACAGCAGCCAAGAGAAAGCCGCTTGCAGGTCTCAGGGGACTGGCTCACATTTAGAAACTTGGGAGTCAAATAAGG
This sequence comes from Tenrec ecaudatus, assembly GCF_050624435.1. Taxonomy (NCBI): domain Eukaryota; kingdom Metazoa; phylum Chordata; class Mammalia; order Afrosoricida; family Tenrecidae; genus Tenrec; species Tenrec ecaudatus. Next base: position 150,424,931 of record NC_134531.1, on the reverse strand, counting down.
GCATCTTAGAACTGTTGGGAGGTTCATCTAACCTACTTAAGAATGATATACATAGGAAGGAAGTGCCCAAGATAGACTGTAAAGTAGAAAAAGCCAGAGACAAACAGCATAGACAGTTATGTGTTTATATATTTATAGACATGCATGAGTATATTTCAGTAGCCCAGATGGTGCAGGGGTTAAGCAGTCAACTGCTAACCCAAAGGGTCAGCAGTTCTAATCCTACCAGCCATTACACAGAGAAAGAACTGGCAGTCTGCTTCCATAAGGATTCACAGTTTTAATCTGTCCTCTGGGGGTGTTAAAGGTCAGAATGTACTCCACAGAAACAGATTTTGTTTTGTTCATTATTTTGATAAATACTAGCCTAGAAATCAATACAACCCAAAATTTGTTAATAGCCGTTAGCTCTGCCTAGTGGGGTAATGGCAATATTCGTGTTTTTCCTGATGCCTTCTTGGGATTTCCAACTTTTCTCTAGTAAACCCATAGCAATTCAATGAGTAAGAAATAGGCACTGTGTCGGGTGCCTTCGTTGCCTTCATTCATGGCTGGAGTTGTTCTTACACTTTGGCTGGAGTTGTAAAGACCTCCTGGTGTTTACATCCCCCCCAAACCCTTGTTTAACATCAATTTGGCATCAGGTAATCAAAACAAGGAAACTTATTTCCTACTGACCTACTTTCTCTCAAAACAATTTTTCTGCTTCTTTGAAGACTGTATTGTGGATTTATCTCACAAGCCCCTTCGGATCTCAAACCACAACATAGAAGACCAAGGTGCTGTTTCAATTATCCCCTTGGTGGGCTATTGGGAGTCTGATAAGAATAGAGACTAAGGTCACCAAAGGGAAATGAGCCACCAAAGTCCCTGAAAATGCACTTGCATATGGTTTGCAGTCTGTTCAAGGAAGCCGGTAATTTCACATCTGTTAAATTTGTATCGCTGTCGAATCTGGAAATCAGGACTGACTTTCAAGGTTGACCAGAGTGGATGACAGTCGTCAATTAGTTGGTTGTTGTTAGGTGCTGTTGAGTCAGCTTCAATCCAAACTATGTAAAAAAAATTTTTTTCTAATCATTTTATTGGGGCTCATACAACTCATCACAATCCACACATACATCAATTGTGTAAAGCACACTTATACATCCGTTGCCCTCGTCTTTCTCAAAACTCGCTTTCCAGTTGGGCTCCTGGAATCAGCTCCTCATTTTCCTTCCCCCCTCCTTCCTTGCTACCCCCTCCCTCATGAACCCTTGATAATTTATAAATTATTATTTTATCTTATCTTACACTGCCTGGCATCTCCCTTCACCCACTTTTCTGTTGCCCATCTCCCAGGGAGGAGGTTATATGTAGAACCTTGTGATCTGTTCCCCCTTCCTACACCCCCTTCCCTCCCGGTATCGCCACTCTCACCACTGGTCCTGAGGGGTTCATCTGTCCTGGATTCCCTGTGTTTCCAGTTCCCATCTGTACCACTGTGAATCCTCTGGTCTAACCAGGTTTTCAAGGTAGAATTGGGATCATGATAGTGGGGGGGGGGGGGGGGGAAGGAAGCATTTAAGAACTAGATGAAGGTTGTGAGTTTCATCAAGGCTACACTGAACCCTGAGTGACTCATCTCCTTCCCACTACCCCTCTGCAAGGGATGTCTAGTTGGCTACAGATGGGCATTGGGTCCCCGTCACGCGCTCCCCTCATTCATGATGCTATGATTTCCCCCGCCTTTGGGGCTCGATACCTGGTCCCCTAAAAGAAGAAGGAAAGGAAGGCTTCATGGTTCTGCACCATGATCACAACTGTCGCTGACTGAGCCCATTGTTGGAGCGCTCTATCTCCTTCAAGACGCCCCTTCCTTTTGACGAAATCTACTTTACCGAGCAAAATTCCCTTCCCCAGGGCCTGGGCCTTCGTGATGACATTGCCAAAGTACCTGAGATGAAGTCCCCAATCCTCACTTTCAAGGTACATTCTCACATGGAACTGTTTGTTCTTCGATCAGTCCATGCTATATTTAATATTTTTGCCAACACCATAATTCTTCTGGAGTGTTCCTCATTTATTTTCAAGCTTTCACACACATACGACAATTAAGAATACTGTGGCGTAGGCCAAGTACACCATAGTCCTCCAAGTGACTTCTTTGTTCTCCAACATTCCAAAGAGACCTTATGCAGCAGATTTGCCTAATGCAATGTATCATTGGGTATATTGACTATGGTCAAGTGTGGTAGTTATACAATTTCAAGGCAACTTGATAAAAGAATGAAGGAGTGGCATCTAGCCTGTCAATCTGGTCACAGCCTGATGATCCCTCCTTGTGAGTGTGGCCTTCTCATGAGGATTCTGAGACTTCCTCTCTTCCTCCCTGGAGGTGGACACTTTCTCTCTCTGCTTCCCCTTCCTGTTGACAAGCCACATGGAACCATGCTGATGGCAGCCAGAGCCCTGGAGATGCTTCAAGTGCCACTGGATCCATAAGACTTTCCACTGACTGGTCTGTGATCCACCTGCATTTGGCATCATTTCAAGTGTCCGTCAATCTGAAGAGGAATTTATGGGCTCATATCAGACATATGGGTTAATATCAATCTAATGGATTTGATCTGGGTTGCACTGGGATGGTTTATTGATTCATAATTACCTCTTGATATGAAGTTCTCTCTTACACACATATGAGTGTCTTTGGATTTGCTTCTCTAGTCAGCCTGGTCTGACGTAATGAGCATTGATTATGAACCCAAGAAAATGAAATTCTTGACAACTTCAATCTTTTCTCAGTTTATTTTCATATTGCTTATTGCTCCAATAGGTTCCTTAAGTCTTCTTGGCTTCTATCATCTGAATGTTTCAGGTTGTTAATGAGCCTTCCTCCAATCCTGATGCTTTGTTCTTTTTTGGTATATTCCAACCTCTCAGGACTTTTTAATTTTCTTAGCATACAGATTAAATAAGTACAGTGAAAAGCTACAACCTTAACTCACACCTTTCCAGATTTGAAATGATGAACTATCCCCTTGTTCTGTCGGAATGGCTATGTCTTAGTCTACGTACAGGGTCTACATGAGCACAGTTAAGTTTTCTGGAATTCTCATTCATTGTAATTTACCCATAATTTGATATAATCTGTGAACGGAGAGACTTTGCAAAGTCAACAAAACACAAGTAAACATATTTTGATATTTCTGCTTTCAGGAAAGACCCAACTGAATTTCTCCTGCTAGTTCCTATAGATGTACTGCTGTAACAATTTAAAAAGAATTTTCACCCAATATTACTTGTATGTTACATTAATGATAATATTAAATGTTTTTCACTTTATTGGATCATCTTTCTTTGGAATGGACACAAGTATGAATATTTCCATGTCAGCTGGTTAGGTAGCTATCTTCCAAATTTCTTGGTATAGATGAGTGAGTGCTTCCAGAACAGCAGCAGCTTATTAAAAATTTTCAATTAGTATTCCCTCTACTCCTGGTCCTTGTTTTTCACTAATGCCTTTAGTAAAGCTTGGGTTTCTTCCTTCAGTAACATTGGTTCTTGATCACATGCTCCCTCTTGAAATGATTGAAAGTCAGACAACTCTTTTTGGTAGACTGGCTCTGTGCATTATTTTCATCTGCTTTTAATGCTTCCTACATCATTCAATATTTTTTCTCTATAGAATCCTTCACTATTACAACTTAAGGCTTTAATTTTTTCTTCAGTTCTTTCAGCTTTGGAAATGTTGCACATGTTCTGCCTAATTGATTTTCTAACTCAGGTCTTAGAAGATTCCATAACAATACATCACATTGTCTTCCAGATATGCCCTTTGAAATCTCCCATTCACCTCTTTTATTCCAAGTTTATTCAAGAAACCATTTTGGTCTTTATTTTTAATGACCTTTTGCTTTTTTGCAGATATTTTGCTTCCTTCATGCACGACATCGTTCATATCATCCCATAATCCACGTGGGCTTTGGTCACCAGTGCTCAATGTGTGCAGTCTATTCCTGAGATGGTCTCTAAATTCAAGTGGAATATACCCAAAGTTGTAATTCGGCTCTCATGGACTTGTTTGAATTCTCTCCTACTTCAGCTTGAACTGCATGAGCTCAATCGGGGACCTGTTCTGCAGTCAACTTCTGATCTTGTTCCAACTGATGATACTTAGCTTCTCCTTCGTCTCTTTTCACAGATATAATTGATTTGAGTCCTTTGGGGTCTCAATTGTATTTCATACTGTTATATAGCTGGGGGAAAAGATAAATTGCAATAGATTGTTGGTCTGGTAAAATTCTGTCATGCAATATTCTGTATCATTTCTATCATCAAAGCCATATTTGTGAACTACAGATCCTTCTTTATGGGAGTTGTGTGGCATAATGGGTTATGTGTTGGGCTGCTAACCTTCAGGTCAGCAGTTTGAACCACTAACCATGGAAGAAAAGGGTTAATTACTGTCTCAGAAATCCAAAGGGTCACTTCTACCCTGTCGTAGAAGGCCTCTATGAGTCTGAATTGATTAGCTGGCAGTGTGTTTGCTCTTTGGTTTGGGGCCTTTCTTTGTTTTCAACTTTCTCATTCCAACTACAACTAATTATCAATGCGTCCTGATTGCATATTTGATCAATTTCAGTCTGTAGAGTTTGAAAAACAAAAACCTTCCATTTTTGTACCATTGGCTTTAGTGGTAGGTGCATAAATTGAATAATTGTCATATTAATTGGTCTTCCTTGTAATCCTGTGGATAATATCCTATCACTGACAGTGCTATACATCATGACAGATCTTGAAATGTCCTCTTTTGATAATGAACTCAACACCATTTTTATTCAATTGATTATTCTCAGCACAGTAAACCATGTGATTATCTGACTCAAAGTAGCCAGTACTGGTCAATTTGCAGTTCCAATACCTAGGATATCAATCTTTATGAGTTCCATTTTATATTTGATGACTTCCAATTTTCCTGGATTCCACATTACAAGGATCTACATGTGACCTCCTGGGGGACGGACAACAGAGAAGGGGGTGAAGGGAGACTCCGGATAGGGCAAGATATGACAAAATAATAATCTATAAATTATCAAGGGCTCATGAGGGAGGGGGGAGCAGGGAGGGAGGGGGAAAAAAAGAGGACCTGATGCAAAGGGCTTAAGTGGAGAGCAAATGCTTTGAAAATGATTAGGGCAAAGAATGTACAGATGTGCTTTATACAATTGATGTATGTATATGTATGGATTGTGATAAGAGTTGTATGAGCCCCTAATAAAATGTTTTTTTAAAAACCTGGGATCATACATGTTAAGAAAGAGAAATGGTTATCTTTCAAACATTGTATAATTGTAGGTGGGTTGTTTAGTTCATCTATCTATATTCTCTGAATGTGATTTATCTACTTATGAAATATATAGAGTGATGGTATTCACTGATGATGGGAAATGGAATTTCTGAGTTTTACTGTAAATTTTTGGGAAAATGAAGTGCATACAGACGCTTAAAAGAATTTAAGTCTTAAACAGAACAAATACACATGGATCCAAGGGTTTGCCAAGAATCATGGACTTTAAGAAGGACATGGGAAGGCAAAGGAAACTGTCACAAAAGCATGATTGGTAGCAGGTCAATATAGCCAGTGACAGGTAGGACTAAAGAAGTGACCATGATTAGGCAGAAAAGCTTACAAGCTTGGTCCAGAACCTTATAATCAAGGCAGTCATGACGATGCAACTCCAAAATAGCCATGTCCATCCTCACAGCTGTTCTGATGCTTGAGTCCATTGTAACCATTGCATCAACCCATCGCATTGAAGGCCTTCCTCTTTTTCGCTGCCTCTCCACTTTGCCAAGAATGATGTCCTTCTCCAGGGACTGTCTCTCCTGACAACGCTTCCAAAGTGCACAAGACGAAGTCTTGCCATCCTTGCTTCTAAGGAGCCCTCTGGCCAAACATCTTCCAAGCTAGGTGTGTTTGTCCTTTGGGCAGTCCATATTCCTTTCAATACTCGTCACCAGCACCAGCTGTCAGGGTTCACGTACTTGCCATGACATTTGGAATCTCCATGTCTCATCTGTTCTAAAGTAATGCATATGGCATAGGATGCATTCAAACTGATTTTTTCTTTTTTTATTATGCCTATACCTTACTTAAGGAAGTCTGGTAGAGTAGTGGGTTATGTGTTGGGCTACTAATGGCAAGTTTTGCACTTCCAAATCACCAGCTTCACTGAGGGAGGAAGATGAAGTTTTCTACTCCTCTAAAGAGTTACGGTCTCAGACACCCACAAGGGCAGGTCTATTGTGTTCTGTCGTATTTCTACAAGTTGAAAAGGACTCAATGGCAATGAGTTCCAAGTTTTATACTTTTTTAATTTTCCTTTTTGTAGGGATTTGTTAACCCTTTGTTATTGATTCAGTGGTGGTCTTACATTTAAGACAATTAATTATGCATTCAATAGTTCAAACCACTCATCAACCCCCACTCCCACCGTCTATGCAAGTCCCTCCTCTGCTTACTCTTTTCAATCTTGTGGATCTCCAACCTCCTTTTCACCCAAGTCAATACCTATCAACCTTCTAGGCTGTTGTATCACCTTCTTCCCACCCTTCTCTGGCCTTCCCTGGGAATCTCCAAAGTTGGTTCCCTTTAATAAGCAAGTCTTTGTCTTAGTTTGTATCCTTATAGGAGTGGTCTCACGCAATATTTTCCCTTTTGTGACTGACAAAGTTTATTCAGCATAAAGTTCCCATTCCACACATGTTATGACTTGTTTCATGGTTTCATCATTGTTTGTTAGTGATGCGTAGTATTCCACTGGGTGTTGTACCAGCATTTCTGTATCTAGTCTATTAATGGTCATTTAGGATGTTGTCCTTGCTATTATGAACATTAGAGCAATGAATATGGGTGTGCATATGTCTTCTCATATTATAGCTTTTACTTCTTTAGGGTAAATACCCTACAGTGGTATTGGTGTACCATATGAAATTTCCATTCCCAGTTGTTTCCAGTAGAGCTATATTGCTTCCCACCATCAGTGTATGAGAGTTTCAAACTTTCTGTACCCTGTCCAGAATTTGGTGTTTTCTTCCTTAAAACATTATTATTACTATTGTTGGTAAAACGATAGCTCATAATTGTTTTTATTTGAGTCTCCTGGGTGGCTAATGGTAGTGAATATTTTTGCATACATTTGTTAGCCATTTGGATGTTCTCTTTGGTGAATTGTCCGTTCATGTCTTTGACCCACTTTTGAATTAAATTATTTGTGTTGTTCTTATCGAAGTATTGGAATTTTATATAGATTATTACCTTGTCCATTTGTCATTGCTAAAGATATCTTTTCGAGTCCATGGGTTCTTTTTTGCTTTTTTTTAGTCATTTGATACACACAAGTGTCTTATTTTTAGTTATTCCCAGTCATCTATTTTATCTTTTCTTTGCATCTTTTATTATATTTGATAATACGTCTATGCCCGTCAATAAAACTCTTAAGTTTTCTCCTATTCCCTCATTGATGATCTTTCTAATTCTAAGGTGTACATTTAGGTCTTTGAGGCATCTTGGATTCTTTTTTTTTGGGGGGGACATGAGGTGAGGTATGGGTCCTGTTTCATTCTTCTGCAGATGGAGATCCAATTTTGTCATCACTAATTGTTGAAGATATCATCTCTTTATCATTTGATGTTTTTTTACTGTAGGTAGATGGATTTAATTTGGAATGTCTATTTGGTCCCATTGGTCTGTGTAGCTATCATTGTACCAGTACCAAGCTGTGAAAACTGCTTTTTAACATATTCATTAGGAATCTTTCAGTACTTTATGGCACTTGTTTAACATAACTGAAAAACTCAAGGCAGAACTTGGCCTTATTGGCTTGGAATGGCTCACATTTCCATCCTTGAACCAATCACTTCCTTAAGATAACAGAATGAATTGATTGCCTAAGTCAGGATTGGGTACAAAATCCTAGAGTCCAAGTCACACTTCAGATTAAAACTCAAACTGAGAGTAGGGGATGGCTGGGTCTCAAAAAAAGCCTGTTGAGATGCTATTACTACCATATAAAAGATGGTACCCAGTAGACAAAACAGCATTTTCACACAAGGCAAAAAGATGCTCTTAGGTATTTCTGCAGGCACTTCGTTCAAGCTGAACCAGTACATGTAAGGTGGTAGGGTAGGAGTAAAAATAGGCTCAGATGGAAAAAAGTAATGGTTCTAGACTCACTAATTCTAATATCTCCACCTATTTTCCACAGTTCTCCAACAGAGATTCAGCTAAAATGGAAAGCAAACCCTAATTCAACTTGATATTCTTCATTACCACCCACCTCACCTACCCTACCCACCTCCTCATTCTGCAAGATACAGTATAAGATTCCTAAGTAGCATGAAAGGCCTACCTTTCAGCCTTATATCAGTGGCCTCATGCTGACATTGCAGGGACACTGATATGTCTGTAGTATATACACACATATATACGCACACACATTCCAAGTCTCCTTTTTGTGTCTTTGTACATCCCTCTCCATTGAATGTCCTTTTGCCTTTACTTGCCCAATTTCTACCTTGCAAGTTCCTTCTCATTCTTTACAACTCAGCCTGTACATTATTTCCATGGAGTCATATCCTTTGTCCTCACTCTACTCTCTCATGGGTTTGACCTGCCCATGAACACCAAATACACTGAGCATGTGTCTATCTTTACACTTAACCACTCTAGTTGTCGTTGGGTACTCTCAAGTCTATTTCAATTCAGAGAGACTGTAGGGAATAGAACTGCCTCATAGTGTCTCATAGACTGTAATATTTATGGGAACAATTCCTAAGATTCCTCCCCCCCGTGGATTTATCCCCCCTATGCCAACATTTCGGTTAGCTCCAAGCACTTAGCCATCACATCACCAGGGCTCATTGTCTTTAGTTCCTATTTCTAATTACATTTCCACATGTCCCAAGCTCCTCCAGGACTTAACTTTTGTCTTATTTATTTATATGTATAGTCCAAGGTGCTAGTATACTACCAGACCCTACGTATGTTCTTATTATATGCTTATTGCATTGACATTTTAATAATCAATATCTCCATATGTAAAATGAGTGCATTCGATTATATGACCCATGAGATTATTTCTATCTTTTAAGGTCATGAATCAGAGTAGCTCTTGTCATCAGAGAGCATTGTCAGTAGCTTTTTGTTGTTGTTGCTGTTGTTGTTGTTGTTGCTAGATGCCATCAAGTTGGCTCTAACCCATAGTGACCCAATGCACAACAGAACAAAGCTCTGTACCATTTTCAAAACTGTCCCTATACCTGAGCCCTTTGATGCAGCCACTGTGCCCATCACCTCATTGAGGGCCTTCCCCTCCTTTGCTGCCACTCCACTTTATCAAGCATGTTGTCCTTTGCCAGGGACTTCTCCCTCCTGAAAATATGTCCAAAGTATGTATGCCTCTAAGGAGCACTCTTCCCGTACTCCTTCCAACATAGATTGGCTAGTCCTTTTAGCAGTCCATGGTACTTTCAATACTCTTCTCCAGCACCACAATTCAAATGCATCGATTCTCCCTTGGTTTTCCTTATTCAATGTCCAACTTTTACATACATATAAGGAAATGGAGAATACCATGGCTTTGGACAGGTGCATCTTACTCTTCCAAGTAACATCTTTGCTCTTCTGTATTCCAAGGAGCTCCCTGCAGCAGATTTACTTGATGCGATGGGTCTTTTGATCTTAACTGCTGCTTCTATGAGCATTGATTACAGATTCAAGCAAGACAAAATCCTTGACAACTTCAACTTTTTCTTTACTTATCATGATGTTACCTATTGGTCCAGTTGTGAGGATTTGGGTCTTCTTTATTGAGTTGTAATCCATACTAAAGGCTACAATCCTTGATCTTCATGAGCAAATACTTCATTTTCAGCAAGCAAGGTTGTATCATCTGCATATATCAGGTTGCTAATAAGCCTTCCTCATCCTCATGACACATTCTTCTTCTTATAATTCAGCTTCTCTGATTATTTGTTCAGCGTACAGATTGAGCAAGTATGGCGACAGGATATAATCCTGATGAACATTTTTCCTGATTGTAAACCATGTAACAGTCCTTTGTTCCATTAGTACAACTGCCTCTTGATCCATGTACAAGTTCCAAATGAAGAGTTCCAGAGCTCCCATTCTCCTCGAGGTGATGCAGTGTGTATTATGGCCCACACAGTCCAATGTTTTTGCGCAGTCAATAAAACACAGTTCCTGGTATTTTCTCTTTTGAGCCAAGAGCCGTCTGTTGTCAGCAATGCTATCTCTTATACCTTGTTCTCTTCCAAGTCCATTCTGAACTTTTGGCATTTCCCTGTCAATGTATCGCTGTAACCATTGTTGGATGATATTAAGGAAAATTTTACTGTGTGAGATATCAATGTTACTGTTCTTAGTTTGAGCATTCTGTTGTGTCACCTTTCTTTGGAATGGGAACAACTATGGATCTCTTCCAGTTAGTTGGCAAAGTAGCTGTCTTTCAAATTTTCTGGCATACAAGCGTGTGTCCTTCCAGTGCTGCATCAGCTTGCTGAAATGTTTCAATTGGTATTTCATCCAATCGTGAAGCCTTGTTCTTCGCTAAATGGAATCAGTACGGTTTAAACTTTTTCTTTCAGCACCATTTGTTTTTTCTTAGATGCTACCTCTTGGAATGGTGAGATGTTGACTAGTTCTTTTGTATTCTTTCTATGTTCTTTTGATGTGTCCTGCATCATTCCATATTTTTTTCCAATAGAATTTTTCCAGATTACAACTGGAAGGTTAACCTTTTTCTTGAGTTCTCTCCGTTTCTGATATGCTGAGGATGTTCTTCCTTTTTGGTTTTCTAATTCTAGGTCCTTGCACGGTTCACTATAATATATGGCTTTGTCTTCTCCAGCTCCCCTTTGAAATTTTCTATTTAGCTCTTTGACTTCATCCTTCCGTCTGTGTGATTTAGCTACCCTATGATTAAAAGAAATTCGCAGAATCTCTTCTGAAATTCACTTGATCTTTTCTTTCTTTCCTGTCTTTTTATGACCTTTCGCTTTCTTCATGAAGGGTGGTCATGATGTTCTCTCGCAGCTCATCAGGTCTCCTGTCATTCATGTTCAGTGCATCAAATCCATTCTTGAGATGTTCATTAAATTCAGGGGGTAGAGACTCAAGGTCATATTTTGGCTATAGTGTACTTGTTTTAATTTTCCTCCACTTTATCCTGAACTTACATATGAGCAATTGATGGTGTGTTCCACAGTTTACCTGTAGACTGGTTTTAGCTTCTGATATTGAGCTTCTCCATTGTACTGTGGTGGCTGCTGTGTTGTTGTGATGCTGAAATATCAGGAGCAATGAGAGATAAAACCCAAGTGTGCTCTAACCAAGTTGGAATGCCTATGCCCAAATTGGGTGGCTTATCAATGCTGTACACTTAAGAGGGGAAACCAAAAAAGAAAAAGAGGGAAAACCACAACCTGTCTGACAGTTAATCATACAGTGTGGTCTGTGTGTTGCCAGGATGCTGGGAGTTATGCCAGTGGTATTTCAAATACCAGTAAAATAACCCATATCAGATATCCAGATTTCAGCAGAGCATCCAGATTAGGAATGGAAGGCTATTTAATACTTCTGAGAAATCAGGCAATGGAAACCTTATGCATTACCAAAAAAAAAAAATCGTGTCTGATATAATGTCTTTTAGGTTGGAAGGTGCTAAAAATACACAGTTACCACAGCAATTTACTCAAGAATATCATTGATCATGAGTTTGTCATGAGATTAGGCAATTTTTTGAACCTGTTGTATATTGGGTCACCCTAATTTAGAGTCCACCGAGTGTTAACTAACACCAACAAGAAGAAATAAAGTTAGTGTGTATCAAAAAGATGAGAAAATAATTTTACCTCCAGATGGTTAGCCCCCCTTATTGAGTGTGTAGTTTCACTATGTCTAGCTCATGTTGGTCATGGAAAACTAAACAATTGCCGGTATGTTGAATTGAGTGCCTAAAGTCAACTCTGTCTGGTTCTTCAATTTTAGGAGGGACCAATATCAACTAGTAGGAATATCTGTTCATAACAACTAAACAAGCAGTCTTAGAAAATCCTGACTGAATATTATCATGCCAAAAGTTTAGCATTAGAAATCATCTAATGGTCTCTGCTAACCAATAGGGAAGAGACACACTTAAAGAAGAAAATGTATAATCCCATAAAATGCCAGATCTTGATAGCAATGAAATAGTTCAACCAGATTGTGAACTACTTGAATATTTTCAGGGAAGATGCATGTATTGCCACCAACTTATTAAAATTCCTTTACCTGTTGCCTTTTAACATCTGGCAAAAAAAATTGAATTAGAGGCAGATTGAGTGCATGTCTGGTAGAAAATACATGTTTAAAGCATATGGGGAAAAGTATATCACTCTGAGGCAGAATGTTTCCCAAGAGCATCTCCATTTTTCAAAAAGTATGTTTCTTGAAGAGGATGGATATAAATTACATTTTTTATGAAAATCATATATTATAAAATGAAGTCTACTAGTCTACTTATAGGCTTTCAATAAAGAAGATGGATTTGCATCAAAATAAATCCATTATATTTGATTGATCTAACATTGATTTCCTAACATTTATGGGAGACTTTCTTTTCAGTGGAATTACCTCATCATTTGTGTTGCTGCTTTTGTTTTTATTTGGGATTTTTAAAAAATCCCTATGAGTTTTTGCCCAAAGCTGTGCTTTGTCTCATGATCAGACTTTTGATCATATAAATGTACTTTGCTTCACTTAATTTATTCATTTAATTTCTACTTGGATGATAGTTGTCTGTCTTTTTCCCTCTTATAATTCAGAATTCCTGATGATTTTATGTAGAAATTAAAGTAGTGTTCTTTCTGAAGCTGAATTGATTTTACCCACAGTCTTGTTTTAGCAATAATAGCAGAGAGACAGAATAGACTCGAGACCTCGCATTTCACCGATTCCTTCCTTGCTGTCTGGCTTGAAGACATAAGATGCAGTCGGAGCTTGTATTCGGTCTCTCTCCTCTCCATCTCCCACATTTAAAATGTAATCGCTTTACTCATTTCACTGGTTTGTTTGACTTTGTTGTTGCTGCTGGAAATAAATTGGTTCAAGGGTTAGTAATTAAACCATCTGTCTATATATTTTTCCCCTTTAAAAATTGTCCAGAACCTAGTTCTGTGAGGCAAAGCCAAATAGACCTTAAATTCTTGGGCGAGAGAGGTTGAAGGGAACCCTCAAAGTCATGAAATTCATAGAAATGGAGATGGTAAGATGTACATTCATGAGGCTGTAATTCAGCTACTGTCATCACATGACACTTTCATTCGGCTTCACTTATCCAAATATTCTCTTCCTTTTACTTTATTTCGATAGACTCTGCCCCACTCACACCCCATTCCCCATCCCTGCTCCACGGTTTGGTTCAAAGTCATTGTCTGGTTGAGTTGCCAGATAGGATAAAACATACTCTAGAAAGAAAGGCAAGCCCCACTTACCTCTCCACCCTACAAAAGTGTTAAGGTTGGCCAGATGATGTCTAGATTTCAACTGTGCATTATGTAAATGCAACCTTGCAATTAGGCTTATTTTTCTAAAGTAATGTCTCATGTTCTGTGGGCTCACGATAAAGGAATCAGCATCTATATTTGGATTAGGATTTAGGGCAACAAAATCTTAGACCTGGCACCACCTCTGCCCAGTTGTGGAACTGATAAATCTCCCTACATTCTGTGGGTCTACGCTTCCAAACCTATTAACATGACCGCTCAAGCCTCTTGCAGGTCTAACATTCTAGTGACTTCGATATCCTCTTTAAATCCCAGTATTAGGTTTTCAGTTCCTTTCACGGTATTCAACTTCAAAATATTCACCAAAGATAGCAAAGGCTGCATTAAAGGGATTGTTTCTTCCTTTGATCACACTCTTTCCCTCTGTAATATCCACAGGAAACATGTAATAGTGTTTACAGTTTCCATCAATTGTTAATTTAAAGATTGCCACACTTCAGAGTGGCCTGTTCCTGTTATCCCAGGAACATGATCTGGAAATAAGCATAATCGAAAAGTTGTGCCTTTGTGTCTTACTTCTACTCTAGAGATGATTCAGTGATCAAATTCTAACCTGCCATGAAAGAGACACGAGCCTGAGTCTAGCCAGTGAATGTCATGCAGCCACTCCTTGTCTGTCAGTGGAGATTTACATGTTGTTATGATGCTGAACGAGTTTTGATGGAGCTTTCAGACTGAAACATACTGGGAAGAAAGGCCTATTGATGTACTTCTGAGAGTCAGCTAGTAAAAAGCCTGTGGACCATAATTGGCAATCCACATCCATCATAGAGATGGCAGAGGGCACACACCAGTTTATTAAACTGGGCATGATGTTGAGGTCCCCTCTCCAGCACAAAGGAAGAAGAGTATTTCCAAACCATTCCCTTCGTGTCCCCCTTAAAGGATGAGGAAAATTTTATACTCCTTTGTCCAATAGAGTAGCTGTTTGATCTCTTTGACTCTGAAGTACTTGAAATGTAGTTATTGTGGAATGAGTTCGATGTCTAAAATGCTTTTCTAAGGCTTTTAATATTTAGTATAAGAATTGGACAATATCTTATTAATAACTGTTATATTATCGGGGCAGGGTTCCCTCTTCTTTTCATCACTTCTACTTTGTATTAAATTAGAAGTCCTAGTCAGAGAAGTTAGACAAGAAAAAGAAAAGGTATCATTTTAGATCAGAAAGTAAGTCATCGCAATGAAAGATGACATTTTTCTATATGTAGAAAATACTCAAGAATTGTAAGAAAACTTATAGAGATCAAAGAGACATTTAGTAAATTTCAGAGGACAAAAGCAATGAATAGAAATTAGTTGAGCTTCTATGAGCCACCACGGAGAAATCTTACTATAGCATGTCAGAAAATAATATACATAGGAATCTATTTAACAGGGATATGAAAGACATACAATAAAAGTTATAAAACACAGCTTAAAGAAGTTGAAAGAGATTTAAATAAATTGAAGCATGTTCTGTGTTCGTAAATTTGAAAATTTAATATTGTTAACAGAAACTTCCACCCCACATGATCTATAGACTCAATGTAATCTTGATCAAATTTCAAATAACCTTCTTTACAGAATGGAAAAACCAATCCTCAGCTTTATATGAAATAACAGAATACCCCAGATAGCTAAAGCAATGCTGAAAGAGAAGGTCAAAGTAGGAGAACCCACAATTCCCAATTTTAAACACAGTATACAGATACCAAAATCAAAACATCTTGGTACTGGTATACCAACAGACACATAGATCAGTGGAATGGAACCAGGAGTTCAGAAATAAATCTAAACGTCTATGATCAACTGATTTTTTTAAAATCATTTTATTGGGGGCTCTTATCACAAACCTTACATCCATTATACATTTGTTGCCATCATCATTTTCAAAACATTTTCTTTCTACTTGAGCCCTTGGTATCAGTTTCTCACTTTTCCCTCACTCCCCAACCCTCCCTCCTTCCCTCCCTCCCTCATGAATCCTTAATAATTTATAAATTATCAGTATTTTGTCATGTCTCACACTGACCAATGTCTCCCTTCACCCACGTTTCTGTTGTCCATCCCCCTGGGAGGGGGTTATAGATAGATCATTGTGATCAGTTGCTCCTATGTCCCCCCACCTTCCCCTTGACTTCCTGGTATTGCTACTCTTAATATTGGTCTTGAAGGGTTGATCTGTCCTGGATTCCCTGTGTTTCCAGTTCTTACCTGTACCAGTGTACATGCTATGGCCTAGCCAGATTTGTAAGATAGAATTGGGGTTATGATAGCATTAAAGAACTAGAGGAAAGTTGTATGTTTCATCGGTGCTATACTGCACCCTGACTGACTCGTCTCCTCCTCACAACCCTTCAGTAAGGGGCTGTCCAATTGCCTACAGATGGGCTTTGGGTCTCCACTCCGCATTCTCCACTCATTCACATTGATGTGATTTTTTTTGTTGTTGTTCTGGGTTTTTGATGCCTGATACCTGATCCTATCGACACCTCGTGATCACATAGGCTTATGTGCTTCTTCCATGTGAGCTTTGTTGCTTCTCAGCTAAATGGCAGCTTATTTATCTTCAAACCTTGAAGACCCCAGATTTTATATCTTTTGATAGTCGGACACCATTAGCTTTCTTTACCACATTTATTTATGCACTCACTTTGTCTTCTGCAATCCTGTTGGGAAGGTTAACATCATGGTATGCCAGGTTAATAGAACAAAGTATTCTTGCATTGAGGGAGTACCTAAGAAGAGGTCCAATGTCCATCTGCTACCTTAATACCAAATCTAAAAAATTTGTACATAGATCTATTTCCCCATCATCATACATAAATATGTTTACAGTGTACATGCCTGTATTTAGTGCTCTATAAATAACCTTTGCCTCCTAGTTCTTTCCTCTATTTCCTTTTACTTTCCTCTTGTCCCACTATCATGTTCAGCCTTCATTTGGGTTTCAGTAATTTCTCTCGGTTACATTGCCCTTAATCAAGCCCTACTCAGCCTCCTACACTCCCCTCACCATTGATTTTGGATCACTTGTTGTTCCTTTGTCCCCGGGTTTGTTAACACTCACTTCCTTTCCCCTGCCCGCCCTCTCCCATGCCCCTTTCCCCTGCCCGCCCTCTCCCATGCCCCACCACCTGGGTGCCACACTCTAGCTCCAAAGTCTTATTCCTTGGGGATTTTTGTTGCTCTGCTCCCCTTGCTGGTCTTTTGCAAGCTCCTAGTGTTTCGCCTGGGTGTGGTGGGGACAAATCAGGCACAATTCCAGCACTGTGTCTCCAGTGTTGACCCCCATAGCACTATAGGTCAGTCAGGGATGTCGTGTCCTGTAGTGGGGCGGGCCCTATGGTCCTCTCTGTGCACTGACTGCTCTCCTCTGGAATATCATCCACAGAGCTTGGCGGGCCAGGATGTGCCCCACTCTCTCTGCCTCCTCCTTCATTTGCTCCTGTACGCTCTGATCAGACATGTCCCTCTCCCCGAGCTGTAGATTCTTTGCTGTCCTCTAAAGTGAATTCTTCTCGGGTGGGGGTGGGGGACTATCACGTAATCAACGGATTTTTTACAAAGGTGCTAAATCAATGGGGAAAGTACTGGCTCTTCACTAAATAATGTTGGGAAAATTGGATTTCCACATGCAGAAAAATGAAACTGGATAAATGTGCAACACCATACACAAAAACAAATCCAAAGTGGATTAAAATTTAAGTACAAACAATAAGATTCTTTGAAAATACAAAGTCAATGCTGTTAGGATTAGCCTTTAACAACTACCAATAAATAACCAGCGCAAAACACAGAAGGCAGTAAATAAATGGGACCTCATAAAAATTAAAAACTTTTGTTGATTCAAAGATTTTAGCACAAACATTAAGCAACCATTTTAGAAAATATCTTTGAAAACTATTTATTCAAAAATAATCTAATAATCAATATATGTAAAACTTTGATAACTTAATAAAAACCTATAACTTCAGTCTTCATTATCTAGTACAATTCAAAGTAAAAATATCCTCACTTCTGGACAAATAGACAGCATTATGCTAAATGGAGGAAAGCTTGAAATTAGACATTTCATATTCTTTGGATCCACAATCAACACTCCTGGTGGCAGCAGTCAATAAATCAAGTAATATACTGCATTTAAGAAGAGTGAAATGTGACTACGTGAAAAATTTGTTACATTTATGGCTCACAGTGAGATAAAAGACACAAAGAGGTTTCTGCTACTACTGGTTAGTAACGGCTGCTTGGAACATTCCAAGTACGTCATGGCTGCGAGACCAAGAAGAGAACATGTGGCCTATTTTGGCCCAAATCTATGGATTTGTCTGGTTTTTTTACACTAAGGCACATAGAGAGAGGCCCAATATCCCAAAAGCAAAATAAAGATCCTCAAAGCCAAATTACATAATTTCTGCTTTTCTTTCGTGTCTTTTTTTAAAGTTTGACAAATTCACACTGGTTTCAGCACCAGGAAAGCTGCCAGTTTGGCAGTCCTGTGGTGAGCGTTCTCTGTGATCTGGGGAACAAAGTTCTTGGACTGTGTGAGTTTTCCTTACTGCTAGAATACTTCAGAGCTCTTTGAAAATGTTGCAATCGGGAGCTTAAAAGTAAAGCAATTAGATTATGTAGAAGAATGTTTGTGCATGTGAAAATAAGGCAGAAGCCAAACAGCCTAATGCTAATAAAAATATCAGTTTAGATTTATAAACTTCCTCCTCTCTAAGAGCTAACTAGAATTAAATGCTCTTGTAGACAAGAAATTGCACTTTTGAATCTGGCATATTCTGCAGGGATTTTTGCTTCTTACCATCAGGTGATACTTAATACACCTGAAAAAACCCTCCCCTGATTGTACTCTCCACTAATATCCCTTGACATCCATTATATTGCATATACCTTAACCCGCTCACAGTTCCTCAAGCATATTCTGCTACTCCCTCTATCTGAAATCATCTCCCCAATCCTCTCCTTCTACCAGGAAAAAAAAAATTCAACTTCCAAACCCTACCAATCTCAGTTAGAGCCTTGTGTTCTTTCTTAAGGCTTGCCCAAATGCCAGGCCCTGTACAGCTGAATTTTACCTGCTGCTGACATGTTTGCTGCCCTCTCTTACATAGCAAGATACTTGAAGATACAAACCAAAGATCTGTGTTTCTGTTGGCAAGAGAAGCATAATTCCTGACTCGTGATAGGTGTGTAAGTAGTGCATACAGAAATTATGAGTGAATCTTTAAGTTCTATTGTTTCAATATAAAAGAAACAAATTAGTATAAAATTCTCCAATGCCATTAGACTACAGTATCCCCAATGACTCATACCGGTGTTAGAGTTACATGACTTGTTTAATTCTAACCAACATGTAGCGATAATCTATTTCTCCACATTTAACTTAGGCTAAATTCTACTTTATAGCAAGTGTTCAGTAGGCACGATAAAGAGGCAATTTGGTAGTATTTGATGCACAATGAGCCATGACTGCTACATAATCAATCAGGTTGTAGGTCACACATTTTGACTTGATCAGTCTAAGAATCACAATATGTGTGGATTCATTCATCTACTTCTGTTACCCAAGCACCTTGTTATCATCAAAATCTATTTTTCAAGAGACTGAATATATGAGTAATTAATTCTGTAAGTATGAAAAAAATATAAAATTAGCTGATCAAAGAATTTGGAGGCATAAAATAAAAGTCTTCTTTCACTTATTTATTTGATATAGGGAAATCATATGTCAGGGAAGAAACCCTAAATAGAATTTTTCTTCTTTTTTTATGCCTCAGTGACAAACTCTGAGGGAGTCTTTGAGGCAGGCACTGTGGATTAGGTATTGAGCTACTAAACCCACCAGCCACTCGGGAGAAAGATGGGACTTTCTTGTTCCATAAAGATTTCCAATCTCAAAAGCCTTATATAGTCACTGAGAGTCAGACATGACTCCATGGCTGTAGGCATGGGACTTTGGATCATAAACTCTAAGCTACATGAGGGCCAAGATCTTGTCTGCTTTCTTCACTAACCAGATTCCCATTGTAAGGAAGTGCTCCATAAAGATATGTTGACTAAATGGATGAAAGAAAGACAATTTCATGGGCAGAAGGAAAAGAGCTGCTATCAAATTACTCCCACAACTAAGCTCTGTGGAGAACAACTTGCAACCATGCTCTCTCTTCTATAAAAGAAGCTTTATTAGGGTGATGTGGTTAAGTCTTAGTTTTTTCCCCCACACCATTCTTGAGTGTAACATTAAGAGAAACATGCGTCCTGTCAAGAAGCAGTCCAATGAGTGATGAAAGCATTCTTTCGTCCAGAAACATCAATAACCAAACACGGAAAACGACGTTTCCATAAAATGACCACCTTGATGGATTCTACAAAGAGTCCATTCGATAAGAAAGGAGAAGCATGTTTTGAAGGGAGTCCACACACATGGGAGACTGATGCGTGACTGGTTTTCTGACTCGCATCCCATTGAGTCAATAGAGACCCAGAAAAGACTGTGCCAAATTTCTGGAGTTCTGAGTTATTTGAACCCTTCGCAGGCATGTTGAAACTAGAATTTGGGTTAGGGATGTGGAATATTTTTATAGAATGGAAAGTTACAGCTTCATAAGGACTTCGTGCCAGAGTTATGACTGTTTAAAAATAGTAGGTTTGCATAAAGGAGTAGTTTTGTCTAGATTAACAATGCCCTTGTTTGTGCTACTCTGAAGCTAGCCTATTATGGCAGCAAAAGAAACACCAGGAGAAACATATTTTGAGTATGAGTCCCCAAAACTGAAATCCCCGCACAATATGGAGTATGTCAAAGGTGTATAGAAGTTAGCTAATGAGCTCTCAGTGGTCAGAGCTGGAGCAATTTGAGAGCAACAACAACAAAAATTTAATTCCCTTAAAGTAGCTTTAAAAGTTTTAGAAAATGTTATTTTGTGTACTGTTCCCCTCCTTCCTAGAAAATGCATAT
The DNA here is from genome assembly GCF_050624435.1 of Tenrec ecaudatus. NCBI lineage: Eukaryota > Metazoa > Chordata > Mammalia > Afrosoricida > Tenrecidae > Tenrec > Tenrec ecaudatus. Next base: position 150,404,371 of record NC_134531.1, on the reverse strand, counting down.
ATTATCACCAAAATCCTAGTCATCATCAAGATACAGTATCTGCATGAATCATTGGAAATGCTGTAGACAAAAGACGTCTAGACTCTAAAGTCATGCCAACTCTTGGTTATTCAACATCTCTGATAATGGAAATACTGTCCACCTATTTCATAGGGATAATGTGAAGATTACAAAAGGTAAATCACATAAAGTATCTGGCAGGTTGAAAACATTCAAAACCTTTATATTGTTGTCATTATCATCACAAAAGTTAGCATGATATGTGGTCATATTGAGCAGGTCTGAAATATGTACATATCCTGACTGAGGTGAGGGTAGGGTATCAGAGTGCTAGGAAAAATAATAAAATAAACAAAGCTGAAATGGGAAAAATAGCATTATAATACAGTGTTTAAGGATATCAGCACATTTTTTGTAAAAACAATTATCATAAACAAAGGCTATAAACTACTTACAAGTTTTCCCTTGCTAACATTTAACTTGGAGAAGCTTCTTATCAACATTCATGCCAAAGTATTTTCAACTTCATTTGTGTCAATAATTGTAGGCAAAGTCATAATCTATAATTCTTTCTAATATATTCTAAAATTCAAGTTTAAATAGCTGTAGTCCATCAATGGACTAAATAAAAGTACTTTGTAAGTGTAGAAAGGAAGGAAAAGGGGAAGGAAGGAAGGAAGGAAGGAAGGGAGGGAGAGAGGGAGGGCGAGAGAGGGGGTATATCTTTCATAAATGTCCTTGTAAAGAAGATAGTTGCCAGCAAGCAGGTTTACCATCAAATAATTTGGTGGGACATGAGCAAGACCACATTAGAAAGCAAGTTTAACAAAACATTCAATATTAGACAGAGATTACACCCAGTTAGCTTATCCCTTGTTTTTGGTAGCATATTTCTCAGAAGCATGACCTAGAATGAGAGGGATTTAAATAAAAACTTGAGCAATGAGATTGAATTTACTATCAACTCTAAAATGTCACTTCTAAACTGAATTTGGTCTAACGTAGCCTTGTAACAATGATTTTAATGTTATAACACTAAAAAAAAATTCCAAAAAGCTCTTTTGGGGAAATACCTCCACATTTAAGCTTATGAAATAAATGTATATTGCAGCTAGCCTCTATATCTACTATGGGAGGACATGTAGGTTGTGTTAGGCAAGGTTCTCTAGAGAAAGAAAAACCAGGACACTTATGATTATATATATATATATATATATATATATATATATATAAAATCATAAGTGCCCTGGATATATATAGATATAGATATAGATATAGATAACTTTATACAGTGAGAAAGAATATAATAGCTAATTAGTCCACACAGCAGTACAGAGGGTTCGGTTCAACTAACTTCCATAGAACAGTTAATATACTGGAAGTTCTTCAACTCACGTGGGCTTCTGGGTCCATAGTCAAGGAAGCAGACAGCAGAGTCCTCCCTCGGGCAAGGCAAGTATAGTCACAGGCACAGGCAGCAAACAGCAGGTTGGGTCACCAACAGTCAGTAGCTCAAGAGCTCAGCAAAGCGGGCACAGATGGGATATCAAACTTAAGCAATGGAAGGCAACAGGATCCACCAGTCTCAAGCTCAAGTGATATATGCACCAGCAGCATGGCAAAGCAGGTCTCAAAGGAGCATCAAGATCTAGCAACAAGATCCAAGGGTTGGCTTGGCCCACAGGTAGTGAGTGTAGCTCAGAGTTGAGGCAGAGATTTAGATAAAGCAACAACACGTTCCAGCATGCTATGATCACCAGAGAGCAAGAGAGAAGGGGGTGGGCCTTGCAGAGTCATCTATCTCTTTGTCTTCCAATCAAACTGTAACCTGATTAACCCCACATATTCCTATTGGCCAGGTTGGCACAATAAACCTAACTATCACAATGTCTCGATAATCAGTGGATGGTTGATTACACAAACTCTTAGTAATATGTTTGACTTATGCTCATTAGGGTACCTCCAAAATAAATCTCAATCAAAAATCAGTGGTTTCTGAGGGAATCTTTTGGAGAAATCAAATTCAAGGCACAGAAGTCAGTTCAGAATGTTAGGGCAACTGCTTCCTGAGATTCAATGGGAAGAGTCTTGATAGAAAATCTGTCAGGACATAAGGTAATCATGAGGGCTTCTTATAAAACTTTTCATAAAATTGAAAACTACATTGATGGCAAAAGAGTCAGGGAAGATGTACTGAAGATATTTTTTTCTATCATAGTAATGCCCCAGCTCATCCCTCTAGGGGAAGCCTTTCCCCATCTCCCCAACAGCTCCGATCTTTCTCCCTTGAGATTACGTTTTTTGTTTCCCAAAATCAAAAAAAATTGAAAAGGAACACAATTTGAATCCTTCTAGTATGCAAAAACTATAGTATTAGCATGGTATAAATCAGAGTACAAAATTGTTCAGATAAGGGTCAGAGAGGTGGAAATACCACCTTCAGAAATGTATAGACTTATATGGAGAAGAGTATCTAGAAACAATGGCTTCAAATTTTGATAGCTTGATTAATAAAGCTTTCTATGATATTGTTGCAATACTATTTGACTTATCCTTTCACATAGTAGGCACTCAACAATTAGCTATTCTTTTATTGTTGTTGTTAATATATGCTAATTCAATCATTTCTATATGTACAGTTTAGTGACCCTGATTAGTGACCCTGATTGGGGTGTTTTATACCCATTCTCAGCATCACTTTCTGAGTTGTTCCTCCGCCATTAACAAACCCACCCTAAGATTCCTATCTAAAGTTTGTAATTGCTGTTGTCACTTTGATTCTGTTTACACAGAGCTAACATGATTAAAAGATAGAATTAAAAGAGCATAATGCTCAAGGTCAACATTTTTCCCTATTTTAGCCAGATGGTTTTGGTTTAAGAAGACTGTGGTAGTTACATAATCTGGTGTCAATTTGAGACTTGAGATTGAAGGGTGGAGTTTGGCCTGTCAAGCAGTTTACAGCTTGATGACCTCATCTGGAGGCACTAAGGATATAAATAGCTCTCTGGAGGCAGGACACATGGTCACTCCTTATGAGACATTTCTAATGAGAAGCCACGTGAAGCTACCCTGATGCAGCCAGAACCCTGGGAGCTGGAGAAGTCATGTGGAGACCTCTGCCAGCACTGAGATACTTACAATACCACTGGATCCACAAAACTTACCACCCACTGGTCCGTGATCTTCCTGCATTCTGCCTCATTACATGTGTTTTGTGAATCTGAAGAGGACTTTATAGATTGGTATCTGACATATAGGATAATATTGGACTTATGGACTTGATATGGACTGGGCTGGGTTGTTTTCTCAATATTCATTTGCTCTTTTCTATACAACTCTTTCCTACACACATATCAGTGTCTATGCATTTGTTTCTCTAGTCTACCCAGACTAATGCAAAGACTTTAGGGGATATTTTTGGTTTAAGGGCTAATGATTATCTCAGGGAAATAGTTTCAGGAGTTTATTATCTCAGTGAAACAGTTCCAGGCCCCACAGCTCCAGATAATCTGGATTCAATGAGAATTTAAAATTCTGTTTTGGATTTTCCTCTTTTAATCAGGAATTTTCCATAAAATCTTTGATCAAAATGCTCAGGAGTGGTAGCCAGGCGACATGCAGTTCTTCTGGTTTCAAGGCAAAGGCAACGGTTGTTCGAAACGGTAGTTAGCACATATCCCATATCGCCCTCCTATTCTTGATATCCTGCTTCTTCTGTTGCAGCAGGTGAACGAAACAAATTCTTTGACACAACTTTAGTTGGCTGTTTGCAAGTTTTCAAGACTCCATGAACTACAGGAGGTAGAACAAATATTCTAACTACTACTGTTATTTTTACGCTGTGATTCTCCCAGGGACTTGCATTACTGAGTTTCAACTGTCCTAGAAGACAACTGCCCTTCTGTGTGAGGTGTGCACTCCCAACGCTGCTTCAAGGTGAATGTTTTGTGTACTTTATTGAGCCTACTTTTTATGTCAGATTATCCCAAATACAGATTTATGATCTGATAAATGTCTACCAGCTATTTCTCATGATGTCATGAGATATTAATGGAAAGTTAATTTTATGAACATAAATTGAAAAGAGTTTCAGTGCTTTGCTCTTATCTTCCAAGTAGTGTGTGAACAACTGAAAGATAGGTCTCTGGCTGTCCCATCCCCACAACTCAGTGCCCACCTCCAACCTACCCTCCCTAAAAGTTGCTGTGGCAATCCAGCTAGGAGAAACCGCTAGAAAGGACCACACCTCTTTCCAGAGTCTCTGGGCAAAGAGCTGCAGCACCACCAAACTGAACTTCCTGTTTTGCTCAGGGTGAACACTTTTTGTGGAACTTGAACGTATTAGCCACCTCTCACAAGCCCGTTTATTTTTTAAAAGGTAACGAGACTGTATTCTTCCTCACTCCACCATTCCAGGAATCTATCTGTGGACTTTCTTAAAGGAAAATCCTATCTAATAATGAGTAATTCCACTTTACTATATTTAGCAGCAAGGAAGATTTCTTTTTAGGTCCATTGCACGGAAGTTCTCAGAAACTATGCAAGTTGAGAAGAGCCGACAGAAGATGAATGTCAACTTTTTCTGTTTTGTTTTCCCTTTCAGTGCAGAGGAATTCACTACCGGGTACCAGGCCCCAGAGAGTAGACAGTAGGGAAACAGTTTATTCCTTAACAAAATGCGCGTTGTAGTATTTGCCCCAAAGCATGTGGTAGGGACTCAACAAGGCAATGCATATAAAACACTTAGCATAGTGCGCAGACACTCTTGAACTATTTCCAAATTTTCACCTCTCAGCCCCATCCTCATCCCCTCCCCTCTGTAGGACAGTCTCGTTGCTGTTTCCCTATTTCTAAGCTCCCTCCAATATGCTCAGGGTTCCCTTCCCCTTTTAGAGCCCAGCACTGAGCTGCCTCTCTCCTGATGGAAGTTTAACTGGCTTTCTTTAGTCTTGGGCTGGCAGTCTTGGCCACTGCTCCTACACGACATCTCACAGTCTCAGTGTTGGCTCCCACTCCTTTCCCGTGCAGGGACTCATAGTTGCCTCGACTCTTTGTTCCTAGTCTTCCTTCTGATTACAGGATTCCTGCAACTGACCCTTGGCAAACGCCACTGCCGGTCCCTGCCAATTATCCAGCTCTCCTCCATTGCAAATTGCCTCATCATGCCTCCACCTACATGGGATGCTTCCTGCACCTGAAATCTTATAGCGTTTCATACTTTTCTCATGCTTTATGATACCTAATGCTTTCTGCATAACTATCTGGACACTTTAAATTTTATTGAAGAGGCAGTGGTTAAGAGCACACATTCCAGAACCACACTGCCTGGGTTTGAATCCAGCCTCTGTCACTTCCTAGCTGTGTGAAGTTGAGCAAGTTACTTGTGTCTTGTTTTCTTTCTCTGTAAATTTCAGGTAATTAATAAACCAGTAAATGCACATTGCAACAATTTCAAAATATGCTCATAAATCCTTTACTATTTCTCCCTTCAAAGTGGAAAGCTTAATACCCTCCCCCTGTAGGACAGGTTGTACTTAGTAATTCATTTCAGGCAAATGGAATGTGGCAAAAATGACAGTGTGTGACTTCAACATTAGGCCATAAAAGGCATGTGCTGTCCAATTTCCTATTTCTCCTAAAGTCTGTACTATCTTCACATTTTTCTATAAATCTAAAACTACTCCAAAATAAAATGCTTATGTATGCTGAACCTGATCTGGTTTCCAAATTTTTCTATATTTTTGGTTTGTATTATTTCAGCTGGTTTTGTTTATTCATATTTTGGGTGTATTATATAGTGGTGTCATATCATTGGAGGTAACCCTCCTGAAGTTGTTGTATATGTTTTGCCATTTTAAATATATGAAACCCAGTACTAATGAGCTTATAGAGGCAGCAAGTAGAACAGGATTTCAGGAGTGGGATACAGTGGTAGAGGAGAGGAAAAGGGGACGTAATATCAAGGAACCCATGTAGAAAAAGAATGTTTGGACACTGATTGTGGTAGCAATTGTACAATTCTCCTTAATGTGATTGAACTATAGAATATGATATATATTCAATAAAAAAGAGAAAACAAAAAAGAAAAGAAAGTGCTTATTTTACTTTGAGTTGCATTACTATATACTAACAGCAACGATTGGAAAATGTAACTATAAAAATAACTCCAATTAGAATAGCATCAAAAATCTTAAGAGTGTAAATTTACAAAAGCTATTCAGAACCTCTTCTCTGAAAACTATAAAACATTACAGAGATAAATGCTAAATGACCTTAATAAGGGAATGCATATATGACATTCATGTTCATGGATTGGAAGACTCAACAGTGTTAAGATACTAACTCACAGTGGCATTCTAAGACCTAGTAGAATTTCCCCAAAGTCTATAATCCTTACAGGATATATCTTTCTTTCACGGACCAGATCAAGGGTTCCAAAAGCCGACCTTAGGGTGTGGAGTCAAGTACTTAATCACTGCGCCACTAGAATTCCTTGTTAATACTTTCTGCTGCCAAGTTGTTTCCAACTTATAGCAAAACTATAGAATAGAATTACTTCAAAGAGTTCCCCAGGCTAAAATTTTTTACAGAAGAAGACTATCCCATCAATAGGTTTGAACCACTGACCCTTTGGTTAACAGCCCAATGTTTCACCCACTGTGCCACCAAGACTTCTTATTTGTTAAGACTTCTTATTAAGATATTAATTATCCCTAAATTGATCTATATGTACAATGCAATCTTAATTAAAATGTGTAGGAGGCCTGGTAGGGCATGATCATGGGTAATGTAACCAAGAGGAATTATTGAAAACCAAATGAAGATTGAGTATGATAGTGAGCCAAGACGAAAGTCAAAAGAAATAGAGGAAAGAGCTAGGAGGCAAAAGGCATTTATAGAGGTCTACATAAAGGCATGTACATATGTATATATATTTATATATGAGGATGGGGAAATAGATCTATGTGAATATATTTAAGTATTAAGGTAGCAGAAGGACATTGGGCCTCCACTCAAGTACTCCCTCAATGCAAGAATGCTTTCTTCTATTAAATTGGCATTCTGTGATGCTCACCTTCCCAACACATCTGCTAAAGACAAAGTAGGTGAATAAGCAAATGTGCTGAAGAAAGCTGATGGTGCCCGGCTATCAAAGGATATAGCATCTGGGGTCTTAAAGGCTTGAAGGTAAACAAGCTGCCATCTAGCTGAGAAGCAACAAAGCCCACGTGGAAGATGCACACCAACCTGTGTGATCACGAGGTACCGAAGGGATCAGTTATCAGACATCAAAGAACTAAAAATCATATCATTGTGTGCTCACCACCATGATACAATCGCTGAAGACAAATGGGTGCATAAGAAAATATGGCGAAGAAAGCTGATGGTGCCCGGCTATCAAAATATATAGTATCTGGTGTCTTAAAGGCTTGAAGGTAAACAAGTGACCATCTAGCTCAGAAGCAACAAAGCCCACATGGAAGAAGCACACCAGCCTGGCCGATCACAAGGTGTCGATGGGATCAGGTATCAGGCATCATCAGAAAAAAAATCTTATAGTGAATTAGGGAGGGGGTTCAGAGTGGAGACCCAAGGCACATTTGTAGGCCACTTGACATACCTTTACAGAAGAAGGGTCTCGGGGAGGAGATGAGCCAGTCAGGGTGCAATGTAACAACGATGAAAAATACAACTTTCCTTTAGTTCCTAAATGCTTCCTTCCCCGCCCCCCCCCCCCCACAGTCCCCTGCCACTATATTGATCCCAATTCCAATTTGCAAGTCTGGCTAGACCAAAGGATGTACACTGGTACAGATAGAAACTGGAAACACAGGGAATCCATTGTAGATGATCCTTTCAGAACCAAAGGTGTGAGTGGCGATACTGGGAGTGTAGAGGGAGGGTGGGTTGTAAAGGGGAAACCGATTACAAGGATCTACATGTGACCTTCTCCCTGGGCGACAGACAACAGAAAAGTGAAGGGAGATGTTGGACAGGGAAAAATAATAATTTATAAATTATCAAGGGTTCATGAGGGAGGGGAGAGTAGGGAGGGAGGAGAAAATGAGGAGCTGATGCCAGGGGCTCAGGTGGAGAGCAAATGTTTTGAGAATGATGAGGGCAATGAATGTACAAATGTGCCTTACACATTGATGCATGTATGGATTGTGATAGAGTTATATGAGCCCCTAATAAAATGATCAAAAAAGAATATTGACATCATCAATTCTAAAATATCTACAGAAATGCAAATGACTTAGAATAGACAAACAAATTTGAAATAGAAGAATAAATTTAGAGCAATCATCCTATTTGATTTCAATATCTACTACAAATCTACAGGAATGAAAACAGGGTGCTATATAGTTTGCAGAGGCTATGAATGATCATGAACGTCCAAAATGTATTTGCAGGGTCCTCACATGGATTAAGCCTCTAGTGAATCTCAGATCACCTTCTATGGATGTGAATGACCTTGCTATCAGACAGCGAGCATTGTAAACTTAATTATGGCAAATACAGTCTAAAATGAAGTTATTCCAGTTTTTAATATTCTCTGGGGTCTGTTGTTTTTTGAGGTTTTTCTCAATTTTATTTGGTCACTATTATTGTTTTTTTTTGTTTGTTTTTTCCTTGTTTTTGTTTGGTATAATTTTCTGTCTGTGAAATCCAGGAGAGGTAAATCTAGAGAGACAGTAACTGGAATTACAATTGCTTATGGGTGTGTCAGGAGAGGTTGTGAGGAAGTGGGGAACTAACAATGAGCATGAGAAAGAAGATGCTCTAAATGTGGTGATCATTGCACCACTCTTCTTGATGTGATTGGATTATTGGATTATATGATGTGAATTATGGGTCAATAAGACCATTTTTAAAAGAAAATGGGGTATTGCTGGCATCAGGATTAATAAATAGATCTAAATAAATCAATAGATCAATGAAATAAAATACATGGTATAGAATTCAAAAATGAGAAACCTCACTGCCATCATGTTAATTCTGACATGTAGTAACCCTGTAGGACAGAATACAATTGCCCCTTTTGGTTTCTGAGACTTTAAATTTTTAGAGGACTGGGCAGGCTCATCTTTCTCCAGCAGAGCTTCAGATTTGAACTACTGAACTTGCAATTATCAATGCAATCCACTATGGCACTAGAGGTCCATAGACTGGACTCACACATGGTGTGTCAAGTGATTTTTTTTATTACAAAAACCAAGATATGTTATTAGGCAAAGAAAAGTATTTTCAGTAAATTGTGCTAGTAATACTGCAGGGACATTTAGAAAATAAATGATCCTTAACACTTGTTGTTTGGTGCCATTGAGTTGGTTCCAACTCATAGCGACCCCATGCACAATAGAAAAAAACACTGCCCAGTCCCACATCGTCACAATTATTATGTTTAAGCCCATTGTGGCAGTCACTGTACCACCCATCTTCTCAAAGGTCTTTCTTTTTTGCACTGTCCTTCTACTTTACCAAAGATGATATCCATTTTCAGTATTTGGTCTCTCGTGATAACATGCCCATAGTACGTAAGATGAAACCTTGCCATTCACACTTTAAGAAGCATCCTGGCTATATTCATCTAAGTAAGATTTGTTGGTTCTTCTGGACCCATACTTTCAAAATTCTTCACCAGCACCATATTTCAGACTCATTGATTCTTCTGTTTTCTTTATTCGATATCCAACTTTCACATGCATAAGAGGTGATTGAAAATACCATGGTTTCAAAAAAAAACACTTTTAAAAATGCAGTCATTTTGAGACTGTGTTCCTTTTCCTAACATTCTAATCAAAGCCACCAAACACCTGGTTTATGAACAAAGCTTTAACATAGCAAAGCAATAAAAATCAACTGGGAATAAGGTGAGGAGCATTGGCTAAACACAAGTTCCACCAGGTTGGGCTTAGCAAAGAGACCAAGTGGACTCTTTGAAAGACTATTTGAAGACCACACAATAAGAAGTCAGCAGAACAAGCCATCCACACAAGACACCTGCCTACTGAATAAGGCATTACTATGCCCCCCGCCCCTAGGTTACTAAGGTAGATGACCATAATAGGCCTCCTCCCCACCACCCCCACTTGGCCAACTCCACCATCCAGAAGAAGCAAAACGCCATCCTCTCTGATCTAATTCACCAGAGTTACACTATCTCAAGATAATTAATAAATCACTGGAGTACACCTCTCGCAGCCATACCAGACACCAAATAATCTGCCTAGCCTCAATTCCTCTCTGACACCATGAGACCATAAGGCACTAAAACATCATTCCACCAAGCACTGTCCCTACATGATACCCAGGGTAAACAAGGAGCCCTGGTGGATTCACTATACCACTCCTTTACCATTACCACAATAACCCCTGCACCCTGTTTCCAACACACGATCTCCCTTAACTTACCAATAAAATTGCTGCTTTCTAGTGAGACTGCTAGACCCTAGGGAGACAGAAACGCAACTTGAGCTCATGGCCCAGCTGACTCCAAATAGATGTTAGACCTATTCTTATTAGCTTCTGAGAAAGAATGCATAGGGTTCCTCATGATGTCAGGGTTACCTGGCGACCTTCCCCTTCCCTGACGAGGTAGGCAGAGAACATGCGGTCCCCCTGAGCCTACCCAGATCACCTTCTGGTCAGAAGGCCTCCTCACAGGGCACCCTCTACAATAGGGACCCTATGTAAGGAAGGGAGAAGTTGGAGTTATGCAGCAAACTGCTCTAAGGGGCATTCTGATATAAACACAGACAATTAAAGCATTCTGCACTCTACATTCACAACTTACAGAGTCAATAAGGGACTCTGATAGATTTAATATACCCATCATGCACCCCAAACCACAACAACCTCTAGAATCTGCTTCTTACACCTTGACATTACCTATTCTTCACCAGCTTAACAACTAAATATGTATCCCCCATAACTGTCTGCACCCAGGTCCTCTGAGTTGCTCCCACCCCTCCAAGGCCCGTGATCGCCAATCAGCCTGTGCATTAGTCTAGGTATAGAGAAATAATTCCACAGAAACTCATATATAAGAGAGAATTTTATATAAAGGGTAAGTGCACATCAAGAAAACATCCCAACCCAGTGCTGCCCAAGCCCACAAGTCCAATATTAGCCCATATGTCCGACATGAATCCACAAAGTCCTCCTCCATCTCACAAAACACACGCTATGGTGCCAACTGCAGAAGGAAAGCTGAATCACTGAGCGTGTAAGCATCTCAGCACTAGCAGGGGTCTCCACATGGCTAGTCCAGCACCCAGAGCTGCATCAGGGTAGGTCCATGTGGTTTCTCCTTGGGGATGTCTTGCAGGAAACAAGCCTTGCCAGCTGAAGCAGGGAACTGGCAAAGGCAGCTGCACCCTGGTCTGACCATCACAAAGCAAGAGACCCAATAACTAGAAAGGCAAGGCTCACTGAGCCATTTATCCCTCTGCCCTTCAATTAACCCCACTTATGTTTATCGGCCAGGTTGGCACAATAAACTAACTACCTCAGCCTGCGAGTGATCAGTGTTCCCAATGTTACCCTCTCTGCTCATTACATGCCTGGCACTGCTGCTGGAAGTTGGTGCCTGTGACTGGTCTGCACCCTGAGTAGGTCCCTGCCCCTTGCCTCCCTACATTGTGTGGCCCATGAGCACTGGCCCATGCTACATGGAATCAGCCTGCCCAGGACTACCCATGCTTCCCGTGACCGCCCTGCCCATGCTGCCCGAGACAGTCACCTGAGCTGCCCTCCAAAGAGATAGTCCGAGCTGCCCAGTGAGATATAGATGGAGCTCAGCCCTGCAGTACAGTTGGCCTCAGGTAGTCCTTTGAATCATTCTTGCTAGCCTCAAAGCGAGAAACACAAGGCTCCTGGGCTCCTGGGAAAATGGTGCCAAGCTCCAACAAAATGACGCGCAGACAACAAGGAAATTATCTCAACATAATACAAGCTATATATGAAAAAACAATAGCCAGCATTATAATCAATGGAGAAAAGACTAAAATATTCCCAATGTAAAAGGGGACCAGATAAGAATTTCCCCTGCCCCACTTTTATTCGGCCTCGTCCTGAAGGTCCTCCCTAATAATATAAGGCAATGGAAGGACATCAAAGACATTCCTCTTGGGAAAGAAGAAGTAAAATTACCGTAATTTGCAGATGATATGATACCATATATTGCGAACCTCCAAAGCTACACAGTAGGAGGACTGGAAGTAAGAGAGGAATATGGTAGAGTGGCAGGATAGAAGATCAACAAGCAGAAGTCAACTGAATAGCTATATACAACTGATGAGATTACAGAAAGAGATCAAGAGGGTAGTACCCTTCACAATAGCCAAGCATAAATTGAGATATCTAGGATACACCTAACAAAAAAAAAACTCTAAAGATGTGTATGAGGTAAACTACAGAACATTATTACAAGAAACCTAAACGGAGCTTCACAAATGAAAGACCATCCCATGCTCATTCAGAACACTCAGTATTGTAAAAATGTCAACCCAGCCCAAGGCATTATATAAGTTGAATGCAATACTGATATAAATACCAGCATATTTTTTCAAGGAAATGGAAAAGCTGACTGCCAACGTCAGATGGGAAGGGAAGAACCCCAGAATTGACAAAGGACTCCTCAAGAATTAAGTGATTGGGCTTGCATATCCTGACTTTAAAACTTACTATACAACCACATTTGTCGAAATAGCATGATACTGGTATAATGACAGATGCTCAGAATAATGGATAGGAACAGAAAATCCAGAATAAAATCAGCAGCATACAGACAACTGCAGACCTAAACCATCAGGATCATCAATGAACAAATTAGCACAAAGCTAAGAACCTTAGCACAGGGAACACATGGGCTCTCAGAAATGAGGAAATATACACACTCAGAGAAAGATAAAACAGATGAGAGGGCATACTAAATATAAAACACTTGTGTGCATTGAAAGACTTCATCAAAAGAGTAATAAGAGAGCCCACAGACTGAGAAAAGATATGTAACGATGACATATCAAAGGGATTATCATTAAATCTACATAATCCTGCAAATTTACAATAAGACAAAAATGAGTTGCCCACTGATGAGGTTAACAAAAGACTTAAACAGAAGATTCATAAGGGAGGAAGCCTGAGTGACCAATAAACATATGAGAAAATGTTCCCGACCAGTCGCCATCTGTGAAATGCACATTAGAACAGCTATGAGATACCAACTAACACCCACAAAGATAACCCAATTCAACAAACATAAAGCAACAAATGTTTGAGTGGGGTGGTGAGATAGAAACTCTCATTCGCTGCTGGTGGACATGAAGACACATACAGCCACTGTAGAAAGCAATTTGGTAATACCTAAAACAGATGGAAATCGAGTTATCGTATGACCCAGCAATCCCACTACTGGGTATATACCGAAGAAGTAAGACAGAGACTCCTAGCAGACATCTGTGCTCCAATTGTTCATTGCTGTACAGTTCACAATCTCAGTTCAGAAAAGAAAAGGAAACAGCCTAAATTTCCATGAGTAGATGAATGGATTAAAAAACTCTGGTACATCCTGTGTGAACACAAGCTATTGATAGGATCAGGTATCCGGCATCAAAGGGGAAAAAAAACCATATCGTTGTGAATGAGGGGGAGTGTGGAGTAGAGACCCAAAGCCCATTTGTAGGCAACTGGTCATCCCCTTATGAAAGGATCACAGGGAGGAGACGAGCCAGTCAGGGTGCAGTGTAGCACCAATGAAACATGCAACTGTCCTCTAGTTTCTTAATACTTCCTCCCCACTATCATGATCCCAGTTCTACCTTTAATCCGGCATGACCAGAGGATGTACACTGGTACAGATAGGAACTGGAAACACAGGAAATCCAAGACAGACAAACCCCTCAGGACCAATAATGGGAATAGCAATACCAGGAGGGGAAGGGGAAGGTGGGGAGACAAAGGGGGAAGCAATTACAATGATCTACATATAACCCTCCCTGGGGGGACAGACAACAGGAAAGTGGGTGAAGGGAGACATTGTACAGTGTAAGACATGAAAAATAATAATAATTTATAAATTATCAAGGGTTCATGAGGGAGGGAGGGCGGGTTAGGGAAAAAATGAGGAGCTGATACCAAAGGCTAAAGTAAAAAGCAAATGTTTTGAGAATGATGATGGCAACAAATGTACAAATGTATTTCACACATGGATGGATGAATGTATTGTAATAATCGTTGTATAAGCTCCTAATAAAATGATTTTAAATTGAAAATAATAAAAATTCTTGTACATATGTACTACACACCCAGAAAAATAGTGATGAAAAGATGAAGCACCTCATCTCTTGGAAAGAGTTGGAGGATATTTTAGTGAGTGAAGTTAGCCAAGCACCAAAGGACAAGTGTGACATGAGTCCACTGAGGTAAATTCAAACAGCAGAACAGAAATAGGGGGGATGCACATATCACGCAGTTCCCAGGCTGATGATCAGATACTCTGGCAAGAGCCAGACCAAACCTAATGACACATATGTCACCAAATAAATGTAAAAAATAAATAAAGATGCAGAGAGCACCCCTGCTGAAAGGCATCCCCCCCATTCTCATATTCCTTTAAGGCCCACAGAGGGGTGGGGGCAGAAAAAAGATGGTAATGGGGGACCAGGGCACTAGTCCACCCAAGGGGAAGATGTTTATGTCTCCACAGGAAAGGGAGTGAGAGTAGGCCTCATCGCAGTGTGCACCGAGGACAGCATTCCCGCTCGGAGCAGTGCATCCCAGAGATGTCTGCAAGGGACAAAATGACAGGTCTGGAGAGGACAGCCCTGAAGATGCAGTTTGGGGAGAGGCCAGTCTGACCAGCACACATTGGGGCAAACCAAGAGAGTGCAACAGACTAGAGTTGGGAGCAAATTCCCAAAGTCCCAGAGGAGTTCTGACTGCAGACTTCTGACTCTGGGGCAGCACTTGGCACCTCACCCAAACTGGGGTGATCCACAGGAGGCCACACTGAAAGTCTACAGGTGTGATGGGGTGGAGGCAGGGACATTAGACCTTTCCATCCTGACAGCAGGAAGAGCAATGGGGACGTGTAGGACGTGTGCCTTTCAGACAAGAAAGGTGAGGACTAAAGGGGTATAAATGCTGTTAGGCAAACAGGTTCCAGGACTTGGAACCCTGAAATCAAGGGGGACAAGGTTGAGGGATTGTAACAACTCCTGTTCACTATTTAACAGAGAGCTGTGCCGTTGGAAAGATTTTGGTTTTCTTGAGATTGACACTTAGTTCATACCATATACATAAATTTATTCTAAAAAGATACTAAACTAGCATAGAAGAACTGAAGCTACAGACCTAAGCATAAAAGTGTCAAGAAAACAGCTAGATGAATGTCTTCATGAGCTTCAGTTTAGTATTTTCTTAGAAATGACAGACACTATTCATAATAGACTATTCATCATCTACTTCATCAAAATTCAAAACTTTTATTCTTTGAAAGATAAAGATAAAATATTTATAATGCATATAGCAAATAAAGAGCTTGTATCCAGAATATAAGAAGAAATGTTTGCAAAAAACAAAAACCTCAATGCGTCGAGTCGATTCTCACTCAGCAACCCTACAGTGCAGAACTGCTCCCGTGGTTTCCTGAGTCTGTGACTTGTTGTGGGTGTAGAATACCTGATATAGCTCCCTCAGAGCAGCTGGTGGTTTGGAACTGCTGACCGTGAGGTTAGAAGCTCAATTTGTTACCACTATGCCACCAAGGTTTCTTAAGGAAGTCACAGAGACTCCTCAGCTACTCCAGTGGATATGAAAGAGTGATATGTGGTTTTCATGAAAGATATTGGTGTTTCCATAAGTTTATTGTGCACTCATCTATCTTGTTTTCAAAGTATATCTAAATATTTTCCCTTTTCATTGGTTCCTGTTGTATTGATATGAAAATTGGATGAATACAAAAGAATCCAAAGAAAAATGAACCAAGCCTGTAGAGAAAAAGGTTGGTTAGGCATACTTTGCTCTTTTTCCTATTGGGTGGTCAGCCTTTTTTCTGATCACTTTCAAGGAACTCCTTATACAAGTATGTAAGGGAGAAAAATATTTCCTAATGTGAATTTCAATTATACTTTCCCAGTTTCTCACTTGCGTTTTATCTCTTGTTTTAAGTTTTGTGCCAGACATAATTTTCACATACTTAACTGAATTGAGCAATCCTTCATTTATGGTTTCTTGATTTTGAGAAAGGTCTTCCATGAGGCTAAAAATGAGTCGTCTGTTATTTAATGCTGCACACTACATCATGTGTAATGCTAAAATCGGAACCTTTGGAGAAGAGAAAAACAGTCTTAGGTGGCGTCTAATTTAACGGACACATTATGAATAAGGAAATACTCGACTAGACAGTGAGCACAGCAAATTCATTTTGCTAGTGTCTCCCAGGGCCCGTGTGCTCCTATCAGCCAGTTGATGGAGACTTTCATCGTGAACCTCAGCTGTCTGAAGCTTTTACGGGAGAAACCATGTTTCTAAATCTGCTTATGGTCCACACTATTTTTCTAGTGAAGGTATTGTTTATGTTTCACTGTTGCTGCCCCTCTTTGTCATTGGTTTTGTTTCCTCACAATTAGGAAAAATAGGCTGTTTTCAGCCACAATTCCCGCGGGACTCTTATCGTTACGCTTTTCTACAAAGGGACACACAAGGCAATGAGATGATTCCTTTGCTTATTTATTCATGCAGCTGGTCTACTGCCTTCCCATTTTGAGTGTAAAACATTCTGTTCAGGACTAGGTAGAGATGGCGGACAAGAGCAGAAAATTTACAGTACGCTTCTTGAAGCTTTTATTCTAGCAGGAAAGACAGACCTTAAAGAGCTAATAACTAAACCAGTTCCAGTTGCTGCCACGTCAGTTCTGACTCATGACAACAGTATGTCAGAGCAGAACCATGCCCCGTGGGGTTGACCAGGGCTGATTTCTCAGAGGTAGATTATCAAGCCTCTCTTCACGGCAGCTCCAGAAGGATGGGAACTACCATCCTTGCAGGTAGCAACCAAGCTGTTGACACCACCCAGGGATTCCAAATTACTTAAGTAACTGTTGACACCACCCAGGGATTCCAAATTACTTAAGTAATTACTGATCAATTTTAAGGACTATGAAAAATTGTCACCACTCATTTGCTACCTTGCTGTGCTGTGGTAGCTTGCATGTTGCTGTAACACAAAAGAGGAGCTGATGCCAAGGGTTTAAGCAGAGAGCAAATGCTTTGAAAATGATGTGGGCAATGAATGTACAAGGGTGCTTTACACAATTGATGTATGTGATGATGGATTGTGATAAGAGTTGTATGAGGCCCTAATAAAACGCTTTTTAAAAAAAGCAGAAGAGACATAAATTAATGAAAGAATGTTCATGGATCGGAAGGCTTAACTTTGTGAAAATGTCAATGCCACTCAAAGCAATCTATGCCTATTATAATATCCTGATCCAAATTCCATCATGATTCTTTAAAGGAGTGGGGGGGACATTCTGGAAGATAGGCCACCTGTATTCCAAATACCAGTAGTATATCCCATGATAAACAGATTTCAGCAGAACTCCCAAAGACGAACTACTAAGAAGGAATAGGCTGTCCAAGGAATAGCCACTGAAAACCTTATGAATACCAACAGAGCTTGGTCTGATACAATGCTGGAAGATGAGCCTCTCAAAGTAAAACTGATGGAGGGTGCCTTATTAGACCTTAGTGACATGGATGGAGCAAAGCTAGCAAAAACTTCATTTGCTGATGGAGCATGATTAAAAGGAGAAGGAACAGCTGTATGCATCCAATAAAAAATATATTGCAGAATGAATGAACATAGAATCTATGAAATTGGAAGTCATCAAAAATGAAATGGAACACATAAAGTCAATCAATATCCTAGAAATTAATGAACTGGTGCACTGGTATTGGCCATTTTTAATTGGACAATCCTCTGGTTTACTCTACCAGGATGGCCTGGCACTCATCATCAAAGAGAGCACTTGAAGAACTACCTTGAACAATGCTATATGTAACAGGATTATGTCTATATGCCTACAAGGAAAACCAGTTAATATGACTATGATTCAAATTTACAGACAAACCACTAAAGCCAATGATGAAGAAATCGAAGAGTCTACTAACTGCTGCAGTCTGAAATTGCACATTCCAAAAGGTGCGTTGCAAATCACTGGTGATTGGAATGTGAGCATTGAAAACAAAAAGGAAGGATCGGTAGTTTGAAAATATGGCCTTCTTGATAGAAACAAACCTGACGACCACATGATAAAATCTGCAAGACCAACAACCTCTTAATTACGAGTATTTCTTTCAATATAAATGATAGCTATACATGTCACCCTTACGAGAGAGAATACACAGGAGTTAAATTGACTATATTTATAGGATGAGATGATGGAGCATTTCAATACTATCAACCAAAACAAGACGAGGAGCTGACTGTTCAAGAGATCATCAATTGATGCAAGTTTAAGTTGATGCTGGAGAAATGAAAATAAATCTATGAGAGCAAAAGTACAACCTTGAGCATATCCTGTCTAAATTTAGAAACCATCTCAAAATCAGAGTTTGCACATTGTACAATAAGACCAAAGACCATATGCGTTGTGGGATAATATCAAGAAAATCATACATAAAAAGGTGAATCAACACAATGTATAAAATTTTAAACAATCATTAACATCACATGCAAGTAAAATTTTGCTGAAGATAATTCAATAACACATTTAACAATAATCAACAGGGAGTTGCCAGAAATTCAAGCCAGATTCAGTAGTGGTGTAGTGCAGTGAAATATTTATGGCTATTCTAGCAATAATCAGTTTTTGTTATTATCAAATGGCTTCTCTGTGGTGTTTATGAGTAAGAAGGTGAGAGAAGATACTGATTGTAGTATAAGGTTCAGCTGTAAGTGATTGTCATCCTGCTGGGTGTAAGGTGAGCCCTTTGAGAAGCAGCTGGGGAGATCTTACTACCAGCAAGAGCCAGGAGTGAAGCATGTCTTCCGAACCCCAAGATCCATGAGCAGTGAACCTCCATTAGCCAGGAAACCGCTTTCACGTCAGAGGATCGCCAAAGGAGCAGCAAAGGCAAAACCAGAAACCAGACCATAAAACAGAACAGTGGACTTTCCAACCCACTGAGCAAGTAAAGCAGAGTGCTTTGAAGCCGGAGGCTGACTTGTGGAATAGGGTGCCTCTGGGCACTTAATTGGGGGGACAGGCTAGCTTTACTGATGCACCAAGCTGGATCTGAGGTCCTTTGGGTTGTGGCTTACAATGGAGTGGCCTGTCCTTTGGGCCCATAGTAGCTTCTCTAAAAGGATTTTGTAACATTTCCTGACTGAATGAATATATCCAGAGCAGTTCTCACTTGAATTGTAGCCCGCTAACCTCCACAATAAACTCCATGATCATGAGCATCAGCTATGAGCTCTGGGTAGCCAATGCAATGAGTTACAGAACCTAGCTGAAAAGTACAGAGGAATGTAAGATAGAGTTGAGAAAGTAATGAGTGTTATATGAGACAGAACAAGAGAACATGCAACAAGAGATAACATTGCTGACATCAGAGAATGTCAGAAAGTAGAGACACCAGAAAGATGCTTTCTTGTGTTTCCTTGCCTATAATAAGCCATTTGATTGTGTAGATTATAACAAACTATGGATAGCATTGCAAAGAATGGGAATTCCAGGACATTTTAGTATGCTCATACAGAAACTGTACATAGACCAAGATGCAGTTATTAATAAAGAACAAGGGACTATTGTATGGCTTAAAATCAGGAAAGGCGTGTGTGTTCGGCTGTATCTTTTCACCATTCTCATTATGTGCCGAGCAAACAATCTGAGAAGCTAGACTATGTGAAGGAGGACATGGCATCAGGAATGGAGGAAATCTTATCAACAACTTTCCATATGCAAGAGACACAGTCTTGCTTGTTGAAAGTTAGGAGATTTTGATACACTCGCTGATGAAGATCAAAGACCACACTCTTCAGTATAAACTGCATTTAATTTTAAAATCTCAAAAGGATTTTATTTTAGTTGGATCTACAATCAACTGTCATGGAAGCAGCAGACAAGAAATCAAATGATGTAGTGAATTGTTAAAAAATTCTATTTAAAGTGTTAAAGACAAAATTTTCACTTCAAGGCTTAAGGTATGCCTGACCAATCCATGGTATTTTCAATCACCTCATATTCATAAGAAAGCTGGGCAATAAATAAGGAAGACTGGAGACTTGCTGCATTTGAATTGTAGTATTGGTCAGGAATATTGAAAATACCAGGAGCTGTCAGGAGAACAAATAAATCACTCTTAAAGGAAGTACAACCAGAATGCTTCTTAACAGGGAGAATGGTGAAGCTTCATCTCATGAACTTGGGACATGGTATCAGGAAAGACCAATCTCTGAAAAGGATATCATGATGGTAGTGAGCTCAAAATTTAAAAAAGGAAGACTCTCTATAAGATGGATTGACCCATTGGCTGCAACAATGGACTCAAACATATTCACAGTGGCTTGTTCTGTTGAATATAGAGATGCTCCACTCAATTGAATCCTACCCCAAGACACCTAACACGACACAGGAAGGGTGTTGCAAGCACTTGTAACAGGAGCGCCTGACCTAGTCCGTCTTGTCAGGTATAAATTCCTGGAGGAGTAAGCAGGTAAAGAGCATGAAGAGGTCCCCAGACAGAGGAAGTAAATAACATGGGTCATGGCTCTGAGGCAAAGTGGTATGAGACAGCACAGGAACTTCAAGAAGTATGCGGTCACAGGATTTGAGGAAGAGAGGGACATGCAAATGTGAATGTGTTGTTGCCAGTAGCTATCCATAATTGGATCACTATATGAAGGGATACCCCCCCCCAAAAAAAACCTGAATTTTTTCAAAGCTATGTATTTAAATTTTTTACAAAACAACTTTATTACCTTCATAGTACTGTCCATATACTTAATATATTTATCAATTCTATGATTCCATTCTTGGAAACATTTTCCAAATTCATCTGTTTGGATGACTGACAGCACCTCCGTGGCAGTTATACAATCTCCTGCCAACCTGAGAAAATGGTTGGGTTCTAGCCTGTCAATCAGGTCATAGCCAATAAGGCCTCTGTTTGGGTATCGGCTTCTCCCGAGGATTCTGGGAACTCCTGTCTTCCTCCCAGAGGTGGGACATAAACTCTCTCTCTGCTTCATCTTCCTGCTAACAAGCCACATGGACTTTTCTGCTGGAGCCAGAACTCTGGAGCTAGAGGAGCTAAGTGGAGACACATGCCAGTGCTGAGACGCTTCCACCACCACTGGATCTACAATTCCACCCAGTGGCCTGTGATCTTCCTGCATTTGGCATCATTGCATTGCTGCGTGAATCTGAAGTGGAATTTATGGACTAGTATCAGACATATGGGCTAATATCAGACTTATGTACTTGATATGGCCTGGGCTGGGATGTTTTCTTAATATACAGCTGCTCTGTGATATAAAGTTTTCTTTCACACATATATGAGTCTCCCTTTATTTGTTTCTCTAGTCTACCTGGACTGACACAACCCACAACCTCCCTCATTTTTTTCTTCACCTCCTCTACGTCATCAAATCACTGACTCTTCGTGTCCTTTGTTTGTGGAAACAAAAAGAAGTCACACACAGCAAGGTCAGGTGAGTATAATCTGTGGGGCAAGATAGGCATACTGTTTTTTGTGCCAAAAACTGGAGCACTGAGATGACTGTGTGAGCAGGTGCATTGTCTTGGTAGCAAAACCGGTCCCCCGTCTGCCACAAATCCAGCATCATTTGGAGCACACTGTTGCACAGTCTTTTCAGAACCTCTAAATAGAAAGCTTGATTAAACAGTCTGACCTGGTGGAATAAACTTCAAATGCACGAGTCAACGTTTTCATCAGTTTTGGAATTTGACAGACGTCCAGAACAAGGTCTGTCATCGATCACCATTTCACCTTTTTTTGAAATGAGAAAACCACTCATACACTTGAGTTTTCCCATAGTGCAGTCCTTGCAAGCTGTGTTCAACATCCCAACAGCTTCTGCAGCATTTTTCCTGAGTAGGAAACAAAAGTTCACAGCCACATGCTGTTCTCTTAAATGGGCCATCACACACACACACACACACACACACACACACAAGGTGTGAGTGAAACTGCTTTTATGAAAAAATTCACATGATCAGAAAGAGCCTTCCCAGGTGACACCACTGCCACTGGGTGCACCAACTCAGAGCAAATTGCTTGATGCTTGCCTAGCAGGAAAAATGTTTACTACTAAAGTTCCACTCTGCCAGGGCAATTCTGTTTGGGGGTGCCCCTTCCTATATGGAGAGAAGAGAAGAAATAAGATGAAGTTGCCGTTGTCATTTTTATTGTTATGTGGGTTCTAATTCATAGCAGCCCTGTGTACAACAGAGCACAACACTACCTGGTCCTGGGCCGGACTCACAGTGGTTCTTATGTAAGAGTCCATTCTTGCAGCCGCTGTGCCAGCCCAGCTTGTGGAGGAACTTCCTCTTTCACTGTCCCTCCACTTTCCCAAGCAGGATGTTCTTCTCCAAGCACTGGTCTCTGCTGATAACATGTGCAAGGTATATGAAGTGAAGTCTCCCCATTCGGGCCTCTAAATATCATTCTGGCCATACTTTTTCCGAGACAGACTCATTTGTCCTTTGGGCAGCCCAGGGTACCTTTCAATATTCTTCACCGGCACCGTAGTTCACCTGCATTGACTTCTCTTCAGTCTTCCTTATTTAATATCCACCTTCCACATGCATATGAGGCGAGTGAAAATAATCATAGGGTTTATTATGCTGTGTATGACACAATAAAAAGAATGATTTTGCACTTGTCACCTAAAAGAACACTTCAAGTTCTATCCGGAAGTACAATACTGTGTGTAATAGGATAAGGTCTATCTGAATACCAGGAAATCCAAACAAACCGGCTAGTCTTCAAATTTATGCACCAACAACTAAAGATAGCTCTACAGAAATTAAAGAATTCTACCAAAGTCTTCAGTCTGAAATTGATCAAACTAGCAATCAAGATTCATTGATAATTATTGGCAGTTGGAATGCAAGAGCAGGAACGAGGAAGGGACGGAATTTCCTGGTGATAGAAATGAAGCTGGAGATCAGTTAAAAAATTACCAGACCAAAAATTGTGTATCACAAATAACTTTTTTCAGCAACACAAAAGGCAACTCCAGAAGGAGTACACAGAAACAAAATTGAAGACATCTGTAGGCTCACCATGAATCAGAACTGACCTGATGGCAGTGAGTTTGGTTCTTGTTTGTTTGCTTGTTTGTAGGTGGAGTTGTTTTGATTTAGGGGGGGGTTGATTTGTTGGTGGAATAGACTATGGAGAAGTTCAACATCAGCAGCTTAAATGAGGCCAGGGGACTACTGTGAAACAAATCATCAGTTGCTTACATGTAAGTTCAGGTTGAAGCTAAAGAACATGGACACAAGTCCACCAGAGCTAAAATATGACCTTAAATATATCCCACCTGAATTTTGAAGACATCTCAAGAACAGAGTTGATGCATTAAACACTAATGATGGAAGACTTGATGAGCTGTGGGATAACATGGAGAACCTCAGACAGGAAGAGAGCAAAAGGTCTTTAAAAAGGAAAAAGAAGAGATTAAAGTGGGTGTGAGAAGACTCTCGGGCACTTGCTCTTAATCGCAGAATAGCGAAGGCAAACTGAAGAAATAATAAAGTCACAGAGCTGCACCGTAAAAAATGAGATAAATTGATAGTCACAACAAGGCCTCAGCCAATCAGGAAAGAGCTCTGAAATGCGCTCACAGAGGAGGACCAGAAGGAGGGCCTTGACAGTCGCATGAGAAACAGTCATGCGCACAGGCTGGAGATGCAGAGCGAAGAAATGAAAGCGGCCAGCCAGCGGGATTCCCAACCGCCGAGGAAACACGCCCTACTGTCCTAGGGGCACTCTGAGTAGACAAGCACTACAGGTGCATTCGAAGTCAAATTAAGCTTCTTAGGTATAGTAAAGAATTTAAATGTTGTTCCATCTATAGGAGAAAGCCATGAGTTTAGATCAAGCAAGAAAAATCAGCTAACTGACCTTTTAAAGCTTATTGTGGCTTTTTTGCAGACATATTTTGACTGGACAAGTGTGGAAGAAAGGAAAGCACGTTCCAAGACAATTTCCATGGTGTCATGGATTTAGGTGGTGGCAGAGAAGAGAGTGAGGGATGATTTAATTCTATTTGGAGATAGTGTCAACCGGATTTGCTAATGGATTAAGTGTGGAAGTAAGGAGAAAAACAAGAATCACCTACGATGTCCAGGTTTTTGCTTGAGCAATCATGGACACTGGTGTCTTTAATAAGATGACTAAGACCGGAGAAAGGAGCCCTAGCAGCTTAATGGGCTACACATTGAGCAGGTAACACAGCATCCGCGGTTCAAATGCATCAGTTGCTCCTCAGGAGAAAGATGAGTCTGCCTGCCATTGTACATATTTTTTAAATCTCAGAAACCCCAAGGGGCAGTTCTATATTGTCCTACAGGGTCACTATGACTCAGAATTGCCTCAATGGCTGTGAATTTGGTTTGAAACTGGAAAAAGAGAAATATTTTAGGCTATTTAATTTAATATCTCAGGAAATTAGTTTATATTTCAGTGTGACTAGCAAATATTGACCATTTTCGTGCTCTTTCTAAGCACATTACCTATTCTTTCGGCCTACTCTTCACTTGAAACACTGCTGTCAAAATGTTTATCATCCTCGTATTGAAATAAGCAGCTTTCTAAACAAGGAGTCAAATAAGTCCACACAGAAGTAGCACACCACGTTGTCTCATCCAAAGATGGCAGTGACAAAATTTTAATATGGCAAAGGGAAACGTATCAGCAAAACCTAGGAACACCTTATGTGTTGAGGGCTATGGAGGACGGTGGGAGCCCAAAGCCCATCTGCAGCGTATCTAATCAGACTGTGATGCTGGCAGATCCATGCTAGCCACCTGCAAGAGTCTCGAACAGCCTTACCATCAGGCAGAGAGCACCGTCATCTTGAATTGCTGAACGGAACTCGATGTTTGTCCAGATGACCCCACCTGAACTGATTCTAGTTCCAGTATTTCTTACTCATTCCATGGCAGAAATTTCTTCCCTGGCCTTCTGAATGCTGATGGGGGTCTTTTCTTTCTTACTCATTATTTGTATTTTGGTCTTTATAGTATAATGATTTTATCCTTACCACCATATTTTGATTTTGTTTTCTATTGTTTCTGTTGGGTTTCCCAGTTGGCAGTGCACAGGAGGAGAGGCTGCCTACTGACAATAACTGCTGCAAGGCATGGTGGCTCATGCAGGGTGGCAAGTGGGGGATGGGAGGGAAAGGGCATTTTAGGAATAAAAAACGAAGGAGGGAGGAGGGAGCAAGCACGAGAACTGACTGTGTTTGTATAACTCATTTTATGGGCAATTTAACCATGCAGAGGACTGCTCTAAAATTGATATGGTACATGATTGTACAATTATCCTGGATAGGATTGAACTATGGAATTGTATGATGTATCATTTATGTACCAATAAAACTTATAAAAATAAAAACATACGCAAAAATGTTTATCATCCTCAATGTCCAGGTCAAATGCTACCTCCTCTGTGAAGATTTCTCCAATTCTAAAACTTATATCTAAATATAACTTATATATGCATCGATAAATGAATGCTTCTATCCATATATATTGTGTGTTTGTGTGTGTTTGTGTGTGTGTGTGTGTGTGTGTGTGTTGGGTGACACAATGAGATAAGTATTGGGCTACTACCAAAATGTTACAGAGTTGAGCCACTGTCAATCACTCCACAGAAGAAACATACAGCTTGAATGCCTGTCATCGATTGACTTGTGTTACCAAATGTGGGTCAACTTGGTTGGTCTGGGGATTAGCTGGTTTGGTAGTTGTGTGATGTTTCCCCACCATATGCTAAGATATGATATGAGATGAGATGAGATGAGAGCTGCAACACCCTAATTCTTAATCGCATAAGAGAGAAAAGGATAGAGAAGTAAACAGAGATCAGACTTGCTTACTTCCAACAAGAAACAAGCAGCAAGAGTGGAATGCTCCTTTTGAACCTAGGAGCTTTGCACGGGGCTGTCTCCTTCCGGCGGCCAACACACGGAGAGCTCAAGGGAAAGCTGAGCTGCTCGGAGACGAGGCCCTCTCCCGCAGAGCCTTCACAGGCAGAGTCCGTTTGCAGAGCCTCTACTCTGGATATGGACCTCGAGCCTTCTAACCCACAGATATGAGTGGATTCTGAGTTCACAATTAATCGTAGGCCCAATCTAAGAAACATGAGCTCTTATGACATAGCCCTGATCAACACTTGCCCCATGAAGTAATAACTAAGGAGATGGGTGCTATGTCAAAGTGTGGTGAAGAAAGCAGATGGTGCCTAGTTAATAGAAAGAATACTGTTTGGGGTCCTAAAGCCTTGTCTTAAAACAAGCAGCTAGCTAAGTGAGGTATTGGCTAAGTCCACTCAGAAGAAGCACACGAGGCTGTGTGATCTAAGAACAGTAAATAGTAAAATCCAGACCAAGAGGAAGGAATAGGACTAGAGCTTGCAATCTTAACACCCGGTTTGCAGAGGCTTCAGATTGACCGTGAAAGCCCAAACCCATTTGCAGAGTCGTCCATGCAGAGTAAGCCTCTGGCCAATGAATGCCCTCTGACTATGGACCGGAGGCGGGAAAGACCTTGCTACCAGACGTATACCTTGCAGGGGCGATTGCTGCAACCGTAGGTGGGTCAAAATGGGACGCTTTGTCATTGATCTCCCGCTTGACCCAATACAAAACTGCTGCAGTTCTAAATGTTACTAAAGTTTTCCTTTTTTCTATTGAGATTTCTGTTCTATTGTGTCATTTGGGGGCCATTTGTTTGTATTTTGTCTTGATTTTGTGTGATTTTCTGAATAGGAAGCACAGATTACATAAACATATAGAGAAAACAATTGGATCATTAGAATCAAAGCGCCAGGGAGTATGGGAGGCAACGGGAGAATGAGGAAGAAGATGATGCATAGATTGAGCAGAAGCTCGGTATGGGCTGGAACCGACTGGATGGTCCTCACAGCAACAACAAGATAAAAGATGTTGGAGCCGCAACCCAAGGAGACTCCCTTACATCAGATCAGATCTGGAACAGGATTAAGGGTTTTGCTTCCCACCCTGAATCCTCTTATTGATTTATGATGGCAAGTCACATCATGAGGGATAATCACATACTGTCACATTTCATCATTATAGAATTGCCAAATCACTGAGAACCATAGTCTAACCGTGTTGATGCACATTTGGGGATAGGGACACAATCCAATCCATGACAGCAGCCAAGTAGTTAGAGAAGTGACTCATCTGGGAGTGGCCTGCTTCCAATATATATGGATGTTCTAGCAAAACGTTTTTACTTTTTGCTACCTTTGGTTCATCATCTGACCGCTAGTTCTTTGGGCTTGAGTCAGTCGGTCATATTGTCTGGCCATTTGGGGAGTCATGTAGCCTTTGAGTCAGCAACTTATCATCTTACCTGCCAACCTTGTATTCGTTTGCTTCCAACACTAGCAGCCTGCCTTCTGACCTGCCAGTTCTGGGTTTATTAGCCCCTGAAGCTTGACACCTGACTAACACTCTTGTAATTTGCCTGCCTCTACTACTGCATAAGTCATTTTGAGATAATTTTCTCTGTATATAAATAAATATAAGCTTCACTAGTCTTGTTTTTCTACAAAAGCCAGGCTAAGACATAGAGCCAGAGCCCTTACTCCTCCTGCACAACTCTTTCTGCGTCATTGCCTGTACTAAGCACAAAGGTAAGACTTGCATTGATTTTTTTTAAGGGTGTGCTTTGCTTGCTCTCCCCTTTCCCTCCATCTTCACCTTCCTGAAGCTTCTTTCTTTTTCTCAGGGTTTCTACTGAATTGAGTTCTCGCCTTTGAACATGTTCTCCTAAAGTGAGTGACTTTCATTATTTGTGGCTTCTCATAGAACATTATTGGTATGAAATCTCAAAAATAACTTCCCATATGTAGTAGTTTTTTAATTAATAATAAATCATTTTCTTGGGGGCTCTTACAGCTCTTGTAACAATCCATACATCAGTTGTAACCAACACATTAGTACGTGTGGTACTATCATCGTTTTCAAACATGTTTTTCCTGCTTGAGCCCTTGGTATCAGCTTCTCTTTTTCCCCTCCCTCGCCCACCCTCTCGCCGTCTTAGACAGTGGTAGATTATAAAATGTCATTATTCTCATACACCATCCACTGTCTCCTATTGTCCATGTTTCTGCTGTTGGATGGGGGGTGGTATATGTTGATCAGTGCAGTCAGTTCCCCAATTGCCCCACTTCTCCCCTGACCGTCCCCCTAGCCTCATGGTATCTCTACTACCACACTCTTCCTGGGGAGTTTATCTGTCCTGGCTTCCGTGTGTTGAAGGCTCTTATCTGTACCAGATATAGCGGCCTTTATTTGAAAAGTTATTACGGAGTGAATTCTTTATTATCATGTTTATTCACACCAGCTCATGCCCATATACACATATTCTCTCAGCATTTTCCATTGTTTTACTCCTCCATCATTTGCACATTTGGATGTAGCTTAAGAATTAAAATTCTCTTTTGACTCATGAGCTGGTGTCTTGGATTAAATTGTATCCATCCCCACCCCAAATATGTGTCAACTTGACTGGGTCATGGTTCTTATTGGCCAGTTAGTTACAAATGATGTAATGAGGAAATTATGTCATTTTGATTACAGAAGCAGTTGACTCTGTTAAAAATGTGCCACTAGATTTTAAACAGCTTGGGAACCAAGGCTACTTAAATGGCTAAATATTTGTATGTACACATATTTGTGGATATGCACCTATATATGTATGCTTGGATGAGCAGATGGACAGACAGAAAAATAGATGGACAAACAACTGAGCCAGGGAATTAAGTTTCTAAAACAGCTTACCAAGTAACAATTTTTAGCAGGCAATTCAAAATAGTGCTACGAAGGAGGGGGGTGACGATTCTGTTACTGGTGGCAATGTAATGTGATACGTGCTACAACAGAAGAATGAAAAAAAAATCCTGAAAAGGGAGGTGGTGAGATTCCAAAAAGTTTATTAAGGCTAATAGTTGTGCTTTCCTCCCTTCACTCACTCACTTTAAATATGTCCAATGTCTGTTTTAGGCATCATATTTTATACAGCCCTGCTGTGCATGGTGGGGAATACGAAAGAAGGATTCATTACCATCTCCCTTTTTGTAAGGGCGATTCATGGTCTAAAATCAGGGGAGATAACCCTCTCCTTCTGAACCCCAAGCTGATTCTTTAAGAAAGAATAATCATCCACAAAGGGGTTTGCAATAAGTTTCCTTTTATTCTGTTTTCAGAAAAACATAAAGAATATATATTGTACATCCTGTTTCTCAGCCTCCTGCTTGCAATTTTATTTCCTTGAACTGGTTGAGAATAAGACGGCACCTTGCACTTGGAAGCCCAGACAGAGGCCCCTCCAACAGCTGATGTGGAGATGACGAGGGGAAGGTGTTAGCACCCCTTTCTCTTTTATATCCAAAATGATAGACACTGAAAGATAAAACAGATGTTGAAAAATATCTTTTTCATTCTGTTTCCTGTTGTCATGTGGGTAAGCTAGACCATGAGGGAGAAATACTCCAATTGTGCATCATCATCATGTCCCAAACCCCGCTCTTATTCCCTATGGGCAAAGAATCGGTATGTGGCAAATGGCTACGAAGCCTTCCAGGACACGCAAGGCAGGTTGTCTGGGGTCTCTGGCTCCTCTCCAATCAGAACTTTGACTTCAGTTGAAGAAATCGATCGCACATGGATGGTATAACTTGAAAGACACGTGTAGAGTGGAGAGATGAACGGTCCTAATTGCCTGCCCTCCCTTACAAATGTGAAGGAGGAGACACTAGAGAATAAGGCTATTCGCAGAAGCTGCCGAACCGAGCGTACATCCTACAGACTGTGCATAGATCAAAGCATATTTGAGCAAAAAGCAAATGTGAGCAGAAGCTATGGGGTTGCTTGCTGTGCCTAACAACGCATTCCCTGGATCACTGCTATTTAAACATCATTACTTAGGGAGGGAACCTCCGTAACTCATCTCATCCTCATGGCTCACTCCCACACACGGTTATGGAGGTTGGGTCTGAGATTTTATTACATTCCCCATCATATTGACCCCCAAACCAGTGGTGACCCCAAGTGCATCATAGAGATTTCTGACAGTTTTGTTGACATATAATTCATATACCATACAATTCAATGGTTTAAATATATTAAAAAGCTGTGTAATCATCACTACAATCAATTTTAGAGTTTTTAATTCATTTGCATACTTTATTATTAGGTCCCTATTTTTACCAAACTCCCCTGCCATAACCCTAAGAAACTATTAATCCAATTACTGTCTCTATAGATTTATCTGTTCTGAACTTCATTTAAAGAAAGTCATACCAAAACCCAAACCAATAATAATAACAAAATAAAACAGAGGGGGCTTTCATGGTCATCCATAGCCTGCTGTACACTGGGTGCTCTGAGTTTAAACTCTAATACGATTCCCCCCGCTAATCCTGGATGTTGTTATGTACAATCCCTGGAACACACAGGCTGACGTGTTTCTTCCAGGTGGACTTAGCTGGCACCTCACTTAAATGACGGATTGTTTTACGACACGCAGTTAAGACTCGGGTGACATTCTTTCTGATACCTGGGCACCATTTGATTTCTTCACCACACTTTGCTATAGCTCCTATATCGTCAGTGATCTTTTCATGAGGGCAAGGGTCAAGTGGACCAAACACAATTGTCCTTATGGAAGTTGAGCATCAGATTTTTCTTCCAACACATTTCTGGGTGGACTCAAATCTTCAATGTTTCAGTTAGCAGCCAAGTGTGTTTACAGTTTGTACCACCAGGGACTCTCCTTTTAAAGTAATTGTAATCAACGAGTCATATTTTGAGATGACCAGTTGCTGCTCTCTTCTCGGCTATAGACTCTCTGAAGGCAAGGACTGTTGTTGTTGGTGCTCTTGCTGGTGTCTCCAAGCCTGCTCCAACTCATGATAACTTGCTACATAAGCAAGTGCAGCACTGATGTGCTTGATTCCATGACCGTGACCGGTGTGGCAACTGATCTCATGTGCACTGACCCTGTGCTTCGCCAAGCATGACATCCTTCTCTAGCCACTGATCTTTCCTGATGACACAACCAAGGTAAGGGAGCCAAGGTTCCTAAACGGTAACATAGTGCCTGGTTTGTGTTATACAATAAATACATGTTTCTTGAATGAATGCACCAGAAGATGCCTTTATTGTGCAGAGGACCCAGTCTTGAGTGGACTGAAATGAAGAACTAGCTTCAAAGGAAGTTGGCACTGAGAGATGCCACCACAATCTGTGCAGCTAAAGCTCTCTGTTCGATTATACCCAACGCCCCAAGCATTTGCAGTTCTCTGGTGCCCCACGCTGTGTTACAGGATACTTAAAAAGCACAAAGTATAAATAAAAATGATTGGTTTCCCACATACATCCTCAAAACAAATAACAGAGCCAAAGGATAGACTATGTACTGCATAAGTGAAATTATTTCGAAATGAAAGTCCCAGAAAGGAGATGGTGAATTAAAGGTTTGTATTAACCTCATTTCATATTTATTCTTGTTTACAGGAAAGTGTTTTAGTTTCCCATGCCCATCTGTTTAATGCTTACTTCGCTGACTGAAAGCTTGCTGAATCACTCTGATTTATTCTAGTTATTTCGATAGAAAAAGGACCCTAGTTGATATTTTATTAGTTGTTGGATAATAGTTGTTTTCAAAAGACTAGATTGTTTTTATTTAAGTTACTGTACAAATCTCTCCTATTTGAGCATAAGATGAACATCTATTTTTACACTTAAAATTCTTTATTCAGTTTTTCTTTTTCTTTCTTTTAGTTTACAGTTTTATTGGTACATAATTTCCATCTCATGTGAATCAATAGTTCAATCATATTAAGAAGAATTGTACTATCATTACCACAATCAATTTTAGAAGTTTCTTTTTTTCCCTCATGGTTAAATTGCTTTTCAAATGAGTTATATAATCACAAACCGTTCTGGTGGTCAGCACCCAAGGTCATCATGGTGCTTAGTCCGTGGTGTGGTTCACTGGGGGTTTGGTAGAAACATATTCATAATTCCTATGCAGGAACATGAAACATGGTCCATTGTCCCCTTAGGTTTCCTACAACCATTGTTTAGCATCCCTTCCAATGGGAGGTTACTTCTTCCCAATCACCCACCATTCTCATCAGTGTCTCCTCCTGGTCTTGATTGGATTTTCCATCAATGTTCCCCTCTAGTCCTGTGGAGGAGCCATTGATTTGCCCCAACTTTGTCTTGCTGTTGTATAGCCTCAAGTGGATGGTCTCTCCCATATCCCCCTCTTAAAGAAGTGACCCTAGACAATGTGTGTTCCCCTCCTTCAAGGTGGCTCTTGCGAGATGTGTAAAAGGGAGGTTATGTATGGTTCATAACCACTAGGTAGGCTTCTCCCATTTTGTCCCAAAGATCTGTTTAATCAGTGTTTCTCCTTGCAGTAGTGGAATCATACAATACTTGTCCTTTTGTGATTGACTTATGAGAAATATATTTGTAAGAACATTATGTTCATATAAATGAATTAATAAAGCAATGCCCTTCTCTCAATGGTCCCATACATCTTGGTTTATATAATTTATTTAGATATTTGTGGCACTCTGGGTTTGTCTTTCAACAGCAAATCCACCAGCTACTTCACAGGAGAAGCATGGGGCTTTTTGCTTCAGTAAAGGTTTACAAGATCAGAAACCTCAGGTAGGACAGCTGTGGTCCAAATCAATTTGATGGCAGGGACTTGGTTTGGGTTTTTGGCTGTTGAACTAGATGGTTTTCCTGTACTTTTTAAAAAGTTTTTTTTTAAGTGGAATAGAAAGAACATTTAAAGTATCTCCCCTCCTTTTTTTTTTTTAGTATATAGTCCTTTATTATGGATGGCTAGCCTGTGTACTTATGAGGTTTAACACCATCCCTGGTCTCTACCCACTTGATGCCAGCAGCAACCCCCATAATAACAATTAAAAATAGTTCTAGATATTGCTAAGCATCATTGGGGAAGCAAAAGCATCCCTGACGGGGAGACAGTGGTTTAGAGAGGAGGCGAGTCCTAAAACACGAAAGTCAAGCCCACTACTAACCAACTGACTCTGACTTTATATCATAGTATGCCGATAGAACATGGCAGAATAGTCCTTGTGGGGTCTTGACACTAAATATTTATGAGAGCAGAAAACCTCCTCTTTCTCTATTGGCGCTCCTTAGAGCCCAGGGTTCACTGCCATCGAGTCAATGCCCACTTGCAGAAACCCTAGACAAGGGTAGAACTGCGCCCTCTGAATTTCCGCGACTGTAACTCTTGAGAGGAGTAGACAATTCCGGCTTTCTCGCTGGGGACCACCGTGCTTCCAGGTCTCTTCAAGACTCAGTCCATTTGGAGGAGGCCATTTCCTGATCCTACAGAAAGAGGCAGACCTCACCTGTGGCAAAGGTCCCACTGGCCTTCTCTGGCACATGTTTGGCCACACCTAGTCGATCTTCTTGAACTCTTTTGGCCCAGCTACAAACACGTTGCAAGGAGTGGCTCCCAGGTTCTGGAATCCCTGGAGGCTTTCCTCCCCACACAATGGCTCCTGATCAAGTACGCCCTTAAGAACTTCTTTGACCTAACTGTGCTTGATGGTTTTGTTGGTTGCCAGCAAACCGATTCTGAAATGCAGTAATCCTAGCAGAGGGCCTCAAACTTTTAAAAACAGGGGCCAGTTCACTGTCCCTCAGACCCATTGGAGGGCTGGACTATAGTTTTTTTAAAAAAAAAAAAAAACTATGAACAAATTCCTATGCACACTGCACATATCTTATTTTGAAGTAAAAAAACAAATGGGGCAAAAACACCCGGCAGGCCAGATAAATGTCCTCGGTGGGCTGCATGTGTCCCGTGGGCCATAGTTTGAGGATGCCTGATAGAGTTTTCAAGGCTGTGACCTTTTGGAAGCCAATGACCAGGTCTTACTTCCCTGGTACTCCAGGTGAGATTAAAGCACCAGTCTTTCAGTTGACATCCCAATCCTAACACACATGCACCACTCAGGGGCCCCTCTGTGACCTACAGAGGAGCCCAGTTTCTCCATTTGTGCACCTGGAAGCCTTCACTTGATCCACCTGTGTCAACAAAATGAAGAGTTCAATCACAATGTACTCAATTTCCTTTTCCATGACAGTCTGATAAAGCAGTAGCTATTATTGTGTTCCTCTCTCCTGACAACATTGCTTGATTCTGACTGAATATGGAGTGGGGGGAGATAGAAACAAGTGTGGTTGGGTCTGGTTTTCTCAATCATGGCTCAAAGCAATTTCTTCCTTTCCTCCACTAAGCATGCAACTTCTCTGAGTCTCATCTCATCAGTAAAATGATAATAATACCTACTGTATAGGGAACACAGTGAAAATTATCTTATAGACTATATGTAAAGCTCTTTGCACGGTGCCCCAGTTAATTATGGCTGTTATTGCTGTTTTCATGGTTAATAACGCAGAACGTACCACTCACTATCTGTCTGGCTGATGGGAGAGGCATTCGAGAGCCGAGTTTCTTTTGGAATCCTCAATCCAGACCTTTGATGGAACCTTCTATTTAAACTGCTTCACTTTAAGTCGAATGGTCCTTTTGCAGGGTTCAATGGCAAGAAGTTCCTTCTTCATATCCATATTCAAAATGCCTAGCACTGTGCCAGGACAAACTAGATGCCTTCATCCCTATGTTTGACATGTTCAATTACTGAACCTCTGATACATGGCAAAAATAGTGCTAGACCTCTGGAGGAACAACGATGAGCAAAACAGACGGAGCCATGACCCTCGCAAGGTTTACAGTACTCGTGCAAATATTACAAATAAAAACCCCGGGAGACAAGCAGCTCT
Source organism: Tenrec ecaudatus (assembly GCF_050624435.1). Taxonomy (NCBI): domain Eukaryota; kingdom Metazoa; phylum Chordata; class Mammalia; order Afrosoricida; family Tenrecidae; genus Tenrec; species Tenrec ecaudatus. The sequence continues at coordinate 150,369,222 of NC_134531.1, read as the reverse complement.
CAGAAAGACCATACCACTTTTTGCGTCTCTAATTTCTCCATTTAGGATAGACATGTAGTCACAGAGAAATTGTTCCCAACTCTAAGAACACCAACACAGACGATAATAAATGATAAATGGCAACGTCTCCATGGGACAGAGCCAATGAGGAGGAGTTGGAAGTGTGATGCCGTAGTAAAGGAATGGCGCCATAATAAAGATGACACATTCTTAGTTTCAGGATTTCTAACTTGGTCCGAATATAATTGAGTTTTGACAGTCTGGTGCTTGTGAGGAGCTGAGGATGGCGAAGGGAGAAGAATAAGCCATTGTTTATCCACACAAAACTGGGCTGCAGAAGTCAGTTCCTGGAGTCCCTGAGCCTACTGGAGATACAAAAAGCAAGAAGCTTTCAGCAGCTCCAGAGACCATCAGAGAATCTCCTTCTCAGGTGAGTTTACGCATCGTGTTTTTAGAGGAGAGAGGTCAATGGGATTAAGCGTCACGCTGCTTAGACCAAATCCCAATTGTTTCAGAATGATTCCTCGTCTGTGAAACCAAATGTCCTCTGGCTGATGCTGACTCATAGCAATCCCAAAATGTGTCCAGATAGAGCTGTGCCCCACAGAGTCTTCAGTGGCTGATTTTTCAGAAATAGATCACCAGGGTATTTCTGGAGGTCCCCCTGGGTGAGTTTGTTAGGTAGCTAGCTTAGGGACAGGGGGTTGGCCCTCCCATGCCTGCAAAGGCCCCAACAGAGGCAGTTGGAAAGAATCAGGCAACCATTAGACACCCATGAAGACCCCAAACTGGGTGTGCTGATACTCAAGCCCCTGAGCCAGGTGGGAGGCACACCTGGACACCCAAACGAGGCCCAGGCTCATGACATCACCCAGGTGTACTTAAGTAAGCCAACGGAGTCAACCAATACCATCAACCATGCCTCTCCAGCCAGAGGTTTGAACTGTCTTGGCTGTGGGAAGGCCTCGCTCTTACCCTGCTCCTAGTCAGAGGCAGTTGGAGGGTGGGGGTCTCCCTCCCTCATTCGGGTGCACATGTGCTTGCTCTGGGTCTGTTTGGGGCCCACAGCCTCTGGGCCCACATGCCCTTAGCCTCTAGGGTTCTTGGGCTTCTGGCCTCCCGGGATTGCCCCCAGCTCCGCACGTGTGGAGGCTCTGTTCCATGAGGGTGCTGGTGCCCAGTTGTGAATCTGTTTGAGACTGTAAAACCTGAAACTTGTCCTGTCCTTCATAAAACCCCCCCTTGGATTAAAAAAATGAGCTTCGGCGTGAATTCTTTCAGCATGCACAGCAAAGAATCGAGGTATAACCCTCTCCAGAAAGCTAACAGGCTCAAACTTGCAACCTTTCAGTTCACAACCTAATATTAACTGTGTACCTCTCATGGACTTGCTAACTGGGAATGATCTTGACACTTTCTAACAATAATTATAGGAGCACACAGAATGCTCTAACCAAAAGGAACCCATTTGAATCCCACTGTGTAAGTTTATTCTGACTCATAGCAACCCCACAGAGCAGTAGAAATGCTCCCGAGAGTTCCCAGCACTATAAGTCTTTATGGGAACAAATAGTCTCATCTTTCCCCTGAGGAGCAGTAGGTGGATTTGAACTGGTGACCTTATAGTTAGCAGTCCAATGTTTAACCCACTAAGCTACCAGGATTCTACAAGATGCCAAGATATGAAAACCAGGCTGTGTCCAGTTACTTTTCCTTTCCTATTTTGGGTGGTTGGGGGGACACAGGATGGTGGTGGTGGTGGTGGTCCAGGAATCTATAGAACTCAGTAAAAGGAATGACATGAAGGTAAGATTATAGGGAAAGACAGAGCTAAAAGACATTGATTAAAGATATTTAAAAAGAGATGTGGGATGTTTTATTCAAGTAAGTGAAAAATTGAATTCCAGACATTTTTAGTAACAGCCTGCAACATTTAGCATACAAGGAAGCCTACAGTTCTGTGGTTTTCATCATCCAGGTTTCAGAGTTGTCTATTTTCCCTTGGCACACTTACAAAAGGAAATATAAATTGAATGCTATTTTAATAACCCTTATGGTACAGTATTATGTAGGAGATACGATTCATTGTGTCCTACCCCATACTTAATTCTCACAGCATACCATTGCTTTTATCTTAGACAGTCTACCCTGTAGGGGAAAATGGGTCTAAAATATAAAGCTAGTCCTTTATTTTTACAGTCATCCTGTAATTAGCTCACGTTTTCATCTCTTCGTTGCAAGATCATGCCTCACAAAACAGAAAGTTTTTCTTTAGTCTACATGTTTTGCAGATGTTTCCACAAAAATGTAAGAGTAGAGTTTGTGTGTGTTTACATTGGTGTATATGACTTCATCTTTAATAACTGCTTCCAATGTCTCCTCCTACTTAATTCAACAAATGAATTCTCTGCCAGCTCCTTTGTAAGAAGCATCTGTCTGCGCAGTCTCTCAACGTCTCAGCCATTTGTGATCATCTCGTGTGTCCTCAGAAGGAGTCAACGTGTAGTTATATTTAGTCATCCTATATTTTCTCCACAGCAAACCCAAAATAAACACTTGGATTAACATCTTCGCAAAAGAAAACTCAATTACTACCAAATTAACATGTGAAACACTTGCTACGTCTCAATTAACCGTACATTGTTGTCTCATAAGGCATTGCCTTGATGGTTCTGGGTTGAAATTCGATCACGCAGCGTCAGTGTGTTCAGGCACTGTCTATTTTGCGTGAGATGGCAGTGTTTTCAGCTTTGTTTGAGAATTTCTCTTGTTTCTGAAAATTTCGCCTTCCTTCCTCCCTTGCCACAGAAACTTTGTAATGTCAATACTGGAGGTGGTTTTAGGGGCTCTGATTCAATTTCTTCATTTGATACGTTCCAAAATTGAGGGGAATAGCAATCATACAATTGCGTAAAGCTTTTTGATCCTCATTCCAGATCCTGCATCTGCGAAAGCATCATATTTTCATGCAAAAATTCAAAACAATAAAATCTCACCACCTTTTATTGATATCAGTTTGAAATCATTAAAGATGATACTCACATCTAATCCTTTCCAGTTGCGAGTCAGTATTCTTGGCTGACATTTATCTCACGGGTTGGGTTGATCCAGCTACACTCTCATTTAGTAAAATTGGAATACAGAATAAGCAGGAGCTCACACAAGGATGGGTAGTGGATAGCCAAGATTTTAGAAGGAGGATTAAACAAACAAACAAACTTACTGCCATTGAGTTGATTCTGTCTCATAGTGACTCTACAGGACAGAGTAATGTGGTCCCTTTTGGGTTTCCAAAGCTGTAAACCCCGTTGGGAACGGGAAGCCTCATCTTTCTCTAGAGGAGCTGCTGATAGGTTTGAACTACTGACCTTTTGTAACACAGAACCTACTTGCTGCCAAGGCTCTGTGATCAGGATAAAACTTACATTCACTGCCATTGAGTCAATTTGGACTCCTAAGTTATGTAAATATTCTCTGAGTTCAAATGTCAATTTTACCTCTTATAAACTGAGAGCATGGCGCTAATTTTTGCTAAGCCTCAGTTTTCCCACTTTTATAACCTAGGTTAATAACAGATGCTTTTTCATAATGCCGTCATGAGGAATGATAAATGAATTGAGCACATATGTGCATAGTAGAAAGCCTGGTACACAGTAAGAAGCTAACATTCTAGCCCTTGGGTTAATGTTTGGTTAAAATCATAAAGTTTAGTGATTTCCTGGATCATAAAATTTGGAAGAAAGAGAACAGAAGAAACTCTCACAGATGAAGATGAGGTTGAAAGCTTAGGTTTTAAGACATTTCTAGTACAGAATCACCAATATTTTGTTTGTTTCCCCTTCCTGTACACGGCAAACACTACATAGCCTCACACCCTTTGGTTACGCCATGTACCAGAATGTTGAGACTGCCATAACAGAGCACCACAAAGCTTATACCTCAAAACAACCAGAATGCATTGTGTCACAGTCTGGAGGCTAGGAGTTCTAACAGAGCTAGAGTCTTCCCTAAGGCTCTAGTGATAATCCACCCGTGCCTTTCCATGACTTCGGACAATTTCTAGCAGTCCTGGGCTGCAACGTTGCATTCCTTCCTTCTACATCAAATGGAATTCTTCCCTCTGTGTCTCGCCCCCTTTTATGAAGACACTACACTTTATTCACAGGAGCAAAAAGACGAGGAGCTCTGGTGGTGGTGTAGTTACTAATTACTACATGTTGGATGCTAGCTGCAAGGTCAGCAGTTTGAAGCCATCAGCCTGCTCCAAGGCAGGAACATTTGACTTTCTACTCTAGTAAAAGTGAGGCTTCTAAACCCACAGAGGCAGATCTATCCTGTCCTTAGGTCGCTATGAGCTGGAATCAACTCAATAGAAGTGATTTATTACTCATAGTGTATTAGTATCCACCCTACTCCAGTACTGTTTCAGGTTAACCTCACTGATAATATCTGCAAAGACTATTTCTAAACAGGTTACTTTAGAGTTACTAGAAGTAAGGATTTCACAATATTTGTTGGGGGTTATGGGGTGGCATATATAATTCACTGTATAAAAGACAGAGCCAAAACAGAAACTAAGGTAAAAGCTAGATGTCTATGGTGAAAAATGAAGGAGGAACTCTCTCTCAGGTGTTAGAATGGACAACAGTTTGAAACCACCAGCTACTCCTTGGGAGAGTCTACTCCTTTCTACTTCTGTAAAGATTTTCCGTCTTGGAAACCCAGAGCGGCCATCAGAATCCGCTCAGTGGCAATAGGTTTTAGTCACACAGGTTTGTGCAAATGTCATCCCAACCTTTATATGACCCTAAGAGGGACTACTTCCTTAAGGGGCCTTACTTCATTACCCGCAACCCAACTCTAAATAGGACCACGTGGCATATCAGCTGCAACATGAAAAACAACACTTGCAAGGTAGCATTCAATGCTTCTCCAAGGCTCTCTTCCTGTACCACTCAGGGGGCTGCCTATGGTGGAGCCCAATGGCTACGTAGCACAGAGTCCCCTACTCCCCTACAGAGGACTTGATGCAACATTCCCCCAATTTTTTTATTGTATTAAAGCCACTGAGCTTATTACTATAACCAAAAAATAGTCTATTATCTATTATGCTCCTGAGTCAAAAGACTTAACATAGTAAAAAGATCAATAGTACCCAAAATAATGTACAAATATAATGCAATCCTGGTCTGATTTCCAAAAGTATTCTTTAAGGAAATGGAAAGACTAATCCCCAACATCATATAGGAAGGGAAGAGTTCCAGATAAACAAAGCACACGAAAGAGGAAGTGCTGAGGAGGCCTCCCGCTTCCTAATTACAAAACCTACTATACATGACAATAGTCAAAACAGCCTGGCACTGGTACAATCGCTGACAATGGATCCATGAGACAGAGTTGGGACCCCAGAAGTAAATCCATCCACCTATGACAGCTGACCTTTGAAAAAAGATCATTAAATTATAAAGAGATAGTCTCTTTAAAATACAGTGCTGATAAACTAGATATCATTTACTGAAAACAAAACAGGATACTTATTTTATACCATAGATGGTAGTTACATAATCTGGTATCAACTTGAAACTTAAGAGTGAAGGAGTGGAGTTTAACCTGTCAATCAGGTCACAGCTTGATGATCTCATTTGGAGGTGCTAAAGAGATAAATAGCTCGCTGGAGGTCAGACACACACACTCCCTGCAAGGCATTCCTATTGACAAGCCACATGGAGCTAGGCTGATGGCAGTCAGAGCCTTGGAGCTGGAGGAGCCACATGAAGACCCATGCCAAATGCTAAGATGCTTCCACCACCACTGGATCCACAGGACTTTCCAACCACTGGTCTGTGATCTTCCTGCACTCAGCGTCATTGCATATGTTGTGTGAGTCTGGAGAGAAATGTATGGTACTAGACATATGGGCTAATATCACGCTTATGGACTTGATCTGGACTGGAATGTGTTCTTAATAAATAATTACTATTTATATAAAGCTCTTTCCTACAAGCATATGAGTGGCTCTGGATTTGTTTCTCTAGTCAACCCAGACTAACACACCATATACTAAAATGAACTCAAGGTAGATCAAAGGCATAGATGTAAAACAAAATTATTAAGATTATCAATTCTAAAATAGGGACAGACTTTAGGGCCTTAAGTCATAGCATAATAGACTACCTAATAAAATGATACACACACAAATAGCATAAGACAAAATACATAGTTGGTACCTTAAGCATATGGTTAAGTGCATCAAAAGATTTCATAAAGAGTGAAAAGAGAATCCGGAGATGGGTGAAAAGTTTTATCAGACAAGAAACTTATCTCTAAAATTTATAGACATTTCACCACCCCAACAAGAAAAATGCAAATAGCCTAGTTTTAAAAAAATGAATAGAGGACATGAACAGATACCTCACCAAGGGAAACATTCAGAGAGCCAATAGACAGAGAAAAGGTCATATTCAATAGCCATTAGAGAGATGCAAACAAAACTAACAATAAGGTATTATCTCACCCCAGGATTAATAACAAAATTTTTTAAATGACAAATGCGGTTTAGGATTTGGATTTATTAGAATCCTCATAAATTTCTGAGAGGACTGTAAAATGGTGCGGCCATGGTGGAATATGGTGTTGCACTTCTAAGTTGGAAATAGAAATGCCATATGACCCAGAAACCCAACTATTTTGTACGCATCTGAAAGGAATAAGAGCCATGACACGTACTGTGTTCATCACAGCACTGTTCATAATAGCAAAATGATGAAAATAATCTGAATGCTCATTAATAGAAGAGTGGATAAAAAAACTATGGTACATACATACAATAAAATACTATACAACTTTATAGAATAACTATGAGTCTGAAAAGTACTTCATAACGTAAATAAGGAGGGCATGCTGAGTGCAATTTGTCAATCACTAAAGGATGAATATGACATGAGACCATTATTGCAATAAGTCAAGAAAAGTTTCTCACGCTGAAAGAAACATTCCTTGAAGTTTACCAGGGGAAGGAGGAGAAGGGATGGTAAGTCACTCACTATAGAGTAGAAACAGGGTTCAGGGGAAGGTAATATACAATGAGAGGTAGGTCACCCCAACATGATGGAGGCATAGCGAAACATTGAGAAGAGTAAAAGAGTTAGGAGGCAACAGAATAAATACTGTTGAAGACACAAGCCTGTATTAATGGCGATTTTCTAAGTCTAGATGTACGGATAGGCATGCAAGCTAAAGAAATGTAGGACGAAGAGTGGGAGTAGACTCATGAATATATACAGGTTTAACAGAGAATATTTGTACATGTGTATTTACCTTTTCTACAACTATATATTGGATGGAATTATGTGGTGGATATATATGTGGTGGAACTTGCCATTGAGTCAGTTCTAACTCATAGCAACCCTATGTACAACAGAATGAAACACCGCCCATATTTATCATATATAACATAAATGGATCCTATATATAATTTCCTATATTTGAGAGAGATGAATGGATGGAGCCAAAATTGGGTGGGGATAGAGGTGGTTGTTGTTGTTGTTGCTGTTGTTAGGCCCCATTGGGTCACGCCTGACTCGTAGCGATGCTGTGCACAAGAGAATAAAACACCACCTGGTCCTGCACCAGCCTCACCATTGTGCTCCTGTTTGAGCCCATTGTTGCAGCCACTGTGTCCGTCCATCTCATCGAGGGCCATTCTCTTTTTTGCTGTGATGGAGCATGCAGGGTGCAAAATTATGAAAACTTCTTGGATATAACCAAACACCTTGAGAGGGGGAGTTGAAGAACCTCGGGGATCAGAACCAATTTTTCAGGGGACAGCAAGATCAATTTGTATAAATTGGTCCAGAAGAACAATGGTCCACATGCTATTGTGGTGCATAGTGGCGAGGGTGCATACTGGTGAATACTGGCGAGGGTGCATAGAAGCAGGAACCCTCCTACATTGTCAGTGAGCGTGTAAAGCTGCACAAATGCTGGGAAAGTAGTATGGGGATTTCTTTAAAAGTTGGGAACAGAAATAACATATGAATCAGGAATCACTGTATTCTATATAGATCCTGGAGAAATAAAAGCGGTGACATGACTAGATAAACGCACACGTATATCCATCTCAGCACAGGGATGGAAACTATCTACATTCCCATCCAGGGAAAATGGATAAATAAATTTTGTACATACACACAATGGAATCTATATAACGTTAAGGAGTAATTATGGGCCTGCAAAACATCTCAGAACCTGGAGGACATTGTACTGAGTGATATTAGTCCATCACAAAAGGACAAATCTTGTATGAAACTACTATTATAAAATGTCAAGAAATGATTTTCACACTAAAAGAAACATTTTTTGAAGGTTGCTAGGAATGGGAGGAGAAAGAAGGGAGAGGGAAGTCATAAACTAGAGCAGATATGTGATAACTTAAATGAACTCACTGCCACTGTGTGGTTGCTCACTCAGTCTCAGGAGTCACCGCTCCTGTGGGTTTCAGAGACTGCAACTCTTTATAGGAATAGAAAGCAAAGTGCCATCTTTCTCTTGCAGAGTGGCTGGTGGTATTAAACTGTCAATCTTGTGGTTAGCAGCCCAATGTGCAACCACTATGGTACAAGGACTCCTAACTTAAATGAAGGGGAAGAAAGTACACAGTAAGATGGTGGACAAAAAAATGATGGAAGCAGGGGAAGACCCTGACAGGTTCTTCTTCATGTGGTCCAATTTTTCCAATTATTTGCTCATCATACAGATTGAGTAAATATGGTAAAAGGCTACAACCCTGAAACATCTTTCCTGATAAAGACCCTGCTTGGTTGTACATGAAAGATAAGGCTTTCTACACCTGAAAAGAGTTACAATCTTCCCTCTCCCATCCCAGTATTGCTACTCTCACGACTAGTCCTGAAGGGTTCATCTGTCCTGGATTCCCTATTTCCAGTTCCTATCTGTACCACTGTACATCCTCTGGTCTAGCCAGATTTGTAAGGTAGAATTGGGATGATGATTGTGGGGTGGGGGTGGGGAGGAAACATAAAAGGACTAAAGAAAGTTGTATGTTTCATTGCTGCTATACTGCACCCTGACTGGCTCATCTCCTCCCCATGACGCTTTTGTAAGGGGATGGCCAGTTGCCTACAGATGGGCTTTGGGTTCCCACTCCACATTCCCCACAGTCACAATTATATGAGTTTTTGTTCTTTGATGCCTGATACCTGATCCCATCAACACCTCATGATCATACAGGCTGGTGTGCTTCCTCCAAGTGGCCTTTGTTGCTTCTCTGCTATATGGCTGCTTGTTTACCTTCAAGCCTTTAAGACCCTATATGTTATATCATTTGATAGCCGGACACCATCAGCTTTCTTCACCATATTTGCTCATTCACCCGCTTTGTCTTCAGCAATTGTGTCAGAAAGGTGAGCATCATGGAATGCCAGTTTAATAGAACAAAGTATTCTTGCACTGAGGGAGTACTTCAATGGAGGCCCAAAGTATGCCTGCTACCTTAATACCAAACCTATAAATATATGCACATGATCTATTTCCCCATCATCATATATAAATGTATGTACATATGTACATGCCTGTATTTAGACCACCATAAATACCTTTTGCCTCCTAGTTCTTTCCTCTATTTCCCTTGAATTTCCTCTTGTCCCACTATCACGCTCAGCCTTCATTTGGGTTTCAGTAATTTCTCTCGGTTACATTGCCCTGAAGGTAAGGTAGAAAGAGGGAACCTATTACAAGGATCTACATATAACCTCCTCCCTGGGGGACAGACAACAGAAAAGTGGGTGAAGGGAGATATCAAACAATGTAAGATATGACAAAATAATAATTTATAAATTATTAAGGGCTCATGAGGATGGCTTATGGGGAGGGAGGAGGAAAAATGAGGAACTGATACCAAGGGCTCATGTAGAAAGCAAATATTTTGAGAATTATGAGGGCAACAAATGTACAAATGTACTTGACACAATGGATGGCTGGACCGATTGTGATAAGAGTTGCCTGAGCCCCAATAAAATGATTTTTTTCAAATGGAACTTCAGTTTAAAAAATGAATACAGATTCCTCTTCAAAAGAAAGAAAAAAGAAAGCCCAAATACTCACAACTGGACCAATGGGCAGCATAATGATAAATGGAGAAAAGGTTGAAGTTGCCAAGGATTTCATCTTGCCTGAATCCACAATCAAGGCTCATGGAAGCTGCAGTCCAAAGATCAAAAGTTGCATTGTCCTGGGTAACTCTCCAAATAAGACCTCTTTAAAAGGGTTGAGAAGAAATGATGCTAACCTTCAGGGGAAAAGTGCAGCTGACCCACGCCATGATATTCTCAATCACTTCATATGCATGTTAAAGTTGGGCACTGAATAAGGATTGCCAGTGAAGAAACAATGCGTTTGAAGTATGGTGCTAGTGAAGAATATTGACAGCACAATGGACCGCCCAAAGAGCAAACACATCCATCTTGAAGACGTACAGCCGCAATGCTCCTGAGAAGCAAGTATGGCAAGACTTCGCCTCATCTACTTTGGCCACGTTGTCAGGAGCGATCAGTCCCTGAAGGAGGACGCATGCTTAGCAGAGAGGTAGTAAAAAGAAGGACAGTGGGTGACAGAGGGCTGCAACAATGGGCTCAAACATAACAATGGTGAGGTGGGCACAGGACTGAGTGGCGTTTCGTTCTGTTTTACACGGAGTTGCTATGAGGTGGAACCAACTTGATGGCACCTAACAACAACAAGATTATTGTCCTGGGGCTTTTGGACTCAACTTTTCATGTTTCCTGTGCCAACACAGTAATGCCTACAACATTAGAAAGCAAACCAAACACCCATGGTACCTTGAGTTTTGTGGAAAAAAACAACAAAAAACCATAAGATACCAAAAAACTGTGTGTGTAACACTTCTCATGAAAAAATAGGAATAGGGATGCATATGTGTCCTGTCTGGTGGCACCAATATCCAGACCCACTGCCAAATGTTCACTTTCTGACCCATCTTAACACTATACGGTTTCAAAAATAATCTACAGAAATAGGGAGCCTCATTTTTCTCCAGAAAAACAGCTGGCAGTTTTGCAATTCACTTACCTGACATTATCAGGACTTCTTAAAGAAGTGATAATCAATCCAGCTCCATTGAGTTGATTCTGACCCATCCCCAAAACTACACACTGCCATTGAGTCAATTTTGATTCAAGGCAGAACTGTCCTTCTGGGTTTCTGTGGCTGTACATTTTTATGAGAGCAGAAAGCCTCATCTTTCTCCCCAGGGCCACTGGAGGAATCGAACTGCTGACATTGTGGCTAGCAGCCTAAAGAAACACCCACTACATGGCCAGGACGCCTGTTCAACTCATACTGACTCTATATATGGTTTCCAATATTTTCCATCTTTATGGGAGCACACAGCCTCATCTTACTCCCACAGAGCAGCTGGTGGGTTTGAACCACCTACCAGACTTGAGGTTAAAAGCCCAACCCATAAAGGACAGAGCCACCAGAGCTCTGTGGCAGTTACATAATCTACTGTCAACATGAGGAAGGGGTGGAGTCTAGCCTGTTAATCAGGTCACAGCTTGATGACCTCATTTGGAGGCTCTATGGAGATAAATAGCTCACTGGTGAGATACACTCTGCCTGGGAGACATTGCTGTTCGGGCCAATTATTCAGATGGAGCTACACTGATAGAGCCAGAGCCCTGGAGCTGGAAGAGCCACATGGAGACCCATGCCAGTGCTGAGATGCTTCTACCGCCACTAGATCCAAAAGATTTTCCACCCACCAACCTGTGATCTTCCTACATTCAGCATTATTGCATGTGTTGCATGAGACTGAAGAGAAATTTATGGACTGATATGGGACATATGGGTTAATACTGGACTTATGGATTTGATCTGGACTGCGCTGGAATGTTTTCTCAATATTCAATTGCTCTTGTATATAAAGCTTTCTTACACACACACACACACACACACACACACACACACAGAGTTACAATCTTGAAAACCGAAAGAGGCAATTCTACTCGGTTCCATAGGGCATTTACAAGTCAGAATGGACTCTGGCAATGAGTATAAAATGTATGTTTGTAAGTGGGCATGTTTACATGGTTCAAATAAAATAAGACTTTGACTTGAGTTGTAGCAAATGTCTGCAAAGCAAACCTATGGTCCAGCATGAGTTAAGAGAAAGACCCAGATTTTCTTCTGTTTCTTTCTATGTTTCTTTTACTCACTTATTGCCTGCATAAGCTGGGTTGTCAAGGTTACCTCTCATCATCTTTGAAATATTCTTAGATTTTGACCTATATTGGGTCAAAATGATACAGCTGCCTTGATATGTGTTTGCTCCCCCTCCTGTTCTGACAGTTGTTACTCTCTTTCTTGACCAGTTTCCTTCTTTCTGTTGTATTTTATTTTGTGAAAGATTTTTCAGCTTGGCTGCTCACCAGACTGCGATATCATGCTGCATTATACTGACCCAGTAGGATTTCAAGGGGCTTTGATTCAAACTGTCAATACATTGCACAAGTTCTTTTCTTGGCATTGGTGAGATCTACCCCTCCTTTCTAAACTTTTAGATACTGTATGGAATTTCTCTTCATTGTTCTCATTAGTTTCCTTATTTAAATGTTACTCTTTTCCTTCATCATTTTTCTTCATTTTTGTTCTCCATCTCCTCATCTTGCTTCATCGTTATCATCACCTGAATGGTTTATTTTGTCCAGTGTTTGACAATCTGCTAAGTGTTTTACATACATAATAGAATGCAAGCCACACCGCAACCATAAAAAAAGAGGTGGTAGGAAGTACATGTCGGCCTTGCTCAGAAATAAAGGGAGTCTCTCCTCTCTCTCTCTGCACAGGCCTGGCTGCTGAGATCATGGCCGTCCTGGAGGTGTCCTCCAAAGGGGGAAGTGCAGAGTGGAGACCCAAGGCCCAAGTGTCGGCCAATGGAGATCCCCTCATAGAGGGGTTTAGGAGAGGAGATGGGTTAATTAGGGTGCGAGGTAGTACCGATGAAGAACACAGCTTTCCCCCAGATCCTGGATGCTTCCTCCCCCCAACTACCATGATCCGAATTCTACCTTGCAGGCCTGGATAGGACAGAGGCTGTACACTGGTACATATGAGGACTGGAGGTACAGGGAATCCAGGGTGGATGATACCTTCAGGACCAAGGGTGTGAGGGACGATGCTGGGAGAGTGGAGGGTGAGTGGGTTGGAAAGGGGGAACTGATTACAAGGATCCACATGTGACCTCTTCCCTGGGAGAGGGACAGCAGAGAAGGGGGGAAGGGAGACTCCGGATAGGGCAAGATATGACAAAATAACGATGTATAAATTACCAAGGGCATATGAGGGAGGGGGGAATGGGGAGGGAGGGGGGGAAAAAAAGAGGACCTGATGCAAGGGGCTTAAGTGGAGAGCAAATGCCTTGAGAATGATTGGGGCAGGGAATGTATGGATGCACTTTATACAATTGATGTATGTATATGTATGAACTGTGAAAAGAATTGTATGAGCCCCAATAAATTGTTAAAATAAAAAAAAAGAATTCAAAAAAAAAAAAGAGTCCATGCACTGGAGGGAGAGCCAGATTCAGAGCTTAGAGCCCTCTCCATGAGGGGAGTCCTTCCCAGCCACCTGTGGATTCAGCAAGTCAAGTCATACTGGGAACCAGCGCTGTGACCACAAGTTCCAGAAGCCGAGGCCCTTCCCTTGACTGATGTCCAGACTGACGAGGAACATAAAAGCGCTGCATCTGCCTGTCAGAAACTCAACTATGAAGTCCCTCTCAACAAGCACCTTCAGTCCAGTAGCCTTCTCCCTGGGGCTGCTCCTGATGATGGCTTCTGCATTCCCCACGCCGAGACCCCTGGAAGGAGATTCTAAAGGCGATGCCATCTCAGACACACCACCGCTCACCTCTTCAAAAGAAACACTGGAAGTCCTGATGTCCATCCTCTCCCAAGTCGAGGAACTGCGAAAGGAGATGTGTGACAAGTATGACACGTGTGAAAGCAGCAGGGAAGCACTGGCAGAAAACAATCTGAACCTTCCAAAGATGAGAGAAGAAGACAGATGCTTCCAAGATGGATTCAACAAGGAGACTTGCCTAAGGAGACTCATCACTGGCCTTTCACAGTTTTATAAGTACATGGGATTCGTGGGGAGCACTTTGGAAGAGGAGAACAGAAAGCTCTCAGGTGTGCTGAAGAGCATCAAAGCACTGATCCAACTCCTGAAGAAAAACCATCCAAATGAAATAGCCACCCCTGACCCAACCACAAATGTCACTGAGCTGCCTACGTGGCACTTAAACATCAAGTGGCTGAAGAATACAACGATTAACCTCAGCCTTCAAAGCTTGGAGAAGTTCATTCAGTTCAGTGTGAGAGCTGTTCGGCTAATGTAGCCGGGACATTCATGGTCATTGCAGTTCGTGGGCATTCCTTCCCCTGGTCAGATACATGGCTGGGGAGGCACATAACTTATCTAGTTCTCTATGAAGAACTAAAACTTATGTAAGCATTAGGATGATACTTTATTGTATTGCTACTTAAATCTGTACACTTGAGTGAATTTATAAAAGTGACATATTTATATTTTTATGAAATGCCATTGGAGATGAAATAATACGGTCAAACGGCTCTGCACCTTGGATACCCTCATCCTTCCCGGAGGCAGATCATTTCATGGAATGTGTCAACTTACCTCACATAAACTGCTAATTTGAATCTATTGTTAAAGAAATATTCATATAAAATTGCTTCTCGGCCTTTTGGCTAAGATAAAGTGTAAGAAATATTCATATTGTATTTGCATGTTTAAATTTTTTTAAACCAATAAATTAGCTTTTTAAAATGAAAAAAAAGAGGTGGTAGGGAGTATTAGCCCTATTTTAAAGATGAGAAAATTGAGGCTCAAGAGGATAACTAATTGGCCCGAAGAAATGCATTATTAAATGTCTGAGATAAGCCTAGATCCCAGCTTGATTGAATTCCCAATCTGCCCAGATTTCTGTTGTACACCAAAGTCTGGCTTCCCAAGTCTGTTTTATGAGAAGAATGAGAAGGCAGGTAACCACTGGATCATTTGTGGGGCAATTTGCTAAAGACTTCCTGTTAGTCTCCCTGTTTTTGCTGTTAGTTGCCTTCCAGTTTGTTCTTCTGACTCACAGTGACCCTACGTACAACCGAACCGAACATGGCCCTATCCTGCACCGTCCTCACCACTCTTCTTGGGTTTGGGCCCTTCGCTGCAGCCATTGTGGCAATCCACATCTGGAGGGCCATTCTCCTTCTCGCTGGCCCTCCACTTTAGAGAACAGGATGTCCTTCTCCCGGGATTGGTCTCTCCTAATAACATGTCCCAAGTAGGTGAGATGGAGTCTCGCCATCCTTGCCTCTAAGGAGCATTCCGGTTGTATTTCTTCCAAGATAGATTGTTTGTTCTATGTAAGTCAGAGGTACTTTCAATATTCTTAGCCAGCACCAAAATTCAAATGCACATCATTACATAAAATCCATGTGCTGATTTGTCTGCTTTCCATTCAAGGGCGTAAAGCCCTCTATCAGCACTCACACTGGCAGGTCAGAACAGGAATTAACATCATCCCGTGAAACTACACTACTTTATGAATTTGTTCAAATATCAAAGGATTTGCTACTGAGAGAAACAGAAAAGAAGAATGTGAAAAGAGGTGGGAGGAGAAAAACAAAGGGAAACATAAAAAAATGAAGCAAAGGAAGGCAAGAAGACAAGTATAAAGGAAGGAAGGAAAAGGGAAGTTTAGGGGGAAAAGGAAGAAGATATGAGAAAAAAGTAGAGAAACTATAAGTAGAGAATGGATGGATGAAAGTAAGGGAGGGAGGGAGGCAGCAAGAAAAGAAATGAGTGAAATAAGGAGAGTGGTGGAGAAAAGAGGAAGAAATGAAATCACACTATGTTGGCAAAATAATTTTCAATTTTTATTGTGAATTAAGTAAAAGTTTAAGGAGCACAACTAAGCGTACATTCAATGATTCATGTACATTTTGTCTCTATTCATCTATTACCGTCATCCCCTCATTGTACCATCACTTTCCCCACTTTCTCCATGTTTCCTTTTTCCATTCCTCCTTTCCTAAATCTCTGCCCTTGGCCCTGGAGTAGATGGTGCCCTTTTGATCTTAAATGGATTACAATTTTCTAATATCGGTGTGAGTTCAGTTCCAGACCTGAAAGGTGACTAAGGAGTCCCACAAGTCTATAGCTGACCGGTAATCCTGGTCTATTTTATGATTCTGAGCTTTGGTCCACATTGTCCTCCTACTCTCTCCAGGACCTTCTAGCGTGATCCTTTTCAGAAGAGTTGGTAGTGGTAGCCTTAGGGCACCATATAGTTCTTCTGGTCTCAGGGTTGAAGAGACTGATGTTTATGTGATCCATCAGATTACTTGTTTCCATATATCGTTCTGTTTTCATCACTCTTCTTTCCTCTGTATGGAGAGAGACCAGTAGCTGTAATGTAGATGGTTATTCACAAGCTTATAAGACCCCAGTTGCTACTCATCAAAGTAGGATATGGAATATTGTCTTTATGGACTATGTTATGCCAATACTTTTATCCCTGTGGCCCAGCAGCTCATTGCTTCAGTGTATTTGATTATGTCTAAGAAGTTTTCAGAGCCTTTCCTATATCATTTAAATTTTAAAAGGCAAACTAACTAATAATTCCTCCCTACTCTAAGGTTTTTTTTTTAATGGAAAAAGATACAAAAATTCAGTTGTAACCTATAGATGAAAACTGTGTGTGAGAGAAAACTATTAGGAAAACGTAAGAAAAGGATAGCTTTCATATTAGTTACTAGATGTTTCACAGGGGGGAGAAGGGGTTTGCCATAACACTGGAGCAACATCGCCTCCCTACTTCTGTTTAAAGACCGAGAATCAGGCGCCAAGAGGAAACTGGAATCAACACAGTGGGTTTCCCTTTCACCGAGTGTGGTTTAAATGAGGGTCATAACTTTTCTCAGAAGGGAAGAGGATATCAAGTGATTGAACATCAAAATGAGTCATTATGAGTGGTTGGAAAACCAAAGCATACCTACAAAATTGCTCAGCCCAGAAGAAATCCTCTTTACCTAGCCTGGTTTAAATGTGCCCTCTTGCTCTTGTAGTCAGCTGGCAAAACGAAGCAAGAGCTTAGATTTCCCTTCATTTTCAAGATTCTCTAAGATTCCATAACTCGGTAAAAAAATTAATAAATCCGTAAAATCCCTTTGCCCTAATTAATAGTTGTTGTTTTAATTTTCTATTTGGCTTTGACAAGAGAGCTGTTGCTTTATTTTTATTAATTTCTTTCAGCCAGCATAGCACTTCATTAACTTAACTGGGTAGAATGCCTGCCTATGAGACCAGAGTATTTGGTTTCATACATTCATTCTGCAAATACCTATTGAGCTAACCTACTCGCCAGGCACTGTTCAAGGTGGTGGGCCTACAATATAGACAATGTGGATTTAAAAACAAAACAGCCTACTCTTACAGAGTTTGTAATCTAGTGGGGGGGGACTGAGAAGAAATAGACAATAAATAACATATATAAGCATAAAAGTATATTGTTGTTGATAATAAGTACTACAAAATAAGTAAATAACAGGAAAGCTAGGAAGGGGATGAGGAAGAAGAGCTTCTTGATTTTGAAAGTGGGAGATCAGAACGGTGGCTTAGATAAGGTAACTCTTAAGCAGCCAAAGACCCGAAGGAGACCGAGAGTGAGTCCCTGGGAAATCTGAGGCTCTGTGGAGGCCAGTGGGACTCTCCTGCGGGAGATGTGGGACTTGTAGCTGAGCTCAATAACTGAGAGCGGAAAATCAGAGAGATTAGGGTGTCTCCATTGTGTAGGGCCATGGAGACCACTGTACGGACTTTAAGTGAGGATGAGATGCAAAGAAAAGTCACGCTACATGTTTAAGCTGCAGCCTGTGATCTCATATTTTCATAGAATCACAATGGCCAGTGGATGGAGATCATAGTTGAGGTAGTTAGTTTATTGTGCCAACCTGGCCGATAAACACATGTGGGATTAATTGAAGGGCAGAGAGATAAATGGCTCGGCGAACCTTGCCCTTTTTTGTCTCTTGCTCTTTGATCATCGGACTAGTGTGTGACTGCCTTGCTTGTTCTGTACCTCAATTTCTAAGCTACACTACCTGTGGGACACCTAACCCATGGACTGTGCTGCTGTAATTTGAAGTTCCTTCAAGACCTGCTTCACCACACCATTGAAATTTACATCTTGAGCTGGGGACTGTCAGATCTTGTCATCTGGCTGACTGTTGGTGACCTGCCTTGCTGTTTGCTGCCTGTGCCTGGATAACCTGGATTGCTCTACAGAGGACTACCCGGCGGCCCTCAAGACTTGAAGGACTACCAGTGTCTCACAACTGTCTCATGGGAGTGATTTGCACTGAGCCATTTGTACTGCCTTATAATTTAATTAACTATTTAGTTCTTATGTTATACATCTATCTATATGTATAAATATACATAATTATTAGCATTCTGGTTTGTTTCTCTAAAGAACCCTGTCTAGCACAATAGTCAAGGACAATGGTGGCAACAGGAGGAGCACTGAGGAGGTTTTTATTATCCAGGCAGATGAAGGTAAGGATGATTTGGATCATGATAGAAATGATGAAGGAAGTAAGAAGTGATAGATTCTGGATGTATTTTGAGGCTACACATAACAGTGTTTGTGTTATGTGAGTGTGAGGTGTGAAAGGAAAGGAAAAGTGAAGAATGATTCTAAGAATTTGGGTCTGGAAAACCGGAATATGGAGTTGGAGTTATAAATAGAAATGAAGAAGGTTGCAGGAAAAGCAGACTTTCATTGAGTGAGCGATTTGAATGAGGGAGGGAGTGAGTGAGTGAGTGAGTGAGTAGAGATTTGGAGTTCAGTTTTGAATAAATTGGACGTGCCTACCAGATATCCATCTGGACACACTGAATATAAAAGTCTGGAGTTTAAAAGAGACATACAGATGCCAGATATAAATTTTAGTGACAGAAACTGCATACAAAAATGCACTCTAATGTTAAGATGTACACGCCGTAAGGAAGCAGCACAGCAGACAAAGAAGGAATGATTAGTTCAATAATTCCCAAAATGTAGACTCTGGATCAGTAGCATCAACGTGACCTAGAAATAGCATTGTTGTTCTGTTAGGTGGTATCGAGTCCATTCTGCATCATGGCAACCCTATTAATAGAATAAAACACTGCTCAGGCCTGCGTCTCCACAAAATTGTTGCTATGTTTGAGTCCGTTCTTGCAGCTACTGTGTCAATCTATCTATCTTGTAGAGAATCTTTCCCTTTCTCATTGACCTTGTACTTTACTAGAGAAAGCAGAGACTACTAAGATAAAATAAAATACTTGTGTTTTATCGATTATGCAAAGGCATGATCTGTATGGACCATGACAAACATAAAGTTAACATTGAGAAGAATGAGAATTCCAGTACACTAAATTATGCTCATGCTGACCGTGTACATGGACTAAGAGGCAGCCATTTGAACAGAACGCAGGCATACTGTATCATTTAAAATCAAGAAAGGTATGTACCAGGGTTGTATCTTTTCCCCATAGTTATTGAATCTGCGCATTAAGCAAGCAATCTGAAAAGCTGGACTATATGAAAAAGAACTAAGTATCAGAATTGGAAGAAAGCTTATTAACAACTTTCAATATGCAGGTAACACAACCTTGTTTGCCGAAAGTGAGGAGGACTTGAAGCATTTGCTGATAAAGATCCAGGTCTATAACCGTCAGTATGGATTGTAACTCACTGTAAAGAAAATAAAAATTCTCACAACTGGACTAATAGACAACATCGTGATAAAAGGAAAGAAGATTGAAGTTCAAAGACTTCCTCTTGCTTTGATCACAATCAAGGACCATGGAAACAACAGTCAAGAAACCAAATGATGCATTGCATTGAGCACTGCAGAGGGGTTATCTCCATTCTGCTTTGTGTTCAGATGGAACACCTGCAATGCACAGCAGTGGAGAGCAACCTCTCCACAAGTCTCCTTTAAAGTGTTGAAGAGTAAGGAGGTCACTTTGAGTACTAAGGTGAGCTTGGCCCAAGCCATGATATTTTCAGCCATGTCTTATGTGAAAGTTGGACCTTGAATTAGGTAGACTGAAGAAGAATGATTCGTTTGAATTATGGTGCTGGTGAAAATATTGGAAGACTCCCAGAAGCAAAAGGAAGCCAGATTTGTCTCATCTACTTTGGACATATTATCGAGAGGCCAGGCCCTGTAAATAGACACCATGCTTGGTAAAGCAGAGGGCAATAAAGAGATGAACACCTTTAATGGGTAGATTGGCTTAGTGGCAGCGACGATGGACTCAGACATAATAATCACGGGGGTGGTGTGGGCTGCACAGTGATTTGTTTTGTTGTCAGAACTGACTTGATGGCACCGAACAAGAACAAAAGCTACCAAGAGGGTGTTCTTCTCCAGGGGGTGGTCCCTTCTGATAAGGTGCCCTGCTAACGTGGTCCGACATGCTTTAGTCTTGCTGGAAGGGGGAATCTGGTAGTATTTTCTCCAGGAAAGATTTGTCCATTCTTCTCATAGCCCGTGGTATGCGTAGTATTCTATTCAAAATGCAAACCATGGGGTTCAACTTCACCTAGAGTTTGCAATGTGTGTTTTAACAAGGCTTCCAGATTATCCTGATGCTCCGTAAAGGTTAGGAACCACCAAAGTAGAAGAAAAGCTGACAGTGCAAGGGAATAAAATGGGCTCAAGGGAAGGAAATGTTTTCAGAGCAATAGGCTATGTCAAATGTTGATGATAAGCTAAGGAAGATGGGCACTGGCCCTTGTATTCAGGAACACTATTATTAATAAATTTACTGATGATTTTAATAAGAGCAGTTTTAGAGAAGTGGTGGAAAACTAATTTCCTGTTGTACTGGGTTCAAGAAAGAATTTTGAGTAGAGTAAAAACTACAAACCGAGCTAATTCTTAGACAGAGAATTTGATTCTGAAACTGGTCTGCTTATCTCTATTCCACTTTATGTTCAAACTGTACATCTCCAATGTCTATCAATTTAAAGAGCATCCCAAGGGCAGATCTGGTGCATTGAAGACTAGTGACAGAAAATCTAATGAGCTGTAGGATGACATTGTGATCATCAGACTTGAAGGAAGCAAAGGTGGTTGAAAAGTCCAGAAAGAAAGAAAAGGTCAGAGAGGATGTTAGTCAAGACTCTGAAATTTGCTCTAAATGCATGCATTTAAGTTATGGTGCTGGCGAAGAATACTGAAAGGGCCGTAGGCTGTCAAACAAACAAATCTGTCTGCGAAGTATAGCCAGAAAGGTCCTTAGAAGCAAGGAAGGTGAAACTTCATCCCTTGGACAAGTTATCAAGAGAGACCAGTGCCCGGTGAAGGAGAGCGTGTTTGGTGAAGTGGTGGGGAAATGAGAAAGATGGGTTGATGCAATGGCTGCGACAGTGGGCTCAAACATAAGGGCAGTGGTGCGGATGGCGCAGGACCAGACCACAGTTCGTACTATTGTACGCAGGGTGGCTATACCTCGGAACCCACTCAGGGTCCAACAATGGCCATCACAGCCCTCTCCTTCTCCACCCCGCCCATCTGTGTGGCATTTAGAGTCAATATATTAAGAGAAGTCATGGGCCAGAACAACTGATGCAAGCTACTCTGCTTTCTTCCTTGAGGTTATTAAAGAGAGAGCCCAAATTTAGAGTTTCAGATTGCAACTGTCCTTGAGTTTCTGTTGTACTTCTCTCTTCCTTCTTTCCTATACTGCCTGAGGTTTGATTTCTGCTTCGATGGCAGGCTCCTCTGTGAGGCTCTGGTTTTACTTTTGGAAGAGCAGAAGGGATGGAGAATGCGAAAGAGAAAGTAAAGGTAAAATAGTAAATTATTTGCATAAATAACAAGGACAAGCCACGGGAACTGATGTTGGGTAGACAGAATGAAAGGAGATGATGGATCAAAATAGAGTCATCACATTTCCTGCAGCCATTAGAAAAAGCTCATGTACGTTATCTTAATATACATTGTGTAATTGATGACAAATGAAACCTAAAGTCTCAGTTCCCATTAATTCCTTTTTCAGCAAAGAGAGAAAGAGGAGAGCAAATGTTGAAAAACTAAAGAAAACCTAAGGCCGGTGCATGCAGCCCTCTGCATATATAGGTTCTGCTGCCATGGAGTCAACCATGGCAGATAGAAAATATTCTAGAAAAAATTAAAAGCAATTAAATGATCAAACAATTTCTCAAAGGTGAAGACGGAACACAAGGGGCTATTTACATAGCATGTTCATTGTTTTAGGTGTGCTGGGTAAGCTAGAGATGATTTTTAAGTACACAGCATAAGGTATGTAGGTTATTTGCAAATATCATGCCATTTTATATAAGGGACTTGAGCAACTGCGGTTTGCGTGTGGTGGAGGGGGTAGTCCCAGTTGTCCACAGATGCTGATAGATAAGTATATAGCTTAATTCAGAGATGAACTGAACCATCTTTAAAACTTCAAGGGAAACAGCATTCTAAGGAATTATCCTGAAAAACAAACAAACAACAGTGACTGGGCAAATAGAAGCTCCTGGCTGATCATGTTGGGTGTTCTTATCATCCTTCCCTGACAGCTTTTAGCAATATGGAGAACAGACTAGGAGAAGAGAAGTAATTGAAGGAATCGGAGTGAAGAGAAAGTATAATGAATACATAAAGTGAAATATGGTAAGTAAGATTGTGAGAATGGCCCGGGACTGGCCAGCGTTCCCTTCTGGTGCACATTGGGCCACTAGGGATCAGAACCACCAGACGGCACCGAGCAACCACAGGTGCGGCAATACATAAAACTAAGCTAAAACCAGTGATGGCCCCATAAAAAAAGAGAAAGAAAAAACGGTAATCATAAAACCCTGTCTGATGGGTAGTGATAGTGTATTAATTTGGTGTCGAGTTTCCCAGCAAACAAAGCAAAAGAAAAAAGATGATCACTAAAAGCTCAAGCATACTCAATAGCACTTCACAACAACGATAATAAAAATCTAGTTTCCACGAGATGAAAACAGATCAGTGTGTTTGCGGAACCTAAAACCAGCATCTGAAGAAACGGTGTCCCGGGAGAGCCACAGACGTTGAACAAAGACCTTAGGAGCACTTCTTCAAGGAGCGCAATAACATCATTTCTTAGGTCAAATTTCTCTTGCGTTCTTTAAAGCTATTTCTCAGGCTGAGCATCACCATTTAGTTCTAGTAACTTATTTCATACTAATTTTGGGAACAATTACAAATGTTCCATAGAATGACCTTTACCACCCTGGTGACAAGTGAACCTGGCTGTTATGTCCTATCTACCAACTAATGGGATAAAAAAGGCCACCGTTTCTGAGCATAATTTCCTCGGCTAGTTTATAAAAAACAATGACATCTTGTTACAGCTTCTGCCATTTGACCAGTGTCAAGCCTGCTTTCTGGAAACAAACCTATATGAATGACTCTTCCGTAATTAGGTCTGCATGCACAGAAAGAGGTTCTTCTAATTGAGGCCAAGGAAGCCGTGATAATTGGTTCTGCTGTGGCTGTTCCAGCACAGAGGTCTTGGGTTGGGCAGTTCTGGAGGCCCCCACCATTAATATCAACATGGCACGTCTCCCTTGCTCAACTGTGTAAAACTGGGCCTCAGCTGAGCTCACTGACAGGCCATATGCATGCGTAGGGGGTTAAGAATGGCACTGTGCTAATTTAGATATTGCGATTCAGAGGAAACAAAAGATAGACTGATATTTTACTCATTTTCAAATTAAGTCTAAATTGTTCATCCTTGTATAGATCCTCCTCCAGCAAAGGAGGAAGTCCTTGTTGTTAAAATGTATTACACTGTATAAAAATAAAAAATGAAAATTCTTTTCCCTGACACCTCCTTGAGGACAGAAAAATACAATCAATGGCAGAATTTGCCCTTGCACCCGAGTTTCAGTTGCTCTCCATGGGGTGGTCAGAGCTTAAGTGAGCGTTTTCTCCGTGCCCCCCCGCCCTTCATAGCTCCCTCTTCCTTATCTCGCCCTCCCCATCACTGTCATTCCTCTGCCTATACAGTACAGACATCTGAGTAGATGCTAATCACGTTCACTTCTGCTGTGGAAAATGACAACACACTTCTTAAATGGAAAGGAGAAAATTTACCGTATACACTCACGTATAAGCCAAGTTTTTTCAGCATATTTTGGTTGTTGTTGCAGTTTTTGAGGTAGAATGAGGTGCTTCCGTTGATATTCGGGTAGGCTTATACTCGAGTATATACGCACAGTAGATCTTCCAATCTCAAACCATTGGACCTGGAGGATCAGTTATCATGCAGGCCCAGCAGGAACATAACATGCCCATGTGTCCCAGAGAAGTATTGGGACAGGAATCTGGAAGGCATAAAATTTAAAAGTAAATCAAGGGACTAGAAGAAATGCGAAGATGTGAAAACAGAAAAAAAATAGTTTAGTGTAATATCCGTGCATTTGTACATTCTAGACATGCTCGGCTCATTGGGTATCTAGCTTGTTGGGTATCTCTCAAGTAGCTACATAGGCCTAGCCTGTTGGTTACCATGACTGTCTGAGGCAGAGAATAACTGCTGAATCAGTCACTGAGCGGAAACAAAAATTAGAAGCATTGCTGTATTAGTCAGGACCCCTCTGGGAAAAAAACCCAAAACAACAACAAACAACTTATGCCCGAGTGAAAAACAATCCTCTGATCTGAATTTTTCATCTCTTGTGAAATCCTTTGCTTCGAGTTCAAAGCAAAGCACGCTACACACCAGCTGTAGTTCTTTGTCCGTCAAGATTGTGCAGCTGGCTCCTTCCATGAAAAGGTCACGTCTAAGCAAGATTTGGGTCTTCAGTGACTCTCACTCACCGTGCTAGCCCAGAAGGGGGGTGGGCTTCTGTGAGGCCTGCTGCAAAGGCAGGTGTAGCTGATGGCCCAACAGATGCTAATTTTGATAGGCATTGCCTGCATGCCTACTATGTGCAGGAGTGCAGAGGGACAAAGCACCGCTCTTCCCCTCCCTCCCAGGGCTTTATATGGGAACTAAGAAGGAGAATTTCCATCTTTGAGAGGATGTCTCTTCCTTCTGGGAAGGAAGGTGGCTTTTATTCCCATTCTCCAGCAGGCAAAATGAGTGCTGGAGACTTTTGAGTTGTGGCTAAAGACCATCCAGAGGTCAGAACATCGGGAGAAAAGAGAAACAAAAGGATTGCAAGAGCGATGCCAAGTGTTGGGTAGTTCTAAACTGAAACAAGGAAGAACGCTGTGTGAGTGTTTCTCTAGCTGAGAAGAAACTTGTTGCACTAGCTTTAAGTTTCATCTCTTTCAGCAAGTATGTGCCGGGTGCTATTGCAGGCAATGAGGAGACAGCAGTGAAGAAAACAAAATCCACATGGGGTTTACACCTAGAGAGGAGAAACAAATAATATTTTGGGGTAATTTTTGAAAATTTTCATTGGGGTAGATTATATGTAACACAAAATTTGCCATTTGAACCATTTCTGAGTGCACAATTCAGTGACATTAATGACATCCATCCGGTAATGTGCAGCCATTACCACTATCTGTTTCCAGAACTTTCTCATCACTGCAAACAAAAACTCAGCCCCCCTTCAGCAGTAGCTCCCACTTTCCCTTTCTCTGCCCTGGAGAGTAGCCTTCTGCCTCTAAGCCATTGCCTCTCCCAAATACTTCACGTCAGCGGGGTCCCACAATATTACACTTTGTCCCTGACCTATTTGACCTTGCATAGTGTTTTCAAGCTTCAACACTGTTAGAGTCTGTATCAGAACTTTATGTCTCTTTATAGTTGAATAAGATTCCATTGCCTAGATAAACCACAATGTGTCTATCCATTCATCTGTTGAGAGATAATTGGGCTAGTTCCACTTTGGGTGTTCAAGTAGCTGAGTACCTGCTTTCAGTTCTTTGGGGCATAAGCCTGGGAGTGTAATTACTGGGTCCTAGGATAATCCTCTGTTTAGCTTTGTGAGGAACTGATACTTTTTTGAAAACCTGCGTCAGGTGAGAAGTGCCAGGAAGAAGGCTGAAGCAGGGTGGAGGAGTCCAGAGTCATGGAAGGGTGCTGTTTTAGACAGCGGGGGTGGGAGCTCTCTGGGGAGATGATAATGGAACAGATATCTGGGGAAAAAAATGGAAGAGTGTGTTTTGTAGATCTCTGTTAGAATTTCAGAATCAGGCTGTGATTCCTTTTGGTGACGGCATTGTGGACCTCAGTGTTCCTCCTGTTGAAAAGTCATGAAGTTGCCCTTCAGAAACAATAATGGGAGCAATGATTCCCTGAAGGTATGGG
The DNA here is from genome assembly GCF_050624435.1 of Tenrec ecaudatus. Lineage (NCBI taxonomy): Eukaryota > Metazoa > Chordata > Mammalia > Afrosoricida > Tenrecidae > Tenrec > Tenrec ecaudatus. The sequence goes on along the minus strand of NC_134531.1, from coordinate 150,342,798 downwards.
AAGAGAGGGAGGGGGGCTGCTAACAATGATGATTGTATAACCCCACTTGAGAAGGACAAATAACAGAGTTGCAAGTGAACAGATACATTGGATGACGTTAGAGACAGTGAATATGTAATATAAGGATTCCTGGGAGTGAGATGAAGGGTGATAAAGGGGAGCTGATATCAGAGTTCAAAAAGAAAGATAATTTATTGAAACTGGTGATGGCAGCATTTGTACAATTATGCTTGATATAATTGAAATATGGATTGTTACAATATCTGTAAGTGCTACCATTTAAGTTGGGTTTTTTTTAAGTAACTAAGTTGAACCCCTCCTTGTTATTTTCTCACTGCCATCAAGTGCATTCTGACTTATAATGGCCCTCTAAGTTGGGGAGAACTGCCCCTGTGGGTTTCTGAGACAAACTCTTTACAGGAGCTAAAAGTCCTGTTTTTTTCTTGTGCAGGGCAGCTGGTGGTTTTGAACTGCTGACCTTAGAATTAGCAATATAACTTGCAAACCACTACGCCACCTGGGCTCCTTAGTTGTCATTTTAGGTGCTGTTCTGCCATTACAGGCAGCCTAAGTTCTGATGGGGAAGAAGGAAAGAGCACTACAGGGTACAGAAGGCAACTGATGGAGGCTGCTGAGTATGCTATGGGCTGAAGACGGGGATCCTTTGGGGGCCAGAGCCACCCAAATTACTCTATGTTGAAATGTTGTCTGGATTTGGCTGTGGCTATGGTGTTTCTTCTGATAAAAAAGAAGTTCTAGAAAGGTACCCAATTGAAATAGTTATAACAAATGGTCACAGAAGCCAAAACAGCCTAGAGAAACCTGGAATTCATAAAGAATCATCCTCTTTGGCTTGCCTTGTTTAAAAAAATCCAACCCACACATTCCAAACTTTACCAACTGTGGGTATCCCAGCCCCCACTTGTTTTCCTTCAGCCTTTTAAAGACTCCCTTTCTGGAAATGACCAGGGGTGCTGGTGTGTGACCACAAGTTTTTCTAGATGAGTGGCTCTCCTCTGGCTGCATCTCCAAGGGCAAAGATGCCCTTGAGGATGAAAACCAGTTCCCATCAACACTGTTGCCCCATTCCCAGCCACCTGGAAAGCTTTCAGGCCCAAGGCTGGTGAATTTGGAGTAAAATGCCAAAGCCTCAGGGTCCCCAGGAGGTGCAAATGGTTAATTGACTTGACTTCTAAGCTGGAGCTTCAAGTCTACCCAGAGGCCTGATGATTTAGTTCCAAAAGATCAGCCTCAGGTCTACACTGACACAGGTCACCAGGACTAGCCTAGTCAAGCAGATGGCAACTGGTTCCCAGTGTCTCCCAGCTGGAAGCCTGTGACATTTCCTCCCTCAGCGAAGCGAGAGGAGTCCCACAGCAAGTATGCTCGATCTTTGTGGGTCGTGAGAGCGCTTTCTCACTGGAGCCACAGAGAGCCGAGTAGACGTTTCTTCTCCAGACCACTGATGGCTCTCCAGATGTACTGCCCTCCGCAATGAAGCGCTGCTCCTCTCATCTTTGCAACTACCTTCACCATTGAGACAATTAAAGATTATTGTGCCAACCTGGCTGACAAACACTAGCGAGGTTAATTGAAGGGTGGAGAGATAAATGGCTCAGTGAGCCTCGCCTTTCTAGTTCTCGCGTCTCTTGCTTTCTGATGGTCGGACCAGGGTGCAACTGCCTTAGTCAGTTCCCTGCTTCAGCTGGCAAGGCTCACTTCCTGCAAGACATCCCTGAAGAGAAGCCACATGGACCTACCCTGATGCAGCCCTGGGTGCTGGAGCAGCCACGTGGAGACCCATGCCAGTGCTGAGATGCTTACACGCTCACTGATTCGGTTTCCTCCTGCAGTTGGTATCATAGTGTGTGTTTTGTGAGATGGAGGAGGACTTTGTGAATTGGTGGCAGACATATGGGTAATGTTGGACTTAAGGGCATGGGCAGCACTAAGTTGGGATATTTTCTGGATGTGTACTTAACCTTTATATAAAACTCTCTCTTAATACATGAGTTTCTGTGGATTTGTTTCTCTAATGTACCCAAACTAACACAACCATTCCAGGGAGAGTTGCCTTCATGGCCAAGCAACTATCACTGTGTTCCAAACCAGAAGTTTTCATTTCCATAGTACATTCACCTAAGGATCCCAATGTCATGTCTTGAGTTCCAAAATGTTAACCCTCAGCAATGGATTATGACTCTTCTAAGCCTTCCTCCCAGGCTACAGCCATGCCCCCTTGGCAGCTGGGTCAGGACTAGTTCTGATATCAGCTGAGAGGCTGGGCTTGTAACCCCCACCCCCTCCTCTCACATTAACTTTTACATCTGGATTTCTGTAGGAGTTTAGTTCTTTTCTGGAAGCCCCTGTTCCTCTTCAGAAAGCACCCTTCTTTGGGAGCAGCTCAGTGTTTCAGACATGGCTTTGCAGCACAATGGTGGGTAGGAGGGTCTCTGGAGGCTCCCACGCTCTGATGAAAATCAGTAGACACAAATGAGTACATCAGGGTAGGGGACACCTCAATTCTCCTGCATCACAGTTTCAGACCTGCCTTGTCACCCTACTGCCCTAGACTATGCCTGAATCATTTACCTCCTCCCTCTGGAAGGGACACCGAATAGTACATCCATGCAACCACAGCTTAAAACCTTCTTCCCTCTCCTCTCCACATCCTCACTCAAGCAACATTTATAGCGAACTGAATCCAAGACATGTTTAGCTGGCTCACTGGGAGTTCCTTAATGGAATTACAGAATTACTTTGACATTCTAGTGTGTTTGTAGTACCATGCGAAGAGTCAAACTCCCAAGGAGGACAGGATCCTGCTAAGGAGGCAGGCTGGGAGGGAAAGGTGCCAACATCTTTCCTAAAAATAACATTCATTGGACATCCCTGGCTGCCCAAATGGGTAAGCACCTCGCTGTTAACTGAAGGTTAGCAGAGACGTCTCAGAAGGAAGGCTTGACTAGCAGTCTACTTCAGAAAAATCAGTCATTTAAAAAAAAGCAACATGCAGAGTGTAACTTTTGGTGCCATAAAAGTAAGCTATCTTCATTGGAGAAACCAGAGAGGGAAGTGAAATATAAGTGGAAGAAAATAAACCTATTAACCGGCTGCCATCCACCCCCACTAATGGCAACCCGTGTGTGTGAGAGTAGAACTCTCTTTTCTAAAGGGCTTTGTTTCTTCTTTTTAAGTTTTTAAATTGTGATTTGGATGGAAGTTTGCAGAGCAACTGAGTTTCTACTCAACAAATCATACACATTTTATTTTGTGACATTGACTGCAGTCCCAGAGTGCAACAGCACTCTGCCCACTTCCTCCCTGCGTTTCTCATTTCCCCTCCTCCTGATTTCCTATCTCTTCCTGCCTTCTGAGGTGCCCTTTGGACCTCATGTGGTTGATGGCTTTGAGAGTGCACATTTCCTTGGTATTGTTGTTCACCATACAGGCATGTCTCTGTCCGGCTGAAAGTTGAGTCACAAGAAGGGAGTTCTCTTCCAGACTGAAGAGTGTCTAGGGGCCATTGTCTCAGGTGTCCAACCTATCTCACTCAGACCACGAAATCTAGGTTCTTTCATGGCTTTGAGTTTGTTCTACAGTTTTCTCTCACTCTATTTTGGACATCCTATTGATCCCTTTCAGAGTGGTCCAGCAGTGATAGCCAGGCACCGTGTACCTCTTGGTTCAGGGCCCTAGAAACGGGTTCACATGTTTCATTAATCCTTTAGATTAATTGCTTCTTTGTGTGCTTGGTATTCTTCACTTTTCTTTGTTCTAGATGGGGAGAGAGCAATGACTGTACCTTAGATGGCCATTCATAAGAGTGTAAGATCCCAGTCATAACTAACCAAATAGGATGTTGAACTTTTCTTCGTGGACTATCCTATGCCAACTGACTTTGATGGTCCCCAAGACTATGGCCCTGAGCCATGTCTCACTTCCCAGTGACTCATTTCCTCAAGTGTTCAGTTAGTTATAGTTTACATAATTCTGCTCCTTAAATGCTCTACTACATTCACGGATATACACGCAGCACATATAAATACATATGTAGAAATATTTCTCTTTTTTTACAGTTTTATTGTCATCTCTTCCATGTATTATACAATTCAATACTTCAATCATATCAAGAAGAGTTGTACAATCATTACTACAATCAATTTTAGAAAAATTTATAGAAATATCTTCTGTCAGACTGTAAGATATTCTTGGGTATCATCAGTTCAATTCACCCTTCACCTCTTTTCCAGCATGTGTCTGATCTGTGTATGTCTTCTTGAATGGTTATTGCTATAGTTTATTGTGCCAGCCTGGCCAATAAACACAAGTAGGATTAACTGAAGGGCAGAGGGATAAATGGCTCAGTGAGCCTCACCTTGGTTGTTCTGTGCCTCAGTTTAAAGGGGTACACTACCTGTGGGATGCCTATCCTGTGGACTGTGTCGCTGTAAGGTGAGGTCCCTTTAAGCCCACACGATTGGAGCTGGGGACTGACAGTTGGGGACCTGCCTTGCTGTTTGCTGCCTGGGGATATATAGCCCAGCTCTCTCTACAGAAGGGTACTGGCAACTGGCAGCTCTCAAAACTTGAAGGACTGCTAGTGTCTCACTGCTTTATAATTTAACTGTTAATTTCTTGTATTATCTATCTGTATATTATTTAACGGTTTATTTCTTGAATTATATATCTATCTTTATAAATATATTTATATATAATTACTAGCAATCTGGTTTGTCTCTCTAGAGAACCCTGTCAAACACAGTCATCAACCCTGCTAATACAGGATTGTCTATTTAATAGTACCTGCCTTTGTTGCCATTAACGCGTGTGCTCCTCCAAGTGTCTCTCTCGCTCTGGTCCTGCTGTGTCTCACACTCCCCAATCTCAAAGCCCAGGATGCAACCACAGTAAGCAAAGCAGCCTTCGGTTGGCACGTGACAGACACGTAGACCTTCAGAACCAAACTAAGATCCCGGGAGGAAATCCATCCACTATGGACATCTGATCTTTGTTAAAGGACAGAAACCCACTAAATGAGAAGAGACGGTCACTTAAAAAAAAGGTGCTGGGAGAACTGAATATCCATCTGTGGGAAAAGGATACATATCTCTCACCATATAAAAATAAACACAGTATGGAATCCCAGACCAATAGAAAATATAACACTATAAAGATCATCAAAGAAAAAAATAGGGACAAACGTAGGCACCCTAAATCATATTATCCCACAAAATTACACGATGGAACATAGCTAAAAATGTACGAAGAACAGAAGACACACTAGATGACCGGGGACACATGAAATCGTAAACATTTACACATCAAGAGACTTCACAAAAGCAGATAAAAAGAGAACAAGCAGATTAGGCAAAGGTTTTTGGCAACAAAATGTTGTACAAAGGACTAATCTTTAAAATTTAAAGAAAATTTCAGCACATCGACAACAAAAGCACAGACAATCCAATTTTAACATAGAGAATATGAAGAGACACTTCCAGTAAAGAAGACATTTAAGCAACAAACAAACATGAAAATAAAGTGCACTATCATTAGCCATTAGAGATGTGAAAATGAAAACAATAAGGAGGTGTCATCTCACCGTAGTATTTGTTTTATTTTGTTTTTAACTTTTATTTATTTCCAACAATTTTATTGGCATATAATTCACATCTCATACAATTCACACCTCATTCACATCAAGAACAGTTGTACAATCATCATCACAATCAGCTTTAGAACATTTTCTTCATGTTTGTGCTCGTTGTTATTAGCTCCTTATTTCCTCCCCACCCTGCCAGAGCCCCCCACAGAATCATTAAACCAGTTACCTGGATTTCATATGCAGAAAACTTTATTTTTTAAAGGAAAATATCCTGGTAACTTTTAAGGAAAGTATAACTTTTTATATAACGAAATATAAAACAGATAAAAGCCTAAATTGAAAAGAAATCTGAAAATATGTAAAATGAGAACAAATTTAAGTGGATCATTCGGTAGATCAAATGAAAGGGTGCGTCCCCCACAATCCACTTCCCAATGCATTCTGCAAGATAGTACGGCTCTTCACATCGCTGGTCCATGATCAGAGGGGATTCCTCAGGGGCTGAATCCACATGTGTTTCCCCACACACCCACCCCTTTTTTTTAACTAAAACAACTTTGAAATGGGTCAAAAGGGGGATCAAATGATAAGAGATTACATTTTAACTTAATGACATCTGGCATCATTGACTTTATAATGCTTTCTGTCTGATAACAGGGTTATTCACAACCCTCGATTATGATCAGAGAGGGATTCACCTCAGGCTTAATCCAGGTGTGGACCCTCTAATGGATCTGGGGCTTTAATCCCTGTTGTTTATGTCAATAGAGACCAGTCACTTAAGAGCTCAATCTGTACAAAGGAACAATTCCTGGAACGCAGTTCATAGCTGGCCTGTCCTCATATAATTTCCATTTCTCAGCAGTGTTCCAAATTCTGTACCATTGACTAAACTAATGAAACTATTGATGCATAGTGTTTACACACTGGGCTGCTAAATACGGTCAGCAGTTTGAAGACACCATCCAGGGAAAGATGAGGCTTTCTACTCCTGTGAAGATTGGCTGACTCAGAGAGGCAGTTCTATCCTGCTCTACAGGGCTTCCCTGAGTCAGCCTTGAATTGACATCAGTGAAAGTAATGCCCCAGGGTGGTGATTTACAATGTTCTCTAACATACAATGGCAATAATGCCTCTTCGGAGACCAGAGACATATATAAATCATAGAAGCATTAATGGATTTGGGACTTGCACTTAATTCTAGCCCCAATGAAGAACAGTTAATTCTTAACATATGGCCCTGCTTGCTGTTCCCCCTCCTGAAGAGATCACTGATGATATGGGTGCTATAGCAAAGTGTGGTGAAGAAACTAGATGGTGCCTAACTATAAGAAAGAATAGCATCTCAGATCACCTTAGTATGAATAGAAAACCAGAAAACAACAAAGGCTGGTAAGGTGTGAAAAGATTAGCACTCTCAAACATTGCTTATGGGACTGTAAAAAATAACTACTATTATAGCAAACGGCATGGTGATTTCGTTAAAAAATAAAAGGAAATAGGAAGACCATATGATCCCGCAGTATAGGTATACATTCTAGAGAAATAAGGGGCATGACGCACTCAGATATATGCACACCAGTGTTCATTGCAGCAGCATTTACAATAGCAAAAAAAAATGGAAACAAGGTTAAGAACCAATCAATAGAGGAATGGATAAACAAATTGGTACATGTCTTCAAGGGAATACTAAACAACCTTAACAGATAACAATGAAGCCATAGGTCTTCTGACAGTCATTTTTTTTCAGAAGTAGATCACCAAATCTTTCTTCCAAAGCATCACGTTATGGATTCAGCTCTCCATCGCTTCCATTAGTCAGTGGGTGTGTTAACCATTTTCACGTCCCAAGAACAGACGAGAGTAAGAGACTACCTGTTTTCTCCCCACTTTCCAGGAACGGCCACAGCTATATCTTCAAGTGTTTTCTGCAAAGTCATCTAATGTAACCTAGTGTTATAAAACCAAAATGAACCTAAGAGCTTGGGTTACATAAGGATATATGAAATTGGTATCTCCTTATGTGCATATGAGTTATGATATTCTAAATGTTTTCCCAAGTTATTAAAAAATACCCTTTTTTCTGATGGCAGCATTCCAGTGATGGATGCTGTGTAATTTATTTAACCATTCTCCTACTGGTAGGAATTAAAGTGGTTTCCAAATTGTTTTTATTATTATTATACTATTTCTTATTTCCTTAGGGCATGTTCTTAGAATTTTTATCTTTAGAAGTATGCATACTTGTTTTGTTTTTATGTGTAGAGTCAAAATGCCTTCCGGAGAGTTTGTTGATTGACATGTCTACTCAGGTCTATGTGCATGACTGTGTTTGAAGTGGGGTGGAGGTTGCACGCAGTCCAACTTTAATTTCTGTTTAGCTTGGGAGAAATCCAGGCACCCACTTCCTAATATCCCACTGCCTGAAAGGAGCTGTGGAATCTTACGTAATCAATTAACATTCTCATGCATCAGTTGACTTACCTGGAAAGCAATGATATTTTCACCCACTTTGTGAACTGTAAACTCCAGTACAAGGAGGTACATTGTTTAAACAATATCATGTACTCATAGAGATAAAATGAGCTACTAATACTAATCCATGCTCTGGAGTCAAATGTAGCCTAGATCCAGCCCTTACTACTAAACAACTTGAGCAAGTTACTTATCTTTTTACCTCAGGTTTCTCATCTATAAAATTCGTAACAAATGCACTTACTTCAAAGATGAGGATTAGATAAGATTATGCATTTAAAGTTAGGTATAACATGTTAGTTATTCTTATTATCATTATTAAATAATAAACCTAGAATCAATATAGAAGTGTTTAGAAGTCATAGGCTTCTTAGTAAATGTTCTTAAAGCAGTATCTATATCATGAAGTTATAACTTTAATCAAAATACCAACGTCATTTTATTCAAAATTAGTCAATCAAGTTAGTAAGGTCACTGTTTTAAAACCACGTGCCCTGAAAACATGAGGTCTTCCAGGTGAATGCCAGGCATCTTTGCAAGGGAGCAAGGGAGACCGGTGGTGAGGGCCCTGAGAGTTGGGGACCTTCAAGCAGAATACAGCCTTGCCTAGTGTGCTGCTCATTAAAATCATGTTTTTCTACTTGGACCACCGCTATTAAAACTCATTTTCCAGGTTCCCACACAATTAGGTCTTCTTGGGTGGCAACACTGAGGGTCAGAGTCTCTGTCCCAAGCACTCAATTCTGTGATTGCCACCAGGAAGGGTAGCACACACTCATACCAGCATACAGATGTAAGGTGTGTGTATATACAAATATAGATGCACCAGAAAATGTATTAGATGAATGGATATATTGTGTTTCGATGATACTTGATAGAGGCGAGGTGTCATTTGACCCAGCCTTAGCCTAGCCCAACACAAGCCAAGGGAGAGTTATACATGTAGGGGGTCGCAGAGCCAAATGAGAAAGTGTTTAGATTTTATGCTAAGAACTAGAGAGAAGATGTTAGAGTAGTCGACCTTCCTAATGCCACGACCCTTTAACACAGTTCCTCATGGTGTGGTGACCCTCAAACACAAAATTATTTCCGTTGCTACTTCATAACTGTCATTTTGCTATTGCTATGAATTGGGTGACCCCTGTGAAAGGGCCGTTCACCCCCCCCCAAAGGGGTCGCGACCCACAGGTTGAGAACCACTGCAGTGGAGGGCCTGAAGAAAGCTATGCGGTCCTGGGTGTTGTAAACAGTCACACCCTTAGCAGTTAACCGAGAGTTCAGATGTACCTGGAGGTGCTTCCGAAGCCAAGACTGGAGACTGCTTCTGAAAATCCACTATTCAAACCCCCCAGGAACACAGATTGGTTTTGACAGGCACGGGGTGCCATGGATCAGAATGAACTTGATGGCAACTGGTTTGGGTTTTATAACCTGATACAGACAGGCTGCTATTTGCCAACTCACCTACTTGCTACAACCTATTTGTAGCCCCCTCCTCCCCACCCCCGGATCAATACTCTTGGCACTTTCAGTCATTCCCAGACGTGCACAGAGCAGCAGCAAAGGATCTGAGTCATACACAAGCACGTGCCCAGCTGAAGTCAAGCGAGGTAATGCGCTGCCTTCTTGTAGTTCTCATAGTGCAGAGGGAGGGGGCGGAGCATGTTTTCAGTGCACTATTCGGTACCACGATGTTCACATGTTTTTGTGCTTTCTATTGGTAGTTTTGCTGTTTACAATGGTCCCAAACATGGCACTGAAGTGTCCAGTATTCTTAAATACTTGTAAAACATGCTATGATATGCCTTAGTGAAGGGAGGAGGTGGTGGTTGACTGGGGGCGGGGGAGGGACATGGGTTAGGGTAGACCTTGTTGAGGCATGAGTTATAGTCCTAGTAGCTGTGAGTTCAATGTTATGGATATCAATATTGTATATTAAACAAGGTGTCTCTTGTTTCTTTGTTTTTAACTTTTCATTGAGTCTTGGTGAAAGCTGATAGAGCAAATTCGTTTTCCACTCAAAAAAAGTACCCATTCTGCACGTGTTGTGTGTCCATGAGAGTCGCAAGACAAAGTGTCTCAGGGCCAGCAGCCAGCGGGGAGGTGGAGGGGCGGGGGGAGCTTGGCAGGCTGTGCAGGCCAGGACACTTCCAGGTCTCACTCGGTCCCAAGCTCGGACCAGAGAGCAATCCCACTCCCCTTTGTACACTTATTGTTCAGGTTGTAACTCGTAGCTGTGAGGCAACACAATAAAGAGACTTTTCCAAAAGATGCACCCATTCTGTTCTGTGACACTGATGGCAATCCCCTCACTGCGGCGCATGTCTGACTGGTGTCCCTGGTTCCTTTTGTCTTTCTTTCCCGCCCTTTAACTTTTTCTGAGCTTTGCTTTCTAAGCAAATGCTGCCCTGATGGTCTTGTATGGTTGATTATACAGAGGAGTATTATTATGGTGTGATTATTTACTTTATTGGCCTATTATTTGATGGACAGTTGATCAGGTCTGAAAGGTGTCTAAGGGTCATAGTCTCGAGGGGTCACCAGGGTCTATCAGACCAGAAATTCTGGTTGTTTTTATGATCTTCCATTTTGTGCAACCTTTTTTTTTCTCCAGTGGCTTTTTCATTGTGCTCATGGTCAGAATGGTCAGGAATGGTAGTCAGACACTACCTAGGTCTCCAGTCTCTGGATAACGGGGCTGTGGTTCACAAGATCCATTAGGTCTTTGGGCAGATGGTTTCCTTGAGCCTTTGTCTTTTTGTTTCTTTTCCGTCTTCTCATTTCCCTGTGGTGCTAATGGAAAGACCAGCCAGTCGTTGAATCTTAGATGGCTGCTCACAAGCCATTAAGAAGCCAGTCACTACTCACCAAAAAGCTTTGTTAAAGAAGGGGCCTCTGCACAGAAACCCACTTTAAACTAATGAGTTTCGCGCCAACTACTAATGACACCAACAAGGTCATGGATCGATCGATTGACGAACATCTTGTAATCAGAAACTCAGAGGATACAGAGAAACCTGACCTCATATTTCCCCCAGGAGAAAGGGGTCAATATTTGCTAATTTGAGCAATTTAATACAGCAAATCTACGTCAAGCCCAGTATTTCAGCTGTCACTATGTGGACCATTGATTCCATTATATTACTTCCTCTGTCGAGTTTACTCCTAAGAAAATCCAAAGCAGGCTCATGGCAGAGATGGAATCGTCTGGGAAAGGCCAGCAGGCCGATCCCAAGGCACTTTAGGAGAGGCCATTTGTAACCTTGGTGAATTTGCCATGGCTTTAGTCCACCACCTGGTAAACTTAGATGATTGATATGTTAAACCAGAAGCCCAATTTAGTCATTTAAAATGAAAAATACGGTGGCAATGGAAGCAGCCCATTCTATCCCCATAGATAGACCTATATTAGAATAAAAATAAATAAAAATAATCATAAAAGTTAACATTTATTAACTCGAATTGTACATCAGGTAAATGGGTTGAGCTACATTACCTGATTTAATACCCACAATAAGCCTAAAAACGTGTAACTGAGCTAAAGCACCCTTTATAAAAAATAAAATTAGAGATCATCTAATTTGCGAGATCTCAAAGCTAGTGAGCGGTAGAGCTGGGAGCTGAATCTAAGAGACATGAACTAGCTTCTTGCTGTTTACCCGCCACACCTGGTGGTTCACAGAGCAAAACCAAACTCGCTGCCCTTGAATAGCTGTGGACTCACAGCGACCCTGTAGGACGGGGAGGACTGAGACTATGACTCAGTGGACGTAGAAAGCCGCGGCTTTCTCCAGCTGAGCTGCTGGCAATTTCAAACTGCTGAAACCAGTTAGCAACCCAAATTGTAACCAGGACGCCACCAGGGCTCTCGGTGGCTCTTAGAAGGCAGAATGTATTCAGAAGTTTGCGGAGGGAACATTGAATCAGCCTGAGAAAAATAAAGCAGGTGAATCCAATCCCTGGCAACATCTCAGGTAGGATCGCTCAGTGCATCTCTCTCGCCTAAGAATGGTATTGCCCTATGTCTTTGGTTACAAATCCCTCCAGCATTGCCCCACTGGCAAAGGCCTTCTGAAGGGGCCCGGAACCCCCCAGCCCCATTCTCTTCTGCAGGGAGTGGGGAGAGGAAATGCCAAGGTTTACTTTTCCAATCCTCTTTTCTCCTACAGCTCCCCCTCATTCACCATCCTACCCTGTGGAGATGACATTGCATGGCTCTGCTCGGGTTTATTGGATGCGAGTTGCATAGTTGAACACTGGGTGCCAGTCTCTTCCTCCCTCTCAACCTCCAATCCCTCCAGACGTCAGAGACCTACAAAACGTAGCAATGCAGGCAGTACCCGGGCGATGAACCTCCAATTTATGTACGGCCTTTGGCAATGAAATCTATCATACTAAAACCACATAAAATCAATTATATTAAAAATTGTAGATTCTGTATCTGCTAATTTACCTACTTGCTAACACTTATTTATAACCACAAAATCAATGCTCTTGGCACGTTCGCAGACACTCGCGGAGCAGCAAAGGATCTGAGTCACCCACGCGCACGTGCCCAGCTGAGGTCGAACAAGGTAATGCTCCGCCTTCTTTAAAAGGCATTTCTGTGCTTTCCACCAACATTCATAATAAGAAATGGGTGCTACTTTGTGACTTTCACAAAACATTATTTGTATTATTATTTCTATATTACATGTCTTTGAAAAATTCATGGAAATGTGGAAAGCAGAACTAATAGAATTTTCCGACTAATTTTTAAAGCCCCTTGTATCATTCTGTTAATGATGCCGTACACTAGGACAAACATTTGCCTAGCTGCCATTCCTAAGAACTGAAACAAACTTCCAATTTATATTCAAATGCTACATGAAAACAGACTTAGGAATAAAGCTTGTTCATCTTCTGGGGACTGCCTATGCTACAAAGTACCTCAGAATCCATATTTATGTGTTCACTATAAAAATGAAGAAACAAACTTTTGAAAAGGCAGACCTAGAGTGAAATGATCAGTTAGAATACATTTTGGATGCAGAACAATGAAAATCCTAGCTTCTTTTTTTTTTTAGTTCAGTTTTCTTTATTTGATTTCTTTGGTTGGTATACCATCAATTTAATTGACTTTGCACTAAGAAACATTTTTGCAGTTCTTTTTTTTTTACATTTTATTAGGGGTTCATACAACTCTTATCACAATCCATACATATACATGCATCAATTGTATAAAGTACATCTGTACATTATTTGCCCTAATCACTTTCAAAGCATTTGTTCTCCACTTAAGCCCTTTGCATCAGGTCCTCTTTTTTTTGTCCCTCCCTCCCCGCTCCCCCCACCTCATGAGCCCTTGATAATTTATAGATTGCTATTTGGTCATATCTTGCCCTATCCGGAGTCTCCCTTCGCCCCCTTCTCTGCCGTCCATCTCCCAGGGAGGAGGTCACATGTGGATCCTTGTTATCAGTTCCCCCTTTCCAACCCACTCACCCTCCACTCTCCCAGCATCGCCCCTCCCACCCCTGGTCCTGAAGGTATCATCCACCCTGGATTCCCTGTGCCTCCAGCCCCCATATGCACCAGTGTACAACCTCTACCCTATCCAGGCCTGCAAGGAAGAGTTCGGATCATGGTAGTTGGGGGGAGGTAGCATCCAGGATCTGTTGGAAAGCTGTGTTCTTCATCGGTACTACATCGCACCCTGACTGACCCATTTCCTCTCCTAAACCCCTCTATGAGGGGATCTCCAGTGGCCGACAAATGGCCTTTGGGTCTCCACTCTGCACTTCCCCCTTCATTCACTGTGGTATATATAAATATACCATATATATAAATATATATATTCACTATGGTATATATATACCATATATATTCACTATGGTATGTATAAGTATATATATACAATAGTGAATGAAGGGGGAAGTGCAGAGTGGAGACCCAAAGGCCATTTGTCGACCACTGGAGATCTATATATACATATATTGCATGATACCTTATACCTGGTCCCTTTGGCACCTCGTGATCGCACAGGTTGGTGTGCTTCTTCCATGTGGGCTTTATTGCTTCTGAGCTAGATGGCCGCTTGTTCACCTTCAAACCTTTAAGACCCCAGACACTATCTCTTTCGATAGCCGGGCACCATCAGCTTTCTTCACCACATTTGCTTATGCACCCATTTGTCTTTGGCGATCATATCATGGAGGTGTGCAGCCAATGATATGATTTTTTGTTCTTTGATGCCTGGTAACTGATCCCTTCGGGACCACGTGATCACACAGGCTGGTGTGTTCTTCCATGTGGGCTTTGTTGCTTCTGAGCTAGATGGCCACTTGTTTATCTTCAAGTCTTTAAGACCCCAGACACTATCTCTTTTGATAGCCGGGCACCATCAGCTTTCTTCACCACATTTACTTGTTCACCCGCTTTGGCTTCAGCAGTTGTGTCGGGAGAGTGAGCATCACTGAATGCCAATTTAATAAAAGAAAGTATTCATGCATTGAGGGAGTGCTTGAGTAGAGGCCCAAGTTCCTTGCACCACCTTAATATTAAACCTATAAATAAAGACACATTGATCTATTTCCCTATCCATATATATACATATATTTGCATGTACATGTCTTTGTCTAGACCTCCATAAATGCCCTTTGACTCCTAGCTCTTTCCTCCATCTCCCTTGACTTTCCTCCTGCCCTACTACCATGCTCCGTCCCCACCTGGGCTACAGCTATACCTCTTCTCTAAGCAACCTTACCCTTGATCATTCCCCACCAGGCCTGCCACTCCCCCCTCACTACCATTTTGGGTCCCATGTTGTTCCCTTGCCCTAGCTTCTTGTTAACAATTTTACTCCTTAAAGATTAAAAGTATTACACTTGCTAAACTCTATTGTGGACTTCATTGAAGATATCGTATTCAGATTTGAATATCATTGAAGATATCGTATTCACTTTTGAAAAGAGAACAGAAATGTAGATTGCCTGCCTCCAGTGAAGTGCCGTGTACTAAAACATGACTGCTCCACCCAAGGGTAAAACAGGACCTGCTTCCTCGGCGTCCGTCTCCAAGGGGCACCTTCTACAAGGTAAAACAGGACCTGCTTCCTCGGCGTCCGTCTCCAAGGGGCACCTTCTACAAGGCCCCATTGGTGGATCCCCAAAGGGAAAGGCAGATTGTTTTACTTTGCAATGGATTTTATGAGGGCTGGATTCCCATCTACACTGGGTCAGAACAACAGGTAGACATGGAACTGTTTGCATGGGCTCCTGTTTTGTGGTGGTGGTGGAGGAGTTTTTTGTTTGTTTTTGTTCTCTTTTGGTGTCCATAAGACAGGCAGGATAAACAATCCCAAGAATAAGGCAATGGGACTGAAGGCAGGGGGGTGCTTGGGAGAGGAGAAGAAGACAGGGGAGAGGGAGCAATGAGTCAGTAACAACAGGTCAGAGGAAGAGCAAGGGACCTAAAAGTGATGGCGAGGAGGGTCTTGTTCATGTTTGATCAATAGAAAGGTGTCTCAGAAGATCTACTGAGAGGCAAGTGATAGGTAAACATGACAGAGGGGCAGGAGGAAAGAAAAAGAAAGTAAAAATTATATATATAAATATAGATATGTAAATATAGGTATATATATATATATATAAAACAAGGAATCAGGTAGACTTTGGGCCTCGACTTTAATCTTACCTCAGTACAAGAATGGTTTGTTCTAATAATGTGGCAATGCATGATACTCACCTTCCTGACATGATAAGATCGCTGAAGACAAAATGGGTGCATAAACAAATGTGATGAAGAAAGCTGATGGTGCCTGGCTATCAAAAGATATAGCATCTGCGGCCTTAAAGGCTTGTAGTTAAACAAATGGCCATCTAGCAGGGAAGCAACAAAACCCACATGGAAAAAGCACCACCAGCCTGTGTGATCATGAGGTGTCTACAGAAAAAAAGGTATCAGAAAAAGTTCAAAAATAAGCAGCTAAATAGACATGAAGGAGCATAGGTAAAGTGGAGACCCAAAAGCCACCTGTAAGATAATTGGACAGTCCCTCACAGAAGGGCCACATAGAAGGGATGATATATCCAGGGTGCAATATAGCACTGTTGAGACACATAACTATCCTCTAGTTCTTTAATATCTTCTCCCCCTATTATTAATGGTCTAAGTTTTACCTCATGAATCCTGTTAGACCTTTTTGTTTGTATAATTAAGATCATTCGATGCATGAAATCCAAGATAGATAAACCTTCCAAAATAGTAATGGGAGCAATGATTCCCTGACAGTACAGAAAGAGAGGTGGGTAAGGGGGAGAAGGGGGAACTGATTGCAATGATGACCATATAGCTCATTCGAGAGGAGCAAATAACAGAATGGCAGGTGAAAGTATACACTGGATGGTATAAGATACAGGGAGGGTGGAGATAATAATAAAATTATTATTTAATATGTAACAAGGGCTCTTGGGGAAAGGGAGGGTGGGGGAGGGGATAACGGGCAGCTGATTTCCAAGGGTGCAAGAAGAAAGAAAATGCTTTGCAAATGATGGTGCCAACAAGTGTACGATCATGCTTGATCTAATTGAACTGTGGATTGTTATAATACTTGTAAGAGCTCACAATAAAAATGTGGGGGGGGGATAGGCTAAAGAATCCTTAAGGAAAAGAGCACATTCTGATTGTGGGCCTTCGTTGTGAAGCATGGTCAGAGGACAAAGCTATAGAGGAGAGGTCAACAGGTTATTTCCAAATTCACAACTATTCAGTGAACTGCAACTTCTCATATGTGTTTCCAGCTGAGTAGCAGGTGCCTACATGTGGCAGGATCTGACCCACTAATTATTGTACCATAAAATTTAACAAAAGCTGCTTTGATGAGAAGATAACTTATCATGTGGGAGTTTAAAAATTACTCAACGGAGTTGGCAACCAAGTCCTTTGAACTTGACCGCCCACTTGGTTTCCTTTTGATTATAACCTGAATATACTTTAATGGAGCACATGTATTTTAATAAAACACGTCCATCACTCTATGTTTTATTGTTTTAACTGATCGTCTCGATGTGTCCAACAGAAAATATTTATTGTTAAAAACTTGTTTTGTCTTTTGATTAGTACCTTTGGCATGTAGGTCAGATAGCTTCACAATTTAAAATTGCACAATCCAGTGGTTTTTAGTATATTTACACTGTTGTACATCCAGAGTATACCGAAATCCAGAATATATCCACCACCACCACCCCCAAAAGCTCCTTTTTCTAAGCAGTCACTCTCAATTCCCTCCACCCCCTCCTCTCTGTCTGAGTCTATAGGTCTGGCTATCTGGATAGTTCATATATGAATGGTGTATTCAATATGTGGTCTTTTGTTGCTGCTTTATTTTATTGTGATGTATTAAAGTTTCATCCAGTTTAGAGCAAGTTCTAGGTTTTCTTCCATTTTTGTGACTAAATTGTATTTCATTGTATAAATATATCATATTTTGTTTATATAATTTCCACTCGTACTGCTATCATTAGTGTTCCTATTGAATGTTTGTTTGTGTGTGTGTATGTGTGTGTGTGTGTGTCTGTGTGTGTGTGTTCATGTCTCTTGGATAGATATCTAGAAACAGACTGTTGGGTTACGCGGTGATTCCATATTGAATCTTTTGAGAAAATGTCAAACAGGTTTCCACAGTGGCTACACCTTTTTATAATCTCAGAAAGATTTTTTCTTTTCCCTCTTTCCTAGTAAGCTTTCTCCAGGGGTGGGAAGTGGTGCCCTATCATGATTTTGATTTGCATTTCCCTAATGACTAATAATGCTGGGCATCTCTTCATGGGCTTATCGGTCATCTCTATGTCTATATAAAGAACCTGTGTATTCAAATCCTTTGCCATTTTTTTGGTTGGCTGCTTGTTTGTTTTTGTTTTTTAATTGTTCAGTTGTGAGATCTCTTGGTAGCCTAGATATTAGATCCTTAACAGAGAGATGATTTGCAAATATTTCCTCCCATTCCTCTAGTTGCCTTTGAAGTGACTTTGTAGTAGTATCTCTTGAAATACAAGTCTTTCATTTTGATGAGTCAGATTTATCTACTGCTTCTTTGAATGTTATTTGAAACACATGCAATTGAGAAAAGAATAAAAAATGAATGAACTGAAGCCCTGGTTGCGGTACTTGTTGACCTGCTCTCGCACAGGCATGTCTTCTTCTGAGTTTCACTTTATCGCCCTTCACAGGCACTGCATTTTAAAAACACACAGAACATTTGTGGCAAGCTAACATTGAGCAAGTCTCTCTCTAACAATATGTGCTCACTTCATGTCTCTATGTCACATGACCAAAATCACACATTTTGGTAATTCTCAGAACATTTAAACTTTTTAATAATGCTATTTCACACTTAACAGGCTACATAGTTTAGTGCAAGTATAAGTTTTCGACATACTAGGATACCAAGCGAAATCTTGTGTGACACTGTTTGTGATATGCACTTTGCTGAAGTGGTCTAGAACCGAACCCATGATATTTCTAAAGCATGCCTGGAGATATATTGATCAGAACACCTGAAAGAAAAAGTTCTGTTTATTTGTTTACATGTTAATTCCATCCATGATTATGAAATTACATAAAGAGACAGAATTACATATAGTTTCTCTTCGAGTCCCAAAAGTCATGCCCTGTGCAGATGGCCAATAAATGTCTACAGGAAGTAAAGAAGACGGTGAGGAAGGAAGAGAGGGTGTGTGGTGGGTAAGAGGGAAGGAGCGCGGCAGAGGAAGAGGCAGAACCAAAGGTTAGCACTTACTGATGTTTACAAGATTCCAGGCACTGTTTGAAGATGCATGATCTTACATATTCTTACCACCGCTTCTGAGTTCCGAACTTTCGTATTGTCTATTCGTACTGATGATGACCATGAGACACAGAGGGTCAACGCAGGGAAGACGATGGTGCGATGTCATGATCAGGAGGAAGAGCCTAATGAGATGAAGGAGAAGGACGAGCACCAGACCTTGGAAGCCTAGCCCAGAAGTAGAACTGACTAAGCGGTGAACGCCAACCACTTTAGCCACGCCCTACCTTAGGCCCAAGCTGACCCTGACTGTGGCCAGGATGCATACCCTGCAACTACATGGCCCTTCCACTGAGCCCCATTATCAGGGTTACAGTCACTACCTACACTGTCTCAGGAACAAATGACTGAACCTTCAGAACAAATAAGCATAAACAATTAGAGAAACAATGAGCCGTTATATATTGCTGTTTAGGTGACAAGCTATATTCTAAGTGGTTGATTTAATTCTCACAAGAATCTTAGTGGTAGGTAACCCATTTTGTAGGTAAGAGAACTTGAGGACACAGAGAGGTTAAGATGTATCAAGGTTACATAGCTAGTAAGAAGCCAAGGGAGAGCCACGTTCAAATCCAGGTCATCTATACTACCTATAGCAGAAAGACAAAAGAAGAAATGGAGGAGAGGCCTCAGTAACACCCCCATTTCTAAAAGCTCTTGATCTGCAAAGTCAGATGTTAGACATGCCCAGCGACTTCATGGAAGAAAGGACGGGGCTTTCTATTCCTCTAGAGTTGCCGTTTCAGAGACTCACGGGGGCCGTGCTACCCTGTCCTCCAGGGTGGCTGAGTCAGCGTGGACTCGGTGGTAGTGAGTGGGGAGGTTTTTAATAAAGGCTACTTGGAGCAGATTCTCATCTGAGACAAAGAAGCACACAAATCCTTCCAAGGCCTCTGCTGCTGGCCCAGCTCTGGCAGGACTGGGCAGGTCATAGGAACCCAAAGCACCTCAACTTCTTCTGCAGGCTGCCAGGGCCCCCGCTGAGCAGCGTGGCACTTTTACCAAAGTGGCAGCAGAGAGAAGCCCGAACTGTTTGGAATTCCTCTTCTGAGGGGAAAAAAAGGTGGTGGGAGGGTACGGGGGGAGAAAGGGCTACCAAACCAGGGTAGTTGGGTCTCTTTTTGTCAAAATTTATTGAAATCACATTGCAAAACAAGATGTTTTCACTGAGTTCTCCAGGAAGGGAGAGACTGATGAAAACATTTTCTAAAAATTTTAGCAAGACAAGCTTCAATGGGGATTTAAAGGGTTTTGGTTTTCAGAGGAAATTCTAGAACATGTAAAATGTCCAAAGGATACACTTTTACCACTGA
Source organism: Tenrec ecaudatus (assembly GCF_050624435.1). Lineage (NCBI taxonomy): Eukaryota > Metazoa > Chordata > Mammalia > Afrosoricida > Tenrecidae > Tenrec > Tenrec ecaudatus. The sequence continues at coordinate 150,322,580 of NC_134531.1, read as the reverse complement.
CCTTAGGATCACGAAGAACATTGCTTTACTGTGTTTCCCAGTGGTCACTGAAAATAAGCAAGGAGCTGGTTACACTGGGGCAGGGTTTCTCCGCTTTGGTATTACTGACCTTTGGGCTGGATGGCTCTGTTGTGAGGAACTGCTATGTGCGCTGTAGGATGGTCGGCAACGTGCCTGACTCTAGGAGGTGCCAGTAGAATTCCTGCTTCGAGCTGTGGCACCAAGACTGTTCCCTGGGGGCGCCAGAGGGTGTGGGGGCCAAAGTCACCCTGGACTGAGCACTGTTTATTCTTCAAAGATATTGATGGAACGTTTACTTTCGAGGGGAGGGTGTGTTTGTGGGGCTTCATATAGTTGGAAGTTAGCGTTTAAAATGTATAAACAAAATGTATTCACTAGCAAGGCAGGAATGTGCCTGTATCTTGGAAAAGGAGGAGACTCAAGGGGGGCAGGGGAGCAGCATGTCACTGGTCAATTGGAAATACTATCATTGTTGTTATTGCTAACTATCATTACCACAATTAGTGCCGAGCACTATGGTAAAATTAATATACATGATCTCCCTGGATCCTCCGAACAGGACACTGAGATACTAAGGCCAACATCACACAATTAGGAAGATCAGAAACCTGGATCTTTCTGGGTTGTGCTAGTCCAAGCTAGTGCACTTAATGCTTTTCTTCTTTTCAGTCTCAACTTGGTCCAAATCTGCTCTTCAGCCTCCATTTGCCCTCCACCCCACCCCAATTCCTGCTCACGCTTTCAGTCACAACCTGCTTTCTCCAGAAGTCTTACCCCGTCCCTGCCTTCACCCATACATTCCCATGCGCCTTTTTCACTCTGTATGTCACGTATCACATTGTAATTTTAAACTTTTTGTTCCCTCTTAACAGCGTGAGTCTTAAGGGCAAGGCCCTTGTGTTAAGTTCAGTTCTCTGGAGGAGAAAAACTAGTGACATATGTGTTTGTAGAGAGAAAGCAATGTATGTCAAGAAATGGCTTACACAGCTGCAGAAGTAGCTGAGTCCAGTATGGCTCAACTAAAGCGCCTCCTGACTCATGGAAACTTGACAAACAGGAAGCAGAATGATGAAGCAGAACGGTGGGTTACAGTGATTAAGAATGGTGGTGGTGGAGGGGGAGGGGGGATAGGCTGGTAGCTCCAGAAGTAAATGAATCCAAATTCAACCAAAAGAATCCACCCATGGTAGTCCACAGTCCACAGGTAGCTCCTGGGAACAGTAGGTGACACAACAAGGGATCAAGAAACCAGACACAAGATCCAGCTTTGAATTGATAGATTGGACTCCCCCTACCATTACTCAGGAGTGTCTGGTTGACATAATCTGTAATCTTAACAGTCCTACTGTACATGTCCCTGTTTCCAGTGCTTTGCATATATGCACACAGTAAAATCTAAGCAAACCCTATATGTTTCAGAGTACAACTGAGCTAAATGCACTTTTCTTGGTTGCAATTTTTTTTACTGAAGCAGATTGCCAGACCATTCTTCCATGGTAACCTTGAGTCATTTCAAAGCTCCAACCTTTTAATGAGTAGTAGGGACCCCAGGGACCCCAGGCATACAATAGGAGCCTGATAAATGTGGGCTGTCCAACAAAAGCTTTGTAGCTAGAGATCATAAAAGGCACATGATTACTACTTCTGCAGGACTGAGAGAGATAGGGAGTGAAACAGTCCAGAGACCCCAGCAGAGAAGGCCAGCAGCCAAAAGAGGGAAAGTCCCTTACTCAAGAATATGGGGCTGGGAGGTGAGAAGGAGAAGGGTCCCCAAGTTCACCCTCCTGTCCCTAGTCCACTACTTTGTCCATTATGCTCTGCAAACTTTGATCACAAAGTTAAAGGGTTTTTATGGTGTTGAAAGCAAACAAATGGATTTGTGAATTCACACATGACCAGCAAGAAACTCACAAAAGATAAACATTGATGTGAAGATTATATATCACAGGGTTTAGTGGATAAAGAACTCAAGTAGAAGCTAGGAATGCTTACATGCTCATTTTGGTTCCTTGCAAATCAGTGACAGTCCAGATAAATCACTCCTTTTCTCTGGGCCCTTATTTCTGTGGCTGCGGATTTTGCAAACTAAAGCGCATGTGATCAAATGCTGTGCTCTGAAATGTCTTTATGTGGACACATTCAACTGGATTTTTAAAATCTGTGCTTTTGGGGATTCTGTAAGGATCAACCCCCGCGATTGTATGTAACTGGGATGACGGTGTATAATTATAGGACCCTCCAAAGCTGTGGTGGGCCTGATAGCGCGTGCCAGGAAGACATCGAGCAGGTGGTTGGATTGCTCTTAGGAAACTCCTCTCAGGTACAGGGTCTAGTCTGAAGGACACAGGAGTCTGTGTGTTCTTTTTGATTTGAGTAGGTCTGCACGTCTATCTCACACACTAGTCTGTTTACAGTAATGACGATGTATCCATTGTTTAATTTTGCCAGTTCTTTGCACAGGGCTTAGCCCTAGTTAAATGCCCCCTCATTTGCCATCCACTTGACTCCGCCTCAAGGTGACCCCAAAGACTCAGAACTGCTTCCTAGGGTTTCCAAGGCTGAGCATCTTTGTTGCAACAGACTGCCTTGTCCCTTTCCTGCTAAGTGGCTGCTGAGTTGGGAGCAAGGACCATTTGGTTAGCAGCCAATGGTTACTCCACTGCCACCAGGGCTCCGTAGCCCACAATCGTGAAAACAATCATGATTTACTTTATTTAATTTGTTTTACTTCAACGAGTACTTTTTACATGTCAGGAACTATGCTAAATGCTTGATGCAGAATTTATGATTTAATCTGTATCCGAACCTTGTAAGGCAAATATTATTACCTTCATTTTTCAAATAAGGAAACAGACTCAGAGAGCTTAAGTAACTTTCCTAAAGATACAGGTCTACTAAGTGGTAGCATCTTTTATCTATCTACTGCAGACTGAGGTGGAGCAATTAACTAAATAAATGTTTACTGAATCCAGCTGTTGATGTCCTTATCAACCACAACTACCCTTTGACCACCACCACCACCACCACAAATGAGAGAGAAATATAAAGTTTATGTACGTGTATGAGGTTGGATTGTCTAGAGGAACAAACCAGTGACATTCATATATGTATAAGAACTAGCTTTATATTAAGAAGTAATCTTTTATCAAGAAGGAATCCCAGGCCAGTCCAATTTAAGTCTAGGGGTCAGATGCTAGCTGGGGAGCCCTCTCCTGGCAGGGAGATTACAGGCTGGTGGGGGCAGAGCTGTATAGATCCTAGGTTGGTGGAAACATGACAGGGCACTGACAGCACTCAGAGTCAGGCAACCCATATAGGGCCACCCCTGGAGGCAGACACAATGTCCCAGCAAGCAGGAAGGCAAAGGGGCAGAGAGGAGGGGTCCCTGGTGTCTCTCTTATAAAAAGGTCACACCTCCCAGGAGGACCTGACTGACAGGTTGGACTCACTCCTTACACAAGTACAAGTTGACATAAAATCTAACTGTCACAGTAAGTGAAACAATAGCGATATTTGTATGAAAACTGAATTTAATTCAGCTGGAGGTTTATTTTCATAGCAGTGATGGTTTTGTTTTGTTTTGAATCAGATTTTGGTCTAAAAAACACAAGTAATAAGTTATTCATATATTTTAATTCATTATTCCACTAGATCCTATTTATGAATATATTTAAATTAACATATCATAGAATCAAATTTAAAAATGAATAGCAGATAAGGGTAGATAAACAGAGTTAAGCAGAGTTATAATTTAGACTGCCTGAGAAACTAGGTACGACATTTCTCCTGGAGAGTTACCAGTTTGTGTTTTGGGGCACTGTTGTTGTTGGTTTTTTGGGAGAGGAGTGAGGGGGGGGGAATTGTTCCTATTCAAAGCCCAGCATCCAATAGGGTACTGTCTATGCAAATAAAAAAATTAAATCGGAGCAGATGTAGCCAAGATCAGCAAGTTCCCTGGAGGTTAATATTCTCATTTATGTATGTGTATTTTACATAAAGGAGTTTAACCCTCTTCCTGAATCATTTATTAAGAAGAAACTCTAGCTAAACTTGTAAAGCAGGTAAAGTTTATTTTTAGACATCTACAGTCTTGTATTTCTGGCTCCCTCTTCTCTTTTCGGGTTACCCTAGACACCCAGCAGCCTTAGCTTGCCTCTCTCTCCAAGTAGAAACAACACCTGTGTTTAGTTCTTTACTTTGATGCCAGGATCCCTTCAGATGCTAATGCTCACGGAACTAACTCCAACTGGCTGAAGTTAAAAAGAAGAATTTATTGGAGCATGTAGTGTCCAAGTCTACAGGGGTTGCCATACCCCCAAGTTCTAGACATTCAAATTACGTAGTTGGACAACTACCTCCAGTGTCTTTACTTTGCCTATCTTTTGCCTGCTTTATTCCAATGGAGGCTTTAGCTTCTAAGCCACAGAAGTGTCGAGCTTACATCTCAGCAGTCAGGCACTCCTAGAAAAAGCACACGTTTCCTAATAGTTCCAGAAGTCCTCGTCTTAAGGTCTATTTAGCTTTCATGTACTCATGAAGCCAATCCTCTGATGGGCCAGGTCTGGCTCATTCCTGGACTTGGGGATGAAGTCAATAGCACCGTGAGCATACAGGTTGAAGTGGGAAAAACGAAGACTCTATTTACCATCACTGAAGGGTAGGTGCTTAGCAAACAAAACAACATGGATCTACTCTTCAGTGAGGCTATCAGGTCCCCTGATAAGATGAAGGTTGGACATCAACTGGATTATGATCTCCGTGATTGATCCCTTGCAGGTGATCATCCTCAGTTCACATGTAAACAAATTGTCTTTAATTTATAACACAGTTAAGATAAGCATGGATCCAATAAAACTGTCCACAAGCAAGGCATGAGAGAGCTTCAAGTAGTAGCCATTAATGACTCCTATTCTGTTTATTTTTTTCTAAAATGCCTACAGGAGATGAAAGTAGAAAATGAACTGGATTAGACGACATGCTTTTTCCTTCTCTTTTCCTAAATGTGCTCATTATTGTGGCACGTTTGGGTGCTTAATGGTCGTTCAGAATCACATTGGCCTGTGCAATTATAATTCTGTACTACAGAAATAGTCACATAATAATGCAAAGATGTAGTAGCTACACGGGTATTTATTGCCATAGGAATTGTCATAGAGAAAAAAATTGGAAACAATTTAAATTCTCATAAGTAAGGAAAGAGCAAAACGAACTATGGCAGTGATAGCGTAGCCTAGAATATTGCTTTGCTATTCCCGGAACCCTCAAATGGAGGGGTGCCCACACATTTGATAGATAAAATAGTAAAAGACATACAGCGAAATCCTGTTTTTATTTGAAAAACATGCACAGATACATCTGGAAGTAGATATGTCAACTGAAAAACAATATCCATCTGCGAAATGAGATTATGTAGGGGAGAGAACTTTTAAAGTTTACTTTATGCATTTCTGTCTTCCATATATTTGGATTTTTACAATAAATATCTATTATTTTATAGCATGGATTAAAGTTTTTAATATAACATCTGAAGTTATGTTTCATCACCATATTGCTAATGATTCAAATGTGGCATGTTTCCTGGAAACTCCCAATCTTTCTCCTGCAAAATTGTCCCTGTTTGTCATATCGGCAACTCATAGTCTCCCTCCTCACTGGCCTCCATTTGCTCTGCAGTGTGAGCCTAGTCAGAACTCACCTACTTAAGCTTTCCCCAACAAAAAATAACAACATGTCCTCTACTACCATACCACCCTGAACACGTCCAATTTCCTCTGATATTGGAAAGTAAGCATGATTGGGCCTGGTTAGGACTTGGATTGGAAAAATAATAACTTTCCAAGTAAATGTGGAAGATACTAAACTACCAGCAAGCCTCCCATCATCTACTTCTCTCTTCACCAACCATCCCCTCACCACTTCTGACAGTGTTCGGACTCCCACAGACAGGGGTTGTTAGGTGGTTGTGTTTAGGTGCCATTGAGCCTATTCTGACTCACAGTGATCCCAGGCGACAGAGTTGAACCTCTCCAAGGGGTTTGTCTCTAATCTTTACAAGAGAGATTGGCATGCCTTTCCTTCACAGAATCGCTAGATGGTTCAAAACACCAACCTTCAGCTGAGCATTTAACCTTCTGTACCAACCAGGGACATCTGCTGATCCATGAGGGGCCTTCAGCAAGCTGATGGGGAATAGAACAGATCATGGATATTTTCAGTAACTTTTTGAAGCCTGCTTGTATATAGAAGGAGCATCTGTGGAATAAAATTGAGTTATTAGACACTCTGATCACAGGAGGCTCAGTCTGATGAACAGAAACACATGTGATGAAATCACAGGGAGGTAAAATAGAAAATGAAAATCAGGAAGAATAAAAATATGCTGGACATCATTCAATAACTATTTGCTGATGGTAAATATAGGGATGGAAAGCCCATCAGGCCTATGGAGCTAAAATTAATCAGCAAGTATTCACAGAGTGCCTCCTGATTCTATTCCTGGTTCTGGCTTCCTGCCGGCCCAGTGTCAGGGCTGGAGACAAGGAGCAAAATAAGCAGGCAGAGAGCCACAGCACCCACCTCTAGCCCATCATATTCACTGAACTCAGAATCAAGGAAGACAAATTAAATTGGGAAAAGCTATAAAACAAGCTTAAAAGTTGCAAAGGGCCAATTAAAATGGAGGTATTCTTTCTGCAAAGCCATAGTCTGTACCATTTGAAATTTCACAGTTCAAATCAACATTCTCTTTTGATTAAAGCCATGGAGCAAAACTAATAGGACTTGTAACAACCGTTCTTGCTTTTCAAGGTTGTTTCCCTTGCTGACAAACCATTTAGGTCATGATTAGTTCAAGATGTAAAATATGATGTTAATATTGCTGCTAATATTTTGACATATAGCTATTGTACTGGGCATCTGCTATCTTCTGCATGTCCAACATCCCTTTCCCCCTACTTTAATTAACACACCTCAATTATTTTGGAAATATTGCCTTTCCCTCTTCTTTCTCTTTCTCATTTGTAATGCCCCAAGGGTGTCACGGCTTGGGAGTAACATCCCGACATTCCTGGGCTACAGTTACTGGTTTAGAGATGAGCATGTTACCAACTAAACCAAGGAAGCTCTTTGAAGGGGCATCAACTAAAATTATTGGGCAAGAGCTGTCTTTCTACTGAAGTTACTGAACTAGTAGAATGTTTGAAATCTAGATGCTGCGAACTACCAGGTAGAGAAGCTTTCCCGGAAATACCAAACAAAGAAAAGTGAAGCTCAAAGAAAGAGTTCATGATCTTTTGACATCATTTCTGTCTTTAGAACTAACTAGTCAGGCAAGACAGTAAACTGTCACTGAATTTTTAAGGTAAGTGAATGCATAATAGACTCCCCCTGATCTTCACGAGCTGGGCTTTAAAAATGCAACAACAAAGTCATATACAAACGTAAATCCCACCTTGAGAGACAGAATGCTAATGACAAGCTTCCTTCGAAAGTGCTATTTCCACTGAGAACTAATCAACAGCCTGGAAGAAACCTGTCCTACCTTAATCAGTCATGCTCACCTCCAGGAAACTGTCCTTGACCTCTATCTGCATATCCATCAAACCTCTCCACCCTTGAACTGCCAGGTGCTTTCTTAATGTTTATGCAGTGCTCTGTATAGCACATTTCTGCATGTCTGCATTATTTGACAATGACTGGTTATTGAATATGTCTCTCTCAATTATTCCAAAATAAAAATTGTGTCTTAATAGTTTTTAGGCTCTGCAGCCTTACATGGGGGTCGAACATGTTAGCTTCTAAACTAAATTTTGTTAAAAGAATGAGTGCATGAGAGAATGAGACGCAAAAATGAGAGAAAACTAGTTGGGAAAGCCCTTTCTACAAATAGTCTACAATGAACAGAAGCCCTCTATAAAACTGCTAATTAATAGACCAAAGAAGCCAAATGAATACTTTCACAGCGAATTCTCAAAGTGTCTGTCATTGGTAGTGGTATAGGTGTGGATTTTTCTTTCATTCTAGTTGTGAAGATTGGTGAGTGTGATAGTTAGGTTTATTGTGCACCTGGTCATTCAGTTTGCCTGGAAGGAGACATGGCCAAATGTGAGACTCTATACTGTTTCAGGGGCTGTGGTTAATGGTTTGGCTGGATGGTCATGGAATTCAAAGGACCATGATTGGAAAATTGGTGACCAGAAGGTGTGGGGAAGAGGTATATGTCAGACCTCTCTGAATGGGCCAAGAAAGTAAAGATAATCGTGTCTCATGTGAACGCTCACCAAAGGGTTACCTCTGAAGGGAAGGATTTTAACAATCAAGTAGATAAGATGACATGCACATTGGAGACTGGTCCTCCTCTTTCCTCTGTCACTCCTGCCATTGCCCAATCAGCACATGAACAAAGTGGACATGGTGGCAGGGATGGGGGTTGGGCATGGAAGCAGAAATATGCTCTTCCGTTCACCAAGGCTGACTTGGCCACTGCCACTGCTGAGTGCCCCATCTGCCAGCAGCAGAAGCCAACACTGAGTCCAAGATCCATTCCTCAGGGAGATCAACCATCAACCTGGTGGCAGGTTGATTACATAGGCCCACTTCCATCATGGAGGGGCAGTGTTTTGTTCTTACTGGAATAAACATCTACTTTGGATATGGATTTGCCTTCCCAGCACACAATGCTTCTGCCAAAACTACTATTTGTGGACTTACAGAATGCCTCATCCACCGGCATGGCATCCCACATAGCATTGCTTCAGATCAAGGAACTCACTTCACAGCAAACGGAGTGCGGCAATGGGCCCATGCCCATGGAATCCACTGGTCATGTCATGTTCCTCCTCATCCTGAGGCAGCTGGCTTGATAGAACGATGGAATGGTCTCCTAAAGACACAATTAGGATGCCAGCGAGGTAGCAACAACTTGCAGAGCTGCGACAATGTTCTCCAGGAAGCTGTATATGCTCTAAACCAGCAGTCAATACAGGGTGCTGTGCCTCCAATAGCCAGGATTCATGGGTCCAGGAACCAAGGGGAGGAAGCTGGAGTGGAACCACTCACTATTACTCCGAGTGATCCCTTGCAGCATTTTTGCTTTCTGTTCCAGCAACCGTATGCTCTCCAGGTCTGGCAGTCCTAGTTCCGAAGGAAAGAACTCTCCCACCTGGAAACAGCACTGATTCCACTGAGCTGGCAGCTGAGCATGCGCCCTGGTCACTTTGGGCTCCTCATGCCTTTGGTTCAATGGGTCAGGAAGGGTGTCACTGTACTGATGTGATTAATCCTGATTACCAAGGAGATATTGGACTGGTTCTACATAAAAGTAGAATATTTCTGGAATCCAGGAGATCCCCTAGACCAGGGGTGTCAAACTGGCGGCCTGCAGGCTGCATGTGGCCCCCAAGGTAATTTTTTGTGGCCCACGATGCTCTGTAATAAAAGGAAAATAGAAAAATCGTTATGAAGAAAATAGCGCTTAGGGGAGATCGAGACAATACTGTATACACAATTCCCTCATTAACCCGTTAAATATTGAAGACAAGTATACACGTGGCCCAGTGCCTTTCCTAGGGGCCTGGGGATGTGTGTATAAACGCGCTGACTGAGTTCCGGCGATGTTTGGAAGAGATATGTCTGCCACGCTCAGTGTCGCGTAATGTAAACAGATCCCAATAGCGAAAAGGTTAGAAAGAGCACTCTGGGCTGTGCTGTTATGAATCATACCTAGTGACAGCGCTAGTTAACATTTTTAGAGGGCAGTCATTATGATTGTGCATCACATTTGCCAGCTGTCCAACATTTTGTGTTTTTTATTAGTTACTTTGTTATAATTTCCGATCACAACATAAGAGGGAAGTGAAAACTAGGAGGAGGAAAGCGCTGGCAAGTTTTGGATAAAAAAAGAATAATTTTAGTTTTATAAATACATAAAATAAATGTTTAAATAAAAGCAATTACATAGTGTTTTAATTATCTTATCCACATTCCTGAATCCTCACTTCAAAATATAAATTGAACGAAATGTGTAACTGTGATGTGGCCCATGTGAATCTTGCCTGTTGCACCCAATGGCCCACATTTTAATTGAGTTTGACAGCCCTGCCCTAGACCATCTCTTAGCACTGCATGCCCTGTGATTAAAGTAAATGGAAAATGGCATCAACCCAATCCTGACAGGATGTCTAATGTCCCTGACTCCTCAGCAATGAAGGTCGGGGTCACCCCACCAGGCAAAGGACCACAGCCAGCTGAGGTGCTGTCCACGGGCAAATGTCACACAGAATTGGTAGAAGAAGATAGTTCTACCCATCAGTTATGACTAGGTGATCAATTACAAAAATGAAATTTGTCATTGTATTTCTTGTGTATGTGCTTATTGAATACCTTTTCTTTGTTCATGTATGATATAAAAGATACAATATATTCAGTGTTTTGATTTAAATGTATGATAGATGTATGATGATAGGTATAAGTGTAATTTTATTAATGTCTAGAAACTTTATAGGTGCCAAGTTGTTAAGGGGTGGTCTGTGATAGGTTTATTGTGCTAACCTGGCCAATAGGAACATGTGGGATTAGCCAGGTCACAGTTTGATTGGAAGGCAAAGAGATAAATGATTCGGCAAGGCCCACCCTCTTCTCTCTTGCTCTCTGGTGATCGCAGCATGCTGGAACATGTTGTTGCTTTATCTAAATCTCTGCCTCAACCTGTGAGCTACACTACCTGTGGGCCAAGCCAATTTTTGGATCCTGTTGCTAGAGCTTGAGGCTCCTTGGAGACCTGCTTTGTCATGCTGCTAGTGCATACATTGCATGAGTTTGATGCTGGTGGATACTGTCACCTTGCATTGCTTGAGTTCAATAGCCCGTCCAGGCCTACTTTGCTAAGCTCCCGAGCTATTGACTGTTACTGAAGTTGCCTTGCGCACAAATGCTGCCTGCCTTGCCCAAGGGAGGACTATGCTGCCCGCTTCCTTGACGGTGGACCCAGCAGCCCACTTGAGATGAAGGATAGTAACTGTTTCAAAAAAGTGAGTTGAACTGAACCCTCTGTACTGCTGTGTGGACTAATTAGCTGTATAAACCTATGCATACATATGTATAGGTATATATATATATATATATATATATATATATATATATATTCATAAATGTCCTAGTTTTGTTTCTCTAGAGAACCCTGCCTAACACAGGGTGCTAACCTTTCCCATTGTCATCTCCCCTTCAGCTGTTGAAGGGACCTCTGTTTGTGCTTCCTAGAGCAAGGTGCCATCCTATTCTCAACCAATTCAAGGAAATAAAATTGCAAGCAGGAAACTGAGAAGCAAGATGTACAATATATATTCTTTATATTTTACTGAATATAGAATAAAAGGAAACTTATTGAAAACCCCTTTGTGGATGATTATTCTTTATTAAAGAATCAGTTTGGGGTTCAGAAGGAGAGGGTTATCTCCCCTGATTTTAGACCATAAATTTCCCTTACAAAGAGGGATGTGGTAATAAATCCTTCTTTCGTATTCCCCACCATGCACAGCAGGGCTGCATAAAATATGATGCCTAAAACAGACATTGGACATATTTAAAGTGAGTGAGTGAAGGGAGGAAAGCACAACTATTAGCCCTAATAAACTTTTTGGAATCTCACCACCTCCCTTTTCAGGATATTTTTTCATTCTTCTGTTGTAGCATGTATCACATTACATTGCCACCAGTAACAGAATCGTCATCCCCCTCCTTCGTAGCACTACTTTGAATTTCCTTCTAAAAATGTTACTTGGTAAGCTGTTTTGGAAACTTGATTCTCTGGCTCAGTCGTTTGTCCATCTATTTTTCTGTCTGTCCATCTGCTCATCCAAACATACATATATACATGAATATCCACAAACACGAAGGCATCCAAGTAAGAGAGCCTTGGTTCCCAAGCTGTTTAAAATCTAGTGACACATTTTTAACAGAGTCAACTGCTTCTGTAATCAAAATGACACAATTTCCTCATTATATAATTTGTAACTGCCTAGCCAATAAGAATCATGACCCAGTCAAGTTGACACGTATTTGGGGTGGGGGTGGATACAAGTTAATCCAAGACAACAGCTCCTGAGTTGAAAGAGAATTTGAATTCTTAAACTAATCCAAGTGTGAGTATGATGGAGGAGTAAAATGGAATGGACAATGCTGCGAGAACATGTGTACCTAGGAGAACATGTATGTATAGAGGAGGCCATCTTCCTTTGAAAATTCCTATTTTAAAAATTCCATTAAAATGAACAACCTCTCTTATGAAAAGTTAAAAGTAAAACAACCGGAAAAAGGGACCAGACTTCAATCAAGTGCTCCAAGATGTGAACTGAACATGCCAACGTGGAGTAGGGAACCAGCGGTGAGTTCTGAGGGGCAGGCCCCAATCCCAACTACTACGTGGATACCTGTCCCTCCCCCCAGAAGAATTTATTTCAAAGGATGGCACTGAACTTGCAGCTCCGAGAGAGGGACATATCTGTTCAGAGTAGATGAAGGGGGAGGAGGAGAGAGTTGAGCACACCAGGCCTTGAGGACAATGCTCCCGATTAAAGCAGCCAGTCCACAGAGAGGACCACATGGCCGGCCCCACTATGAGACACGATGTCCCTCAGTAACCCATAGCCCTACGGGGGACAATACCGAAGAAACAGTGTGTGAATTGCACTCGATCTGACCCTGCCTCACTGAGGCAAAACACTAAGGGGGTAGTATAGAACAGCAAGGAAATGGAGCATGAGGTCCCAGGGAATGCTGAAGGTGGACTTTGGGGCCAGGGTTTCGTACCCCAACAGACTAGACTGGGAAACACTCCTAAAGGCCAACAGTCCTTGAACTAACTACAAACTTTTCTTTCTTGTGGTGTTTTTTGTTGTTGTTGTCATTGGTTTGTTGTTGCTCTTTTGTTGGATATTGTTGCTTTGTTTTAATCTGTCTTGTTTCTGTGCATGTTATTATCTCTGCAGGTCTGTCTAAATAAGATAGGCTGGATGAACAATCTGGAGGATGAAACAACAGGACCAACAGTTCCGGGGGGACATGGGAAAGGGGGATGCGGGGAAAGGAAGTGGTGTTTACAATCCAGGGACAAGGGAACAACAAGTGATCCAAATCGGTGGTGAAGAGGGTGTCTGAAGACTGGTAGGGCGTGATCAAGGGTAATGTAACCAAGAGGAATCACTGAAACCCAAATGAAGGCTGAGTATGATAGTGGGACAAGAGGAAAGTCAAAGGAAATAAAGGAAAGAGCTAGGAGGCAAAGGGAATTTATATAGGTCTAAGTAAAGGCATGTACATAAGTAAATATATTTATATATGAGGTTGGGGAAATAGATCTATGTGCATAAATTTATAGGTTTAGTAGCAGAAGGACATTGGGTCTCCACTCAAGTACTCCTTCAATGCAAGAATACTTTCTTCTATTAAACTGGCATTCTATGATGCTCACCTTCCCACAACTGCTGAAGACAAAGCGGGTGAATAAGCAAATGTGGTGAAGAAGGCTGATGGTGGCTGGCTATAAAAAGATACAGCATCTGGGGTCTTAAAGGCTTGAAGGTAAACAAGCGGCATTTGCTCTCAGAAGCAACAAAGCCCACATGGAAGAAGCACATCAGCCTGCGTGATGATGAGGTGCCGAAGGGATCAGTTATCAGGCATCAAAGAACAAAATATCATATCATGGCACGCTCACCTCCCGGATACTATCGCTGAAGACAAATGGGTGCATAAGCAAATGTGGCGAAGAAAGCAGATGGTGCCCGGCTATCAAAAGATATAGAGTCTGGGGTCTTAAAGGCTTGAAGGTAAACAAGTGGCCATCTAGCTCAGAAGCAACAAAGCCAACATGAAAGAAGCATACCAGCCTGTGTGATCACGAGGTGTCAAAGGGATTAGGTATCAGGCAGTATGAGAACAAAAAATCTTATCATAGTGAATGAGTGGGGGAGTGTGGGGTGGAGATCCAAAGTCCATTTATAGGTCACTGGACATCCCCTTACAGAAAAGTCTTGGGGAGGAGAAAAGCCAGTCAGGTGTGATATAGCAATGATGAAACATACAACTTTCCTCTAGTTCTTAAATGCTTCCTCCCTTCCTGCCCCCTCTCCCCATTATCATGATCCCAATTCTACCTTGCAAGTCTGGCTAGCCCAGAGGATGTACACTGGTACAGATAGAAACTGGAAATGCAGGGAATCCAGGGCAGATGATCCTTTCAGGACCAGTCATGTGAGTAGTGATACTAGGAGGGCTGAGGGAGGGTGGGTTGGAAACGGGAAACTGATTACAAGCAACTACATGTGACCTCTTTTCTGGGGGACGGACAACAGAAAAGTGGGTGAAGGGAAACATCAGACAGGGCAAGATATGACAAAGTAATCATTTATAAATTATCAAGGGTTCATCAGGGAGGTGGGAGCGGGGAGTGAGAGGAAAATGAGGAGTTGATGCCAGGGGCTTAGATGGAGAGCAAATGTTTTGAGAATGATGAGGGCAATGAATGTACAAATGTGCTTTACACAACTGATGTATGTATGGATTGTGAAAAGAGTTAGTATGAGCCCCTAATTAAATGATTTTTTAAAAAGAGAGAAACAATGCTGTTGGTACCCGGCTATCTAAAGATATAGCATCTGGGGTCTTAAAGGCTTAAAGGTAAACAAGCGGTCATCTAGCTCAGAAGCAACAAAGCCTACATGGAAGAAGCACACCCAGCTTGTGTGATCACAAGATGTTGAAGGGATCAGGGATTAGGTATCATCAGAACAAAAAATCATATCATTGGGAATGGGGGGGGGTGGGGTGGAGTGGAGACCCAAAGCCCATTTGTAAGCCACTGAACATCCCCTTACAGAAAGGGTCTCGGAGAGGAGACGAGCCGAGCCAGTCAAGGTGCGATGTAGCAACGATGAAACATACAACTTTCCTCAAGTTCCTAAATGCTTCCTCTCCTCCTTCCACTATCATGATTCTACCTTACAAATCTGACTAGACCAGAGGATGTACACTGGTCCAGATAGGAACTGGAAACACAGGGAATCCAGGGTGGATGATCCCTTCAGGACCAGTGGTGTGAGTGGCGATACTGGGAGGGTGGAGGGAAGGTTGGTTGGAAAGGGGAAACTGATTACAAGGATTAACATATAACCTCCTCCCTGGGGGATAGACAACAGAAGTGGGTGAAGGGCAAGCTATGACAAAATAATAATTTATAAATTATCAAGATTTT
Source organism: Tenrec ecaudatus (assembly GCF_050624435.1). Taxonomy (NCBI): domain Eukaryota; kingdom Metazoa; phylum Chordata; class Mammalia; order Afrosoricida; family Tenrecidae; genus Tenrec; species Tenrec ecaudatus. The sequence goes on along the minus strand of NC_134531.1, from coordinate 150,307,312 downwards.
AATAAAACAATATATTAAAAAAGTGAAACAACCAATGTATGATATAGTAGGTTGTAGCTTGTAAGAGAGGAAGCAGGTGATGAATGAAATTCCACAAAATGTGCATGAATTGTAGAATATAAAACTGATAATCTACTCTATAATCCTTCACCCAATTCACAATAAAGTTTTTAAAGACAGATAGAGGATAGACAGATTAATAGATAGATAGATAGATAGATAGATAGATAGATAGATAGATAGATAGATAGGTAGGTAGGTAGGTAGGTAGGTAGGTAGGTAGGTAGGTAGGTAGATAGATAGATAGATAGATAGATAGATAGATAGATAGATAGATAGATAGATAGATAGATGGAGGGAGAGGTGTTACAGTCAGAAGGGTATGAGAGTTTGGCAAAGCTATAGATGAGCATATGCCAGGTTCCTTCCTTATAGCATAACAAACCAACAATAACCAAAAAATCGGAAATGAGGTAAAGAATTTTTAAAAACAACAGCATTCTCTCTATAGCACAAGGTGACTGAGTGGAACAGATTTTCAAATAAAATGGGCCAGTGCTAAAAAAGGGTCTTATTGCATATTGATTGGGATAGGCCCAAGGCATTGGGATGAATAATTTACACTTCTATCTAGGCAAAAGTCTAAATGTTTAGTACCAAAATACAGAGAGGGATGAGTGAGAAAATGAATATGTGAGTTCTAGTTAAGACATATTTCTTTTATTGGGGAATTCCCCCTCTATTCCCTACTCTCGGGACCCCATTTTCAGGAAATTAGACTTTTACAAACCAAGTCTTTCTCCACATGTTCCAAAGATGTTGACTCATAAATCCTAAAAATGCCCATATTTCCTAACTTCCTTCTGAATGCCACTCCTGACTGCTTTCCTCGGATGTAGTTTTCTGTGTGCTTTTCCTGTTCTCACTGGACCGTCTTAGTCTTTGTCAGATGGGTTCTGAGGAAATGACATGGGGGCCACAGGAAGAAAGAAACCCTAACTCCATAGCTTCCCCAGGATGATTCCTATGAGGCAGACGTTCGACATACCTCCACTGTCCACTTTTCTTTACCCTATTTTGATACTAACAGTCCCTAATACAGCCCTCTACTCTCCTGGGTTCATAGTCCTTTACAGTGGCCACACAGAACTCATAGGTGATACTCATGACTATGAGGCTTATTGGGGAAGTGAACAAATTACCACACATCAGGCTGTGAACACATCAGGGGCACAGTCCTCCTGTCCACAGCAGCACATCTTTTCAGGCCCGTTGGCAGACATATCTCTTCTAGTTCTCCTTCTCCTTCTGGCACTTAGCCTCTTGGTCATGTGGCTCCTTGGTCTCTGTTCTGCTCAAGCAAGTGTTACAAAGCTTCTCTATCAGGATAGATGCCAAAGGAGTACCCCACTCTGTATGTCAGCCACCTGCCAAAGGCCCTAAGCTTCACTTGGTCAGTGCACTGGAAAGCCCACTTCTCTGACTCCTGCTCTTGATGTTGCCACTCTGCTCTTTCTCGAGGTCTCTTCTGCCTGTGCTGCCTGTACCATTTCAAACATGCTCCCGTACGTGCTTCCGAGAGCTCCGCTTTCTTGATGGTTGCACCAGTGTGTGTTTGTGCTTCAGAGGTGGCTCACTGTCACACCCACATGCAATGAGAAAACTGACCAATCCTGAGTGAGAGTCCTTTACCACTTGTTTATATGCCCCCAGCCACTCACAAGGACTCTGGATAGAAGAGCCATGCTAACCAATTTCACTTCGCCAGAGTTTTCCTTTAGTATACAAAACAAAACAACAACAAAACCCCTCACTGCCATCTAGTCCATCCTGACTCATAGCAACCCTATAGAACAACGTTGACTGTCCCTGTGGGTTTCCAAGCAGTTCCTAAATGCCCATTTGGCCATAAACCAAGAAACCAAACTCATTGCCATCAAATGGATTCTGACTCAGAGTGATGCTACAAGACACAATAAAACTATGCCCACACAATAAAACTACGCCTGTGGGTTTCTGAGACTCTAACTCTTTATCAAAGTAAAGAGCCTCATCTTTTGGGAGGTTTCAAACTGCTGACTTAGTGGTTAGCAGCCCAATGTGTAATTCACTATATCACCATGGTACAGAGCCATCCTACCCCCAAACGGATTAACCTTCCTTTGGTCGCCACAATGTATCCCTTGTCCAATAGCTTTCCACCTTTTGAGTAACTATCCCAGAATGCATCAGCCTCATCTTTCCCTGGCAGATGCTCACTATTCTGCCATGCTCCCTCTCTGACCCCCGTACAGCTCACACTCCACAGTGGAAGGATGCTTTCAAAAAGTTCAATCATGTCCACTGATTGCTGCTAAACGTTTAACAACTGATCTCTGTGGTGAGGAACTATCTGTATTTGTTACAAATTTTCTAAATACAAAGATTATGTAACACAATATACAAATAATAAAATATACAACATTCTTCATAATAAATTCAATGTAACCAATGGATTTTTACAGAATATTTTCAATAATTTTTGCCAGACTATCTCTTGTATCTTTAGGCAATCTACAACTGAACATCTTGACAAAAATCTGACTATAAGTAAATGCCTGATGACTATTCAACTAAGCAAAGAAGCCACTCAAGTCATTTAAGTTTCAACAGAAATGTGCTTAGTATTTTGATACTGATGAAGCCGCTGAAAGTCAAACAATAAAGGTAAATGTTGGGATTTCACTTGCCTTTCAGTGACTTTAACTTGTTTGCTAGATCAGGTTACAGCTTTAAAATACTGAAACTAAAATTTCCCTAATATTTGTGTTATCACAATGCTACAGCTACAGATTTAACACATTTTTAAATATACTCTTCATTGACATAATTTCCTTGACCATTTTCTTAAGTCCAGTTCATCAACAAATCAAATCTTGATTTGTAGTGTTTTCCCATTTCCACAATGTAAATTACTCCACAAGGTTTATTTCAACTTATCAAAATCTCGGAATGCCAAATTGGGAGGAGATGTGCAACAATACACTTTTATGTAGCAGGCCCATTATAGAGACAAAATAGAAATAACTTCAAAAACATTAAGGGTAATTTTAAAAAGGTCATTCTGAGTATGCATTACCTCTATTTTAAAAATATTTTATTTTAAATTTTAACTTAATTGTTTTTGTTATTGTAAATATATATGCATAAGCTACAGCATGGGTCAATGCAACACTTTTTACTCCTACAATTCAACAAAACCAATCGCATGGATCTTGCTGGGGAACCATCACCTCCTGCCACTGTCAGACTTCCATCCACATAAAGAGCCGCTGAATGCTAACTAACCAAAGACTTCCCTTGTTCCCATTCCCGCTGCCCTAGTAGCTATTGTTAAACACTGGTCTCCACATTTATCTGTGTTTTATATTAGTAAAAATTTTAATGATGGCTATCTTTAACAACCAGCTTGCAAAATGCTTGTAAAATTAACAGCTCTCACAAGCCAACAGGAGCTCACTTTAGCAGGCCACTAAATTATCACTCGCTTGCTTAAAATCATTTTAAGGCTGTTCTTTGCACTGGCTATCTGGGGGAATGAGAGAATGAGGAATAATGACAATGTTTAACAAAATTAGCACATGCTTTTGTTGTGGTGAATTGATGGTGTGAAAATTAGCCACTCCCTGTGTTTTGTTTTTGTTTCGTTAAGCTCCTGGTTTGCTCATCATCCCACTTGAGACGTACAGATTTCCTGTGAGACAGATGTGCTACCTATAACTTTGCTCCTTTTACAGATAAATTAAGTCTGAGAAAGTTTAGCTAACTAACCCAAGTTCACTCAGGTAAGTAAATGGTCAGATGGGTTCTCAAACCCAGGGCTTTATATTGAGGAGTAAACAAAGGCTAGAGAAAATGAAATTGACTGTTATGTCAAACCAACAAATAACCTTTGTAACACTTTAAAGTCTGATAAAAAAATTGACTCAGATCTCGCCAAGGAGTCCCTATTCAAGGACATTTTAGTGTCATAAACCCCATTTGGAAGTTAGCTTAAAATGCACACCAACAAAAACACCTGTGACCTAACAAATGAGGTGCAAGAACGAAAATGGAAATGTAGGCTCTCAAAACTCAGTTAAGAGAATCCACTAGAAATGGGGCAGATTGAACCCATCTCTACTGAAGGAAGTTAGGACAAAAGGAAGATTAAATCAGAAGAGGAAGAAAGCTAGTGACATAATGGCCAGCCACAAATGCCACAAATGAAAAACAAAGTAGGCAATGCTCGGTACAATTATTCAGTGTGCTTGCTCCAATGTCAGAAACAAACATTAGGCCCCTGTTCATGGCGATTTTTATCTCATTCATCTGCTAACTTTGACCTCATCATTGACTCCGCATTTCTTAAACTAAGTTCCGACAGCATAAAGAAGATAGACTTAACTAGGGCATCCATAGACCATTGCATGCATGTGAGCATAAATTGAGATATTTCAGGTTCCTTATGATGAAACCATCGAAAGCATCATGAGAAGCAGCAAAAACGCAGGGGAGGCTGGTAACAACTTAGCATTTCTCAGTGCATGTAATTCCAATTACAAAAGTCAGTACCAAAGTGATGTTGCTTATGGTTAAGAATTTGATGTGAACTGTTTACAGTAGACATATCTGCTGTGATATGAAACTATTGTGGTATACAGAGATGAGGCCTTCATAGCTCAGCAGGGTACCCTTGAACCTCTTACCCTATATTGTGAAGTAAGAATATATGTGTTTTCCAAAGTGAGAATATTAAAGAGGCATCTAACATCTAGGAGAACCGCATGAATACTTTCTTAAAGTATACTCTGGCAATCAGCCAAGGTAGTTTGTATTAACCTGATATATAATTAACATATTCCAAATTAATGTACATACAATTTATATTTAACAACAAAGCTGCAAAGTGCAGCTAGGAATAGAGAGTTAAGAGAGGATAGAAAACTTGAGCCAGGACAAGGAATCGTGGGCTATAGGAGGTCCATCACAAGGAGGTGTCTTTATGTGATAAACAAGAGAGGTTGGAATGAGTGCGGTGTATGTGGTCTCCCTTCTTTAACTTCTCTTAACCAGACATTTCTCAAGGCATTGATCTCGACTAATCCTTATCCATTTTGTTGCACCACACTGATGCCCAGGGCACGCTGGAGACTGGCGCCAGCTTCCTTCCTGTGTGCCATACACTTCTGCTCCCACTACTGCTCCCACTCTCTCGCTTAGACAGTCCCCTGGGGCTCGCCTCAGAAATGTGTTTATGCCATTTGGGCTTGTCATACTCCAGAGCTTAGTGGAATTAAATATTAAGTAAACCAATGCACTACAAAGGTGAAGATAAGTATCATTCTATGAAATCTTAAGTAGAAAGAAGCCATGTGATATTTGAATACAATTGCTATCAAATCGGGTAGATTTTTATTAGATTAGGTAATTTTAAACTTTGGGGCATGGGATAGTGGCAGAATCATTAAAACGTAGAAATCTGCACTTATGCAAGAGCTTTACATTTTTTGCAGACATGGACTTAAATGATAATAGAATTTATGAATGAACTTTTTGAAGCCAACATGTTACAAGTATCTTTATTCTTTGCTCTAGTTGAAAACAGTCAAACATGAAAAATACAACTATATTATAATTGCTAACGATGACTGAGCACTTAAGCACAAGGAGGCTTCAACAAGTTTGTGAAAAAATTATTTTATCACTTAATCCCATTCCTCCATGAACTTTTTGAAGCCTTCTCGTACATTCTAGGAATCCATCTAGGCATTTCACATATATCAAACTTATTATATTAATCAGAGTTAGTACTATTATCATTCCTATTTTCAGATGATGCAAACCAATGCACAAAGAGGTTAACTTAGCCAAGTTTATATTCCTCATAATAAAATCAAACTAACTTGTTCTTCACTCCTTTTTGTACTGATGCAATGTAGATACAGTTTCGACTTGAAAGAAGACATGAAACTCCTGTCAGTGGGCTCTGAAGAGCTTTGGATCTTCATCAGAAGATCAGCAAATAAATGCTCAGCTTTAAGTTTAAGCTTTTTTTTTAAATTTAGAATCTGCAGGCTTTAAAAGAAAATTATTTCCACGATTTAACTAAGCTTTCGCCTAAATTAAATACCAGTGCAGGCACAAGTGCTAGGAGGCTGCTCTGGTCAAAAGAAAGGGGCAGGAAATGGTGGCCTTAAGGACCAGATTGGGGAATTGGGATCTGCCGAACTCTCGAATATGGAATAGCTGTGGATCCTCGGAGAGGAGTGTGGCATAATTTAGTTGCTGTTTTAGAGAAGTAAGCTGGCAGTGAGACTCGGGTTAATTTCAATAGAATGGAGATAAAAAACCAGATGAACGGAATGGGAGTAAATGAATATATCAATGACTGTTAAATGTGACAGTAGCTGGATTAGTATTCAGTTTAAGATTGTGCTGGCCTAATCATATAGTCTCCAAGACCATATCCATTTCTCATTTATTTATCCATTCCAACATGCACCAAGCACCTACTTTGCACTAGTGAGACAGTGGTGAGGACAACTCACACATAATCTCAAATAAGCACAAAGATAATGAATTAGTCTTGCAGTAGTCCAGCAAAGCTATACTATAAAAACACATAATGGCTGTAACCGTGTTTTATTTATTTGGTTTGGTCATTTTTGTCTTAATTTTGGAGATCAGGTGTTCAAACACAGGATGATACAAGAGGATCTTCAATAATACTTATATAGTTTTTAATATGTCTTCCACCATAACTCAGTATAATAAAGTGATGTGATGTTCAGTTGTTATGTTAGGCTGCATTCTCTAGAGAAGCAAAACCAGGTATACATACACACACACACACACACACACACATACACATACCACTGTGTGGGTCAATTTGACTCACAGTGGCCTCATCAGTCAGGAGGGTTGAACTGCCCCTGTGGGTTTCCAAGATGAACTCTTTACAGTAGAAAGCCTCATCTTTCTCCCTCAAAGCAGCTAGTGGTTTCAAACCGCTAACCTTGCCGTTAGCAGCCCACTATTCTATGGAGGATGGGGGGATGGGGGTGGGGGTGGGGTGGTGTGTGTGTGTGTGTGTGTGTGTGAAGAGATATATTTTATCAAGAAAATGACTCACATGGTTGCAGAAGCACATACATCCGGTCTGAGGTCTATGATTAAAATGTTAAGCTGTATGATACTCCTGACTCATGTAACTTTGTGGGCTGATGAGCCCACGATCTGCAGGAAGACCACAGACTGATATCAGGAGGCAGTGGCAGATGAATCCAAGTTCATCAGGTCAGGATTATGATTGAAGAGGCCAATGAATCCAAGATTGGAGGTCAGGGTTGGCAGGCAATAGGGCAGGCCATTGGCTCAAGTCCAACAAACCGGTGGTCAATGAGACAGACGCATGATCCAGACCCAGAAGAAAGCAAGCAAGCTTTCCCACAGCACCTTTATATGGAAAGTGGACCACACCCCTGAGGGGCTTTCAATTACATCCTGGTTGTGATGGCAATAAAGGGGTTGCATTGCACTCTAATCTTTTTAAATCCGATTAGCAGCAGATCCCATTATAGAGTTGATCATATTCTGTCAAGTCACTTCAAGGGCGATTATAGTCCTCAACTGCCAAACCACTGAGAATCCTGACCCAGTTGAGATGACAAAGAAAAATTAATCACTACGATTACAGTGTCATAAGTGGCTCAAGGCTGATATGATCTGTTTAAAGATGATTAGGAACTAAGATTTAAGTCTCAACATCGGCTATAAAATCCTAGGTGGTCAGTAGGAGATGGACTGACACAGCAGCTGCAACAATGGGCTCCAAGATGACAATGACTGTGAAGCTGGCACGAGACCAAGCAGTGCTTTGGTCTGTCGTGCACAGAGTCACCATGACTGAGAATGGACTCCATGCCATCAAACAATAACAAGTTTCACTCTCAACCCTTATGCACTCTGTTACTAGTATGCCTGTTTCCTTGTCTTGAAAAATAGCATTAAAAATAATAACTATCTCGTTTGGTTCTTGCCAATAAATGTGGCAAATGATCAATAGATATTAGTGATAAATTATAATAATCACTATTATCCTGAAAAAAACAGATACAGGGTTGACAGCCTATACATGCTTTCAAATGAGCGTGAAAGACTGAAATATGAGATTTCCTAAATCAAATTCAAAACAAAGTGGACAACTGAGAAAAATATAAGTATTTTCAAGGGTACTTTTCAATTTTGAGCATTTCTCACTTTAAGATCCGTATGACCTTCCAAAAAATATCAATGAGGAAAAAGTTAACTGGAGATCCCAGCGAATAAAGCTTTAAAGTGAGTACCCCTACTCACGTGAACAGGTGTGAGATATCCAGTTGATCCTTAGGGCAAGAATTCAGCTGGGAACCAGGTGTATGGCGTGGGTATAGAGAGGCAGGGGTTCTATTAGAGAACGTTCACAGTCCCTTTGATTTCTTCATCTATATATGTGAAGTTATACTAAGATGTTATTTACATGTTAGATCTATCCTTATGTAACTCTTAAGTAGATGCATATAAATATTAGCATGCATTCCGTGATTTTAAAGATGCATATAAAATATTGCAGAGTTGAGTTTGGTCTTGAATTTTTTCCCCATGAAACTTTTGGAAGCCGAGGCCCGAATTCATGAAAAGAGATGGTGGAGACTTTGTAGTCCTTGAGACTCTGACGTTGAGAAAGCTGGTAAGTAGGCATGGCAGTAGTAAGTAGATACTCATTTAGTGTTCATGATCAGAGTCCAAGGTCAAAGTTTCTTTCTCGTTGGCTTGAACCAAAAGAGCACAGAACCAGTGGCATCTGTCCTGTATCCTCAAGGGCGATTTGCTAAGAGTTGCTCAACGCCCTTCATAAGCATTCTACTAGTCGAGTGTTGGAAGTTGTCAGCGGCTTGGGTTCTCCTCGTCCCAGGCAGCTGAGTTTACTTTACCAAGATGACAGCACCACGACCACCTGGAGCAGCCTGCGTACAACGTCTCCCGGCAGGCGGCTTGCAGATAGCCTGCTGGTTTATCTTCGCACCCAGCAAGGCGCAGGGCCACGTCCGAGCTGCACCGGCGAGGGCGGGGTCTGCAGCCGCAGAGTCAGCTCGTGGGTCAAGATGGTGGACGGCATCCCAGCGGGCGTCACCCTCCTTTACCATCATGGCGGCGGGGAGCTTCCGGCGCGCGCTTCTCCAATCCTCTGCAAGATGTCAGAGCCCGGGCAGTGGCCGCCGGAGTCCGACCCCGAGAGACGGAGAGCGCGCGGCTGTTTCCGCGCGCCGGGTGGGGACTAGCTTGAGCCTGCTGCCGCCGCCGCCGCCGCCTCGGCCGCGAACAGGCAAGTGCTGTCACCTGTGGGGGCGCAAAAGTTCCCGTCCCTCTCCCAATCCCGAAGCGCCACTGCCCCCCTTACCCAAGTCGCAGGCATGCTCCTAGGTGCCGCGCCAGGTAGGAGGCTGCGTCCCGGCACCGAGCCCGCCGTCGGGCCGAGGGGAGCCGAGGGAGGGGACTGGGACGGAGACCCCCTGCGGGGACACCGCACCCCGGGGTGAGCCACGTGCTGCCCTCGGAGTGCGGAGGAGGCGCGTAACGGGAACAGCTGCGGGGAGTTGAATGCTGACATTTTGAAGCTGCGTGCGTTGTGGTGTGTGTGCAGGGGCCGGGGTCCTCGGAACGCCGAGGGGTGGAGGACGCGCTGAGCCGAGCGCAGCAAATGTCAGGTCTCGGGGGCGGAGACTCCGCGGGGAACTTGGACGGGGTCCCCCGATGGGGTGGGAGGAGAGGTCAAGGAGTTGGGGTGGGGGTTTGCTTAGCAAGCAACTTAATATTTTGCCTGCAACTTGCTTTGAGGCTTCGCCACCCGCCGCTTCCCTTCAAAATAATAAAGTGCAAAGAAATCCAGCTCGCCAGAGGTTTCGCATTTGGCGTGCAACTTCCTTTAAGAGTGAGGGCGCTCCGAGGGAGAAGGAGGGAGAGGTGGGGGTTGAACTTGGCAGGCGGCGCCTCCTTCTGCTGCTGCCGCCGCCGCCGCCTCGCAGACTCGGGGAAGAGGGTGGGGGACGGCCGGGGCGCGGGGGAGGGTGGGTTCTGCTCTGCAACTTCTCTCCCAGTGCAAGAGCGCGGCGGAGGCTGCAGACCCCGCCGCCCGGACGATGCGGGGGTGGGGGACCCGCGGGCACGCGACTCCCTCCGCGCCCAGAGTACGTACGCGCCGACCCCCTTCCCTGCGCTCCCCGCCTCCAGGGCTCCCCCGAGGGCGTGTCGGGCCGCTCGGCCCCGGGCGCGGCGGAGACGCTGCGGCGGCGCCCGCGCCACCGCGTAGCCCCGTGCGAAGTGACCCAGTGCGCGCACCTCGGCGCGGGGGCGGCGCCGCAGACCACCCTCGCGCCTCCGCCAGGGGCCCCGCCTGCGCCTCCCGCGCCTGCCCGCTGTCACTCGCTGGGGCGGCGCTGGCTGTCGCCGCCGAGGAGAGCGCGAGCTCCCGAGTGGGTCGGAGCGGGGCGGGGGCGGGCTAGGGGCAAGGAGAAGAGAAACTCCGGAAAGTCGGCGCCCCTCCGACGCCCGTCCCAGAAAGAGCAGGTCGCGCGTCCCGTCCGCCCCGCCTCCGCCTCGTCTTCTTTCTCCGGGGCGCGTGAGCGCGGAGCAGCGGGGCCGCGGGCGTGCCGGCGCCGTCGGGGGCCGGTGACTGGGCCGGCGCGGAGGCCGCGGGCGCGGGCGCGGGGGCGGGGGCCGCCCCTGCAGTTGCCGGGCGTCGCCAACAGGTTGCACCGTTCGCCGCCGCCGCCGCCGCCGCCGCGCGGGCCCCGGGCGGGGAGCGGCCGGCCGCCGGGGGCGGAGGGGGAGCGCGCGTGTGTGCGAGTGTGTGCGCGCCGTGGCGCCGCCCCCTCCCGCCCCCCGCTCGGTCCCGCTCGCTCGCCGCGGCCGGGCGGCCCTTTCGCGAGTCCGCGCTCCTTCCCCTCCTCCTCCTCCTCCTCCTCCTCCATTTTGCTAGCTCGAGTCTGTGACTGGAGCCCGAGTCGCCGCCCGCCCGTCGGGGACGGACTCCAGTGGGTGGACGGAGACGCCCCCGGCGGAGCGGCCCAAGTGGAGGGGCGCGGGCAAGCGGGATCCGTGCCCGCGAAGCCTGGCCCGCGGAGCCCGCAGAGGCGCCAGCAGCTGCCCCGTCAGCCGCGGCCGGGGAGACTTTCTGATAGAGGGGTTCTCCCCTCCCCCCGCCCATGGAAAAGGGGGCGGCTGTTTACTTCCTTCTTTTAGAAAAAAAATATTTCCCTCCTCCTCCTCCTCTCGCTTTCACACGCTAAGTTGTTTATCTCGGCTGCGGTGAGGGCTGCGGACGGCAGCGGGAGCCGCGGGGCCTCTGCCAGGGTAAGCGGCGGGCTGGGGCGGGGGCCCGGCGGGTGGGCGCGCGGGCGGGCGCGCTGCCCCCGGGGGGCGGCCCGGGCCGCGCGGGGCGGCCGAGCCTGGGGCGGGGGTGGGGGGTCCGCAAACTTTTATTCGCCTCTGGGAGCGTGGGGGTGGGGGCAGGCCGGGGCCGGGCGAGGGTGACGAAAGGGCAGCGCGCGGGTGACAGCGCTGGCCTCTTCCTCTCCGCCGCCGTCGCTTGGCTGGGCTCCGGGCGAGGAACCGGAGCTCTGGCTGCGCGCAGCCCCGTCCAGCTGCCCCGCTTTCCAGACCTGCGATTCCTTGGCTTGCGGACCTGGCCGCCGTTCCAACCCCGCCCTCCCCCCCACCCTGCTCTTCCCGTCGAGGGGACGCCCAGACACCCCACCCCCACCCCGTGCGCGTGTGTGTGCATGTGTGTGCGTGTGTGTATACACGCTACGGCGGGTCCGGTCTGTGCACCCGCGCATTTCCACTGCTCCCAGTGCGCCCCATCGGCCGGGGCGGGCGGGCGGCGACCGTGTGCGCGGTGCGGGGAGTGAGAGTCCGCACGCACGGCTGACCGCCGGCCGCTCCGAGCTGCGTGGCCGGGTCCGAGGGGGCGTGTCGGAGGGAGGACGCAACAGGTCTGGACGCATTTTGGCATTTCGCGCTGAACCCCGCGCTCTTCTCTCCCGGGAGAGGTTCGTGCTAGAGCGCTTGGCACCGGTCCGCGCCCCACGGGTTCGGTGGCCCCCTCTTAGAAAAAGACCCTCCCTCCTTAACCGGGGTCGCTTAGTGGTACGGATTTTTGACACGCTCCAGTTGCATGTGTGGAGTTGCTGAGCTAGCCGCCGCCTGCCGCTGCAGACCCCTCTGCACGGTGCTTGCGGGCCAATTGATGCGGTGGGGGGGGTGTGCAATGGAAACGGGGTGACTGTCACTCGAGGGCCATTCGGTTTTTGTTTTCTTGCGTGGAGTATTGTTTTGGTTTCGGGTTGGAAGGCAGCTGTCAAAAAAAGCAACGTCGAAATTCATTAGACTCCATTTGATGCCTTGCGTTCAGAGATTGTGCTCAGAGATCTGTGCGGTGGAGGGGCGGGTAAGCAATTTGCCCATAGATTCGTAGGGGTGCAACAGCCCCACTCCGCTTCCCACCTTCAGTGTAGTCCCCTTTCCTTGAGGGCCAGGGGAGCGAATGCTTTTTAATGTCTTCCCCAGGAAAAAGTTTCTTCTGATTGGGCGGGATTTTACTTTGTTGTCCCAAATGTGCTTTACGAAATGCCCGCCTCTGAAAACATCTTGATTATTAGCAACGTTCTGGCAACCTAACGCTCTTGAGAACATTCTGAGCACTGGGGCGAGTTTGGAATGCAGGAAAAATGACCCCGAACATTTCATTGCTGTTTTACCTTGGTTGAGATTTACAGTTTTTCATTCACCCACCCGCCTCGTTTTTCGATATTTTAATATTTGGAAAGAAAAAATATATTTGATATAATAGTATTTCATTATGAGGATCTTAAGCAGTTAAAAATGTAGCTTCATATAGATGGTATTGTGAGTTGTAAGAACTGAGACAGCTATATTTAAGTTAGTAAGCAAAAATTGTAATGAGAGAGTACTACATGTTCTGTTGTGCTTTTCTGAAATTTCAATTTTGGTTGTCCTATCTACAACACATTTCATTCGATTCGTCCAAAATTTGGAGACTGTGTTAGGCACTTTCAGTCAGAAATGAATTTAAAATGAGAGCCTTTCCCAGCCTATAGGAAGATTAGCAGATCTACATTGCTACGTTTCAAATAAATTTTGCGTGGTTCATGAGTAGACTTAGATGTGTGACTACTTGGTAGGAGAGAAATTTGGGAGTCAGTAGTGATAGAGAATTTCTGAGTTGTATTTGCCAAGTTTTGTGTATATTGGTTCTCAGAAACCAAACAGCCTTGATTGAAAGAGGTAGGAAATTTAATGTTCACACTTTTCTATTTGAAACGTGAACCTTTAGAATGATCAAATGTAATGAATGATAATGTCTATGATTAACATTCTGTGAGTTGCAGGATGAGTAAGTAGAGCTTATTGTTGTTAGGTACCAGCCAGTCTAGTGCAGCCCCTTACAATTTTGCCCTCGGCTTTGCAAATTGACTGCATTATACTTTTAAATGTAAGACATTGAATGTGAGCTGAGGACATGACTTTTTTATTCTGGAAGATAGGAAACTACTTCTTCCGTTAATAAGGAGTTAGATTCGGAGTTAACAAAAAAGTTGATTAAACAGGGCTTCCTAACTAATTTGATCACAAAGATATGTGACTTTATAGCTTATTATGTCCCCCACCCTTTCTTTTTTGTAGCTGATATTCACTGATGGACTCCAAAGAATCATTGAACAATGCTCTCAGTAGAGAAGAAGCCTCCAGCAGTGTGCGTGGTAGGGGGAGAGGAAATGTGATGGACTTCTATAAAACTGTAAGGGGAGGAGTTACTGTGAAGGTTCTTGCATCTCCAGCCTCACTGGCTGCTGCTTCACAGTCAGACTCCAAGCAGCAAAGACTCTTGGTTGATTTTCCAAAAGGCTCGGCAGGCAATGCGCAACAACAGCCAGATCTCTCCAAAGCAGTTTCACTCTCAATGGGATTGTATATGGGAGAGACTGAAACAAAAGTGATGGGAAATGACTTAGGATTCCCACAGCAGAGCCAAATCAGCCTTTCCTCTGGGGAAACAGACTTTCAGCTTCTGGAAGAAAGCATCGCAAACCTCAACAAGTCAACCAGTGTTCCAGAGAACCCCACGAGTTCCTCTGCTGCTTCTGCTGCCCCCACGGAAAAGGAAGTTCCCCAAACTCACCCCGATGGGTCTTCAGAACAGCACAATTTGAAGGGCCAGACCGGCACCAATGGTGGCAATGTGAAGTTGTATCCCACAGACCAAAGCACCTTTGACATTTTGCAAGATTTGGAGTTTTCTTCTGGGTCCCCAGGTAAAGAGACAAATGAGAGCCCTTGGAGATCAGACCTCTTAATTGATGAAAACTATTTGCTTTCTCCTTTGGCAGCAGAGTCTGATCCATTCCTTTTAGAAGAAGACTTAAATGAGGACTGCAAACCTCTCCTTTTGCCGGACACTAAACCGAAACTTAAGGATAATGGAGATCTGAACTTATCCAGCTCCAGCAGTGTGCCACTGCCCCAGGTGAAAACAGAAAAGGAAGATTTCATTGAACTGTGCACTCCTGGGGTAATTAAGCAAGAGAAACTGGGCCCAGTTTACTGTCAGTCAACCTTTCCTGGAGCAAATATCATTGGTAATAAGGCATCTGCCATTTCTGTTCATGGTGTGAGTACTTCTGGGGGACAGATCTACCACTATGACATGAATACAGCATCCGTTCCGCAACAGCAGGATCAGAAGCCTATTTTTAATGTCATTCCACCAATTCCTGTTGGATCAGAAAACTGGAATAGGTGCCAAGGATCTGGAGATGACAACCTGGCTTCATTGGGGACTTTGAACTTCTCTGCCCGTTCGCTGTTTTCAAACGGCTACTCAAGGTAAGATGAACACTTTTTGTTTCTCAAAGCTAAGACCGATTGACTCAGATTTGAATCTTTATTTATTGTATGTATTTTCCGGTTTGATTTGCTGTGGATAGGTTTAAGTGGACTTTTGAAAGAAGTGACTAATTTGCACATAACTGTTTCAAGTTTCTCCCCCCCCCAAAAAAAATACTGAAGTTCATATCTCATTGGCATGGTTGAAGGTTTTTTACATTTTAAAATAGTTTCATATACTTGCAGGTATTTTATGTAAAAACTGTGCGAAGCATTAGCAACAGAAGATTAAAGGTTAAAAATTACATGTGCCCAGCAATCAACCTTCTGTTGAAGAAGTTGAGCAGGGTGCCAGACCATTGGTTCTCAACCTGTGGATCCCGACCCCTCTGGGGGTTGAATGATCCTTTCACAGGGGTCGACCGATTCATAACAGTAGCAAAATTACAGTTACAAAGTAGCAACGAAAATAATGCTATGTTTGGGGGTCACCACAACATGTATTACAGGCTTGCGGCATTAGGAAGACTGAGAACCACTACAGTAGACACTGGGCTTGACCTCAGGGATCCCCCCTACATTAGACAAACGGTGTCTGCTGTGTCTCTTTAAGAAAGGAAAGGATTACAGTGTTGTACAAAACAAAATTCCACTTTTAAATGTTCTTGCAAGTTTTCAAATAGGTAACTGATGGCTAGATTTGTCTCCCCGGTCTTTTGATTTCTCTCTGCTCTGTGTCTAAAGCCTACTCCCTCTCCCAACCTTTGTTTGACCCAGCCATTTATATGCATTCAGGCAGCTACTGTCTGGCCTCAGAAAAGTCTATTAAAATGTTATTTTCAGAAAAAAATATTCTTATCATTTAGAGGGTGGGTTGGTGGGGGTTAAGCCCCCCATCCTCTGTCCCCACTCCCTATTCAGATGAATGTTGGACCGTATATCCATTGTAGGTTTCAAGGAAAAAATAAACATGAATTGGAGACCGACATTGATTAATGAGCGGCTTTTTGAATGAAGACATACTAAACACAATGATATATTTGTACATAACTGGTTAGCTCTGTTTTTTAAGTGATGTTCATTGTTCCCATTAACTAGTCATTGTGGATTACTTAAATCACTCTAGAATAACCCTAACACTAAGGTCGCTCCGTTCCTCTCTAAACAGTATATTTTTCTTGTTGAGTGAAAAAAAAATATTAGACTTCTACAATGTTCAAAAAGACTTATTTCCTCTCAAACAGCAACAAAAAATCAAAAAGACTTATTTCCTCTCAAACAGCAACAAAAAACCTTTAGATTATAAAGACATGTGAAAACTAAACTACCTACTGATCTACATAAATAAAACTTTGTATTCTTTTTCTGAATTGAAGGTTTACAATGTATTTAATTTGGAGATTGGGATGTTCTGTTGCATAAACAATCTTGCTTTGGGGCGGGTGGGGAAGAACAACAACAGTTTTGCTTTAAATGTTAAAAGATATGCTGCATTTTATTATTTTCATTTTTAAACCATTTGTCAATGGAATTCATAGTTGAATGTGTTTGGTTCTCTTAAAAGAGCAAGTGTAGATAACATGATTAAGCCGTCTGTAGGACACTATTAAACTGATTTGTAAAAAACAGTATACCGTCCAAAGAAAAATAATGCATCTTAGAAAACACTATGGGCTTATGAATGCATGTTGTCCTGATAATCACCATGGTATTGCTTTCATTTATTTTACTATAAGAAAAATGAGACATATCACTTGCCATTCACTATAAACTTCTACTAAGCTCTATAAAATCTGGGCTATGGAGCTTGAATCTTAGATGAACATAATTACCTTTAAGTCATTGAAGATCATTTTCATTTTTATGCTTTTAACCTTTATAGTACTTTGACACATGAAGTGTCTTCACATGTTTTAAATTGGAGCCTCATAACAGCGTATGAAACTAAGCAAAGCAATACTGATGTGGCTCTTTAGAAATCCTTTACTGTCAAATGAAATTATTTCTTATGCCGATGTGTGATTTGGAATTATAATCTAGTCTGCGTCCTAAAGAACAGGTATTAATGTCTTATACAGGATTACTTAATAATGTTTGAAAATGTTATAGCATATGACATTCAGAAATTTAGTATTGGGAACCCTTGATTGCTCAGAACAAAGCTTATTCCAAATAAATGGACACAGTGTTTTCTGCTCATCACTGAATTAGTCTTTTGTTTCCAAATAACAATGCAATCCATGTAAGTCCAATTGGTTGTTTTCTATGTTGCTTGACTCTAGCCAAATGTTAGCCATGACCAGTGATCCTTAGTGATTCACCTGTTGAGAGCACAGCTGGACTGAAAACTCACCTTCTGATTTAAGAAAGAAAAATTATTAAATGTTATGAATAACCCCACTGGCATTCTTTTTAAATAAAAAAAATCAGTTATAATATGTCTGACTTATAAAAATTACATCTTCCATTGCTGTTTCTCAAAACAAGTAGGGCAGCAACAAAAGCCTGTTGCGTTGGGGGAAGAGGACTGCTTCAGCTGTGTCAGTGCACCGCGATGCCCAGTTATACTGGATTGTAAAATGAGTAAAGCGGGTTTTAAGGCTTTGACTTATGGGTAATAAAATAAATCTATCTATTACTGCTAAAACTCCTCCTCTAATTAAACGAACTAGCCATTCTACTTTAATATGCTTTTAAATACTGAAGTCAGGTTTACCATAAACTTGTCACATTCATAAAAGCACATTTTTGGATAAATTTATATTCAGCATTGTTTCACTTCATTTTATTGATGGTGAAACTGTTGCAGAGACAGCTCAAAGAAGTAAATGGTTTCAGTTGGAGGTAGAGTTTTTATTTTGTTAAATGACTGTGTTGAGACTTTTCCTGTTAAAAAGTTGACTGCCCTCTAAGGGGAGGGGAGTAATGGAGAGGTGGGATGCAAGATGAACTTGTAAACTCAGTCCTAAGTGCAGTGTAGCACTGTGATGAATGGCATTTAATGGAGCAACTAAAATTTGTGCAGATATAACATCTCTCATTATTGTGTCTGTTTTTAACTTTATGAAGGTAATGGAAAAGAAGACCTCTATAAACACAGGATGAGGAAAGCAAATTCTGCCCTAACCATTTTTCGAAAATTAGCCTCCTATTGAATGCTTTCTCTCAGAAATGGAGGGAGCCATAAAGAAATTTTATATTACGACTTATACTGCTTTTATTAGACAAGCTTCTGTTTTCCTCTCCATCCAAGAGGTCCAGCAGTGGTTGTTTCAATGTCCCTTAGATTGAAGGTTTCTGAGCGTCACTCATATAAAGTGATTTTTGAATATTGAAGGAGAGTTTTTCATGGGTACTTATTTATGACTGGCATCGAAAAGTTCATAGACAATACTCATTATCTTTTAATTCCCTTCTTCCGTAAACATTTTTAAGTCCGCCTCCTATTTCTTGCTCTATGGTCGTGTAAGGTACTTTTTCTCTCCTTTTTTTTAAATCCGGTACTTCTTTATGGGTATCTTATTAGTAAAAGGGAGGAAAGCAAACCATAAGACAGAACACACTGCATATTCAGGTATCTCAGTTTAGTATGGAATGACTCTGTGAGACAGAAATGTGTGACTAGCATGTGGCCACGTCTTTTGAAATTACTTCCTCTCATATTTCTGTGATTAGAGCATTACATTTTTATAAAGGGTAGCATACTTAGCATTCAGAATCTTTTGGTTTGTTTATTAGTGTTACTTAATGAGACCACTTTAAGAATTGAATATTTGTGCATTTTATGAAAACTTGGATTCAAAGACATACCTTAAAAGTTAAATGTAAAATATATTGATAAGAGGGGAGCTTCAAAAATTTTGTGGGAAAATTCCATTATTTAGTTCCTTTGTTCCAAACTTTTTGAAATCGCCTCCTCCCTCTACCTCAAAAGGCAAGATTTTAATTTAACTGTTAGCAGCAGGCTTCATACTAAAATAAACTTGGGTTGATATCTTAGTGAAGAGCTGGATCAACCAGAGTTTATTTTAGTTTGAGTGTCTAATGTAAAAGCCAGAGCATCTGTATTAATTGGTTGGTTATATAAATTTTAAGTCTACTCTGGCTTACAGGTGATTTACATAGCCTACTTCTGCCTAGAATTCTTAATTTACATAGATTTAGAATAGATCTGGGACATAATGTTTAAAGCTTACACATATTTTCTTAAAGACTACACCTAGTTTTAATTGGTAGCGAGTTCTCATTATGTGTTATTATCTATCTGGGTATATTAAATAGGCAAAAAGGTGTTTTAATTAGGCAAAATAAGGTTGGTTCTGCAGAGTGTGCCCTTCTGAGGACATCTGGTAATATTTCCATCAAAAGTAATTGTGTATGTAGTACTGACAGGTATGTGCCAAATTAATGGACCCTTGCTTATGTATTTCTGAGTCATTGGAACTATGTATAGGTGACTCCTCTTATACAGAGAGTTTTCTAGAAGTACTTATGTTGAATTAAGGTATAACTGGAAAACGGAATCAATTACTTGGTGACCTTTACAGAAGAGTTTAAAAGCTTATGCTCACCTTTTCTGTAGCCCAGAGGCAACTGCCTTTTTCTTCTGACTTGTTCTCCTTGGACTCTGTATTTCTCAGAAAAATAAAAAATATTCCTACGGAGAACTTCTAGTCTAAAAACACATCTATCCACTAAATGAATCCTTTCTCTTTGAATTGTTGAGTGATCATGGTATCTGAGTTGTCCTAGTGCTACTAAAAGGGAGCCCAGTGTTCAGTGATTTCAAGTTGGACTGCTAACCGCAAGGTCACGAGTTCAAAACCACCTGTCAGCACGGAGGGGGAAACATGGGTGGTTGTCCTCCAGTAAAGAGTTACAATCTTGCAAACCACAGGGGCTGCTCTGTCTTCTCCTATAGGGTTGCAGCAAGTGGGCATTGATTCATGGCAGTGGGTGCTGCTATAAGAGAAATAGCCCCCCAAAAAGAGAAATAGCCCAAGTAGTTGACTTTAATAAACTGAATTGTAGTCTCTCAAAAGTTTTGGAGACTAGAAGTTCAAATTCAGGCTTGCTAGCTTTAGGGAAGGAAAGTCCTGGTGTCCTTTCAGCATCTGGTCCTGGTGATCATTGGCCATCTCCTTGTATCCTGGTTCCTTCCCCTGGTTCAGAACCTCCAGGTCCAAAAGACAAGCCCTGCTCCAAGTTCTTTCTTGGTAGTAGTACCTCTCTATTTCTGTTAGCTTGTGTGTATCTCAAAAGAGAATAACTCACTATATAACCTACCCCATAGATTAAACATTATCCTACCTCATTAACATAAACACAACCAGCTCCTAACAGAACTTAATCCTGCCTCATTAACAACAAACAAATTAGGATTTGTCACAAATAGGAGAACTGTATGAGCTCACCAAATAGAAGACAGCCACAGAAGTGCAAAGAATCATGGCCTACCAATTTAATACATTTGAGGAGACACAGTTCAGTCCATGACAGTTGGGTTTGGATGTGAATTTTAATAGTGTGTTGGGTCCCGTTCCCCCCCACCCCCCTTTAAGTTTATATATTACAGTACATCTCAGAAAATAACAACTTTATATTAGTTCACAATTGGTTGTAGACAATTATCTCAACCAGCAGATATAATTACTTTGACAGGTTGTCTTATTTCTCAATGCCCATCATAAATGCCATGGAAACTGCAGTTTCTAGTGGAACTAATGTTGGAGAAGAGGGAGTGGAGCAGTAGAGAGTAATCTGTTGACCTGGGGCAAGATATGTGTGGCACTATCAAGAAACATTCTAAAGACCAACTATTTGGATTAGCTGACATGAATTGAGAGGGGTGAGAATAGAGAAAATTTCAGGCTATGTTTATGTCCTGCACCAACCAGGATTCCAATTCTGTTTCTTTCGTTTGAGGTAGAAATCTAAAGCTAATTGTGACAAGGAAATTCCTAACCATTTATAGAATTTTGTTGTTGTCTTTTGCTATGTTTATTACCAGAGGTTAGAAGGAGCATTTTAGTTTCTGCTTTTTTAAAGAAAGGTCATTTCAGCTTAAGGGGCATATACATACATGTCCTATTTCAAAACTTAAACTGCTATGTAATTATTGAAAATATAATGAGTGAAATATCATTGCTGTAATGATGTGCCTTATGTTGTTGTAACTTTATATTTTCTTGTATATATTGTCATCTGACTGAAGTGCAGCTCTTAGCAATATATTTCCATAGGTTGTGTATTTTTCTTCTGGAATATTGAGGAAATTAACTTACTTAATACATATGTAGAATAAATTCTGGAATTCTGGAAGTGTTAGTCAGTAATTAAAGCTATTTCTATTGTAGTATAGGATCCCTAATGGTGCACTTGTTAAAAGTGCTTGGCTGCTCACTGAAATGTCAGTGAATCGAGCCCTCCAGCCACTCCTTAGGAGAAAGACGTGGCAGTTGGCTTCTGTAAAGACGGGTAGCCTTGGAACCGATGTGGCAGTTCTACACTGTCGCACAGGGTCGCTGAGTCAGAGTTGACTGTGATGGGTTTGGTTGGATTGTGTATTGCACTGTAATCCTTAAAGGAAATTTTCCTGAGTAGAAGTATGTCATCCCCTAATTTTATCTCTGGGCTACTTTAAATATTATTGATCTGCCCTGGTAGAGCTGCATGATTAAACCTCTATTCTCAGAGTAACCTGAGTATTCATTCTGCATGCTTTAAAATGTTTTCTCTCATGCAGCAAGTTTCAACAAGATTAATAGTGTATGACAGTGGTTCTCAACCTTCCTCATGCTGCGACCCTTTAATACAGTTCCTCATGTTGTGGTGACCCCCCCCCTTCCAACCATAAAATTATTTCCATTGCTACTTCATAACTGTAATTTTGCTACTGCTATGAATCGGGTGACCCCTGTGAAAGGGCCGTTCAGCCACCCCCCCAAAGGGGTCGCGACCCACAGGTTGAGAACTGCAGTGGAGGGCCTGAAGAAAGCTATGCGGTCCCGGGTGTTGTAAACAGTCACACCCTTAGCAGTTAACCGAGAGTTCAGATGTACCTGGAGGTGCTTCCACTTGTCTGTGATGTAGCAAGTTTCGTGAAAATACCTCATATTTCAGAATTAAATTTTCATTCAGACTGTCAGGCACCAAAAATAAAAAGTATATATCGGGAGAAGAAATGTGATGATAGAGTTAGTCGAAGATATGTAGCATATATCTTAAATTTCCATATTTTGTGATTCATAATTTCAAGAGTTTGAAGTGTTTGGGACATATAGCTTATTGTGATAAATGTCAGCTCATTTATTTTTGTAATAAAATTAGCCTTTATTCTAGTTGATTTCATAATTTTCCACAATAATGTTCAGTCATGGCTATTATGAAAGTATATTTAATAGCCAAATTTTGAAAACTATTATGAAATGACATCCAGTTTTGTATGTGATTTATCTCATGTGGATTGGGACAGTGCAGTAACTTATGAGCATCTGCTCATCACATTTGAACATTAAAGCTCGGCTACACCCAGGGCTGCACGTGGGTCAGCAGTTCAAAACGACCAGCCGCTTTGCGGGAGAAAGATACGACTTTCTACTGTAATAAAAATCACACTTTCAGAAACCCACAGGGTCAGTATGAATCAGCATTGGACTCCATGGCAGTGGGTGTGGTCTTTGGTTTGGCTGTGTTGTACATATGGTTTTTCTTTTATTGCAGCAATCTTTTTCATTCCTTTGGAAATCTTTTGAGTTTCTGTGGATAAGCACTCCCTTCTAAGACGGTTTATATTGCAATTTTTGGTGCGTTTCTATCCACTCTCATCTCTTCCACTCAACTTAGTTACTCAAGAGTAGAAACAATCTACACTGTGCTAAAACCCGGGAGACCTGCTGGGTTCTAAGATGGTTGATCCAATCTACAACTATATTTTCCTCAATGTACAACTTTAAGTAATCAGATATTTAGAATAACATATAATCTCTTTATAGGAAATTGAATTGTTTTGCATTGCTTCCAACGTGTGTGTGTGTGTGTGTGTGTGTGTGTGTGTGTGTGTACACCCACATTGAAGAGCAGGGGAATCTATAATCCTCTTTGCCACTACCTTTAGTGAAGAAACACAGTTGGGGTAGAGAATGATATACAGTTTCTTGATTATTTTTCCAAAATAAGACAAAGAAGAAACCCAGATTTAGTATATTCATAAGAAAATGGTTTAAAATAATGTAGTTGGTTTTAGCCAACAACCAAGACACCAAACTGTTAAAACAATAAAATAAACCAAACTGATTGCCATTGAGTCCGTGTCAACTCACAGTGACCTTGTAGCACAGGGTGAAACTGCTCGTGAGTTTCCAGGACTGTAGTTCTGCCCCATCTCTCTCTGACAAGTGGCTGGTGGTTTCAAACTACAGACCGTGAGCTTAGCCCAATGTGGAATCATTATGCCACCAGAGCTCCTTTTACCGACAAGTAAAGGTATTGTGTACATACTGCTCTTAATAGAGCCCACGAGTTCTCACAGTCATTTCGATCCATGCTATTTGAGAGCTCCTCACCGCCCACCCCCATATTTGAGATGAAGGAATGAGCCCTATGGAAATAGCTAGAGCAAGGTCACAGAGTGAGTTAGTGCAGCAAGTTGAATATACTAATCCTTGGTTTTCGAAAGTGCCTGGTGGGGTGGTTAAGTATTGGGCTGAGATCCACATGGTCAGCCACTCTAAACCACCAGCTACTCCTTGGGAGAAAGACTGGGTTTGTAGCTATGAGTCAGGGATGGCAGTGAGACGCTTAGAGCAATTTTCTCATAAATTCTAGGCCGCTTCTAGAGGCTGGAAAAAATAGATCGTGGACACAGAGTAGCCAAGGTTTTTGGACTTGTCTAGATTTTAATAATACACAGGTCCATATTCTTTCCTGAAAGAGGAGCTTTATATTTCAGTAGTTACAGTCTCAGAAACCCACAGCAGAGGCAGTTCTAGTCTGTCCTGTGTAGTCTCTGTGAGCTAGAACTGACTTGATGGCAGGGAGTATGTTCTTTACTTTAAATTTTAAGTCCCCTCCCCCCCCCCATAATGATTATGTGACACTGGCCCTAGTGGTATAGTGGTTAAGTACTACGCTCCCAACTGAAAAATCAGTGATCCAGCAACACACACACCACAGCCCCCCAACCCCCCTGCCGCCCCAGCTGCTCTGCAGGGAAAAGATGTCACAGCCTGCTTCTGTAAGCACTAAAAAGATCCCTGCAGGTGCACTTAGGTAAGTGTGGGACTGCTAACTGCAAGGTTGGTGCTTCAAACCCACCGGCTCTGGAAACGCAAAGGGGCAGTTAGACTCAGTCCTACATGGTCACTATGAGTTGGAATGAACTTGATGGCTGTGGGCCTGGGTACTTGTAGCAGCACTTTGCTGAGGTACCTTGCATGCAGTTATCTCAGTTGAACGTCTTAAGAATGCTATAAGGATTTTTATTTTTGTTTCTATGTCAAGTTCCTGATTCTGGAAATACTTGAATAGGACAGCGGCAGATGATCTTTCATTTTACAGGTGGAAAGTTTTTTGAGACATTGAAAGAGGAAAAGAACAGAATGCCAGTAAAACTTAATCTGAAGGGAAATACTCACAATTTTTTTGTGTGTGCCTCATGGGTCCTTTAGCACCTATTTGTCAATAGTGCAACGTTAGACTCATTTATAAAGGAAAAGTGAGGCCAAGCCTGGGCAATCCTGTATAGATTTGTTTAGTCACTTACTGCTTTCTGTCGCAGTTCCAACTTCTGTAAAACAGTGATAACACCCAGCTTTTTGCCTGGCAGGATTTGTGCATCTGTGTTTACTTTGAAAATTAAAAAGCATTATAAAAATGCAAGGTGGAATTTTGGAAGCTCTGCCAAGACTACTCAGCTCGAGCCAGCCTCAGCCTCCTCGCTAGGTCCATTAGGGCAGTGCTGGCTGTGGTGTGGGCGTGTCCTCCTCACCAAGCACTAAGAATTCTCCAGTGTCTAGTACGTGTAGCTACCGCAGGGCTCTGGCTCCCAGTTTCATAAAGACTGCTGTACGTAAAAGTCCTTAGTGCCAAGGGAATTATTCTAACAGTGAAATCTTATCAAGGTTGGTATTTCCTTAGGCTCCTTCAACAAAGCATTTCAATAGAATTGGTTGCTTCTACTAGACGTACCGTCTACCTTTGGTAGCCACGCCGATAACTTTGACCAAATTGTTGGTCTTTTTATTATCAAATGGTAGATTATCCACTATCTGTGCTGTTGTCTAATATTTGTAAACAACAAAATAGGACAGATTTCTAGTTATTGAGAAATCTTAATCTGAAAATGAGAATTATGTTATCAATTTTGACATTGTTTTGCATTTAGATAGCCATGCTGTGTGAAAAATAACTTCTGGTTTTATGACTACTGGATACCAAAGATTTCCTAAATGCATACATTTGGGAGGATTATAAAATTTGGCTCATCCACTAATTTTTTTCTTTTTTTTCCAAGTGGGTGAAAACTGTTGCAGTTAAACAAATTTGATGGGTTAAATACGTGCATACTTTTTTAAAAAAAGAATCATGTACAGAAATAAGGTTTAGCAGTATAAATTGGTAAGCATACCAATGTGTAAAACATAACTTATTAAGTTTGCAGGGAGTGTTTTTAAAGGGAAACTTTAAAAGTTAAGCTCTTTATGTGAAATTAGTTATCTGGAATCCTGGATTTATAAGGACAAAATATCTATAAAATAATGATATTTCTTTCTTTTACATAAAAATGTCATAATGAATGTTACATTTCTAACTCTTCACCCTGAGAGGCTATGCATATTTTTCCTCTTTTGGAATTGCCATCAGAACCACAGGTGGCTTGTAAACCATAAAAGAAAATTGGACTCATTATACTAAAGCAGTCAATTCTGTGACCTTCAAGTAGAGTCCAACTCATAGCAAACCTATCATGCACAGTAGAACAGGTTGACAGAGGTTAGGTTATTTTTATATTTTTTAGGCTATAAATCTTTACCAAAGCAGACTCCCTTCCTTATCTTTCTGCAGAGTAGCTGATGGATTTGAACTACTGGCCTTTCAGCTATCAGCCCAACACTTAGCCAGGGCGCCACCTCCAGGGCTCTTTACGTTATATTATAGTAACAGCTAAATGTTCTTGATTAATAGGAAACGTCGTTTTCCTCTTAGCTTGGTTGCCGTCCTTATTTGTGTGGCAACATATTTCAACACGTTGCAAAGATTTAGGATATTTGTTTTTGTTGAAGGCAATTTGAAAGAAAGGAGCACGGGGCATAGTGGTTAAGCACTCAGCTGCTAACCAGAACGTCAGCAGTTTGGATCCACCAGTTTCTCTGGAGCAGAAAGCTGTGACATTTGAGTCATAAAGAGTACAGCCTACTCTCCTGTAGGGTCTCTGTGAGTTGGGATTGAACCGAAAGGCTTGGATTTGGGTATTAAAAAAAAAAACAAAAAGTAAATCTTTCTAAAGAAGATGTTTAAAAGGGCTGTGAATATCTTGGGATATGTGCCGAGCCTCCCAGGGGGACCAATCTGAAATAGATTAGGCTAGTTGGGTAAGTGCTGGTCTGTATTTGCCAAGGAACTTTATGTTAACACCTGACATATTTCCTTTTCTTGACACACTACAGAAAAAGTTGGCATTATTTACCTCTGTTTCTAATTTTTTTCTCATAGTCCTTATGAGCCTTTGCTTTGGGCTTGAAGGAAATTTGGTGATAGCAGATGGCTGTGAATAACCATCTGATAATAAGTACGGCAAGAACAACTCAAGTACGTAAAGATTATGGCTATTAAGTAGTTTAACAGAGTTACAGCTATCATAAAATTTACACTTTTATTGTTATCTGCAAATAAATCTTCTGTAACAGTCAAAAAGTAACTTTAAAAATTCAGATGAATTTTAGTCGTCACTACTATTTTCTATATTTAGTCATCTTATTGTTCATAAATGCTGGGGTTGGAATGTATCCTAGTCTTTAAAATCATGCAGAGGCATGCAATGGCATTAAACATAAGATACCTTTTGCAATCGTCCTGTGAGTACTGAAGCTCTCTGGAGCAGAGCTTCCTTAGAGAAGCACTCCTTGGCTGTAATGGGTTATGCTTTGGCATGCTAACCACCAGGTGTCAGCCACTGGGACCCAGCGGCTGTTCTGAGGAATAAAGATGAGGCTTTCAGCACCCCTAAAGATTTACAACCTTGGCGAACCAATAGGTCAGTTCTACTCTGTTCTTTAGGGTCACTGTCAGTCAGTGACAGTGAATTTGGTTGAGTTTTTGTTTCTAGCTGAGTTAAGAACTTCAGATTTGTTGTGTGTGTTTAAAACAGCTTGTTTCCTCAAATACTTTTTCTCACCAAAAGGTAATTTATAACCCTTTTTTAAATTGCTACAGAAAGGGGGTAAAAAGCCATCATAGCCTGACTGATGTTGAACCATCAGTGAAGTGCTTTCCTGCTAACTTTAGCTTTATTTTCTACTCTGTTGTATCAGCATTGGACTATACCCCTGGTTTGTGCCGTTCGCTTAGAGTAAGTAGTGAGTGGTTCTCAACCTTCCTCATGCTGTGACCCTTTAATACAGTTCCTCGTGTGGTGGTGATGATCCCATATGTGGTGTATCTGCATGTGGGCGGATCCACCTGGAGACAGACAGAGGAGTGGTGTCACGGTTCCTAAGGCCATCGGAAATATAATCTTAGGCGACCCCTGTGAAAGGGTTGCTTGACCCCCAGGTTGAGAACCTCTGGCTTAGAGGCCGACATATTTTTTCAGTTGAGTAGGAGACGCTTTTTTTCTTATCACCAAGCATATATCGTGGCCTGGTATCGGAGCAGTCTAGGTGCTAGGATTTTGGTTTCGGGGGGGGTTTTTTAATACAAGGGAACTTCAAAAACTCTATGGAGAAATTCCATTTTTTAAAAATTTTATTTTGTTTTGGCTTAGTCACCCAGGACAACCCGTAAACCCACTAGCACCAAATCAATTTTGACTCATAATGCCCCAGTAGGGTTTCCATGACTTGAAATATAGTCTCATCTTACTCACTAGAAGAGCTGGCAGGTTTGGACCCCCGACCATAGGGTTAGCAACAGAACTCTGACCCCACAGTGCCCCCAGGATGTCTAGTCACCTTGTGTATGTCCTTGGTCTCTAGGACAATCCTAGATTTCTTTTGAGGCTCCTCAATGTATGAGCCCAAACCTGAGGAATTTTTGACTGGAATGTTCTTCCCCCGGATGTCTATATAACCCACTTGCTAACTTTATGTAGGTCACTACTTAAATGTCAACTTCACAAGAGAGACCTTCTGTGTGAAACAGTGACATCATTTATCTGCTTGTTTATGTGTGCCTATATGCTCCCCTAGTGGGATGAAGCTCCAGTAAAGCACTGTTTTTCTACTCTACCCCAACACCCAGACCAGTCTCCGGACATAGTAAGAGCATAACAGATACATCATGAAAACATGAATAAACAAAATAAAGGCATAAGAAGTTGTTTAGCAGTGTATTATTACTATTCTTTCTCAACAGAGGAAATGTCAGCAGACTGAATACTATCACTGTCTTCCCCAGGTAGGAAATCAGTCTTAGTACTTACAAGTGCTCATATTTAAGAAAAGAGATATCTAAAAAATGAACTTCAAGTGTTGTTAGCTTTTAAATTTGTTCTAAGACTTTGAAATGAATGCATTTCACGGTTTCTTGGGGAACCTCTGGTACGTTTGCCGTAGAATAAATTAGGGTACACCGAGCTTGTAAAAGGAAGGATTTGAGGTTCTGTTTTGTGTTTTTATCTTGTTCACAGTGGTAGTGTAACTTATGGAGAGATTTCAGGCTAGAACACTTCATAGCAGAAGCGTTTTCATGTTTTTCACTTTTATAACGATTGCGGTAATTCTAGCGTATGTGTCTAAAGTGTGCATTTTATTGACTTAACCAGAAACTGAGACAAGAAATCAATTTTCCCTTTTATATCTATTTATATCTCTATATCTATTTGAAAGTGTGCATGTACTCTGTGAATACTCCAAGTTAGGAGAGGCAGCTACAAAAAAATGTTTTTCCTGAATTTCCATAGTATCTTTCTTGAACTTCCTTGTCTTTTAAATTTGTGAATCTAATTTTCTGTGTAGTTTTGACTTACTACTCCCTGTAGTGTGGAGCAGCAATTCAAAAGGTTAGTGGGATGGTTGCCTCTTCTTTTAGGTGACTTCAGCTTGCTCTGTGGCAAAAGCATTCAGAGAAAAGAAAATGTAAAGTATAGGTAGGTATTAGCTAACCCAAGAAAATCAGAGGAGGTCATTTAAGAATGAACTGCTTAGTGTTCAGGGGGAAAGGGAGGACCAGGGACAGGGCTGCTCTGGAAGGCATCCAGAGGGAGCAGCCACAGATGACAATGAGGAGCTGGAGCATTGGGAGACAGCAATCTTAGAGTGCGATGGAAAGAATAGCGCACCCTGTGAAGCCAAATAAGGGAGAAGAGAAGCAACAGAACTTCCTAAGTATGAGTGTTGTTGAAATCAACCCACTGAAAACATTCTCAAAAAAAAAAAAATCTAAGCCCGAGAAATTAATGAAATCCGAAATAGAACAGTAGTAATAACTAATGATCAGCTTATCCTTTTTTAAAGGTAAAAAGAAACCTCTGAGCTTGAAAGCGTAATCTTTGATATTTAGCTTAAGGCACTACCGTGGATATTAAGAAGCACATTCAGAAGGAAGGGACAGAGGCTGGGAGCCAAGAAAGAATTGTGTTTCGGGTGCCTGAGGAGCTAATTAAGCGCTTCAGAAAAAAACTGGTCACACCTAGTTTTTAACTCTTATCATTTTTGTAGTCTCCTAATTGCTTTTCTAGTTTTCCCTTTTCCCTCCTCCTTCCCACCACAATTCATAAGCCAAAGGATACAAGGCAAGTAGCCACATAACCACTCAGAAACCACTCAGAAGATTCAGGTCATGCACAAAGCGTGTACATCCACCCTGTTCCTAACGAGTTGGAATTAACTCAATGACAACTAGCAAGTACCCTTGTCTGTCTTACCCAAGAAAGCATATCTGTATGCCTGTGGGCATTTCTGGGATTGTCTGTGTTTTAGCTTATTTTATTTAGCACTTTTCCCTCAGATTTTACCTAAATAACATGTCTTCATTGCCTTCAGTCAAATTATATCCTAAAAATGTTACTTAACCTACCTCCATTTTTTTTCCCTTTTCTTTCTCTCCTACCTCTTTCTTCTTGCCTTCGACATTTCTCTGTAATTGTGCACAGAGGTCAAAGGGTGGCCAGACTTTTGCTGAGAGATGGGGAACTGGCTGCTTGTGGGCAATAGACTTATTTCCCAAATTAGCCTCATCATTTCTGTATCGGTGTGTAGAAGCAGAGAAATAAATGATTAATGTTAGCATTATACCAAAGGGACATTTCTTTTTTGGGGAAAAAAATGCCAGTCCTCATCACTACACCAAAAATATCTATCAGTAAAAGAGGCTGCTTCTGTCACTACCAGAGAATCCCAACTGTGGAGCCACTCTTGATGTCTCCTGCCCTCTTTTCGTGTGAAGAAACTAAGGCTGAGAACAGTCTGTGCAGTGCAGCAAGTAAGAAGTAGGACTCTACGCTCAGATTCCCTGGGAAGGAATCTGACTGCTTTTAACAGCTGCGATGACCTTGTCTAAGGTCACACCCCTGTCAACCCTCAGTAGCCTCATGTGTAAAATGGGCACAATGAGGTGACGCATGGAGTCTGGATAGCATGGTGTCTGGCATGTAGAAAGCACCCATGGAATGTTAGCTGTTATTTTTAGTGACGTGGCTGGGATGAGACAGTGCCTTAATCAGAGAGGTTTCTGTTTCCGAACGCTGTACCACACCCGTCTCATCACTTGGTAGGCGTCAAAAAGTGGCTTTATAACAATCGTAACTTTCAGAGTTAAGTTAGTGGACACGAACCTCTGGAATAACTGTCAGGTTCACCTTTGGCCATAGGTTTTAAGAGAGAGAGAAAGTGCATGTGCGATGAGGTTGTGTTGGGAGTGCTGCTCCTCTTTGTTCATTGTCTGCTGCACCTTCCCACACAGCTTCTTCTGTGCAGAACCACTCTTCCCTCCACTACTCGAGTCGTTCAGGAGCTCACGGTCACACAGGAGAACTGTGAAGGAAAGCACTGCCCAGGGTTTCAGCAAGTGAGCTGCTTACCCTACCTCATCTCCTTGGGGTCTTCTTCAAGAGAACATGATGTCTTTGAATGTTCAATTAGAGTACAGAGGTTCTACCAACCACTAGAAGGACCTTTTTGAGAAAGTGATTATCTACGATTCGGTATGAATCAAATCTCAACAATTAAAAGGACTTTCTTGCAGATTTTCAAACAGTTGTTTATATGTGTATCTATGTTTATTATAGGTACACCTTGTTTTATTGTGCTTTGACTTACTGCTCTTCACAGGCTCAACCTTTATTTTACTGATTGAAGGTCTGTGGCAATACTGTGTTGAGCCAATTTGTTGGCGCCATATTTTCCAGCATCACACGCTCATTTCATGTGTCATATTTTGGTAATTCTCTATAGTATTTCAGGCTTTTACTTAATGCTCCTGTACACTTAATTGACTACAGTATAGTGTGAACGTAACTTTTATATGCATGAGATACACATACAAAAATGTATGTGACTTGCGTTATTTTATAATGTGTGCTTTATTGTGCTTGTGTGGAACTCAACCTGCAATATCTTTTGAGGTGTATGCTTTTGTACCCCTTGAAAAATTCTTGAATGGACAAGGTCAGATGATTCAACCTTTCACAAATTTAAGTCAACTCATTAAAGATTTGTTGAGCATCCTCTTATTTTAATACAACATGCTTTTCTATGCCCATCTTTTAGAAGTAACTTTAGGTTTCACTTTTTCTTCCCCCACTAAGTGGTTTTCTTTATGATAGAGATCTCTCCACAGTGGAACAGCACTGTTCCTATCCATCCTCCCCCCCCCCCCCCCCCCCCCCCCGCTTACCATTTTCCCTATCTTTCTTCCCGATCCATTCCTGCCTTTTGAGCTTTATCCCTGGGCAAATACTGCCCTTTTGATCTCACATGTTTGATTGTTCTAATGAACTCATACCTCCCTGGTGTCATTCACGTTATTGGCCTGTCTCTTGTTTGTCTGAAGTTGTGATGTGGGGGTGAATTCCATTCCAGATGTCTAAAGGCCATAGTCTCAGGACTTCCATAGTCTCTGTCAGTCTAATAAGCCTGCTCTTACTTATGATTTTGAGTTTTTCCCTAAATTTGCCTCCCACTTGTCTAGAACCTTTGATAGAGTATCCTTTCCATTGTCGGCAGGCACTATCTAGTTCCTTTTTCTTTTGGTCTCAAGGTCATAGTGGCTCAGG
Source organism: Tenrec ecaudatus (assembly GCF_050624435.1). NCBI lineage: Eukaryota > Metazoa > Chordata > Mammalia > Afrosoricida > Tenrecidae > Tenrec > Tenrec ecaudatus. The sequence goes on along the minus strand of NC_134531.1, from coordinate 150,274,917 downwards.
TTCATGGGACCCAGCACATTAGTCCTTTGAATTAAATGTTTCACATGTCTTTTGATTTTTTTTCATTCTTCTTCCCTCTGGACAGGGAAAGACTAATAGTTACACCTTAGATGGTCACTCTGAAGCTTTTAAGTCTCTAGTGACTACTCACCCAAGTAGGGCTCAAAACACTGTCTTTGTGGACTGTGTTATGCCAGTGTACTTTCATGCCACCTCAACCTATGACCCTGAAGCCCAAGTCCAGCACTCAGGCCCTTAAGGTGTTTGGTTGACTAAAACATTTTCTAACATTGCCTCGTCTGTGCTACTATTTTTATGGATATATTTACAGTGCCTATAAAAATCCTCTGTCAAACCTACAGCAATGTATTTATGAGTGTAGTCCCATTTGCTTCCCTACTCATGTTCCGCTGGAGTATCTTACCTGTATACGCACTCATAAATTACTGTTACTGCAGAATGTAATGGTGTTTACTGTTGTATGTGGGGCCTTTGATAATGTTATAACTACAAGGTCGGAGGTCTAAACCCACCAGCTGCTCCTTGAACGAAAGATGAGATTATGCTCCCATAAAAGATTGGCAGCATTGGAAATCCTAGGGAGCAATTCTGCTCCATCCTGTAGAGTTTCTATGAATTGGAATCGACTCAGTGGCAGTGGGCTTGGGTTTGTTGCTTTTTAACGCTTGTGTTTCCTTTACCTTGATCATTTTGTGTTGCCCTTCTCTCCTGCTTGTATGTTGCCTTTTCTCCTCTCACCCAAGTACTTGTGTGCCTCCCCTCCAGTTAGTGGTCGACCCATCCTATCTGTCCACTCCTAGTCATCTTCAAAGATTGATTTCTTCTATATGCAAACTTTTTCTTGCCTTTTTACAGCCGTGGCCTCATACAATCCAAGCAGTCATCAATAAATTTATGGAAAATATGTTATTCAATAAATGTGCCCGAGTTAAATATTTTTAGCCCAAATAAACTTGTTATAAGAGGTCTGAACAAGATTTCGTTTCAAGCACTAAGAAGGATACAGGCATCGATTTGAAAAGAGCACTGTCAGAACAGTGGAGGAACAAACATTACATTTATGGTAAGGCTTGGGTGGAAGAATGATTAAACCTCTGATGCTTTACAGCAATAACCTAAAGAAGCAGAAGTTTACAATTAGAGTGTGCCAGCGTATATCAAGGAGAATATGCAAAGCTTCTCAAGGGCTAGAATGGGAGCAGTTCTATTGCTACCATCCTCTGTGTGCCAAAGTAAGTCGCGAGGCCTGCTTGGACTCCTGAGGTGGAGGAGTTGCTAAGTTAACTTGCAAAAAAATGACTAGAGCAAGGAATCATTTTTGCAATCTAGTCTCCCAACTGGAGATGTTTTTCCCTCATTTGTGAAATTTGTCTAAGGTGGCAAGGCAGCATTAGTTTGATCAGAAGGATAAAAGCTTAGATTTTGGAGGCTGCTGAGATTCAAATTTCACCTGTGTCACTTATGCATGCAATCCTGTAAAAATTAGGTAAATCTTCCTGTTAGGCGTCCAATCATGTGCTCTGGTGGCACCATGGTTAAAACAGTTGATTGCTAACTGACATCCTGGCGGTTTGGCCCCCCAGCCTCTTGAGGGAGAAGACATGGCAGTTTGCTTCCACAAAGTGTTCTAGCCCTGACCTCAGTGTGGAACCGTTCTGCTCTGTTCCGCCGGTTGCTCTCAGTCAGAATCAGCTCGGTGGCAGTAGGCAGGCCCTCAGTAAGAGTTTGATTCTCGTAAATTACAGATGAAGAGCCAGAGTTTACTATGTCACGTAAGTGCCCCTAAGTATTTAAATAATTGCATTTTTTTCTTGCAGAGTTGTCCCTCATGCGCCAGTCAAGATTTAGGACTTAGTCACTGAGTTAAAAGCCAAGAAAGTTTGATAGTTAAGGGAGGCAGGGGGAGGGGAGGCATTTACTAATCGTGAGCTAAAATTGAAGTAGCCACTCACTGGAGTTCTTTCCTCTGAGGAAGGAATGGCTGAAACCCATGGCTAAAGCTCCAAATTCAGAAACCTAGTTGGGGGTCGAATTCCCCGTGACTAAAGTGGTTCATTGCAACATTTGCCGTAGTCTAAATCTAGGCTTGGGTGGGTTTTTTTTTTTTTTTTTAAGTTAGAATTCCAGCCCTGGTGCTGAAACCAGATTAGGCAATGACCACTTCTGCAAATCAGATATATATGAGGGATGAAGAAGAATGGTAAATTAGTGCCAATAAAACTGTCATAAAAAGAAGAATGGTAGAAAGGGATCACTCCCACTAAGTCGTAGGTTAACAATTTTCATAAAAATTAATGGGCCCATTGTCTAGAAATGGACTTTGGGTCTCTGCTTCGACTCCTCTAATTCTCAACAGTATGGTTTTCTTTGTTTGTTATGGGTCTTCTGATGCCTGTTACCTGGTCCCAACACACCTCATGATCGCACCAGCTGGTGTGCAGCTTCCATGTGAGCTTGTGGCTTCTCTGCTAGATGGCTACTTATTTGACTTTAAACCTTTAAGATCCCAGATGCTCTTCACCACATTATCTTATGCATCCATTTTGTCTTCAGCGATTTTGCTGGGAGAGTGAGCATCGCAGAATGCCAGTTTGTTAGAACAAAGTGTTCTTGTATTGAGTCCATCTACTACCTCAGTGCATTGTCCCACCCCACCCTTCTGATGAAGAACAGAAACCAAGGTGGGAGGGAGAAAGCGGTTGGTGCAACATATGAAAATAATAATTTATCAAGGGGTCACAAGGGTGGTGGTGGGGAAGCTGATACCAAGGGCTCAATAGAAACTAAATGTCTAGAAAAGAATGATGGCAACATATTTGTAAATATGCTTGCTACAATTGGTGTATGGATTGATATAAGAGCTTTAAGAGCCCCCAATAAAATGATCTTTTGATTTTTAAAAATTTAATGGGCCACCTAGAAATAAAAACTTGTGATTTTTTCCTTCTCATTATTAAATTTACTTGGCATACTGGGATGAAGCCAAACACTTAAGTCCCTCCATCCAACAAGTAGGACATAAAAACAGTGAAACACACATACATATACACATGCCCACATCGAAATTGGATTAGCTAGATATTTTAGTATCTAGTCAATCAGAAATGTTTTCATTGCCTCTCTTAGGAAAGATACTAGGTAAATGTTTTCCAAGAACTTGAAATAGATTGAGCTACCTGTCTGACTACTTGGGTGAACACAGATGTCAGTTGATTTTTCTGGGACTTGGCTACCTTCCTTGTGTAACAATTACACATTATTCTCAAATAGGATGTTTGTGTATAGTTTTTTGATTAATCATAAAAGATACATTTTAAGAATATATAATAAACGTGGCGTGTTTGCTCTTAATTAATTTTCTGAAAATTAAGCTACTAGTCGTCTTTATGCATTTGGGTATTTGTTTTTCTGATCAACATTTCCCAGTTTAACCCTTTACAAAGATCGATGTGAGCCATAAACAAAGGAAACCATTAGCTTCCCCAAACATACTTGGGATCCAAGGATTTTTCACCAAACCATGTTCAGTGCCAAGTTCATGTTAACACATGTTTCGTAAATTCAGAAAAAATAGGCTTTGCTGTGGAAAGAGTCTTAGTTTGGGAAGGAAGTTAATTGAAAAGAAACACTTGAGAAACAAATGAGTTTCGGTGCTCAGAAGAGGAGCATCATGATGCCAACAGAGCACTGTCTCTCCCACTGCCAGTCCTCCTTGGTCAAGTGTGTGAGTGAATAGACTAGTGATGAGCCAGGAGCTCAGACGCACGAAAGAGGAATCCTGTGTTATTCCTGGTTACAAGGGAGCTAGCACCTGGGTGAAGGTAAATGCTGCAGATATGTGAAACTATTAAGAAACACATTAGCAGGTGCTGAAGAAGTATACCAGCAGGTTAGACAGTGACAAAGCTGGCGTGGGAGCAGGGACAATGTAGTGCATCAAGTGGTTCATCCTGACCCAAGTTCACATTTCCTGTGGGTTAAATCTCCTCCCAGACACCCATCTCCCTAGATTCTGCCCCTAAGGCCAGCCAAAGGCAGGTCGCAAAATTAGGAGTCATGGCCTTTTTTGGCACACCTTTCCTCTCCCCCCAAACAAGGAAGAGAGTGCTCCCCATAAGCCTGCCTTATATTGGTGGCCTGTTAAAAAAGAAGCAAATTAACGCTGCATTATGGATAATTGAGTATGCAGTTGAGTACTGAGGGTTATTTTATAGTTTAGCAAGTGATAGAAATTTAATGAAAGATGTCCATTTATCTACAGATGGTTTTGGGTCTTCTGATACCTGATCCTGTTGACACCTCGTAATCACACAGGCTGGTGTGCTTCTTCCAAGTGGACTTTGTTGCTTCCCTGCTAGATGGCTCCTTGTTTAACTTCAGAACACAACCTTCCTCTAGTTCTTTAATGCACACACCACACCCCCTTTCATGACTCCAGTTCTACTTTACAAACCCAGCCAAAACAGAGCATGGACACTGGTACAGATAAGCGCTCTCACACAGAATCCAGGACAGAGAACCCCCAGGAACAGTAACGGGAGTAGCGATACTATGAGGGTAGAGGGAAGCTGTGGGGAGAAGGGTGAGGAAGCGGGAAACCTATCACAAGGATCAACATATAACCTAGGGAGACAAACAATAGAAACGTGGGTGAAGGGAGACAGTGGATGTATAAGATATGAAAACAATCATTTTAATTTATCAAGGGTTCACAAGGGGGGTTGGGGGAAGAAGAGCTGATACCAAGGGCTCGAGTAGAAAGAAAATGTTTTGAAAATGATGGTGGCAACATATGTACAAATGTGTTTGATACAATTGATGCATGGATTGTTATAAGAGCTGTAGGAGCCCCCAGTGAAACGATTTATAGATAAATAAATAGGGTGTATCAAAGTCAAAAAAATTAATGAAAGAGTATCTTAATTGCAGAATTTTAGACACTTGTTGGAAACTGCTGAGAGAGAATTTGAGACAAGGGCTTTCCTAGCTTACCTCAGATCATAGGACCTACCTCATACACACATGAAGCCAGTCCTGCCTATCTTTTCATTGGAGTAATACCTGCCTTGTCTTTTTCTCCCTTCCCCCAGACATTTTTCATCTCTATTCCCCTGCCACAACCTTTCCCCATCCTGATATCCTTTAACTTACAGAGGTGGCTCATTCAAGACTAGTGATTAAGAGAAATGCAGATTCTTGTCTCCTGTCTTCACTGCCTCTCTCTGCTTTTTAAATGTTTTGGGAAAGACTCTTAATCCGAAAAGAAATTTCCGTTTCATAGATATTTGTTTTTTAACATTTTATTGAATAAACATTTTCAGAGAACTGGTTTTCCGTTCAACAGTTTATACTCATTTTGTTTCATGCCAAAGTCATCACGTCGATGCCAGCTCATAGCCATTCAACAGGAAGGATAGAACTGCCCTGTGGAGTCTCCAAGACGGTTACTCTTAATTGGAGTAGAAAGCCCCATCCTTCTACCACAGAGCGACTGGTTGTTTCGAACTGAGGACCTTGTGGATCACAGCCTAACTCATAACCATTATACCGCCAGAGCCCCTCTTTGTTTGATGAAGCTGACTGCAATCCCCACAATCTTAACATAGCAGCCTTCCTACTTCCTCCTCATTTACCCTTTCCCAGCCCTTCATACTTCAGAGCTTTACCTGGAGGCAAAGGTTGCCATTTGGGTCTTAACATGGTTGACTTTCTAAGGACTGCACCTCCTGGAGTTGCTGTTCATCCGACAGTGAAAATTTAGTCCATAGGGTTGAATTCAGTTCTTACCTTGAAGAATGACGAAGGGGCTTACCAATCTCTGTCAGACTAGTCAAGATGAAGACATTTTATGATTTTGAGTTTCGTTCCACATTTTCACCTCCACTCTACCCAGGACTCTCTTTTTGAGATCCCTTCCAGAGTGCATAAGCAGTGGTAGCTGGGCAAGATCTATTTCTTCTGGTCTCAGGGTTGCGGAGGCTCAAGTTCACATGGACCATTAGCCTTCTGCATCAATTCATTCCATGCATCTTTGATTTTCTTCACCCTCCTCTGCTCCAGACAGGGGAGAACAATCTTTTATCTTAGCTGACTTCTTGCAAGGTTTTTAAAAAGATCACAGTCAGTACTCACAAAGTAGGATGTAGAACATCACCTTTATGGACTATGTTTTGCCAGTTGACCTTGATCCCCAGTGACTACTGTACTAAATCCAGTACAAGTCCAGTGACTCAGTTCTTCGAAGTGTTTGATTATGACTAAAAAGTTTACCCAAAAAACCTCCTATCCCCTCATAACCATCAAAGAATGATGCCCCACCTGTCAACCTTTTTATAGCAGTAGATTCATACAGTATTCATACAATATATTCATACAATATACCCCCCAAAATGGAATTTTTTTCAAAGCTATGTATTCAAACTTTTTTATAAAACAACCATATCACCTTCAAAGTACTCTCCCTTACACAATACACTTGTCAAATCTACAATTCCATTCTTGGGAACATTTTTCAGACTCATCTGTTTGGGTGGCTGATAGCACCTCCCTCATTTGTCTCATCATTTTTATTTGCATCTCACTGTTAATCAATGATCATGCCCTCTTTTTGTGTTTGTTGGTTGCACGAATGTTTTCTTTGGTGAAGTGTCTGCTTATGTCCTCTTGTGTTTTCATTGAATTTGCTTTGTGTTGTTGAGGTGTTGGAGCTTTCTATAAGTTTTTTACATTAGTCCCTTGTAAGAAATGTTGCCAGAAATGTTTCTCCCATCAGTAGGTTCTCACTATACCCTTTGAGGGGGGTCTTTTGAGACACATAAAAGTATTTAATTTTTAGCAAGTCCCAGGTATCTTGTTAACCTCTGCTGTGTGTGCATTTTAGTTGTTTGATTATTGACATAAATTGGGGCCTGATGTTTTATGATTTTTGTAGTTTTAGGTTTTACATTTAGTTCTTTGATCCATCTTGGGTAAGTTCTTGTGTATGATGTGAGGTATGGATCTTGAGTCATTTTTCTGCAAATCTCCCTAGAAATTTCGGATGATCACCCCAGTTCAGGACCACTGCTGGAGAGGGGAAAATGATTATGTGAGCAAACTCTGTTGACACGGAGGTGACCATGGCTCTAGAACTCTGTTAACATGAGGAAAAACCTCTATACCCAACTAATCGTGTTCACAATATTACAGCCGAAAGCAACTGGCAGTGAGAATTTTATAACTCTGCATACCCACTGTCTCAGGCTTGAAGTCCTCCTCCATTTGTCATGATTGTGGCGGCGGGGGCCGGGGGGGGGGGGTGCGGGATAAAGAGCACTAGCTGAAGAGGGCCAGAGTGTGTCATGGAACCAAGCAAACCCAGTGCCACCGAGTCAAGTCTGACTCACAGCAACATTTTAGGCCAGTAGAATTATTTACTAGGGTTTCTCACCAGTCAACACCAGCTCCTCGTGATCCCATAGGGCAATTGCCCCTGTGAGTTTGAGACTAGCGCTTTAAAGGAGTTGGACAGCCCTATCTTTCCCCTCCAAGCGGCTGTTGGTTTCAAGCTGTTGATCTTTCAGATCACAGTCCACAGAAACTCCCTAGAGTTTCAGAGGCTATATGTCTGTACAGGAGCAGACTGCCCAGCTTTTTTTGTTTCTACTAGTGGCTGGGGCAAGTGGACTGACCTTGCAAGTGGTAACCCATCACCTCAATTCACTACACCACCAGGGCTCTTTAGTATAATGGGAAACAAAAACAAAAATGTCTCCCTGCCATCAAGTGCATGCTGACTCATAGTGACCCTCTAGGACAGGGTAGAACTGCCCTTGTGAGTTTCTGAGAGCTGTTAGAGGAGTAGAAGGCCCCCCTTTCTTTTAGAGAGTGGCTGGTCATGTTGAACGACTGGCCTTAGGGTTAGCAGCTAATGTGCAACCACTTTGCCACTAGGACTCCTGTTAGGATGGAAAGAACCCCTAAGTTTCGTATCTGGGCCTCAGTCCTTATCTAGGAGTCTTATCTGAAAGTCTTATCTAAGGATTTTTGCCCTGCTTTTACTAGTTTCATTTCTAATTCCATTGTCAGACAGGGAAAGGCCCATTGCCATCTCACTGAGTTCTTTTTCGTCCCTCGAAAATAACTCTCCCTAGAAAATTCGAATTGGCACCAATTTCTAGAATCCTCCCTGGAAAACAAACAGCGGGAGTAATGAAAAGATAGGAAAGCATTCTCCCTAGCTTAAAAGGGGAGAACTAGCAAACAGCTTCAAGTACTAACCCTTGTCCTGGGTTTCATATGCTCTTAAGTATTCATCCAAAAGATATTAAGAAATGAACATTATTTCGAAACAAGGGTTTTTCCCTTAGTTTACAGAAAAAACACTGACACTTAATTGTTGTATTTCTCTTTCATGAATCAAAGTAGCTAATAAAGCAGAAGAGACACAGTCAGTTCTCTAGGAAGTAGATACTCAACAAATTGTGAAGTAGCAGTGAGCTATTAGGAAGGGTGCTAAATTGGGTCTTTTTATTCTTTCTCCAAATTGACAACATATAAGTAAAACTATAATTTTCCACTTTTAAATTATTTTTATACTTTAAAAGTAACTATCTGATTTGTAAAATACACATTATAATGTGTATATAATGTCTTTTAAAAATAGAGACATCAGGCTGTGACAAATAGACCTTTTTGTTGTTATAGCTGAAAGTATACACTATATTTTATTTAACCAGATCCCTATTGAAGGGAATTTACGCTAACCTTGGTGGTGTGGCGGTTATGAGTTGGGCCGTGATCCAGCGGATTGGCAGTTTAAAACCACCAGCAGCTCCATGGGAGAAAAGTTGTATGAGTCCCTAATAAAATGTTTAAAAACAAAAAACAAAACACAGTTACAGTCTCAAACCGACAGGGGGTCTCTATGGGTCAGCATTGACTCGATGGCAGTGAGTTTGGTTTTGTTATTAAAATTTTGTCAGCATCTATCCTTGTGCATGTATATGTGTTCATGTAAGTTTACTCTATCAAGTATTTCTTTAGACATAATTTTTAGAAAGAGAAAATAGTTCATAGCTGACATGACATCAGAAGCATTGCATTGTCACCTTGTATATTTAAAAAAACATGTGTCACCTATGTGAATAACTTTACATAATTTCTTCTACAGTAAATTCCTGAAACTTTCAACTTAAAAATAGAATGGATGACTAGGCTTTCTGAGCTGAAAAGAGTGAGGTGCTGTGAAGGTTCTGGGAAGCTGAATTCAAATATAGCTGCTGACCTGATCGCATCCTATCCTTTTATATAGTTGGCAGAGCAGTGTGCTGAATCTGGCATCTATCTTCAGCCCAGGCTCACAGTATTGAGATTTGTGACTTACAAGTTAAGAAACGGAACTTCTGAAAGGAGACAGAATATTAAGACTTGGGATAGGGAACGTGTAAAAGAATCATGATTTAGCTATTAAGAAAACAAGATGAGAGAATTCAGATCTCCTTTTTTTCATTCACTGTAAATTTGTGTAATCCCTTGGTATTACACGTACTTTTTAATGAAATGTCTCCAAGCTAATCTGAAGTAAAGACAAATGACAAACAATTTAGAATTTGGGAAACTTAAGCAACATAGATGCTGAATATTGAACATCCTCAAAAGGCAGTGAAATAGAAGAGTAATATTTTATGTATGAAGCAAGTGACAAAATAGTTGTAGATGCTAAAGGACATTAAATTGAATGTAATGATTTATCTTGAAAACACCCTCCTTAAAAAATGAAATGTTTTATATATACAGAAAAACATTTGACATATAGGCTTAAAATAAAACCAACATATCTTTATACCCTTTTAAAATATGAAATGTTTTATATATACACAGAAAAAGCATTATATCTAGATATGCTTAAATTAAAATAAAACAGCACGTCGTTTTACCCACCACCCACTTTACGTGTCAGAACATTACTATTACCTTTGAAGCATGCCATATCCCTGTCCCTTCCTGTTGGAGGTAACCATTATACTCAATTGTATTATGTGTGTGTGGTTATTTCTCCTAATTTTATAATTTACTAATATGTATATCCCCAAATAGAACATCTTGATTTTGCATGTTTTTGAACTTCATAAAATGGGACCATGTTCAATGTACTCTTTTACCATATGTTTTTTTGTTTTCCTTTAAATCAGCATTGTGTTTTTAAGATACATCTGCATAAGCTAACATGAATACATACAGATGTCGTTGAAAGAATATAGTGTACACATCCATTCTTATATCAATGGACATTTAGATTGTATTCAGTTTTTCCTAAAGGGTTTTTCATAGATATATCGATAGGTCACAGCATATGCATATCCACAACTTTTTAGATAAGGCTAATTGTTTGCAAGTAGAGTTATTGGTGTTTTGCTTGCTGTTGCTGCTCTGCATGCTAGCCACCTCACAGGGCTAGTCTTACACTTGTTCCCATTATGCTGATGCTGGTTGGTGCCTTGAAGTGGGATCAGTTTGACTCATAGCAACCCTATACAACGAAGCAAAACAGTGCTCAGTCATGCTCTGTCCTCAAAATCCTTGCTATGCTTGAGCCCACTGTCGCAGTCAGTTATGTCAACCCATTCCTAGAGAGTCTTCCTTTTCTCCACTGACCCTCCTTTACCCAGCACGATGCTCTCTGGGACCAGTCCTTCTTGGTGACGTGCCGTGTAAAGTCTCACCACTCTCACATCTAGGAAAGATTCTGGTTGTGTTTTTTTTTCCTCCCACTAAGAGACTTATTTGTCCTTTTGGCAGACCATGACATATTCATCAACACCATAATTCAACATCATACTTCAACCCCATTCAGTTTTCCTGATTACGTACTCATTGTCCAGCTTTTGCATGCATATAGGGAAAATTTAAAAGTCATGGGTTGAGTCAAGCACACTGTAGTACTCAAGACTGACGTCTTAGCTTCTTGCCACTTTAAAGATGTCTTTTGCCTATTTGCGCAGTACAACATGTGTGCTCGTATGGGTCTGTAAAATAGTCCATTCACATTTTTTATGGGACCTTTTACTTGTGAGGACTTTGCTTAGAAATCAGGGTATGTTTGCTTCTTGTTACTGTAGCATTTAAGATTAGAACTTGGGAGGAATATGCGTTGCAAAAGTGTCCATAAGGTGTTAGCATTTGCAACTACTTAGCCTTCTTAAGACTCATATGCTAAATTGTGTGTTTGTGATTTAGAAGTTAGAGAAGTAATAGGTTTGTTGAGTAGGATGACAACAATTAGTTTTTCAGTGATTGTATGAGCAATACTTTTGGCGGCTTAGGCTTTTCAGGCTTTCCAATTTTTATCGGCTTAAAGTTGCATCAAGGTTAAGGAATCTTGTTTAAACAAGCAATGATGGTGATCAGCTGTGGTAAACTTGCCAGGAGTTTTGAATTTTACTGCTTATTGTTAAAGGAAGATTGATAAGCAGAAATGGGGGGAATGTTAGAGGACATCAGTTCAGCAGTTTAGGGTAAGAAGAACAATTCACCAGGAAAAGTATGAGGTCAGTGGCTTACCATAGCAACAGTTGAATTCATAATGGTAAGTTATAGTCACACAGAACTTTGTCATTTGTAGCATAGTAAGTGTCCTATCCCATTAATGACAATTCTGGAAGGAAGACCATCCTGCTGTCTTGCTTAAGGAGCCCTGGTGGTATCGCGGGTCATGCATTGGGCTGCATTTCTGCGCTGGAGCTACAGTCTGACCCGGCAACGGAAAGGACTGACGTGCAACAAGGAAAAATCTAACTGGATTCTAATAAAAGTGCTAGACTGTGCAATAATGATTTTTATGAGGTTGGCTTTTGATTAGCGGTCTTAAAATCTGCTCTTGTCTTAAATCAAAGTCAAGGGCATTTTTTAGAGTGGACTAAAAAATATGGTCATCGAAATTAAAGGAATTTTCAAAGTCCCAACTGAGTTTTGTTTTGTTTTTTTAGAAGTGCATTCAAATTTCCATTCTGGTAACTTTGAGACTGCTAACTTGGTAACTTCAGGTAGTTATGTATTGTGATGGAGGATATGCATATATATTTTTTCTTTTTAAAGAATAGTGATTATTACCTAATAAGTTTTAACTTTTTCTGATCTTTGACCAAATAAGGACTCATTTTGGTATCAGAGAAAAACTTAAATAAACTATCAGATTTCTGTCTTTCTTAATAATCTTCATGTCATTTGACTATACTCTAGAGCAGAGGTTCTCAAACTTTTTAAACCGGGGGCCAATTCACTGTCCCTGATACCCGATGGAGGGCTGGACTATACAAAAAAAAAACTATGAACAAATTCCTAAGCACAGTGAACATATCTTATTTTGAAGTGAAAAAACAAAATGGGCAGAAACACCCAGCAGGCTGGATAAATGTCTTCGACGGGCCACAGTTTAAGGACACCTGCTCTAGAGAAACTAGAAATTCAAAAGACAAATTTAACATCTTTATCGAAAGTTTTGATCATCTCTAGTGTGAGGTGACTTATTTTCAGATATTCTACTACAAACCACTTACCAGGTTCCTGGTAACTTATTTTTATATAGACCTAACTTTCCCTTTTTGTCAGTTTTTCCCCTTCTCTGGTTCTATTTTGCTGAATTCTTGAGTTAGTGTAAACATCCAAGTGAGCATTTTTGTGCCTCTACACATAAATGTCTCAGAAATTCACAGGGGCAGTTCTACCTGGTCCTATAGTGTTGTTATGAGTGAGAATTGATTCGATGGCATTGAGTGAGTGAATGAGTGATGTATCAATGAAGGAGCCCTGGTGGTGTAATGGACTACACCTTGAATTGCTAACCACAGGTCAACAGTTCAGAACTGCCAGCCACTCCCTGAGAGAAAGATAGGGCTTCCTACTCCAGGTAACAGGTACAGTCATGGAGACTCACAGGGGCCGCTCTTTTCTGTCTTATAGGGTTTGCCATATACTTGATGATAGTGATTTTTAAAATATATAAATGAATCTACTCAGTAGGTAGGTTTTTAACTAGAGGTAGAACCACAAATCTACTACCTGTCTTTTTTGTTTGTGTGGTAGCTTGTGTGTCACTGTGAAGCTACCAGCTATGCCCTGGTATTTGACATACAAGTAATCTCACCTTAAGGGGACAGGTTTCAGTGGCACTTCCAGACCAAGATAGGGCTAGTGATCTATTTCTAAAAACTAGCCAGTGAAAATCTTAGTGGTCACAACAAAGGGTAGTCTGATTTTCTTGCTTTGGACATGTCTTCAGGAAAATTTACTCACAAGAAGAGGACATAAACTTTCGCAAAGTAGAGGGGCAACTAGGGCATGAGAGACCGTCAAAGAGATGGGCTTACACAAAGGTCACAGCCATGGACTTGAAGATGCTTGCTATTACGAGGATGGGGTAGGACCAGTCAGACTTTCATTCCTTCTCTTACGCATAGGTAGCCACAAGTCAGATTCAGTAGGACAATAGCTAACGACAGTAGACTTAGTAATAGCTAGAAGCCAGACCAATAACACCTCAGTGAAATATCACACAGTGCTAAAGCCAGTGTGTTGTGATTTACAAATCTACAAGCATCATGATTAATACATTGGCTTACCATCTCCTGAATGCCTTCCATAAATGTGTAGTTTAAGAAATGCTCCTGCTTCAGAAATATTCACAAAACTAGTTTGTCTTCTTATTTTAAGTTAGGTAAAGTCTCTTCAAATCCATTGCCCATTTACAAATGGTCGTTTTAAAAATCTCTCTTCTCGTACTTAAATTTGAGGGAGTACCCCCAAAGTCCTGGAATTGCGCTGGGCAAAGCGGGGCTTTCCTCGTGCGCAATTTTCCCTGCTAGGTGAGCATCCCGCAACTCACTCTGAGTTAGTGCACTCCATGGCTCCAGTCACCTGGGGAGGTCGTCTTTCAGCACAGTGCATTTTTTTCATGAAAGCAGTTTAGTTCAAACCTCATTTTTGTGATGGCTGATTAAAGAATACAGCATGCAGCTCTGAAATTTTGTTTCCTACTCAGGAAAAATGATGGAGAAACTGTTGTGATATTGAACACAGCTTACACGGACAGCTTTATGGGAAAAACTCAAGTGTATGAGTGGTATTCGCATTCAAAAAAGGTGAAATGTTGATTGATGAGAGCCTCGTTCTGGACATCTATCAACTTGCAGAACAGACAAAAATGCCGACTTGTAGTGCTTTTGGAGTTCCTTCCACCAGGTCCGACTGTTAGTCAAGCTTTCTGTGTAGAGGTTCTGAAAAGATGGCACAAATTGTGAGACAAAAAGGCTTGATGTGTGGGAACTGGTTTGGGCACCACGATAATGCACCTGCTCATGCAGCCATCTCGGTCGGTGCACCAATTTTTAGCAAAAACGGCATGCCTCTCTTGTCCCGTGTGCCTTACTCACCTGGCCTTGTTTATGTTTTGTTTCCACAAGTGAAGAGGGACATGAAAGGACAGCAATTTGAGGACATAGAAGAGGTGCAGAAAAAAAGGAGAGAGGTGCTCACATCAGCCATTGAAACAGATGAGTTTGAAAAATATTTCCAAGAATAGAATCACAGATTTGACAAATGTTTTAAACGTAATGGAGAATACTTTGAAGGTGATAAGGTTGGTTGCTTTGTTAAAAAAAAAAACAACATAGCTTTGAAAAAAAATTCAATTTTTTATTGGGGTATCTCCTCATATGAGATATATATACATATATTTGAGAAATTAGATCCTTACCAGATCTATTATCTCCCATTCTGAGACGTGTCTTTTGTTTTTTTGGTTAATGTTATATAAAACAAATTTCGATAGAGTTCAGTTAATCTAATTTTTTCAGTTGCTCTGCTTTAGGTGTCGTACCTGAAAGACCGTTGTTTAATCCAAGGTTATGCAGATTTTCACCTACTTCATTCTGAAACTTTGTCTTTCTGGCTCTTACGTTCCGTCTTTTACCTCGAGTTAATTTTTGTATCTGTTGGGTGATCCTTGTGTGTGCTGTCAAATAGATTCCAGCTCTGTCACCGCACAAGATGGAGTAAGGCTGCCCTGCAGGGTTTCTGAGACTGCAGTCTTGATGGGAGCAGGGCACCAGGTCTTTTAGTGGGTTCCAACTGCCAGCCTTTTAACCATTATGCCACCAGGATTCCTTATGATGTGAGGTCGCGTTGTTAGGTACCATCGAATCCGTGCCTGTGGATGACAGAATGAAACAGTGCCCTGACAGTGTGCCAGCCTCAGGATTGTTCCGATGTTTGAGCTTAGTGTTGCAGCCAGTGTGTCAGTCCATCTCATTGAGCGCCTTCCTCTTTTCCGCTACCCCTCTACCTTACCAAGCACGATGTCATTTTCCAGGGACTGGTCTCTCCTAACAACATATCGAAAGTATTATTATGTGAGATAGGGAGTCTAAATTAGTTCTTTTGCTTGTGTACATTTTGTCCAGGACCATTTTCTTTGCTCCTTGAATGATTTGGGTTGCCGTACTGAAAATCAATTGACCGTGATTATATAGCTTTAGTTTGGGATTTTCAATTCTTTCCCACAGGTTTTATGCCTATACCATACTGTCCTGACTACTGTATCTTTGTAATAACTTTTGAAATAGAAAATGAGAGTTCATGAGATTATTTTTCTATATAAGATAGTTTGGGTTACTCTGTTTTTGTTGTTGTTGATTTTATTTTGGTGTTTTTATGACTTCAATTAACACTAATAGGGTAAACTTGCCTATTTGGAAAAGGGGGAAGGTTGGAATTTTGAAAGGGATTACACTGAACTGTCTACCAATCTTAGGGGATATTGCTGTCAACAATATTGTTTTCCAATCAATGTACTGTATGTACTTATAGTTAGTTTTTAAGCGTTCGTAGTATTCAGTGTACAAGTGTTAACACTATTTTAGTTAAATTGGTTTGAATTATTGGGTTTTTTGATGCTATTGTGAATAGAGCGGCTGATTCTATTTTCAGGTTGTTTACTGCAAGTGTATAGAAATACAACCAATTTTTCTATATTGAGATGTTATATCCTGCAAATTTGCTGAGTTTATTAGCTCTAATCGCTCATACAGAGTCTTTAGTTTGCTATATATAAAATCATGCAATCTGCAAATGTAGTTTCAATTTTCTCTTCCTGTGCAGACATGTCTTTTTTCCCCGCCTCAGTTTTGTAATTCAAACCACCAGGAATAAAAGTTGATTTGTGCAGACACCTTTGTCCTGCCCCTAATCTTTGGAGGAAATCTTTTCATTTAAATAAGATGTTTAGTGTGGGTTTTTCGTAGAATGCCCTTATCAAATTCAGAGAATCCCTGGTGATGTTGAGTTAGGTCTTGGGCTGCTAACTTCAAAGCTGATGGTTCAAGCCCTTCAGCTTCTCTGCAGGAAGAAGATGCTTTCTGCTCCAAAAGATTTAGGGTCTGAGAAACTTTATATAGAATTGCTATGAGTCAGAATTGACTCGGTGCACTGAGATGATGCTATGATTGCTTATTATCAAGTCAATTCTGATTCGTGAGAACAGCCCCATCCCTCTAATGCTGTATTTTAGTCATTTGATTTTTCTAAAATGTTGAATCAAACGTGTGTTCCTGGGATAAGTTCCATTTGCTCATACTATGTAATTCTTTTTATATATTGTTTTATTCCACTTCAGGCGCTTTGGTGGCGCTGTTGGGTAGGCGCTGGATTGCTAACTGCAAGATCTCAATTACACTCGCTAGCCACATCCTGGAAGGAATGAGGCAGGCTGTCTGCTCCTGGACATTGATCGGCTTGAAACCCTAAGGAGCAGTTCTGCTGGGTCCTGTAGGGTTGTTAGAATTGCAATCGGTTCTGATGAGTCGCGTATCGACTCCGTAAGTGTAGATTGGGATCCTTGAGTCAGAATCGGCTCCGCGATTCGGCGATCCGGTCGAGGAATCGGCCATCGGCAGTCTGTTCGATGAGTCGGCGGTCAGTTTGTTGGGTCGGCTGGAGCCTCTTGCGTCCGAATCGGATCGGCACCATGGCGGTAGGTTTGCGTTCTGGTCACCAATGTTTCTGAATGCGCATTCAGTCGTTGGTCGTTTCCATTTGTTGTGCGGTCTCTGTCCGGCTTTGTTGTTAGAATAAGTCTCGTCTCATAGACTCGGTCAGCGTTACCTCTGTTTTGTATTATTCGAGCAGAAGGACTTGTTGATTCCCAGGAAAATGGAGTTTTCAAAATTCTGATAGACTTTTCGTTCCCACCCTTTAATCTCGGGCTTTTCCGTTAGTCTGTTGTTGAACAACAGTTATCTGTCATCTCGGGCATCAGTAATTTAAGCCGTTACCATATATGTTTTGGCACGGTGCCTGCACCTCCATCTTCCAAAAGAACCTCAGCAATTTGCTCGTTTCTAGTTAGAGAAAATAAACAAGATATTTGAGGTGGTCTTTCAAGGAGCCAGTAGACAGCTCAGAACAAATAATTAATTGAAGTTCTTTGCTAGTGCCCAGTTTTCTCCCTGTAATACCTGGAATACAGGCTGTTACGGGAGGGGAGTCTTGCTGTCCTGGTATCTAAGGTTGTACTTCTTCCCATACAAATTAGTTTGTTTTTCTTGGAGTTCATGATACTTTGAATAATCTTCAACTGTCTGAATTCTTTCCTGGTCTTCCATTTTTTATGGCCCAGCTTTCACTTGCATACGAGTTGAAGGCTCGGCTCACCTTAGTCGTAAAAGTATGTGCTCCTTAAAAAATGCAGGAAGCATCAAAAGACGATGGAAATATGAACAGTATGCATCTTTATGGAAGCAGACTGCTGAGTCTTTCTCCCCTGGTACATCTGGTGGGTTTGAACCGAGGACGTCTGTTAGCAGCCTCGTACTTTAACCGCCTGCTTCATTCCGGTGACCACAGACTGCATCTCTTTATTTGTATATTGAAATTGTTCGTTTTATGTGAAAAACAATTTTTGTGTAGGCTTATGTAACCAGTACACAAAGAAAAGTCTGACACTATTCATCTTAAGTGTTTCGTATCTCTAAATAATTTCAAGAGGTAGCATTTGATCAACTTATAGATAAAGGAAGAAGTCCGAGCAGCACTGAAGGGATTAGAAAAAACCCGTCTCTAGGAGGTGATAGAATACCACTTGAAATGTTTCAGCAAGCTGGTACACCACTGGGAGCACTCACTAGTCTATGCCAAGGAACTCGGAAGCTGGTAACCTGGCTGACTAGAAGAGATCCATATTTGGGATTATTGCATAGAAAGGCAACCCAACAGAATATGAAAATTATAAATATCACATGCAGCTAAATTTTTTGTGACGATAGTTTTAAATGGCTGTAGTGTAGCAGTATTTTGACAGCTGCCAAAAATTTTCCGTATATACTTGAGTATAAGCCGAGTGTTTTCAGCACATTTTAAATGCAGTTTTTTGTGGTAAAATTAGGTGCCTCACCGCATAGTCGGGTCAGCTTATAGTCGAGTATAGACAGTCAATCGGATTCAGAAGACAAGGAAAGAAGATCATTACTGAAATCATGTGAAACTTGGCTGAAGGCAGAGAATACCAGAAAGTTGCTTGCTTTTATTTTATTGATTCTGCAAAGGCATTAAGACTGGGTGGATCCTAACAAACTGTGGACAACATTGTGAAGAAAGGGAATTTCAGAACACATCATTGTGCTCATTTAAAACCCGTACACACACCAAGAGGCAATTGTTGGACAGATTAAAATCTGGGAAGTTGTGTATCAAGGTTGTATCCTTGAAGATACTGATAAGTGGAACAATTATCTTTAGTGTTTCGTTAAGTGCTATAGACAGGACAGATGATTTCTAAAATCCTCAGTCATTGAGTTGACTCTGACTCATAGTATCCCTGTGGGACAGAGTCAAACTTCCTCACAGTGTTTCCAGGGTTATGGATCTTTATGGAAGCAGACTGCTGAGTCTTTCTCCCCTGGGACATCTGGTGGATTTGAACAGAGGACTTCTGTTAGCAGCTGAGTGCATTAACTGCCTACTTCATTCAGGTGATAACAGACTCATATCTCTTCATTTGTATATTGAAATTGTTCATTTCATGTGAAAGACAATTTTAGTGTAGGCTTATGTATCCAGTACACAAAGAGAAAAGTCTGCAACTATTCATCTTAAGTGTTTGTGCTTCTAAATAATTTCCCAATGATCTACTAAGCTACTCTTGTAGAAATGTAATTTATAAGTTTGAAGTTTTACTTTTTAAATTGTCATTTGAATTTTGCATATATTTTTAAGTCTGTCTCAGATTCTTTCTGAAGCAAGGTAAACACCTTTTATAAATTAGAAAATTGGTACACAAAATCGCTAAAGCAAATACATATCACTACAAGTCGTTTCATTAAATTTACAGATCCTGGTAGAGGTCAGAACTCGTGCATTTAGTATGCTTCAAACTTATCAAATCATGCTGTTTTCAAAGCTTCAGGAAATTTACTTTTGGTCATATATGAAAAATGTAGCCCTCCCCCCTTGTTACTTTTCAACCTAGAAGTTTTTCTATGTACCAAATTGTGGCTCTAAAAATTTTAATTACTAAACAGAGTAAATAGAAGCCAGAAATTACCACTTACGCTATGTATAGTTATAAACACTTTTCCTACAAAATACATATGAATTGAATCTTTATTTTTCAAGTTCAGGAGTTGGTTATATCTAAGTAGAAAGAAAAACTTGATTTTAAAAAAATAGAAACAAAAGAAGCCACTGTGTATTCTAGAAGACTTCTCTGTTAGTGGTCTTAACTGTAGAACGTAAATGCCCATTAAGTAAAAGTAAGATTCTTGAGTGGCAGAAGTCATTGAGTACTTTGGGGAACAAATGGAAAACTTTTGTTGAAGGACATTCCAAGGCACTACTGGGCAGAATAAGCAAAAGTACATTTTAAGTGCTTACTCTGTTTTTGTGTAGAAGGAAGGAATTAGTTAAAAGGCATGTTAGCCCAGGTTGACTAGAGAAACAAATGCATAGACACTCATGTATATAAGAAAGAGCTTTGTATACAAGAGCAATCAAATACTGAGAAAACATCCCAATCCAGATCAAGTACATAAGTCCGATATTAGCCCATATGTCTGATACCAATCTATAAAATCCTCTTAAGACTCACACAACACATGTAATGATGCTGAGTGCAGGAAGATCACAGGCCAGTGGGTGGATAATTCTGTGGATCCAGTGGTGATGTAAGTATCTCGGCACTGGCAGGGGTCTCCATGTGGCTCCTCCGGCTCCAGGGCTCTAGCGTAGCTCCATGTGTCTTGTTATCAGGAACACCAGGCAGTCTTTGTGCCCCACCTCCAGCGAGCTATTTATCTCTGTAGCGCCTCCAAATAAGGTCATCAAGCAGCGGCCTGATTGACAGGCTAAACTCCATCCCTTCGCTCTTAAGAGTCTCAAATTGGCACCAGATTATGTAAATTCCACAGGCACCAAGAGATGCTGGGCTATCTTACTGCCTGGAAGGTGGTGTCTGCAGAAAACGTAGAGTGAGGCTACAAAGGGATAAGGGCCACAAAGTAAGTTTTTAAGAGAGTGGCTTTCATACTGTTTAAATACCAGATTATTTTTTTATGTTAAGCCTGAAATGATTTGCAATTATAGTCAGAAACTTCTGATACCAGTTGTTTTGATCTTATCACAATAGTATGACTGACCTCACTGATTGCTTTCTATATAGGCTAGAATTATACATTTGAATGTATAAATAAATTTTATTTAATTAAGATATATTTTACCTCTGTTTTATGTATCATGAATTTTATGGTCTGATTTAAGTTTTTAAAGGCTTTTGCTACCATGAGTTTGAAAACTCTTGTTAATAAGACTGATTGCAGGGAAATTAATGGTCACAGGGAAACCTAAGAGGGGTCCCACTAAATATGGTCAAGGGGGAGAAAAAACAATTTTGTTGGTAAGTTCCCTATATAGTAAATATTAAATAATTTTCTTTGTACAATTTCATTTTTAAACCATTTGAAATTATGTTTACAAACCTGAAAAATAACAGCAACATCATCGTGCAGATGAATAATAATAAAACACAACTATTATATATGTCAGTCATTGGGGTGAAGAATGTCAAGAAAAGAGGCACCTGCTTACCTTCAGTTCCATTTATCCCTACTCAGCCAAATATTACCAGGCTTTCCTGAGATAAATCTATTTGACCAAACAATACATCTTAATTTTCATATTATCAATGGGAAAAAATCTCATTTAGTTTGATCGGGTATTTGTGCAAGAAGTATCTTAACTTGTTGCTAACGTGTTTTTGTTGGTTTAGTTGAGCATTTTTGGTGAGCTGTTAGCCAAAGTTTAGGTGCTAGTTTCAGTTCATGGGAGCCCTCCTGGCATAGTGGCCTACACATTGGCCTGCCCACCACAAGGTCCTTTTTTGGAAACTGTCAGCTGCTCTTCAGGAGAAATGTGAAACGTTCTATGCCTGTCGAGAGACAGTCTCAAAGCCCATTAGGGCAGTTCTACCCTGACCTGTAAGGTCTCTGTGAGTTGGAATCCATTGGATGGCAGTGAGCTAGAGGATTTTAAAAAAAATAATTTTTAGGGACTCATACAACTCCTATTACAATCCATACATACATCAATTGTGTAAAGCACATTTGTACATTCATTGCCCTCATCATTCTCAAAACATTTGCTCTCCACCGAAGCCCCTGGCATCAGGTCCTCATTTTTTCCCTTCCCTCCCCATTCCCCCCAACCTCATGAACCCTTGATAATTTATAAATGATAATTTTTTCATATCTTGCTCTGTCCCACATCTCCCTTCCCCCACTTTTCTGTTGTATGTCCCCCAGGGAGGAGGTCACATGTAGATCCTTGAAATAGGTTCCCCCTTTCCAACCCACCCTCCCTATGCCCTCCCAGTATCGCCACTCATACCACTCACTGGTCCTAAGGGGATCATCCGCCCTGGCTTCCCTGTGTTACCAGTTCCCATCTGTACCAGTGTACATCCTCTGGTCTAGTCAGACTTGCAAGGTAGAATTCGGATCATGACGGGGGGAGAAGCATTTAGGAACTAGAGGAAAGTTGTATTTTTCATCGTTGCTACATTTGCACCCTGGCTGTCTCATCTCCTCCCCAAGACCCTACTGTAAGGGGATGTCCAGTGACCTACATATGGGCTTTGGGTCTCCACTCCGCACTCCCCCGCTCATTCACTATGGTAAGATTTTTTTGTTCTGATGGTGCCTGATACCTGATCCCTTTGACACCTCGTGATCGCACAGGCTGGTGTGCTTCATCCATGTGGGCTTTGTTGCTTCTGAGCTAGATGGCCGCTTGTTTACCTTCAAGCCTTTAAGACCCCAGATGCTATATCTTTTGATAGCTGGGCACCATCAGCTTTCTTCACCACATTTGCTTATTCACCCATTTGTCTTCAGCGATCATATCATGGAGATGAGCATGCAATGTAATGACGTTTTGTTCTTTGGTGCCTGATAACTGATCCCTCCAACATCTCGTGGTCGCACAGGCTGGTGTGCTTCTTCCATGTGGGCTTTACTGCTTCTGAGCCAGATGGCCGCTTGTTTACCTTCAGGGCTTGAGGATTTTTGTTGTTGTTTGTTTGTTTGAGGTTTAGTTCTGAAAATCTAACAATTGTTTAAGGCAGAAGAAGGACTGAGAGGCAAATGATGGGAGGTTTGGGGACTGGATTAACTTTTTCTTAGCTATAGTACCTTAAAATAGGCAAATTAATGAAATTATGATGGTATACCTTTTTCAGCTCAACTGAACTCACTGCCATCCAGTTGATGTCAACCCATATTGACCCGACAGGACACAGCAGAACTGCTGAACTTTCAGGCTGAAGCCCAATGCATAACCGCCATGCCAGCATATATCACCAAAAGATTTCTCATTTTTATCTAGTATTAGAGTGCTCTTTTGTTGCTTCAGTTGGGTAATTATTGGACTGCTAACTTCAAGGTTCGTGGTTCAAACCCACCAACTTCCCTGCTATAGAAAGTTCAAGTTAACCTGTTCCTATAAAGAGTTTTAGCTTTGGAAACCCTTACATAGGGGTGCGTGAGTTGGAATCAATTGAATGGCAGTGGGCTACTCTGCAAAGTAAAAAAAAAAAAAGAGGAAAAATAAAGAAGGGGTTGGTGAAAGAAAGGAAGAAAAGGGGAGCATGAAAATCCACTGTTTGTAATCAATAACATTAGCCTAAATGATCATTCTTCAATTCAACTACAAGCTGAAGGTTATTGAATTCCCTTAACTATATTTTTTCATATAATAGTTAAAACTATACCTTTATTTTCACCAGTTTCTGCTTTTTTTCATGCTCAGAGTCTCAGATTGTTTTGTATAATTTAAATTTTTAAAAAGACTATTTGGAGAACAAATGTTTTGAGAATGTTGAGGGCAATGAATGTACACATGTGCTTTATACAATTGATGTATTTATGGATTGTGATAAGAGTTGTATGGGCCCCTAATAAAATGATTTTAGAAAACATTATTGCTTCAATTTTCAGCCAAATAATACACAGGCCTATAAAGAGAAGAGCCACCCACCTTAGAATAATCAACCATTTGAGATCAAAAGGCAACGTTTACCCAAGGACAAAGTTCAGAAGTTAGGAAAGGCAGGAAAATGGATCAGGAACCCTGGGGAGGAAGTGGATCTAGTGATGTTAAGCTGAGCAGACTGCAGTGAATTAGATGAACAAATGTGTACGGATTGTTGAATGTAAAACTAATGGTCTGCTAGGTATACCTTCACCCAATTCACAATAAAAAGGTTTTTAAAAAGCAGTGTTTTTGAAATTGGTCAAAATTAAACGTAAAAAATATCAGAAGTTTATCTGAGAAATGGAACTTTTCCTATAACTATTATTTTAATTATCAACATATTAAATTTGAGTTTTATTTTGGGTGATTATATTTTTAAGCTGTTTGAAAATGTGTTTTAAAAACCAAGTTGCTTTCCTATAGCAAATCTACTAGGAATAATTACAAATATAAAAATTTGTACTGTATTTTAATAATAGTTACTTAATCCTTTTTTAGCTGTTTGGATTTAGAGATGAATGAGGAAATGAGGGAGGATCCCTCATGACACAATGATTAAGTGCCCCTTTGCTTCCTTAAAAGTCAGAGGTTCAAACCCAAACCATCTGCTTACAGGAGCATGATGTGGCAGTCAGTCGCAAAGATTTTTGGCTTTGGAAACTCTCGAGGGAGGCTGTTCTCTATCTGACAGGTCTCTATGAGGTGGAGCACCTTGACAGCAATGGGTTGGGGGTTTGTGTCTGTTTTTGAGGAACTGAGGAAGTACCATTGCTGCCTCAGCATTATTTTGAAATCCTGTTTATATAGTTAACAGAGCTTGTATGAATCTGGCACCTTCCCAGGCATGAGGTATAAGAACAAAACTGTTAATTGCTTTTATTTATTTACCTAGTGATTAAAGTCTAATGTAAACCTTACATTCTAGTGAGATGTTAAAAGTAACAACCGCTGTGCCCTTATAACAAGTCCTTGTCCTCTGTGTGTTCTCTCTTGTTTGGACTCTGAAAAGGAGAATTAACCTAAGTATGATTAGCACACTAAAATTTTCTTGGGGAAAAACCCACAAATGATTAGAAAATATCATTAGGGTAATTTAGTAATTAAAGTAATTTTAAAGGATGTGCACATTGAAAGTTTTGTCCTTTTTTCCTTTTAAGAAAAAGACACAGCTGATAAAACCTTTCTTAGGACCACAGCATTGCAAAAATTAAAATTTCAAAATTATTGGGCATAATGGAGTAAAAGGAATGAGGAAAACATGGGGGAGTTCTATAAATTATTAAAATTAATCTGTATTTTTACTAAAAAGTGATTTGTTCCATCATTTGGGTTGGGGAGTTATGTGAAACTGCTGATATGCTAGGAAATGGCTGTCAAGAAATGATTTACCACTGACGGGTTTAAGTGGGGAGCAAATGTTTTGAGAATGATGAGGGCAATGAATGTACAAGTGTGCTTTATACAATTGATGTATGCATGGATTGTGATAAGAGTTGTATGAGCCCCTAATAAAATGATTTTTATGTGGAGAAAAAAATGAAATGACTTCCTTTCCTCCCCCTCCCCAAAACAAACAAACACAAAAAAACAAACCCAAACTCGCTGCTATTGAGTCAATTCTGACTCATGGCAACTCTACCCGTGCCCCTGTGAGTAGATATTTAAGGGAGCAGAAAGCTTCGTCTGTCTCTCTTGGAACTGCCGATTAGTTCAAACCCTTGACCTACGGTTAGCAGGGCTCCATAGTGGGTCTTAAGTAGATCTTCGAACCAAGCACATACTAGGTTCACAAACCACATGGAGAGAAATTCAGGTTGTGTACAATGCTACTGCCTGTCTCATAGCTGACTTGGTTTGATCGGGTTGTGCTGGCCACTTCTACCTCCCACAGAGGCTGTGTAAGCTATGTATCATTTCTGTAGGCATTTTCTTTTTGACAGGAATATGCCCTTAAAGATTGCTCTGTTTCCTAAGGCCCAAAGGTAAGCCTGGGTTTGTTTACTTTGTTTAGTGATCTGATTCTAGCATTCAGTTGAAGTCTCTTAGGTTGTGTGATATTAATTTTTATTAATATTCACAGGACACTTTCCAGTGGCTAGCTGTTAACAGGGATGACATGTGCATTAGGCTACAAAATCTCAGAAAATATCTATATCGAAGTTTGGCCCAACAGAATGAGGTTTCATTATCCCTGGCTCCTTTTCATGAAGTGAACTGTCAAGGGTTGGCGGAACTCTGGAGCCCTCTCCGAGGGCAAAGAACCAAAGATCATTTCTCTGGGCTGACCAGGGATCACTTGGTTCCTGTGCTTTCTTACCCACCTCCCTCTTTGAGAACCAGGCATCATCGCCTGAACATGGCATTTTTTACTCAGGCTGTATGCTAAATATTGCTTATTTGGAGGGTTCCATGCAATTGTTTTTTGTTAAGTTCATTTCCATTTTAAGATAGCTATTGTGACCTTTAAATGTTATATAAATAACTGGAGGGCATTACCTATTTCACTGATAAATTATTATGTGAAGGTTGTATATTGAGAGGTCACTGACTTAAAACTGATGAGACTGTAGAAACAGTTGATATAATTTGAAAACTATTGAAAATAATATCTTTAAGAATACAGTGGATTGTGAAAACCTTTTTCTCATTAGATCTACCTTGGAAAAGCATTTGAACTATATCAGTAGACATTCCTTCTCTGTGGTGTGGTTGACAAACAATTTACTGTAATGGGCACCCTACCAGCTGGCTTAAAACAGCAGCAGGCTTGTGATTTACAATAGGGTTGGGAAAATACCTGTCAATGCTCATTTCCTCTTTCAAACATGGAAGAAATTCATAGCTGTGTTAATTTATTAAGTACCTTATAATATCATTAGGGCTTGCATAATGTTTTAGTCAGCTGCTGTAAGTTATTATTGTTAGGTACCCTTGAGTAGGTTGTGACTCATACTGGCCTCAAGTACAACAGAACAAAATACACTGTTGCACCCATTGTGTCAGTCTATCTCTTTGTGTCTCCCTCTCTTTTGCTGATCCTCTACCAAGCTTGGGAGTCTTTCTCTAGGGTCTGCTTCCTCTTGATAACATGCCCAAAGTCTGTGAGAGAAAGTTTCCACCTGCTTCTAGGGGGCCATTCCGACTCTACTTTGTCCAGGACAAATCTGTTGGTTCTTCTGACAGTCCATGATATATTCAATATTCTTTGACAACACCTTGTTCAAATGCATTAACTTTTCTCCTGTCTTATTCATTGTCCAGTTTTCATGTGCATATTCATATGCATGCAGCACACCTTGGTTTGTGAAGTAACAGTTTTACTGTTTAACACCTGTTAACACTGTCTTTTTGTAGCACATTAGTCCAGTGCAGTGTGCTCTGTGATTTATTTAATGCTACTTCAATAGGTATTGATTATGGATCCTAAGTATAGTGAAGTCCCTGACTACATCAATCTTTTCTCCTTTATCGTGATTTTATTTATTGGTCCATTGTAAGGATATTTGTTCTCCTTACATTGAGGTATAATCTATACTGAAGGATGTGGTCTCTGATCTTCCTCTGTAAGTACTTCAAATCCTCTGCGTTCAGCCAGCAAGATTGTAGCATATGTGTATCACAATTCTCACGTTGTGTTGTTCCTTCTTCAGACAATCCACTTTCTCAGATTATCTACTTATTATACAGAATGAATAAGTATGGTAAAAGAATAAACCCTAGTGCACATCTTTCCTGGTTTTAAGCCAAGCAGTATCCCTGTGTTCTGTGTGAACAATTGCCTCTTCCTCTGCACAGATTCCATATGAGCGCAGTAAAGTATCTTGTAATTCCCATTCTTCTTCATATTATCCATAATTTATGGTCTACACAGTTGAGTGTTTTGTGTAGTCAGTGAAACATAGGTAAATATCTTTCAATCAAGATCCGTCCGACATCAGCCGTGACGTGCCCTAGTCAGCATGCTTTTCTTAATTGGCTTGGACTTCTGACAGTTTCCTGTTGGTGCAATGCTGCAACTATTTCTGAATCATCTTAAGTAAATTTTAACTGCGTGTGACATTAATGATACTGTGACAGGTTGCGTATTCTTTTCCATCACCTTTCTTGGAATTAGCCGCGTGTGGCCATCTTTCTAAGTGGGGTGGCCGTGTAGCTGCCGCCCAGGTTGCTTGGCACGGAAGCCTGAGAAAGTGTTGGTCACAGCGCTGCAGTCATTTGTTGCAGATCTCAGGTGGTATAAGTGACAGATAATAGGGTCTTGTTTTTCGTCTATGCCATCAGTACAACATGGATTTTTTTTCTTGCTTTGATACCATTGGTTCTTGATCATGTGCTACCTCTTGAAATGATTGCGTGTCAACCAATCTTTTCTCATACAGTTTTAAGAGATAAGGGAGAAATGTAAAGCCACTTGTCTTTTCAGGGCCTTTGCTTCAAATTTTAGGGGGGAAAAAATCGAAAAACCAAACTTGCTTCCATCCAGTCAATGCTGACTCATTGCATCCCCCTGCGGGTTTCTGTAACTGTTTAGGAGAGTAGAGAACCCGGTCTTTCTCCCTCTGAGTTGCCGGTGGTTTCCAGCTGCTGACCGTTTGGATCACAGCCCAGCACATAACCCCTACACCGTTAAAGCAAATTCAGATGGCATAATTGGGTCAGAAACTGAATGCTGATACTTAAGTGTACGTACTACAGGAAACATTCAACCCAGAGAGGCAGACTGAGTACAGATTTCAGAAAACCGTGTCTGCTAACAGAAGCAATCTGGGCTTTGCATTTTAGTAACATATATTTGGTAAGCTTTCGGCCATGTCATCAGGAGAGAGACCAGTCCCTGGGAGAGGACATTATGTAGGAGATGGTTGGACACAGTGGCTGAAACAGTGGGCTCGAGCCTAACAGCAAGTGTGAGGATAGTGCAGGCCCAATGAGTGTGGTCTTCTGTTGTACGTACGGTCTCTGTGTCAGAACCAACTTACTAGCTCCCGGCATTTCATGCCTGGAAGTTTCAGTGTCAGGTTGCACAAATTATCTTTATTCTTTTTGGTCTACTTTGGTTTAATTGTCTGTAGTGGCACTGTAGTTAAGTATTCTAGATTTTTAAAAGAGAAGGTACGTCGGCTTACTAGGCTGAAGTTCTTGGGTAATAAAAGTGTGTATATAATATAGCTCTTAGCAATCTTTAATTCTCTGTAGACTGAAAGGGATTTCCCTAAAGTCCATACCTTTTGATCGAATAGTTGGTAGAAATATCGTGTATTTAAGTGGGGTTTTCAGCTGAAGGAGACCTTTCCTTCATTGCAGTGTTTTAATCTTGTAAAAAAATTAGTTTAAGAATTGGTGCCCACTGGAGACACAGTATGGGTTGTATGACTGAGCTGACCCCACCACACAGAGGCAAAACACAGGGCGTGCAATGGAGCAGCTAGGTAAGCAGAGCAAGGAGGTCTTGAGGGAGTATAAAGGATGGACTTTGGGGTACCCCATGAAGACTCATCCGGAAAACACTCCTAGAGGGCAACAAACAGACCTTGAATTACCTGGCGGCCCTCAAGATTTGAAGGTACCACGGGAGTGGGTTGCACTGAGCCATTTGTACTGCTTTATAATTTAATTGTTCATTTCTTATATTATCTATCTATCTATCTGTATATAAATTAACAGTTCATTTCTTGTGTTATATATCTATCTTTAAAAATATATATATATAATTACCAGCAATCTGGTTTTACCTCTAGAGAACCCTGTCTAACACAATTATTAACAGGTTTTTTTCTTTTTCTTTTTTTTCCCCTTTCTTTTGTTTTTTTCTCTTCTTTCAAATTTTGTATGTCAGTGGCTTTTTTGTTGGTTAGCTTGTCGGTGTTGCTGCCATCTTCTCCATATTCTTATGTGCCACTTTGGTGCTGTCAAAGCCATCCACAATTTTATGCACATATTATTATATTTGCATATAAGAAAATAACGTGACCAGTGGTCCCAGAGGGACATGAGAGTGTGGGAGGTAGGGAAAGGGAGGAGGTGTTGTTGGCCAACCCAGGGACAAGGGAACAACGAGTGGTTCAAAACCAGTGGAGGGAGGACTAGTAGGGAGTGACCAAAGGCAAAGTAACTGTGACGAATTACTGAAACCAGAATGAAGGCTGAACATGGAAGTGGGACAGGAGGAAAGCGTAAGGAAATAGACGAAAGGAGTAGGAGGCAAAGGGCATACATAGAAGCCTAAATACAGACATGTACATATGTAAATATATTTATGATTATGGGGGAAATAAACCTATGTGCATATATTTATAGGTTTAGTAGTAGGGTATCAGGTGGACATTGGGCCTCCTTGTGCACATTCCCTTAATACAAGAGCACCTTGCTCAGCTAAACGGTCATTCCATGATACCCACCTTCCCGACATGATCGCTGAAGACAGACGTGTGCATAAGCAAACATGGTGAAGAAAGCTGATGGTACCCGGCTATCAAAATATATAGCATCTGGGATCTTAAAGGCTTGCAGTCAAACAAGTGGCCATCTAGCTCAGAAACAACAAAGCCCACAGAGAAGAAACACACAAGCCTATGTGAACACGAGGTTTTGAAGGGATCAGGTAGCAGACACCAAAGAACAAAAACCATCATTGTGTGATCACCTTCCCCACATAAATGCTGAATACAAATGTGTGCATAAGTAAGTGGTGAAGAAGGCTGATGGTGCCCGGCTATCGAGAGATATAGCATCTGGGGTCTTAAGGGCTTGAAAGTAAACAAGCGACCATCTAGCCCAGAAGCAACAAGGCCCACATGGAAGCAGCCCACCAACATGTGTGATCATGAAGAGGGTGGGGGATCATATCATGAATGAGAGAAGTGCATGATGGGGACCCAATGCCCATCTGTAGACAGCTGGACATCCCTTGCAGAGGGGTAGTGGGGAGGAGATGACTCACTCAGGGTTCAGTGTAGCAACAATGAAACTCAAAACCTTCCTCTAGTTCTTGAACACTTCCTCCCCCCCAACTATCATGATCCTAATTCTACCTTGCAGACCTGGTTAGACCAGAGGATACACAGTGATACAGATGGAAACTGGAAACACAGGGAATCAGGACAGATGAATCCTTCATGACCAGTGCTGAGAGTGGCAATACCAGGAGGGAAGGGGGGTCAAAAGGAGGAACCAATCACAAGGATCTGCATATAACCTCCTCCCTGAGGGATGGGCAGCAGAAAAGTGGGTGAAGGGAGACGCTGGGCAGTGTAAGATAAGATAAAACAATAACTTATAAATTATCAAGGGTTCATGAGGGAGGGGGAGGGGAAAAGGAAAATGAGCTGATTCCAGGAACCCAAGGGGAAAACAAGCTTTGAGAATGAGGAGGGCAAAGAATGTATAAGTGTGCTTTACACAATTGTTGTATGTGTGGATTGTGATAAGGATTGTTTGAGCCCCAATAAAAATGATTTTTAAAAAAGAATTGTTGCCCAGGTGTAGTGTGACTTGCATAAGGCATACATATTTCAGTGCAAGGTTTTTGGTGGCTTGCTTGCTTTTGTATAAGTAAGGGGGAAATGCGGATAACTAACTAGTTCTGGTTTGGGTTTTTTAAAAATCATACATTTCATTCCCTCAAAATGAGAAGGTTTTGAGCTTTAGTCTTATTTGGTTAGAGAATTGGAATAATTTATAATCATATAATTGTCAAATATATTTATTCACAATTATTCTTTACCCTAAATTGAGAACTACTTGCTATGTCTTTAGTTTTAAAACAGTTGGTATGTTATGAAGTAAATTTTAAAGTACTATTGTATTACATTTTTATATTTTATACAACTAATCTTATTGTAGTTAGGTGCTGTTTAGTCGTTTTAGTTTTTGCTAAGTGTACTTTGTGAACATCTCTAAAGAATGTTTTATTTTTGTGAAAACAACACGGGAACCACATATCATTTGCCATTTTGCCATTGGACAGAAATCAGCCATCCCTCCAAATGCCATACCCTTCTCCACCTATTCTGACACCAACCATTTTTTCCTTTGCACTCCATTTTCATGCTGGAGTCCGTAATTTATTGTGATGGCCATGCAGAACTCACAGTTTTGGGGTTGTTTGTTTGAAACAAGTTAACAGGTTATCACAAGTCAGGATCAGAAAACATTAAGGATGATATAGTCATTGGTCCACAGCAACACCTTTCCTCAGCCAGAGGCCAAGTCTCTCTCTATTCCTTAGCCTCGGCCTCATAGTCTCTGCTGCTCCTCCTCCTCGCCTCAGCCTCTGGTTTCAGCCTGGTTCCTTTGCTCTGTCCCATGGTCTCTGTGCTGCAGCCTCTTCAGAGATCTTCCGACATGCTCCACAGGGGCTCTCCTTCAGGGTGATTTCTCTCTGTCACCTTAGATACAGCTCATACACACAAAAAAAAGTGGCTTTGATGGAGCTGTGGTTTATTTCTTTCAGCCAACCGTATCCCCAAGGAAACAAAGGGTGATGACTTGGATCATACCCACACCCAACTTTAATCCTGCCATTAGCATAGCAGAGAGCTCCCTCCAAAATGGGATTCTAACCACAGTTGTAGAGGCTAGACATTTATAATATGTCACATAAGGAATTATATTTAGAAGGGCCATATTAATTGACTACATTTCAATATTATAGTTTTAAGTTAAATCGCTGGCACAAATTTCCTAAAGTAGACATGGGAAAGCACAATATTTAAATGCTAAGCACTGCATCACAGGACAGTGAGGTAGAGATTGCTGCATGGTGTTGTGTCCAGCCATCTCACTTTCGCTGCTGTCCGTTATCACCATCTTTAAATACCATCTGTCATTTACAGCCACAAGAGTGATTTAACAATTATGTTTGTGTTAATTTTTTTAATCGGAAGATTGTCCAATTTGTAAATTTTTAATTTAACAACTAAATTCTGTTTCCTGTATATTTTTAAAGGCCTCTTAGCCATTTGTCAAAATTAAAAAATATATATCTATACTTCACGGTGTTCACTTACTAAGTGGCTGAATTTTCTATTTTAATTTTCTGCCCGATCACATCCTTTCTTCTGAAGATGTCTCTGTATAGATTATAAAGGTTTGAAGACATAGACTACAACAGATTGACAAGCTTTGTCATTCGTGAAATGGCAGATAACAAGGAATGGTCAGCTTCTCGAGAAGAAAAGGGCAAAGGAAATAGTGGAAAAAATTATCCAGACAGCTTCTTTTTTAAAATATTTATTTTTAATCATTTTATTGGGGCTCATACAACTCCTATCACAATCCATACATGCATCAGTTGCATAAAGCACATTTGTACATCCATTCCCCTCATCATTCTCAAAACATTTGCTCTCCACTTAAAGCCCCTGGCATCAGCTCCTCATTTTTCCCCTCCCTCCCCACTCCTCCCTCCCTCAGGAGCCCTTGATAATTTATAAATTATTATAGAAAAGGAAACTTTTATAGTAGTATAGGTATGGAAGACTGCATTAGGAATCCATATTTCTCTCATATCACATTTGTCTGAGTTAAACTTAGATTCTCCAAAGGGGACATGGCAAAATAACAATTTTTAATTGGTAAGCCCTCTATCAGAAGAAATACAGATGAGTGTTATGTAACCTTTCTTGGTAGCTAGATACGTTTAGCCAGTTCCGACATGAAGCAACCCTGTGTGCAACGGAAGGCAGCCCAGCCTCTGGTATGCACCTAATGTATCAGTCTTGTCTCATTGAAGGTCTTCCTCTTTTCCATGGTTTCTCTTCTCTACCAAACATAATGGCCTTCTTCGGAAGCTGATCCCTCCTGATAGCGTGTCCAATGGATGCAAGGCCAAGCCTTGCTGTCTTTGCTTCTTAATGACTTTCTACTTTACTTTCTCTAAAGCAGATTGGTTTATTGTCTAGCAGTCCAAAGTATGTATATTCAGTATTCTTTGCCACACCATAATTCAAAGTACATCAACCCTTCAGTTTTCTTTATTCATTGTCCAACTCTTATATGCAATATGAGGTTTTTGAAAATTCCATGGCTTGGGTCAGGAGCATCATAATACTCAAATGGCATCCCTGCTCTCTACTTTAAAGAGGTCTTGTGCAGTTTTATTTGCACAGTGCATTATGTTGTTTGATTTCTTGATTGATGCTTCCATGGATATTGACTGTGTATCCAAGTAAAAATGAAATCCTTGACAACTATAGTATTTTTTCCATTTATCATGTTGTTTTATGTCCAGCTGTGTTAGTCCAGGTAGACTAGAGAAACAAATCCTGGGAGACTTATATGTGTATAAGAAAGAGCTTTATATGAAAGAGTAATTGTATATTAAGAAAACATTTCAGCCCAGATCAAGTCCATAAGTCTGACATTAGCCCATATGTCCAATACCAGTCTGTAAATTCCTCTTCAGACTCATGCAATATATGCATTAACACTGTCTTGTGGGTCCAGTGGTGGTGGAAGCATCTTAGTGCTGGCGTGGGTCTCCACGTGGCTCCTCCAGCTCCAAGGTTTTAGCTGTCATCAGCTTAACTCCATGTGTTTTGCCAATGGGAATGTCTCACAAGGAGTGAGAGGGTCCAGCCTCCAGTGAGCTATTTATCTCCTTAGCAGCTCCACATGAGGTCATCAAGCTGTGACCTGATTGACAGGCTGAACTCCACCCCTTCACTCTTAAGCCTCAAGTTGACAACAGATTATCTAACTACCACACCAGCTGTGAGAATTTTTGTTTTATGTTGAGGCATAATCCGTACAGAAGATTGGTACTTTGGGTCTTCATCAGTAGGTACATCAAGTCCTCTTCATTTTCAGCAAGCAAAATTGTGTCCTCTGCAAAACAGTCTTCCTCCAATCCTACTGTCAGCTCTTCTTCATATAGTCATAGTCCAGCTTCTCAGACTTTTTGTTCAGTATATAGATTAAATATCCCCTGGTTCTGTTTGAACAGATGCCGCATAAGTGTAATTTGGTGTTCTAGAATTTCCTTTTGCATTATTATCCCTTTTAATATATAATTCATAGAATCTAATGCTTTTATGTAGTCTTTAAAACACAGGTAAACATCTTTCTGCTGTTCCTGGCACTCATCCAAGATCCATCTGACATCAGCAAGTACTAGCCCCTGTTCCACATCCTCTTCTGAATCTGGCTCGAATTTCCTGTTGATGTTGCAACTGTCTTTAATTTATCTCCAGGAAAGTTTTACTTACATGTGACAGTTATATTGTTCGATAATTTCTGCGTTCTCTTGGATCACCTCTCTTTGGAATGGGTGCAAACATGGATCTCTTCCAGTCGGTTGGCCAGGTAAGCTGTCTTGCAGATTTGGGAGCAGTCACTAGTGAGTATTTCCAGCATGGTAGCCATCTGTTGCAATATTTCCGTTGGTTTTCCATCACTTCCTGGAGCATTGTTCTGTTTTTCATGAATGCCTTGAACTTCAGCTTCTTATGTTCTTGAATCATGCTACCTCCTGAAATGGTTAAGCATATGCCAGTCATTTTTTGTGTGGTGACTTTTGGTATTCCTTCCATGATTATTGTTGTTTTCAATCCTTTACTGACTTATTTTTACTTGGTGTGATGCTTTCAAGGTCTATTGCATATTGTGGTGTTTTTAATAGGTGACTTTAATAAGTATTTTAATAGTTTGATTGGCATATACTTCACATATCACACAATTTAATCAGTCATTAAAAAGAGTTGTGCAATCATGACGAAAATCTATTTCAGAAAATGTTCTTTCCGTACTCATTATTGTTAGCTTACCATTTCCCTAAGCTACCCTCCCATGCCCCTGAGTAATTATTAATCCAGTTACTATATCCATATATTTACCTTAATATAAAAACTCATATAAAAAAACACAGCAGTGACAATGGAGAAAAACCTCAATCATAAAGAAAGCAGAAAGTATTAAAAACTTAAAACAACTTTTGAATGGATCAAAAAGATCATATGACTAGATGTCACACTTTAATGTGATTGCAGTTGCCACACTCACCTTTACAATGTTCTCCCTGCTAATAGTAAGGCTGTTCACGTCCCTGGACATTGGTCAGAGAGGGGACTCACTGGGGGCTTACTCCATGCGTGGACCTTGCAAGTGGATTTTGGGCTTCCACTGTCATCCCCAGCCTTCTACAAACTGAGTATTCAGAATCGAAGCTCTGATTACTGTTTCCTCCTACAGATTTGGGTGGCACAGGTTGGTGTGCACCTTCCATATGGGCTTAACACTAACCCTCATTCTTTGTGTAATTACTGTCCAGTTACTTAAGCATGTAATCTGTACAAATTAACAATTCATGTATTTCAATTTGAAAAGCTGGCCTACCCATGTACAATTTCTTTTTCCAACTACCCATGTACAATTTCTTTTTCCAACTACTCATGTACAATTTCTTTTTCCAACACTGTTTTAAATTCTATGCCATTGGCTAAATTAATGACACTATCAATAGGTTTACCTTATTTCTCAGGAGGATGATTTTAATGATCTCTATCACATAATAATAACGATGTCTCTAAAGTAGACCAGAGAGACATATGAATCATCAATATATGAGTGGATTTGGAACTTGAGCTTAATTCTAGGCCCCATCTAAGGACCATCGCTTGTTAGGACATGGCCCTACTCCATGGGCAGCCTCATGAAGAGGAAGAACCCTTCCTCAGTCTTCTGATGCTTGCTGTCTCAATCAATATTTTGCCCAGAGAAAAATTCAATGTCAATTCAAGGCTTGAATTTTCTCCAGTCCTTTCAGCTTTAGAAATGCCAAACCACTTCTTCTCCTTTGGGCTAATTGCAGGTCTTTATACATTTCATGATAATACTTGACTTTCTCATCTCAAGTTTCCCTTTGAAATCTTCCATTCAGATTTTACACTTAAATATTTCTTCTCTTTGCTCACGCTGTTCTGTATTCAAGAGAGAGTTTCAGAATCTCTTCATCCATTTGATCTTTTTTTTCCCCTTTCCTATCTTTAATGACCTTTTGCTTTCCGCATATCAGGTGCCATCCTCATTTGTCCTTGAGCTCATCTCTAAATTTAGGTGGGATGTATTCAGAATTATATTTTGACTTTCTCGACTTAGCTTAATTTTCTTCAGCGTCAGAATGAACTGGCATATCAGTAGTCTCTCTTCCATGGTCGGTCCCATGTTGTGACAAAGGATATGGAGCTTCTCTATCTGGTGAGTTCCGCATATAAAGAAAGTACCATTTATGTTACTGAAAAAAAAGAAGGTATTTCTACTGCATAGTTAATTGGTGAGCACAGGATTCCACCATGAGATTGCTAGCATCATGTCTATTATCAAGGCTACATTTTCCATCTAAGCTCTTTTTGCCCAACTTTTGCATTTGAGTCAATCTTGATTGCATATTTGATCTATTTTAGGATTCAGGGTTTATAAAAACCTATTTCTTCACCTTTTGCATCAGTGGTTAGTGAATAAACTTGAGTAACACTCATTCTGATTATTTTTCCTTGTCATTATATGAATGACTGTCATAATACTGATGACCTTGTACTATTGGGTAGATCTTGAAATGTTCACTCCCAACATAGCAGATCATAGGTCTGCCCTATACAAAATTACCAATACTAGTTCATGTCAACAGACTAATGCCTACGGTATTGATCTTTAGAAATTCCACTTAATTTTTTATAACAAATTTAAAATAGATTCATATTTCATATACTACACATTCTGGTTACTAATTTTTTCATATTTTGAGTCATACCATATCAGGAAATAAAGCTTTACTCCATTCATGTCTTTAAGTTAAGGTTGACTGTATTTTGATGAGGTGGCCTTTGCTCAGTTATATTGCCTCCCACTACTATATCACATTGTGTATTGCAGCTGTTCTGCAGGTTTCCACAGGCAGGATTTTGTTTTCCCAATAATACAAAGGGCTTTTTAAGTTTTCTGGGGAATTATATTTTCACAAACTTTTTGAAGTCCTCTTGTATGTTACCAGACCCTTCTCTTTAGTCTGGAGACGTGCTAAAAACTGTCTACCATGACTGACCCTACTGGTTTTTGAAGTGCTGCTGACCCAGATTCCACCATCACAGCAGCATGCAAGCCACCAAATGGCTTTCTTTAGTTGAGAAGTTTCATTAAGTTTTAGAAGGTATTCAACCTTGGTAGAAATTAATATTGCTAACTTAAAATTGCTCCAATTTATAAAGAGAAATAAAATAATCACAAAATGAGCATCTGGCATTTGCAATTCATTTCTGTATCATGTTGACTTATTTAATTGGTGCAATTTGTTGTATCTGTTGGAGCACAGCAGTGGAAATCATTAAATGTGGATTCTAGTCCTAACTCTGTCCCTGCAGGACCTCTCAGTGCCCAGTTTTCTAATCTCTAAATGGGGATGATAACACTTAACACTGTGTAGCTTTTACAAATTTATTAAGATAAATTGTGGAGAATACTTTTAAAGAGCTGAGTACAGATGCACATGAGGTAAGAGCACTGGGACATAAGAGTTAAGGCAGCAAACAATATGCTCTGATGTAATAGGGCATGGACTTTCCAGCCAGGATGCCTGCAGGAGGAATCTAGGTCTACTAATTGCTAACCATGGGATTTGGGGCCTCTTACTTAACCTCTCTGAGTCTGCATTTTCTTTGTCTACATACTGGCAGTAACAATATTACTTACCTCACATGGTCATGATGATGATTTAATGAAGAAAGTGAAATCTGACACCTTGCCTTTGCCCTTACTGCACAGCTTAGCTTATGGTACTGATCTAATTAATTGCCTTTGTTGTTTCATCTCTAGTTGTTTGCAATCAAGTATCTGAGTTAAAGAATCAAGGATGTTAGAACTAGAAAAATCCTAACCAAATTTTCAGGTCCAGCATTTGTCCCCTTATAAGGTAGCATATATAATGTGTGGGTCCTGTAAAAGGAAGCTGAGGTCCAGGGAAACGAAACTGGTTGTGGATGGGCTAACAGGACATCCAGAATCTTTCTAGTGGCATGTTCTCTGGTGGCACTAGAACATCATATCATCCCAAATATGAAAATGCAACATAGTTTATACCTTTACGGACCATGTTCTTGAATAGATTTGCAGCAAAGGTTAGTACCTATATACAAAGACTCTGTAAAACCAATATATATTTGTGGGAAGTCACCCACTCTCCCGCCCATGTCCATTCAACGAAACATGTACTTTTATATCACCAATATGAAGATTGTGTACTTCACAGTATTTAATTAAATCTGTTGCCTTTCACTCTTGCACTGCACCCAGTATCCTTGCTTGCTTCCATCATATTTGGCAGAACTCTCTCTTGCTATGTACTTAGTTTGTTTATATTTTTTGGTATTGTGAATAGTGCTTTATTGAGCATGGAGGTGCTTATATGTCTTTGTGTTCAAGCAGCTCTTGCTTTCCTAGGATATATGCACCAAGTTGAGGACTTTCAGGGTTATATGGTATTTATATTTCCAACATTTTAAGAAGACGCTCCAGATGGTTTTCCATGGTGGCCATGTCATTTTATAGTCCCATCAGCAGTGTAGGAGGGGTCCAATCTCTCCACACTCACCGGCATTTGTTGTTAAATGCTGGGGTGAGGTGGTTACTGTGGTAAGTGTCTTCTTTGGTGAAGTCCATGAGTTCACAAGTTTTTAACTGAGTGATTTTCCCTTTTCTTGTTGAGGTGTTAAAGATTTCTACAAATCTTGGATACAAGTCCCTTGTCCATTATATCACTCAATTTTTTTTCTATTCCGTGGGTTTTCTTTTTAACTCTTGGCAAAATCTTTGTATGGACAAATGCTTAATTTTTTAGGTGGTCCCAGTCATCAACTTTGTCTTCTGCTATTAGTACATTTTCATATATGTTTTATACATATGCCATGTATCATGACCCATAAGCTTGTCCTATTTTTTTCACTGACAGTATTCATAGTTCTAGGATTTACATTTGAGGTTTTGGTCCATATTGAGTTCAATTTTGAATATAGGGTGGGATTGGGTTTTTTACCCTGCAAATGAATATCCAGTTTTGCTAGTAGAACGTGTTAAAAAGAGACTGTCTCTTCCCTAATTAAGGGTTCTGGCCTTTTGCTAAAGCCAGCTGCCCGTAGATATTTGAATTCACTTTCCCTTGGGTCTCCCTGATTTCAACTCAAAATATTTGGAGCTCTCTTCACCTTGATTTTCTTTCTCTGTTTATAATGGGTTCCCTTACTGCCATGAAATTGTTGGATCTTAAAAAGTATGTATATCGTAAATGCTCACTGGCATGTCATAAAAATAGATTAACAACAACATCCTTTCCTCCCCCAAAAAGGAATAGAGAGCAGCGACAAAATACAGTGAAAATACTACTCAGCTGGAAATCTAAGAATGTAGCTTCTAGTTGTCATCATCACCTGAGTGACATTAGACAATGTCCCTATTAGCTTCAGTTCCCCGAAGTAGAGAAAATAACTGAGCCTACTCAGAGAAGTTGCCAAGATGGAAATAAACAAGACAATGCATATAGAGCATTTGGCATAGGCCTGACACATACTAAGTGGAAGTTATCAAAGGTTCGAGTAAGTCTTAGTATTAGAACGCTTAGGCAATTAAAAGGAAATACAGTCTTGGAAACATATTTCAGACCTTTTTTTCCCCCTGTAAAATACCTTCATGGCACCTTTGTGTTGCTCAGACTCTTTTAAATGTGGTTTTTCTGGATTCCTGTTGAACATCTGAAAGGTCAGTTCAGCATCTTGAATATGGCGTCAGTGAAATCGCTTGTGATGCAACAAACTTGGACAAATATCAAATGGATGTGACCCAGGACCTGGTGTGATGACAGACATCAGTTTCTCCTCTCTCCCTATGTTTTCTTTGTCACAAACTTTAATATCAAGTTCATAGTGGTAACATTTCATTTCAGTTCATAATATAAATTGAGGGCATTTGTATAAATCATCTGTTATAAATAATTCTGTATTAGGCCACACCATATTTAAAATAGACCTTACCCAATGATTCCATTTTAACCTTTTCAGGGTGAAATTATTTTATTCTTCTGAAACTATGTGTTTTTAGTAATGGAATAAAAAAGTTTATTTAGGCTCCTCTAGGTCCTTTGCATTTGTGAATTTTAGAGTCGGCTGCCAATTTTACACAGACAAGCCCCTGGGACATGCTTGAAGTTGCACTGAATTTATAGATCAATTTGGAGAGAACAGACCATATTGAGTTTTTTCAATCCAGAAACATAATGTGTGTGTTTGTGTGTCTCCTTTGTTTTTTTAGCTCTTCAATTTCTTTCAGCATTGTTTTCTAATTTTCACTTAGAGCTCTTTTTTGCCATTTTTACTGTAACTACCTTATAAGTACTGGTTTATTACCACTTGTCAGTTTGTCATGGTGGCTTCTGTTGCTGGAAGCTGAAAGACTGGTGTTCACCTATCAGTCGTGACCCATAGCAAACAAGGTTCAGTGGAACTTCAGACAGAGAACAGACTAGGAAGGAGAAAGAGATAATTATGAATCACAGCAGAATATGATCACATATAGTGTGCTAATATGAACCCTTCAAGTTAGAAGGCACTCACATAATACTGAAGACAAGCTGACTCTTCAAAGAAGAGTGAACCTTTAGCTACTGGGACTTTTCATTTGTTGCTGGGGCATGATTTGAAATGAAAAGAACCTGCTGAACACATCCATGGATAATTAGCTTGTAGAATATAAGAAGCATGAATTGAGGAGCCTGAAATTGTCACAAATGAAATAGAGCCTATAAAGATGGGTTTGGGCCATTCTGAGTTTGACAATCATATGGTTTTCTATGCTGAAGATGACATTACAAGAAGAATGGTTTCACATTCATTGACTTGACAAAAAGAACATTTCAAGATTCATCCTGATGCACCGTGCTGTGTGTGATAGAATAATATTTGTACATTTACAAGAAAATCTAGTTAAAACAAGGATTATTCAAATTTATGTTCCCACTAAAGCTTGTAGTGAACAAATTGAAGGACTTCAGCTTCAGTCTAAAATTGCTCAAACATAGAATCAAGATGCATGGATCATTCTTGCTGATTTGAATGTGAATGTTGGAAGCAGATAAAGGATCAGTAGTGAGAAATGCAACCTTGGTTACAGACATGAGGCTGAAAATCACATGATAGAATTTTCCAAGACTAACAAATTATTCAATACAAATACAGTACCCTTTTTTCAGCAACATTAAGGGTGACTCTACACATGGACCTCACCAGATGGAATACACGGGTCAAATTGAACACATCTTTGGGAATATATGGAACGCTCAAAACCATCCATCAAAACAAGGCCAGGGGCCAACTGTAGAGCAGATCCTCGATTACTCATATACAAATTCAGGTTGAAACAAGAAAGTTGAAACTGCACATGTAAAACTTGACTTAAACCTATTTTTTATATGATGCCTCTATCTTCAATGTCTAGAACCATGCAATAAGTGGAATAAAAGGCCCTATCTAATCTCCTGTAGCTTCCCTGTTGCCAAGAGGCAAGAGTCAGGCATGCCTCCATGTCCCATCCTTCTCCACCTTCTCTGGTACCCGCCATTCCTCCCACTGCACTCTACTGTGCTGGGTTTGATAAATCATTGAAGTGGCCACACAAAACTCAGACTGTACTCTCAATTAGGGGGTTATTAGGGAAGTTAATAAGTTACCACAAATCTGGATCAGTAAACAGTGAGGATTTCAGTCACTGGTCCTCAGCCATGTGGTCCCTTGGCTTTGTCTCTGTGAGCCCGGCAACCTACCTGGCTCCACTTGGAGTCAGTCTCCTGGCATAGGTGCTGTTCCTCTGCCTCAGCCTTTCGTCCTGTTTTCATGGCCCCTTCGGGCAAGGAAGAGTCTCAAACTGACCTGCTCTTGACTCCTTTTCCTTGGTGGGGATCTCTCTACTTTCGCGTCTGAGATAGCTCTCTTACAGACTAGGTTCACAAGCAAAACGGACCGATAACTCTTCCGTGAGTGTTTCACATACCCTATTTACAAATAGTTTCTCCCAATCATTTTGTGGTAGTTACAGAGACAAGGACAGAAGAACTATGTTAAGAGATTTCACTTCACCACAAACGTGGAAACATTTTTCTTGATTTTTAATTATAACTTTACCCCCAATTTTGTGAACTTTTTGAACGCTTTGTCATATTAATTATGCTGCTTCTGAACTTCCTCATGGACACTTTAGCAGGAGACCAAAGTCTTGTACATCTGCTTTCCAGCTTGAAAATTGCAACAAAATATTGCTACAAAATCATGAAATATTTTATTCGACAGAAATATGCCCATGTGAACGGATTGTTTCTTAACATATCCACCATCTAGGACTATGCAGTTCTGAAGGTGATGTTTCCATCTCTCAAATGCTTCAGTGCTCTTTCATTTAAAACGCATCAGTATGGCAGTTTGTGCATCAACGGGCTCAAATTCTGTTCTGCCGTGTCCTTTGAGTTTTTTTAGTGTGGGTGGGGGGATAGTCCAGGGGTGCAGGATCAGGTCTGTAGGGTGGATAGAGTAAGATTTCACATTTTTTAATAGGACAACCCTTGCTTCCCTTGAGGAATGAGTAGGTGCATTGTTGTAATGGGAAACATTCCTGGATGTAACTGTCCTGGCCGTGTTTTTGACCAATGTGGTTTTAAGATTTTCTTAAAGTTGCTTTTTAATAGCCCTTGAGATAGCCCTATGTCCTTTGAGAAAATCTTTCAAGATTACTGCTTAGGAATCCCAAGATATAGTTGAGCTTTGCCTTCAATTTAACTGGGCCAGTGTGAGCCACTATTTTAATTGGAACCTTTTTTTGAAGGTACTTTAGTGAAGACAAGTGTATTATTGAAAGAGCTTTTCTGTAGTCATTCGTTTATCACAGAGACATGTTTAAACACATTTTAGATAGAGTAAACTTGTGATATTCTAGGGCCCTTGTAGAAATACTTTTTCATTCACCTTTACTGCTGGTATTCTCTGTTTTGGTCTTTATTCTTAGGTTCTCTAACACAGTGAGGGTGGTAGAGGCCTGGGAAGTGTTCCATTCTGTTGTATAGAGGGTCACTATCACTCAGCTATAAGTAGCAATGTAGAGAGGTTTATGTCTTTAAAAATAAGTTCAATTAGTCTCAACTTTTATAGGTTTCGAAGAGTGTTGCAAGAATAGAATATTTTTGAACCAACTAGTTTGTTTTTGGTTTGGTTAGATATGCCATCTTTAACCAAAGCTACATTTTGTTGGTGTTTTTATTTTCAAGGTCACATACCTTTCGGGGAAAAATGATAGGCCCCTCTGCAAGGGCTTCAATATCAGTATCAAGACCATCAGACTTGAAATATATTAAAAAGTAGATTTAAAATTTAAAGCCCATTGCCATCAATCAGTTACCACTCATAATGACCCTATAAGATAAAGAGTAGAACCACCTGCCACTAAAATTCCCAAGACCTGTAATCTTTAAGGAAGCCAGCCTCTCTGTCTTCCTCCTGGGAAACAACTGTGGCTGCAAGATGCCTGTCTTTTGGTTGGCAGCAGAGCGCTTAAACTCTGAACCATCCGTGTGATTCAGAATTAAAATTGGAGCTTACATAAATAAGTCCTCTAGGGATGAAGTGTTGAAATACTTAATATGTCAAGCATTGTTGCAATCAAGAGACCACAAACACCTCAGTATGAGAACTAGGCCTTGTTCCTCACTTGAAAGTTCATCAAGATTGTTTTATGCTGGGCAAATGCAGAGATGCCTGCTTTCCTGGGGACGGCGGTAGTGGGGGAGGCACAGTTTTACAACTTTTGTGCAATCTGTGTGCTTAGCAGATCGCCAGAGAAGCTGACTTACAGGAAGAAGAATGTTTCATCAAGATTAGAGGAAGGCTTATTAACAACCAACAAAATGTAGATGACACAACCTAGTTTGCTGAAAGTGCGGAGGACTTGTGAAGCACTTGCTGATGAAGATCAAGGATTACAATCTTTAGTATGGATTACAACTCACTAAAGAAGACCAAAATCCTCACAACTGGACCACTAGGTAACATCATGATAAATGGAGAAGGAATTATAAAGTTGTCAAGGATTTTGGTTTGCCTGGCTCCACAGTCA
Organism: Tenrec ecaudatus; assembly: GCF_050624435.1. Classification (NCBI taxonomy): domain Eukaryota; kingdom Metazoa; phylum Chordata; class Mammalia; order Afrosoricida; family Tenrecidae; genus Tenrec; species Tenrec ecaudatus. The sequence continues at coordinate 150,230,211 of NC_134531.1, read as the reverse complement.
ATGCTAATGAAGCAACAGTTCAAGAACTCAGAAGAGGAGGTGCATTAGGTAAATCTACTCAAGACCCCTGGAGAGTATTGAAAAGCAAAACTACAAGTAATTGGTGATGATTGAATAACTCTGGTATTTGAATTACCATATATACTTGTGTATAAGCCAAGGTTTTCACAGTTTTTGTGGTGAAATTAGGTGCCTCCACTGATATTCAGGTCACTTATACTTGAGTATATACAGTATCTGCCAATAAAACTGTTAAAAAGAAATAATGGAATTTCTCTTTCAACTTTTGATGAATCCCCCTCATATATTTAAAGAAATTTAAAGCAGTAACCTTAAAGTAAATCATGGACTACAAATAGATAACAAAATAAACTGGGAAAATATAGCTTAGTTCTTATGGTTTCAGTAACCAGTTTTCCTAGCTGTGGGGTGGGGGGGGGGATCATACTTAGATTGCCTTTACTTAATATTCTCTTGAAATAGGTGAAAAATGGGACATTAAGACGTAACCACTCTCCTGCACTTGATGCTACTAGCCAAGAGAGAAGCAAGTTGCTTCCTTTCTAAATGGGACCGTCTGACCCATCCATGACTACAGTCAGTTATTTCTGCAGCTCCCTGCGCTGCAGTAGCTGGAAAGTGTACGTTGATCGTGATCTCTCTTTTGTGAGGTTTCCTACTCCATCCACTTCTCATTTGTTCAGGTTTGAATGTATGGTACACTTTAGAAATCATGTGAACTTTTCCTGAATGTTATTTCACTCTCTTGAAGCACTTTGAAAAAGTGTATGTGTTCTTACAAGGGTGCTCCTCAGACACTATTTATTCGCTTTGGGGGACCAAAGTTCCTCTGATTGACTAAGGCAAACTTTTACTTACTGTTTCCATTGTAATTTTGAAAGATTTTCTCTTGTTCTCTTGCTCTTTATACTTTTATAGAAGTTGGTAGAAGAGGGGGCTACTCCCCCAGAAAAATGGAAAAAAGTTCTGCTGGACAGAGCTTTCTTAATGTGTATTTTTCCCACTAGGCAGCTATCTAGCAACTCACCCTGAGTCAGTGCACCGAGTGGCTCACCTGGGATGGTTCTCTCTGGTCACAGTGAATTTTTTTTCGTAAAAAGTTTTGCTCATACCTCTTTTTTTGTGTGTGATGGTTGATTTAAAAGAATGGTGTGTGACTGAAATTTTGTTTTCTGCTTTGAAAAAATGCTGTAGAAACTGTTTGGATGTTGAACAGCTTACAAGGACAGCATTATGGGAAAAACACGTGTAAGAATGGTTTTCTGATTTCAAAAAAAGTGAATTTTTGATTAATGATGGATCTCATTCTGGATGCCTGTTAGCTTGCAGAACAGGCAAAAATGTTGATTCATGCATTTGGAGTTCGTTCCACCAGGTCCGACTATTAACCAAGCTTTCTATTCAGAGGCTTTGAAAAGATCGTGTCACAGTGTGTGACAAAAAAGGCTTGATTTGTGGTAGACAGGGGAGTGGTTTTGCCACCACGATAAGGCACCTGCTATCACAGCCATTTCAGTGCTTTAGTTTTTTGCCAAAAACCAGCATTGCCCTTTGTCCCATGTATCTTACTCACCTGAACAGCTGTATGACTTCTTTGTGTTTCCGTGAATGAAGAGGGACATGAAAAGAACAGATCTGACGATGTAGAGAGTGAAGAAGAAAATGGAGGTGCTGTCAGCCATTCAAACATGAGTTTGAAAAATGTTTCCAAGAATGGAATCCCAGATTTGACAAATGTATTAAATGTAATGGAGAGTACTTATAAGGTGATAAGGTTGTTTCAGGGAAAAAAAATAATTTAAATACATAGCTTTGAAAAAAATTACGTGGTTTTTGTTTTGTTTTTTTGTAGTTCCCCCACCTATAATTCTGATATCTCTAAACTCAGGTCCACCTAAAAGGTAATGCTCCAGTAGAGTGATATATGATGTTAATGTTCTGATATATGATGTTAATGTTCAGTTTTCAGTGTTAGAGATAATGTGGGAGAAACATTTATTAACAATAAACATTTAGCTTAGAATTGTCGAATATTTAAGTTACAAAATTAATGACTTGCCCTTACAATATCAAATTTATGATTTATGTTTTGGCAGGTGGTAGATGTTGAGTGTTCTGGTTTAAACTGTGGATGAAAATGTTTTCGTTGTTTGACTGGTTCTTTTCTCCTCCACACCACACCCCGCTAGGGGGAAATTTTTTGTTTTTGTATGTGATTAATAACTATTTTAAAGAGTAAATTTTGAAATGACTCTTTTGAAATAACAAGTCTAAAGTTACTTTGATGTTTAGAATTGACCTTGTTTTTGAAATTCTACTTCTATGTAGGCTTTGGTGCCTACATAGAAGTGTCAAATATGGTTTTTCAGAAAAGTTCTATATTATTGCACACAGAACTGTTTACATAAGAAATCTGTTTGAAACCTCAACCTAATGACTGATAGTCACATTCTTTTAGGGAAGAGATACGGTTTAGTAAAAGTAACAATATTTGTGATAATTTGATGAAAAGAAATTTTAACAAAGCATTTAACATTAATTGAGATAAATAAAAACATTAAAAAATACAATTACTATTATTGTATCATAAATCGCACTCTTAAAGTTAGGTTCCCATGGCAACACTGGTTACCAAGTACACTTTCCCCCAAAACACTGAATCCTTGAATTTTTTACATTTTAAGAGTAACTCCAAGGCTTAAAAATCATGTCACTCATTTCCTTTAAATTTTATTTGGCATTTCCACATGGTTTCTAAAATGTTAGCAGATGCTTTTTAAAAAGAAACACAACTTTTATTTAAAATGAATATTCCAAAATTAACTGGACTTTAAAACACAAGACCAAAGCTGGGTTGTTTTTTTAATTGCTGACTGTTGCAAAATTGAAACTATATCATAGTTTATGCTGACTTACCACTGTTATGAAATTATTGAAAATTGTATATGTGGGAAAATATAGTTAAGTCAAAGTACATATACATGATAGAGTATTTCTTTCAGAATATTTTGACAGATACTTAATTCTCATAATTTCATAAGGAGATACAGAGTACAAAAAGGAATACATTCTTTTTTAAAAAATAGTAAGCTCTTTATAACTGGAAAATGCAGGGTAAATGGATAGTTAATGGCTGTTTCTGAAAAGCACGAATTCTATGATAATAATTACCTTGACCATCCATTGACCTTGTTATTTTGTAAAATATGAGTTATAATACTGTTCTAATTTAATCTACCAGACTGCCAAAAATTTATTTTGGTATGTACAAGATTTTTTTAAACAATTAAATTGGAAACTTGCGTTCAATTTAAACTTTACCTCTTAAGAAACGTAAAACATAACTAGTTTCCTGAGTCTTACTTTCTGCTTTTGTAACACAGGATCAGTAATGGGTTAATGGGTGGAGACTGTAGCTTATATATGCCACATCCTTGGACTATGCCGTTCATTGCTCTCGGGTTGGACTTGCACTCATGACATTTCCATGCACAGTAGAAAGAAATGCTGTTTAATCCTGTGCTATTCTCACAATCAATTGCACATCAAACTCTTGTGATTTTTGTTGTTCAAAGTATATATGCATTCGTTTTTTCTTACACAATTCAGTGACACTGATTGCATTTTTCACATTGTATACCTGTTCTCACCCTCCTTTTCTGTGTTGCTCTTCCCACAAACTTACTGTTGACTGAGTTAACTGTCCAAACGGTCCAGTTGATACTGTCAGTTTGAGCCTGTATAGTTTTCAAAGGCGCATAATGCTCAAAGCAAAGCTGTTTGAGTAGCGAAGGCCAGACTGTGGTTGAGTGTCTTAGCACAACTGTTCCCTGGGTTTATCCAACCTCTATGGTGCCCCCCAAAATTGGGATACCATGAGAATTTGAAATTCATTTCTGTATTTTTCCATGTTTGGTCAGCATTGTACAATCAAATCTTTTATCAACGTGGTTGGTAATGGTAGCCAGACCCAATTCAGTTCTTTTGGTCTCATGGCAAAGGAGCAGTTGCTCATGAAGGCAGTTAGCCCACACAGTCTATTCCTTCTGTTACTGGCCCTCCTTATTCTCTGTTGATCCAGACAGACCCACTGCTGTGTCTTAGATGAAAATTCATGAGATTTCCATGGTTTTTTAGAAATTAGTGGCCAGGCCTTTCTTCTCTTTGGAAGCTCCACTGCACATGGTAGCTACAATGGTTTGGAATGTCAGTCAGTCCTATCATATGTTGTTGTCCTTGGGTGCTGTGGTGTTGATTCCAACTCAGAGTCAAACTGTGCTCAACAGAAGGAAACGGCGCCAACCCCTGCATCATTCTCAGAATCGTTATGTGGGAATGCGTTGATGCAGGCACTGTGTCAGTCCATCGCATTTCAGGGTCTGCCTCTTTGTCACTGCCCCTCCACTTTACCAAGCATGATGGCCTTCTCCAGAGACTGGTCTCTCCTGAGAACACGTACCAAAAATATATGAGATGAAGTCTCACCATCCTCACTTCTCAGGAACATTTTGGCTGTACTACTTCTAAGACATGTTGTGTGTTCTTCTGGCAGTCCATAGTACTTTGAAGAACCTTTGCCAACACCTTAATTCAAATGCAAAAACATCTTTGTTGTTTATCACTTAAAGAGCCTTTAAATGTGCCCAATGCAATATACTTAATTTCGACTGTTCCTTCCGTGAGCATTCATTGTGTGTAAATCCAGGCAAGATGAAGTGCTCACAACTTCAATATTTTCTCTGTTTATTGTGATATTACCTATTTGTCCAGTTGTGAGGATTTTTTCTTATTTTGACATTGCGATGTAATCTATACTGAAGGCTGCAATGCTTGATCTTCATCAACAAGTGCTTCAAGTAGTCCTAGCTTTCAGCAAGTAAGATTGGATCCTCTACATATCAAAGCCTTCCTTAGTTCTATGCTGAGGTCTTCATGTAGTCCAACATCTCAGAGTTTTTGCTCAGCATACAGGTTAAGTCAGCGTGGTAAGGGATATTACCCATAGGGACAGCATTCCTAATTTTAAACCATGATTATGGCCTTGTTGTATTTGAACAACTGCTATGTGGTCTATGTACAGGTTCTGCATGAGTACAATTAAGGGTTCTAAAATTGCCATTCTTCACATTATTGCTAATTTGTTACGAGCGACACTGTCAAATGCTTTTCAATCGTCAATAAAACACCAGTAACCATCTTTCCGGTATCCTCTGATTCCAAGCTCCAGCTGACATTAGCAATAATATCCACATCCAGGGTAAGTCTCTGGCAGCTCCCTGTCATTGTGCTGCTGCAAGCGTTGTTGAAAGAGCTTCTGCACAGTTTTATTTACTTGTGATGTGAGTACTGTTGTTCAGTAATTCCACATTTAGTGTAGTCACCCTTCCTTGGAATGGGGACACATTTGGATCTCAGTTGGTTGCCTAGGCAGCTGCCTTCCAAATTTCTGGGCATAGATGAGGGAATGCTTCCAGTGCTTGATCAGTTTCATTTGAAACATTTTAATTGATAGATATTCCATCAACCCCAAGATCCTTGTTTTTAGCTAATGCTTTCAGTACTGCTTGACCACCTTTAGTACCATTGATTCTTGATCATATTCTACCTTTTGATATGGTTGCATGTTGACTGGTTCTTTTTGTTTGGTACAGTGACTGTGCATTTCTCCCAGTTTCTTTTGATGCCTCTTGCTTTATCCATAGAATTATCCAATAATGGAACTTGAGGACTGACTTTTCTCTATTTTTCAGCTTGAGATATGCTAATCATGTTTTTCCTTTTGGGTTTCCTACCTCCAGGTTTTGCACATTTCATTAATATTTTATGTTGCTTTCTTAGGCTGCTCTTTGAAATTTTTTTATCCAGCTCTTTTACCTTTAAGAGCAGTTCTCAAAGTCTCTACTGCCATCCACTTTGATCTTTTCCTCACTTCATGTATTATGAGCTATCATTTCATAGCTCATCAGGTCTGTCATTAGTGTTCAATATTTCAAATCTGTTCTTGCAATAATAGTCAAAACCCGGGTGGTATTTAGCTCTTGTGGCTTATTTTCGTTTCTTCAGCTTCATTTTGAACCTGCATATGAGCATAGTCACTCAGTCTCCTTTTCCCTGTCTATAAACAAGGTTATAGTTCCAACTTTTGCAAACTGCCAGTAATGATCAGTGCATATTGATTACATGTTTGATCAATTTCAGATTGAAGGTATTGGTAGAATTCTTAAATTTCTTCATCACTAATTTTAGGGGTTGGTGTGTAAATTTGAGTAATAGTTGTATTAACTTTCTTGTATATGTGTAGCTTTTCTCTTACTACAGGCAACATTGAACTTCAAGATCCTGTAATGTCCTTTTTGTCAATGAAGGCAGTATCATTCCACGTGTACTTGTCACACTGGCTAGTAAACCACATGATTGCCTGATTCAAAATGGCCAATACCAGTCAATTTCAACTCAGCAATGGCTAGGATGTTGATCTTTATGTGTTCATTTCCAATGACTTTATTTTTACATTCCATGGCCTGAATTATTAGTGAATGCTTGCCCTTCATCTTATTTTGTGTTGTGCCTCATCAGCAAATCCAGGTCCCAAGAGCTTTACTCCTTCTACATTATGATCCACTGTGCTCTGAGGAGGCAGCTCTTCTCCAGTTGTATTTTGAGTTCCTTCCAACCTCAGTCGGCATCAGCTTGTTGGCAGTGAGTTTTTTAATTTTTGGTTTTCCAACCTCGGGGACTCATCTTCTGGCACTGTGTATTGACAGTTGTCCACAGCTGTTCATAAGGTTTTTAGTGGCTGATCATCAAAAGTGGGCAGTCTATTCTTTGTTTACAGTGTAGTTTTAGTCTGGAAGCTTCACTGAAACCTGCTTTCTGTGGATGACCCTACTGGTACTTAAAATGCCAGTTTCCAGTATCACAGCAATGTGCAGACCACCACAGTATGACAAAGAAGGGTAGAGGGGGTCTGTTATGGGACGGTAAAGATTCTACCACTGAATCACCAATGACCTCCCTTTTTAATTTCAGGCCACATCATAGCAAGTTAATTTTACTTAAATGTTCTGAACACTTAACAGCTTTACTAGAATTAAATGGAGACATTAACAATTGTTCATTTTTAAACAACACAAATACACTTTTCAGTTCGTTAGATACACCCAACTGGATACGTTGGAGCAATATATTTCAGAAAAACTAAATGCTTCCTTTAAAATGTTATGTGGTAAATACATTAGTCTGACATGCATTCATTTTATATATGTTGTTTTGTTACATTAACAAGACTCTAAAGAAGATAGGAAAGTGACATGGGTCCCAGAAGTTTAGCACTTGGAACCCGCTCAGTGGCTCTAGGGGGCAAATACCTGACTGTCCGTTCCTGTAAAAATTACAGCCTCAAAAACCAAATGGGGCAGTTCTACTGAGTCAAAAATTGACTGAAAAACACCTAACGGTAGTCAGTGATTTCTATTCCTTGGTGTCACCAAGGATAGTCGGAAGGAGGAAAAAAAACAGTATCTCAAGACTCCCTACGTGATGCTCATAATTCTTACAAAGTAATTATCAAGATGAATAGATATTAACCTGCATGTCCTTGTTAGACAGCACAGAGTTCGAATTCACATTGTGCCTTCTACTAAAGTGGCTTAGGGGCCTAATTTCTTTACTCTTACCTATAAAGTATCATAATGATTATTTGAAGTAACGTGTGTGTGTATATGTGTGTGTGTGTGTAAAGTACTTAGCTTTGAACCTTGGCATATATAACTAAAATTTTGTGGTTTCCGTGTGACAGAATTAATGTGAAGGGGCATTTCACTTCACCTCTAGAAAACCCTTTGGTTTTTTTTTTTGTTTTTGCTTTTGTTTTTTCATCTAAGGGGCTGTATTGCAGATGCCAACAAAGTAAATTTCACATCTGAAGGCTACTTATTATTTCTTCTCTTCTTCCTTCTCCAGGGACAGTTTTACCCCTTAGAATAGGGGAAAGACTTATTGTTTATCATCAAATATCACATACTTTATAAAAAAAACCTTAAATTGGCAAAAATAAAATAGATTCAAGAAGGTGGTTAAGTCAGCAACCACTATTACACAACTCAAGTACGGGGGCTTCTACTGGAACCCACGGCTATCTTCTGTAAAGCTGATTTTCTTCCTGTGATACAGAAATACAGTTTTAAAATATTCTTGCTCTCTGTAAGTTGGAATGAACTCTATGGTACCCAAGAACAATACCTTCTTACATCAGAGTTTCAGTGTTCATTATTATTTCATCTATGCATTTTATGCATGGTGAGTGAGGAGGTTTCTGTCGCCTCACAGTGCCAGAGGTTCACGAGACAGAGTGGTGGGACTCCCTGGCCAGTGTGCCTTCAGGCACTGAAATCGAGGAAGCTAGGTTTGGAGCAACTTCTTCTGAAGAAGGCTGCGGAACTGAATAGCTGAGGAGACAGACACTCCTAACTAGAACAACTGTATCCTGAGAAGTTCTGATCCTGAATTGTAAACTATTAATTTCCATAATAAGATGCATAATCATGTGGAAAGTTTGGAAATTCTGTGTGGCTAATGCAATAAATGGTCAAACCCAGCACCAAGAGAGAGAGCGTTATGGGAGGGACCAAAGAAGAATAAATGCCTTTGAATTAACGGTGCTGGCACAGAATATTGAAAATACTATGGACTTCCAAAAGAACAAACAAATCTGCCTCAAGAAGTACAGCCAGGATGCTCCTTAGAGGCAAGGGTGGGGGAAGACTTTTCTCATGTACTTTGGACATATTTTCAGGAGAGTCAGATCCCTACAGAAGGATAAATCATGGATGGCAAAGTAGAGGGCAGAGAGAAAGAGGAAGTCCCGCAACAAGATGGATGGACACAGTGGCTGCAGAGATGGGCTGCAACGTAACAGTTGTGAGGATGGCGCAGAAATGGCAGTGTTTCATGCTGTTGTACCTAAGGGCACTCTGAGTCAGGACCCACCTGTTGGCACCCAGCAACAATGATGGGAGGAATTGTTGGTGTCAGAAGCAGGTGTTGGTGTGTTTGACCTCTGGCCTCGGGCTGATGTTGAATTTGATTCTCCTTCCCTCATGTGAAGTCAGAGGATGTCTGTCGGGAATTCCTTCTCCCTTCCTCCGCACCCACCCCGACCAATGGCATTCTTAAATACTTCACCAGGTGTGTGATTAATTTTCTTTTTTAAGCCATTTTATTGGGGGCTCATACAACTCATCAAAATCCATCCATCCATCCATCCATCCATTGTGTCAAGCACATTTGTACATTTGTTATCATCATTCTCAAAACATTTGCTTTCTACTCGAGCCCTTGGTACCAGCTCCTCAATTTTCCTCTCCCCACTCCGTGAGTCCTTGATAATTTATAAATTATTATTTTGTCATGTCTTACACTGTCCGATGTCTCCCATCACCAACTTTTCTGTTGTCCATCCCCCAGAGAGGAGGTTATATGTAGATCCTTGTAATCACTCCCCCCTTTCTTCCCCACCTTCCCAGTCTGGCTACTCGCACCACTGGTCCTGAAGGGATCACCTGTCCTGGAGTCCTTGTGTTTCCAGTTCCTATCTGTACCACTGTACATCCTCTGGTCTAGCCAGATTTGTACGGTAGAATTGGGATCATGATAGTGGAGGGTGGGGGAGGAAGCATTTAGGAACTAGAGGAAAGTTGTATGTTTCATCGTTGCTACACTGCACCCTGACTGGCTTATTTCCTTTTTTGGCCTTTGCTCCTTTTTTGGCCTTTCTTGTCAGAAAATTAGGGTAACTTTTATACATAGCCTTCCTTTCTTTTATCTTCAATAGGAAACACTCAGGAATGACTTGATGACACACTCTCCATTCTGACTGAGAAACAACATTCAAGTGTTCACCTAGAACGAGGCATTTTGTTCCTATGACTCTTCACATAGCATAGGCACCTTAGTCCCTTCGTAAAGAGCCTCAGCACCTTCAGCATGCTGGGCCCAGCTGCAGGCACACCATGAGCAATCACTAGCTACCCCAGAGGAGGATGCCTTCAGACCAGGCCATCCAGCTTTCCCACCAGAGTGGTACAATGTGCACTGGTTATTATGTGCTTTTGATTTCTTTCTGCCATGTATCCTTTATTAAAATGCCAATTCCTTATGGTTTGGGGGTTCCAACCATTTCGTTGTTTCCTTTTACCAACATCATAGGGTCACATCTGCAGTTGAATATCATTTTACATTCATTTATTTTGCCCAGTGGCATTCATTGTAAGTCGTTACTGTGAGTGTGACAGAAGTGATCCCACTGATAACTGTGCTACACCTGCCAACACTCCGTGTTCCCACTTTTTGTCTGGCCCAGAAAACCTGCCTTAGAGAGGATACCAGACGCTTAGCTACGGTTCTATCCGTCTATATGGTCAATTATTTTTAACTTCCCTTGTGTCATTTCTGGGCGCCCAGTGTGTTTGGCTACAGCCTCTGAAGCCAACAGTGCAGTTCTCCTCGGTTGGGTGGGGTGGCTGTGAGTTCGAGTTTACTTGATGGTAGTGTTCTGTGGTGGTTTTTGTTTGTTTCTTTCTTTCTGTCATCTGTATATAACTCACAGTTGAGTGGCCTGAATATATTTTTGTATTTTTCATCATAAGTGAGAATTTGTGAATACTGACTTTAAGTTTTAAACTTGACCCTACTTTGTGCTTACTTAGTAATAGCTATATACTGCTTTTTATAAAATCATCTGTTATCTGGACGTGAAGGTAATTTTTAGTGATGATGTATGTGTTAAATGCAGGAACCGTGTGCAAGACTTTCTGTAGCGTGCCTTATTTTCACAGTGCACACACGCGGGTTGCCCTTCCTAGTTACTAGTGAGAAGAATGACGTGCAGTGTGGGTAGGTGCTAAGTGGGATAGCCGGGAACTGAAACAAGTCCGTTTGGCCATAGATGTGCTCCCTGACCTTCCACCTGCTTGTGCGACCTAAAAGTTGATGGGTGCTGAGTCTTTCTCCCAGCTCTGTGGAGTGCATATTTATGAAAGTGTTTTCAAGCTGTAAAACACTTCCAAGTGCTATTAAAGTTCAAAAAATGCACGCCTACAACACACATATATATACAATATACAAGGGAGTTTCGAAAGTTAATGGAAACTTTCTATTGTCTTTCAATTCCATTTTCCCACAAACTTTATGAAACCCCCTTTCATTACATTTATAGTTGAGGAAACATTGCAGAATTAATCTTTTAAATCTTTAACCATCATTCTCAGTTTCCATAATCTAAATATACAAACAACTGGTTGATGCCTAAATATAGATGTCAGGTGACAGAGATTGGCTGAGCAGGAATAGGAGCATCCTCAGAACAGAAGCCAGAGAAGTTTTTGCTTCCCCAACACATTGCTGTGTTTACTCACACCACGGCCTGCTTACTTCTCTGTAAAACTCATTCCCAGAGAAGCTCTTCTACTTTAGTCACAAGTTTCCATTAATCCAGGGCGGCTCATGCCAGACCTACAGCAGAGTCATTTCAGGTTATGATTATGAGCTTTCAATGTGCACTCAGTCCACTCTCCCAAACCTAGTGGGAAATCAGTGCCTGTGATACAAAATCATCCAGCACTTGTGTGTGTGTGAAGTGCTTGGGGAACCACATGAAGCCCCGTAGCCTATTCCTTGAATTAGGTGCTGATGATGTATTCCTGCTGACTAAGCTTCTTCGATTAGCCAAGGGTTGTAGGGAGTTGAAGGCAGTGTGACGGATGGAGAAGATTGAAAGTTGGCATGGGAAAACAGTTTTATGTCCGTTATCCAGTTATGTGTTTGTTTTCCTAACAGAAGAATACGGAAATTTAGGGGGAGCTTTTGAGTTTACTGGCCTCATTCACATTACCTGTTATCTCATGGAAACAGCAATTAAGAGATCAAAGGACACATTGCATTGCATACATCTGTGGCACATGACCTCTTTAGGGTGTTTCAAAGCCAGGATGTTACTTTGAGGGCTAGGGTGCACCTGACTCAAGCCCGTGACGTTTTCAGTCACCTCATATGCATGTGAACGTTGGACTTTGAGTAAGGAAATCCAAAGAAAACTCGATGCATTTGAAGAACAGTGTTGGCAGAGAATATTGAAAGTACCATACACTTCCGAAAGAACAAGCACAGCTGTCAAGAAGGAAGTCTAGCCAGAATGCTCCTTCTATAAGAAAGGGTATCTCATGTACTTGTCCAGACTTGTCTCATGTACTTGTCCTGGAGAAGGACAACATGCTTGGGGAAGTGGAGGGGCCGTGAAAAACTGGAAGACCTTCAGCAAGACAGATCAACACAGTGGCTGCAACAGGGGGCTCAAACATAAGAACACTGAGCGTGGTGCAGGGTTTCTTTGCGCCAGTGTGCAAAAAAGGTGGGCTCCTCTAACACTGTCAGTTGATTTTCTCAGTGTAAACATACATGTAATTGAACTTTTGTATTGTTGTTGGAAGAATAAGCAAAGTATGCAATAACTTATTCCTAAAGGCCATTTCTCTTAGGAAATAGGGAAAATTGAACACTAAAGAGAAAGTTCTCATACAAGTAATACAAAACACGCGTTAATATGTACTAATTGCTGTCAGTTCAATTCTGACTGACAAAGACCCTGTCGTCTTGACCCTATGAGAGTACAGCAGAACTGCCTCACAAGCTTTTTAAGCTGTAAATCTCACCAGAAACAAACTGGAACATTTCTCTCATGGAACGACTGGTAGGTTGAACTGCCAGCGTTTGGGTTAGCAGCCAGGTACTTAACCACAGTACCACCAAGAACTTCTTATTTTAATATGTAGAATTCCCCAAATCAACAAGCTGCTACCAGGAATATTTTTGAAAGTCTTTTTGAAAGCACATAACCAGTTTGATTATAAACGTAAGGTTAGAAATTCTTTTTTAGCTACACCCTTTTAATTCTTAAGTCAGCGTGTAAGATGGAAATTACTTTGGAATGTACATTAGAAACCATTGTACTGTTTATTTTTAGTAGTCGATTTTCCTCCAGCATTAAAAAGACTCCGTTTCTTAAGTTTATAAAGATTCCGTTCTGGAAGCAAATGTGGAAAACTATAAAGAATTGGTGAATATAGGTATAAGGTATATGTCCACTGTACAATTCCTACACCTTTTCTGAGAGGTTGAAACTGTTCCTAATAACAAATTAGGGAAAATAATATGTATCTTTGAGCACTAGTAAAACAAGCAGCACTCAACTTGGTGGGCAGATTGCACAATGAGAAATGAGATCCAGGGAGAGAAATAGATAGGCATCTTCCATCTTTGGTTCAGAAGCCTCATTGAGAGGAAGCAGAATAGTCCTTTCTGTTAAAAATCCAGGGCCGCCTTCAGTGTGAATGCAAGCGAGACAGGAAGGTTATTGAGTTAGTTAGTTTATTGTGCCAACCTGGCCAATAAACACGTGGGGTTAATTGAAGGGCAGAAGGATAAATGGCTCGGTGAGCCTCGCCTTTCGAGTTCTCTAGTCTCTTGCTTTGTGATGGTCACCTTGGCAGTTCCCTGCTTCAGCTTGCAAGGCTGACTTCCTGCAAGACATCCCCTAAAGAGAAGCCACGTGGACCTACCCTAATGCAGCCCTGGGTGCTGGAGCAACCGTGTGGGAGACCCCTGCCAGCCCTGAGATTCTTACACATTCACCGACTAGGCTTTCCTCCTGCAGTCGGCGTCATAGTGTGTTTTGTGAGATGAAGGAGGATTTTGTAGATTGGTGTCTGACATATGGGTTAATGTTGAACTTGAGGGCTTGGGCAGCACTGGGTTGGGGTGTTTTCTTGATGTGCACTTGACTTTTATATAAAACTCTCTTACACATGAGTTTCTGTGGATTTTTCTAAAGTACCCAGACTAACACAGTAATAGAAAAGTAATGATTCTTGATCAGTCTTTTCTAAATCAGTAAAATATTATTTCAGCTAGGCCAAACTCAAAAGGTTTTAGACTCTGCATTTATAAATATCTTGAAGTAAAAATTGATCCTTTAAGCAATTAAAGGGGTAGGAGACTTTTTTGGGGGCCTGATGGAAAGATTGTGGTGGCTACAAGACAAAATATGAATTTCTAAAGTGGTGGATGTTACTGTATGTAAATGACAGCTCAACAAAGGTAATGACAAAAATACTATTTTAAGCAAATAATCATTGCTAACTAACTTCAACCTCACTAGTCTCTTCAGTGGGACATTTTTTGAGTGTCCTCATTCTTGTATAAGAAAAAGGATCTAGCATTATTTCAATGAATTTAGATAGGATATTTTCATTTCTGCTGGTACTTGAAGCCAGAGGTTCATTGTGAACATGCTGACTGAAGCAAGAAGGTAAGACAACATCGTTTTTATGTTCCTTTGACATGTACTACAGTCACGGTTTTTCCTCCTTTAGCCCTGGAATGAGACCAGATGTGAGCTCTCCTCCATCCAGCTCCTCGACTGCGATGGGACCACCTCCCAAACTCTGCTTGGTGTGCTCGGACGAGGCTTCTGGATGTCACTATGGGGTCCTGACTTGTGGAAGCTGTAAAGTGTTCTTCAAAAGAGCAGTGGAAGGTAGTGTGTGTTTTGAAGAGTTTGCTTCTCCCTATGGCTGGTTCCTGTTTGTCAAAGTGGACATTGTGAGCGGTCTATATCCAAACCCATTGGGGCCAGAAATCTGTGAAATAGAGAAGAGAGTGATGCCAGGGTCCACACTAGAAAGGAGTGTAAAGAAAGAAAGGGGGAGGGGAGGGCATCCAAGCAGAGGGGAACACTATAAGAAAGTACTGTCCTATGATATTATGGTGTCATGTTCAGTATAACATCATGCTCACTGTCTTAGAATCATGGATTTAATGCTTATAGATTTCAAAGCCACCAACCTGGCAAAAATGAATGACAGTAACACTATGAAGGGAAAAAGGCATTGTTTCAGTAAATCTTTGTTTCCTGTTGAGCCAGGGTTCTATGCTAAATGGTATAAAGGAAAATTAAGACCTCATCTCTTGACGCTTCAATAGGTCATAATCGATTAAAGTGAAAGATGAATTGGTAAGTACAGTTAATAGTAAGGTACAAGGATTTAAATACAGAGGCATGTGTGATAAACTGAGGTCAGGAAAAATGTAAAAATGACTTCACTATATGAACAATATGTTAATATAAATTTATTAATTGGCATGATAGTTCATTCTGTTTACAGAGGCAATAGCATCATCTCCCTAATGAAAAAAAAATAATTTGTTCTGACACGAGTTTCTCCTCCAATATTACCATTGAATCCTCTTAGGAAAGCAAATTATGCAAGCCAGTTACTTGGAAGGATGTGTCCCGAGTGGGCTACCCAAACCTCTGTTTCATTAAATTTTTTAGACATAGAACCATCTCTTCATTGGCAATATGAGGATGGTTGTTTTTGGCTAGAGTTGATTAGTGTGTTCTTGAGTTAGATTTGTTCTCTTTCTTTTGTGGGGGTTACTTTGTAATACCTTCGTATACTATAAGATGGCCTATATTATCCCACCTAGGCCAGGTCTTGGACCAGTTCAGCATCTCTCACCTGTGGCTCGGAGCCTGTAACAAAATATCACATGCCCAAGGAAGGAGCCTTCGTCTTGCCTTTGTTTTATTTCATTCATCATATCCTTACCCATGTCTCCATGATATAAATATTCTATATTGTTGTATAGAATAAATAATAATGACAAATCAAACGTGGCATGCAGAGTGAAATGCTGCGGCCTTAAAAAGGAGGATAAATTTTTTTCCACTTTCATTTTAATTAGAAATAATTCAAAGTATTTAAAAGGAGAAATGCTAAATGATCTCTCCCAAGTGAACTACCACTGCATGCCACAGCCCTCTGTGTATAATTCCTGTTTCCAAACTAAATTTTTATAATTATATGTAAACTTTAATTGACTATTAGCCATATTCTTTCAGGAATGTTTCATCATTTAAGTTATTTCAGTAAATTATGATGGCTTGCCTAGTTATATAATTGTCTGTTTCCTCCTTTATTGGCAGATAAATTTTCCATTCATCAAGGCATACATTTTTTCGTGTCATTATTGTAATATCGTTTATCCCATGTCCTCTCTGTCTTCCCATTCTTCCTCCTCTCCTGAGCCTCCTGAATTTCCTCTGGACTAAATGCCGCCCTTGCCATCTGCAATAGTAGATCACTCTGCAGTCCAGATGGTATTTGTCCCTTTATAGGACTATTGTTTGACTGAAAGCTGAGTCATGGAGGTTAGTTGATTTCCAGACCTGACGAGCGACTAAAGATGTCCTCTTGTGCCTTCCACTAGTCTCTATCTAGCCAGGAAACCTGGTCTTTTTTATGATCTTTTTCCACGTTTTTCCCTCCCACTCCATCCAGGATCTACTAATGTGATGTGATCCCTTTTAGCGCAGTTGAGAGTAAGAGCCTCTAGGTACCACGAAGTACTTCTGGTCTCAGAGTCAAGGAGACTGATGTTCTTCAAAGGTATCTTTTCCAACGCTATAATCCCTTGATAGTCGAACTTATAGAAGTTCGGTTTTTTTCCTCAGACATTCTCATACAGCTTTTTGTTGGGAGAAGCTTATGTAATATGCATCATACATTTCAGCATTCCAGTTTTAACACCTGCTGTGGCTCTGTTAAGTCAGTGTTGGACTACTAACCGCAAGGTCAGTGGTTCAAACCCACCAGTCAATCCAAGGGAGAAAGATCAGCCTTCCTGCTCCCATAAAGATTTAAAATCTTGAATCTCTCTCTCTCTCTCTCTCTCTCTATATATATATATATATATATATATAGATAGTCACTGCGAGTTAGAATTGACTTGATGACAGTGGGTTTAGAAATTTAGGTTATTGCCCCAAATTAGCATAGGCTAACACATACGCAAACGTTTTATTATGTATTGTACAGACAGTCCAATGTATTCCAGAGTTATGATTATCTTCATCCGTCTGTTCCCTTCCCCCAAGTTTTTTACACAAACTGCTAGCCTTTGACTTAGGACCTCCCCTTCTTCATCCACCATTAAGACTTTTCTTACGTTCCCTTTGCATAAAAATGAATGTAATCGTTGTTGGATTGGAAATAGTAATATCTTTTCATTGACTTT
Organism: Tenrec ecaudatus; assembly: GCF_050624435.1. Lineage (NCBI taxonomy): Eukaryota > Metazoa > Chordata > Mammalia > Afrosoricida > Tenrecidae > Tenrec > Tenrec ecaudatus. Next base: position 150,213,057 of record NC_134531.1, on the reverse strand, counting down.
TTGAAGGTCCTTTGTATATCATTTAATTAATGACTTTGGGAGCATTTAAAAGACCCAAAATCGCTGCCATTGAGTTGATGCTGCCTCATACGGACCCTGTAGGACAGGGTAGAACTGTTCCTTTCAGTCCCAGACTGCTGAGGGGAGTAGAAGGCCTTGCCTTTATCCCTTGGAGCTGCTGGTGATTTCGATCTCAGGCCAGCTCATAAACACTCTGCCACTAGAGCCCTCCCTCTTTAAGCAGCTCTTTGGTGCTTCTGTGATCTTTACTGGAGAGACTAGGCAACTCAGGCTCCCTAAGAAGTACATCAGAAACCCAGATGAAAGTAGTCATGTGGGAATAAGCGAACAAATGCTAGGCACCCTCCTAAGAACCTCATACAGTCACCTCTATCTCTGGCAGAACCCTAGAAAAGGGAGGCGCCATTTTTCTAACTTTCCAAATAGAAACAGAGGCTCAAAGAAGTTAGTAAACATTACCAAGCTCGTACAGCTAGGAAATAGAGTTCATATCTATGCAAGGTCAGCTGTTCAAAACCACTAGCCACTCTGGGGAAAAAACAAGGCTTTCTACTTCCTTAACTTCTACAACCTGCAGAAGACACTAAAACAGTCTTTGAGAAAACTTGGCCATTTTCTGCTAACACTGTCATCATCATGTCCACACATTACAATCCTATGATTTCTTTTTTTATTTAAGCTTTTAAGAAGAAAATGTGTTATTCTGGGTAGACTAGAGAAACAAATCCAGAGACGACACTATGGGTGCAAGAGGGAATTTTATATCAAAGAGTAATTGTTTATTAAGAAAACATCCCAGCCCAGTCCGTAAGTCTGATACTGGACTGTGCCCAATATTAGTGCATAAATTCATCGTCATACTCACGCAACACATGCAGTGATGCTGAATACAGGAAGATCTTGTGGATCCAGTAGTAGAAGCATCTCCAGGGCTCAGGCTGCCAGCAGCATGGCTCCATGTGGCTTGTCCTCAGGAATGTGATTTAGAGAGAGTTTCCAGAATGCTCATGAAAAGGCCATGCTCACAATGAGAAATCAGGCTGTGACCTGACTGACAGGCTGGACTCCACCCCTTCATTCGTATTTATCAAGTTGACATGAAATTGTGTAACTACCACAGTAAGTAGAGAGAGAAAAATAACCTTTACAATGGTGTCAAATGGATATTGGCTAAAAGCGGAGAATACCAGAAAAAAATGTTTATTTTATGGATTATAACAAACTATGGACAACTTTGCAAAGAACCAGAATTCCAAAAAATTCACTGTGCTCGTGGGATCCCGTACATAGAGCAGGAAGCAGTTGTTCAAAGGAACGAGGGGTGACTGGGATTAAAATTGGAAAAGGTGAATGCCAGCATTCTATCCTTCAACCGTACTTACATGTGTGCTAAGCAGATATCCAAGAAGCTAAAGGATAGTATAAGATTTTAAGAAGATAGCCTGCACATGACAAAATCTTGTTGAAGGTGTAAAGAGCACACAGCATGTACTAATGATGATCAAAACCTATAGTCTGGATTACAAACCAACATAAAATAAAATCCTCCCCAGATAAAAGCTTGACCTTATCAAGGATTTCATTTTGTATCCATCTGTGCACATAGAAACAGCAATCACAAAATCAAATGACTTTAGTGCGCTGGGAAAGTCTGCACAAGACCTCTTAGAAATGCTAAAGAGCAAAGATGTCAAGACTGAGGTGCCCTTGACCCAAGTCATGATATTTTCAGTCACCTCAAATGCATGTAAAAACTAGACAATGAAAAAAAGGAAAACCAAAGCATTGACGCATTTGAATTACGGTTTTGGCAAAGAATAGTAAAAGTACCGTGGGCTGCCAGCAAAACAAACATCTGTCTTGGAAGAAGTCCAGCCAGAATGAATGCTCTGTGCAGGCATGGGGACATTTCATCTCTCTTACTTTGAGTACAGTATCAGGAGGAGTGTGGAGCCAGGAGCTCATGCTGACTACCCAGAGGATGAGCCAAAAAGAGGAAGGCCCTCAATGAGAAGTGTTGACACTGGATACAACAGTGGGCTCGGACCAACTAAACTGAGATTGGCACATGGCTGGGCAGCATTTTCTGGAGTCATTATGTGTCTAAACCAATTTGAATAAATTACCTAAAAAACGGGAAAAAACACTAGCTTAAAGCAACAGATTTTCACAGAGCTTCTGAGCTTAAGTACTCTGGGAGCAGTTTAGCTGGATAGTCCTGGTTTAGGGATGCTCATTCAGACTCCTAGGGCTGTATTCACCTCAAGGTTGCAGGATCTGCTTCTGAGCTCATTCACTTGGCTTTTGGCAGTCGGCTAGTTACTATACTTACAATAAGTAGGAAACCAGTATTATTTGCCAAAAATAAATGCAATGTACACAAAATGATGTTAAGAGATTCCACCTGGCCTGGAAGGCTCTTTACTTGTCATCTGCTCTCTACTCGTAAGCGAATTTACCATGGGTTCTCCAAACTGAGAATTGTCATTATCAGGAATGACTGTTAATGATAGATATCCATGTTTTGTGAAATAGACTTAAACCCAGCTTGCTACATCGAGTCAAGTCCAACTTTAACCTGCAAAGGTACAGTGCAGCTGATGGTGTCGCTCAGATACTTAGTTGTGCTCAAGACTTCTCTGGAATAAAGAAATCCATATTTCTTTATCACATTCCACTGGTTGAATGTAAATATAACATTGGAATGTTTTACGCAATAACTTTTTCAGTTGTCTGGCACCAATGTAGGAGTGTTCTACACATCTGTTGCCTCTACTTTCACTTTGTAGGGGATAGGAATATTAGGCTAGAGCTTCCGTTTCATGTCCAAGTTCAAATGCCTGGAAACTTACACAATACAGAAAGGAATCAAAACAGCTGGTGCAGATATTTGGCATAAGAGCGCAGCCCTGAAACAAAGCTGAATTGTAGTTCGTTTCTCAACGAGTGGCCCATCCCTCACAAAAAAATGAGCGTCAGACTATTAACCATCTTCCCAAAACTGGTCTTTAAAGAACTATGATTTACCGTAGTACAAAAAAGCAAATGTAGTTTGTTTTCCTCCAAGTCAAGCATTAGGTGTGCCAGGCAGAAAAAATACTTCTCTAAAGCCAGTCCATTTGAGCCAGTAAGTGGATAATTAAAATGTTCTATGATTATGATTCATTCTTGAAAGTGCCCTGTAGAATCTTGTGACATCCATCTCCCCTGGTGCAAGTTTCATGAGGGCTTAGTTATCTAGCTAGTGAATCCGTCCAAACATGCCAATCTCATGTAGGAGACTCCTCTTCATTTTTGACTAAGTAGATTGAAAGAAGGCTGAGTGTGTGGAAATTGGGGATAAGGGAGACTTTGGGTATATTCCTTCAATCTTATTGTCAGGAGAGAATTGCAGTGCTATCGTTACGCGCGAAAGGTCTTCAGGTGTATATGTGAGGTCAGAGAGCAATGCACGCAAACACTCATATCCTGAGAGCATATGGAATAAATGCCCTGTTTTGTTTTCAATTCTCTGTGTACGTTAGGGTAGTTTGCCAAGTCTGTGATTCACCTGACCACTCTCTGGCAACCTTAACATGCAAGATTAAATATTGCTGTTTACCTATCATTCAATTTAAAATTGGAAGGGGGAGGGTGGGTGGCACATTTTATTTGTGTATAAAGGTATAATGTTGAATTAAAGTTACTGTCCCTTGAGGAGTTCCACTGTATTTTTCAACTAGTTTCCTCTTCCCTTAGCCCTTTCTCAGTATCTTGTTAGAATCATAAGAAAGCATGACAACAGACATCCTCCGTAGCAGATGAAAGGTTAATCTGTCACTTTTGCTACTGAAGTTCTGTGCAGTCTCTCTGAGGAGTTAAAGGGAAAGGTCTAAGGAACTAGACTCTCCATCCACACTCACGAGCCTACTTTCTATGTGAAAAGCTCACACAGTGTGTTCTGGATTGCGAAACTAGTCCAAAGAAAGTGCTCCTCCTGAGGGGCAACGGCAAGAAGAGCACTAAGCTGGTGACGGTACTGCTGTGTCCTGATTGCACGTGGAATCCAACTTCTGAACCTTTACCATATAATGCACTTACCATTGTAAATTTGTAATTTATTGTACAGATCGGCAGACACTTTTTAGTTGCCCTCCCAACTTCCTCATGCAGGTATAACACCGTGCTTTCTGTAATCAATGTCTGCATTGCTTTTGAGGGCACACCCCCCAAATTAAAAAGGCCCACCTCCATTAGAGCATTCCTTGAGACCTGTGAAATTTTAATAGTGCTCTAATTTGTCATCTAGGACAGCACAATTATCTTTGTGCCGGAAGAAATGACTGCATCATTGACAAAATTCGAAGAAAGAACTGCCCAGCGTGTCGCTATCGAAAATGTCTTCAAGCTGGAATGAACCTGGAAGGTAATGAATGTAAACTGTTTGTCTCCCAGGATGTGTGCAGACGCTTGTGGTCATCAGTACTGTGTGTGTGTGCGTGTATGTGTGTGCGCCACACACACACACATCAGGGGACTTCAATGAGTTTGTGGAAAAAGGAGGAATGTTTTTATCACGAATATCTCATATTCTGCTTACCATATTTTATGCACATTCTGTGTTTGTTTGCCAGCCCTGCCCTTGGAAAGGGGTGTGTGTGCTGTACTAATTATTTTGTAAGCAGATGCATTGGCAAACGAAATGTATATATGTACGGTATTTAAATTTATTCACCAGCTCTTGTTAACATGCAATAAATTAACTATACCCAGACAGTATACTTAGAAAAGAAATTATGTAATAATGAAATTTATATAATTTAAGGTAATATTGTGTTATCAATTTTTATTCCCATCTAGGCTGGGAATGTCCTTGAATAAAATATGTAGCACATTGTATAATTAACATCATTTTACACTTTCCTCTGAAAAACTTGATAGTGGTGATCTAGTAACCTTGTGCTAGAAGTTGATAATATTAGCAGTTTTTCATTGATGTGACAGGCACTGAACATAAATCAGTGCCTATTTTCACAGAGTTCACCATGTAATGAAATTGTAAAGTCACTCACCAAAGGATATGATTTAAGCAGAATGGAGCCTTGGAGGACATAGGCTCCTCCGTCACCTAGCTCGCGGGAGATTCCCTGCGAGAAGCAGTGCTAGACTTTAAGTGTACAAACTGAGTAAGCCCCTAGGGGGGCAGAATAGGGTTTTCAAGACTGTAGCCATTTGGAAAAACATGGTCAGCCCTGTGCTTACCACTGCCTCCTAAGTAGGAATTAATTAAACTACATCAGTAATCTAGATAAGAGATGGTGATAACAGAAGAGGGACTAACCATTGGTACTTGCCAGTAATGCTTGTAGTTGCTTTCTGATTACAGATTAAGCTTAATTGAGATCTTTAAACAGATACTTCACTGAGCAGTGTTCTCCTAACCACAATATCATGGACTTGCTTAGTCAACAGAAATAATCAACAAAGTTATATTTCTGATAGACCATGCATCTTCCATTTCTTTTCCCTCTTACAAATCACTAGAAACCACTGTGGCGGCGGCCTATGCCTTTGCCTCACTAGGAAACCAGGCAATGTAATCTGTGCCATTGCAAGTCATGCATTTCGTTTAAAATCTGTTAGAATTTTTCCTAATTTTAGAATGCATGTAAGTCGATCTGAGCTGTGATTTCATAAAATACTGTTAAATCCAACTGAATTTTATACTTTTATAAGTTGTCGCGATATTAGAATTGTTTGGAAACCAGTACAACATGGGGTAGGTAGTCTTTGATGTCATTCTAGTACCCAAAGGGGTTATTTGGGGCCCTCAAATTAAAAACACCTTAGAGTAAATCCAGGATTTACTCTAAGTTTAACTTTAGAACTTTGTTTTACTGTGTAGTATAGTTTGTCATTTAATGATTAGGTATTAGATGGCATATTTCATGTAATTGATGATCTAATTAAACTTTGCGATTTTTATATAGATAGAATTAAAGGAAAATCTAAGTTTACAGGTGTTCTTGTTTGAGAGGTTTTTTTCTTTTCAGGTAGTTTTGATATGAGAGCATCATTTGCACCTTGCTTATCAACATAGTATTGTGTAAAAATGAAGGCTGACTACATCATTGCATAAGCCACTGAGAATCATGGCCCAGACACAGTCTTAGTCACCACAACCAGTATCACTGTCAACGTCGGCATTTATTACAGCCAGACATGTAACGTACTATATAAAGGTTGATAGTAGGTTCTTTTTACCATTGTCATAAATGCTGTAAAGGAGGAGTAGATGTGAATTTGTTATTTAGAGCAGGTATGTGTGTGTGCTAGACTTGGTTGGCAGACCATAATAGTTATGAAAAATACTAGAAGAAACAATATTTCATCTTTTTTATTTTAAATCTTAAGGCTTTTTCCCCTAAGCCAAGAAGTTTTATATGGTACCCTAGAGCAGAGGTTCTCAGCCTGTGGGTCACGTGAGTCATAACAGTAGCAAAATCACAGTTACGAAGTAGCAACGAAAATAGTTTTATGGTTGGGTCACCACAACATGAGGAACTGTATGAAAGGGTCACGGCATTAGGAAGGTTGAGAACCACTGCCTAGTGTAACTTTGCAGAAGCAATCCTAGAACCCCCGTTCTCTCCATAAATGCAACTTAGTGCTGCACAGGTTGTATCTTGATGTGGCCCCATACCAAGTCCATTTCAAGATGCATTTTAAGACTATGGTCTGCACTGCCCTGAAGTAGTACATGGCCTTTGAGTACCATTAAACTCATTGAAAGTTACCATAGATACTCGTGTATACGTTGAGTTTTTCAGCACATTTTTAATGCAGTTTTTGTGGTAAAATTAGGTACCTCGACTGATACTCAGGCTGAGTTATACTCGAGTATATATGGTACATGGTAATCATTCCAGAGTATACCCTTTATGCTTGGCATAAAAAGTCCTATGAAATACATTGTCAAGGTTGTTTATGGCATTATAAGATTTCTCACCTGTATGTAAACTGATTAAGATTTATGAAGGAGGATGTGGAGATGTCTTAGACTCATGGGCACCTCTGTAGAGACCTGTATTGACTGCTAATCTAGGACATGCTCCAGTAGGTCAAGAACTTAGGTACAGTAAAATTTGACTTTTTAGATAGAGTAAAAATAGTGATAGCATAAATAGTTCAATTACTAGTCCCTTGCTGATAGTATTTTGGAAATGTATTAGTACACTTCTTGCTCTAGTCTATACAGTTGAGTTCCCTAGTGCTTTATTAAAAACACCAGTTCTCTTATTTAGGATTATAGATAAGTAGTAAGATGGTAAACTGATTATATACTGAGTCACAGAAGGTGTGTGTGTTTTAATCCTCCAGCCTGTCATTTTCCTTTTGTATTTATTCTATATATTGTATATAAGAAAATTACATTCTAGACCATTTAAGGTTATGGTTGGGGTGTCTACTGTACTTTGTGTAGATGGTGACATTCATATTCTCTTCCTTTGTCAACAAGCTACATTCCTTGATGTGATATTATGGTTACAGAGAGATAACCTTTGGTTGCTTAAAGGGTTTCCTTACATATTGCACATTCTTTCTTTATAAAGTTTTACCACACCTACATGGAGTTGTAATATCAGATTTTAGAATATTCTAAAACCATATTATCCGATAAATTGAAGTAACGATAGTTCTTATACTTTGTGCCGTGAATTGTTAGGTGATTTAGTACTGCTATAAGAACGAATATCCTCATTTTGAAGAAGAGGAATCTAGAAACAAACTCCCTGGGAGATTTCAGTAACTTCCACAGGCACACAGCTGTCTTTACTGCAGCCGGGATTTAAACCTTACATGCTGCTTTCATATGTATGCTGTTTATGTGTGTACATCCTAGTCAGTCCGTCTAGCGTGATAAATTCTGCCACGACCCTTTTGCTTTGTTTTGTTTTGAAATGTTAACCTTTCACAATTTCTCGGTGCCACATTCAGCACAGTAAGCAGCAGACCCATTCTATTCAATGTAAACAATAAAGGTTTCATTGTTTCTAACGCGGGGTATTAAGATACCATTACTGATGCTTCAGTCTCTAATTATTTTTTTTAAGTTAATGAACACTTACTGACCCCTAAGGAGTCATGTTGGAAGGAAGAGGGGGCTTTATACTCCCAAAAAGAGTTATAGTCTCAGAAACTCACAAGGGCAGTTCTACCCTGTCCTCTAGGGTTTTGGAGTTAGGTACTCTACTCGATGGCAATGAGGCTTTTTTTAGCAGCCCTAATAACTTGGAAGGTCCCTTTCCTCTTTCGTACAAATTACATTCCTTTCCCATTCGTGGAGGTTAGGGTTTACCCTTTCTAAGAATCATGAAATCCTTATTTAGACACTAATGCAAATACTTCAAGAGAAGCATGTTCACTCAAAATATACAGAATTCATGTGATTTGGTTATAGTTTGTCACTTTATATATAAACTACTATAATGTAAATTACCCATAAGTCCTAGTTTAGTCAGAATCTTTGATAGTAAAGCAATTTGCTTACTATACCAATGACAACTTTCATTTTGGAATCCAAGTTAGCAAATTAATGTGTGAATAATCTACAGAAGTTATTTATTTAGATTGTTTTAGCATGTCATAAAAAGTATAACTATAATAAAGAGGTGGTTCATAAAAGTTCAAACTCACTGCCATTCTGACTCAGAGCGGCCCTGTAAGAATAGAACTGCCCGTGTAGCTTATAGATAAGGAAAATTAATATGAGTCTGGGTTTTTGTTGATCCTTTGCTTTAGGAGGAAAAAAATTATCCTTTTGCATGTCACTTTTTCAGTATTACCAAATAAAAATAAAACGTGTTTCCCTTTCAGCCTGAGTAGTTGCAGAATTAAAACTACTTCTTGATTAAATGGTATAGCCCAGATCTTCCATTACAGTCCACTTGTATTTGTTTTTTATTAATCCACAGCTCGCAAAACCAAGAAGAAAATAAAAGGACTTCAGCAGACCTCTACGGGAGTCCCGCAGGAAACTTCTGAAAACCCTCCTAACGAAACAATAGTTCCTACAGCATTGCCGCAACTCACCCCTACGCTGGTGTCTCTGTTGGAGGTCATCGAACCTGAAGTGTTATACTCGGGATATGATAGCTCTATGCCAGATACCACGTGGCGTATCATGACCACTCTCAACATGTTAGGTGGGCGGCAAGTGATTGCAGCAGTGAAGTGGGCAAAGGCGATACCAGGTAAAATGCAAAAAGCATGGTACACTTACATGTAAACTTTTGTGTTTCCTTGCCAGAATAACTCGCTGGGCTTTAGTACCCTATCGTATCTAGTTCTGGCAATCAACCTGGGGAAATTGGTTAATATGGAAATGTCGAAAAAACAACTCTCTGCCATTGAGGCAATTCTGACTCGTGGCCACCCTATAGAACAGGGTAGATCTGTCCCTTTGGGTTTCTGAGGCTGTAATCTTTACAGAAGCAGACAGCCCTATCTTTTTCCTATGGAGTGGCTGGTGGGATTGAACTGCTTACCATGTGGTTATACCATCCTAATGTGTCGAGTTATAGTGACTCATGGCTCTTTGAAAACAGAATTGCCTCCCTCAAACATCCAAATCCTTAAAGTTGTGAAAACAGTTTCTTAATTAAATGATTAATGGTGTAGCCCAGAAAAAAAGACGGGCACATGTTCCGGATAAGGGAGGCCATTAGCACAAGGTTGTGGGGACTCTATAGAAAAACCTTTACATCCTTTCCCACTTTCCAGGTTTTTACCAAGAAAATAGTAATTTCAGCACCAGAGTTACAGGACTTACTCAAAATTCCTTTTACACTAAAGACTAGGAAAATAAATTAAGAAATTAAAATACTAAGAATTAAATAAGTTTTTTAAAAATCTGGTTACTTGTAAATTTTTTAAAATAAGATAATTTAAGTAAAAGATTCCTTATTGGAACATGACATGGAGCAAAAGTCACGTCGGCTCAGAGTAAACCCTACTTTTCCAGAAAAAGAAACAGGGATTGGAATGCTTACATTCAGAAAGTGATTTCTATAATCCTTATTCAATTGTCAACATACTAGGAGATTTTAGAAATTTTATATTCATTGATTTTTCCAAACTTGGACTCTCAGCTCTCTACTACTCAGTTTTTGTTCTAGATAGGTAAAAGGTCACACCCTGCCTACCCCACCAAAACAAACCCACACACAAATAACTGGCCATACTATTCCCACCCATGAATTGAATACTGTTAAGAAGTACTGAGGGCTTAGGTTCTGAACTGCCCAGGTAACACTTCATTTCCTCAATTTGATATCCGGTCTTCTCGCTGATAACTAGGGTGTTTCCTCATATTTTTTTTCTTTTTTTTAATTCAGGGTTCAGGAATTTACACCTGGATGACCAAATGACTCTACTGCAGTACTCATGGATGTTTCTCATGGCCTTTGCTCTGGGATGGAGATCTTACAGACAATCAAGTTGTAGTGTGTTGTGCTTTGCCCCTGATCTGGTCATTAATGAGTAAGTCTTTTGCAAGTTATCTATTTCTAACCAGAAGATGTTTTCCTAATGGACTATATTGTGGTAATTCAGGACTTAATCAGTCCTACCAGGTATTTTGGAACTGGAGAGACTTGAAACAGAGTTGTGTGCATCACTTTTGGGCAGGCCCAGCGTAAAACAGAGCAAATGTGGATGTGCCAGTCTTACTCTCTATCCTAGGTATATATCTAAAAATGATTTTAAAACAGTGGTCGTTTCTGGGGTCCGTCTTGTCTATGGCATGTAACATAGACCCTTATTACATAGCCTGTTTCGGGAAGGACTATAACAGAACCCCTCTTGACCTCACCGGTACTGGGGATGATCACAAATAAGGATATCTAGGCGGAAAGAGTAGTAGATTTGGACCCAGAGACAAATGTAGCTCTGCATTGCAAAGCTTACTCAATTTTGATGACTTGGAAAGAATACCAATCCTGCCTTAGTGTTGGTAAAACAGAAATAACACAGGTGGGTGGCTTTAACAGACGAATATATTTCTTATTAGTTATGGAGGCTAGAACTCCCCAATTCAGGATGCCACCTCAGCAAGGTGTGTGGCACCTGTTTTGCCCATCTCTCATTTGTTCCTTTGATCTCAAAAGAAATCCCGTAAAACCCATAGTTCTGATTACATCACCTATCTGTCTTCGGTGCTTATTCGCCCTCAGCTTTCCAGAACTTGTCCTCGCCCTTTCTCTCTCTTGCTTACACACTCCTAGCTAAGGACCCTCACATCACCAAACCAATCAGTCTGCTCACGGTCTACTTGATAAGACCATCTAGGCTCCTAGTTTTTTGTTTGTTTTAGAATGTAAATAGAATTCATACACATGTACGTGATTTCAAGCAAAGTATAAAATGGGGATTTGTGTTTATGTAAAAAAGATAGCATCCAGAGCTTACAATGAAAAAAAATCATTGGACTAATAACCCCATTGTACTCTGCCTGCTGATCCATGGTATTTGCCACATAATTGATAGTTGGTTACTTACTAACTGCAAGGTCAGCAGTTTCAACCTATCGGCCACTCTGTGGGAGAAAGATGAGGCTTTTTTGCTCCTGTAAAGATGTATAGTCCAAACCCCTAAGGACAGTTGTGCTCAGTCGTATAGGATCACTACACGTCAGACGTGACTTGCTGGCAATCGCTTTGATATTTTGTTCATTTGTGAGTATTGGGAAACAACCTGGAATGTGTCCAAGGGGACAAGGAGGTTGAAATTTAACAGAATGATGATTGGAGGGCTGTCTGGAGGAAAGAGAACAGAAAACTTGAGAAAGAGAAGAGTACAGCCTAAAACGGAGCCGAGGAAAATATTCTCTGCTGGGCGTGTCAGGCTCTACAATGTGTGAAAGTTATTTGAGCTAAGTATGTAAATGATAGTTATTTGAGCTAAGTATGTAACTTCTTAGGAAGGAGTTGGCTCTCATTATTTTAAAACAAAGAGTAGAGCTGCGTCACAGGGTTTCCACGCTATAAATCTTTACAAAAGCAGACTGCGACATCATCTTCCCATGGAATGGCTGGTAGGTTTGGTCGGCCAGCCTTTTTGTGAGCACACCACCACCTATGCAGCAGGACAAATGGGAACTGCCTAAGGAACTACTTCTGATATCCCTTCTAGCAGGCTAGCTGCATAAAAATCGTGAAATACTGAGTTAATTATTATCAATGGAGAAACAACACCAACTTCATTTTACATTATTCATTGCAGTGAATTTGAGCATTCTTTCAAGAACATGGGGTAAATTCTTCCAAAGCCAATCCCACTTTTATTGAGTGGATTTCCACTCACAGTGAGCCTGTGGGGCAGAGAGGAACTGCCTGGGGTTGTTGGAAGAAGACTGCCACATCTTTCTTCAAAAAGTTTTCGGTGGGCTTGCACTGCTGACTTTATGGTTAGCAGCCACACACTTTACCCTCACACCACCAGAACTCCCAGTGAAATGTAATACAAGTACAGGGGTTCTTGGAAAATGCCTGTTCTGTGTGGATGTCAAAAAATTTGCACCAAAATATAACACATCAGGAGAGGATGTAGTTTGAGACTCGGTAGGCTAACAGTTTGAAAAGATCCCTTTTAGAACAACATGAACTCTGCTAATAGAAGGAAGAACAAACATTAAATTTGTGGTGAAACTTAAGAATGGTGAAATCATTGACGCTAGCAGTTTTCAGATAGAGAGAGAGGGATGGATAGATGGATGGATGAAAATGTGCAGCAGACCATCCACACCAGTTTGCCAAAAAACTTTGAATCTTGTGAAGTGGACCAGCAATAGCCAACACCTGTCAACTCATTCTATTTATACAATTGTGACTGAAAAATTTTAAAACCTTAAGCAAACTTTCTACTCATTGGCTTCTAAAACTGTTGCACCAAATTAGACAAAAGAGTTTTCGATGGAAATTCTTAATAAGTGAGATCAAGATCCTGAGACATCTCTTGGAATAATTACAACAGGAAATGAAGCATGACCCTCCCAGTATGTTAATGGCATACGTTTTTAGGGAGGGACAAACATCTGCTTTATTGTGAGAAGGTTTTGAGAAAGCCAAAGCTTCAGCAGAAATCTAGAGCCCTTCTCCACCACACAATGCGCCTACTCAGTCCTCTCAAACAATGGTAATTTGTCTTTAGTTTCGATGGGAAATCATTAGACATCAACTTTACAACTGATTTGACTCCTGCTTCCTAATTCTAAATAAAAAATACAAAATCTTGTAAGGCTCACTACCATCAAGTCCATCCAACTCATAATGACCTTAGAAGAATTGTCTCTGGCTGGTTTCCAGACTGTCTTTCTTTATGGGAGTGTAGAGCCTCAATCTGTCCCCCATTTCAGCCGCAGGTGGTGTGGAGCTGCTGACTTTGTAGTTAGCTGCCAGTGCAAAACTCACAGGGCTGCTTAAGAAAAAAAATCTTTAAAGGGCACATATTTTTCTCCAAATAGTAATCGGTAAATTCCCAGGATCCTCGATGTGTTAGTGACAGACTAGACTACATGGCTGGTATCATGCTTACAGAAGATGTCCTGACTTAGCCCTGGTGGCACTGCTGGGGAACCGTTGGGCGGCTAAACTGCGCGATCAGTAGTTCAAACCCACCAGCTAATCCGGGCGGGGGAGCTGGGAGATGAGACTGTCTGTTCCTAGACACACCTAAAACCTCAGAAGCCCTCTCTAGGGCCACTGTGAGTTGGACTCACTTTGCCGGCAGTGAATTTGAGATGCTCAGAAAGAAAAATTATCTTTTATCCATTTTCCACAAACCCTTCGAATTCCTTTCACAGATGAGACCCCTGCTAACATTCTTAATTTGGAAGACAAAGAAATAAGCAAAAAAAAATAGAGTATTTTAGGGCCATAATAGTTTTAACTAAAAAAGGAGGGGAAGAGGCGCTACTTTGTAAGCTGGTTGATTGTACAAGACCTCTCTAAGGAGCTTAGCACTAACTGCAACAAAGGAATGAGCCACGGGAAAGGGCGCAGCATTGCAGGTAGACGAACGCATACACAAGCTTGACCCAAGTCTGTCACAAATAGGAATTGAGAGAAACCACTGAAAAGAAGTAGACAGGTCAAGTCAAGCAGAATCCTGTAGTGCCTTGAGAGGGTTTCGATTTTATTCCAAGAGACTCCAGAGAGAGACACTGTGAAGGATGGATTAGGGGATAACAAATGCCACAGTCATAATAGATGTTTGTTACATGATACAAAGCAAACAAAGTTCCTGTCCTTGGGTTGCTTACATTCGAATGGAGGAAAACCCACCTAATAAAATAATTTCAGATTGATAGTTTCTTCTACTAGAGAGAGTTCTGCTTAAGGGAGGGTGGTTAATGGCTTCTTAGAAGATGTGCCACTGAGTTGAGACTTAAAGAAAAACGAGGCTCCACAGAAGCAACATGATAAATGCCTGTGAAATAGATTTACTGGAGTCCAGGACAGGGTTCTTTGTCAGCTTACAGCTAGAAGGCACTGCCACACACTTAGCCCCCCACCCCCACCCCTCTACTCAACCTTCCAGGTGGTAGTATCAGAGCAAGAGGTCACCTTGCCTATGAGAAAGGAGAGATCAAACTAGCCCATCACTATTTAGCAGGGTTTAAGTTGTTTGATTTAATTTAACTAGTAAACATGTGTACATTTTAAATCTGTATTATTTACACTTTCTAAAAAACAATATAAAGTCATCCAATTTGGATTAAAGTTGGAAACAGAGGTTTACATAAAACACCTACTTCTCTGTTTTAAAGTAATGTGACTTAGGCTTTTTTTAATGCGTGTTTCATTATTCCACTTCTTAGAACACTAACTATGCTAATACTTATTTTTAGTCATCAAGAGAGAACCAAAGAACAATTTGTCTTTTCAGTCATCTATCCACAGGACCACTCCTATCCTACCCCAGACCACAATTTTTTCTTTTCTTAAACATTTTATTAGGGGCTCATACAACTCTTATCACAATCCATACATATACATACATCAATTGTATAAAGCACATCTGTACATTCTTTTCCCTAATCATTTTCAAAGCATTTTTTCTCCACTTAAGCCCTTTGCATCAGGTCCTCTTTTTTTCCCCCGCTCCCCCCTCCCTCATGAGCCCTTGATAATTTATAAATTATTATTTTGTATATCTTGCCCTATCCGGCATCTCCCTTCACCCCCTTTTCTGTTGTCCGTCCCCCAGGGAGGAGGTCACATGTAGACCCTTGTAATCGGTTCCCCCTTTCCAACCCACTCACCCTCCACTCGCCCAGTATCGCCCCTCACACCCCTGGTCCTGAAGGGATTATCCGTCCTGGATTCCCTGTGCATCCAGGTGACTTAGGCTTCTTACTACAGCACTCAAATTTGGAGTTAGGTAACCACAGCATAACCTAATCGTCCTATATGCATATACAAAATAGAATGTAGATATTTTAGTTCAAAATCCTCATATTCCATTCTCATGAGATATTCTTAAAATTTTTGGTTAAAGAATTATTTTAACACCATTACAAAAGTGTTCAGTTTGGAGGAAACAAGTTGTTTGTAGGAAAGTAGTTTAGAGGCAACCTCCCTGTTTCTCGCTCCAGCGTTGTTGTGCGTTCACCCTGCTACGTGTTGGAATGGACTCGGTGGCAGGGTTGAGGTTTAGATGTGCCTCTCTTCTCCCTGTGATTTCCACGCTGCTCCGGCTTGTAAGACACAGGCCTGGCTTGTGAGAAAGGCTTCACTCACGTTCTGACCCTCTATGCACTCGCTATAAACTGTGTGGCGTGGTTGGCCTTGGGGCTGACTACTGTAAAGCAGTGTTCTCTTTGAAGACAAGTAGAATGATTAGTACTGTCTCAGTAACGTTTGCCTTGTTCAAGAAACTGAAAAAGATACTTCCTTGAAATGGAAAGCTTGATTTAAGAGATTAGAAAGGCATCCCTTCAGTGACACCAGATTTTAACTTTGAAGGGTGAAGCAAGGAGTATATATACGGTCATGGTGGATTTATTCGGTTATATGAAATACACCTTTTCAGTAGGAAAAGAGTAATTCAGTTGTTTATTTCTTTATATCTGTAAAATTCAAGATTACTTTTCTTGTCAGAAACTAAAAATATCTTGAAATGGGTTTTTTTTCCAAGCCCATTTTTGCCCTCATCCTCAAAACATTTGCTTTCGACTTGAACCCGTGGTATCAGCTCCTCATTTTCCCCTCCCTCCCTCCATCCATCCTCCCCACTGATAATTTATAAATCATTATTTCTCCTTGGCTTATACTGACCAGTGTCTCCGCTCACCCACTTTTCTGTTGACCATTCCCCAGGGAGGGGATTACATGTAGATTCTTGTCATCGGTTCCCCTTTTCTACCCCACCTTCCTGCCACTCTCAGCACTGGTCCTGAAGGGTTCATCTGTCCTGGATTCCCTGTGTTTCCGGTTCCTATCTGTGTACATCCTCCGGTCCAGCCGGATTTGTAAGGTACAATTGGGATGATAGGGGGGTGAGGAAGCATTTAAGAACTAGAGGAACGTGGCTATGCTGCAAAAGCCAAGATCCAGGCACAGTTTATCTTTTAGTATCATACATCAGATCTGTTTGGAAGTGGTAGATGTAATAATATCTGCTAAGAATCATAATCAAGAATTTATTCTTTTTTATTGAATCATCTTATTGGGGGCTTGTACAACTCTTATCACAATCCACACATACATCTATTGTGTGAAGCACTCCTGTACATTTGTTTCCCTCATCATTCTCAAAACATTTGCTTTCTACTTCAGCTCCTGGTATCCGCTCGTTTCCCCCTCCCTCGTGAACCCTTGATAATTTATAAATTATTATTTTGTCATATCTTACACCATCCAACCCCCCCCCTTCACCCGCTTCTCTTCTGTCTGTCCCCCAGGGAGGAGATTATATGAAGATCTTTGTAATCTGTTCCCCCTTCTCCCTCACCTTCCCTCCACCCTCCCGGTATCACCATTCTCACCACTGGTCCTGAGGGTTTCATCTGCCCTGGATTCCGTGTGTTTCCAGTTCCTATCTGTACCAGTGTACATCCTCCGGTCCAGCCAGATTTGTAAGGTAGAATTGGGATCATGATAGTGGTGGGGGAGGAAGCATTTAAGAACTAGAGGAAAGTTGTATGTTTCATTGTTGCTACACTGCATCCTGACTGGCCCATCTCCTCCCTGCGACCCCTCTGTAAGAGGATGTCCAGTTGTCTACAGATAATCTTTTTATTAAAGGTACCAAATCTCCAGTCATATATGTTTGTCAGAGACAGAGTTGGGATCTCTCATATTTCTAGTTCTGGTCCTTTGCATAGCTGTAAACAGGATTAACACGATTGTGTTTAAAAAGTAATGTTTTTTAAATGATAATTGAGTATTTAAACCTGTATTGTCTAATTAGGCTATTCAAATGGTACCATAAAACTGATTTAAATGAGCTAATGGCAATAAATGGAATAAATTCAAAATTATAAGTATTTTTCCAATGTAAAATTAGATTATTCAATAGTCTTTTTAGATGCTGTAAGCCCAGAGTCAAGTTTAAGGGAAATTTCCAAAAATCTGATTTTACTGACAATTAGCATTAACAGCAAGAAGTTTTATTTTTCTTTGTGAGGCCATAGTTTTGCAAAAGAAAACTATTTTCAAGATGTACTTTTCCGAGAACTGGCACTACTTCTGACTAACTGGAGCAATGGTATTTGTCTTTCACAGGCAGAGGATGTCTCTACCCTACATGCAGGACCAATGTAAACAAATGCTGTATGTTTCCTCTGAGTTGCAGAGACTTCAGGTGTCTTATGAAGAGTATCTCTGTATGAAAACCTTACTGCTTCTCTCTTCAGGTCGGTGGAACATGGCTTTATCGCTAAGTGGGTCAAAAACAGATAGGAAAGTCTAGAAACACTGGTCAGTTATACCAGGTCTACAGTTGATTTTTGCTAGTCAGGTGATTCCGATTTCCATAAATGTAAAATTTTAGTATGGTACAGTCAGCAGTACTAGGAGAGGGGACAAATCGAGATCCATTCATCTGTACAGAACACTTTCTGAAAAAGTTATAGGAGGAATGGATTAAAACCCACCTGAACACATGATTGCTTACTCTTTTCATGCTGTTATTGGGCAGTATTTCTAGTTATACAATGATAAGTGCTTGATTAATTACTGTTAACAAAAGTGTTCTATCTAGAAAACAGCAACAAGAGTGTATAAAACAAGGAATTTTATATCAGGTTACTGGCATAAAAACTTTAAGAGTCAAGTAATGTTTTTGCTAACTGAAAGTAATTTCACTAACTTGCGTCTGTGTTAATAAAACTGCATCAATTTTAACAACTTACAACCATTCGTATTAAGATTTCTTAGCAGATTAGTGTTTATAAAATAGAGTTGATAGCTAAATCTGGATTGTTCGATTTTAAGTCTTCATTCTGTCACGAACTATGGTTTCCCGCTAAGGGTTTCCTGGATGGCACAGTTGGTTGGAAGCGCTCTGTGGCTAGTGCACATGACTATATTTAACTCTTCTGAAGCACACTTACATCTTAATGATTGTGCACTATCTTTGCTTCACAAAAAAAGTTTTTGTGTAGATTAATAGTTTCATGAAGTATTACTAAATAATATTTTAATCAAGGAAAAATAATTTTTTGCAACAAAGTTAAAGATCCTAAATAATTGCTGCACTGTGCACCATTTTGGTGATGAATTAGAGTTCACATTCTGATCATGACTAGCACCATGAAAGTATCAGTTCAGTGCCAAGATATAGGATGCTAATGCCTTGTTTTTTAAAATAATGGTTTAAATATCAGGCTTACTGAACTTTCTATTTTTTATCAGAGCTAATTAGAAGTATATTGAATGTACCAAAAGTTCTCTCTAAAAGGAAGTAGAATCACAAAGATGAAATTACATAAGATATTCACAGTCAGTATGGGAAACAATTAGAATCCTGTTTTCAAATCTTCGGCATATATAAATTAGGAGAATTGGTGGCTTATATGGTAGTTTTATGTTAACTTTTTGAGAAATCATAAAATTGATACTTATCGCCAATGTTCTTAGCAGGCTTTATTCACAATAGCCAAAATGCCCATCAACATCTAAATAGATTTTTTTAAATGGTACATATATTCAAGGGAATTAATGAGATGAAGTTCTAATACATGCTACAACATGGGTAGACTTTGAAAACATTACAAATAAAAGAAGCTGGGCACAAAAGGGCAAATATATGGAATATCTACAATAGGCAAATCTATAGAATACACTTTAGATGTTACTAGGGACTGGAAGTGGGAAGTTAGGCATGAAAAAGTTTCTGGACATAAGTTATCAGTAATGGTTGACATTACAATATAATTAATGTCACAAAAGTATACCCCTAAAAATGGTTAGAATGGCAAATTTTGTTACATATATTCTTCCACAATATACCAAAAAGAAAACTTCCACTTCTGCCAAAATACTGAAATAGATACCCGAAGCTACATACACTGATAAGATTTGAAGAAAGAAAACTAAGCAACAACAGGAAACCAAAGAAAAGAACTACATGCTGAAGCCAACGTTCTTCCTGACAGTATTTGCATAATCTGGTAAACTAATATATTTAGTAAGTGAAAAGGCACAATTAGGAATATAAATGAAATTTAAAAAGCAGTGGATGGACTTAAAAAGTAGGTGAAATATTTGAATTCTTAGAAAAGTGGTTTAGTGCTATTTGAAATGAAACTTAGATTCAAATATATGTATTTAATATTGCTATGCTGAAAGTAAATGGAATAATCAGAAATGATTAATTAAAACCAGAGAAAGCATAAGGGAAGATTTTAAATGATTTTTTATAAATAACAAGAAATAGAAAAAATTACAAACAGTAGATATGAATCATCACTTTAAAAAGCCAGAGTGGCTATATTAGTGTGAATAGTCTAAATATACTAATTATAAGATTCAGCTATATATTTTCTATATGAAACCCGCTTAAAAGACAACTAGATTAAAATTTTCTAGCTTCTAATCAATGCTCATAGAAGCAGCAGTGAAGTCAAATGACATTGCTTTGGGCAACTGGGCTATAAAAGAACCTTTGAAAGGTGCCAAACAGCAAGGATGTCACCGAGCACTTACATGTCCCTAACCGGTGTTTTCACTTGCCTCATGGACATGTGAAAATTGGACAGTGAATTAGGAAGACTGAAGAATGGATGCATTTGAATTATGTTAGCTAAAAATATTTAAGTACATTGCTCTGCCAAAAGAACAAACATCTGTTGTAGGAAGTACCCCTAAAATGCCCCTTAAAAGCTAGAGTGGGAGACTGGGTCTAACGTACTTTGGACATGTTATCAGGAGAGATCAAACCCTGGAAAAGATTTTGGAATGCTTCATAAAGTAGAGGATTGGCGGAAAAGAGGATGACCCTGGACAAGATGGATTTAACAGTGGCTGCAGCAGTAGACTCCAACCTAACAATTTTAAGAATGGTGCAGGACTAGATTGTCTCCTGTTGTGTTTAGGGTTGCTATGAGTCAGGGCTCACGGCACCTGAAAGCAATAGATTAAAAGTGAGATGGAGAAAGATGTATCATGCCAACATTGTTTTAAAAGCAATAGTAGATGTATTTTAGACCACACAGAAAAATTTAAAGTTGGAGAAATTAGCAAGAATAAAGATGCACATTATATAATAGTCCTAAATATGCACCTAGTAACATCAAAATGTATGAGTCAAAAAGTGATAGATGTATACAAGCCAGTTACTAGAGATTATACCCTTTCACCCTCTCTTTCAGTAAGGATATGTTGAAGTGGACAGCACCATCAATCACCTGGATCTAATTACATTTGTAACATAGTCCATCCAGCAACAAGTATACATTCATCTCAAAGTCATCACGATAGCCCTTGTTCTAAGGCATAAAATGAACTTTAATGTAAAAGAACAGCAATCCAAGTGAGCATCCAGACCAGCCAGAGAGTTAGAACAATAACCCAAAATATCGGGCCTGTGTGCTATTTAAGAAATGTGTTAAATTTTTTGATACGTTGTACTATATAGTACAAGTAAGTCTTAGAGGAAACTTTATAGCACTGAGTGCATATATTAGGAAAGGTAAATACTAAAATCACTCTTAAATTCTGTAAGAATTGGGAAACGAATAAGACATAGCAGAAATTGATCAAATTGAAACCGGGAAATCAGTAGGCAAGATCAGTGAGTCCTTTTGTGTGTGTTCTGATGTCTAGTGAAGTTAGACTTTTACAGAAGGTTTCCCTACCAATAGTGCATTCAAAAGTTTTCATTCCTGTAATTCTGAGACTTAGTAAGATACAATTTCTTGCTAAAGTCAGCCCCATTTTGACGACTTTGTAGTGTGGCTGCTCACCAAAACCAGTTTTCTCACCCTCATCACATTTACATTGATACTTGTGTGAGTTCTCTTGAGCATCGGTAAGTTTTTCCATATTCTTCACAGTTACAGAATTCCTCCCTTGCATGAACCCTCCTATATGTAAAGAATTTTTCCTCTTTATCTAAGGCTGCCCCTGATCTTCTGTGTTTAAAAACCCACTGCAAAGTTTGTGATTTGTGTTGAATAAGATACTCTGAAGATGCCCCAATTAGATCACAGTCAAATGGTTTATCTCTAGCATACATTGAATGGAGCTTGACAGAGAAGGCTTTCAATAAATTAATACCCTTGTGTCTCATTTCTGAATAGTTTCTATTACTTATAATAAATTGAAAAATATGGTTTACCTCATTCCATAGCCACCTTCATTAAAGGAAAAGGGTCTGCGCTCGATGATCACAAACTTGCCACAAATGCTCACCTTGACTTTCTCAGTTCTCAATCAGGTCATCTACTGTTTGGATGTCACTGTAGGGTGGATCTTAAATCGTTACCATTGCTGAGTTATAAGCAGCATAGACAAGCGAGCACAAACAGAATAAAGATAGATGCCACGTCCTGTGAAGATCCCCAAGGATCCACTGTTACTCAAAGCAGCTGAAATAGCCCCCTAGAACCACAGTCTGAATTCGTATGTCTAGCCACCTAAACTGAGGATCCTTTCACTATCCTTAAAAAGGCTCTTCTACTTGCTCGAATCTGAAGATAACTTCTGGTTTGGTAATGCAGTCGCCTATTGATGGCAGTATGCTGTAGTTCTCCAGCATCACAACCTTGTGGAAGGGTCCTTCTGTGTAGTGTCCAGGTGCCGCCATTCCTCTGAAGTCCCACAGCCACGTCCTCAAGATAATGACCCCTGGAATGAACTTGTTTTCTGATGCTCTTGGAGCTCTCTAAAGTCCAACTCACAGAGTAGCTCACAGCTTTGCCTGGGGTCCCTGCCTGCCTGAGGTTCACCTGGAACCACTGCTGCCTTAGGTCCACCTACATTGTCACCTGCCACAGCCCAATGGGCAGTGCCGGAAAGTACCTGAAGTGCAGTTCCCCAGGGGAGGCCAACAGGAGTGCGCTCATTAGAACGTTCTGCTTTAGAGATGAAAAGGGGCTTCATCACCACTTAGTCCATAGCCATTAGCAGAAATAAAGAGTTGATATGAGCAGATCTAAGCCAAATAATGTGATGTCTTAAAATTAAATGGAACAATGCAAACTTAACAAACTCCAAGAGGGGAGAAGGGTAATATGAATAGGAATGCTATTTTAAAGAACTACATACAGCAACTAGTATCTAAAATAGAAAGCATCAGGCCCGGATGACTTTCACTGGTGAAGTCTACCAAACATCTAAGAAATGATACCCATCCTGTAAGGTTAACATCAGTCTAAAATAAAAACCAAAGAAATATAAGGAAAATTCTAGACTAATAATTCTCATAAACATAAGTTATACAAATCTATTATGTATAAAATAATTATACTATGACCAAATAAGATTTTTTTCTACTTATATGGATCAACATTCAAAAATCAGTTAATGTAGCTCATCACATCAACAGCCTGAGGGGTGGGGGGGGGGGGTCATAGCAATAATTATCAGTAGAAACGGAAAGGATATGTGGAAAATCTCCTATACCTATTCATTGTAAAAACATGCAGCAAAACTAGAAATAGAAGGGATGTCACTAATTTGATACCACACATCTGCCAAAAATCTGTCTACTTGTGAGTAAGTGGGTACTTTCTCCCCTAAAATGGATGACAAAGCAAGAATATCATCTTGCACCACTGCTTTCAACAGCATACTGGAAATCCTAGTTAATGCAATAAGACAAAAAAAGGAAGTAAAAGGTATATAGAATGGGAAAGGGGAAGACTTAAAAATTATATATATACATACACACAAACTCACTACCTTAGAGTCGATTCCAACTCATGGAGACCCTATTGGACAGGGTAGAACTTCCCTGTGGGTTTCTGGGACTGTCACTCTTAGTGGAAATAGAAAACCTCACCTTCTCCTGCCACTGTGAATACTTTCTGTCGATTAGTTATGAGTTTCTATTCTCTCTTTTTAATATGTATTCTTTGTTTACTAGTTGTTTAGTATAAGTTTAGATAATTGAGACTTTCCTAGCACAAGCTTATTTTTGCTGCAAATTTCCATCTAAATACCTTATTTTTGTAGCACTATAAATTTTTCTTCAATTCATATTTGGGAATTTTTCCTGATATATTATTTATGGGCTTTTATTTTTCATTTAATTCAAATCAGTTTTCCTTTTATGTTTTTATTTTTGTCAGGTAACCCATTAAATTGGGTCTGACCCATAGCAACCCTATTATACAACAGAAACTAAAACTCAGTTCAGTCCTGTGCCATCCTTAAAACTGTTTCAGCCAGTGTGTCGGCCTGTCTTATTGAGTGGCTCCTCTCTTTCACTGGCTCTCTTCTTTACCGAGCATGATGCCCTTCTCCCAGGACTGGTCCTTCCAGATAGCATGTCAGGTGCAGAAGAAAAAGCCACTGTCTTCACTTGTAAGGAGATTCTGGCCATACTACATCTGGCAGTTTATGGTGTCTATTTAGTACTTACAAATCCCACGTTTCAAAGGCATCAACTCTTTGGTCTCCCTTATTTTCAAGGTTTTACATGGACATAAACTAAAATGCCACTGCTTGAGTCAGATGCACCGTAATATATGGCATCTCTGGTTTTTAATACTTTAAAAGAACTTTTGTAGTACAGTTAGCCAGTGCAATGCATTGTTTGCTTTCTTGACTGCTGCTTGCTCTGAAGTAATATACAGAATTTTTAATGTTTCAGATTCTGATCTGTCTTGGTAAATATTCCATGTACACTTGAAAAATAGAACATTTCAAGTCTATTGTCTTATCTCGGTCACTGAGAAGGGTGTCTTCACCTCTTCAATTCTAATGGTGAATTTATCTGTTCTTTTAGCCTCATAAGTTTTAAAATATAAATTTTAAGCTTTGAATTCATTGTAACAATCATTTCGGATCATGTCTTTTTGATAAAGACATACCATCACCACTTATGTTTCCAAACATTGCCAGGAAACAAACTCACCCTCCTTCCCCACCCCACTAGAACCTGATCTCAAGGAGCCTTTGTTTTAGGGCTACTTTAACCTTATTTTTAAAGAGTGGCCCGTCTCGTGTGTCTACTGAAAACCCGGCATATTTCATTGAGACCTCTCCATTCTAGCTATAAGGAGCGAAGCATGCCCAGCTCTGTGAACTATAAAGCCACAGTAATTTTTAGGTTCTGATGCGATTCTGTGGCCTCATGAGATTTCACCTTAGGCCTGTAGTTAGTTACATTCAGCCAAAGACTCAAGGTGATCCATGAGGCTGGACTGAGGTTTATAGGACCCAACCTGTCTTTAATCATCTCATATGCATATGTAAGGTGGACAGAATAAGGAAAACCAAAACAATGCGTTTGTCTGGGGGAGTGGCTGCAGGAATGAACAAACAAGCAGTGTAAGCAGATGCTACAGTGCGGAGAGTGGGTTTCATGTACTTCGGATTGTGATAGGAAGTAGTTCCTGGGCAAGGAACCATGCTTGGTAGAGAGTCACTGAAAAAGACGACCCTTGAAGAGATGGACTGGCACAGAGTGCAGCCGTGGGCTCCCCAGCGGCGGCTACGAGGACAGCACTGGCTGGGCAGTGCGGTTGATTCTGTTCGACGCGGGCTCTACACACTGGAGGGACTCCAACTGCTTCTCCAGCTTTCATCTCCCTCAGCCGTAGCCCCGTGACTCGCGGAAGCCATACGTGTATTTTAGAATGATCCGCCTCATTGTCAATTGTGCTCTCTACCGTCCTACGTGTATATACGTAAAGGTGCAGCAAGGAAAGCCGTGATTAAGCTCCATCTTTAACCATTTCAGTTCCGAAGGAAGGCCTGAAGAGTCAAGAGCTGTTTGAGGAAATTAGAATGACCTACATCAAAGAGCTCGGGAAGGCCATTGTCAAGCGGGAGGGGAACTCGAGTCAGAACTGGCAGCGATTTTATCAACTGACGAAGCTCTTGGACTCCATGCATAATGTAAGTGTGAAACATAAACCCAAATCTGTGTAAAAAATAAGTATGTTCGGGTCATGGATGAAGGGACCCAAAAAAGTTTGTTGAAAAATTCTATTAATATTTTCGCCTCATTTCTCCAAGAACTTTTGTGTGTGTGTATAATATATACCAGTAAGTTCTTCACACATTACCTCCATCTCCATTTTGTAGATTTTGATAATGGTTTTAGTTTCATTTATAAACGTCAATTTTATATTTTTGTATTGTCAGTTATGAAATAATTTAATCTACCGTATATACTCAAGTATAAGCCAACCCAACTATCAGCCGAGGCACCTAATTTTACCACAAAAACTGCATTAAAGATGTGCTGAAAAATTCGACTTATACATGAGTGTAGATGGTACTTAAATGTATAAAACATGATACTGTTATAGATTTAGCAAACCTATTTTTAAAGGTAGAATTCCATGTTTTTATATGATTAACAAATTAGAGTAATATGCCCATGCTGCAGTTATCATGAGAAATGTCATCTCACAGACGTTTGCACATAACTTAAAAGATGGTGGCATGTGTGCAAATGTGCTTGACACACCAGGTGAATGTATGGATTGTGATAGAGATGTAAGAGCCCCCAATAGAAGTATTTTTAAAAATAAATTAAAGGTCAATAAGCATAAGGTCTCCTTATGGCTCAATTTCTAGTGCTTATCATTGCTGTCTCTTTTCTTGCTCACAGGTGGTTGAAAGTCTCCTTGGCTATTGCTTCCAAACATTTTTGGATAAAACCATGAGTATTGAATTCCCGGAGATGTTAGCTGAAATCATCACCAATCAGATATCAAAATATTCAAATGGAAATATCAAAAAGCTTCTTTTTCATCAAAAGTGACTGCCTTAACAAGAAAGGTTGCCTTAAAGAGAGTTATAGCTTTTATTGTACAAACTAGAAATTTGTCCTGTAGCAGGGTTGTTTGGATTTTTCTTCTTTGTTTTGTCGATTTCGTCTTGTTTCTGTTGTTGGTTTTCAGTACGCACTACATGTGGTTTAGAGAGGGCCAAGACTTGGCAAGAGAAGCAGTGGAGTCATCACTTTTCAGTGGTGGCCAAAGTAGAAAGTGGAATTCATTAGTTGGTGTATCCCAGGAATTGGAAACGATAAGGTGGGGCTCACCTACACTCACTCTCAGAGAAGGCTGGCACCTGAACCACCAGTGCCCAGGTCTGTGGTGCACACTTTCTGCTCATACTTTTCAGTTAGCTGGGTACATTTTTCTAGACTTTTTGTTGGTGTATTTCCCCCTGTATAGTTAAGGTAGCAATTTTTTTTATTCCTGCATGGACACCTGAAAAAAGTTTACAAGTGTATATCAGAGAAGGGAAGTTGTGCCTTTCATAGCTATTACTGTCTGGTTTTAACAATTTCCTTTATATTCAGTGAACATTGTTTGCTCATTTCTTCTTACGTAATTTTTGTACTCAAGTTGCCTGTTGTGCCGCTGTTTGAGATGGGCAGCTAGTTCATAGCTTTCCTAAATAAACTCTAAACATTAATCTTCTGTGTGAAAATGGGTTGGTGCTTCTACCCTGATGGCACTTAGCTATCAGAAGACCACAGAAATCGACTCCAATCTCCAGTATTCTTGTGGAAACAGTTCATATTTTGTATATATCTGCTTCATTGGAGAATGCTGTAAGTTGTGCAAATTAACCATCCTAACTGGTAGAGAGCACCTAGTCAGATGGCCTGCTTGGTAAACTCTGGATGATGACTGCAGAAGACCTGGGGGGGGGGGGGAGGCACTACCAAGAGGCCCTGCTGTTTGTACTTTCTCTGAAATGGTTCAGTGGCAAAGAATTGGTAAACTCGTTGTCTTTCAGGACCTTTGGTAGTAGTTTGTACAAGGTTTCAGATAACCAGCTATAACACAGCTGAGAGATTTAAAATGAGAAGTTAATTCCTTTCACTAAACTTTGCTTTCTCCCCCTCCGCCCCCCCAAAAAACACATCTCTAATAGGCAAAAGTGGCTAGACACCCATTTTCACATTCCCATCTGACGCCAATTGGTTTATCTTTCCTGTTGGTACAGGGAAGCTCAGCTAAGGATTTTGTGATGTGGAACTGAATGTCAGACTTCCGTGTGTGTAAAACTACACATCGTTACATGTGCCAGAGTTTAACACAGTCATGAGTTTCTCCTCCCCAATGTTGAGAATTATCATTTTTAACAAATTAGAAGCTGTAGTAGCCCTTTCTGTGTGCACCTTACCAACTTTCTGTAAACTCAAAAACTTAACATATTTACTAAGCCACACGAAATTTGATTTCTACTTAAAGTGGCCAAATTATTTGTGTAATAAGAAACTGAAAATCTAATATTAAAAATATGAAACTTCTAATATATTTTTATATTTAGTTATAGTTTCAGATATATATCATATTGGTATTCACTAATCTGGGAAGGGAAGGGCTACTGCAGCTTTACATGCAATTTATTAAAATGATTGTAAAATAGCTTGTATAGTGTAAAATAAGAATGATTTTTAGATGAGATTGTTTTATCACGACATGTTATATATTTTTTGTAGGGGTCAAAGAAATGTTGATGGATAACCTATATGATTTCTAGTGTGTGTGTGTGTGTGTGTGTGTGTGTGTGAGCATTCAGACAGGTAGTGATGGTCTCACAAACCATGCAGGTTTGCTCTAGGGCAAGAGGGCAATGGAGATTGGCCTATGTGTAGTGAGGTTGCTGAGGCTCCATCACATCACGGGAAGTAATTCCTCTGCCTCCCATTCTGACCAGCTTCGCATTCCAACAGTGAGTCAGTCTGCCAGCACAGGGCGGCTAGTGTACTGCTCGCCCCCTGTGAACAGATGTGTAAATGCGACAGACAGATGGTGCTTACGTACTTACAGGCACCATTCAATAGCAGCGTTACTTTCACATACAGCCTCACCAACAACCTAATATAAAATCAGAGGCTTTAGAAGTTTGGCAATAATATGCATAGAGGTACCAGCAATATGTAAATAGTGCAGAATCTCATAGGTTGCCAATAATACACTAATTCCTTTCTATCCTCCAATAAGAGTTCATTTCCAGATAAAATGAGGACATGTTTATGTTTCCTTTTGAATGCTTTTTTTTTATGTTATTTGTTATTTTCAGTATTGGAGGAATTATTTAATAATGTAATCATTTGCTTTTTTGAATGATATCTAAAAGGGAATGTTCCTTTTGTAATAGTTTGAATTGATCTCAAAGTATTTTAAGATGGTTTGTAGCCCAACTGGATGTGAAAATTAATGGTGCCTACGAAATATCGCTTGAATACCATTCTCAATGACAGTGTTAAGCTTCATTCAATAAGAGCTTCTGAAACGTGAATTAGTGTTCATGTACAGAATGCCATGTGGTTAAACCTAGACAGCACATCATGCATTAACCTTTGGCTCCAAAAACCTTGGCTGTAAAAAGTACATAGCTTTGTGCAAACACAGATATGCATTCTGTTGTCGACAGGAAATAAGTAGAACAGTATAATTGTGGATTCAAGTGAAGAAAAATCAGATATGGTGCTACTTGAAAGCAGCTTCAAACTATGTGGTGTCTTTGCCGCCTCACACGACTTGGTTTGCAGTGACTTCTATGAGTTCATGGCATGCTTAGGCGACTCCCACAACAAATGTATAAAGTGTTTTAAAATAATGCTGGGAAAAGGGTGGGGCTGAGTACTTTCAGGCCTTGCTCTGGGATACTGTACAAGTTGAACTGAAGTGAGCTAAGGAAATTATGCGCTCAGGTATATACCCATTTTTCTAGAATTACACGGGGACACCGAGAAGCACACCTTCCTGGCCTGAAGCGGATAAATAAAAGTTTTGACTGCCCAAAGGGAACGTAACAGGATCTCTATGAGGAACACAGAATAAGTTGTGGGCATGCACATGAACGAAAGCTAGCCTCATGCAAGAGGATTGGTGGGGGGGCGGGGGTATGAGCCATTCCAGTTTTACCCATCTGTACAACCTATCATTAAATTGTATTATTTCATCTCCCCCATTAGATACACTAAAAATGTACATCATCGTGGAATGAACAATGTGGTCTCACAGTGACCTGTCAAAACTAAAGCACCACGGCAGCCCTTAGTGAGCTTTCCATCCTGCTTGGTCCCCCAGACAGCATAGCGGTAGATGAGTGTGTTTTGATGTGCCTGATTTCAGTGTTGGAAGGGAAATTAAAAGCTTTGTACAGAAGATACTTGAAACCACTTTGAATGGACATTTCATCATTTTCCAGACTGTTCTCAATTAGCCTGGCCCACCGGGGATTAGTGGGCCAGGTATTCAGGAAAGGATTAGCGTCTTTCTAGAAAACGCCTGAAAGAAAGATTTTATTTTCTGATGAAAGGCTATATTGAAAATACCCTCCTCAAATAATTTGCTTAATTACATATAGATTCAAGTGTGTCAATATTCTATTTTGTATATTAAACAAATGCTGTATAATGGGGACAAATCTATATATTATACTGTGTATGGCATTATTAAGAAGCTTTTTCATTATTTTTTATCACAGTAATTTTAAGATGTGTAAAAATTAAAACCAGTGACTCCTGTTTAAAAAATAAAAGTTGTAGTTTTTTTATTCATGCTGAATAATAATCTGTAGTGGAAAAAATGTCTTTAACTACACAGTGCAATGTCAGACTGTAAAATCTTGTGTGGAAATGTTTAACTTTTATTTTCATTTAAATTTGCTGTTCTGGTATTACCAAACCACACATTTGTACTGACTTGGCAG
This sequence comes from Tenrec ecaudatus, assembly GCF_050624435.1. Classification (NCBI taxonomy): domain Eukaryota; kingdom Metazoa; phylum Chordata; class Mammalia; order Afrosoricida; family Tenrecidae; genus Tenrec; species Tenrec ecaudatus. Next base: position 150,182,692 of record NC_134531.1, on the reverse strand, counting down.
TAAATGTTAGTTAGCCATTTATAGCGATGCCAAATATGGAGAAATACCGTAATAAAAAAAATCTGCTTTTCCATTCTGTGCCTCCAACATGCTTTTGTAGTGACCATGCAGTTCTGACTTTCCCTGAGGTACTACTACAAGAACCTCAAGATGATAAAGTAGCCCTTGTAAGTGTCCACGTGACTTTGTTGGCTTACAAATATGGCATAAATTTAAAATTAGCATCACCTTAGTGATAGGCTGTATGCTCCAAACGACTCTCGAGGCCATTGCTATACTATATTCACAGGGAGGAAAAACTCACTCCTGAGACAGCTGCCCGTTTAACAGTCTTTATCATGTAAGATAAGAGGACACTTTATGTGAACAAAAGTTTCACCTGAAAACCAAGCCTTCTGCCATCTAGTCAGTTCCAGCTCTTAGCAGCACTGCTGACAAAATCCCCCACCCCTGAGTTTCCAACTCTACCAGAGCAGTAAGCCTCATCTACCCCAGAGTGGCTAGTGGGCCTGAACTGTTGACCTGGTGGTTAGTAGCCCAACAGGCAATCCACTATGCCAGTAGGGTCCCTAATAAAAGCTAGCTAGTCGAAGCCCTCAGTATTTGAAAGTTTTCCAAGGAAAGGGGCAGGAACATTGTAAGTCATAGCAGTGCTGTCCAATACAAAAGGCAAAAAGCAGAGGGGAAAATTCAAGCCAGTTCTTCTATACAATCTGCCCAATATTTTCTAAAGACAGTTTTCAACTCGGTGACCTAACAGACTCTTCTATCAATACTCATCTTCACAAGAAAACGCCAGCACCAAGGAAAGTCACATTAAGTTTGCTTATCTGCCACATACCACATGTAAATCAGGACTTGGCTCCGTGCCTGCTATGTGATGCCTGCAGAAGATAGAACAAGCTTAGGAAATGCCACCATCACCCTCAGCCATTTAAAGTATTTGAAGGAGCATTTTTTTTTTAAAGACTCACTTCCACTGAGTCCATTTTTGATTCTTTGGAGAGTAGAGATTTCAAAGGTTGTAGCTCTTTACGCATTGTGCTGTGATCTGCATCGCCGTCAGCAGTTCAAAACCACCAGCAGCTCCACAAGAGATAGACTGGGCTTTCTACTCCCAAAAATCAGTGACAGTCACAGAAACCCACGGGGGTCACTATGAGTCAGCATTGACTCCATGGCAGTGAGTTCGGATTTTTGGTTTGAGATCTTTGCAAAGGAGAGCCTCATCTTTCTCCCTGGGAGCAGTCAGATTTGAACTGACCAGAGGGTTTGCAGCCCAACACACAACCCACTACAAAAAGATGTGTATCGTAAACCTCCTTTCCCAGTATCTTGAGAAAAAGTAGAGGTGACAGATGTATTCATTCTGTTTCACTTTTAAGCATAAACCTTATATTGTACCAGTAAATTCTCACCCAGTAATAAAGGAAGGAATAAAATGGAAACTGCAGGGGAAGATACCAGTTCCATAAGACAAACACTTGACTCGGCCAGAGCAAATGATTTATAGCTGCGTTTGAAGAGTAAACCTCAGTGAGTAGGCCATTCATCAGAGAGCATGTCTTTGATCCTCAAGCCTCAAAGAACTTTGTGTTGTAAGTTATAATGCTGTGTTATATTCAATAGTGTGTGACATTCATTATATTACCAGGTACCACCTGCCATAAACATCCAGTTCTCACTTGTCAAGGTGGTTAGGTTCCAGAGACCAGGTTCTTAAAGAGTAAATGGATAATATGTGAACATGGAGAATGGCAACCTTCTAGCACAAAATGGAGAATGACTTCGAATCTCCCAAATTACCTTGCTGCCAAATTTCATTGTTACATAACTGGGAAACCGCTGAGACTCGTAGTACAGCCAAGTTGACACACAACTGTCACAACAAGTATTTATTGTCACTTTGTACCTCTGAATTCATTGATGCCAGATGTATCTAGTCAATGTGCCAAACAGATTGTGTGGGTGTGTTTTACTATTGTCTTAAGTGTGAAATGTCAGATAATAAGAATATGTTATAGGTAGGTGTATATTATTTAATGTTAGTGACTTTAAATAAAGTTGCTGTTATAAAGTCTATTGTATTTACAAGAGAAAACTGGCTTCAAGAAATTGAGTAGCTAGCTTGCCTGTGGTCAGAGGTTAGAAACTCAGAAGGGCTTAAATTTTTATAACCTGGGCATCCTCAGACTTCAGAGACCATGCTCTTACCACTGCCAAGAAATTATTCATAGGAAGCTTCTAACTAGAGCATATAAACCCCCAGTGATTAGAATGTGTCAGGCCTTTCGACAAATGTGATCTCATTTCACCTAATCCTTTTTTGCTGCCATTCAGTTTTGAAATTAACAATATTTCGTTCTTTAAAAACATGTGTCCCACTCCCTGGGGGAGTTGTTGGTGCAAACAGTGACTGCCCACAGATGACAGAAGATCCTTTAGTTTCTCAAATATTCAAGGGGCCTGCCTCAATTATGAAGGCCCACAGGAAAATCTGCATTTCTTAAATGACATAGAACATATAGATTCATTCAGATTAAGAAGGATGGTTGTTTATAACCCAAAAAGTCTGGTGCAAGTCAGAATTTGTTCTCTGCTTAGAAGGTTAAAAAGAAATTCAGAGGGATTTGACACTCATTGAATGTTTGTTTTCTAAGAGCGTCAGCTAATCTTTAGCAGCAGTTGTCTCTTCACAGCTTTAATAACCTTACAGTGCTTTCTGTGGCAAGAATCTAGGCTTCCTGTTTCTAAGTTAAAATGAATCAGTGCTTCATTAGGACAACATTTTTACTATGTTTCAATATAAACATCTAAATTTCAGAACAAAAGCTCATGTAGACCACATCTGACACTCAAAATGTGTTTCCTCACTCTGCCCAGCCTACTTGAACAAAACTCATCCTGTTTATTTTACATATACCCTCACCAGAAATAGCCACCGAGTAATAACATACAAGGGGTGTCCCCCCAAAAAAACAATTACGCTGGGCAGAGCTTTCGTAGTATGCATTTTTCCTGCTAGGCGAGCATCAAGCCAACTGCGTTAGTGCACCCAGTGGCATTGCCTGGGAAGGTTCTCTCTGGTCACAGTGAACTTTTTGTAAAATAGTTCCACTCAAATCTTGTTTTTTGTGATGTCCAATTGAAGAGAATAGTTTGCAGCTGTGAAATTTTGTTTCTTGCTCAAGAAAAGTGCTATAGAAACTGTTGTGATGTTGAACACTGCTTACAAGACAGCACTGTGGGGAAAACTCAGTGTACGAGTGGTTTTCTGGTTTCAAAAAAGCTGAAATAATGATCGATGACAAACCCTCGTTCTTGATGTCTGTCAACTTCCCGAACAGATGAGAATGTCGACTCAGTACATTTGGAGTTCATTCCACCAAGCCAGACTGTGAATCCAGCGTTCTATTTAGAGGTTCTGAAGAGATTGTGCAACAACAAAGGCCTGATTTGAGGCAGACGGGAGACTGGTTTTGCCACCACAACAATGCACCTGCTCACGCAGCCATCTCAGCGTGCCAGTTCTTGGCAAAGAACGGAACGCCTCTCTTGCCCACACACCTGATTCACCTGTCCTTGATTTATTGGACATCTTTGTGTTCCCGAGAATGAAGAGGAACATGAAAGGACAGCAATTTGATGATGTAGAAGAGGTGGAAGAAAAAAAGAGGGAGATGCTGTCAGTCATCCAAACAGATGTGTTTGAGAAGTGTTTCCAAGAATGGGATCGCAGATTTGACCAATACAAGTGTGACGGGAGTACTTCGAGTAATAAGGTCATTTTGGAAAAATTCAAATGCATAGCTTTGGAAAAATTCCGGGTTTGGGAGGGTGTACACCCTCATATATACAACTTAAACTGCAAGTTTTCCACTCTTGTGGTTTGTGGTGGCATAGTCTGCCTTACAAAACACTGCCCATGAGTATACAAGGGGACTGCTGGAAACAAGTAAACTAGGCCATCAAAAACCACCAGATTTGTTTGCTCAATTTGAAAAAAACAACAAAAAAACCCAAAACAGGATGAAAGCGAACACTTAAGAGAATGGAGGACAAGGCAATGTGCATAAAGGCCCCAGGAAAAGCCCATCAAACATGGCACTATTTCACAAATGCCTTCTGATCCATTTCAATTGGCAGTCTGTCTGGGTGTGTCAGATGGGACAGGTTGAAGACCTATGCTCTACACAGAACAAGCGAGCTTCGTGGCATCAGTGAATCTAAGATGAGTAACTATGATTCAGCAATCCCACATCTAAGAAATGAAAACAGCCACATCACTGGCGTGCACATTTATAGTAGCCCAAAAGTATAAATAACTCAGATGTCCATCTGCTTACAGATAAAATGTGGTGTAGCTAGACAACGGAATACTTTAATAAAGAGAATTAAGTACTGATACATCCATGAACAACAGAAATATCACACTAAGTGAAAGAAGTCAGATGCAAAGACCACATATTAGGGTTCTGGTTACATGAAACGTGCAGAAAAGACATCTTTAGGAACAGAAAGGGAAGTGGCAGTTCACAGCAGGAGATGGACTCAATTTAAAATATACCGGCATGAGAAAACTTAAAATGTGTGACTTAATGGTTTTAGATTGTGTTGCTGAAACCCAGTGGGGATGAAGCATGATAGTGGGACAGGAGGAAAGTCAAGGGAAATAGAGGAAAGAGCTGGGAGGCAACAAGCATTTATAGAGGTCTAGACAAAGATATACATATGCAAGTATATTTATGATGGAGAAATAGATCTATGTGCCTATATTTATAGGTTTAGTATTAAGTTGGTGAAAGAACATTGGGCCTCTACTCAAGTACTCCCTCAATGCAAGAATACTTTCTTCTATTAAATTGGTATTCTATGATGTTTACCCTCCAGACACAACCACTGAAGACAAAGTGGGTGAATAAGCAAATGGGGTGAAGAAAGCTGATGGTGTCTGGCTATCAAAAGATACAGCGTCTGGGGTCTTAAAGGCTTGAAGGTAAACAAGCCGCCATCTAGCTCAGAAGCAACAAAGCCCACATGGAAGAACACACCAGCCGGTGTGATCACATGGTTCTGAAGGGATCAGTTATCAGGCATCAAATAACAAAAAGATCATATCATTGGGTGCATACCTCCATGATACGATTGCTGAGGACAAATGGGTTGCATAAGCAAATGTGGTGAAGAAAGCTGACGGTGCCCAGCTATCAAAAGAGATAGCGTCTGGGGTCTTAAAGGTCTGAAGGTAAACAAGCGGCCATCTAGCTCAGAAGCAACAAAGCCCACATGGAAGAAACACACCAGCCTGTGTGATCACGAGGTGTCGAAGGGATCAGGTATAAGGCATCAGAACAAAAAAATCTTACCATAGTGAACAAAGGGGACAGTGCAGAGTGGAGACCCAAAGCCCATTTGTCGGCCACTGGAGAACCCCTTGAAGAGGGGTCTAGGGGAGGAGATGAGTCAGTCAGGGTGCGATGCAGCACCAATGAAGAATACAGCTTTCCTCTAGTTCCTAAATGCTTCCTCACCACCACCACCACCCCACCCCCACTACCATGATACGCATTCTACCTTGCAAGTCTGGATAGACCAGAGGATGTACACTGGTGCAGATGGGAACTGAAGGCACAGGGAATCCAGGGCAGATGATACCTTCAGGACCAGGGGTGTGAGTGATGATACGGGGAGGGTAGAAGGAAAGGGGGTTGGAAAAAACGAACCGATTACAAGGATCTACATGTGACCTCCTCCCTGGGGGACGGACAACAGAAAAGGGGTGAAGGGAGATGTCGGACAGGGCAAGATATGACAAAATAATTTATAATTTATCAAGGGCTCATGAGGGAGCGGGGAGGGAGAGGGCAAAAAAAAAAAAGGACCTGATGCAAAGGGCTTAAGTGGAGAACAAATGCTTTGAAAATGATGAGGGCAAAGAATGTGCAGATGTGCTTTATACAATTGATGTATGTATGAATTGTGATAAGAGTTGTATGAGCCCCTAAAAAATGTTTTAAAAATACAAAAGACAGACAAGCAAATGGATAATGACCAGTCAGCAATATCAGAGGCAGGTACAATGTGCTTTGAAGAAGCTTGGGAGAAGGGGCTTTCATTCTAAAAAATGAACTGGAGGTTGACAGCATAGAAACTTGTTTAATATTAATATACTTACCCCTAATATTAGTTATATATTCTACTCATGCCCAGAGAAAACAACTATGTGCAACATATTGCCAATGTCATCGGATTTCAGAGTGAAACACCTGATTTTAAATACAAAACCCCATCCAAGGCATGCATCAATATTGCTAGTAACTTCTAGGACCTTAGAAGTTACACCTTTGACGTGAGATAGACCTGTTCACATCTCCATTTTGTCCCTACTACATTTACAATGTCTCCACATCTGAAAACATAGAGCTAATGCCAGCATCTTAAAAGAATATTGAGATCATTAAATGCACGTATTTAATCGGCGTGGCTCAGTTCCCACCATAAAGCAAGGGCTCTAAAACATTAACTTTTAAAATGTTACTTCATTTTTTGTTATTGCTGAGAAAATACACAACAGAACATAAATTCAGTTTCTGCATGTACAATTCAACAGCATTGTTTACATTCTCCAAGCGTCACAACCATTTCCACCTACTTTTCTGAATTGTGCCTCCCTACAACATAAACTAACTGCCCCTTTGGGATAAAGAGGAGGTTTCTAATCCCACAAGGAGGTACGGTCTTGGAAACGCCCAGGTGCAAGTCTACCCTGCCCAAAAGGATCGAGTCTGAATCTACTCAGTAGCAGTGAGTTTTTTGTTTGAACTGCCCCTTAAGTTTACTCTCTCTTCTTGTGAGTGACTTTTGTCGGTTTGATTTTATATAAATAATTCTCAGAGCACAGTTCAAGGCAGGCTTTGAATATGACTAAGTTAAACTGGTATAAGATGCCCTCAGGGAACATTTTTGGTCTAAAGTTTGTGTCAGGGCAATGATTTAGAGGATTCATCCAGCATCCTAGCTCCAGAAAAACTGGATTCCGTGAGAATCTGAAATTCTGTCATTTCCCCCTTTTGATCAGGATTCTTCAATAGATCAGTGATAGTATCAGGGCACCATCGAATTCTGGTTTCATAGGAAGGAAAGCTCTGGTTTCCGTGCCGTTGTTCACGGAAGCAATTAGCTGTACATCCCATCTCCCTCTCCTCTCCCTGACTCTCTTTGTCTGTTGCTGCAGGTGAATAAACCCACTACCATCGAGGCAGTACCGACCCATAGTGACCCTATAGGACAGGTAGAAAAGCAGGTGAAGAGAGACCGATTATTGTACTTGGCAATAATTGGCTGCGTGCAAGCTTTTACAGTCCAATTCTATGAGGAAACGCTTCCTAATCCTTCCCACTCCTCCAAAATGCACAGGGAAAGTCAAGGTGAGTGGTGGGGAGCAGTGTGAGGGCAGGGCAATGTATGAAGGCCTGGCCTCACAAACCCTGACTAATGAGAATGGTCGGGCGGGGCAGAACTGCATCAGCTGGATCATCTCAGATGCGCAATTATCAGGCCTTGCCAGGGGTCACCCCCACCCTAGGCACTGAGCAGTCTTTTAGAAAGGGCCTTCCACCGGTATCTCAAAGAGAAGAGTTGTGTGGAGGCAATTAAGATGAAGGAAGTAGCAAAGGTATGGATTTGGCCTAAGTCTTTCATACAGAATTTTTCCTGGCCAATACGGACACTGACAAGGGAAGGAAAAGCACCCTGTCAACCTTTGCCCCATCATGGAGAGTGTCCCCAAGAAGGCTGGCACTGTAGCTGAGCGAATCTCATTAATTGGCACGAGTGGGACATTTAAAACCCACGTGCACACAAAGATGTCGACAGGAATGCCTCTAGTGGTCAGGTGCCCTTGAATCCGCTCTGATTCACAGTGATGCCACGCACAACACAAGGGGAAGCAGCATTCATAATAGCGAAAAAACAGAAGCAACTTGAAGATTACCAACAGATGAGTGCGTAAACAGCATGGCCTGATTGAAAAGAAATATTATTCAATAAAAAATAAATGAATTATCAATACATGCTCTAACATGGTTGACTCAAACGTGTAAAGCCAAGCATAAGAAACCAGACTCAAATGGCCACTTTGTGTATATATCCATTGACATGAAATGTCCAAAGACACAAAGGGTAGTGGTTGCCAGGTGGAACAGGACAGGGGCGCTGATTGCATAGTCTGGCGCGGCTTACCAACTGCAAGGCCAGCAGTTCAAACCCACCAGCGGCTCCTCCTAGAGATTTAGAGACTTGGAAACCCACAGGGGCCATTGCACCCAGTCCTATGAGGCTGCTGTGAGCTGCATATAGGCCGAAAATGAAGAGTACTGATGTTTTTACAATTTCTTAAAGGGATCATGAAAATATTCTGAAATTAGAGGGTACTGATTACAGAATTCTGTGAATATACTAAAGAAAAAAACGCACCAAAGGTTGTACATTTTAACTGGATGAATGTTGCAGCATGTCAATATTACCTAAATAAAGTCAGTAAAAAATGTTTCTCTCACTACTTTCCAGTATTTGGAATAACTTGAACTATGAAAGGTGTTCTGTAAAAGTAGTGCTTGATGAAAACATAAAAAGTGTAAGCCAGCCCTGAAGTCAGAGAGTTTCCTGGAGGCCCCACGGCCATGGACTCAATGCTGACTCAGAGCCCACACAGGGGTCCTTGGTCAGAAATCTATAAGGGACCAGATAGTCACATCTGTCTCTGTGGACCAGCTAACGGCTTCAAGCCCCCAATCTTGAGGCTAGTGGTTAAATGCTCACCCAACAGCACCACTGGGCTCCCGCTGACACTGAGAGGCATGGTAAACGATTTGCCCAGGGTCACAGAGCTGTTGGGTGACAGAAACACTTCGTTTGACTTCATTTGCCTTATAATTTAATACAGATGTCACAAAAGTGAAACTCCACCTATGTAATTCGTGCTCCAGCGAGGTCCATGTTAAATGCACCTAATTGCAGAATCTGATTTAATGTATGTTTAACAACTATACCAATTAAAGCACAAAATCAACCTAAATTGGATCGTTTTGGTGCCACCTTTTAAGATATGTCACAGTCAAATGGAGAATTCTTATTCCATTCACATAACACCATGCTAAGAAAAGTACAATATTCATTTCTTTCTTCACCCAGTGAATAACTATTCACCCTATTGTCAGGTGAGGCCGTGGCCCAGCGTGGGGAGGCTGGCCCCCCTTGTCTCTGTCCTGTCACAGAGCTTGGCTTTAAATCTCTCACAGGAAAGCAGTTTGGAATTTGGAATGTCATTCGGTGACTCAGAAAAAGAAACAATTTTATCTTCCATTATTTTATAATGTGGATCCAATTAAATAATATCTTAGAAAATAATACATTGATGTGCAGAAAATGCAATTAAATTTCATATGCAATGCTTCAAAGAATCTGAGAACACAAGCAAAGTAATCCCATTAATTAAAACAAAAATTGGCATCTGGAAGCTATAAGCATTATAGGTTTCCCTCCATGTTAGTGAGGGGACTGGCTCCCGGGCCACGAACCCCCCGAAATCTGCTGATGCTCAGTCACTTAAACAAGACCGTGTCATATTTGCATAGAACCCATGTACGTTCTTCCTCCCCTAGAGTTTTAATCTTATCCACATAACTACACTCTCTTATATAATTGAAATGTCATGTAAATTATACATTATGCTCCCTCAACCTTTGAGAGACTGCTTTCACCATTTGTAAGAGTCCTGATGGCACAGTAGATTAAGCACTGGACTGCTAACCACAAGGGCAGGGGTTCAAACCCAGCAGCCCTGCTCTGTAGGAGGAAGATGAAGCTGTCTGCTCTCAAAATGAACTGTTCCAATCAGGTTCAAGTCAACTCAATGATAGTGGGTTTGGTTTTGATTTTGTTTTTCATCGTTTTATTGCCCCACCACCACTTCTGTGCCGTGGCTGGATGAATCCTTGTATGTGGAATGGTTGGATCTAGGGTGGGGTGGAGCAACTGTAGGCAGGCAGACGTGTGACAACAAAGAAGGTGCAAGCAAATCTGGAGGGGTAGGCAAAGCACCAAGTGAGACATTTCTACTCGTCTTTGCCAAGTTTTTGGCAGCTGTGGTCAAGCTGTCACATATCCCTGGGCTTACGGGGTGGGTTCACCACCACCATGTGTAAAGTAGGGAGAGGTTTTCCTATCGTACAATTCCTAGAATTGTGCAAAGCTCTCCAAAGACACTGCCATGCTGGGTCAGCCTGCTCAGGTTAGAATTATCCCCCTTCACTCCCTCCTCACAGTGCTTCCCGTCAAACTAGTCTTGAATCCTTTCCCTGGAGTCTTGTTCTGGCCAGGAGTTACCTCAACAGCGAATGATCCTGAAAGACACACCAAGGCATCACTTGACCCTACCAGAGTCAAGACAGGGTGTGCTCGCGGCACATATTCATCTCCGAAGGGCTAACATCTTTTTTTGTTTTTCAGACAGTAAAAATCTTCAAAAAGTCCATTTCTCTCTTGCTAACCTGTGGAAAACATCTGCTCCCTGACATATGAGACGGTGCCACCTCCCCAAAAACAGGATTGCTGTGGGTGGAATAGAGCTTTCGTAGTACACATTTTGCCCCCACAAGGCGAGCATCAAGCAACTCTGAGTTAGTGCACCCAGTGGCATTGCCTGGGAAGGTTCTCTGGTCACAGTGAATATTTTTGTAAAAGCAGTTTTATTCAAGCCTCGTTTTTTGTTTGTTTGTTTGTTTCGTTTTGTTTTTTGTGATGGCCAATGTAAGATCACAGCATGCAGCTGTGAAATTTGGTTTCCTGCTCAGGAAAAGTGTCGAAGAAACTGTTGTGATGTTAAGCACAGCTTACAAGGACAGCACTATGGGAAAAAACTCAAGTGCATGAGAGTTTTTCTCATTTCAAAAAAGGTGAAATGTCAATCGATAGGCAAGCCTCATTCTGGGCAGCCATCAATTTTCCAAACGGACCAAAATGTTGACTTGTAGTGCATTTGGAGTTCGTTCCACCAGGTTAGACTGTTAATCAAGAAGTCTATTTAGAGGTTTTAAAAAGATTGCATACCTGTGTTACAAAAAAATCCTGATTTGTGGCAGGTGGAGGACGAGTTTTGCTACCGTGACATTGCACCTGTACATACAACCATCTCAGTGCGCCAATTTTGGGCAAAAAGCAGCATGCCTGTCTTGCCCCACATACCTTACTCACCCGACCTTGCTTTGTTCAACATCTTTTTGTTTCTGCGTGTGAAGAGGGACACTAAAGGACAATTATTGAAGATAGAAGAGGTGATGAAAAATGGGGAGGTGCTGCCAGCCATCCAAACAGATGGGTTTGAAAAATGTTTCCCAGAATGGGATCACACATTTCACAAGTGTATTAAGTGTAGTTGAGAGTACTTTGAAGGTGATAAGGTTGTTTTGGAAGAAAAAAATGTTTAAATACATAGCTTTGAAAAAATATTCCTTTTTTTGTGGAGGTGGGGAGTGGGGAGTGGAAGGCGAGTCTCCCTCATACTCTCAGCTTCGGAAATAATTCATGTTGCTTTGTTTTTTTTAACCTTTCTAAACCAACCCTGCCCAAGTTTTCCACTATCACTTCATTCTTGTACATCCATCTTTTCTTTCCTCAAGATCTGCTCTGCTTCCTTATGCACCAAAGCAAACTCACTGCCATTCAGTCGATGCTTGCTCATCTCCACAGCCCTAGGGTTTGTTTTGTTTTCATTTTTGCCAGTTTACAAATAAAGCTTATTTCCCAGGAAAGATTCAAAATAAAATTCTGGAGGGATGGGGATCTTTTTGCATTTCGATGACATTGAACTAGTCTGGGCGCAGGGCAAAGAAAAGAGCTGCCATGGTGATGGATTTCAGAAAGCCCTGTGTGAGTGGTTTCTGCCTTGGATGTGCACACCGGGGGCACCTTTCTTTCCTTCACCTGCAGTAAAGACACGGGCCTCACGTAATCATGCTGCGGATGCTCTCTAGGAGCAAGCTCAGGGAGAGGGGGAGAGGGCATCTTTGACTCCCAACCACTATACAAGCCTTACCCCCAAGAAATTGTCCTGAGATAAATCTGAGATTATCCAGAGCTTAGTGATAAAGTTTTGATAAGAACTCTGATGCTTGTTACTACCTGAAGATGTCAGTTACCTGGAGTGTGGGAATAAACAGCAGCCAGTATGGGTATTGCTTAAACATAGTTAAAATATGATTTCACCAAATCTGAAACAACTCGGACTATATACTGCATCGACTCTCCTTCAACCCAATCGATTGCCACAGCATAGAGATAGGGCATGCCAATAGTTTCATTGGGGGCTCTTACAGCTCTTATCCCAGTGCACACATACATCCACTGTGTCAAGCACATTTGTACATTTGTTGCCATCATCATTCTCAAAACATTTGCTTTCTACTTGAGCCCTTGCTATCAGCTCATTTTCCCCTCCCCCTCCTTGCCCCACCCTTGCTCATGAACCCTTGATAATGTATACTTTTTTTAAATGTCTTACACTGTATGACGTCTCCCTTCACCCACTTTGCTGTTGTCCATCCTTCAGATAGGAGATTATATTTAGATCCTTGTAATTGGTTCCCCCTTTCTACCCCACCTTCTCTCCAACCTCCTGGTATTGCCACTCTCACCACTGGTCCTGAGGGGTTCATCTGTCCTGGATTCCCTGTGTTTACAGTTCCTATCTGTACCAGTGTACATGCTCTGTTCTAGCTGGATTTGTAAGGTAGAATCAGGATCATGATAGTGGTGGGGGAGGAAGCATTAAAGAACTGGTGGAAATTTTATGTTTCATTGTTGCTACACTGCACCCTGACTGGCTCGTCTCCTCCCCAAGAACCTTCTGTAAGGGGATGTCTAATGGCCTACAGATGGGCTTTGGGTGCCCACTCCACACTCCCCCTCATTTTCAATGATAGGATATTTTTGTTCTTTGATCCCTGATAGCTGATCCTATCGACACCTCATGATCACACAGGCTGGTGTGCTTCTAACATGTGGATTTTGTTGCTTCTCAGCTAGATGGCCACTTGTTTATCTTCAGGCCTTTAAGACTCAAGATGCTATATCTTTTGATAGCCAGGCACCATCAGCTTTCTTCACCACATTTGCTTATGCACCCACTTTGTCTTCAGCGATTGTGTTAGGAAGGTGAGCATCATGGAATAGGGCAAGCTATTCTTAATATGATTTCATACAGCAATAATTACAGAGAAGTTTGTTGAAGAAGGACAAAAGAGAGGTGGGAAGACTTCAAAAACTAATATCTAAAAGTACAAAAATATCTCGTCTGGGAGTCAGGCCCCAGCACCATAAATTAAGTGGATTCCTGCCCCTCCCCCGAAAAGAACTTGTTCCAAAGGACGACATTGACCCTGCAGCTATGGGAGATGGACATATTTGATCAGAGCACACGGGAGCAGATGAAGGGGCAGGAGGAGAGAGTGGAGCACAGCCTGGCCCACCAGGCCGTGAGGATGATGTTCCTGAGTAGAGCAGCCAGTCCACAGAGAGAACAACATGGCTGGCCCTACTATGAGACATGATGCCCCTCAGTGACTAAGGGCGATACAGGGGACAGAACCGGAGACACAGTGTGGGAATTGCACCTGACCTGATCCCACCACACCGAGGCAATGCACTGGGGGAGTGCAGCGGAACAGCAAGGGAATGGAGTGGCAAGGTCCCCAGGGAATGCTGAAAGTGGACTTTGGGGCCAGGGCGTGGTGCCCCAACAGACTGGACTGGAAAACGCTCCTAAGGGCCAGCAAAGATCCCTGAACTAACTACAAGCTTTTCTCTTGCGAACTGTTTTGTTCTGTTCTTTTTCAGTGGTTTGTTTTGGTTGTTTTGTTGTCTGGTTATATACTGTTGCTTTGTGTTCCTCTGTCTAGTTTTCGTGCATGTTAGTGACTCCACAGGTCTGTCTGAATAGGACAGGCTGGATGAACTATCTGGAGGAAAAACAACGGGACCGACAGTTCCGGGGGGACTTGGGGTGGGGGGTAGGGGGGGGTAAGGAAGTGGTGTTAACAAACCCAGGGACAAGTGAAAAACATGGGACCCCAAAGGGTAGAGAAGGGGGAGTGGCAGGCCTGGTGGGAAATGATCAAGGGTAAGGTTGCTTAGAGAAGAGGTATACTCTAGCCCAGGTGGCAATGAAGCATGGTAGTAGGGCAGGAGGAAGGTCAAGGGAGATGGAGGAAAGAGCTAGAAGTCAAAGGGCATTCATGGAGGTCTAGACAACGACATGTACATGCAAATATATATAGGAGGTTGGGGAAATAGATCTTTGTGTCTATATTTATAGGTCAAGTATTAAGGTGGCAGAAGGACCTTGGGCCTCTACTCAAACACTCCCTCTATGCATGAATACCTTCTTTTATTAAATTGGAACTCTATGATGCTCACTCTCCCGACACAACAGCTGGAGCCAACATGGGTGAACAAGTAAATGTGGTGAAGAAAGCTGATGGTGCCCGGCTATCAAAAGAGATAGTGACTGGGGTCTTAAAGGCTTGAAGATAAACAAGCGGCCATCTAGCTCAGAAGCAATAAAGTCCACATGGAAGAACACACCAGCCTGTGTGATCGAGTGGTCCCAAAGGGATCAGTTACCAGGCATCAAAGAACAAAAAATCATATCATTGACTGCACACCTCCATGATAGGATCGCTGAAGACAAATGGGTGCATAAGCGAATGTGGTGAAGAAAGCTGATGGTGCCCGGCTATCAAAAGAGATAGTGTCTGGGGTCTTAAAGGCTTGAAGGTGAACAAGCGGCCATCTCGCTCAGAAACAAATAAGCCCACATGGAAGAAGCACACCGGCCAGTGCGATCACGAGGTGCCCAAGGGGCCAGATATAAGGCATCATGCAAAAAAAAAAAAAAGATATAAGTGTGTGTATTTATGTGTATTTATGTGTATATGTATATATGTATGTGTATATATATATTATATTAAATGAAGGGGGAAGTGCAGAGTGGAGACCCAAGGCCCAAGTGTCAGCCAATGGAGATCCCCTCACAGAGGGGCTTAGGAGAGGAGATGGGTTAATTAGGGTGTGAGGTAGTATCGATGAAGAACACAGCTTTCCCCCAGATCCTGGATGCTTCCTCCCCCAACTACCATGATCCGAATTCTACCTTGCAGGGTTGGATAGGACAGAGGCTGTACACTGGTACACAGGAGGGTTGGAGATACAGGGAATCCAGGGTGGATGATACCTCCAGGACCAAGGGCGTGAGGGACGATGCTGGGAGAGTGGAGGGTGAGTGGGTTGGAAAGGGGGAACTGATTACAAGGAGCCACAAGTGACCTCTTCCCTGGGAGAGGGACAGCAGAGAAGGGGGGAAGGGAGACCCCGAATAGGGCAAGATATGACAAAATAACGAGGTATAAATTACCAAGGGCATATGAGGGAGGGGGGAAAAGGGAGGGAGGGGGGGGAAAAAAGGAGGACCTGATGCAAGGGGCTTAGGTGAAGAGCAAATGCCTTGAGAGTGATTGGGACAGGGAGTGTATGGGTGTGCTTTGTACAATTGATGTATGTATATGTATGGATTGTGGTAAGAGTTGTTGGAGTCCCTAATAAAATGTAAAAGAAGAAAAAAAAAAGTACAAAAATATCTCAAGTTCATCTTTCTGCTATAATTAATTCAAATGGAATAGTACCTATAAAAACTACAATAGGGTTTTCTAAATCACTGCACTGATGGTATCTGGAGTTTGGGCATGAAGAGTCATTTCTGGCTCCAAACTTGTGATTCATGGGGCGATGGGTAAAGGAGTCAGAAAGGTCTTGGCTCAGAAGTGGGTAGCAATTACTCCTCGACTAAGTACAGCTCTTAAATTATCTTCGGAAACAAGAGAGGGAAATCACAAAGGAACACAGAGAGCTCAAAGTGATTCTTAACAACCAGCTGTGACCCGGAAAAATCGCTCAAGATTGGTTAGAATTGCAAAGATATTGAGCATCCAACAAAGGTAAACGCATAATGTGTGGCATTTAATCAAAGACAACCAAGCATGCGGAGGCTGGAAAGCATGGCCAATCGTGAGAAAAATGATCAGTCGCCAAGCCCCACCCCAAACCGACCCAGGTGACCCAGGATTTCCCTGGAGGAGAGGGCAATAACATGGTTATTTTAGTGTTTCTGCATGCTCCAAAGTTTATAGAGAGCATTAAAAATGTACTGGCTAGGATTAATAGCAGATTAAACATTTCTGGAGGTGAATGAACTTGAAGACATAGCAACTCTAAAACAAAACACACCAAAAAAATCAAGAGCATCAGTGAACTGTGATACATCCTCAGGAAGTGAAACACTAGTTTTGGAAGTACCTGAAGATGGAAGAGAAAGGACAGACAAAAAATAATAGGAGGAAAGATTATAAACTCAGATCCAAGTAACTTGACAAGATCCGGGGCGGGGGGGAGGGGGAGGGAGACATGAAACAAACTAAACAAATTCTACATCGTAATTAAATTACTCAAAACCAGTTAAGGAAAAACTTGAAAGTGCAAAGGGGGTGGGGAGACTTTCCAGAGGAGCAAAGGGAAGAATGACTCCATATATCTCAACAGAAACTGTGCAAATGAGGAAGGTGAGGAGCAACATCTTTAAAGTGCCAAAAGAAAAAGACATCAATCTGGAATTCTGTCTCCCAAAATATCTATCTATCAAAAACAAAAGTGAATTTAAAATTAAGCCACACTCCTCAGGCAAGATAAAAATGATGCCTGTTCAAAGTCTGCATCTACATAAAGAAACGGAAAGCACCAGAGACATAGTCACATGTATGAATATATAATATTTTCTCATTATTTTAATCACTTTAAAATGTTAAAAACATTTTATGGAATTTATAACGTGTAGAAAGAAACATTCATGAGCACATGGCAAAAAGACAGGAAAGGTGAAATGGAAGCATACAATTGTTGTATATTAAAAACACCAAACCTATTGCCATTAAACTCTATTCCGACTCATAGTGATCCTATTGAAGGCTTCTGACACTGTACATCTTTACAGGATCAGACTGCCTCATCTTTCTCCCAGAGAGGAGCCAGAGAGTTTGAACTGCCAACCTTGAGATTATCAACTTAGCCCACAGCCATTGTAGCTTCATAGTAGATAACACATCATCACTCGATATAAACTATGCATTAATTTTAAAATATATAGTATAAACTCTAATAACTTTTTAAAAAAGATTTCTCATTAATAAGCCAATAAGTGACAAAATACTATCCAACTGATCATGAAGACGACAGAAAAGGAGATAGGAGATAAAAGAAACAAAGAACTGGGACAAACAAAAACTGATAGCAAAGGACAGATTCAAACCTAAATTATCAATGATCACATAAAACAGAAACAATCTAACTTCCATTTAACATAAAGACGGACAGATTATATTACAAAAACAACAACACAATTCTGTGCTGCCTATAAGAAACTCACTTTAAACAAACAAAAAATAGTCATAAGTAATTTAAGCAGAGTTTCCAGACTACGAAGAGACTACCAAGAAGACATAGGCAGTCTAGCCCTGGAAGACTAGTCCCTGAAAACCTGACACAAGGTGAGGAGAAATAACTGCAAAAAATCTGCTAATGATGGAAATATGGAATGTGCAAAGTCTGATGGAAATGTGGAATGTGCAAAGTATCTAGGAAAATCATAAGTGGTCAAGACTGAAATAGAACACATAAAGATCGATATCCTAGGCATTAATGCACTGAAATGGACTAGTATTGGCCATTTTGAATCAGAAAATTGTATGATTTCCAATGCCAGGAATGACTCACTCA
Source organism: Tenrec ecaudatus (assembly GCF_050624435.1). NCBI lineage: Eukaryota > Metazoa > Chordata > Mammalia > Afrosoricida > Tenrecidae > Tenrec > Tenrec ecaudatus. The sequence continues at coordinate 150,164,812 of NC_134531.1, read as the reverse complement.
AGAGGAATGGTGTGGCGTCCATTGTCAAAAGGACACTGCAACACCAATCATGAAGTACAACACTGTGTGTAATAGGATTATGTCTATCTGCCTTCAAGGAAATCCAATCAGCTCCACTATAGTTCAAATTTATACACCTCCCACAAAAGTTACTGATGAAATTGAAGAATTCTGCCAATGACTTTAGTCAGAAATGAATCAAACATGTAATCAAGTTGCATAGATTATTGTAGGTGATTGGAATGCAACTGTTATAGACAAAGAGGAAGGAACAGTAGTTGGAAAATATGGACTTGGTGGTAGAAATGAAGTTGAAGATTGCATGATAAAATGTCTCGTGGAGGTTATTTATATTATTTCTCAAGAAAATTATCATGTAAGCCTCTAAAGTGGAGTATGAATATAAATAAACCTTAGATATACAGATGGATTTTGAGCTCCTAGTTAATCATAACCCTTAATCTAAAAACAATTAACTCTTATTGGGTGGCCTTGCTCAATAGTTATGCTCATGAAGCGACCACTGAAGAGGTGGGTGCTATAGGAAAGTGGTGAAGAAAGAAAATAATGATCAATTATCAGAAATAGCATATGAGGCTTAAAAGGCTTGTCTTAAAACAGGCAACCATCTAAAAAAGGTGCCAGCTAAGTCCACACATAAGAAGGCTAACAGCCCGTGTGGGACAGAGTTGTTGTTGGCTCCAACCCATAGTGACCCTACGTAAACTAGAGCGAAACATGCGCAGTCCTGTGCCACGCTCACAATTGTTCCTGGGTCCATTAATGCAGCAGCCACTGTGACAATCCATCTCACCAAGGGCATCCCTCCACTTTGCCAAACATGATGTCCTTCTCCAGGGACTGATCACCCCTCACAATATGTTCAATGTATGTAAGACAAAGTCTTGCCATCCTTGCCTCTAAGGAGCACGCTGGTCTTTCTTCTAATACAGATCAGTTTGTTCTTTTAGCAGTTCATGGTACTTTCAATATTCATCTATAGCACAACAATTCAAATGAATTTATTCTTCAACAGTCTTCTTTATTCAATGTCTGGCTTTCACATGCATATGATTCAGTGGAGAATACAATGGCTTGTGTCAGGCGTACCTTAGTCCTCAAAGAAACATCTTTGCTCTTCAGTACTCTAAAGAGGTGAAGATTTACCTAATGCAATACATCTTTTGCTCTCTTGACCGCTGCTTCCATGAACAGTGATTGTAGATCCAAGTAAGACAAAATTCTTGACAACTTCCACCTTTTCTCCATTTATTATGATGTTACCTACTGGTCTGTTTGTGAGGATTTGGGTCTTCCTTACATTTGAGTTGTAACCCACATTGGAGTCTACAACCCTTGATCTTCATCACAAATTGCTTCAAGCCCTCACTTTTAGCTCGCAACGTGTGCCATCTGCATACTGCAGGTTGTTAATAAGCCTTCCTCCAATCTTGATATCTCACGCTTTATAGTCCACCTTCTCTGAGGATTTGCTCAGCATGCAGATTGAGCAAGCATGGTGACAGGATACAGCCCTGAAGCACACCTTTCCTGGTTTTAAACCACGCAGTATGCCTTTTTGTCTGTCCCCACTACTGCCTCTTGGTTCATGTACAAGTTCCTCCTGAGAACAATGAAGTGTTCTGGAATTCCCATTCTTCTCAATGTTATTTATAGTTTGTTATTGTCCACACAGTCAAATGCCTTCACATAGTCAATAAAACACAAGTAAACATTTTTCTGGTATTCTCTGTTTTGAGCCAAGACCCATCTGACATCAGCAATGCTATCCTTTGTTCTACATGCTCTTCTGAATCCAGCCTGAACTTCTGGCAGCCCCTTGTCACTGTGCTGCTGTAACCATTGTTGGGTGACCTTCAGTAAAACTTTCCTTGTGGGAGGTGTCAATGACACCAGTCTATAGTTTGAGAAGTCTGTTGAATCACCTGTCTTTGGAATGGGCAAAAATATCTTCCAGTGAGTTGGCTAGTAGCTGTCTTCCAAGTGTCCTGGCATAGACACAGGAGTGTTTCCAGTGGTGCAACTTTCAGAAACGTTTCAATGGTATTCCATCAATTCCTAGAGACTTGATTTTGGCTAATGCCTTCAGGGCACCACCTGACTGTCAGTTTGTTTGTACTGTGGTGATTTATATGTGACTGTCATGTTGGAAGCAATGTCACTGGTATTTCTTTCTTATTATTTTTTATCTTTTTTTTGCCCCGCGCCCCCCCCGCCCCCGCCGCCCTATTTTTTATCATTTTATTGGGGGCTCTCACAATCCATAAATATATCCATGGTGTCAAGCACATCTATACATATGTTGCCATCATTTCCAAAACATTTTCTTTCTACTTGATCCCTTGGTATCAGCTCCCTCCCTCATGATACATTGATCATTTATATATTTTTTTCATGTCTTCCATGTCACTGGTATTTCAAATGCCAGATGAACAAGTTTTAGCAGAGCTTCCAGACTAAGAACAGACACCAAAAAGGGACCTAGCTCCCCACTTCAAAGGAAGCACCTGCTTAAAACCTTATGCATAGCTTCACAGTATTTTCAAATACTAAAATCCTAAACAAAGAAAGAGCGTTGTCAGAGGTACTGTTAGCAGATGGGTCTCATCAAGTCAGAGGGCACTAGAAATATGAATGGAGAGGACATGATTTCTTGGAGGTGTGTCAACACAAGACTTATTGATAATTAAATCCATGATCAGAGTGGGAGGATTGATTAGAGCTTAAATTCCAAGCTCCTGATTGGCAGACATCTATGGATGACAGTGAAAACTCCAAATCCATGTGCAGAGTCCCACATGAATTAAACCTCCAGTGAATTCCCTCAGTCCATTACCCAGGGAGGTTGATTATCCTTGTCCTGAGACAGAGTGCACTAGAAAATGGATACTACAGACATAGTTAGATTAAAATTTAAAATTTTACCATTCGTTTTCCCTTTTTGAACCATTTTAACTTGTTTGAGTTTTATTATTCTCTGCTTTTAAAATCTTCAGGATTTTGTTTTGCTGTTAGAAGCTGTTAGTTTTGTTGTTGTTGATGATTTGTATGATTTTCCTTATATAAAATCCAGGATAGGTAAATCAATAGTGACAGTAACTAGATTAATAATTTCTTAGAGTTATGACAGGGTAGGTGGGGAGGAAATGGAAGCTAACAATAAAACTTACAGGAATTTAAAAAAGCATTTCAATCTGATTGTGGTAATGATTTCACACATTTTAAAACATATTTAAAACATTGAATTGCATGGTATGTGAATTATATATCAATAAAATTGTATAAATGTATATGCCAACAACTAAAATCAGCAATAAAATAAACTGAAGAATTCTACCAACTTCTTCAGCCTGAAATTGACCAAACTTACAAGTAAGGTGCATGATAAATTATTAGTTACTGGAATGGGAACGTTAGAAAGACTCCGTGGTTGGAAAACAGGGCAATGGTGATAGAAACAAAGCTGGAGATGGCATCATGTATTTTCACAAGACCAGTAACTTCAATGAAAACACCTTTTTAGAATAAGAGAAACCGCAACTATTATACATGAACCTGACCAGTTAGACTACACAAGAATCAGAGAGACTACATATATGGGAAGAGATATTGGGAAAATTCAAAATAATCACCTAATATAGGGCCAAGAGTTGATTGTGGAACAGGTCATCAATAGCTCAGGTTAAAGCTGAAGAAAATCAAAACAAGCCTACAGGAGCCAAAATACAACTTGAGTACATCCCACCTGAACTTAATGACCATTTCAAGAACAGATGTGACTCCCCGAATATGAATGATGAACACCAGATGAACTGTAGGGTTTCAACATGAACACCATGTATGAAGAAAGCAAAGCCCTTAAAAAGCAAAAAAACAAAAAACACAAAGGGGCTATCAGAAGAGAGTGCTCTTCTGCTAAATGCAGAATGTAGACCATGTAGAGTACTCTACATGTAGAGTAGCTAAAGCAAGTGGAAGAAATGGTCCGGTAGCATTATAATGAAATTTGCAAAGACCTGGGGTTCGAAATCCAAAAAGGAACAACATACTTAGCACCTCTCAAACTGAACTAAGTGAGAGAAAAGATGAAGTCTTAAGTGGTAAAAGTGAAGGATTCTATGAACAAATATACGGTGATGCAAGAAGCATCGAGAGAAACTGGAAATAAATATAGTCGTGATGCCAAAAAGAATTCCTACACATTCAACCGTTTCAAGACGTTCAAGAAAGGAAGGTATTAGGGGAAGATGTCCAGATGCACTTAAAGGATTAGTCAAAAACAGGAGACCAGAGATTGTTTCAAAACACTAAGGGACCACTGGAAGCACTCACTTATCTCTGCCAGGAAATGTGGAAGACAGTGACATGGTCAATAGGAAGGAAGAGATCTACTATATGTGACAATTCCAAAGAAAAATGACCCAAAATGTGGAAATTTTCAGAAAATATAATTAATATCACATGCAAGTGAAACTGTTATGATAATTTTAAAAACAGTTGCAGCTGAACATCAGTACAGGGTGCTTCCAGAAAGTCAAGCCAGAGTCACAAGATGACATAGAAAGAGGGACAGCATGGTAACATCAGATGAATCCAAGTTGAAAGCAGAGAATATCAGAAAAAATTTTTACTTGTGTTTTGTTGACTATGTAAAGTCTTTCACTGTGTGGATCATGAACCAGAACACTTGAAACCTTCTCACATTGCTGATATGAATGTGGTACATTACAGCGCTATGACAATAGTTGGGCAGTTCCTCAAAAATTCAAACCAGACTTTGAACCAGTTCATTTCTAGTTTGACATCCCTTCTCTCCCCCTGCTGAGAATCTGCCTTTATATTCTAAATTCTATATATTGAGGTAGAAATGCAAATTATCACCAGGGGCTGAGTGAGAACAAACCAGTTTGAACCCTGAGTTAAATATAGAATCAATAACAACTTCACTCCTAGGTATGAACCAAAAATTAAGGGAAATGTGAATGTTCATAGCTGCATACAAAACTGGAAACAGGCCATACTTATGCTTTTCAACTGGTGAAATGGTAAGCAAATATGGTATATCAACACAGAACATAGATTAATGGTTGCCAGGGCTGGAGAGGAGGGATAAATGAGGAGAGACTGCTAATAGCTACAAGGTTTCTTTTTGGGGTGAAAATGGTCTAGAATAAGTGAATGCGAATATTTGCACAACCTATGGATATACTAAAAAGCATAATTGTATACTTTACAAGGGTAAATATTAAGATATGTGAATTATAACTCAATTTAAAAACAGTGTATCAGGGAGGAGTCATGCATCTAACTTAATAAGACATGATCTTTGTGACCTGGGAGCTGCAGTCTAGTCGTTTGCTACTTCAATATGTCAGACCACAGATATCATACTGCTGGTACTGCAGTTAACTGCCCAACACATAACCACGAGCCCACCAGGTCTCTTTAGAGCTGATGTAGTCATGGTCATATCACAAACATGATCCAGAAGGCTGTTATGATACCACCTCTCATATGCAAAATTGCCAGACTCTCCTGGGAAAGTTAAATGTTTTTAAAACTCTTTCTTGGTTGATGTGACCCAAAAATTCATCAAAAGTATTCTCACAAGAGGGAGGAGAGGCAAGATGATGGCCAGGTAAGCAGCCCAAATTGGGAGATCCGTAGTGAGCCCAGTGTCCAGGAGGAAATGTAGAACGATTTGGGTAAGTGAAAAAATCCAACAACAACCTGGAGTGCTTCCTCTGTCCCGGAGGTGACCTTATCCCACATCTGCCTTGCCCGAGAGTCCCAGAGATCTGCAACTTGATCCCAGGGATTTGCTGGCCCATGTCGGCTGTGTTTCCTCTGCATGCTACTATAGTCACCACCCACTGATTGTGCCCCCGAACCAACCCCCAGCCTAGTGACCATGCCAGGAGCTGGACAGCTGCCTCGCTGAGTTCCCAACAGCCGCAGCTGGACCACCACACAGCAGCTGTCTGCCCGTGGCACTCCCCTAGGGGAGCTACTCCCTTCTGCGGCAGTTCTCCTCTCTCCATGTAGCGGCAGTCCCACTGCCAAGCTCTAGACCCACCCATGACCCCAGGAGCTGACCTGCAGTCTACCTGCAGTAAGTTTGGTCATCTGAAATTGTGGGGGCCCTTCGCACCATTGCCTGAGACACCTCCACCCCTATGGCAGCCACGTCTACCATACCTACTTGTTATGGTGGGATGCAGCACCCACCATTCTCCAGCAGTGCCTCTCCTAGCTCCCTGCTCACAGAGTACATCCTTGGTCGAGAAGGCATCCTTCGCTTACATCTAGCCTTGCTCCTGAAACCAGGGGATCAGCGACCTTGTCCCTGGTGCACCCAAGCCCATGCTAGGCACACTACCTCAGACTCCAAAGCAGCCACCACCCACTGACTAGCTCCCCCCATCAGACTTATTTCAGCATCCAGAATTCCTCCCCTCCTGCCATCCCCAACAGCAGTGGCCTATCCCATGCCAGCGCGGGGCTCCCTGCCTGTGGCAACAACAGCAGCCCCTTCTGGTGCCCGTCAACTCCACCCTGTGGAGGCTTTCCCCTAGCACCTGCACCAGCACAAGTGGGGTTGTTCCTACCTTTGCTCAGCACCCACTCCCATGGTGGTGAGGCCTCCCCAACCTTGTCTTTTATGAGGTGCCATAAAAAGTGCATAAAAGCACAAAGGATGTAAATAGTGCCTGACAGCCCAGGTCAACTTGGCCCAGGGGCATACATACAGTCACCAGCCTCACTCCAGTCTCTGAGGCCTTCATCATAGTTGACCACTGAGTCACCATGGAACCATGCCTACATAGAAGTCCATCCCACCACCATAGTAAGCCATAGGCAGCCCATAAAAACACCCTTACCAGTCACACAAAGAAGACTCAGGACCCATGGTCTCCAAAAGTGTCACATAAACAACAGCATACCACAATACTCCCAACAAGAAAACTAGAAAGACAAATCACAACATTAGAGCTAACAATGCTCTTAGAAGAATAAGACACGGATCTGCCACAAAAAATTTTTTTCAGAAGGCTACTTGGAGTAATACAGGAGATGAGGGAAGCAACACAGAATAAGGATGCAATGATAGAGGGGATGAAGTACACAATAGAGAGGATGAAATCCCTGAACCAAAGGGTAAAACAGGAGCCAATGGTTGAGGTAACAAAAGGTACACACAAGATCACAGATGTCATGAACAGACTAGAGGAGGCTGAGAATCGTATCAGCGATCTCTAAGACTTTCAGGCATGCCTCACCAAATGAGAAAGCCAGTCAAACAAGAAAATTAAAAAGGTGGAAGAAAACCCGAGATTGATGACAGATGTAATGAAGAGGTACAATATTTGGATAATTGGTCTACCAGAACAAGACACAACGAAGAAGTCGATAGATAGATTAGCAAGGGAATTGCTGGAAGCAAACCTTCCCATCTTAATGAATGAGAACCAGACACTCATAAGGGAAGCAGAGAGAACACCGATTTGACTAAACTCCAGAAAGAACTCACCAAGGCATACAATAGCTAAATTGTCCAACTTCAAGGAAAAATAGAAAATTTTAAGAGCAGCAAGAGAAATGAAGATGAGGACCTGATGCGGGGGGCTTGGGTGGAGAGCAGGTGCCTTGAGAATGATTGGGGCAGGGAATGTATGGATGTGCTTTATACAATTGATGTATGTATATGTATGGATTGTGGTTGGAGTTGTATGGGTCCCTAATAAAATGAAAAAAAAGAAAAGAGAAAAAAATGATTAGGGCCAAGACTGTACAGATGTGCTTTATACAATTGATGTATGTATATGTATGAACTGTAATAAGAATTGTATGAGCCCCAATAAATTGTTTTAAAAAATGTCCTATATACCCATTAAAAATATAAATTCTTTATTTTTAGCAAACTAAAAAAAAAAAGAGAGAAATGAAGATGGTCACATACAATGGTTCTCAGGTAATAATATCCTAAGACCTATCAGCAGAAATCATGGAGAGGAGGAAAGAATGGAGTAATATCTTCTAAAAGCTTGGGGAGAGGGGGAACCCACCTGCCCAAGAATCCTCTACCCTGCCAAATTATCTATTAAAATAGAAGGAGAGATAAAGGTCTTCCAGAACAATGGAAAACTCAAAGAATATGCCGTAAGACACCCAACTCTGCAGAAGATCCTTGCTGACTCACTATGGTCAGAAGACCAACATCCACCAAGCACAAGCAGAAGACGACCATATAGCCCAACTACCATCCAGAAGCCAAGGTGCTGATAATAATTACCAAGATAACATGGGAAAAGAACCCAAGAATGAAGCTCCCCACATAAATATAGCACACTGATATGAAGAGTGATAGGAACATATCCAACACAAATGGCAAGAGATGACAGCAATGAAACCACAGATTGTGATAATAACTCTAAATGTCAACGGTTTCAGTACATGCACTAAAATAAAAAAGGCTAGCAGACTTACTCAGAAAACATAACCCATCTATCTATTGCCTGAAAGAGACACATCTTAAGCATACAGACAAAAATAGACTAAGAATAAAAGGCTGGCAGAAAATACACCAGACCACTTAAAAAACAACAACAACAACAAAAAAAAACAGGGGCTGCGCTTGTAATCCCTGAAAAATAAAATTGACTTCAAGCTCCAAACCATAAAAAGAGATAAGGAGGGCACTATGATAATATTCAAATGGTCAGTAAACCAGGAACCAGTAAGAATAAATACGTACGCACCTAATGAGAGACCTGTGAAATTTATCAAACAAACCGTTCAAAAGACCAAAAAAAAAGAAATTACATTTAAAAAGAAATCACAGATTCAACAATCATAGTTAGGTGACTTTAATAAACTGCTATCAGAAAAAGATAGATCAATGGGAAGGAAGCTCAGTCAGGAAGGCTACAGAGATAAACACTACAATTAAGCAACTGGATCTGATAAGACATATATAGAGCTTTCCATCTGAACACAAAAAATTCACATCCTTTTCAAGCACGCATGGCTCGTTTTCAAAAGCAGACCACATACTGGAATGCAAATTGAGCCTGAGTAAATTCTAACACATAGTGATTACTCAGACATCTTTCTCAGATCACCATGTCATAAAGCTGTTATTAATAAAAGAATGACAAGGGAAAAGTGGCAAACAATTAGAGGATGAGTAACAATCTTATGCAACATGAATGGGTACTGATCCAGATTAGAGAGGAGTTTAGGAAGTTTCTAGAAACTGAGACTGAGAATACAACCTATCAAGCTTATGGGGACAGGGAAAGCAGTTATCAGACGTAGCTTGATAGCAATAAGTACATACATGGAAAAGGAAGAGAGACTTGTGACTAATACACTATCGCAAAATCTCCAGCAACTAGAAATAATAAAAATAAGGCAGAGTTAAACCAGTGGGAAGAAAAAAGAATGATGCAAAAGACTAATGCAGCAAAAAAATGGTTCTTTGAAAGGATCAACAGAATTGACAGGCGGCTGGCAAACCTAACCAAGGAAAGGAATAAGCAAAAAAAAAAAAAAGTCATGAGGAGGAGTGGAACAGGGGGAATCACAACAGTCCCCAATGAGATTAAGAGGATAATCACAAGTACTATGAAAGTCTGTATTCTAATGAATCCAACAACGTGGAAGACATGACAAATACTTGAAAAACAATCCCTCCCTAGATTATCCCAGAGAGAGGACAAGAACCTCAACAGACCCATAGCAAAAGAAGAAATAGATGTGGTTATCAAGAAGCTACCAACAAAAGGTTCCCGGACTAGATGGCTTCACAGCAGAATTCTACCAAGCATTCAGGGAAGAGCTGACACCAATCCAACCCAAGTTTTAGAAAAGGATGGCAAACTCCCAAAGTCAATTATATGAAGCCAGTGTAACTTTGATACCCAAACAGGGTAAGGACCCCACAGGAATAGAGAACTACACACAAATATCTCTAATGAACATAAATGCAAAAAATCCTTAACAAGATATTGGCTGACAGAATACAAAAGTATGCAAAACATATCACCCACCATGATCTTGTAAGGATAAAAATCATCAATATTATACACTATATTGATAAGAAAAAGTATAAGAATCACATGATAATATTGATAGATGCAGAAAAAGCATTTGATATAACATTCTACACCCATTCCTAATTAAGACAATAGGAATGGAAGGAAAATTCCTTAAGCTAATCCAAGCTATCTACGAAAAGCCAACAGCCAACATCATAGTCAATGGAGAAAGGACAAAAACAGTCCAACTGAAAAAAGGGACCAGACAGGTTGTCCCATGTCCCAACTTCTAATCAATATTATACTGGAGGTTCTAACTAACAACATAAGACAGCAGAAAAACATTAAAGGTATCCAACTGGGTGAAGAGGAGGTGAAACTATCACTATTTGCAGACTACATGATTCTATACATTGAAAATCCCCAAAGCTCCACAACAAGAGTACTGGCAGTGATAGAAGAATGCGGAAGAGTGCCAGGATCTAAGATCAATAAACAGAAGTTTATTGGTTTAATATATATATACATACCATGGAAGAGGAGATCAAGTAGTCAGTACCCTTCACAATAGCCAAGAACAAATTGAAATATAATATTTAACAAAAAAAGACCCTTACAAGGAAAACTACTCCCTACTACAGGAAACCAAAAGTGACCTCCACAAATGGAAGAATATTCCATACTCATGGATTGGAAGACTCAACATAGTAAAGATGTCAATCTTACCAAGGCACTTTGTAAGTTTAATACTATTCTGATTCAAATACCAACAATCTTCTTCAAAGAATTGGGAAAACTGACCACCAATTTCATATGAAGAGGGAAGAAGCCAAGAATTAGCAGAGAACTCCTCAAGAAGAAGGACAAAGAGAACTCACAGTGGTCAAAACAGCATGTTACTGGCATAACAGATACTCAGAACAATGGAAAAGAACAGAAAACCTAGAAATAAAGCCATCAGCATATAGAAAACTGATCTTTGACCCCAAAAACATCAAGTTGGAGGCAGATACCCTATTTAACATGTGGTTCTTGAAACAATGAATATCCACATATAGAAAAATGAAACAAGATGCTTGTCTAACCCCATTCACAAGAGATAACTCAAAGTGGGTTAAAAACCTAGAAGTATAGTCCCAAAGCATCAGGACCATCAAGAAATGAATCAAGACAAACCTAAGAACGTTGGCCCAGGGAATCCATAGACTAACTGTAATAAGGAAGGGTATACACACCCACAGGTGGACCTGAAATCAACAAGTGGGATCTACTAAGGATAAAACACCTGTGTGCATCAAAAGATTGTAGCAAGTGGGTAACAAGGCAACCCACAGACTGTGAGAGGATTTTCAGCAATGATAAAACAAAGGGCTTATTACTAAAATCTACAATACCTTTATGGTCTGCAAAAGGAGGAAAACAGTTAACCCCCCGAGGAAGAGCAAAAGAACTGAAAAGAAGCTTTACTAGGGAGGAGACCCATATGGTCAAAACAAATGAGAAAATGCTCCTGATTATTAGCTATCAGAGAGATGCAAATTAAAACCATGAGATATCCTATAAAACGCTCGAGGATAGCCCAAATCAGAAAATTAGAGAGCAACAAATGGAGAGGATGGGGCAAGACAGGAACTATCCTCCACTGTTGGTGGTCGTGTAGTTATGTACAACCTCTGTGGAAAGTGATCTGGCAATATTTAAAACAAATGGAAATTGATCTACCTTATGACCCAGTTATCCCTGTATTGGGTATATACTGAGAAGAGGTAAGAAATAGACCATAACCAGTCGTCTGTGCTCCAATGTTTATTGCGGCACAACTCACAATCACAAAGAGTTGGAATTAATCTATATTTCCATCAATAGATGAGTGGATTAGGGAATTCTGGCACATACACACAATGGAGTGCTGCACATCACTAGAAAGCACTAATGATTACATAAAACACATAATTTCATGGGATGAGTTGGAGGAAATTATGCTAAGGAAAGTCAGCCAATCCCAAAAGGCCAAGTACAACATGAGTCTCCTGATGTAAGCATAACCAGCACAGTAGGTATAGAAGACAAGCCACTTATCTCACAATATATGGATTGAGGTACAGGCAGTTGGGTGGAGATCAGACCAAACCAAAGGAGGTACATGTTAATCCAACACAAAGTACGTGAAATGGGGGACGGGAAAAGGAGGAAGGGGGATGTGTGAGAGTGAGATGATGGCATGCGGGGAGCAAGATACTAACCCACCCAAGGGGAGAGTATTGGTTATGTCTCCACGGAATTGGGAGTGTGCATACAGACCCCACCATGGCTCACCAAACCATGAGGGCAACATAACCATGTGGAGGAATGCATGAAAAATTGGGCTACAGGGCTGGCCCCAACCAGAGCCAAACTGATCCCCCTCCCTAGAAGTATGTGTGACACAGAACAACACTAAACCTAAAGGTTGGAGTGAGGGGCCGACATGTCTCGCCCACACGGAAGCAAACCAAGGAGGAAAACGAGATAGAGACAGTCGGTCTAACTCTAGACCCCATATTGGCACAGCGAGGACTGTGGGGCCAACAACAGATCATGACATGTTGTCCCCTTACTGGAACATACTGTGACAGAAGACAATACTGGGGGCACACAGTGGGGAGGTTGGCAGTCTGAACCCCCTGCAGTGGGGCAAGCCAAGAAGGGAACATAAAAGATCAGCAACTGAAGCAAAGCAAACCCACAAAGCCTCCTAAAGAGTCCGCAAAATATACTTCAGTCTACGATGGGCAGCTTCCAGAATTCCCCCAGGACCAGTGGGTAGATAGTCAATAAAGGTCGGCAGACAGATCTGGAATTACGTATGTTTTCTCTCTCTTTTATTTCCTTTTCTTTTTTCAGTCTTTTGTTTCCTTTAGGTTTGCTTTATGTCACTGTTAGTTTCCTACTTATATAAGGCATGCATGGGAAACAAGCCGGAGGAGAAAGCAATGGGACTGACGGTCCTGTAGGAACTTGTGGGGAGGAGGTGGAGGGGGAAGTGAGTGGTGCGCAAACAATGCCATAGACAGGGGGCAACTACGGAATTAAAATCATCACAAGGAGAATGTAGAGATCCTGGGGATATGGGAGCAACAGCAATCTAGCTGACAGGAAGTACCTAAGAGGCAGAAGTAGGAGAAATGTGAGGTGGGGCAGGCGAAAGGTAAAAGGAAACAGAGGAAGGATCTAGGAAGCAAAACTATGGATAGAGGTATAAGCATAGGTGTGTACATATGTAGATACATTAATCCATAAAAATTAGAGGCATTGGGTCTGAGGGGCCAGTCCCAATCCCAACTATGTGGACAGCTCCCCCTCTCCCCGCAGAAGAATTAACTTAAGAGGACAGCACTGAAGCTACAGCTCAGAGAGAGGACATGTCTGATCAGAGCACACAGCAGCAAATGAAGGGATAAGAAGAGAGGATGGGGGACACATCCTGGCCCACCAAGCCCTGAGGACAATATCTCTGCAGAGCAACCAATGCACAGAGAGGACCATAGGGCCGGCCCCACTATGAGACACGATGTCCCTCACAGACCCATAGTGCTACAGGGGACAACACTGGAGACACAGTGTAGGAATTGTACCCGATCTCACCCCACCACACTGAGGCAAAATACTAAGGGCATGCAATAGAACAGCAAGGGGAACAGAGTAATGAAGTCCCCAGGAATACCAAAAATAGACGTTGGGGCCAGGGCGTGGCACCCCATTGGATTCAATCGGAAAACACTCCTAAAGATTAACAAACAGACCTCCAACTATTTACAGGCGTTTCCTTTTTGGTTGTTTTGTTTTCTTTTGTTGCTTTGTTTTGCTCTGTCTTGCTTTTTTGTGCATATTATTATCTCTGCAGGTCTATCTAGATAAGATAGATGGGATAACAATGTGGAGGAGAAAACAATGGGACTGATGATTCCAGGAGGGACATGGGTAGGGGGAGGGAAAAGAAGTGAGTGTTAACAAACCCAGGGAAAAGGGAACAACAAGTGATCCAAAATCAGTGGCAAGGAGCGTGTAGGAGGCCTGATAGGGCTTGATCAAGGACAATGTAACCAAGAGGAATTAATGAAACCCAAATGAAGGCTGAACATGATAGTGGGACAAGAGGAAAGTAAAAGGAAATAGAGGAAAGAACTAGGAGGCAAAGGGCATTTAAAGAGGTCTAAATACAGACATATACATATGTAAATATATCTATATGATGATGGGGAAATAGATCTATGTACATATATTTATAGGTTTAGCGTTAAGGTAGCATATGGACATTGGGCCTCTACTCAAGTACTCCCTCAACACAAGAACACTTTGTTCTACTAAACTGGCATTCCATGATGTTCGCCTTCCCAACACGATACTGAAGACAAAGTGGGTGCATAAGCAAATGTGGTGAAGATAGTTAATGGTTCCCAGCTATCAAAAGATATAGTATCTGGAGTTTTAAAGGCTTGAAGATAAACAAGCAACCATCTAGCTGAGAAGCAACAAAGCCCACATGGAAGAAGCACACCAGCCTGTGTGATCACAAGGTGTCAATAGGGTCAGGTATCAGGTACCAAAGAACAAAAATCATTATCATTGTGAATGAGGGGGCGTGTGGAGTGGAGGCCCAAAGCCCATCTGTAGGCAACTTGAAGGGTCATGGGGAGGAGACGATCCAGTCAGGGTGCAGTATAGCATCCATGAAACATACAACTTTCCTCTAGTTCTTTAATGCTTCTTCTCCCTCACTACCATGTTCCTAATTCTACCTTACAAATCTAGCTAGACTGGAAGATGTACACTGGTACAGATCAGAGCTGGAAACACAGGGAATCAGGACAGATAAACCCCTCAGGTCCAATAATGAGAGTAGCTATGCCAGGAGGGGAAGGGGAAGGTGGGGGGGGGGGGAGAAACGGGGAACCAATCACAATGATCTACATATAACCCCCTCCCTGGGGGATGGATAACAGAAAAGTGGGTGAAGGGAGACATCGGACAGGGTAAGATATGAAAAAATAATAATTTATATATTATAAAGGTTTATCAGCGAGGGAGGGCTGGGGAGGGAGGGGACAAAAATGAGGAGCTGATACCAAGGGCTCACATAGAAAGCAAATGTTTTGAGAATGATGATGGCAACAAATACACAAATGTGCTTGACACATGGATATATGTATGTGTTGTGATTAAAGCTGTATGAACCCCCAATAAAATGATTTTTAAAAGCCCAGAGATATTGGACTATGTACATATATTTATATGGCAACACATGGAGTTAGCAGACAGACTTTGGGCCTCTGCTCATACCCTCCATCAATACAAGACACTTTATTCTAACAAACTGGCATTCTGTGATGCTCACTCTCCCAGCACATCCACTGAAGACAAAGTGGGTGAATAAGTAAATGTGGTGAAGAAAGCTGATGGTGCCCGGCTATCAAAAGTTATAGTGTCTGGGGTCTTAAAGGCTTGAACGTAAACAAGCAGCCATCTAGCTCAGATGCAACAAAGCCCACATGGAAGAAGCACACCAGCCTGTGCGATCACCAGGTGTCGAAGGGATCAGGTATCAGGCATCAACAGAACAAAAAATCTTACCATAGTGAATGAGGTGGGGAGTGTGGAGTGGAGACCCAAAGCCCATTTGTAAGCCACTGGATATCCCCTTACAGAAGGTTCTCAGGGAGGAGACACAAGCCAGTCAGGGTGTGACGTAGCAATGATGAAACATACAACTTTCCTCTAGTTCCTAAATACTTCCTCCTCCCCCACTATCATGATCCCAATTCTACCTTACAAATCTGGCTAGACCAGAGGATGTACACTGGTACAGATAGGAACTAGAAACACAGGGCGATGATCCCTTCAGGACCAGTAGTGAGAGTGGCGATACTGGGAGGGTGGAGAAAGGGTGGGTTGGAAAGGGGGAAGCGATTACAAGGATCTACATGTGACCTCCTCCCTGGGGGATGGACAACAGAAAAGTGGGTAAAGGGAGACGTTGCACAGGGCAAGATATGACTAAATAATTTACAAATTATCAAGGGTTCATGAGGGAGGTAGGGAGCGAGGAGGGAAGGGGAAAAATGAGCTGGTGCCAGAGGCTTAGGTGGAGAGCAAATGTTTTGAGAATGATGAGGGCAATGAATGTACAAATGTGCTTTACACAATTGATGTATGTATGGATTGTGATGAGTTGTATGAGCCCCTAATAAAATGATTAATAAAATAAAATAAAATCAGAAAAAATGATTTAATTAAAAAAGGAAATGTATGTCTTGACAAAGGAATGCAATTTTCATAGCAGCTTTGTTCATAGTAGGTACCGTTTTGGAAGCAACACAAACATTCATCAACAGGTGAATGGGTAGGTAAGGCATAGTATCTTTGCACAATGCAAGTGTAGTATGTTCACACAGTAATTTAAAGCACTCTGAAACATGCAACCACACACGAAATTTTTAAATATGCCGAGTGAAAGAAGCCAGACACAAGAGAGGATGTGTTATAGGATTTTGTTCATTTTAAATCCTCCAACACAAAACTCACTGCCAAGGGGTCAGTCCCCACTCATAGCATCCCCAGAGGAGAATTGCACCTGTGGGCTTCTAAGACTGTACATCTTTACAGGAGTAGGAAATTATGCCTTTCTCATCCAGAGAGGATGGTGGTTTCAAACTGCTGACCTTGCAGTTAGCAGCCCACTAGATCACCACCTCCTGATTTTATATCCTGGAAGAAGCAAAATAATTGAAAATTATAAAGCTGATCAGAGATTGCCTGGGGCTTGGGGTCAGGCATGGGTGAGTGGAGATTAATTGGGATGAGGCCTTTTTAGATAGATGAAAATACTGTATGTTTTGATTATAGTGGTTATAAGAATGTGCATTTTAATTCATTAAACTATTTACTTGAAATGGGAGCATTTTATCGTGTGTAGATTATACCTCAATAGTTGATTTTTTTAAACCCTGGGGGTGGGTAGGAATCTAATATATGATTGTGATATATACATACTCATAAATATATATTAACAGATTATTCAGAATATAGATCTATGCATACACACAAGGATAAAGCAAAACATTTTGCTACTAGGGGCCCAGTTCATGTATGCACAGGTTTACTACAAACAAAACATGTATAAATATTTTGACAGATACATACCATGGAATACAATACAATGATAAAGAATGACAATGAATCTACAAGATTCTTCATAACATGGATGAAGCAGGAGGACATTATGCTGAGTGAAATAAGTCAACCACAAAAGGAGAAATATTATGTGAGATTAGTATAAAAAATCAAGAAAATGTTTTCACATTAAAAGAAACATGCTTTGTTAGATATATCAGGGGCTCAAGAAAAAGGGAAGAAAGCCAAGCCATGGAGTAGAGGCCAGAAAAGTGTTACCTTGGGTAAGTGGAAGGCAATATACAACAAGAATGGTATTGGCAAAAAAAAAAAAAAAGGATGGAGGACTGGGAAGACATTGGGAGATTTCCAAGACTGAAAGACAACAAAGGCAAATCCTACTGTATACACAACTTTGTATCAGTGGTGCTCTATGAATAGACACATGAGCTAAATGGTTGAGAGGGAGAGTGGGAGTATATCCATGAGAATTTATAGATTTGGCAGAGGATATTTGTATACGTGCATTTATTGTTGCTGCAAACATATTCATGAATGTGGTGGAACATAGAAAGGGTGAAGTCATGAAAACTTTCTGGACATAACCAAACACCTTGAGGGAATGCGCTGATAGACCTGTGGGATCCGGATCACATCTTGGGGGATACCAGGGTCAAGTGGCATAGCATACAAAAGATAATTCTCCGCTTTCTATTTGGGTGAGTATCAAGTGTGATCTTAAAAATACACGAGTAGCCATCTAAAGTTCACCTATTGGCCTCTCCCTCTCCAGAGGCAAGAATGATGATGAAAATTTTAAAAACATGTAAATAATTAGTCCAATGGACTAATGAACCACACAAACATCAGTCTCCCCAGCCCGGAGAGCCGAAAAACTAGATGGTGCCTAGCTACCACTACCAGCTGCCCCGATACGGATCACACTGTAAGATTCAGGATAGAGTGAGAGGAAAAGATGAAAGGAAACTGGAAATCATGAAAGCAACCAGGCTGCCAGGTCATTTAAAGAATGGGAGGACCTCCAGTACAATGATCCTCAGTCACCACCCATGATTTCCAGAGCAAGGAACTGTAGATCTAGAATGGTGGGAAGAAATTGGTACAAATTTAAAAGAAGTGCACAGGGAGGGGAAAATGTCCCTGTTGAGACGTGATATCTATGAGCTCATGTTAAGATGGTTATAGAATCTCTGCAGATGGAAGAAGAGAAAGAGGATGATCAGTCTAGTGAGAAGTCTTGTGTGAGCTATCCATGAGAAATCTAGAAAAGCAAACTAAAGTCTCTTTGAATGGATTGAATTGGGTGATGAAACTTTGGGAGGAGGGGGAACACAACAAAACTTAAGAATCAGGGACTGATTAAGTCCTCCACTACTGAACAAAACCTTATAGCCAAAGCCTCTACAGTCCTGGGCGACTGCAGCCTCTGGAAGCTTAAGGGTGATAGGGCCTTAGAAGAAGATTGCTTTGATAATAAACTCACAGGTGCTAAACAAAGCCACAAAAATCCTTTTCTTTCAAGAGAAGAGACATGGAGAGCAGAAGAAAGAGCTTTTGAAATCAGAGGAAGGGAGAATGTTTTGTTGTGTAAAGAGCAGCCTTGTTTAAAGGGGTAAGGCAATGCCTTGTGGCACGGGCAGGTCTGGAGCTAACTTCCGAGAGCCCAGTCTATGTTGCTATAAACTTAACTAGCCAACAATAGGCTCAAGAAAGCAACTGAAGTGCAGGAGCCTCTACCAGAAAGAACAGTAGAATCTCCTTTAGGGAAATTTAGCCTAAACACTCAAGGTATTCAAATCGTTACTGGAATTATTGGTCAAGATTATGAAGGGGAACTTAAAATCATAATTAAAACAGAAATCATCTGGGTTGTAGAAAAGGGAGATCCCATAGGCCAATTATTTTTGCTTCCTTACATTGCTATTGATAAAACAAACACCATTTGGGAAAGAGCTTCTGAGCAATCAGACCTCATGGGTCATGGAGCGTTTAGGGACACTACTTTGACTAAACAAGATCCCCCCCCCCCCCACACACACACACACACATGGAATTAGAAAGTGGGGAAGAAAGGTTTTCAGGACTTTTAGGCTCTAGAGCTGATGTCACTGTCATGAGCCATCAACAACAGCCTCAGGCATGGCTACTCCAACATGGAGGGAATAGAAGTTAACCAGGAGAAAGCATGGCAAGGTGAACAGATCATAAAGCATACAGGACTTGAAGGGCAGTCATGTTTAATTAAGCTTGTAGTTATGCTCACTACCTCTGATTGCAGCATGATAAGAAAAACAGGGAATAAGGGGAGAGGCCTCAGAGAAAACCGAACAGGGAGATCCTCTTCCAATCAAGGCTGTTCCTAAATATAACTATACGGATTAGAAAATCCACATCTTTTAATCAGGACTGTTGATGTTCGTCCTGCACCCATTAAATGACCTTGGAAATCCAATGACCTGATATGGGTGGAGCAGCAGTCCCTTATTAAAGATAAATTGCAGGCTTTGCATGAGTTAGTTCAAGAGCTGCTTAAAAAAGGTCGTATTGAAGAAACTCTTAGCTCTTGGAATTCCCCTGTGCTGGTACTTTAGAATAAATCTGGTAACTGGCATATGCTCATCGATTTAAGAGCCATTAATTCAATTATACAGCCTGTGGGTACCCTCCAACCATGCTTCCCTTCGCCCAGTACGATCCCCAAGGGCGGTCTTTAATAGCCATAGATTTGCTAGACTGTGTTTACACTACCCACTTGGATCCTGTTGACTGTGGTAAATTCACTTTCAAGATCCCCCGAGTTAAACAATAGGCCCAACTAAAGATTTCAAATAAAAACCTTAGCTGGGGCATGGTGAATAGTGCCCCAATGTGCCAGGTTTTACAAGCAAAGTTCTAGAACCAGTCAGGGAGCATTTTCCCAAAGTTACATCATCCACCACATGGATGATATCTTAATGCAGCGCCTAATAATGAAATGCTACCATAATCTTATATCCTAACTAAAGCAGCCATATCTCAGGCAGGATGAGTAATTGCTCCTGATAAAATTACTTAGGAACAATCGTGGATTGAACTTTAGTTAGGCCACAGAAAATTGAAATTAGAAAAAAAAACATTAAATGATTTTCAAAAGCTACTAGGAGATATCAATTGTATATCCCCTTTGCTGGGAGTCTCCACGAAAGAGCTCAAACACTTGTTTAACACATTAAAAGGGGACTCACAACTAAATAGTCCTAGAGAGTTCACCCCTGAGGCTTGCCACAAATTAGTTTGTCAGAAGAAACATCAGCCAGGGAAAGATTTCTCCAATTAAGTCAGATAAAAGTATTCATCTTGTCATTTTTCATACACCTCTCACCCCCACTGCCACGTTAGGTCAGGAAGATCACCCTCTAGAACAGCTGTTCCCAACCTTCCTCAAGCCACAGCCCTTTCATACAGCTCCTCATGTTGTGGGGACACCCCCCATGTTGTGGTAACCATAAAATTATTTTCATTGCTACTTCATAACTCATTTTGCTACTATTACGAATCAGGCAACCCCTATGAAAGGGTTCTTCGACCCCCAAAGGGGTCGTGACCCACGGTTGAGAACCGCTGCTCTGGAGTGACTACATCCAGGCAACAAGACGCCAAAGTCATTTGGCCTTATTGGGAACAATAAACACAGCGAGTCACGAGAGGCCGCATCGCTGCTGACAATGCAGTGGGGGTACGATCCTTCAGTCAGTCATAGTTTTGCCGTATACTCCAGCTCAGGAAAGAAAACCCAAAAACGATTTTGTAAATTTCTACAGAGTGTCAGATGGCATTAGCTGGATTTTGTGGGAAATTGGGTTGTCATTACCCTCCAGGAAAGCTCCAGGAGTTCCTAAGATGAACTAAGTGGATCTTAACAAGGTTTCTCCCACAAGCCACCTGAGGGGCCCCACTTACTTTACCAACAGCTCCAGTAACAGCATGGTGGCCTATTGGGGCCCCTCTTCTCAATCCTCTCAAACATGTTTTACCTCTGCTCAGTAAACAGGAATATTCGCTCTCATTCTGTTATTCAAAGCAGCCAAAAGAAGACCATATTCAGGCAGCCTGTGTGTGTCCAGAAAGCTCAACAATGACATTTTGTGCCAGTCTTTTGTGAAGTCACTCCCGGAGTGTGGCTCTCCTTCAGTTCTCCAAGAGCAGAGATCCTAAATTTACATTCCAATCAAACTAGTCTGGCCTATTTTAAACCAAGCAAACTGTCCGAGATGGAGCAAGGCACTGTAAAATCTCGATTATTAAAACAGAAGGGGGAGGCGAAAGGCAATCCTGTACATAACAATCTTCATTTAGCTTTAGTAATTCAATGTTTTTTCTCCCTATCGAAGCTGCTAGCATTAGACGGATCAACGTTCCGCCCCTTACAGAGAAAGCTGATCCAGAGAGGATCTGGGGGAAGGGTGACAATGGTGTCTGGGGTCCAGGTTTGCTAACTGCCCATGGAGGGGCTATTTGCTTTGTGTCTTTTCAGGAGAAGGCGAGTAAATGAATTCCTCCCTGGGGGTAAGTGGGGTCCAGGTCCAGGAAGGAAGGAACAGTGACAGTGTGATATGGAGGATGGGAAAACAGGCCAGAGACCTCGCTTCCTGCTGCAGAAGTTACCCGAAACATCAAGACTTGGTGAGATTCATGAGAATGGCCATTCTTGCCTCCTGATACTTATCATTTCTATCATTGCTGCAATTGCCAGAAGCACACTTCAGAACGCTATCATAGCTGAACATGTGTGCAAAACTGACTGCACGACTACAACAGACTGTTCATTTATTAGAAGATCAGAGCATGGACTTTCAATATCATTTGATGCTAAAATGGATCAGAACATTTCAGGTTTTTTGTAACCCCTTGTCCATACAATGCAACCTTACAGAATTGGGCTTTAATTACAAAGCATTGGCAGGGATTTAAGGGAAACAGCTCATTTTATGTCAATTGGCTAAAAAGGAAAATCTCAAAGTCTTTAGCATAGTGTAGGTAAGGGAAACCTCCCCTTAGTTACCAGACAGCTAAAAATGGATACCTTCAATACATTTACATTTTCAATCATCCCTTAGTGTTGGCACAATTAAACAATGGTGGATGGGCTGAGGGAGCTTAACCCACCAAGCCTGGATTCAAAGTATTTTCCATAGCCCAAGTTCAGGTTTGGTTGTATTACTTTTTGTCATTTTTGTCTTCTGACTTAAAGAAAGCAACCATGCCACCTCTGTGGCCCTTTGAATTTAAAACATGCAACAAAGGGGGAAATGTGGGAAACTGAGAACCAGGAAGTGTGTGAGGACAAGGCTCTAACCCGGTGGTTCTCAACCTGTGGGTCGTGACCCCTTTGGTGGTTGAACGACCCTTTCACAGGGGTTGCCATGACAGTAGCAAAATGACAGTTATGAAGTAGCAATGAAAATAATGTTATAGTGGGACGGGGGGTCTCCACAACAGGAGGAATTGTTTTAAAGGGTCACTGCTTTAGGAAGGTTGAGAACCACTGCTCTATAATCTTAAGTGTCTGGGAGGCAGACTATGATGGAGACAGGCCTTCATGTTTGTGAGTTGGAGATGAAACCCTGTCACATGCTCCTGACTAAAAATCTTCCCTATAATATCCCCCATAATACATTACTGAAAGATGTTTCTATTAAGCACAGACTGCTCTCTAGTACACCCAGAGGATATCTGCAGTCTAGAGCAATCAAACCCTACTGTCTGTCCCACCCTAATTATGGCCCACACCCTTCTGATAAGAGTCATAGATTGTCCCCTTGGAGCAGAGCTCAGGATACCTAAGTTTAAGTCAGCTCCGGGATGGCTAAGGTTAAGCCGCCATCTTAATTCTAGAACCTGCCCATATAGTTACGTATGTACCTTCCTGTCACATGTATACCTCTAGTACCCCCTTCCTATTACATATGTGTATGAAGTGGCTTGCATTCCCCATGATTATATAAGCCTGTCAGAGAATACATTAGCTCTTCCTCCACCCTCTGGTTCCAGTCTCCATGGAAGATGAGAGGCCCTTGCATGCCTTGTCTGAGCTTACTTTAATTTAGCCTACAATTACACAACCACCCCTTAGGACCCATTCAGTTGTGGAGGTTGGTCCCCCACAATCTATTCTATAAACCTTCACCTAATTCACATTTAAAAAGCAAACAAGAAAAACCCCTCGTGAGCAGCCAGCTGAGGTATAACTATTGATCTCTCCCCAAAGAAAAGTAAAAAACTATTGAAGACTTATGGAAACTAGTCTAATGAACTAAAGGCCTACTAGAACAGAAGTCTCGCAAGCTCTGAGAGCCCAAAACTAGAAGGTGGTCATCTGTCAGTACCAACTGTAAATCTAGACCTAGATGGAGACTATGTTGGCACCAAGAGCTTTACATTTTCATTTAGTAAAACATACTATGATTTTGAAGCAAGATTTTCTGACTTATCTTTGTATTTATGTAATTTATTATCCCTAAATTGTACTATTGATTATGGCTATTCGGAGTGCTTTATATTTAATCCTCATAACCCTTAAAATTCATATTTTTATTACCCCCATTAGCGGCTCTCATGTTTGAGAGTAAGCAAAAAAGAAGAAGACCCTGAAGGTTGGCAGGTAAACAAGCGGCCATCTAACTCAAGCAACAAAGCCCACATGGAAGAAGCACAGCAGCCTGTGTGACTACGAGGTGTAGAAGGGACCAGGTATCAGGCATCAAAGAATAAAAAAAATCACTATTGTGTGCCCACCTTCCTGATATGATCACTGGAGACAAATGTGTGTATAAGCAAATGTGGTGAAGAAAACTGATGGTGCCGGCTATCAAAAGATATTGTATCTGGGGTCTTAAAGGCTTGAAGATAAACAAGCAGCCATCTAGCTGAGAAGAAACAGTGCCCACATGGAAGAAGCACACCAGCCTGTGTGACCACAAACTATGGAAGGGATCAGGTTATCAGGCATCAAAGAACAAAAAATATCAGTGTAAATGAAGGGGAGTGCAGAGTGGAGACCCAAAGCCCATTTATAGGCAACTGGACACCCTCTCACAGAAGGGTTGTGGTGAGGAAACGAGCCAGTCAGGGTGCAGTGTAGCAATGATGAAACACACAACTTTCCTCTAGCTCTTAAATGCTTTCCTCCCACCCCCACCCCACACTATCATGATCCCAATTCTACCTTACAAATCTGGCAGAGGATGTACACTGGTATAGATAGGAACTGGAAACACAGGGACTCCAGGACAGATGATCCCTTCAGGACCAGTGGTGAGAGTAGCGATACTGAGAGGGTGGAGGGAGGGTGGGTTGGAAAGGGGGAACCGATTACAAGGATCTATATGTGACCTCCTCCCTGGGCTATGGACAACAGTAAAGGGTGTGAAGGGAGACATCAGACAGTATAAGATATGACAAAATAATAATTTATACATTATCAAGGGTTTATGAGGGAGGGGAGAGCAGGGAGGGAGGGGGAAAAGGAGGAGCTGATATTAAGGGCTCAAGTAGAAAGCAAATGTTTTGAGAATGATGATGGCAATAAATGTACAAATGTGCTTGACACAATGGATGGATGGATGGATGGATGGATGGATGGATGGATGGATGGATGGATGATGGATGGATGGATGATGGATGGATGGATGGATGGATGGTGCTATGAGTTGTATGGGTCTCCAGTAAAATGATTTTTTTTAAGGAAGACCTTCAATGAGGGTTGACACGATGGCTACAGCAATGGGTTCAAGTGTAGTAATGATCGTGAGGACAGTGCAGTGCCAGGCAGTGTTTCATCTGTGGTTCATAAGGCCACTATAAATTGACAACTTGGCACCATCTGAAAACAGCGATATTGATAGATGAGAAAAATGAGACTTAAAAAAAGTCAAAAACACTGGTAATTAACAGAGTTAGGATTTAAACCCAAGCAATCTGGCACCAGAGCCATGACTTTAACCACTATATAATACTGTTACCAGAGATACCCAAATTTGTATCAACTCACAGACATCAAGTCCATTCTGACTCACAGCGAGCCTATAGGGCAGGTAAACCTGCCCCTGTGGTTGTCCAAGAACGTGGTTGCTGTTAGGTACCACAGAGTCAGTCTCAACTCCCAGCAATCCTATGTACACCAGAGCCAAACACTGCTTGGCCCTGCGGTAGCCTCACGACTGTTTGAATCCACTGTTTCAGACACAGTATCAAGTTATTTTCTCAAGGGTCTTCCTCTTCTTCGTTACCCGTCCACTTTACTAAGTATGATGTCCTTCCACAGATACCAGGTCCAAGATACTGGAGACAGAGCCTTACCACCATGGCTTCTAAGGAGCACTGTGGCTGTACTTCTTCCAAGACAGATTTGTTTGTTCTATGGGCGGTCCATGGTCCTTTCAGAATTAATCACCAGCACGATAATTCAGATGCATCACCTCTGCTTTGGCGTTCCTTATTCAATATCCAACCTTCTCGTGCATATGAAGCCATTCAGCGTGCCATGGCTTGGGTCAGGTGAACCTTGGTTCTACAAGTAGCATCCTTGTTTTTCAACACTTTAAAGTGGTCTTATTTATCCATACTTATACTTTCCTGATGTAACGTGTCATTTGATCTCTTGCCTGCTGTTTCCATGAGCATTGATTGTGGATCTAAGCAAGATGAAATTTGATAACTTCCATCTTTATCATGATGTTACCTTTTGGTCCAGTTGGATCTTGATTTTCTTGACATTGAGTTGTAATCCACACTGAAGGCTGCAGTCCTTGAACTTCAGCATCTGCTCCAAACCCTCCTCATTCAGCAAGCAAGATTGTGTTATCTGCATATTGAAGGTTAATAAGCCTATTGTTTTTATATAATCCAGCTTCTCTGATGATTTGCTGAGCATACAGATTGAATAAGGAGTGAAACCCTGACGCACATTTTTCCTGAATTTTAACTACTCAGCGTGCCCTTGCATAACTGCCTCTTGTTTCATGTACAAGTTCCACATGAACACAACAAAGGACTCTGGAATCCCATTCTTCTCAGGGTTATTTATAGTTTGTCATTGTCCATACAGTGCAATAAAATACAAATAAACATCTTTCTGCTCTTCTCTGCTTCGAGCCAAGATCCATCTGACAATCAGCATGATATCCCTTGTTCTACATCCTTTCCTGAATTGTATTAGTCTGGGTACTTTAGAGAAACAAAGCCCACAGAACCTCACAGGTATAAGAGAGAGTTTTATATAAAGGGTAAGTGCACATCAAGAAAACATCCCAACCCAGTGCTGCCCGAGCCCACAAGTCCAACATTAACTCATATGTACGACATCAATCCCCAGAGTTCCCCTCCTTCTCACAAAACACACGCAATGATGCCGACTGCAGGAGGAAAGCAGAGTCAGTGAACATGTAAGCATCTCAGCGCTGGCAGGGGTCTCCACATGGCTGCTACAGCACCCAGAGCTGCATCGGGGTAGGTCCATGTGGCTTCTCCTCAGGGATGTCTCGCAGGAAGTGAGCTTTACCAGCTAAAGCAGGGAACTGGCTAGGGCAGCTGCACCCTGGTCTGACCATCACAAAACAAGAGACCCAAGAACTAGAAAGGTGAGGCTCACCCAGCCATGTATCTCTCCACCCTTCAATTAACCCCACATGTGTTTCTCGGCCAGGTTGGCACAATAAACTACCTACCTCATGAATTCATCCTGAAACTCTGGCTGTTCCCTGTCAATGTACTGCAGCACCTTTGTTGGGGATCATTAGCAAATTTTACTTGCCTGTGATATTAATGATATTGTACAAAAATAGGCACATTCTGTTGGGTCATCTTTCTTTGGAATGGGTACAAATATTGATCTCTTTCAGTCAGGTGACTAGGTAGTATTCACTATTGCTAATAATGTCACTAAATATTATTTAAAAATATAATATTAAGAAGCATACTGAACAATAGGATTTAATCATTTGAGTAAATAAGCTTTCATTAATTGTGTGAGGTACATATGTGCCATAACAGAATAGATTTTAAAAATAATTTTACATATGTAAATATGTATAGACCAAATTTTTAAAATATGAGGTAGTTTTATTCTAAAATATACCAAATAATAGAAGCTTTATTACAAGTATCACATGAAAATGAGGTAACTTGGTGAGCAAATAAATGAGGGTGTTTTACCATCTGTCCTGCTACCTGTCTGTCAGTTTGTCCTGCTGTGGTGGCTGCGTGCTGCTGTGATGTTCTTGACCTGTGTTTCCAACACCAGCAGGGTCACGCAAGGTAAACAGCTTTCAACTGAGGTTCTAGAATAAGAACAGACTACAAAGGACTAGCCCACCCACTTCTGGAAGATTAGCCATGGAAAATTTATGAAAAACAGCGAAACAGTCTCGGATATCGTACCAGGAGATGAGAGCCCTCCGGTCAGATGGCAGTCAGAAGGAAACGTCCTGAAAAGAGAGCCGCCTGTCCTGAGCGGAGGGGATGAAAGACTTCAGGACCTTCTTCTGCTGATGGAGCAGGACTCCAAACAGGAAGAAACCGCTGCAGACGACTGTTAATAATAGGAATGGGAGTGTACCGTGTATAAATCTAGGAGGATTGCAGTCATTAAACATGAAATAGAACACGTAAAGACCAATACTCTAGGCATCAGGGACCTGACATAAAACCACATGAATTAGTGGTATTAGACATTTGAATCAGACAGTCACATGGTTTACTACACCACGAGACAAAATTAAGAGTGATGGTGTCACATATCTTCAAAATAAATATTTCAAGATCTATCTTAAAGTAAAATGTTATTGATTGAATACCAACATTATTCAAATTTACACACCACCTACTAAACCTAGTTGTGAAGAAATTGAAGAATTTTATCCACTCTTTGTCTGAAATTAATCAAATATGCCATCAAGCTACATTGATAACTATTGGTGATTAGAATACAATAGTTGGAAACAAAGAAGAATGACCAGTGCTTGGAAAATACGGTCTTGGTGATAGATAGCATGATACAATTTTGCAAGATCAATGACTTCCTCGTTGCAAATACATTTTTTTTCAAAACAACGTAATTGGCAGTTGTACCCATAGACTCACCAGAAGTTATACACAGCAATCACGTAGACTTTATGGGGAAAGTAAAGGAGCCCCAACGGTTAAGTGGTTCCATGTTGAGCTGCTAAATGAAAGGTTAACAGCTTGAAACCACCAGTCACCCTTCAGGGGAAAGATGAGGCTTTCTACTCCCACAAAGAGTCACAGTCTCAGAAATGCACACAGGCAGTTCTACCCTGCTCGCTGGGGTTGCCAGGTGTTAGAATTGTCTCAATTGCAGTGTGGGTTTTTTTCCTCCTTTTTTATAGGAAGAGGAAATGCAAAAGCTTAATATCAGCAGCCAAAATGAGGCCAGGGACTGGCTGATTGTGGAACAGATCATATGTTGCTCATATGCAAGTTCTGGCAGAAGATGAAGAAAATTAAAGCAAGTTCACAAGACCCAAAATACAACCTTGAAGATGTCTCATCTAAATTTTGAGAATATATCAACAGTGATGAGAGAGAGATTTGACTGCTTCAAGAATGTGGAATTCCACATTAAACTTTAACTCATTTCCCAATGTGTTTTCAGAAATATAAACTTACTCTCACAACTATATATTTCTGACCTCTCCTAGTCTCCCTACTGCCACAAGGAGGGACTCAAGCATGCCTCCCACCATATTAGAAACTTCACTCCATCACACACGGCATCCTAGCATTGAGAGGAATAGTAATTCCAGAATATCTCATTGTGCTCATGTGGAACAAGTACTTGAACCCAATATGCTAAGTATAGCACATTTACTGTAAAGAAAGTATGCCGTGGAAAGATGGGTACAGGTGTGTCGGGACAGCCTTTCCCACAACTCAAAGGCTGAGGAGTGGACACCTCAGGGATTCACGCAGCCCCCTCAGCAGAGGCCCGGAAAGGAGATGGAATTATATGCGGAAGGTTTGTCTAATGGCATGGACCCTGGGGCTATCACTGGAGACCCACAAGGCTTTTGAGAATGTTGTGGCAGCAAGAACACTGCTGGCCTAGACAGAAGAGACAGGGACAAGACAAAATGAAGGAAGGCTGTCATGTAGCAAATTGTTTTCAATCATGCAATGTATATTTTCAATCCCCTTTCTTGGTTTCAGTTGTATGCACCTTGAAGGCAACAGACACTGAAACCAATACTGGAAAAAAAAATTAACGACTTAGAGGTAGGAGAATTTTAAATGACACTAGAGCAGCGGTTCTCAACCTGTGGGTTGTGACCTCTTTGGGGGTTGAACAACCCTTTCACAGCGGTCACCCAATTTGATAACAGTAGCAAAATGACAGTTATGAAGTAGCAACAAAAATAATTTTTTTGGTTAGGGAGTCAGCACAGTATGAGGAACTGTATTAAAGAGTCACGGTATTAGGAAGGTTGAGAACCACTGCACTCGAGGGACCAGAAGTGGGAAATGTGTGGGAATCCCAACGAAAATCAAGGGTCTGAAGAGAAAATGGCACCGAGGAACAGAGAGTAGGGCTTTGGCATGTGCCAGTACTTGGACGAAGACCAGGGTCTCCGCGGACCCCTGAGAGGCCAGTCTCGCACAGAGTGGACCTTTGATAAACTATTTTGTTCTAAATAATCATCAAGGCTAATATTTACTAGGCCTTTACATGATTTTTGGTGTTAGTGCTAAGCACATTCCTTGCTTTACGTCCTGTAACTTTCCCAACAATCCTATGACGTTGTTTCCAGGCTAGGATAAATAGCTGTGGTGACCATTAAACCTTAAATTCTGAAAGGTGTAACACATCAAAAGTTTACTTCTCTCATCACAATCTGTGCAGACCCCTCCTCCAAGCACTGATTCCCGAGACCTGATCTGTTTCCACTCGTGACTCACTCCTCTTCCCCATCAGACATGAGAACAAAAGAGAAAAGTCGCTCCCAGAGAAGCCGCATTCACTCCTGATTGCCTTGGGAAGGAAATGACAGATCACATTCCATTGAAAAGTATTAGTCCCATGGTCCCACCTAGATGCACGGGGCTGGAAAACACAGGGGAGCCTCTGGATGATCAGTGGACAATAGCTAACTGTGCCTCTGGCTGGCACAGAGCTCGTCCCATGTTACAGATAAACAGACATACAGAGGATTCAAGCTAGTACATGACTCAATCAGCATTTAAACCAAACTATTTGATACTGAAGTTCTAACATTCTTCACTGCCGTGAGCGGCTGCCCCATGACGGCCCGAGTCAGTAAGCGGACTGTGTAGGAGAAGGAACGTGAGCAATGACATCTGCTAGACAACAGCCTCTTACCACGTCAAGAAGGTAATGACCGTGGCACGATGCACATGGTTACAAAACCACACAGGGAAGCATGCTGAGAGGACACCTTGGATAGAAAACAATCACTGTACTGAACATCTAGGATGTCGTGTGATGGAGTGAAGTTTCTAATATGGCGGGAGGCATGCTTGAGTTCTGCCTTGTGGCAGTAGGGAAGACTAGGAGAGGTCAGAAATATATAGTTGTGAGAGTAAGTTTATATTTCTGAAAACACATTGGGCAATGAGTTAAAGTTTATTGTGCCAACCTGGCCAATAAACACATGAGGTTAATTGAAGGGAAGAGTTATTAATGGCTCAGTGAGCCTGACCTTTCTAGTTCTCAGGTCTCTTGCTTTCTGATGGTCAGACCAGGGTGCAGCTGCCTTAGCCAGTTCCCTGCTTCAGCTTGCAAGGCTCACTTCCTGCAAAACATCCCCAAGTAGAAGCCACCTGGACCACCTACCCTGATGCAGCCCTGTGGAGACCCCTGCCAGCGCCGAGATGGCTTACACATTCACTGATTTGGCTTTCCTCCTGCAGTCGGCATCATAGTGTGTGTTTTGTGAGATGGAGGAGGACTTTGTGGATTGGTGTCGGACATATGGGCTAATGTTGCACTTGTGGGCTTGGGCAACACTGGGTTGGGATGTTTTCTTGATGTGCACTTACCCTTTATATAAGACTCTCTTATACCAATGAGGTTCTGTGAATTTGTTTCTCTAAAGTACCCAGACCAACACAGGCAACCAGAGGAGCCGTAGAAGGAAAAGGAAAAGCAAAGGGAAGAATCCAGTTGCAGCGGGTGGAACAGCCAGTTGATGCCTCCACAGCCATATCGGAGAAGTATCTCCACTTCAATATTTAAGGGGAAAAAAGAAGTAGGAGGAGTTCCTGGTTGGAAGAGGAATCAGGTATTTTAAATCTGGATGTGGGGAAGTTAAGGCAAGGGTGCCTTAGACTTGGGAGAATGCTCCATGTGCCTCGAGCATATGTATCAGGAAAGGGGGCGGGTGGGAAGGCCAGAGCCAGATGCACTGGTGATTACAGATACACTAAGTTAGCCTGTTCCTGGAAACTTGCTTTAACTTGACCTTATTAAAATGCAGGTTGGTTAAGTTGGAGATAAGTCAACTTTCTTGGGGACTTAAGCAATAATGCAAACAGTCAGAAAGCCATCTGATTTGCATCACTGAGTCTCAGACAGAATTTTTTTTGAATGTCATGTTCTATCTTTCATCAGGGTGTCCATCAAGGAGAGGGTGCATTTGGTTCTAATTGTCAAATTCTCAGCCTGCATCCCTTCAGCAAAGGCCAGCGCATAACGAATTCTACTCCAGAAATACTAATGATATAGGCAGTTGCTAACCAACTGAAATACTGGAACACGTCTGTTTGCCTGTTTCTGTAGGTTCCTAGAGTTGCTTGGAAGGAAGACATTCTCACACACTTGGAGAAGAGCAAGGGCCTCAGGTGAAGATGGTAGACCAGCTTCAACACTTCAAACAATGTGGTGCTAGAACAAAGCAGGTGCATCTTCAGGAAACAAACATACAAGCTAATGATAAAAACAGAACAGAGGCCTCATAAATATTATCTCTATTTCCCAGAGCAATTAAGCAAAATAAGCACTATTAAGCTCATTTTGTAGAAGAAGAAACTGAAGCTCACAAGAGCACTTGGCTTTCCCAGGGCCGCGCACACTACTCAAAGCAGAACGACGGTGGGAAAGTTGAGAGTAATGCCCACCTCTGATCACGCAGTCGAGGCTCTTGCCACCACATGCCACCTCACCATTTCATGTTAAATTGTAATATATGACAAAGACACCAGACAGCAACGAGAAGCCTCCGTGTTCAATCTATGGTGTGGAGGCTGCTGGTTAATGACATGGAGAAAAATCAATGTCGACTACAAAGCAATTTAGGCTATAAATACACGGGCATAACCGAAAATAATTGGTAAAGGACTGATAACAATTTTTGAAAATCAGAAGCTGATAAAATATAATTTTTGAAATAAAATATCCATAAATATTCCACAAAAGGCATGCAAGCATCTCATGGACACACTAGGCAAGGTTCCCTGAAGAAAAGTCAATCCACCTTCATCTTAGCTAGCACCTACTGAATGTTCACTAGACACTTGAAGCACAGTGAATAGCCGTATATGATGGGTGGGTGGCTGGGTGACTAGGTGACCCTTTGTTTTATGTACGAGAGGGTACCAAAAAAATGGAATTTTTTTCAAAGCTATGTATTAAAAATTTTTTATAAAACAACCTTACCACCTTCAAAGTACTCTCCATTACACAAGACATTTGTCAAATCTGAATTTTCACTAATGGAAACATTTTTCAAACTCAGATGGCTTACAGCACCTATTTTCTTCACCTCTTCTACGTCATCAAATCACTGTTCTTTCATGTCCATCTGCATTTGTGGAAACAAAATGTCTTACGGAGTGAAGTCAGGTACATGGGGCAAGAAAGGCTGTTCTTTTGCCCAAAACTGGCGCACTGAGATGGCTGCATGAGCAAGTACACAGTGGTGGCAAAACGAGTCTTGTGTGCCACAAATCAGGCCTTTTTTGTCACAGTTACACAACCTTTGTAGAACCTCTAAATAGAAACCTTAATTAACAGTCTGACCTGGTTGAACAAACGGCAAATGCACTGCAAGTTGACATTTCCATTCCTTTAGGAAGTTGATGGACATCCAAACAAGGGCTGTCATTTATCGACAACTCACCTTTTCTGAAATGGGAAAACCACACACACTTGTTTTCCCACTGCACTGTCCTCGTAAGCCGTGTTCACCATCATGGCTGTTTCTGCGGCCTTTTCCCCAAGCAGGAAACCACATTTCACAGCTGCACCGCATTTTCTTAAATCGCCCATCACCAAAAAACAAGGTTCGAGTGAAACAGCTTTTATGAAAAAATTCACTGTGACCAGAGTGAACCTTCCCAGGAAGCCCCACTGGGTGCAGTAGCTCTGGGTGAGTTGCTCCACGCTCGCCTCGTGGGAAAAATGTGTACTATGAAAGCTCTCCTCTGCCCAGTGCAATTCCGATTATTCGTTTTCTTTTTGGTACCCATGGATGTTGTTCTTAATGTCATGCCAGAACTCCTCTGCTCTTTACTCATTATTATTCAATATGTTAATTCTGTTTGTGGGGATGATCTCTAAATCCAAGTGGGATATACTCAAGGTATTTGCAATGAAGTCATTGGTCTTAAAAGAGTCTATCATACATCTCCAGCTTTGTTTCTTTTTATCATCTAGGCTTTATTTTCCAACTACTGATCCTTACTCTTTGTTTCAATTTTACATTCTAATCACCAGCAATTAACAATGAAGCTTTATTGCATGTTTGATCAATTACAGACTGAAGAAATTGGTAGAATTCTTGTTTCTAATCATTGGTCTTAGCTTAGTGCATAAATTTGAATTATAGTGATCTTCCTGGTGGATGTACAGATATTTCCTATCACTGATAGCCTTTACTTCAGATAGATTTTGAAAACGTGTTTACAAAATGCTTAACAAAAAAAATGCTTATTCTATAATTTGAAGTAAAACAAACAGCACATAAGATGCCAACACGATCACATCTATGTTTTAAAAATATGTATGGTTTATATCACTCAGATAAAAAATAGCAAAATTAATGTGTTAGAGATCAAACTGATTGGTTACCTTTGAAAAGAAGTAGAAATTAGAAGGAGCACTATGGGGCTTCTGAATGTAGGTAATATTCTCTTTCTTGATCTGGTTCCTGGTTACATGAATATGTTGTTTGTGAAAATCCATTTATATATGTGTGTGTGTGTGTGTGTGTGTGTTGCAATTAACACACTCAGCTACTAACTGAAAGGGTGGAGGCTCAAATCTATCAGAAGCACTGCAGTAGAAAGGCCTGGTTATTTCCAAATCAGCCTTTGAAAAACTTATGAAACAGTTCTACTCCACTTCAAGGCACCTGGTGTTTTGGGGGGTGTAGGGTGGGAGTGAGGATATGAGTGTTGTATGTACATACACACATCCATATATATGCTATATTAAATAGGTTATATTTCAATTTGAAAAAATGGGGAAAAGCCAACAATCAAGGGTAGAATAAATAACTCATGGTTGTCACTAAATGGTAAGACTATGGGTACTATTTAAAATAAGCATATATTACTTTTGCAGTGGGCAACAAATTAGCTACTCATGAACAAGTAGATCTCAGTAGACTATCATAGTGACATGCATGTAGCGTAAATCTTTTGGATTGAAAGGAAGAACTTAATATGGATTCCATGAGAGCAGGCGATTGGCTCTCCCACTGCAGTAGAGATGAAGGAGAGAGGATGAGCAGGGGAGAGGAGATCCCAATCTAGAGGAATAGCATGACGTTGAAGGCAGAGATGGAATGAGCAGCTATTGCTTTGGAGGCTGAGCACCCCTTCTCTGTTCTTGGGGTTCCAGCCCCTCGCCAGTCCGTAGGAGAAAGGCCCTCCACTGTTTGCAGCCCATGTGCTGACCTTGTGCCTGAGTTCTGCGAATGAGCTGATGATCCATCAGCACATCCCAGTCTATTAAGCTAAGGATGGCCGCCTGAGCATTCAGGAAGTCAGTGGAAAATAAAACTCACAAGGTTTGCTACAAATTCTGGGACACAGACACATCTTAGTTGGTACAATGTAGGCCTGAAGCTGCTGTTTGTATAGTGAGGGCAATTGCTTGCCTGAAAATGAAACAACAGTAACTAAAGGCTGAGATGCATGGGGCAAGCCTCTGATGACACCATTCAGCATCTGGATACAGCCATACTGGAACTCAGTGTACCTATTTTTTTTATCTTTTAACTTACTTAGGCCAATAAAACCCTATTTTATTTACAACATCTGAGTGAGCTTGCTGTCATTAGCTAACCCAAAAGTCTGACTCCATGGGTACCAAGAACTGGGTACTGTGATCAGCACAACCTGCAGGGAGGGACTAAGTTTGTCCTGACCTTGTTTAGAATTGCCAGCTCATAACCCCAAACAGACCAACTTTTAATAGATGTTATTCTGTTGAAATTCTCTATAGACATCCCTTTATTACTGGTCCAGGGCACATTGTTTCCCCTGTCCCTGCCCCATCGCCATCCCCATCCTTAAGCCCCACCTCGGCTTTGACCTGACAAAAAGAGAAACCATAGATTTTGAGCCAAATATTATCTGAGGCATAGTCCAATTCAATCGCTTGATCTTATTAGCAAGAAACTGAGGCTTGGAGAAGGGAAGAGAGTTGGCCAAGGCTGACGTGGGTTGACCCAGATAGTAATGAGACTGAAACAGGACTGCCTGAGTAATCATGAAACAGATGGTCAACACCAAGTAGAAATCTTCCGTGGGTCTGGGACATTTTTCTTCCAAAGTCCTCTGCTCCCCACAGGACATGTGGTTTGCCTGGGGAATCTCTTCGTTCTTTGCATTCATGTTCAAGGACCCTGCCACATCAATCACCCTCAAAGGACTCAGCTATTTTTATCCTGACTGAGATCTTGGCCCTTGGACTGGGTCCTTGTCTCAAACACAACAGAGCAGTTGGATTGAGAGAAATGGAAACTTTCCCAAATGCCCGGCATGCACCATGCCGAGATCAGGCATCCAGAAGAGATTTTGTGGTCGAGAAGCTCAGGGACTGTTCTTAAGAGAGTTTTCAGAAGCCTCTGGATTAGGGGCCCACAGGCAGCTATGACTCACAAACGTTGATGAGGATAAGATTCTAGACACTATCCTTAAAGGACTGTTTTGCAAACAAATCCCACTGCATTTCCCTCCCCTCAAAACATCTTTCCCTCTAGTCATCCTTACCTTTGGTTAGTTGTCCAACGGAAAGGCTGCTTCCCTCATTTCTGCCCTTGGTCCCTCGGAGCTTCGGAACAAGTTACCCTTGGGGAGGAAAGCGGTAGAGAAGGAAGAAAGCCCTTTGTTATAAGCTCTAACACCTGTTGGGCCACACAGCCTTGTCAGCTCTTGTTAAGTCTGGCCCAACTCACAGTTGACCTCACACGGGTCGGGTCAGGTGAAAGGCTGCTTGGCCCCACGTTGTCCCTGTGATCAGCTGCAGATGGAACCACTTGGGATCCATGGTCGTTTCTTTGGCTACTTGTTGGAAGTCTATCATCACCAGGCCTTTCTTCCTGGTATGTCTTGGTCTGGAAGCTTTGCTGAAACTTGTTGGGCTTTCTAGCAACCTGGCAGCCTCCACTGACAGGTGCTCTGACTGGGAATCAAACCCTGGTCTCCTGCATCCCCAAACCAAACCAAACTCACTGCCAGATAATCAGTTCTGACACATAGCAACCCTATAAGGCTGAGTAGAATTGCCCCTGTGGGTTTTTGAGAAGGTAACGCTTTTCAGGAGTTCAAAGCCTAATCTTTCTCACTTGGACCAGGCAGGCTGGTGATTTCAAACAGCTGACCTGCAGTTAGCAGCCTAACATGTTCCCCACCGGGTCACCCATCTCCTGCATGGAAGGCAGGAATTCCTTCCCTGAACCAGTACTGCTGCAGCTGTGTGACTTTGAAGAAGGACCAGAACAAACAAACAAATTGCCATCTCGTCCAGTTATGACTCAGTGACCCTGCAGGGAGAGGGGACCGGCTCCCTAGAATTTCTAAGATGGTAAATCCTTGTGGGAGCAGACTGTCTCATTTGCTCCAGTCTAATGTGTAACCCACAAGGCCACCCGGGATCCTTCACGTGGCCATGGCAAAGCAACCAAGAAACGAAAGAAACAATCCTGTTTGGGGTTGATTGCAAGGCATAGTGATTCTGTGTGGGGTTTCTTTTGGGGGCAGCTGGTGGATTTGAACTGCTAGGCTTGCAATTAGTGGACCAGGTTTACCCAACACCACCAGCAGAGCTCCTTTGCTAGCGGCTTAATTGGAAACTCAGGCATCGGCCAAACCTGGATTCCAACCCAGCCCCATCCAGGACAGGCTGTGGGACCTTGGTAAATAACTCCATGCCTCCACCTCTTCATCTGTACGCAGGAGACCATGTCACCGGCCTGTGGTGGCAATGTGAAATGAAGACGGAGTTTCTCTAGTCTTCACGAGCCAAAGATCCAAAGAGCCAGGTGATTCCACAGCAAATTCTGTTTGCACATTGTCACCATGCTGAGAGCCAGGCACCCAGCACCCTCATTGGATCACTGCGCCATCAGCAGGAACCAGGCTCCGCTCCAGACACTCTGGGCCCCAGAGCCGCACTAAATGCCTTTAATGGCTCCGAGCTACACTCAGATTTACCAGAAATACATAAATTAAGTAATTATGGCTAGCAAAAAACAGGGCCTGAGAACAGACAGGCTGGAAAAGCGAAGTAAATAGGCCCCTTCTAAATGGTCCTTGTCGGGGGCCAGAGCCCACAGGCCTCTCATTTGCCAGGTGGAAGCCACTCTAGATCTGAAGTGTTAGCAGGTCATTCTGCCTGACTGTTGCCCTTCCGCCACGACCTCCCTCCACCCCTACACACAAAGCTGACAATTTTGCAGCCATGGAGTAAAGCAGGGGACCCTAAGTCCTCTCCAGAGGGAGGAAGGGAAGCTAGATCCCACAGCAAACAACTTTTTAGTTGTCCTTGAAAACCCATGAGTCTTCTGGGCCAGGAAATTCCCTGATTAGGCTTCGTCAGTGGGAGCCAGCCAGCTACCTGTCTGCCAAAGGAAATCCCTTTCCACGGTGCGAGCCCGGAGTGGCTGGGGAGAGGAGCCGTGCTTGACCTGCATGGCTGGTCCCAACAGGACTGCCAAAGGAAAGGTCACTTTACA
Source organism: Tenrec ecaudatus (assembly GCF_050624435.1). Classification (NCBI taxonomy): domain Eukaryota; kingdom Metazoa; phylum Chordata; class Mammalia; order Afrosoricida; family Tenrecidae; genus Tenrec; species Tenrec ecaudatus. Next base: position 150,126,387 of record NC_134531.1, on the reverse strand, counting down.
GATCTGGCCACACCTGGAACTTGAACTCTTTGGAAGAGGCCCTGAAGCCCACACCCTCACAGCGCCCCCACAGCCCCTCTCCAAGTTCTTGTGTCTTTTATTGATGCTAATTTTGGGTGGGGGGGCAGGGAGGGTACAAATTTTACAAATACGAATGATTGACTTTGTGGCTTGCTTCCCTGAAGGGCTGTGGGTTCTAAGAGTACAGGTTTGGACCTGACTGTCACGTCTGTAACATCAGAACTCAGTGTGGTGCCAGTTATCCAGTAGGCACTCCTAGATGTGGGTGAGTGTGGTGGGTCACCTGCGGGTACTTTCCAGGTGCTGCTGCTGGTGGACCTATGGGAACTTGGGTTCACACTTGACTTCTTTGGGTCTCAGCTTCACCGGTGATGACAGGGTAATCTTGAGTTATTCTGGGTTACCTTATGACACCACGGCCCTGTGATTCAGTGATGATGGGGCTGAGGAGCGAAAGGAGCATGTTAGTGTCCATATATATGGGAGGCAAGGTCCCACAGACAAGCCAAAATTCAGGGAGGGTGTGCTCGTGAAGGTTTTGTGTCAAATTGGCTAAGTCAGGGTTCTCAGTCATTTGTCACTTACGATCAAGTAATCCCCCCGCCCCGCCCCCCACTAAGATCTCCTCAGCAGTATAGTCTGCTTCCAATATAACGGACTGCTGTGGGAAAGCTTGCTTCTTTGTGCTGGCTCTGGATCCTGCATCTGACTGGTCATTTAGCTTCTGGTTCTAGGACTCGAGCTAGCAGTCTTCCGTTTTGCCTGCTGATTCCAGGATCAGCGATCTCTCCTTTGACCTGTCATCCTCAGGTTCATTTGCCTCTATTGCCAGAAGCTTGATGAGTCGGGAAAAACTTCCAACCTGCTACTGGACGCTCTTATTTGGACCTTGCCTAACTCTACAATTGTGTGAGCCATTCCCTTGATATAAAAATATCTTTATATAGAGACACATATGCTTCCTTAGAGAACCCAGTCAAAGCCAGGGTTTCCAAGTTTGTAAGTTCCAGCAGATATGTTATAAAGTCATACCATACTGTCATCTGATTGACTGCCTTTAGCTATCTCCATGCCTTCAGTGGATCGAAAGGCCAAAACCAAGTGGGAGGGATAATATTTACAATAACCTGAAGACGTATTGCCTTAGGAAAGGTACCAGGCAGAAATCATCTGTATAATTGTGAGGTCAACTTGCTTGCTATTGCTGTTCTGTTCATAGCCTTTTAATTCCCATCTACTGAATGATCACATGTAAATAAGGTTTCGAGGACTCCAACTTGGGGACCGGTGAGTTTTGCTATTCTGGGTATAAAAGTGTGCCAGCTCAGACTGGCAACAGAGAGCTCCTACACCCACTGAGAAAGAAGAACACTAGCAGAGCACATGCAAGACCCCTGTCTGATCTGATGGAAGATGCACCAGTGGCTGCAGCACTGGACTCATGAACCAGAGCAAAGGGGCAGACCCTCTCCTCATGGGACAGAACAATGGACTTCCCAGCCCTCCGAACAAACAAAGGGGAGTGCCTTCAGGCAGGAGGCTGACTTGCAGAGTGGAGTGTCCTAACAGAAAGTACTAAAGGGGCTCTGTAACTGTAGTTCAAGCAAGGCAGAATTCCAAGTATGAGAAGAGGCACTACTACAGACGAAAGGACCATAGCCTTATAATGCTTTCTGATGCTGACTTGTGGTTACCTGTTAACTTCCCTAATAAACGCACCTAAATGTCATCTGTGAGTACTATGTAGCCCTTGCAGTGGGGTTGTTGAACCCAGCAGAGAAACTGTGCCGTGGGAGAGACAGTTGGTGTCAGAATAGGATAAAGAAGGATGGAGCATGGAGGCCTGGCTGACCGCTGCCTCATGGGAATCAGCCTTGGGCAGATGTGGAGTTGGCTTCTCTTTCTCTCTTGTGTACCTTTTGAATTCTGTATCCAGTGTGTATATGAACTTCCGGTCTATTCCCACATTAAATAATTAAACACACAAGCAGATAAAAATAGCCTTCTAGCAACCAGCTGCTCATCCTGGACAGGGTCAGATCTCCCCAATATAACCTTTGAGGATCAAAGCCTTTTACCCCTGGTGCTCAGCCTGCTCAATAATAAGGAGTTGTTGCTGGGACTACTGCTGTGTCAATGACTCAGAGACCTCTCCCGGACGCAACGAATTAGAACCTCTGTCCAGTGCAGGGAGGGGATCTGGGGGAGCAGTTACAAGCATCTGCTGGCACTCACCTATCCCAGGACTGGCATGGGGGGGGGTGGTGTCAGGTTGATTTGGAGGTGCCCACGGCAGTAGATAAGCAACATCCATCTCCACGTAATAGGAAGGCTATTATTACAAATGTCTCCCTTAGACCCTGGGTCAGGCAGGTGGCTCTGAAAGTGTGATATGATGACTCATCGCATGCCTGAAGCTGGGCCAAGTGTGTGCGGAAAAAGTCCTTCCCGCCCTGCTCCCCCGCCCTTTCTGGAGTACACGGGCAGATGGCTAACCTTGGTGTGAGTCAGTGGGCCTGTGGCCCCAAATGGCTGTACAGATGGGAAAATGAGCTCCTATGCAGAGACTCCTGTCTCATAAGACCTCAGGGGTCTGGCCCCTGCAGCTTGCTGCACCTGCTACAATGTACAAATTCCCAGAGGCCATCTGAATCCCCGCCCCTCGCCCTTCTCCCCGTCCCCCACTCCTACCCCCTGGCTGACGGGACACTGGCGTGGCATGACTGCAGTTACTGCCAGGGCCTTGGTCACTGCCCAGAGTAGAAATGATTAGGAACTTGGAACAAAACTCAATATGGAAGAAATGAGAACGAGGACTGTTAAGTGAGTGTCAAGGTCAGGCTAACCCTGGTTTTAAGTGTCATGTGAAAACATGACCATGGGTGGCGATCAACACTTCAGGTGTCCGCATTTTGGGAGAGACAATTATTGTTGCTGCTGAAATGGTTCTGACTCAGAGAGACCCGGTGTGCAGCAGAACAAACCGTGCGACGTGGGCGCCCACTCACTGAGCGTCCTTCTCTTTTTCACTGACCTTTCTCTAGCAAGCATGAGGTCCTTCTCCAGGGACTGGTCCCCCTGATCTCATGACCAAAGTATGTGAGACAAAGTCTTGCCATCCTCTCTTTTAAGGAATGGTCAGGCTGTACTTCTTCCACGACAGATTTATTTGTTCTTCTGGTAGCCCGTGAAATAGTTTCCATTGACCCCCTGATTCAAATGTATCGGTTCTTCTGTGGTCCACTTTTTGCATGCTTAGTCAGAGGTTGAAAATGTCACGGCTTCCAGCAGATGTACCTTCATTCTCAAAGTGGCTTCTTAGCATTTGGACACGTTAAAGAGGAGGTCTTGTGCAGTCGTTTTTCCCAGTCAACGCATCGTTTGATTTCTTTTTGTGTTGTTTGGTGGGGGAGGTAGGAATTTTTTATTACACAAGATTTAGTGAGCATGCTTAATCAACTAGGTCAATAGTAAATATTCTGCTAAATAATCTAACACTGTGTATATCAGTAGGGTAACATTAAAATAATCTCTATCTTTTATTCATACAACTTCACAAACTGGGAATAAGTAAAGCTACACAAGATCTTTTCTTAAAGCAAGTATGATTAACAGAAATTTAAATTATATTTATTGTTCAGCTAAAGACTAACCCTGACCCTTAGAAACACCATATTGCATAGTAGGTTTTGCTTTGGAAAGTCTTGCAGAGGGTGAGACTATGACCTTGTCGTCTCTTAAGTGCTCTACTAGAAGTGAACAACCTCCCTTTCAATTGCAAACTGTATCAACGCATAATCAAAGTAGTCAACATCTTAAACATTCTGATCAAAATGGGTCTGAACATGCCTTTCGGAGCCCTGCTGGCCATAGTCAGGTGGGAACTGCTCACTGCACACGGGCACACCTGCCACTGACTTTCAACATGTTCTTCCACCTTGCTTTGGCACCATTTGATCTCTTAAAAGCCGTTCCTCTTAGTGCTGATTTTGTATCCAAGTAACATGGCATCCTTAACAAGTTGTCTTTTTGGCTTGATTCTAATGTTGATCATAGGCCCTTATGTGAGGATGTATCTGTTGAGGTGGAACCCCTGTTGAAGGTTGTAGTCTTGACCATCACTAACTGTGTCAAGTCCTGTTCACATTCAGCACGAAAAATCGAGTAATCTGTGTATTTCAGGTTGTTAATGTGTCTTCTCTGATCCTGATGCCACGTTTCTCTGCAAAGAGTCCAGCTTCTCAGAATTTTTGCTCAGCAGACCGATGGAATAACTGGGGAGACAGGGCACAACCATCACACACATTTTCCTGATTTAAGCCACTCAGTGTCCCTTTGTTCTGTTCACATGACTTCAAATGACTGGTTCTTGGTCTATGTAGAGGCCCACATTAGCACAAGGAAGTGCTATGGAATTCCTGTCTTCCACAATGTTGTCCTTAGTTTGTTATGATCCACACAGTTGAATGCCTTTGCATTTTCAATAAAACAAACAAACATCTTCCTGGCATTTTCTGCTTTTGGTAAAGATTCAGCTGACTCAGCAATGGAATTCTTCATGCCACCTCCTGAATCTGGCCAAAATAGATGAAATGGGAGAAGAGGCCGTCTCCTCAACATATGGTGCCAGTGACTCTAGATTTCCATCTGTAGAAGGTTGAAACCAGACCCATAACTCACTCCAGATACAAAAATGAACTCAAGATGGATTACAGACCCAAACCCTAGAATTATAAAATTCATCCATGCAAAACTAGGGACAACTTAACTGCCCGAATACATGGCATAGACACATGACCAAACAAAATTAAAGATGCGCACAAAGCAGAAGACAAAGTAGATGGTAGAGGGCTGTGAAAAATAAGATACTACATACATCCAAAGATTATACCGGAGGAATCAAAAGAAACCCACAGATTGGGAGAAAGGTTTGACACTGACGTAAGAGACAAGGGCTTACTCTTTACAATATATAGAAAAATTCAACATCTCCACAAGAAAAAAATGATGACCCCATTTAAAAATGGGCAGAAGACATGCACAGATAGTTTACCAAGTGAGGTAGCTAGTTTATTGTGCCAACCTGGCGGAGAAACACATGTGGGGTTAATGAAGGGTGGAGAGGCAAATGGCTCAGTGAGCCTCGCCTTTCTAGTTCTCAGGTGTCTTGCTTTCTGATGGTTGGACCAGAGTGCAGCTGCCTTACCCAGATCCCTGCTTTAGCTGGCAAGACTCACTTCCTGCAAGACATCCCTGAGGAAGCCACATGGACCTACCCCAGTGCAGCCCTAGGTGCTGGAGCAGCCATGTGGAGACCCCTGCCAGCGCTGAGATGCTTACATGCTCACTGACTCGGCTTTCCCCCTGCTGGTGGCACCATAGTGTGTGTTTTGTGAGATGGAGGAGGTCTTTGTGAACTGGTGTTGGACATATGAGTTAATGTTGGACTTGTGGACTTGGGCAGCACGGGTTGGGATGTCTTGTTGATGCACATTTAACCTTTATATAAAACTCTCTCTTATACATGAGTTTCTGTGGATTTGTTTCTCTAAAGTACCCAGACTAACACACCAAGGACAATATTCAGGTGGGCAACAAACATATGAAGAAATGTTCATGACCGCTAGTCATCTGTGATTTACAAATCAGTGAGATGCCATATCACTCCAGAATTGAAATAGCTCGGTTCAAAAAAGCAGAAAACAAATGCTGGATTGGACGCAGAGAGATTGGAACACTCATCAACTGCTGGTAGGGCTGTAAAATAGTCCAGTCACGGTGGAAAGCAATGTGGCACTTCCTCACGATTGTCAATAGAAATGCGTGAGACCCAGCAATTCTACTCAGTACATCCTCTAGAACAAGGAACACATGCGGACGCACACATGCACACTCATGCTCATTGCAGCGCTGTTCCCAATAGTAAGATGATGGAAACAACTAACTGCCCATGGCGGGAGAATGGAGAAATACACATTGGTACACCCAGCGGGGAACTACAATAGAGTAACTGTGACAGCGCTCCGGGAAACAGAACCACCACATGCCATGGATGGATTAGGAGGACATTATGTGGAATGAAGCTAGTCAATCACAAAAAGACAAATACTGTAGGAGACCATTGGGGGACATGCTTTCATAGCATAAGAAACAGATTTTGATGGTTACAAGGGGCCGGGGGTGCGGAGGGAAAAGGGGAAATAACAGAGTGGGGGCAGACAATCTTCTCAAAGAGGAATATGGGCGGGAGCTGGTGGGGGTGGGGCTGGGTTGGAGAGAGGGGAACAGTAATCAGGCAAGTCATGGGGTTGTTGAAGGCAAAAGTGATTATCTGTTATCTGAACTCACACTCAATTCACAATAAAAATTCTTTTTTTAAATGTTCTTTTTGAAGATGACTGCAAAGACATTCCTCTTGAATCTGTCATGTCTGGCACAGTAAACCATATGACTGTCTGACTCAAAATGGCCAATCCCAGATTAGTTTTGCGCACGAATGCTTCTGATATTGATTTCCATTCGTTCCATTTCCTTTTTGACTACTTTTCTGAGATTCACACTGTACTGTCCGTGTTCTAATTATTAATGGATGCTTCCTGTTTTTCCTTCTCCTTTGGAGCTTTGGCCCATGGACAAACGACGGTCCAGAAAGCTCTATTTCCCCCATGACACTAAGGTGGACTCTCGGTTGAGCGGCAGCTCTTGCCCTACATGGTGTGAGTGTTTTCCAACCGGAAGGGCTCCTCTAGCACGTTCTCAGACAAGGGTCTGCTGCCATCGACATGCTTTGGCAGTAGCCGACGCCACCGAAATGGACCGTCTCATCTTTCTTCCTAGTTTGTTCTCAGTCTGAAATCTCTGCTGCAGTCTGTCTGTCGCAGAAACATGGCGACGCGGCTTTCAGGATCGCAGCCCGGTGCAGCCCCTGAGCACAAGAGGCTGACACGCCTGGGGTTCGTGTACAGTCGTCGGTTATGTTGTTGAAAAGAGGTCTTCCCAATGTCCTGCAAAATTCTGTCATGCACTCGCTGATGTCACTTCTATCATGAAGGACGTGTTTTCCAACTCCTGATCCTTCCCCTTTGTTTCCAATATCCAGATTCTAATTACCAGTCATGATGGATGGATTGGATTTTCCATTTTGGTGTGTGTCTGCACATGGAGGAGAAGGAAGGATGGCCTCAAGCACAGGCTCTCTAGTCAGTGAACAAGGTGTGTTCTGGGGAACTTCCGAGCAGTTTGTTGCCCTAGAGAGCAAGATGTGCCGAGCACGATGAGGTTGGAGAGATGGCTGAGCCTTGTATGACAGGAAGCTCACAAATCCACACTCCAGCCTTGAGTCACTGGGGAACCATCACACGCTGCATCATGATAAAGCAATCCTCCTTTCTGTTTGAGAGGTAGTCTTGGTCCCAGCGAGGAGCGACGGCTGGGAGAAGGGGTACTAGCTGGGGGCTGTTGGCAGCGTCGTGGTGAGAGAGTAGAATGCTCTGGGCGTCACCATGGGAAGACAGGAGGATGAAGAAGGGGACCTTCCCCATTTGGGACATTAGGGCATAGATAGGGCCTGCCAGCTGTAAGGGGGAGGAGGAAGACTGGTTCGAAGGTCGCCCTTAGCCTGTGACATCCCCCGAGACAGAGAAAGCACATGGGCTGAAGGAGGGACCTGGTGACAGGTCGAATGTGCGGTGCCTGTGGGTCATTTTGACTGGAGAGGCCCCACAGCAGGCAGAGACGTGGGTGTGGAGCTGGCGAGAGAGGGCTCTGATGGAATATTTTTCTTATGACACATTCCTGTTAAGCTTCCCTTCTGGGGTTTGGCTAAGGCCACTGTGGACAGGCTGGTGGAGGAGGCGCTGCTCTGGGCTACTCTGGTCTTCCAGTCCTAACAGCGAGCCTACGTTCTCCTACGTGTGTGAGGGAAGTAGGATTTGTTCAGGCTCAGTGCATGCAGCCAGCAGGCCAAACTGAAAGCATATTCCATAGCTCCGGGACCCAGCACTGCAATTCCATCTCCAGATAGGGGTTCTAGTTCAAGTTTAACTTGACTGCAGGATGGATCGCCACAGATGCCGCGCAGGAGCCCTGGGGCTCAGCTAGCAACTGGGCCCTTGAAGTGAGAGCGGAAGGGAGGGGGGCCAGCTCACCTCACCAGGAGCCTGTAGGAATTGTTGGCAGGAGAAAATTGACACCTAAAGCCATTAGTGACTGGCAACAGCAGAAGGTAGGCTGGCCTGCTCGAGTAAAGGAGAATGAGAGACAGTACAACATATTTTTAAGTCATTTTATTAGGGGCTCATAAAACTCTTTTCACAATCTGTACATACATCATTTGTGTCCAGCACATTCGTACGTAGATTGCCATCCTCATTCTCAAAATACCTGCTTTCTACTTGAGCCTTTGACATCAGCTCCTCATTTTCCCCTTCCTTCCTACTCCCCCCTCCTCCTGAACCTTTGATAATTTATAAATTATTATTATTTTATCATATCTTACACCATCCGACACCTCCCTCACCCAGTTCTCTGCTGTCCCTCTTCCAGGGAGGAGGTTACATGTAGACCTTGTCATCTGTTCCCCCTTTCCCCCCTCACCCTCCCTATGTCGCCACTCTCACCACTGGTCCTGAGGGGTTAGAGTTGTTCTGACTGTAGGTGATGTCAGGAAAACATGGCTGACTTACCACATTTCCATTTACCAAGAGCAGCACAGCTGCTGCGAGAACCCTGTTGTAAAGTAAGGCTCACCTCTCCTGAACACAGTGTTACAGTGCTAGGTGTGTTTATACGCAATTCTTCCAACCTTCCAAAGAGGAAGAAAGATCAGGATTGGATCATAAAATGCAATAACTATGAAAAATAAAATGAGATATATTTGACTTACTTCAGAACCAACTTACCATGGAGTTATCAGAATGGAAGGAGGACTACCTGTAATATTGTTTGATATCTGAAGATGTTTTAGGATCCTTGGGCACGAAGCCTCTGTTACCTGTCCTGTCTCAAGCCCATGCGAGTGAGGTTGGTTCGACGTCACTGTGATTCCATTTGCTGATGGGGAAAGGGAGGGGCATGAGGTTCCATGGCACATCCCCAATTATGTATCGAGTAAGTGGTGTGTCTGGATTTGGAAACTACCTGTCCGGCTTCAGAAGCTGCTCTCTTAACCACACATTAGTGTGTGATTAATGTACAAAGGGGACCTCAAAAATTGGGAAAAATTGAATTAAGAGATAATGGAATTTTCTTGTGAACAATTTGAGGCTCCCTCGTATTTCTATGTTATTTTGTAGTGTGAGACGTACTTTCTTATATCTGTGTCCTCTAAACTGACAATGACAGGGTCAACGCTACGATTCAGCCAGAGAGGGCTTTTTTCAGGAGACTGGGGGCGGGGGGGGGTGTGTGTGGATATCAAGAAGTTAGAATCAACACCAAGTTCCCTGCTGGCTCTTCCAAGGTTGCTGGCTCTGCCATGCCTGAAGGGGTTACTGTCAGTTCCACCAACCTGGGGCCCGGCCCAGGTAAAAGTGCACTGGTGTCAGCTCTTGGCCCCTCGCTTTATGCAGGATGCACTTCTTCATAAAGCCTCCTTGTCCTACAAGGTCACACAGCCTGCCTCAGTCCCAAGCCTGAGACTAATCAGTTGACTAACAAGAATGCAATCAGAGTGAATGTTGGAAGAATGGTAGAGCGAGATCAACCTTCCCAACATTTAATGGATGGAATCTCCACACCTCTCGTGTCAAATGCTTGCTATCTATTTTCCCGAATCTTTCTGATGCCTCAAGACAGCGGGGTTAGCCCGCCTTCCACCCAGGTTTTTAAAACGAGAAAGTGGGTTCAGGGAGGTCACTGCCCGCAAAGCAGTGGTCAAAAGCAAGGGGCCCACTTGCAGCCCCTGCTTTTCCTCACAGACTCTGTTGTCCTTTCTACCTTGTTCCTTTTACAGATGAATATTTTGGCATCTTATCTTTTTGCCACTTAGTCTGTCCTGTTCAAGATAGAATTAAAGAACAATAAAATCCTTTTGGTTGTCGTTGCTGTTGTTAATAGCTCATACTTGCAATGGTTAAGGCTGTGGCTGGCAGGGACCCTGCCTCTAATCAGCACCATGCCAAGAAGCTGTGGTTCTCTGGATCTGGCCAGAGCCCCTGCTTTCTTGGACCAGCTCGTGGCAATTGAGTTGCTTCAAGTTTACTATCTTAAAATGAGTGAGCTTCTTCCAGTCTTTAAAAGACAAATTATCCAGGGCCTCTCATCATGTCGTCAGCCACCCTCTCATTTATCCTCTTTGTAAATATGGATTCTCCCATGGTTATGCTTGTGTTGATCGTGGTAGTGATGAAACTTCTCCGTCATGAATCGGTGTGCCAAAGACAATCTTATCACTGCAGAAAGAATCCCGATCTTTCTTCAACAAGGAAATGTGTGTGTGTGCAAGCATCAGTCTGGGGCCCTAGGGGGTGTTAAAATAAGGGTTGAGGGTCACCTGCCTCAGAGTGCCCTGGGGTGCCCACAAAAATGCAGATTCCAGGGACCTCATGACATCCCCCTCAAGTCGGAATCCTCTTGTTTGAACAGTGGACTCTAAGGCTCTCAGTCGAGAGTGGGGAGGTGCCGAGGCTTCGGCTCCAGCTCATGCGTGGCTCACAACACTGGCTTTCCACCAGCAGCAGCGTCCTTGGCCCTCTTGCTGAGCCAAGAGTCCTTCATGGTCCCTATTTGAGGCAGTCAGGCCTGAAGGGGTTACTGTCAGTTCCACCAACCTGGGGCCCGGCCCAGGTAAAGGAGGCTGTCTCACAGCAGAGGGAATGCATCATCCCTCAAGTATTCCGATGTTCAGGATCGGTACATAGTTCTTGGCAGCGTGAGTAAAATTCTGAGAAGTTTCTTTGAAGGGTTGGGGAGCCAAACCCCTTTCCTAGACTCGTAAAAACTAGTGCAAATAAACACAAACCAGCTGTTGATTTACAAGGCACAATCCTGCCTGGACTTGGGAAAGATATTTTTTTAATCCCCAAACCAAGATCACCATGGCGTCATTGGTCTGAACTCTAAACAAGGGAGTTGATAGCTTCTCGCTGTCTCTGGATCCTCCCACACCCACCCTTGGAGAGGCCAGCGTTCGTCTAGGCTGCAAACGCACCCACGCTCAGGGTGTCCTATCAAAGCCAGCTTCCGGGAATTCTAAGCAGTGCCCTGCTGGTAAAGGACGGACAACCCGCTTGCTGGGTGAGGGAAGGGGAGCCTGATTGTTGCAGTTGGTGATTTCACTCGTGTAAATACTCCCAGCCCGGCCAATTTCAAGTGGAAGCCCTGGCTCACAAGGCTGCTGGTTACTTAACACTTGGCTCTTGTGAGCCAGCTCCAGCACACCATCCTTCAACAAATCAGATCTGTCCACTTTAGTTGGACATCGCCCACAGGTAAGGGGTAGAAATGACTCCACAGTAGAGCGGACGAAAGGGCTCACGCTTTCCCTCTCCAGGTTTTATACCTTTCTCCCCCAGCATCGGAAAACGACCAAATGGCAGAGAATTTGAGATGTCCTGCGGCTCTCAGGACCCGGAGGTGGGCCTTGAATGGAAGGCCATTCCAGTTATCCCGTGGGAAGAAGGTCAAGGGTGCGGAGGGGTGAAGAGCCTAGCTTTCTAGTTGGCTGCTCATGGGCCATCACTGCTGTTTGTGAGGATGTGTATAATGTCAGCAACAAAAACGAAATCAAGGTCGTCTGAGGAATTCTTGACCAGCCCAATTCTGTCCTTCCTACCTCTGGCTAGAAAGGGAGTAGGCAGGAGGCACACTCCCCACCCTCCCGGTGTGACCCACCCTCCCGGTGTGACCCACCCTCCCGGTGTGACGCCATGGAGTGGATGGTCTGGTCCTAGAGCCGCAGACCAGGATGGAGAAGTTAACAGCCACAGCCCTGTTTGCTGTGGCCTTAAGCCAATGGTTTAGCTCCTGGGACTTCTCTTTGCCCCCAAGGGCAGTGGGACCCAAGGTGGTTCTAGAAAGACTTCTGTTTTCAAGAATTGCTTCAGCTCACTCAAATACAACAGGGCCTTTAAGTGCCAGGCTATATCTTAGATCCCACAGCAGGCACAGGCCTGCTCAGAAACCAAAAATCTGAGCAGGATTGAAGAGGCTTGTCTCTCTTTCTATGGTTCTATTTATGTCTTTTTCTTTCAACACCAATCTCCTGCCTCTGCAGAAAGTCCTCCCTGGGCATTTCCTTGAGTATCCAGCATAATATGGCTACCTGGCCACTGAAGGGTCTCTCATCCCTAAGGACAACTTCCCTTGGAGGTCAAAGTCCAGGGTGAGATGATCTGAGCTAACACCAGGGGCACAGGTTTGGAAATATAATCTAACACATTGATGTGGACATAACAGGTGCCCAATAGGTACTGATGAATGAATGAATGAATGAGGTGGTTAGAGAAGGGTGAGTTGGTATAAGTGGCACACAGGGACCATGAGAAGCAGCCGGAATGCCATGGTAAGGAGCGCCAATCATATTTCCTTTCTTCCGTTCCTCTTCCGTTTGCTCTTTCTGCCGGCCACAGGAACTCCCACGGGTTCTTTGAGCAGGGGAGGGGCAAGGCGACAGTTTGGCAACGGAAAAGGAAAATCCTGGACGTTTTCAGGTGCTCTACTTCTGAGAAGATGCCTCTGTTGGCCAGGAGTGTTATCTGTGCCTCCGAGGGTCCTCCTACAAGCTCTGGGACCCCTTTCCTGGCAATCCTGGCTGCAGATCTGAGTACCCCATGGAGAAGCAGCAGCAGATGTGAGTCTGGTTAGGTGCACCCCACCCCTCCCACCCTTCCCAGGGCCTCCAACTATGTCACCCCACCCCAAGGAAGGTGGATGTCTGAAGTTCGGGGACACTGGAGCTTCTCAGACTCGCATTCGTGGGATGGCTGAACAGGTCTGGGTGCGGCCACCAGGGTGTGAACAGCTCTCTGGACTGAGAGGCGCTCCATGCCATCAATTCCTTATCATGATTGGGCTTGATTTATTGCCTTCTATAATACAAGTCACTGGGGAGGTGTGAGTATGTGTGTGTGTGTGTGGGGGGGTGTCCTGCGTGAGAATTACAGGGAGGAATGTATCAGCACTAAGGCACCAGGGGGAGGGGCCAGGTCTCCCGGTGATGGCTTAAACCAGTAGGGGATGGGAAAGCAGACACAGAGGGTCAGTAGGACACAACTCCTCCCCGCTCTTCCTGTTCTTATGCAGGTCAGCCACGGGGTCTCCTGGCCCAGGTTGGAGGACAAATGTCAGCATGTTCGGATGAGCTTCACTTGCAGCATTCATATAGCGCACGTCTGTGCCATTGGCTGTTGCTTTGCTCGGTTGCCGTGGAGCGGCATCAGCGCATAGCGACCAGGCGCTGTGGGTTGGACCATCATGATCCCGTTAGGCTTCATTTGCCGCCTTTCAGATGTAGCGCTCCACGTCCTTCTTCTTAGTCCATCTTTGTCCGTAAAGTCCCTGGAACCTGTTCAATGTCATGGCAGCAGGCAAGCTTCCACTGCTGCGCAGGTGATGGCTGCCGACGGGGCACTGACGCAGCACCGAGCCTGGGTCCCGTGCATGGAGGTGAGAAATCTACCATTGAACCACCACTGGCTCCGGCTCTTGTATTGCAGTGAGTATTTGACATCCTCTGCTTGCTCTCTAAGGTGATTTTCCTGAGGTATACCATTAACCTCTTGATATTACTTAATATTCTTAGCTCAAAGTATAAAAAAACCACCCAACCTATTTCCATCGAGTCAACTCCAATGCATAGCGACCGTATAAAAGATATGAAGGCTGTACCACTTGATGGGAGCAGAAAGCCTCATCTTTCTTTTACTGGGCAGTTGGTGGGATTGAACCACTGACCTTGCAGTTGGTGGTGCACTGTGTACCAGTTAGCCCCATCAAGTCTGGGAGCCCTCAAATAAAGACAAGGAGCAGACAACAGACGGTAAATGCTGGGAAGTCATTTGAAGTGGGTGGTGGGTGGGTGGGAACAGCGCTTTTGATTTGCTCTCGACATTAAGAGCTCTCCGGCCGGCCCATGTCTCCCCTCCCCTCCTCCCAGCAGGAAGCCCTGGCATCTGCACACAGTCCTGAGAGTCAGTGCTTTGGAGCAAGAGACTGCCTCTTACAGCTGGTTTCCCGGTCTGTAAAATGGGCCAATCATGCTGCTTTCCGTAGCAAGCAGTGTTCATTTCCTGGGCTGATCTGAGACGTAAGTGGAAGGAAGCATGTGAGGGAACTCAGACAAAGTCTACGAACGGAAATAGGTGTCGGCAAGGGAACTCAGGACTCTCGCCGCCGCCACGGACACCGTGATGTGCAGCAGTCCGGCGGCCTTGGGAGTCTGCAGGAGACCAGAGCAACTGCCTTACGCTACAAGCCTGCACTTGTGGTTTCCTAAAACCTTTCCCCTGGCCGCCTGCGCTGCCTCTTACACGCTCTCCTGTAGCTCTCTCTTCCCAGCTCTCCTTGGAAGGGGTTAAAGTTAGAGGAAAATCGTTGACTTTGGAGTCTGAGCAGAGCAGGCTGGAAACACTGGCTCTGCCACAAGAAGACACGTGCTCGTGGGATTTCCCTGATGATCCCACAAGAGCCCAAAGGTCTGTTGGAAGCAGCTGGATCAGGGTGGGGAAAGGGATGGTTTTTAAATTATATAACTTTTTGAAAGTTTGCATATTTCAATTTTCCAGCCAGCAAAGCATGACCGGGCCCTGTGTAGCGCTGCTTCTCCATCAGGGGCCGGAGGCCTTGGGCTGCAGGCAGAAACCGCCGTGTCTGTCTGGGCCCTGGAAGTGGGGACAAGCCCCCTAAGTTGAGGGAGCCAAGGACTCCTAGAAACACCACACCCACTGCCATTGAGTCGGTGCCAACTCAAGCGACCCCACGGGGCAGGGAAGAACTGCCCCTGTGGGTCTTGAGGCTGTAACTGTCTACCAGAGCATGCAGCCGCCTCTTTCTCCTGAGGAGCAGCTGGGGGTCTCCAACTGCTGACCTGGAGGGTAGCGCCCCACCCCCTGCCAGAGGGCTCTTGGAAAGGAGGCAGCCAAGCAAACACCCCGGCAGTCCCAACATTTCAGTTCTCACAGGTTCCACGCTATCAAATAGGGCAAGCACGGTCCTGGGCGCCACTCGAAGGGAGGGTCACTGAGCAGTTTCCCCCAACCCAGAACAGCCCAACCTCCTCCCTCAAGCCGCGGAAGACATCCAAAGGTGGGGGAGGGTTTTGCCCCCCAGGCCCAAGTCAGAGGACGCTTGGAATGACATGTCAAGGTGCCACACATGAAAGTGGCACAAGGCAGGAGGACAAGAAGGAAGACAAGAGGTGTTTCTGCAATGATCAATGTCTAGTCATCTTGAAAGTGGGGATGCCAGCAGATCTGCTTGCACCTGGGCCATTGAGTTGAGACGAGAGAACAACGGGAGAGACTGCTGCAGGTACCCGTTACCCCACTGGGGCCCTGCATCACCCCTAGCAACACAAGCAAAACCCAAACGCACTGCCATTGAGTCGATTCCAACTCTTGACGCCCTTATAGGACGGGGGTAGAGCTGCCCCCTGTGGGTTTCCGAGCTTCAACTGTGTGGGAGTAGAAAGGCCCCCTTTTCTTCCACTGAGCAGCTTTCAAACTGCTGACTGCGGTTAACAGCCCAACATGTGAACACTATGTTACCAGGGCTCCTAATGCCTGGCAAGGAAGTAGGACATGTTAACTAATATTGTTGGTGCATTATGCATCGAACGGCTAACCTCAAGATCAGCAGTTCAAACCCACTGGTTGCCCTTGGAGAGAAAGAGGAAGCTGACTTTTCAATCGAGACTCACAGCCTTGAAAGCCTGAAGGGCAGTTGGACTTTGTCCTATGTGGTTGCTCTAAGTCGAAACAGCCTTGGATTTTGGGTAATACTGTCAGTCATTGAAGGAAAGATGAAGCCGGAAGTGGTGGGGGAGGGTGAATAATGTTTTCAGCTCTCTAGAAAACTCTACTCCCATGCTTGCTTCATTCATTCATTCATTCTTCCATTCACACACTCAAACATTTATTCTCATTCTCTCCTTTCTCTTTCATGCCTTGGTTCTTCCTTTGCCTAAGTGGCAAATTCCTTTCTGAGATAGTTTAAGATTATTGTGCCTACCTGTCCGATAAACACATGTGGGGTTAATTGAAGGGAAGCGGGATAAATGGCTCGGTGAGCCTCGCCTTTCTAGTTCTCAGGTGTCTTGCTTTCTGATGGTTGGACCAGAGTGCAGCTGCCTTAGCCACTTCCCTGCTTCAGCTGGCAAGGCTCACTTCCTGCAAGACATCCCTGAGAGGAAGCCACATGGACCTACCACAATGCAGCCCTGGGTGCTGGAACAGCCATGTGGAGACCCCTGCCAGCGTGGAGATGCTTACACGCTCATTCACTCGGCTTTCCTCCTGCAGTTGGCATTATTGCATCGGTTTTGTGAGATGGAGGAGGCATTTGTGGACTGGTGTTGGACATACGGGTTAATGTTGGACTTGTGGGCTTGGGCAGCACTGGCTTGGGATGTTTTCTTGATATGCACTTGCCCTTAATATAAAATACTCTTATACGTATGAGTTTCTGTGGTTTTGTTTTTCTAATGTACCCAGACTACACATTTTCTTTTATAGATAAACTTCTAGTGTCTCCTCTTCGACAAGTTTTTCTCTTGTACCTGCCTCCTGGGCAGAGGGAGTGACTCTTTCTAGGTGCCCCTTTTACCTAGTGTCACAGTGGTACATGCAGCACTGATTTTGTGTCCTTGCCAACTTTGGAAGTCAGCTGTGTTCTTTATGAGGGCAGGAGGCACATGGCCTGATGGCTGCAGCTCCCAGGGCATCAGTGAGTGTTGGCTGAATGGAAGCCAAAAAATGGAGGGTGACGACGCCCAGAGGCGGGTGGCCTGTTGTTTTCCATTGTAGGGAAAAATGGACCGGAAACCGACTTGTGCTGCAACATGGGACACTTCAGGGAGACACAACAAATTCTCTTAGTGAGGTTAGAGACCATAGCCAGCTCCCAGGGGCTGTGTGGAATTTCATTGAAGAGTATTTTGCAAAAAATCATGTTTGGAGCGATTCCACTGCGGCTTCACTTGAAGGTGGCCCAGCCTGGTGTGAGGTTCATGAAACAAGTCACCCCGAGTTACCAAGATGACAGCAGCACTGGGTGAGGAAGCTGCGAAAGGATGTGGCCGTGTGTGCCTGATGGACAGTAGGACATCTTCCTCTAACATGTTTACAACCGAGGATGTGGGGCAGCTTGCCGAGGGTCACAAAGCCACTCAATACAAAGGACACACATAATGTCCCCCAAAGTCTCTTCTTCAACCAGAACTGCAGCAAAACACTGGGTCTACAGTCTACCTTTTCCTCACGTCCACCATCCACTCGGTGCCAGGTCCTCCGTGCCAGGTCCAGGGCACTGTGCTAGGTGGATGGACCAGACAAGGACTCAGTCATTGTGGAACTGTTCATGGAAAAGGAGTCAGGCATCAAGCCCATTGTATGACAGACTGTGGATTAATTATAGGTATAAAATACTAGAAAGGACAAACATCGTGTGATAACAAAGAAAATTGGAAAAGGAAAACCACTACCATTGACCACCATTCCTTCAGCTCCTTCAAAGCAAGCGTTCCAACCAGATTTGTTTTTCCACAAAGAATCAGAAAAGGCAGCAAAACAGCTGGTTTTTGAAATGCTCTTGTAACAAGCTACCTCCAAATGCCAAAAGAATATACATCCAGAAACAGAACAAAAAAATTATGAGGAAACAAAGGCTCACAAAAACCAAGCTTAGACAATAACATGAAATGGGGTTAAATATATATATTAAACCCCAAAACCAAACTCACTGCCATCAAGTCAATTCCAACTTACAGTGACGCTATAGGGCAGGGTAGTGGACCTGCCCCTGCGGCTTTCCAAGGTTGTAACTCTTTAGCCTGGTGTTTCTTCCAAGAGGCAGTTGGTGCCTTTGAACTATTAATTCTACGATTTACATCCCAACACAACCACTCTGCCACCACATAGATAGATGAACTAAAAACCTCAAACTCACTGCCATGGGGTCAATTCTGACTCATGGTGACCCTATAGGGTAGGGTAGAACTGCACCTGTGGGCTTGAGACTGCAACTCTTGGGGTAGAAAGCTTCATCTTTCTCTGGAGGAGTGGCTGGTGGATTCTAACTGCTGAGCCTTTAGTTAGCAGCTCAACGGGTAACCACTATGCCACCAGGGCTCCTGAAAATAGAGAGGTCTTGCTACATCCAGAGCCACTGACACAGAGAGAAATCAAGATGCCTTCAGTGTCTCCATTGGCTAGAGTGGGGTTACAAGTTTGCTTCTGGGTGACTTGTAGGGTGGGCCATAATTTGGAGGGTAATGTGAACTGCTACCCAGCAACCTCAGGGCCACACACTAACCACAGGGGTGTTAGCAACTAGAGCCTGAGGGCAGCCTCACGGGGTCAGTTACTTCAAGAGATGGTCCAGATGCAGAGTGGCAGGAGTTGCTAAGAGCTGCGGGATGTCGGAGGTCATGGTTGCGTGTGCAATTTCAAACCTTCCTGCTTTGGTCTCCACGGTCTGATGCTAACCAGGCCCTGGTTACATGTTGGGCTGTTAACCAAAAGTTTAGTAGTTTGAAATCCCCAGACAGTCCCCAGGAAAAAGATGAGGTTTTCTACTCCCATCAAGAGTTAGCCTCAGGACCCCCAAGGCAGTTCCACCACGCCGGTAGGGTTTCTGTGGTGACAGCACCTCCATGGCAGAGTCTGGTAAGTAGATATTGCAAGGTGCCAATGTTCACTCAGTGCGTACCCAGGATTGTGGCCTCCACCCCTCCCCCCCCACCCCCACCCCCGCCGCCCAGTGGTCAAGCAGCCACCTGGCGGGCCTCGCCCACCCTGAACCTGGGTGCCCCGATCCCTGTGCCATGTAAGCCAACGCAGCCAATACTGACAAAACTAACCTGTTAGATTTCTCCGGTGGGAAGTTCCTTGGCTCTTGGCATCAAACGAGAAAGAATTCATGCCGAAGCCTGGTTTGTGATCTAAGTGGATTTTTATAAAGGACAGAGGGTTCAGGTTTTAAAGTCTCAAGAGAGGATATGCTATTTCGGGAAGCGCGCTGGGGCTCACCACTGAACACGGGCAACCTGGCGGGGCTGTTCACCCACTCGTGGTGACCCGAGGCCAGAGAGGCCACAGCCCGGCCGAGCGGGTGCAGAAGCAGAGTCACGGGGAGAAGACAGAGGGGCCCGATCGGGGAAAAGGGCCGGCAGGCCTGCAGCCAAGGTATTTAAACCTATGGCTGGGAAGGCGTGGCTGAAGGTATTGGTTGGCCCCATTGGCTGAGTTAAGCCTACCTGGGCCTAGTTTGGGCCACCTGGTAAACCACCCATTTGGTTTGGGGGCTTGAATGGAAACATGGCCAGTTAAAGTGTTTCTGGGTGGCTAAGGCTCACCTGATTCTCTCCCGGCGTCCTCTATGGGCGCCTGCAGGCACGGGGAGGGCAAACCCCTTCCATTCGGCTACCTAGCTGTGTAGCCAAGTGGTTGCAGCTTAGCTTTGTGCTATTAAAAGCAGGACCCAGCAATGGCATTGACAGAGGGGATAGGAGAGATGGAAGCTAGCCCGGTGGAGGCTGAGAGAGAAGTGGGAAGACAGAGTGAACAGTCTGGTTTAATTTTCAAGAGCGTCACCATGCTTGAGTTCTGAGACTATTGTTCACGATGCCCTCCATCGTACATTTACGTCGCTGTAAGTGCCACCCATTCGTGTCTCCCCATGGTCTCTGTGGTCAGGGCCAGTGCCAGGGTGAGAAAAACCTAGGGGAAACCACACGACGTGGCACAGTGGAAGCTCTGCCCTGAGCTCCTGTTGAAAGCAAATGAACAAGCCACGAAAGCCACCGCTCATCCACGGCCGAGGGGACTGTGGGATGGTCAAACGGCTCGTGGCTCTTCAGTATCCACAGCGATGAGGTGTGCCAGCAAGCACGAGCCCAGGTGTGAAGGTTGAGCAAGGATGCAGGCAGATGCCTAGACGTGAATGTTCACCGCAGCACTTTTCCTAAGTGCTCAGGAGCGGAAACCACCAGCGCACCGCGGCCAGGTGAACACAGAGAAGGCGGCACATGCACGCACCAGGCCCCAGGAGGAGGTCCACAGGCTACAGGTGATGTCATGTGGCACTGTCAGAGGGGCTGGCCCCCAAACAATGTCTACACAGTTTCTGTGCAGTGTTTTAGCAGAAATGCCATTTTGAAAAATAAAATGGCCCTACAGTTAGTTAAAACAACAGAAACTTACTTTCTGAGCCCAGCTTCCACGTTGGAATATATTTGGCTAAAACCCTAGGCTCATTTGCTTCGTGAATATTTTACTGGACTACGGTCAGAGATGTCACTATAACCCAATGACAGTGGCACGTGGCATCGCGAGGTTGGTTGTACGTTGTGTTCTCTTTGTTACTGCCAGTGTTTGCGTAATAGCCCGTTTTATAAAACCTTCTGGTATCCTAGCTAGTGTTGTGGTTACATTTATACACTTATGACAATAACTGCATTGAAGATGAAGTGTTAACATTATAGAAAAAGAAGACAAATTTTAAAGGCTTCTGCTCGGTTCTGGCAATGCTGTGACTCACAACGTAACCGCTGATCGCAGATGTCATAAAACCATTTGGCTGCCAGACTTCATGTGAACTAAGTTTATATTTAAGCCATTTACACCGTGGTCGCATTTAAATGGGTTGTAACCAGTACAACGGACTGGGGCCTGGTATTGGGAGAGATGGGTGGCTGGCGGCAACACCACGATTTCCTCCGACACTGATTGCATCAACCCCGCGGACCCCCTCGCTCAGCAGTGAAGGTCTCCCACACCCCCCAGGACAGCTGAAACTGGACATCACGCTGAGCGTCAACCAAGCGCTGCAGGGTTCCCGTATATGAGGCTCTCGGGGTTATTCGCGGTGGTTACCAGGGCAGCAGGGAAAGGGAGGGGAGGGGTTCTTTAGGGGGCACGGAGGCATGATTTGGGGGAATGCTGTGAGAACGGCTGCACCACTTTTAGACTTTCATCAGTATCATGGAGCAACCCTTGAGCTGGCGAAACTGAAGTCCTAAAAGCTCAGCGGGCTGGAGAGCCTTCTGACAGGGCTGGAAGCACCGGCAACGAGGTGTGTTTCCCTCCACGAGCTCCCACTCAGAGCCGTTGGGGAGAGTGACCCGGCACTCCTGTCTGACCGGGGCGACCTGCCCCTGGGAATTTCGGAGAAACACCTTTGAAGATGCGCCACCGTTTCTCAACAACTGCTCCACGTCCCTTCGGCGGGACACGCCCCTCGTGTGAGGAGCCTGGCTGGACGCTGGCCCGTTGTGTATTCCGGCCTGCGTCCCAAAAGGTTCAGAAAAATCCAAGTTGTTGGGAAATCAAATTTTGGGAGAATAGAGCAGTTTGTGTTGTAGGAGACCCACGATCATGCGAAGGAGCTTCAAGCTCGTGGGACAATGGCGTTATTTCCTCCGCTTCCCTTTTCCTATGAAGTCCTTGAAGCGCCCTCGCATGCCTCTAGTGCGCTTGTATGTAGAATGTCCACCAGCTCTAAGCTCCTTGGTACTCACGGCCTCCTCGAGGGGAAAGCCTGACAGTGGACATGGACGCAGGTTGCCCAGCAGCGGTGGGCTCAGACTAGTGAGCCTTGATCACGGGCATGTGAAGGGAAACACGCATCAACACTTTATCGGAAGCTCAAGAAACAGACAGAACACCAAATGGAAAAATTCAAAATCAGACTTTTACTCATTTCATAAGGATTGTCACATACACCTACCAAATGGAAGCAAGCCAAGCTGCAGAGGCCAATCCGAAGAAATCATGTTTTCTTCATCGATATGCTGAGGGATGCGAAAACACGCTTTAAAAATGTGTTTTAAGCTCGAGTGTGGCAGAAGTGTTTGACTAACAGAGAAAAAGTTCTACTCTAGTCACAGAGCACTTGATGATGGAGTGGGATTCTACACACCAGTCAATGGTCAATACTGAAGTTGAAAACTGCATTTATGGTTTGTTGTTTTTAAACATTAAGGTGCCATTTCATAAGTACTTTATTGATATTATATCACACAGCACTTTACAGTTTACTTAACGGTAGCCTAAATATGAATGAGACATGCAAATATTCTTTTCCAAAATATGGGCAAAATGTCTTTTTAGAGTGCTTTTGAACACTAGCCTAGCTTTAGCTACTAAGCATGTAGTTTGACCTTTTCCCCCTTCTTTCAACATGGCTTTGAATAAGTTAATGCAAAGGCAGCTGCAGAGAATAGCCATTGATAAATAAGAACCAAGTTCTCCAAGGGCACTTGCTTTCCTTGCGATGATTATTCTGATATCTATCAGCAGTTTCTCTCGTCTCCCTAATTCTCCAACTCTACAGCCAGAAGGCTGAGAGGGCTCAGCTTGGGAAGGTTTCTATGTGATAGTGTGTATCTTTACATAGGTAAATATGCACTGCATGTGCACGTAGGAAGACACGCATGGACACACAGATGCCTTCAAACCACTAGAAGTAGCTCTTCTTATAGGCCCAAGGTTGGTCCTGGGGTCTGGACACCCGCGAGCTGATGGTCGGTGTCTGTCTGGGTAACTTGTGGGCATGATGGGAGGAACTCCCGCCCCTGGTGCTTGCAGGCCTGTTCCCGGGCAGCCCAGCAGTGTGTGGACAACAGGGAATGTTGACAAGCATTGCTCCCTTACAGTGCCGCGTCTCTGCAAAAACATCTGTCATGGAAGTCATTTTCATCTGTGATGTCCTGCAAAACTTTGGGGGGGGGGATACTAATTGTGATTTTTTGCCCCCCCCCTCGCCCTTTTAAGAATTCTTGTCTTAGTCAAAATATTCCTCAAAGTTGTTTGGTATCATCCCCCATCTCTCTCTGTCCTGACATGGCTTACTTTCTAATGCTTGTTCTCCTTGAGAATATAGGCGCCTTGTCCTTCGGCCAGGGCTGCCTCTGAGGGCCGCTGGCGTCTCTGTCTGCCTTGGGAAGTTCCTTAATGAGACAAGCACTGGAGGAGGCAAAGGGGCAGACAAAATAAAAGCTAACCATCACCTGCTGGAGCCTCATCTCAGCTTTGTTGGAAGCCTGTGCGCGGCTCAGGGCTCTGCTGCTGCTGTCACTGTGATGCCATGATCACAGAGCAGCGACCCCGTGCCCAGCACATCAGCTGCCAGAGACACCTGAGCACAGGATGAAGTTTTCAAACGCCTGCCCAGGGGGTGTGAGAGGACGTCTGGCTGACTATAAAGCGATGGGAGGCAGGTGGACATGGTAATTGATTATTGTCCAGTTTGCCAGAGACGAGACATCTGTAGATCACCTCGGACGGTCCTTGTCCAGCCTGGTAGCTAAGAGGCTGTTTGGGTTTGTCAGCACTAGCTGCCATCTTCGGTAATACAGCTGTTCTTAAGACATGCAATACTGGGCAAATGGTGGGTGCTGCGGGTTCATTTTTGTACCTGTGAATCCTCTATCTATAAAAGTAAAGGAGAAAACTTTCTTGTGGAGAAGCCAGAGGAAGAAAAGTGTGGACAGTCACAGAGTGATCAGTTTGTCTTTAGCTTCTTCTGTCTCGTTTCTCTACCACCTGCTCTTGATGGCTCTCAGGACTCTCTATAGTCAAGACAAAGCTCTTGGTGTAACCAGGCTTGAAGTTTTCAGGGGTCATGAGCTTGGTTGTCAGAAGGACTTCCCTTTGACCTGCAGGGATGGCATATTCATTTCTGGAGTCCTGGTCCCAATCTCAAACCTGCTGCCACCAGGATGGTTCCAGGGGACAGTCATCCCATAGAGGGTTTCTGTGGCTGTCAGATCGTTCCGGGAGCAGACCACCCCATCCTGCTCTTGCAGAAAAACTGATGGGTTTAAACCACCAACCTGATGGTTAGCAACCCAGTGCTCAGCTAGAGGTTCCAGCAGGGTCGCTCAGAGCCCTGGGACTGAGTCTCTGCGAGAAAAGGCCAGAAGCGACCTGCTCACTGTTAGTTTTCTAACACTAGACTTGTTTTCTCTCTTCCTCTCTGTCCAAAAAGGATTCAGCAAGCCAGTGGGGGACTGAACTTGTGTTGAAATAAACTGTTTGGTCTGACATAGCAAATATATACCGACTGCAAAAATATTAAGACAGTTAACTACGAGTGGACTCGAATTCCAAGGTGTCAAGAAAGGCTCTTTGATTCAAGGTTCCCCCCCCCCCCCCCCGCTCTCTCTTACTCACTTACTGTTTTAAAAATAAGAGAAAATGTCATCAGTTTTGAGCAAGACAAGAATCCACTTGGGTCAAGTCGGGGTTTGAAAACCTCCCTGTGAAAATGAACTCTTCCCAAGGGGGACATTCTGGAGCTATGGAGTCCTGTGAGAACCCCGGGGGAATGAGAAAGCTTTCAATGCCCTACCAAGATTGAGGCTAGACCCACACCGAAAACCAACTCACAGCCATCGAGTCAATGCTGACTTATAGCGACCCCCTGTGGGCTTCCGAGAAGGTAACTTTTTACAGGAGTAGACTGATCAATCTTTTCCTGTGGAGCTGAGGGCGGTTTTGAACAGTCGACTATGTAGATCGCAGCCCAAGGCATAACCACTACACTAGCAGGGCTCCAAGGCTATGCCCAGGACCTTAAAGAACTCCTGGGAGATGAGCCTCCACTCTGGTACCCAGTTCCTTAAGCTGAGAGTTAGGAATGTTGGGGCAGTGAAGGAAGAGAGAGGGAAATTATATGTGCTCCTTCCTGCTTACTGGCTTACCTTCAGATAAGCTCCTTCCTGCCTACTGACTCATCTTCAGAAGTGTTTCTCCAGTTTTGCAGCTAATGGGGAGGAGATGAGCCAGGCTGGGGAAGAGAAACTGACAGCTATCAGTCATAGGCCCTGCCTGGCTACAAGGATGCTGGGAAGGGTCTACCTAAAAATTCCTGCTGGTAACAGCCCCATGTCCCTCTGGCTGCCAGCAATGGCCAGCTGAGGAGGGGGGTAGGGTTCCAAATGATCAAGCAGGGGACAAGTGTTTACAGACAGACTTGGGTGAGAAAATCCCCAGACTGGGGCCTGATCTTTCTGATCCTCCACATTAGCTCCACTTACAGTTTCTATTGGGCAGGTGACCATTTAAAATGCATGACCTTGGGCTCTTTCTGTTGGAAATCCCAAACAGTCTCAAGCTGTTCCAAGTTCATGGAAGCAGCTCTAGCCAATTAGTCTCTTCCCTTGTTTGGTGGTAGCTTCTGAGTCCTCTCATGTTCTTGTCCCTTGGTAATTCTTGCTCCCTGATTCCATGAGCACGTTTCTAATCCTTGCACTGATAGCCTGAAGAGTGGAGGACAAGGATGGGCTCTTATGCATCTGTAGGGCCGCTGCCTGCAGGGCTGCGACATCACCATCCACATCCTCCCTTGGAGTCTCTCTTATTTGGGGGTTATGGGGGAACCTGGAAAGAACATGGAAATAT
This sequence comes from Tenrec ecaudatus, assembly GCF_050624435.1. NCBI lineage: Eukaryota > Metazoa > Chordata > Mammalia > Afrosoricida > Tenrecidae > Tenrec > Tenrec ecaudatus. Next base: position 150,100,807 of record NC_134531.1, on the reverse strand, counting down.
TTGGGGAGAGGTGTGCCACCTCAACAACTACCGATTCTAAGAAGCAAACAATTTCCCCCCAGGACTCTACATACTCGCTACATTTGCAAACCAGCTCGGCCTTGATTAGGAAGCCCTCAGTGAAGGGGAGAAAATATGTAAGGAGAACGGCAATCGTCCCAGTGCCTTCGGTCCCGCCATCTTAGGAGAACAAGTATACCTGAGAAGAAAAACGAAGAACATCTAACCCCTCGCCCCTCCTATTTAAATCCTGAGCTTCGCCTTACTACCAACAGGGCGTTCTCGGGAGATCCCTCTGCTGCAAGACAGCCTTTCCACCACGCTCCAAATCCAAAGCCCGAGAAATGCTCCGGCAGAAACTCCAGTTCAGGAGGCGCGGTGCGTCCCCTCGCGGCGCCCACCAGCCCGAGCGGACCTTCTCCCTTCTCGGGCCCGGAGCGCGTTGTCTTCAGCGTTGCCTCCTCTCTCCTCCTTATGCACAGCGTCTTCAGTGATCAGAGCTTCAACGTGTGGAGCCACTGGCTTAAAGAATATCAAATATAAAACTTTGCCATATAGACCTTTAAATCACACTATGTACAAGTTATTTGTTCAAAAGTAAAAGATACAGTAACTAACACAATTCAAGTTTTTTTTTCTTTTCATCTTTTAAATTTAAATTCCCTAGATAGAAATTCCAGGAGGGACGGAAAAGCTTTCCGGATCAGTGCTGCCACCCCAGGGGCACCTCGGAAGCTTCACGGCCCACTGGGTTGTCGTCGGTGTGTCCAGAGCCACTCTTGTGAAGAGATCTGACCCCAGAAGGTTCTGGAGATGCAGTGCTCTGGAGGCCGAGTGAGCCTGCAATGTCCACCCAGGACAGTTGTCCACTGTTGCCCACGCCACCCAGCTCCGCGACCTGGAAATGCTTCTTCTCAGAAGATCCCCATTTCACCTGCCGGCCTCCAATCTTTGGGCGTTGTCTGACTCACAATGGCCTGAGACACTAGACTCATGCCCGTCTGACCTGAGAACTCCCTTTTTCTATGTGGCAGTGAGTGAACCAAGTATGCTGGAAGTCCACCAGTGCATATCCACCTGCTGAGTGACAGGCGGCAGGCAGGTCCGGGAGGGGTGAGTGGGAGGCCACAGGGAAGGGGAGGTCAGACAAAGGGACAGCGTCCCTCACTGGGAAGCAGTAGTTTGCTTTCTAGAAAGCAGCTGCAGGGAGGAACACACATATCTAGCCAGTCTGTAATTCATCTTGTGAAGCAAGTGAGAGCGCGCCCGATATAGCCCGATGCAGCTGAACTTCATCAGGAAGGGGGCAGGTAGTTCCCAGGCGTGCTGCCGGCTGCGTCAAGTGGACCACTCCAATCCCTCGAGTTTTCCACTTCACGTTGCTGGAAAGCCATTTAGAAAACTACCAAAAAGGTGGGACGAAAACAAGACCAAAAAAACCGTGTGCCATGCAGAGTGTGTGCTATTTTTTGTTTTGGTTTTTGAGTAGGTTGGGTTGCCATGGTTACTAGGTGATGGCAGCCCTCTCGGTGGCAGATGAATTCTCTTCTTGGGGGAGGCGTGTGTGTGTGTGTGTGTGTGTGTGTGTGCGCGCGCGCCTTTGCATGAGAGGCCTCGACTAGATTCTGCTGACAAGGGCCGACTGCTGCTTCAGAGATGGTGAGAGATTGGCTCCTGCGTGAGCAGCCCTAACCCCTTCCCGCTGCGTGCAAACTGACGGACGGACGGATGGACAGACGCAGTGTGGGTCTCGAGGGTTGAGAGGTGGGGCAGACGGAGTGCCTACTGTAAACACATGCCACAGACCCAGCCTGGATCTCGGCGCCAGTTCCTTCGCCCACCCCTACGGGATGCAGCTCGGGGTCTATTTTATCTGACTTCCTCTTTCATCAGGTTGGGGCTTGGGTGCCCGTTGAACCAAAGCGAGTGCACCCTATGTGTGGCGCTCATGCGGCTCATGAGGAAACGCCTTTGCCAGCCTTTCTCTGGGGTATCAAAGTCCAAGGGCCTCCCCCGCCGATGGACTTCGAGTTCTAGCAGAATCGCCTCGTGTCAGCTGAGATGATCGTGGGGATGGGTGACACCACAGCTCACAGAAATGTTCATCTTCACAGGTATCAGCAGTCTGTCACCTTGCCTTTCTCAGTGGCAAAGAGAAATGGTCTACCACACGGGGATCAGCGGTTGTCATGGATACCATGTAAAGCTCAGCAGTTCCAGCGGGCCCACAGTTAGAGGAATTCCACGTAGTTCTCCGGGATGAGGCCAGTCTTTCCGTTCAGAGTGCCCTCCAACCAGCCAGGCTCCTGAGATGGGTGAACTGCATAGGGAGGGAGGGAGAGCGAGAAGAAAGGGCATTACCAATGGGGCGGGAGTGTGTGTGTGTGTGTGTGTGTGTGTGTGTGTGTGTGTGTGTAACCACTCACTTAGTTACATAATTCTAGCACTTCTTTAAACATGAAGTTCTTAACCCTTGCCGATACAAGTTTGTGGATGAAGGGGATTCTGAATGTTCTCCACAAGAAAATAAGGTACAAGGCACACCAAGTTTTGCATAAAATGTTAGGGATTTCATAAATTTTTCTGAAGTCTTTGGTTTAAAGAAGGAAGAAATAACAGCATTCCATTTTTTAGGTTAATGTGTTCAGTAGTTGTAGCGTTGGATCAATCCATCGATCCACCCACCCAGGAAACACTTCTGAGCATTCCTGGAGGGCGGCTAAGAACTTGCTTTTAAAACTACCTTGCTCCTAACCATGTGTTTATGCCCTTCCAATCCTTACCCTCTGCAGCCTAATTTCCTTGTAAATTCCTTGGGCTTTTTGAATTTTATGGCGGTTGATTAACTCTCTCTGTTCCGCCCACAGCCTTTCTTACATTCTCTTTTTTCCTGTTCCCTAGAACACTTGGTCTTCCATAAACATTGTGAACGCTGTCCCCTTCCTCCTACTCTTGCCAAGTTCACAGGGTTTGCTCTTTTGATTTGCTAATGGCCACAGACTATGTGCCCACTTCTGTGACCTCACCATCCATGCCCATGGGAACCATTGTGATATTGTGAAGATCAGAGACAATCCAGCCGAGTCTGCAAAATCAATAGCAGGAAGGAAGAGACAGTGCTGTGGCCTTCAAGGGAGGAGTCACTGCAGCTTTGAACTGGGAATGTCCAAATCACTCTGAGCTGAAGCCCTGGTGGCTCTTCCGATTGTGCTGGGAAAACTTCGACTTTCTGAGAATGTTTAGAGAGAATGAATTTTTCAATTCCCTTCCTGAGCTAACTAAGTGACTTCCGGAGCTTGTTTTAGGAAGCATTTCTGCCCCCAAACGACAACAGAATTCTAGTTTCACTTTTAGGGAAAGAATCAAAAACAGAGAGCAAGTGAGTAGGCAGTAAAAGACAAATCTCGAGGCTTCTCCCAAACCCCCAAACCAAATTGTGGCTACAACTCCATTCCAATCCATTACGACTACCTTGAGATGTACAGCACGTTTAAACAATGGAGTCCAGCTGCCTCTTAGGGCTTCTGAGAGATAAGCTTTGCTAGTGGAATGGTTAAAGCACTCAGCTATTATGTAAAAGGTCAGCGGTTCAAACCCATCAGCTACTCTGGGAAAAAGATGTAGCAACTTGCTTCCATAAAGATTTATCACTTGTGTATCCTTCAAGCCTGTAAGACCCCAGATGCTCTATCTTTTGATAGTCGGGCACCATCAGCTTTCATCACCCATTTGTCTTCAGCGATTGTGTTGGAAAGGTGAGCATCTCAGAATGCTGGGTTATTAGAACAAAGTGTTCTAGTGTTGCGGGAGTACTTGAGTCGAGGCTCAATGTCCATCTGCTTCCTTAAACAAAGCCCACATGGAAGAAGCACACCAGCCTGTGTGACCATGAGGTGTTGATAGGATCAGGTATCAAGCATGAAAGACCCAAAACCAAAAATCATGTCAGTGTGAATTGTTCCCAGTTGAATGGCTGTTCTTGTAGCTGTTAGGTGCTGTCACATTGGTCTGACTCCTGAAGGACCTACGTACAGAACAACATACCACCCAGCCCTGTACCATCATCCCCACAGTTGCTAGGATTGAGGACATTGTTGCAGACACTGTGTCAGTCCATCTCACTGAGTGTCTCTCTCTTCACTGATCCTTGACCGATCATGCTGTCCTCCGGTGACTCACCCCTCCAGTGAATAGATCTAAGGTACAGAAGGCTAAATCTTCCCACTCTCCTGTCTAATGAGATGCTGCTGTCCTTTTGCCAAGGCAGATGTGCTGTTTTTCAGGCCATCCATGACATATTCAATAGTCTTCGCCAACAGCATGATTCACATGCATCAGTTCTGCCCCACTCGTCTTTATTCATTGCCCTGCTCTTGCATGCATATGAAGTGACTGAGTTGTTATTCTACCTGATGGACCGAGTCCATCTCTTTCAGTTACATTTGGCCAGCTGCCCAGCTACGGCTCAGGTGTGGAAGTGGTACTCTCTATAAACATGAGATGCAGACTTTGCCAGCGAGGGGAAGACTCAAAGGAGACAAGGGAGGGCCTCAAACTAGAGGACAAGAAGTCAGCCACCGGGGATTTGGGGACAATGGAGACTGCTACAGTCTTTAAGTCAGAGTTTGATAAAGTGTGGGGCCCAACCACATGCAGCAAAATCACCAGGATGCAGATTCCTGGGTTCTAAGATAAAGCCATTGCAGCAGAATTGCTGGATTTGAGGCCCACGAATCTGTATTTTAACGAGTGCCCTTTCCTTGCCAAAATGCCTCTGCAATGTAGGTTGCAATATAAAATTAAAATGCAAGTTCTCACCAACTGATGGGGAAGGGAGTCCCCCCTCTTCCGAGTCCTTTCTTCATCTTGTAAGACTTAGCAGAAGCTGCACTCAAATATCATCATGGAATCCCATTCATGGACTTTCTTGCCTCCCTTTCCCGAGGCTCCTGGAATACCCACAGCACGTTTCACAATGCGATTCACAGGCACTGCTGCTGTTCCAACTCAACGTAAAGACCCAAATCCTCACAACTGGACCAATGGTAACAGCACGGTCAATGGAGAAAAGACTGAAGTTCTCAAGGACCTGGTCTTGCTTGGATCCACATCAGTGCTCATGGAAGCAGCAGCCAAGAGAACAAACAACACACCATGCTGGGTAAATCTGCTGCGCGAGAGCTCCTTAAAATATTGAAAAGCACAGCAATTACTTTGAGGACTAAAGAGTGCCGTGGTATTTTTAATTGCCTCATCTGCATGCGAAAGTTGGACAGCAACTAAGGAAGGGCAAAGAAGAAGAGATGCTTTGGGTTTATGGTGCACGCGAAGGGTCTTTAAAGTACCGCGGACTGCCCAAAGAAACAACAAATCTGTCTTGGAAGAAGTATAGTCAAATGCTCCTTAGAGGTAAGGATGAGAGACTTCATCTCATATACTTTGGACATGCTGTCAGGAGTGACCAGTCCCTGGAGAAGGGCATCACAGTTGGTAAAGTGGCGAGTCAGTGACCAAGAGAAAGACCTGTGATTGACATAGTGGCTGCAACAATGGGCTCAAATATAAGCAAAAGGACCGGGCAGTGCTTCAGCCTGTTGCCCACAGGGTTACTATAGACAGAACGGACTCAGTAGCACCAAACAACAACAGCTGTTGTTAAAGGAACCCCACTGGTGCTGCCAGGCCAGCATCTTCATTTTCCTGAGACTTACCAAGATTAAGCATCTGACCCCAAATTGCACAGCTGTCGATAACAGAGTTCGATCTTACAGCCGGGACATTGAACTTCAGACGCTATGGTCTGAACTACGACGACTTTTGCCCAGCATGGCACTCTGAGCATTGAAGATGCCCCATACGTACTTGCTGGGCTTAACTGCAGCAAGGCCTAGCTGTGCTCTGCATGCGCGAACACATGCACACCAACACAGTGTTGCGGTGCATTGCTGGGCAGCGTTCCAGTCAAGAAAACAGATAGCAAATTTAAGTTGCTGCTACCATGGGTGTGCTTCCTGCCAGCCCCTTCTTGTCCACTCTGACCATCTAGACACAACACACACTGCATGCCCAACCACTGCTGCTCCCCGCCCTCGCTCACTGTGGATAAGGAACAGGTGTGTGGCTACCGCCTGTGATGGCCGGCTGCCCCAGGAGGCATTCATTCATTTAACTTTTACTGAGTGCCTGCCATTTGCCACACTTGGTGGGAAGTCCCTGTGTGTATGGTACAGACAAGCTGAGACAAGATTTGGCTCTTGGTGGGAAACTATCTCTTGATAAACATACATATAATTCCAGACAGTGATAAGGGAACTGGCCTTGAAAGGAATGGGATCCAGGGACAAAAGACACGTGAACTAAAACCTAAATGACTGAAAGGGGCCCGTCAAGCAGCGGGTACAGCAACTACAACGGAACTGTTGTTAATTGCCATCAACTTGATTTCAACTCATAGTGACCCCATGTCACAGTGCAGAGCTGCCCCATAGGGTTTTCTAGGCCATAATCTTTGTGGGAGAAGATTGCCTGATCTTCCTTTTGTGCAGGTGCTGTTTGTTCTCTCTCTCTCTGCCCCCACCCCTCCCCGCTCTGTCCAATGAATCAATCTCTCAGCAGCCGAACAAGGTCGCACCACCCAGCCTCTGCCAAGGTCGGGGAGGGAGATTTAATGTGACTTAAAAAGAGTGGTCTGCCAAGTTTTCCAGAGGCGTCACAGAGCAAATACGCCTTCCTACTTAACCCTGCTGTTTTGACGCCACAGTTTACAGGTGTTGCTACTGGGGGGTCTAGTTCATTCCGGAGTGAGTTTATGCCAAACCAAACATGTTGAAGCATGTCACTCTGATCTGTGGGCAAGTGCAGACAAGTTCCTCTTGGTCTTGTTAAAGTGCTTTCAAATGAAGGATACCTTCGTGCCATGGACTAAACCGTTGAGCTCAGGACTAATGTCAAATTTGAAACAAAACTCAAATGGACATCACCTCTAAACACTGAAGCCTTGCCACAAGTTTACAGGCATGTTGTCCCGCACAAAGCCACTGCTTTGCGATGGGTCACATGTTTTGAGGAAGGTTGGGAGACCTCAGAACCAAGAGAGAGAAGACTGTCAAGGTTAACAAACAAAGTGTAACAATGTCTAGACGTTGGTGGAAGAAGAATAAAGAATTACTGTTAATGCAATATTTACTGAAACTGGAGTCTCACATAGTTGGGCATTTTCAATTCTAAGCTGGAGTCTCACATAGTTGGGCATTTTCAATTCTAAGCCAACATCTTGGTCTCAGTAAGCTTTTGGCTCCATGACACAGTGCCAACACCAGTGTTCAAAGAGCAGTTAGCTCCAAGAGTAGCTCTTGTCCTCATCTTCTAAGCAAGATGGGAGCGGATGCAGACCACTTCCAGGGAAGAGTCTGGGGATTAGCAGTATGACGCAGAAAGCGAGGTTGAAGCAAAAGATCCAAGAGGATCTGATGGGCCAGTTAAATTCAAGGATCAGAAGGTTATGTTAACTTTTTTTGTGTGGGGAAGGTGGGGTAGTATTTCAAAGGTAATATTCATAGATTTTCTCAAAAGACAGAGGACAATCCTGGGGGGGGGAGAGCTTATGATTAAGAATTTTAATGAAAGCGGCCTTGACGAGAAAAAGCCAGCAAATTTGGGTGGAGAACTTTTTCCATGACGACAACAATGCAGGGTAGCCATTCTTCCAGGGTAGGGCTCTTCTTTGGGAATTTCACTGGAAGACCTTACAATCCTGATCTCGCTCCTTCGGGTGTCTTTTTGTTCCCCAACTTAAAGAATAACACAAAGGCAGGAACACAATTCTAGTCCATTACAGATGCCCACGCTGCAGCTTTGCTGTGCTGGAAGTCAAACAACACGGGGTTCCTCGGGGCAGGGGTCCGGTATGGAAACACCTCTTTGAGAACTGTAGAGCCCTAGATGGAGACTGGACCTAGAAACAATAGCTTCATTGTTATTTTTGCTTAGCAAAAGTTTCTGTGGTCTTGTAACAATATTTTTTATTTACCCTCATATAAAAAAAATCCAAGATTGCAGCTTGAGGATAGGTTTCAACTCAACGTGAAGCAAACAAAATTCCTCACAATGAAACCAACAGACAGCATGATAAACTGAGGAAAGACTGAAGTTGCTAAGGATTTCATCTTGTCTGGCTCCACAATGAACGCTGAAGGAAGCATCAGTCAAGAGATAAGATGATGCGTTGCATTGGCCAAATCTGCTACCTAGGACTTCTTAAAAGTGGTGAGAAGCAAGGATGTCACCCTAAGGACTGAGGCGCACCTGACTCAAGCCAGGCTATTTTCCATCACCTCAGACATATGCGAAAGTTGGGCACAGAATAAGAAAGACTGAAGAATTGATTCATTTGAAATATGGTGTTGGCAATGAACACTGATAATACCGTCGACTGCCAGAAGTACAAACAAATCTGTCTTGGAAACAGTACAGTCAGATTATTCCTTAGAAGTAACGAGAGTGAGACTTCGTGTCATGTACTCTGGACATGCTGTCAGGAGAGACGATGATTCCCTGGGAAAGGACACCGTGCTTGGTAAAGTGAACGATAGAAAAACAAGGAAGGCCCTTGATGAGGCGGATGGATACAGTGGCTGCTACCAGGGGCTCAAACAGAACCAAACTTGCAAGGAAGGTGCAGGACTGGGCAATGTTTTACTCTGCTTTCCAAAGGGATGTTAGGAGTAAATACCAACTTCATGGCACCTAACAAAACACCCAAACGGGCTATAGGCTGGATCCGCCCTGTAACCTTTGGCCCCTCATTTGAGATCTGGATAGGACTTCCTAATGTATCTAGTATATCAAATGCAATGTACCAGGTGAGTCCCGAGGAGGCCCAGAGGCCGGCGCTGAACTGTGGAGGTTCAGAACAATGGCAGTCATTCCAGAGCAAGTGCAGGCCGCTGCTGGAGAATGTTTAGTAGGGAGAAGACAGTGTGATCCACAAGTGTCACCAATCACTATGGCTGCTGGACAGAGAAGAGGTGAAGGGGGTAAGAAGTTAGAAGGCTCGTGGCAATGCCCAGGTGAGAGGCGGCCTGGAGTTGGGTGGTGGGCAGAGGCCTGGCTGAAGAGGTTGAAAGGGTCCAGCCCAGGGAAGTCCCCATACCCCACACAGCCCACGCATCTTGGCTGGTCCCTGGTGAGGACATTCCCCTGCAGCAAAGGAAGTCCAGGGTGGGTTTCCTCGAGCTTGTGAGCACCCTGTAACGGGAAGGAATGGGCCTAGCTCATCTCCAATATTGATGAGCACATGCCAAGAACCAATGCTAATGACTGGCCTGTGGATTTTCCAGGGATCACTAATCACGTTTCTTCGAGATGACTAACGTTCCTGAGAAGGCAGCTGCTCCTCTTTCCAGTTACTGTCTGAGGTGCTCACGCAAAAGCGGGCGGTTTCCTAGTAGATTGGCAAGGCTGGTACTGGAGTCTTTCTGAGTAGTGTATCTCACCTCTCTCCCCCTGCACAAAGTCCGCAAAGTGACTGAGCAGTGGCCTGGTCCCGGCACAGGCAGGGCCTGTGGGACCCAAAGGCTTAGAGGTTAATCATTAAGAAACAACAGACTTTCTGCCTGATGTAGCCCCTCCCTCCTTTTGCATATTCATTTTTCCAGGTCATATTCCCCTCCCCCACAACGCACTTATGGTGCATGCCCACTCATGCTAAACCGGAGCCCGGGAAGCTCGATTTTCCTGGTCTGCCAACTGGATGTAACCGCTCAGAGAAGCTGCCTTACGTGGCCCTTAATCCATGTCCCTAGTAGAAAATGAGTAAGAGCTAGAAGATGGAAAAGACCTCCCTGGCTAATAAGCCCCTCCCTCCCCACCCCCTAAGGCTTAGTGTCTCCTTTAGGGATAGAGGAGGAGAATAGGGTAGAGGTAGCATTTATATCTAAAAACAAGCCCTAAGAAAAGAGTCTCCGTTGAACCAATCTGGAAGGCAGGTGAGCATTTGATGTAAGTCATCCTCTTCAGGTGCAGCTCAGCCCAGACTGAGTGAGTGGTGTCTTTTTCACCCCAGCTTGATTTTGCCTTTTGCTCCCAGGGACTGAGAAAGTTCACTGGCCTTGCTAGTTAAAGACAAACCACGCCAGTGAACCCTGCCTGGCCTCCAGAAGCCCACAGGATAGCTAACGTAAGAGCTCTGACTAGTTCACCGCAATCTCTCTCCTGGTCCCACGAGGTTTGCGGATAATGCCCAAATTGTTGAGGACAAAGTCACAGAGCCTTCTTACCACAGCACCCTGCTGGGAAGGAAGGGAGTTAAAAAAAATCTCCTCAGTATCTTTCATTTTCACCTGTTTAAACCTGTCCTCTTCTTTATCTCCTTCACTCCCAACTACTGAAACTACTTTGAACGGGAAACTCAGAAATGTCAGAAGCTAGAAGGTCATCACAAAGGGTCGCACCGCATTGCCTGGTTCCCTTCTGTGGAATAGCTACAGTAGGCGAGCGGCTAGAGGTCAGAGGTCATTAGTGGTGATCAGGGCTGTTGGTGGGCGGAAGGGTGCCTCACTGCTTAAGGAACACTGAGTGGCTGTTAAGGGTCATGGAAAAATTAGAAAATGCCTAACCGGAATGGTTCATAAGTAGAACCAACGTCGCCGAATTGCAAATGCCAAATGACTTGTCTGTTATCACAACTTGAGAAAAGAGCATGCGGCTGGCATCAAATGGGAGAGATTCTTTGGAAAGCAGTCTGGCAGTTCCTCTAAAGGTTCACCTGCGTGACCCAGCAAGCCTACTAGCAGGGACATACCCAAGAGGACTCCAAACACCTGTCCACGCACAAGCTCGTCCATAAGCGCCGACAGCAGTACTCTTTACAATGGAAGACCCTGGACACAACCCAGAAGCCCATTGGCTCACTGCCTGCTGTGCACTGAGCATCTATCTCAACATGTCGTGTGCTCTGGCGGCTGTTTTTCCCCCCAACACCTTTAAGGTCGCTTTTGTTACTGCCTTGCTATGCCGGGAGGTGAGCTGAGGGACAGAGGTGACCGGAGGGACAGGAGGTGAGCTGAGGCATATTGCTCAAGTGCTCACAGGGCGAGTGGTCAGGCCAGGATGCGCGGGGGCGGCTTGCATCAGAGCTCAGGATCTGCCGTGCTGTGTGGAGGCCTTGGCTGCCCTCCTGGTTCTCACTGTGCACACCTTCAGGCCAGAGGGGAGCACTTGGCTACGTGCTGGTCCTGCCGGGCTCACTCTGCCTCCATCGCCCTGGGGCTGGGGAGGCTGCCACAGAAAATGTCTGACCCTGAAACCAGGCGGCTGCTCTGGCTTCCTCCTTTCAGCAAAACAAAACAGACCCTTCTGCCCAGGGGCCCAGGGGAGAGGAGCCACACCACAGAACGTCATCTGTGGGAAACGGCCAGGAGAGAGTTGGGCGCTTGCCTGCTCCTTGATCTTACGCTTAGGGTTAAAACATAGTTGCTTTGGGGGTGTGTGTGTGAGAGTATGAGAATATAAAAAAAGAAAAGAAAAGGTGTATTCAGTGCTAGTGCCTGGTTCCAGCAGGCCAGGGGCACGACGCCATCTTCAGAGCAGGCTCCCGGAGCGCAGGGTGGCCTGTGAGAGGAGGGTTGACTGTGAGACGGTCCACTTCACACTCGCAGCGTTAAAGGGAATGAGAGCAGGGACAGGAGCAGGCTTAGTGATCCTGGTGTTGTGATGTGCTGTCCAGGTGGGCCCCGCCTCATGGTGACCCCCCATGTGGGGACCGGAATGAAATGCTGTTGAGTCCTGACCCAGCCCCACGATCAGTTGCCTGGAGGTCTGTGGTGAGCCACATGATAGACATGAGCCGCCCCCACACCCACCATGACGGACAGATGGGGCTGTGTGTGAGGTGCACTCAACGGGAATCAGGCAAGAATTTTACCACTGAGCCACCTAACACCAAACCCACTGGTGCTGAGTCCATTCTGGTGCCTCCTTGAACTTGCATCTGGGGCAAGCACCACCATCCTGAGGGAGGGTGCTGTACCGATAGGGTTCGCAGAAGCTGCTCGGTGGCTCCTGTCCCCTTTAAGTGGCATGTGCTAGACTTGTCATACCTCAGCTATGCCTCGCCACTGAGCCTGAGAGGATCAAGGCCCAGCATATGTGGTCTCCTGGGTGTCCACCCTGGGCTTCTGGTCACTCCTAGCAATACTGCCGTCTCTCCCACACTCTCGCTTACCCTCTGTCCAGACTCCCAAAGCCACTGCCAGGCACGGGGCTGGGTCCCAGGCCCTTGCCAGCAGCTTTTCATTTATTGCCCACACCACTCCCCTCCCTGCTCCGTCTCTCTGTGCATGAAGACGAGGTGGAACTGTACCGCCCGACTCTGGGAAATGCTTCTGGGGTCCTGCTGCTGTCCTCTTACTTGAGGAAACGGCAAGTGAACAAACATGCCGACACTCCGTTTCGCTCTTCCCTATTCTCCTGCGTTTCCCTCTAGGTAGGAGTCCCTGAGAATGACCCCCTGCTTTGAAAATCATTTTATTGGGGGCTCTTACAGATCTTATCACAATCCTTACAGATATCCATGATATCAAGGACATTTGGACATTTGTTGTCATCGTTTTTCAAAACATTTTCTTTCTACTTGAGCCCTTGGTATCAGCTCATCTGCCCCTCCCCCACCCTCTCTTTCTCCTTAACCCTTGATAATTTATAAATTTTTTTTTCATGTTTTACACTGACAGATGTCTCCCTTCACCCACTTTTCTGTTGTCCGACCCCCTGGGAGGGGGTCATATGTAGATCATTATGATGTCTCCCCTTTCTCCCCATCTGCCCCTTCCCCTCCTGGTGTTGCTACTCTCATTATTGGTCCTGGGGGATTTATCTGTCCTGGATTCCCTGTGTTGCAAGCTCTTATCTGTACCCATGTACACGTTCTGGTCTAGCTGGATTTGTAAGGTAGAATTGAGATCATGATAGTGGAGGGGTGGTGGTGGAGGAGGCATTAAAGAGCTAGAGGAAACTTGTATGTTTCATCGGTGCTACACTGCACCCTGACTGACTCGTCTCTTCCTTGTGACCCTTCTGTAAGAGGATGTCCAATTGTCTACAGATGGGCTTTGGGTCTCCACTCTGCACTCCCCCTCATTTACAGTCATATGATTTTTTGTTCTAGATCTTTGATGCCTGATACCTGATCCCACTGATACCTCACAAAGGCTGGTGTGCTTCTCCCATGTGGGCTTTATTGCTTCTCAGCTAGTTGGCCGCTTGTTTATCTTCAAGCCTTTAAGACCCCAGATGCTATATCTTTTGATAGCCAGTCACCATCAGTTTTCTTCACTACATTTGCTTATATACCCATTTTGTCTGCAGCAATCATGTCAGGAAGGTGAGCATCACAGAATGCCAGGTTATTAGAGCAAAGTGTTCTTGCATTGAGGGAGTACTTGAGTTGAGGCCCAACGTCCGTCTGCTACCTTAATACTAAACATATACATACATAGATCTATTTTCCTATAATTACATGCAAATATATTTAAATATGCATGCCTGTATTTAGACCTCTATAAATGTCCTTTGCCTCCTAGTTCTTTCCTCTATTTCTTTTTACTTTCCTCTAGTCCCACTATCACGGAGAACACCCCTTATTGACCCCTTTCCCTTGTCTCAGCACACTCCACACATCTCTAGGAGGGTGTGGGAAACTCACCATTCTCGAAGACCGTGCCTGCTGTGAAGGAGAGCTCGGAGTCGTGCTCAGCTTTGCAGGCGTACAAGGCTTTTGCCTTCCGGAATGGTGTGCTGTGTGAAAACAGGAGTTAATTGAGCATTTTTCCCCTAAACCGCCTGAAAAGTCCAGACATTTAATCTCCCTTCTTCCCTTTCCCTGCAAGGTACACCGTCCTCTCTGTGGGCAGAACCTGACAAAGCAGCCAGATGGCAAGATGTGAGGTGGGAAAGTTGCAAGGTCACAGGAGGAAAATGAGAAAGGGCCCCAGAAAGGCCCTCGGCTCTGTGAGGGCATGCTTCTTGCTGGGCCACCTCGTGCCGGCTGACAACGTCACCTAGGAGTCGCAGCAGCCGAAGAGGGTGCAGGCGGGGCTGCGTTTTGGGAGCTGGGGAACCTTGGGAGGAGGGAACATGAAAGGACTTTCAAATTACTCCACAGAACTCCTCCAAAAGGCTCCGCTGACAGTGCCCACGCTCAGCGAATCGACCAGGAGACATTGGTGGACACCTGGACGTTGCTTGCTTGCTTCTCCATGGGCTGGATCTTCCTGGGGAAGCAGGATGTGAGGACTGCTGCCCCTTAGCATCAGGGAAGGGCAGGCGACAGGGAACGCGCGTGTGTGTAAGTGGTGTGTGCTTAGAACACACGTGTGGATTAGAAGTGAGAGATGACTTTTTTTCCTGTCCTCTCGTACCCAGTGAATGTTGGTAACTATTTTCCTTGTGCACTAAAATCACCCGGGAGCTTAAAAAATAAAAATGAAGCTGTGTGAATTAGGTCTTGAATTACACATATAAATATGGGCATTCAGCAGTGTTCTGCAAACGCTCCAGCAATATGCAATCAGGGTAAAGAGCTGTTGTTTTAGAGTCGGATAAATGACCTTTGCTCTAAACGGTCAGATGGCGCATATGCTCGGCTTTGCAGCCACATGCTCTGTGTCATGACTACGCAATTCTGCATCCCTTGTGGCACAGAAACAGTCAGGCAAACACATGTTTGTGGCTGTGTTCCAATAAACCTTTACTCATATATATAAAAAGAAATTTTGGTAGTGGGCTGGATTCAAGCCTCAAGCCCCAGTTCCCTAACCCATGTTCTAGAGAGGAATTTGGAAGAGCTGGTAAACCCTGTTGCCCTCTGTCGATTTTTGCTTCGGTCTCTAACCAGTCGCTAACAATCCACATCTCAAGAACCATAGGAAAAATGACCATGGCTTCTCAGAGGTCGGACTTCTTTGGCCTACTTGAGTGTCCCCTTTCCCTGAGGCATCTCAGAAAGTCAGGTGAGCCCCA
Source organism: Tenrec ecaudatus (assembly GCF_050624435.1). Classification (NCBI taxonomy): domain Eukaryota; kingdom Metazoa; phylum Chordata; class Mammalia; order Afrosoricida; family Tenrecidae; genus Tenrec; species Tenrec ecaudatus. The sequence continues at coordinate 150,085,789 of NC_134531.1, read as the reverse complement.
AGGGCAGAATACAGACAACTCACTACACGACATCCTCCAGACTAGCAAGTGACTCAAAGGGTGTCTGATTCACTTTCTCTTCTTTCGACTAATTCAGAGCTCTGGATGAGCTAAGGGCGCAAACCCTTCCATAGAGGGCTGACTTCTAGTGACTAAAGGAGAGGTGAGCCTACACAGGCTGATGGGCCGGCGTCTTGGGGCGCTGTGGGGCTGTGAATTCTTGGTGTCACCGTGTGCAGCCATGCATGGGAGCAAAGCTAGCCCTGGCCAGGTACCTACAGCTTTCAGCCTCCGTTCCATGACAACAGAAGGAAACATGCTTGAACCTTCTGCCGAGCAGAATGGCCAGAGGAAGCGACTCTCCGAAACCTGTGTCTCTGTTGCAACCCTGGCTTTCGAGGGGCCACGAGGTGCTGGCCAGGTGGGAGAAAAGCAAGAGGAGCCGCTGGGAATGGCGAACAGGAAAGAAGAGACTTGAGGTCTCATCAGCCCCAGCTGGCAACCAGCTCTTCCTGTTTCGAGATCAGTTCCGGTCCAGCGGGGAGCTCAGAAGGTCGTGTCCATGTTGGGCTAGCAAGAGGCAAACTCAATCTCTGTCTCTCTCCTTCTTGAGGGGGTGGGGAGCGGAGAGGATTAAGTTTGTTGTGAAAAGTGCGGAAGCAGTAAGGAAAAACCGTACTGACAGGTGAGTGGGTGTGTGGAGACCAGGCCGCATCCACTCCACAGGGTCTTAGAGAGACAAGGCTGCACGCGGCATTATTGCTCCTTGAGGGCGGGGCGGGGCGGGAGCATGAGGAAGAGAAAGAAACAGATCACAGGGAAGGGAACCTGGAGGGTGAGGAAGACCACCTTTTAGGTGGGGTTCCTTGGCCTGGGTTTCCATGGAGGTCAGTTATTAACCTCATTAAGTAAAGGCAATGGGACAATTCGGGGGCAAGCCAGGGCAAGCAGCTGGGGATTTGGCAGGCAGAAGACAAGGGGCATGGTCTTAGGTGCCTCAGGCGACCTTTCCCCAGGAGACCCTTTCCACTAGTCCGCAGCTAGGGCCGTCCCATCGGAAGCAAGGAGGAAAAGTGCATGGAAAAGGAAAAGGTCAGGGAAGTGCCTGACCCCCTAGAAGGAGGGCTTTTCTACTGAGCCCCCTCCCTGACCCCCACGGCAGATGACACACAAGAGCTGCCATATAAAACACGGAATTCTCAGTTAAACTGGCATCTCAGGTGAGTCATGAGTCATTTTTTTATAAGTATGTCTGAACATTGGGACATACTTATACCAAAAGCGGAGATAAATTGTTGTTTATGTACAATTCAACCGTGTCTTTATTGGCTTTTTCTGACAGTCCAACCCAGGGCAAAAGCTTTCTCTTCTTAAAAGTTTGTGGGGCCAACATGTCCCGTGTCCCCACCAATGCCATCATCCTGCTCAACAGCCACGAGAAGTGTGTGTTGGGTAGGGTTCCTACTAAAACAATAGATCCTGTTGGCAGAGAGCCTGTGTTTGTAGGTTTTGGCTGGGTTAAAAAAAAATCCCCACCAAACATCCTTGCTGCTCTGACCCCCGGGCCCCTACACCCCCAGAACCCTAGCAGGGGGCCCAGAGAGCTGGGGGGGGGGATTTTGCTGCCCCAGCCACGGTGCCCTTCAGACCTGTGGGGCCTCAAGGGCATGGATGAGCTTGGATCCTCTGCTCGTTCATTTTTAATTTTCCCTCTGAGCCCGGCACGAGGCCAGGAGCGCACTCAGAGGACTTTCCCTCAGATGCCCTTGCAGGCCTTGCAAAACGACGCCACGCTTTGCCGCTGTCCCGGCCACACGGGGGAAGGGCCAGCTGGCTGGGGTGGGGGGGCCTGATGCCTTGACACCCTTTGCCGTGACTCCTGTGCAAAGGCAGGTTATGGGCCTGGGCTCTTTCTGGGGGTGCAAGGGACCAGGCCGGGGCTGTAAAGACCATGTTCCCTCGGTTCCCTTTCCTGCTGAGCTGTAAAAGGCAACTTCTTCCCTGAACTTGAACGAGCATGAAACATGGCTCTGAGAGGGGAGAGGAAGCCCTTTCCAGAGCAGGCACTGTGTAGAAGTTCACAAGGCTATGCATTAGGTCTAATTATTTACTTTTAAAGGCTCCTTCCTGTTACTTTAGGGGAAGGCAAATCCGTATGCCTGAGTGTGCGTGGCTGCGTATTGCAAGGGCAGCCCACAGTCCCTCCGAGGGACAGCGTCCCCAGCTGTGCTCTCACCGCATTGGGACGGAGCTCGCCAACAGCCACTGCCAAGTCCCCCTCCCTTTGGCTATTTCCAAAGGGGCAGTTTCCAAAGGGCCCGAAGCACCAGCTCTCAGCGGTGCTAGTCTAACAGTGGCCAGAGGAGCAGTCGTGAGCAGCCGTGACCTCAAGCACACTAAGTGGGGCCCTCCATGGCTACCACCTTCCGTCAGAGAGAAAGGCGGCGTGGCATGCCAGTAAAGGGTTCCAGGCTCAGAAACGCACGCCAGCAGTTCTACCCTGTCCCATGGGGCCACGAGGAGTCAGTCGGATGATGGCCGTGAGTTTGGTTTAGTTTGGTATCCTCTGTCAACCTGGGAGCTGGAGGGGTGGAGCAGTTGGAGACATTTGGTAAACATGTAGCCACACAGTTCACAGATACCAAAAGGAGAAGACTCCCTGGTAAAGAGTCTATTTTCATTTCTCAGTTGAAATAATTCAGCTGTCCTGAATTTCCGAACCCATTTTGTTCAAGGGGCCAATACATTGGTGATTTTCTTCCTTTTATAGGAAAACGAAAGGCATATTCTCCTAATGCCCACGTCACTCTCATGACTGAATAGCGCATGTTGGGCGTTGGAGAGTGGACAATGGGTCTGATCATGAACATCATCTCTGGTCCCGGCCTTCAGGGGATAATCAAAGACTTACATCCCATACAACCATCCATACCATATTCTGGTGACCCCAAAGTTAGTGTCTCCTGGTATTTCTGTGAAATAATTTTAATGTCAGGGAAATATCTGTATTTTTTTTTACCTTTTCCCAGGGTTTGAAAAAGATAGAAGAGGAGACCGAAAAGTTCTCTCTCCTGCCTCCCTGGACAAAACCAGGTAGAAAACCCTCATGGACTAGACCAGGTTCTGGAGAAAACGCTGCCTGGGAATGTCAAGTTGAGGTTCCCCAACCATTTACAGTGAGGGGTGTGGGGCTGAGCCCAACACCTCCTGGCCTGTGGACTTGCTCTAAGCCTTCCTTTGCTCTAACAGGGTTCAGCCATCCTTCTACCTGACAGTGGGATGCAGTAACAGGCTCCATAGTGTCTTGGTGAGAATAGAGTGCCATGTGCAGCCATAGGACTTACATGGGCTTTAATAACATGGGCTTTTCTTTTTTTTAAAAAATTGAGCCTCAGCTCTGTAAATCATTTAAGCCTTTCTGCTGAGAAGGGAGAGAGAGGGAGAAGGGTGGGGGGAGAGGGAGATAGATGCATAGACACAGACTTAGACTTCCAGGACCCAAAAATGCTTATCAGTGGGTTGGCTCCACATTTTATCTGTCTGTGAGCAGACAGTAAGTTCAAGAGAGCCACAGGTTTGCACCCTCGGCAGCTGGAAGATTCTATAGGCTCCTTTCATAGATTTAAATAGTTTCTTCTCCCCCAAAATCTCAAGTGCACAGCACTGTGGCCTTTAGGTCAGGCAGTCACAAAAGCAAAAAAAATGATGACCTGGTCCTTGGGGAGAGGAACTTGGTCCAGCGGCTCGCCCTCAGGAAGAGGTGCTGCCCTACGCCCATGAGAGCAGAGGACGCCAACACCGGAGGCAGAGGCAGGCTGGGGAATCGGATGATTCCCGGAGTGGACAGAGGCAAGGTGCCACAAGCTGGAGAATGGCCTCAAAGAGAAAAGATCCCAAATCTCGGTCCCTTATGCTCTGTGCTGTAGTCATCTCTCTCCCAGCCGGTCTGGTCTAAGCAACTCTGTGTCAGTGGTCGTGGCCAATGGCCCAAATCCCCAGATAATGTAGCCTGATGAAGAGGACGGATTAAAAAGGGCAAGTGTGCTCCAAGAAGGTTGTGTGTTATCTCTCAATTCCGTTTTCACATGAACTTTTGGAAGCCCTTTCATATTGTCTTATGCCACTGCCTGGAGAATGACCAAAGCAGGTGCTGTGTTCAGGAGCAGGGCTCCTCCCCCGGACTGCATGCACCTAGATGAAAGGGCATGAGCAATGCAGTGCGGCCGAATGGTCCTTCCTGGTTTTGACCAGAGAGGGCAGAGCCACGGTGTGTGGAGACCAGCGCCCTGGTCGTCCTTGAGGGGCTTTGGGTCAACAGGAACGAGTGGCAGCCGTCTGTGATTTTACCTGGAGTCTTCACGGCCCTCCTCTTCTGGCCTGTCTGAAAGCAAGTTCGGGTTTGCATGGCAGGGAGCAAAGCTGACGAGGAGGCTGAGCACTGCATGAGGAGAGGACCAAGCACATGAGAGCGCAACGCAGCAACAGAAAACCGCACAAACCCTGCCACAGACCTGATGGGGGATGAGTCGCTGGACGCGGATGAGGTGGGCATAGGGCTGGATGGCGCCGAGAACATGGGCCAAGATGGCGAGAGGGGTGATGTTGGGCTTGGATTCGGGGGGCTGCAAGACATAACAACCAGAAAACTCGTCAGCACAGAGGGAAACCACGAGGGGAGGACAGGAGGCGCATGGAGGCCAAACGGGGGGAGCGGGAGCCCACCAGACAAGCACTGCAGCCCAGGGACGTGAGGCCACTGCCAAGTCACATTTCCCCAGACTAAACCGTCACGTCTTCCAAGTTTATGCTTCTCAAATTCCTCAGAGCATAAACACGTCTCTGCATTTTGGGCGAATTGCTTTCAAGGTAGGTGCTCCTTCAGTCACGGCAAATGTGCATCGGCTGGCAGTGGACACCGGCCTGAAACCACGAGCCTCAGTGCCTGCGCTCACGGCACTGGGATGGCCTCTGTTCTCGGGCAGGACTAGCTGATGCAACGAGCCCTCCACGTCCACTGGCCTCAGAATGCTTTCAAAGTTGTGTCTCAGCAAAAATGACACCCCCGCTCCGCCCCCTAGGGCCACACAGGCCATTTGGCCAGAAAACAATTTCCTGTTTACATTTTTCACTAAGCGGGCTTGGTGTGGCCTTGGGAAGACGATCTGCACCGGGCACGGGCGCGTTCCTGGGAGTGGGCTGCACGGCCAGGCAGGGTGCCGCCGCCCAGGGCTGTCCCTGGGCCTGCCCTTCCTCTTGCACGGAGTTTAGTGATTCTGATGCTCAAGGAAAGAGACCCAGAGGAAGGGGGGCAGGAAGCGAAACCTTAAATCTGTCTGCTTTGTCCTTTGATGGGTAGCTGATCAAAACCTTGGAAAGGAAAGGTTGAAATGACTCACTAAAATATGGTCTGTGAGTCTTACTGGGTCATCTAGCCTTTTGATTCATTTCCATGAATCATACTAGCAAACACCTTAGCAACCCTGTAAAGTCATAGTATGTGACAAATACTGCTCACCCCAATGGCTGAGACAATGCAGAAACCATCCCTCCACAACAGGACCTGCAGTCCCTGCATCTTAAGTGACAGCTGGGGTGTTGGGGCCAAGCATTCTGTGGAGGTGACGATTCAGGAGGCACAGGCTTTCTAAACGAGTGAGATGTTACCAGGAACATATACATGTTCTGCTTGATGGGCATCCCAACCACAGCCACACCTACTGTGGTCCTAAGCGAAGTCCCCACTAAAGCTCAGGAAAAGCCCACTGAGTGAATCCATCAGATAGCCTCAGGCGAACTCACCGTTCATGAAAAGCCAACCCAACCCAACCCACTGCTGTCACGTCAAATCCAACACTGCAGCGACACTACAGGACGGAGAAGACCCCCGTGTGGGGTCTCCGCGCTGTACATCTCTCTGAAAGCAGACCGCCCCAGGGCAGCTGCTGGGCTCCAACACCCACCTTTAGCAAGCAGCTGAGCGCTTAGCCGACGTGCCACCAGGGCTCCTTATAAACCCCACCAGGGCCGAGGGTTTTTTTGTCTGTTGTATTTGCTGGCATGTCTCCAGTGTGTAAAATGATGCCTATCATTTGAAGTATGCGATAAATACTTGTTGAATAAGTACATTTAATGAATGTCATTTACCAAACTCACAGGCATTGCTTTAATTCCTGCTTCACACGTGTGGAAACCTGGGCTAAGCTGAGGCTTGCCTGAGGACATGCACCTGGGCCTGTGGGAGCCAGAGGCCAGGTTCCCACTCCAATCCTCTGGGACTTAGCTCAGGTCTCCTGCTGCCACACTGTGCTGCCTTGGGGGAAGCAGGCCCTCTCCGCTGCTCTTCGTTCTGGGTTGTGAAAACTTCTTTCCAGACCTGGTCTCGCACCAGAACCTCTCAACTACTGTTCTCTGAGTTCCTAGATGCCTGCCTTCTTGAAAAGGGAAAGATGGAACACAGCAGCAGGCAGACTTACTAAGGCTCAACACACTGTGAGCCCCAACAGAACCCCCTCCTACTGCCAGTATTCTCCCTGGTAGAGAGGCACAGCCGGCAGAAGTCATACAATGAAGGAAAATAAATTCAAAGAGCATGACTCCTTTACCCCCCCCCCCATCCTTCCTCCTTCCCCTCGTTGTTAATCCACCAAAACGAAGTCATTAGAACCTAACACAATCAGGAAAATGAGGGGGATGACAAGTAGCTATGCACGGAAAAGCCAGGAGGTTACTTTGAGGACTAAGGCTTTTTCAATTGCCTCATTGCACATAAAAGTTGGGCATTCAATAAACAAGGCCAAAGAGGAATTGATGCATTTGAATTGTGCTGGAGAAGAATATTGAGACTACCGAGGACCGCCAAAAGCACAAACACCTGCCTTGGAAGAAGTACGGTCAGAGTGCTCCTTAGCGGCAAGGATGGTGAGACTATGTCTTACGTACTTTGGGCATGTTGGCAGGAGAGACCAGCCCTTGAGGAGGACATCATACTCGGTAAAGTAGAAGGGCAACAACAGACAGAAAGGTCCTCGAGGAGGTGGATTGACACAGTGTGGCTGCTGCAACGGGCTCAACCCTAGGAACAATTGTGAGATGGCACAGGACGGGGCAGTGTTTCACTCTGTTGTGTGTAGAGTCACTATGGGTCAGAAGTGGCTTGATAGCACCCAATGGCACCACCACCATCTCCCCCACCCATGTCCTTGGCTTCAAGATGCAGTGTTTACTGCACACACACAGCTGTAACCTAAGAGAGTAAGCTTCATTAGCTGAGGACCAAGTTCATTGATCATTAGTCTGATTCTCATCCTCACTTGACTTTGGCAAGTCCTGGGAGTGGTGCCTCATTTGCTTGGATCTGTTCTTGGTTTTTCTTTCATAGTTGCTGTTGTAAGCGAGGGCCCCTTTTCTCAGTCCCTTCTCCACAACTCCACCCAACTACATAATGAAGGTCCTTGTGGCAAGGCCACACAGTGACGTCTAACTGCGGCCCAGAGGGCTGGCCACGGACAATTTGGAAGTTCAAGAGAGCAGTCCAGAGAGGCCTGGACCAATCTGCTCCTCTCCTCTGGTCAGTGGTTACCACAGGACAATTAAAAAGTTCTAAGACATTTTATTTCCATTTATTTTTTTAATGGCTTTTAGAAGTAGGAAACAGTTCCAGCTTCTTATCCCATCTGTACCAAGGATTCTGCCTCCAGCTGAAGGCATCGTTGGGAGGCTGGTCCGTGAAGGCAGCGCAGGTTCTATGCGTTGCTCCTGCCCACCGCTCTCACAGGGTCTCCCGGCCAGGAACAGATGGCGGAAGTCATCTGGTGAGTTGCTGGGAGAACGCAGAAAACCCAGAACTACTGCAAATTCCTACTCTAACCCCCATGTCACCGGCCACTAGATCACTTCAATTTTACATAAAAACTAGGGTTTCTTTGGTGCTCCCCTCAGCATAGTCATGTCGGTGGCTGTGGCTGCTACGTCCACCAAAGTGATCCCCACTCATCCTACTCCATGTGTAATCGTGCGAAACTGCCCGGGCCGCCCCTTCCTCACTCAGGGCAGCCACTCTTGCCAGCCCAGCCCCTTCACCTTTCCTCTTTGGGGCTGAACCTCTCCTTTCCCAAGCATGAAATCCTTCTCTAGGAACCGAGCCCTCCTGATGACTTGTCCAAAGTGCACAAGACCAAGCCCCCTGCCTTCACTTCTCCGGACCCGCCAGGCCACCCCTGGCGTCTTCAACACTCCTCTGCAGCACCGGGACTCCAGTGCACCAGCTCTTCTTTGCTCTTCCGCATGCCTCCTCGAGCTTTCCCATGCACACGAAGCAACTGAAAACACCACGACTCCGGTCGGGCACACCTTAGTCCGCAAAATGACTTCTTGCCTCTAACATTTTAAAGAGGTCTTGCGCAGCAGATTGGCCCATGCACTGTGTTGTTTGATTTCCTGACGGCCGCTTCCATGAGCACTGTGGATCCCAGTGACCTGAAGTCCCTAATGCCCTCAGTCGGTCTCCCTGTGGCCTGATGCTGTCGGCTGGTCCAGTTGTCAGGAGTGCCGTGTGTCGAGGGAGAACCCTTAACGAAGGTCCGGCGTGAGTGTGGCATCATGAACAACCTGTGGGGCGCAGGTAACACAGCCTCACTTGCTGAAAGCAAAGGGGACTTGAGCAGTCATTGTCAGTGTCCAAAACGGACTAGTGCACAATGCACTAACACTGTGTGTGGTTAGTGCATTAGCAAAGCGCAGACTCCGCGGAAGTCCCCGGGTTTTCAAGAGACGGGTGCGATTCTGCCTTCTGTTTGTGTGTGCTTCTAAACGAGCCACACTGATTTGTCACAATACAGCGGAGCAGTTCACCTACCCAATATGACACAGCACACACAGGGTCTTCGGAGGAAGCTCACATTACAGTTCCATTTCAAGGGCATGCAGAGGATGCCCAGGTTAGGTACGGTGACAATGGTCCGAGCCTGCGTGTGATCCTAAATGTTCCTTTTGCTGCAGAAGTGCCCGGCTATCAGGAAAAGCCCTTTTGCATCGAGTTGATTCTGATCCCTGGGAACCTCACGTCAGTGTAGAACTGTGTCCCGCGGGGGCTCAGTGGTGACCTTGTGTAAGCAGATCGGCAGGCCCTTCTTCGGCAGTGCCCAGGGGTGGGTGTACACCGCCACCTTCCAGGCAGTAGCTGACAGCAATCCATTTGTGCCACCCAGGGGCCTTCAATTGGGTCATATGTTACTTCACATTGAAAAACAGAATAAACGAATATTCCTCCCCCAGATAAAGATCTCAAACAAAGCAAACAAACAAAAATAGCTCATTCTTCTCTTGGCTCTGAAACCTCCAATATCAAATCCTCAACCTCATTTCCACGCACTGATGCCAAGGACAACAAATCACTGAGGCCAGGCTAGGCATAATCATTTTATGACTGCAACTTTCACAGATGATCCCTGAAGCCCTCAGAGACCAGTGTGGGTGTTCTGAGCCGAACGCCCCAGCCCATCTTTCACCCTAAATATCCCTGGGACCTGCCAGCCACAACCAGCTACCCCACAACAGCTTACACAGCCACATGGAAGGAACATTTGCTGGTCTGCTCTGGCAGCCAAAGCACAGGCTTGCAGGCGCATTAGTTTGCTGGCCCACACTCTCCTCCACAGGAGTCAGGCAGGCTCCAGGAGCTCGGTGACGTTCAGTGCACAGTGCAGGGCTAACGGCGCAGGAAGATACGTTAACACCTGGGCAGCACGCTGGCTTGTAGCTGGTGGTTCAAGTACAGAGTACAGCAGTACCATCAGCCTGACACCCTTCTGTGGTGACTCACCTTGGATGAGGGAACGTCTGGTGTACCAGCCAGGGCATGCCTGCCGTTGCCCTGACGAGGAGGCTGCCCAGGAAGACACCCGGTATTAGGAGGGACGTGGCAGACCCTGTCCTGTCTCCCCCCGTGAGGGTTAACACTTGAGCCGGTACAGGATAGAGGTTCCCACGTAGCTGACCCTTAAGAAAGTTACTCTTTCCTTTGACACTTTATTTTGGTTATGAAACAATAAGGAGCCAGGCAGAAACATCAGAAAATGCCAAAGAGCAAAAGGGGAACAAGAACCCATGCATACTTATTAGTCCCTCTCATCCCTGCTGACATCGCGAGATAGTCCCCTCCACGCCTCTTTGGGGAGATGACTGCACACCGACGTGATGGCTGGCAGTTGGTATTTTAGGGTGACCACATGCACACTGCTAGGTGGAGACCCATGCTGGCTATTGCAAACGTAATAGTTTTTTATCCTCCACTCATTAGGACAAGGCATTCCCTCATGCCATTAAATAGCCTTTGATATCCTGCTTTAAAATGGCTACAGGGTATTGTGTGGACTACCCTGATTTATGGAACCCTTCTCTTACTGTGCATGTTCCGATTATTACCCACCCCGGAACGACTCTAAACAACGATGCACCCCACAGCCTTGCAGAGCCTCACAGCCTGCGGCTCCGATGGTTTCCTCAGCGTGAATTCCTGAAAGTATAATTAGTGGGTGAAAGGCTGAGAGCTTTTTCATTTTTATTTTCTGAAGAGTCATAACACATCCTGCCCAATCGTTTTCCAGAAAAGTGCTACTGAAATGAGTTCCCATTAACAGTGTCTGTGGTGACCTACTCCCTTCCTCTCACCAACGTTCCACCCGCATTGAGCATCAACATTAAAAAAAAATGAGAGCGATACTTTGCTCAGTTGACAGCATTGTCTTGGACCCTTCTCGTCCCCGAGTGGTTCCACAGATGTAAAAATGAGTACAATTCCCTTCCTGTGCCATTTTTGTCTAGAAGGAAAGATTACTTTTCCAAAGGGCATTCTGCCAGTAAGGTCATGTGGGGAAGGAGACAGGCAGATGATGACAAAGAGAGGACAGGCAGACGTTGGGATGTCAGACCTCTCCAAGAAAAACCGGATGTGGTGGATTTTAGCCAGTATAAGACACTCGGGGTGGGGGGGTCTCTATTCTTATAAAAAGCCAGTGTTTGAAACTCAAAGGGGCTGTGCCAGCCTGTCCTATTGGGTTTCTTGGATGGCAGTGAATCTGGTTCAGAAGATTCTCAAAGATAGGACTGAGTAGGAAAGACGGCATGGTGTACCCAGGGAGGGCGCAGAAAGTCTTGTGCCAGCGTCCTACGTCACAGAAGCCACAAACCTGGCATGTAGCCCTCCCAGCCGGACAGTGGCCGAGGATCTCCTTTCTGCTTCCCAGGAGTGTGCAGGTGGCCTTTGTTTTGGGAAAGGTTGCTTACACTACTTTGCTTTTACGAAAGACCAACATTAGTAGCAATTTTTGACAACTGAAAGGAACCCAAAGATGATTTTTGCCTCTAGGAGACAAGATGTTGCGCAGAGTTTGTTTCACAGGGCTCTGTGACAGAAGCCACAAACCCAGACCATGAAAGCCAGAGGCACTGCCATGCCCTTCCCCGAGAACAACTACAATAAATAGAAAACCCCGCTGTGCGGTCAATCTGAGTCACAGTGACCCTGTCCAGGGCTTTTGAGGCGGTCAACCTTCACAGGGAGCAGGGAGCCTCATCTTTCTGCCATGGAGTAGCTTGAGGGTTTGAACCACCAACTCTGTGGTTATCAGTGTAACCCTTAGCAGACAGTGCCATCAGGCTCCGTACTTTGTAGGCTGTGACCTGATCCTGTCATTCCTGCATTCATTCTGAAGGTCAAGCAGGGGTAAGCCAGATGCTGTGTCCAGAGGACACACTCCACTCCTAGCTCTTGCTGGTGATGAGATCTCACTCCTGCTTCTCAGAAGGCTCAATTGATACGCAGCGGGATAGCCCTGCAGGAAGGCCTGTTTAGTTACTCACAGGTGAATCCTATCAGGATCTTACTCTCCCTTCTTACCAGACCCATGCAGGAAAAGGTCATTTGGTGAGAGTTACCTTGATTAGTAATAGTGCAACCAAATTAACATATAACCCTTTGCCATTTTAATCATACCCAAACTTAATAATCTATTTCTACCCCTGGTCTGTACCTTATTTGTGTCCATATTACCTGCAGCCTCTGACAGGCTATTTCCAGTAGATATCGACCTCCTACTCATCTTAATCAGCCAGCCTTTACCAAGGCCACTCCAGAAGCAGGGTTTCTCCTCTCAGCAGCAGCACATCATCCCACACACCCATTAAAAGTGAGGCAACCAAGACAGCCATTAAACAGAGTGGGCCTTAGAGCCACTTCCTCGACTGAGGTCGTCTTAATCGCAGCTCATTCCTGTTTGTTAGCAGACAATGCTCTCCAAGATGAGACTAAATCCACAGGCACACGAAGTCTAAAATTCATATATCACACAAGGGGTGATGGTTAGAAGGGCTTTATTAATTGACTATAAATCACTCCTTGCCACCGAGTTGAATCGAACTCATAGTGACCCTGCGGGCAGAGAAGCGCCTCAGAGGGTCTCCCAGACGGTAAATCTTTACGAAAGCAGCTGCCTCATCTGTTCCTGAGGAACGGCTCAGGGTTTAAAGGACTGGCCTTTGGCTAGCAGAACCAAGAGTGAGATTAAACACATGGTATATAGGAACAGATTGGAAATCTAATTTCATATTATAATTATTTATACCGTTTGAGTTTTTAAAGGAAAATAATACATTTGACTTCATTAAAATTGAAACTTCTATTTATCATAGACAGGATCTCTGTGAGTTACAGACTCAGAAACCCACAGGGGCCAGTTCTACCCTGTCCGACAGGGTTGTCATGAGTTGGAATTAAGTCTGTGGTGATGAGGTTGACTTTTGAGTTATTTATCAGAGGACAACATTAAAAAATAAAAAGTAAGGCTACAGCTAACACATGAACAAGGGTGCATGACTACGCTGTGTAAAAACTACCGATGCGTAAGAAAAAGACAGATTTAATAGCTTAACTTCTCTTAATATAAAGCAAATTGTGCAGGGACTAAAACCACAAGGAGATGGTGAGGCCATACAGCCAACCGAATCACTGAGCACAAGTTGGCTTCAAAACAGCTCCCAGAAAAGTGGAAGGATTTTTTTAAATGCCCTCTTTCCAGTCCCAAAGGCTGAAAATTCCAAGTGTTTACAAGGGTAACGGAGCATTTCAAACTCTCACATGTTGTTGTAAGTCTGTTGCTGTGCATTGGAAGTACCCGGAGATCAATACAAGGACATGCTTTGTCACCTGGGAAATGACCGAACTACAGCTATGTGTGAGAAACGCAAACTGCTGCCAGCGCTGTTAAATGTAAGCTTAAAATGATAACACACTGCCTTATTCAGCTTATGTACAGTTACACCTCAGAAAGAAAAACTGTGTCTAGAGATCCATACTTAAGGTGCAAAATCAAACAAAAGTATAGAACTGAGTACATGACCATCATTTGAGGGGTGGCATTTGGGGGCGGTTGAGGCTTGTGACGGGGGGGAGATGCGGGCACATGTGGGGTCCTGGTGAGGCGGGGGGAGGGAGATGCGGGAACATGTGGGGTCCTGGCGGTTGCATTCTTAACCTGGTATAGAGGTTGCATGAGTGTTTGCTAAATAAATCATTAAGATGTAGATTTATATTTCATAAACTTGCCTAGAGAAAATATGCATAAAAGCGCCATAACACACGAGATATATTAATATGCCAACCGTGTTCTCTGGCTAAAGAAACTAACTGTAGTTTTTTGTGTTTAAAAAGAATTGTCATCCATATTTTCTATCACTAATGTGTTACATTTGTGACCAAAAATAAATACTAATAAGGAAAAAAGCCAAAACCCCAAAGCCTTTCCACTTGTACAAATTGCTACTTTGATTCTTTAGAAGTGAGATTTTTAATTGGGCAAAACGATAGTTCCGTTTCCTTTGCACCAGTCCGTACTTCGGGTTGTAAAATACTGCCAGCAGCCCCCAATCTGAAATGTTTCTCCACTTTTCCAGGCAAATGCAATCAGCAAACATCCACTGAGTGCTTTCCATACACAGCAACGGTGTTTTCCATTTGATATTGTCATAGTCAAGCAACAGTCTCCTGCTCTGGTCCAGGTGTGGGGAAGTCCGAGGGGCCGTCACGAAAGCAGCATTCTGTGCACCGCTGGACAAGCCAGCTCTCTGAGCGTGTCAGCCACTGGCCATCTGGCAGACTCTTCTATTCCGTCTACTTTCAGGGAATACTTCCTGTTTGGACTCAGCAGAGGAAGGGATGGGTGGGGGAGGGGAAGGGGGAGGGGGAGGAAGGCCTTCATAAGAATCTCAATGTCCACTGCTGAAAACAAGGAAGTCTGTAAGATTCGCTGTGGTGGCCCAGGTTGCTGCCGCTTCTCAGAAACCCTGGGAAGAGGGATCCCTGGAACAAGGGGCCTCTGTCAGTGCTCTGGCTTCCGAACTCCCAGCATCAGAAAAATCGCTTCTGCCAAGGGGCCATGTGCAGGAGGATGGGGTTCAACTCCTGCAGCTGTGCAGGCAGGGAAGGAGAAAGGAACATGGAAGAAAAGGCCAACTCCCTCTGACGCCCTCATCCCCTTCCGGCCAAGTGAATGGCGGATTCCCTCTCGCTCATGCTGGTGTGTATTCAGCAATTTAAACCTGTGGGAAGTTGTTTCTGGTTTGAAACTTCTCGGCTCCACTCAGGTCTTCCGTGGCTGACTACACTCCTTCAGTGTCACCATGCGTAAGGCTTGTCTTGTCCTGTCATCATGACTACCTTCCAGAATGTCTAGCTCCCACCACCATGAAGAAATGCACTCTGGCGAGACTCCACGATGCTAATTTTGCCCCTCATTCATTTGTTTCTGTGGCTCTTATTTCCTCAAATGGAGAAAGAAAAAAAATAGAAAGCCAAAAAACTTTAAATGATTCCCCAGCAGAGTCATTCTTTCCACCGGGGAGAAAAAAAAACCACAGAAAACTATTTTAACATCTGTGAATAAAACAGAGGGAAAATAAGTTTCATATTCTCTTCTAGTTCTTGAACTCTACAACCAAACACTTGCTGAGTCATCAATGAAAATGGGCATAGCCACAGAGCATTAATTCTGACTCGCAAAATTAGCATTTCTATTTCTGCCCCCCGAATCGGAAAACCCAAACCACACTCGCTGCCATTGAGTCCATTCTCACCCAGCATCGTCCTGTGGGGTTCCAAGACTTTCCAAGACTGTATTCGTTGACGGGAGTAGAAAGCCAAGTCTTTCTCCTGAGTTGCCGCTGCTAATGGTTTCAAAGTGTTGACCATGTGGATCACAGCCCAATGCGTAACCACACCCCCACCAGCGTTCCCTGGAAATCAGAGGGGCACCCAAATTTACTCTGGACAAAGTGTGAGTTAATAGGAGATTCACAGTGCAATCAAGATTTTCAACACAGATGTTTAACTTCCGAGAACTAAGCGTGGTGATGATGCTAAAAAGGCAACTGTGGAGGTGCTACTTCTCTGCTTAAGAAATTCAGGGTTTTTCCTTGCCCAAGACCTTGACCCCAGGCTGCTGCAAGATTCTCTGGCCTCGTGTCTGTCTTTACCATTCCAGTCCATTCTATTGTACATAGTAACTACACCAGGCTACTGAACACATTGTTGCCGGGCTGGTGCTAAATCCACTGTCTCCTTTAATCCATCAATCCATCTTCCTCTTATTCACGGGCACTCCACTCTACCAAGCATGATGTCCCCCTTCCAGGGTCCAAAGTACATGAGCTGAAGTCTTGCTCTCTTGGCCTCTAAGAAGCATTATGGGGGTTCTTTCCCAAGACAGATTTCTAAGTATTATAACTTTTGCTTTGTAAAACCTTATGCCTTTTAAATAAATAAGAAAAAGACAACCTGTATATTTGTTTTTCATATTTATTATGTCTAGTTGTTTTCATTTCTTCCTGGTGATTCAAGTTGCCACCTGGTATTATTTTGCTCTCACCTCGAGAATTTCCCTTAGAGTTTCTTGAGAGACAGGTCTGTCAGGCACACATTCTTTTAGCTTTTGTCTGTCTGGGAATGCTGTTATCTGACTTTCATTTTTGAGAGATGGTTTTGCTGGATAAAGAAAGAGTTATTATATTGTTGAACTTCATGAAAGAATGTTCCACCACCTTCTTGCATCCATGGCCTCTGAGAAGACACCCACTCATCACACCGACGCTCCCCTGTACAGGAGCCATCCTTCTCCTGCTGCTTTCCAGGGGTCTCCCTCTCGTTAACTTGCAAACGATGCACCTCGTTGTGGGTAGCTCTGTGTTCTACTCAGAATTTATGGAGCTTCCGACATACATGACTTAATTATTTGGGTTGTTATTGCTTGAAAAAATTATTATTTTTGGCCTCTTCCGCTCCTTCTTTGTGTGTCTCCTACAGCACACATACTGGTATGTTTGATGTTGTAACATAGGCGTTTGAGGCTCAGTTAATTCTTCTTCCCTCTGTTATTCAGAAAAAAAATGTATAGTTCATTTTTACTCCTTTATAGTTCATTTTTGTCAAGTTCAGTGATTATTTCTTTTGACATCTGAACTCTGTTGTGAGCTTATATAGTTTCGTATATATTTTTTGGTTGTTTAACTCATTGTGCTCTTACTATTCCAGAATTTCCATTTGATTTTTAAAATAATTTCTATATTTTGTTGGAAATCTATATTGGTTGATTCATTCGTGTAATATTTTCCTTGAATTTATTAAATATAATTTCCTTTGAATTAAAAAACAAACAGAACAACTGTGGCGGTGAAGTGTTTGTCAGTTCAATATCTGGGGACATTTAGAAATAATGCCTATTAACTAATTTTTTTCTTGTATGTGCTCCATAGTCTTTGTATGCTTTGTAACTTTTGGTTGGAAATCTAGACACATTCATTAAATGATATACTTCAGCAATCCTAGATATTGACACCCCACCATCCCCCACCCCCTGAGGGAGGCTGTCTTTGCTGTCTAATAACTTGACTGACTAAATTTACATGATTGGTCTACACTGCAGCGTAAAGCAACTAGTGTCTCTGCTGCTTTTGTTTGTCCTTTTAAATGCTTCCCTTTATTTTTAATCTGGGTCACATAGGGGCATGTCACTGCAGATGCACAGCCTCATGATCAGCTGATGGCTGGATGGAGGCTGTGCTCAAACACCTGAGTCAGTAAGCCTTCCGTCCTCTTCTTGCACCAGAAGGGGACCATATTCGCTATTCAGGCTGTTGTCAAGTCTGCCCTGGCTTATTCTTCCTCTGAGACCCTTTCCCCAGTCCTACGGAGGCACACAGCCTCTGGGCTGGGGGGTTGTCTGCAATGTCTGCTGCACCTGAGCGTAGCCTCCGCCAGGAAGATGCCTGCCTTCAGCACAGATGCTGTCCAAAGCAAGTACAGCTAATGGCTCCCCGACCTTTCCTGCTGCTTAGATTGACACCCCAGTCCAGGCAGAAGGAGCCCCCTTTGGCCAGGACTGTGAGTCTGCTGTCCTCTTGGCCTCCCACACCCTGGCAGCACATCTGCACTGACTGGGAGGAGCATGGGAGCAGCCCCAGGCAGGTATGCACAGACTTCCACTGCGCGTACCTGAAGCTTAGCGAAAACATTTTTCAGATGGTTGTATGGCTTTGGTTATGTGCCAGAGTGCTGATACGGCTGTTGTGTTAAAATTGGCCACTTTTCCAGTTTTTCAGAGAGGATTTGCCTTTCTTTCATTTGGCCATAGTTAGAAATCTCAACCCCTTTTAAACTTTGTCTTCTGATTTACATACAATCCACTCTTTGCAGTGTCGTTTTAAGGGTCTGACAAACAAGTGTAGGGACGGAGCTATGCTCACAATCATGTCACAGAAGCATGTGCACCACCCTAAAGACTCCTGTCTTGTTACCACCATGCAATCGGTACCATGCTCCCATTCCCAAACCCTGATCTACTCTCCACCCCGCCAGACATTTCAATTCTAGTTTAACTGTCTTTAGGGCCATACTATTACTGTCTCTTTAATGTGGGATAGTTATATAGATATCATTCAAATTTATGATAACTCTCCTATTCTAAGGTATAATATTCGAAGTGTAATATAATGATCCAGAGCATGTGTTCTAGAGGCAGCTTGCTTATATTCAAATCTTTGCTAACTAATTTAGTAACTTTGTGACCTTGGGTCAGTTACTTAACTCATCTGAACTTTAGTTTCCTCGTTTTTAAGACACAGCGAATGATAACCCACCTGATGAAGTCATTGCGATCCATGTATAAGAACTCACAATAATACACTTAGGATAAGTGCACAGAAGAAGCGCTTAATAACTTTTCACAAACAGTCTGACTGATATATAATCCATGTATTGCTCAATGGTTTAAATATACCAGAGTTGGGCAATTATTACCACAATCAATTTTAGAGCCTTTTCTTGATTCTTATAACATTACCAGTCCGTGTTACCCCCCATGGCCCCCTGCCATAACCTTAAGGAGCTGTTATCTAGTTAACTCTCTCTATAGATTTATCTATCCTCGGTTTCATATAGAGAAAAATCATACCAAGAAATCAACAATGACAACAAAATAAAACACATAAACCTCAATCTAAGTGAAAGCAAAAGACAGAAACTATAACAAATTAAGAATGGGTCAAAATGGGGAAAATAATAATATATTAAATTTTAACCTAACTACATACCCACTTTCTAATGAACTCCATCTGAGGCACAGTAACTCACACACCCGGCCAAGGTCGCTGTGGTCGTTGCTGTAAGGTGCCAGCAAGCCAGTTCCAATGCAGAGTGACCCTATGTCCAACAGAAGGGAACGCTGCCAGTCCTGCATGGCGCTCACACTTGTTCCTCAACAATGCCTGTGCCAATCCACCTCCTTAGGGACCTTCCTCTTTCTCACTGTCCCTCTATTGCACCAAGCACGGTGTCGCTCTCCAGGGACTAGGCTCTCCGGATAGCATGTCCAAAGTATGTCAGACGAAGTCTTGCCACCCTTGCCCCTAAGGAGCACTCTGGCTGTACGTCTTTCAAGACAGATTGGTTTGTCCTTTGGGCAGTCTATGCTGTTGTTTTGTTAGGTGTCAGCTGGTTGGTGCCAAGCTGTACTGACCTGATACACAACGGAATGAAACTTTGCCCGGCCCTGCGCCATCCTCAGTTATCCCTATGCGTGAGCCCCTTGTTGCAGCGACGGTGTCAGTCCAGCTTGTCCAGGGCCCACCTTTTTATTGCCACCCCTCTACTTTAACAAGCATGTCTTGCTCCACGGACTGGTCTCTCCTGACACCCTGTCCCAAATATGTAAGACAAAGTGTCACCATCCTTGCCTCTAAGAAGCACTCTGGCTGTATTTCTTCTGACAGACTGGTTTGTCCTTTTACATGTCCATGGTACTTTGGAGGTTGTTCGTCAGCACCGCAATGCAAACGCATCCCTTTTCCTTTGGACTTCTTTATTCAATGTCCACCTTTCACATGCATATGAGGCCATTGAAAATATCATGGTTTTGGTCAGGTCAATGGCTCATGGGAATTCAATGGAGGCTTAATTCACGTGGGGACTCTGAAAATGGATTTTGGGCTTTCCCTGTCATTTATAGCCTTCTGCAAATAGGGTCCTCAGAATTTAACTTCTCCTACAATTTCTTCTTCTGATTTTGGATATTGGTATTTATAATCCTTGGTGGGTGTGCTCCTTCTCTGTAGACTTAGGTGACACTTCACTTAGATGGCTGCTTGTTTGAAGACAAGTCTTTAAGCTCCAGACACTAATCCTTCTCAAGCCAAGCACCATCTGATTTCTTCAATACACTTTGCTAGAGTACCCCTATCTTCAGTGAGCACTTCATGTGGGCAAGTTTGAGAAGGCTCACATCCTAACAACTAATTGTTCTTAGATCAGGACTCGTGATTAAGAAGAAGCACTTGATAACGTCTGCACTCTTACTGCTAGTAAATGGCACGTCCCATGAAGGCAGGGGAAGAATCAGAATGTCATGAACATTTATGATGCTTAGCAAATGCTGAATAACCGAGTGAGCAAATTTTGTACCAAATACCTTTTCTCTCACATAAACACAGATGGCAAAAGAAATCTGGTCTGTGGTTCTTCTACAGAGCTAGGAAATGCCAAGTAACACTGCTGCGCTGGTCACTCCCAAACTCAGCGCCAATGCACGCAGCCACCAGAGATGGCTCCTGTAATTGCTGAGGTCGGGACTCATTTCTAAAGTAAATACAGCCTGAACGGCTCAAATGAAAACGCCTCCCATCGCAAATCCTGGTTCAGGCACTTACTAGTTGGGTCAAGTTACTTAAACTCTCGAGTTACTTTTATCATCTGTAAACTAAGGATATTAATAGAACCCACTTAATTAAGTTGTTGTGGATTAATGGAGCGTGATTAGAAATGGGCCTGGCTCTTAGGAAGCCCCATCAAGTGTTAACTATCAATTTTATCATCCGTTTACATGAGCACACTCATAAAACCACATGTCCGCCGTCGGTAAGTTATAGGAGCTGATTTTTACTGCTTCTGGCTAGAG
This sequence comes from Tenrec ecaudatus, assembly GCF_050624435.1. NCBI lineage: Eukaryota > Metazoa > Chordata > Mammalia > Afrosoricida > Tenrecidae > Tenrec > Tenrec ecaudatus. The sequence continues at coordinate 150,065,294 of NC_134531.1, read as the reverse complement.
AGGGAACTCGGCACAGCTATTAGATGCTGGTTTGAAGCAGGCAGGCAGTGCAAAGCTACAGGCGGTGCCAGGAAAACTCAGATTCACTCCTTGGTGGGCTTCCCACAGGCAGGGACCTCTTTCAGGTCATTTTGTACCCCTTTCACCAAAGATCACTGACCCTCAGCCCCCTGAACTTCCTTGTTAACCTTTTGAATTGCTGTTGTCTATTGGCTCTCCTGTCAATTGTTCTTTAAATGAATCACAACGTGCAGGAATTGTACCTCGGAGCCTGCCCTGTGAGGTTCCCACAGGAGGGTCCCGCAGCACCTTTTTAGCCCAGCCAGCCTCCGTGGGGCCCAGGGCCTCCCCACACGGGTTACAGACACATGGGTCCTCCTGCACACACTGGAGGTGCCTGTGGCTGGCAGTGTCAGTAATAATATGTGCTCTCGCCTCAATCTGCCAAAGCCTTCTCATTTTATTTAGAAGCATGTGTTGGAAGAAATAAAAATACATAAACATGTTTAAGGCTGTTTATGAGCAAACCTCCTGAACGAGCCTCAGAAGCTAGTCCATTTTGCCATCTGTTGCAAGGGAGACGGGAAACCACCTGCCTGTCTGCTTCAGCCCTGCTCTTATCAAGGGGGTTGTGATTACCTCGGGGGGGGGGGGGAGGGGGTGAAGCTTTTGAATCATTGCAGCAAATCCCACATTCAGCACACACTGTGTTTGCTAGGGAGGCACGCTGACCCTAAAACCCAGCGCCGGTCTGCTCTGGCCTGCCCATAACCCTGGGACAAACACTGTGGATTGTGCGTAACCCTTGTTTATTACTCACAACACATATTTATGAACAGGCATTTACTGAGCACCTACTACATGCCAGGTGTGGTTCAGGCACTGGGAACTAAGCTGGATGTAAGCTCAGCAGAGGGTCTGCTCCCACATGCTTTCACTCAAGGGCAGGCAAGGCAAGGGAGGGTGGCCACACATCTGCGCTCCCTGGAAAAGTGTTATTTCATGCAGGTTTTCTGGTGTGTATAATGAAACTAAAAGGTGGGCATATGCTCACAATGAACATATATATATATATATATTGGCGATAGATTCTCCAAATATTTTTCTTATAATATTGATTGTGCACATGACCAAAAAAGTTTGGGAACCATAGTGTGTGTGTGTGTGTGTGTGTGTGTGTGAGAGAGAGAGAGAGAGAGAGAGAGAGAGAGAGAGAGAGAGAGAGAGAGAGAGAGAGAGAGAGAATAAACAAGTCACATTAATGAAGGTTGCTATTGGTAGCACTGGAAGGAACAGGAAAGGTGCCCTAGCAACACAAGGGTTAAGTGCTCAGCGGCTGACCAAATGGTGGGTCTTTGAATCCCACCAGCGATTCCATGTGAGGAAGACCTGGCAATCTGCTTCCAGGAAGATCACAACCAAGAAAGCACCATGGGGCAGTTCCACCTGTCACCATGCATCAAAACTGACTCAATAGTGTGGAAGAGCAGCAGCAACGTAGATAAGAAAGAAAAATACAGACAGTCAGGGTCATGGGAAAGCACATGGGAGGGACAAGGCAGGGGACGGGTGTGATCACTGGATTCTTTAGGCGGGGCACACGACTTTCAGGGTCTCTAAGCTGAGAGCCCAGCAGAGAAGAGTGCGTAAGGGCTGCTCCCTTGACAGCACCAGTTGTTGGGTCCCATTGAGTCGATTTGGACTCCCACAGAGCCCGTGTGAGAGAGGAGAACTGCCCCACGGAAGAGTCTAAGCTGCAATTTTCACAGAAGCACAACTCCCAGGCCTTTCTTTCTTGAAGCTCCTGGGTGGGTGTGAAGTCTTCCTTCTAGTTAGCAGCTAAGAGCTTCAGTGTTTGCACCACCAACCCACAAAACCCATTCCAACTCAGTTCAACCCAGCACAGCACAGTCACACTGCACTGGCCCAAGGCGGGAAACTTTTAGAGAAGCGGACCGCCACGTTCGTTCTGCGTCCCCGTGAGTGCTTCGTGCCTGTGCCTCTGCCTCTGGGCCTCCTTTAAAAAGCATGAGAGCATCTTTTTATTTTAACTATGTGAGACGAAAACCATACCGACCCTCATTTCCACCTAAGCACCCTCACGGTCTCTTTGCCTTTTGCTTTCCCAGAATATTATGTGAACTTAATGGAAAGGGTCATATTTTGAAGGGAACTATCCAAAGAAGATCAGTAATAAACGCAGACCTGGCTGGGGCAGACTTCCCAGTAGTGGCTGGTAGCAGCAAAACCTACTTTTCCCGCAAGAAATCATTTCCTGGTAAAGCGGAAGACTCGCTGTCTTTGGGGAACAAATGCTTGCCTTTTCAATGAAGTCTCTGTGTGCCCCAACAAGCCTGCTCCTTTTCAGAAGAAGTGGATAATTACATAACCTGCATTCTGGGGGCCTGGCTTGCTCTGGGATGAAGCCCCCGCCCCACCCCACCCCCGTCCTCTCTCTCTCTCTCTCTCTCTCTACCCACCTGGGTAGCTGCGAGGGCTGTTTCACCTCTTTGTTCGGGGCCCTTTGACTTTCTTCACACCTGAAAATTCTACCCATTCCCGTCAGTAGGTTTAGGCTCAGTCTCTTAGGAAGGTGTTCACAGTAATGATTGCATTGAGTTCTCTTCAGAAGCCACCTGTCTGTGTTTAAGAGGTCAATGCGTGAGAAGTCTGGCGAAGGCAAGCTCTCTACAAGCACACTGCCCAGCCCCCACAGCAGGTCTTGATCCGCTCGCTCTTCCTTCCGACCGTCACCAGGGCTTCCAGGGACAGGAGAGGAGTCCCCAAGAGAAGACTCCTTTGAATCACATTTTTGAGAACCACAAAAGTGAAAGAAAAAACTAGGGGTTTTCCCAAAGGAAGTCATCTTTGCACCAAGCCTGGTGACTGAGTTGGAAAAGCCTGGACCGGTTGGGGCCCAGGGGTCTACACTTTCCAGATTCACCCCGCCCCAGGCGGTTCTGAGAGGCAAACCCGTAATGGGAACCACTTGGGTTTTCTTGGGTTGTCAGATGGTCCGTGTCAGCTTTGGCATGACTCACCACATTTGTGATTTCTTTGTTCCTCTAAAGATGTGGGCTTACCTGAGCTATTCTCTCTGAACGCCTTGAGCTACGTGGAATACAGTTCTATTTTAATAGAAAACTTGGAGATGACTGGCTTGGCAAACATGTGACCCTTTTACACAGTTCAACAGGTGTTCGCAGTATTGCTCTGATTTGGTCAGAAGAGCTGAAGGTGTTTGAGAACGGTTTCCGTGAGTGGAGGTGCCCCCATTTTCCATCTTGGTGTTTGAAATTCAATGAGCGATGGCTGTCCCTTTATCAGCCCTGATTGCGCGGTGGGTTGGTAACCACAGGTCAAGGTTCAAAGCACGAGTCACTCCTTAGGAGAAACATGAGGCTGTCTGCTCCAGTAAAGGTTTACAGTCTTGAAAACACTCAAGAGCCACTCTCTTCTGTCTGGGGGGGTGACTGACTAAGTCAGAATCAACTCAGGGGTAGTGGGTTGGGCTTTAAGGTTGTCCTTGCAGTTCAGAAAGGACAATCAATGTCCAGGGCAAAGTGGGTCCCTCTCTGCCGAGACATCACATCATAACAACACAAAGCCCTGCTTCTGCAATCACAGCTCCCTCAGGTAGAAAGTCCTCCTAATAGGCCAAGCTCTGTGTGCAGTCCTTTTTCATCACCCATGTGTCCCAACTGCCCCGTGAAAATTGCCCTGATTATGCAGATGAATTTAATCACAGGGTTAGCAGATCGAGTCCACCCAAAGGCACTTTGGAAGAAAGGCCTGATGATCTAATTCTGGAGAAGAATCAGCCATTGAAAACCCATGGAGCATAATTAGACTCTGATACACATGCGGTTGCCATAGATTGGAATTGAGTCGATGCCAACTAGTTGGTTGTGCATGGTTCAGCTGAAGTCTGGAGAGGTCGAGTCGGAGCCAGAAGTGGAAGCAGTAGCATTTAGCTCATCAAGGGGACGGTCTCTAGAACTGAGGCCTGGCCAAGCTCATTTGCCTACTCCTCTGTAGTTTTACCACAACTAAGAGCCCCTGACAAAAACATGTATCCTGCACACCCTGAAGCAAATCATCCTGGCAGATACTGGGGTCTGGAAAAGGCCTGATTCAAGCAAGGCAAGCTGAAAAGGAATTTCCTCGAATTGCCCTGGCACCTGTTGCGACAGGTAACAAACCCTGTTCCATGACCTCATTAGTGAACTTCAAACAGGAAATCCACATTAAATATGAAAAAGGCCTGGAAGCTCTCATGCTCTCATGGGCTGTCACATTTGACGCACAGACTTCTGACCGAAAGCCATCAGCCTAAAGGATAAATGGGTAAAAAGTGCAGGAGTGTGGGATCACGAAGCCTTCAAGTCCGGTTTCCCTCCAGGTTCTGCCAGTAATTAACAACGTGCCCACGGGCAACTTCCTTAACTTCCTTGTCCCTTAATTCCCATGCCCACAATTTTCTCCCCTGCAAAAATGGGCGGCAATCGCCACGCCTACGCCCCCGTCAGCTCCAGGGCAGGTTGGGTTTGGGTTTGGTATCCGTCACGGGGTTGGCGAGCAAGGTGGTTGCACATGGAATGTACTTAGTACAGTCAAACTCGGCATGCAGGAAGCAGTCACTAGGCAGTAGCAGTTACAAATTTGGATATACTTGTCCTGAAAAACAGTTCTTTCAGAAAATGGAGGGCCAGTCTCATGACTTGGCATTTGGGCCCCCCATAAATCCCAAGGCACTAATGCAAACAGGAGTCCAAATGAAGAGAGAACTGCATCAGAGCGCCAGGCTCCAGGCCTCCATCCTATAGATAATCCCCCTTCTTAGCACGGCCCTGCTACTTGTGCCTGCACAGCAAAGCCCCGAGAGAACACGACGGGGGAGTTCACAGGCATCAGGTGACGTTTCCAGAGGCAAACACACCTGGAGGTATCAAGTTACTTGTGTCCAAAGCTCAGTGTTTCATGTTCAAGCAGAGGTGTCAATACCGAGCTCCGGCTCACATATGGACCTTAATTAAGGGCCAGGCTTTGCTTGCAGGGCAGGCCAACAGGACACGTCGACACCCCTATTGCCTCTCTCAGAGCAAAGCTGGTGGGATCAATGGGACACTGGATGTTGGGGGGAAATGGGGCTGGGAAGATGGGCATTATAGCCATTACTTACCCACCCAAATTCAGGTGCGCCCAGAGGTGGTTGTTTGTGGCTGTGGAGTTGATTCCCCAGAGTCTTTAAGACCGTGGTCTTTCAGAAACAGATGCCCAGCCCGTGTCTCAGGAGGTCCTTCTGGGTGGGTTCAAACCACAAAACCTCTTGACTCAAAGTTAACTAGTTTGTGGGGGCTCTGAATTCAGGTGCATTCCCACGGGCAGCCGCTGAGAAGCTTCTTTTAAGGAGGGTCATCCTCCAAGAAGAGCTTGCTGTTGTCGTTAGGTGCCACTGAGTCGGTTCTGACCCATAGCAACCCTACAACCAACAGGACACACACCATCCTCCCCAGTGCTCCCATGTTCGAGCCCATTGTCGCAGCCCATGTTGATTCATCTTGTTGAGGGTGTCTTCGTTGTCACTGCCCCTCCACCTTACCCAGAATGATGTCTTTCCCAGGACCAGGCTCTCCTCATAACATGCTCAAATTATGTCCGATAGAGCCTCACCACCTTTGCCTCTAAGAAGCACTCTGGCTGTACTTCTTCCGAGACAGATGAGTTTCTCCTTCTGGTATCCCATGGTCTTCTCCATGCTCTTCGCCAGCACCACAGCCCAAATGCACGGATGATCCCTCTTCAGTCTTCCTTCTTGACTAAGGTCCCACTTGGTTTCACACAAACACTGTCGCAGCTGGCACCGCCCATTAAAATCATATTCCATACAGTGAGTGGCAAACCACGAGTTCCAACCATCACTACCGAGCTGGACAAGGGAGACAGAGACACTTTCTTGGACACTGAGCTTAGGGTTGAATTTCTTGGGGTGGCAGGCTAGCCTCTATAACTTCTCCTTTCCTGTTAGCCACAGGCCTCTTAACATTTAACGTTTCCCGTTTCCACCTCTGCTGACAGGTGAAATAATAGTTCTTTCAAGGGGGCAGCTGCTTGAGAAAGATGGACTCACAGAGACGCTTCCCAGGGGAAGTGCAGTGAAGTTGGAAGAAGCGGGGCTAGGCAAGCAGGTGGCGGCATGGGTTGGAAGCCTTGTGCCTCTGCCTGGGTGTCCTCAGGAACAGCGTGGAAAAGCGTGGAAAAGCGGTATCCCAGAAGTGTGTGTGAGGACTGACGGTGAGACAATGCACCTAAAAGGCCCGACGCCACGTCTAGGAAATGTGCCCCCCCCAACATAAACGCATGTAGGGTACAAATGAAATTTGATATGCAATTAAAAAAAATTTTTGACTTTAAAAGCAATGCAAACTCAATGTAGAAAACGTTGAGACATAGATTGTAGAAGACAATCTATAGGCAACAAAACAAGATGGGCCCCGAACAACGCTCGCGCTCAAGACGCCTGTTAGCACTGTGGTGACTTGCCTACTCACATTGTGTTTGGTGCATTACAAGGGCACACAGCTTACACACTTTTGAAATTCTACTCCCCCCCAAACAAAGTAGTTTCTGATGAACCATTCCCACGTCAGTAAACGTTGATCAGCGACATAATTGTAATGGCGGTGTTGTCCTTCATGGTATGCCTGTGTCCTAATCTCCAATCTCTGTTATTGGACATGCAAAGGCTTTCTTTCTTTGCCTTTGCTTTTATAAATGCCACTGCGATGAATCTCACCTGCCTTTGTCCACATCGCTATTTGCTCGGGAGAAATGCTCCAAGTGCAGTTGCTGAGCCAAAGACCTCGGACCTGCGCTGCCGCCTGCTCCTCAGGTGGGCCTTGCTGCCTGAAAACCACCACTCAGCGCGGTACACACGCCTTCTTCCTTTTTCCCCTCCCATCTTTGGTCTATTGGGCATATGGGTTTTATTGTTTCTGCCAAATAAACCCATCAAGCCTGTTATAACAAAAAATGCGGCAGAATCAATGGCTGCAAACAGAGGCAGGCTCTCAGCCAGCGGTTCTCCACCTTCCTCAGGCCGCGACTCTTTCATACAGTTCCGCATGTTGTGGTGGCCCCCCAAACATAAAATTATTTTCGTTGCAACTTCATCCCTGTCATTTTGCTACTGTTAAGAATCATCATGTAAACATCTGATAAGCAGGATGTATTAGGTGACCCCGTTAAAGGGTCATTTGACCCCCAAAGGGGTCGCGAACCCCATGTTGAGAACCGCTGCTCTAGGCGAAGGCTGCTCTGAGGGGCGGCAGTGTTTCAGAACAAGGGGGCTGGTGAGAGTACCGAGAGCAGACTCCCTGAACTGTTCTCCTGAATTGACAGCAAGCGGATGAAGGAGCCCATGTAGAGCAAGGTGCCCCTGCTGGGCAGAGACCCCCCGCCGGGACACCCCACCTCACCCACAGCTGTGCTGCTGGAGACTGCGCTGTGCTGGCAGGTAACACATCCTATCAGAGCCCCAGGGAACCAAGTAGCTCCCTGCCTTACTCAGCTTTTAGTTTCCTTTTTTGAAGGGTGATCAAAGGGTAAGCGATCATAAATCAATTTGAGTTGCAGGCCCAACCATTTGTGAGGGGGTTGCAGCTCGTTAAAGGCGAGCATTCTCCAACCCTCAATGGGCAGGAAGGGACAGCTGCCAGTTCAGAGCTGGCAAACCCTCCTGAGAGGTCAATGTTGTCTCTGTGCTGGATAAGAAGGATCTGGCCCAAGGCTGATTGGTTGAAAGAGAGTGTAACCTAACATTCAGAACGTCTGCGCACGCACACACATAGGGGCATGTGCCTCTCCCTTAACCCCTTGTCCTCTGCGGCCCAAGCGCAATCTGAGTCCCTTCCCACTGGAGCCAAGAGTCAACTTCTGACCAGGGCTAGAGGGAACTTCAAGTAATGTGGCCCCCACACAGAGATGAAGAGTGACACAGCCGACAGTCTTCAAAAACTGTAGGTTAGACACACTTCTCCGGAGGCGAAGAAAATGGAATCCCTCCAGTGCCTCCTGCCCTCTTCCGCACCAGGGTCTCTGCCTGCTTCCGGGGCAACCCAGAGGAGCTTGTTCTGCTGGCCGAGAAGGAGACTCGCTGCTGCGGAGTGCCAGGCTCCTACTGGCCCCTGGAGTGGACACTAAGGAAGTGGCAGAAGCAGCTATTCCCCTGGCATGCCTTCGCCTGTTACCAGCGGGCGCGGGGGGAGTGGCCTCCACGGGGATGCTCGGGAATTTCCACTGGTGGACGCAGCTGGTGCGTTCTGAGTAACTCACAGAGTGTGTGGGCAGGAGAGCTCGAGAAATGAGTTGCCGGGAGGCAACTCACTCTGTAAGCTGCTCCCTAAATGAGGATGGACCCCGGGTGAGCTCGGCAATTCTCAGGATAAGGCACACTCCCTGGGGCTCAGTGCCCAAGCCAGGTTTTCTGCTCTTTCAGAAGGCGGCTGGGACAGCAGATGGCTCAAGGGTAGTCCTAGTTAACGTTTACTCAGAGTTCTTAGGAAGACCAGCCCCTCACTGGGCTTGCCTCTGCTGTGCTCCTCAACCACCACATCAAGCCCGGAAGGTGGTCTGGCTCCTGGTCCCATTTTCCAGATGAGGGGAGCACAACTCTGAATCTGCACGGGAATCACAAGCTGCCAGTACATTTCACCCTGGCCTATCCCAACCCACCTCTGTAGATACTCAATAACATGCCGTGGTAATCATCTTTTGTCATGTTACATGCTACCAGTAATGACCCAAATTCCCCTGCTGACTCTATCGAGGACAGGAAATGGGCTCATTGTCATTTTTAAACTGCATGAGACATACGGAGAGGAGCTCCAGAGCCGAAGGGGTCAAACTGCTGCCCACATCGGAGTCGATGAAGATCACTGACCAGTAGCTTCCGCTTCTCCAAGAACCTGTCGTGTGAGAACCAGCTGGAGGGTGATTTATCAAAGACCACACCCCCACAAATTGGTTGTCTTGACAAGATTCACAGAAAGTTACTTAGGTGGGACCTAAAGTACCCCCAAACAGAGTAACTATTTATATAAGGCGGTCACTATCAGGGAGACTTCTGTGTCACCTCATAATGATGCCAGACAAATTTCAGTGGACATTCCAGACTGAGATAAATGAGGAAGAAAGGTCTGGTGATCTACTGTGGACAAGCTGGCAGTGGACACTCTATGGATGGCAATGGTCAGAGAGTGCAGGACCAGGTGAAGTTTTCTTCCAGTGTGCATGGGGTTCATGACACCTCGAAAGCTGGCTGCATAGCAACGAACAACATTTAGGTAATAAGCCTGGGCATGTCTAGGCCACCACACGAGGGGGGTGCCCCCAAAACCTGGGATTGCAGTGGGTAGAGCGGAGCTTTTGTAGTATACATTTCCCCCCACTAGGCAAGCATGGAGCAACTTGTTCTGAGTTAGTGCACCCAGTGGCTTTGCCTGGGAAGGTTCTCTCTGGTCACAGTGAATTTTTTTGTAAAGGCAGTTTTGCTCAAACCTAGTTTTTTGTGATGGCCGATTGAAGAGAACAGCATGCAGCTGGTACATTTGGTTTCCTGCTCAGGGGAAATGCTGGCGAAACTGCTGTGATGTTGAACACAACTTATGAGGACAGCGCTATGGGGAAAACTCAAGTGCGTGAGTGGTTTCCTCATTTCAAAAAGAGGACATGTCAACTGGTGACAAACCTCACTCTGGACATCGTCAACTTGCTGAATGGATGAAAATGTGGACGCATAGTGCATTTGGAGTTTGTTCCATTAATCATACTATTAATCAAGCTTTCTATGTAGAGGTTCTGAAAAGATTGCCTAAGTGTGTAACAAAAAAGGCCTGATTTGGACAGACGGGGGACTGGTTTTGCCACCACGACAGTGCAGCTGCTCACGCAGCCATGTCAGTGAGCCAGGATTTGGCAACATAAGCAATGCCGCTCTGGCCCCACGCACCTGACTCACCTGACCGCACTGCCTTTTCATTTATCTGAATGCAGAGGGACAAGAAAGTGCAGGGATTTGATGACATAAAACATGAAGTGAAGAAAAAAAATAGGGAGGCGCTGTCAGCCATCCAAACAGATGAATTTGGAAAACGTTTCCAGGAATGGAATTGTAGATTTTACAAATGTATTCAGTTCAATGGAGAGTACTTTGAAGGTTCTAAGGCTATTTTGTAAAACAATTTAAGTACATAGCCTTGAAAAACAAATTCTTCTCTTTCTGGGTTTGTTTCGGGTATCCCCTTAGTCCAAGTATAGCACTGATGTCTTCAAAAATTGATCTCTCTAGGAAAATTCCGAGCCGTCTGGTCTGACACACTCGGTTATGCGTGCCCAGCACTCAGTTGCTGGGTGCCATGCTCCCTGGGCAAGTACTTCAGGACAGTGGCAAATGACCTGGCCCATCTTCTGGGTTCCTAATAAGCTTTGAAATTTTTAACTCACATGGATCTCTTTAATAAATACTCATGGCTTACTCGGGTGAGGTGGTGGTGGTGGTGTGTGTGTGTGTGTGTTGGGAATCCTTGGAAAGACGAGATAAGATGGTCACTGCAGTCCACTTAAGAGGGGAAGACAACAAGCAAGTAAGTGACTTACAAGCCAGAACCTTTCAGAAAGGAGAAGTCCAGGAAGCAGAGACACCACAGCGGTGGGTGGAGGTCAGAGGGGTCATGGCACGCTGGGGTGCAAAGACTAAGTAAGAACAGTAGGAAGAGGTATGGCTGAGGCCTTGGGGCAAGAATAAAGGCCTTGGTTTGTACAGGGAAAAGACTAAGCACAGGAGCACAAAAAGGGGGAGAGAGTTGTGTGCAATGAGGTCAGAGAGGTTAAATAGGATCGTCAGGAGCCAGACAGTGCACGTCATGATACAGTGTTTAGTTTCAGTCTGTGCAGCTGTAATCAACTGGAGTTTTAGACTGTTTCCTGGATCGGAGGCTTTGATAAATATTTTACGGGTTTGTAGAACTATATACCAAAACCAACAACAGAAAGCCTATTAAAACGCCAAAGTAGTGCATCTCCAAAGTAAGGACCCCGCAAAAACAATTGTCCAGAAGTCTTTTCTAGTCCTACTTTATGTCTTCGTTCATGCATTTAGCACCCACTTTTTAGTCCAGGCCCTGCGCTTGGTGCTGAGGCTCCACAATGGAGGCCCTATCTTTGGTCCACACAGAATAAGAGCCAAACAACCACCTGCGGACAGTATGCCACCAGACATGCTCTGATGGGGGAAATGCCTCACCAATAGGCAGGCATGGTCACACCCAGTCGGGGACAAGCTGAGGGGGGACTAGGAAAGGCTTTCTGGAAGAAGTGATGTTTACACCAATAACTCTGGAGGTGAGAGGAAACCCAGAGTAAAACAAGTTCAAATGGGCTCAAGTACAGGCTTTAGGTAGCGGCTCAGGGGATCACCCAGGGCTTGTCAGCCAAGAAACTGATTTTGGAGTCTGCCACATCGATGGCAAACCATCAAAGACTTCCAAGGAGAGGGGTGCTTTGGTCATGTCTGAATCTTTAAGGGCACCCCCATGAGCGGCACTGTGGGCAATGAGCTGAAGGGGCCAGTCAGCGGTCCAAGAGACCTGATGGACAGTGGCAATCCAGATGGAGCCAAAACTTGGTGGTAAATTAGAAGGAGACTACAAGAAGTGGGTCAGGTTTCGAGGCACCAGATAGGGAGTGGCGGAATTCATGGAAACAGGAAGCACAGGGTTAGGAAGCGGCTTGGGTGCAGGGGAAGAGGAGGAAACATTTGCATGCATGGTCAACTGGTGTTGGTGTTGGACTTGGCAGACAGCTGGGTGTATGGATGTAAAGAATTGGTGGGGGTCTGGGATACCAGCATGTTGATGGCAACTGGAATCATGAAAGAGGATGCAATCCATCAAAGGGCGAGGAAGAAGATTTAAAAGCAGACCCTGAAGAATAACTTTCTAGAGCATTGGTTCTCAACCTGTGGGGTCGTGACCCCTTTGGGGGCCAAACAACACTTTCACAGGGGTCACCCGATTCATAACAGTAGCAAAATGACAGTGATGAAGTAGCAACAAAAATAATCTTATGCTTGGGGGGGGGGGGTCACCACAACATGAAAGGCCTTAGGAAGGTTGAGAAGCACTGCTCTGGAGGGAAAGAAGTCTCCAAAGGCGGTTTAGGCAGGGAGGGAGGTGCCAGAAGTTAGACAAGGAGGAGAAGGGTCTGTGAGGCGTGGGCAGGACGTCACTGACGGCCTTTGCAAGTGCAGTGCTGGTGGCGCGGCTGGGCAGAAATCTGGGCTGGATGGGGAAGAAAGGAGAGGAGAGGAAGTGGAGATGGAGGACATTTAGTCCCAAGAGTAGGAGCGAAAGGCGTTCAATATAGAGCTCTCCACAGACACAAATCAAGTGTGCATTTACCTCACATTGGACTTACCACCAGGTTTTCGTAAAATCATTTTTGGGGGCTCGTACAACGCTTATCACAATCCATCCATCACTTTGGTCAGGCATGTTTCCATTCTTTTCTAGACAGTCACTTTCTAGTGAGCCCTTGGAACCCCCCCGATTGCACATTGTGATTATCTTCATCTCTCACTCCGACCGCTGTCTCCCTCCCCCACGTTTTCTGTCATTCTTCCCCCTTTAGAAGGGTATATGCTTAGGTGTCGACCATTGTGATGGGTTCCCCCTTTCTCCCTTCCCCTCTACCCCCTACCCTTCTGCTGTCACCATTCCTACTCCTGTACCTGGATTCTGTGTGTCGTGAGCTCCCATCCCTTTCTATACCTGTGTCCATGTTCTGGTCTAGTGTGAATTGAGAAGCAGTACTGGAGTCATGGTAGTGGAGGGGGGTGGGGGTTAAGGAAGCCTCAAGGAACCAGAGGAATACAATGTGTTTCACTGATGCTTTAATGTACCCTGGTGTCTTGTCCCTTCCCTGAGGCCCCTCTGTGGGGAGATTGTTCCTCAGATGGGCTTTGGATCTCTTCTCCAGCCCCCCTTGTACTCACAAAATGTTTTTGTTTGTTATGTGTCTGCTGATGCCTATTACCCGGTCCTTATGACTCCTCATGATTGCACGGGCAGTGTGCTTCTTCCATGTGGACTTGTTGCTTCACTGCTGAATGGCAGCTTGTGTAACGTCAAGCCTTTAAGACCCCAGATGCTGCATCTTTTAATAGCCGGGCACCATCCCCCTTCTTCACATTTTCTTATGCACCCATTTTGTCTTTAGCAATTGTGTCGGGAGGGTGAACATCTCAGACTACTGATTGGTTAGAACAAGTGTTCTTGTATTGAGGGAGGATATGAGCAGAGGCCCAAAGTCCACCCCCTACCTCAGTGTATTGCCTTATAAATATGTGTTCATGGGCCAATGCCTCTATTTTTGTGGATTAGTGTATTTACATATGTACACTGCTATGTTTACACTCTATCCATTGCTTTGCTTCCTTGGTCCTTCTGTTTCCTTTTACCTTCCTCCTGCCTCACTGTCACCTTCCCCTTATTTCTGCTACTTGGTACCTCCTCTTAGCTAGTTTGCTGTTGCTCCGAGCACGCCCCCCACCTGCTTCACCTTCTTGTTATTGACTCCAACACCCCAGTTGTTCCCCTGTCCATGGCTCAGCCTGCTCACTGCCACCTTCCACCAGATTGTTTATGGGCAATGAGAAGCCCATCTTGGAGTAAATTACCACAAGTTGAAATAAATTCCCAAGAAATCACCCCAAGATTCTTTTAAAGGCTCATTCCAAATACTTTAGGGGTGCTTACCCAGCATCTTGGATCTAAAAGTCCTAACTTTATCCTAATGAAGCAAGGATCACCCATAGGGAAGGTGATTCAGGACTGGTGGACTCAAGGAGACCACAGCACCCAGTGTCTGCTCTGTGCTGTGAAGGCAGCAATTGACAAGACACTCACAGTGAGAGGGCCACAGAGCCTGGTCCTGTCACAAAGAACAACACATCATGGGCAGTCAAAGGCTGGTCCAGAGACGGACACATTACTATTTACACTTGGGTTCCCCCCAGCTCTCTCCTCGCTGCCTTTTCTGCTTTCTGGCCCCACCGCTATGTAGTAGGTGCCTCCTCAATTCCAAGAAGGGTATAAGATGCTTAACAGATGTAAGACCCAGTCCCAGCTCCCGAGGAGCTGCACAACGTGGCACCGATAGTTGACTATCAAATCTATTAAGTGGAGAATGGTGATCCTGGCCAGGATGGTGCTAATTTTGAACATCAATTTCCTAATCAACCTAAACTGCAAAGTCATGTAGGGCCTCAGAGTAAGTGAGAAGCATTTCATGGGGTCTCTGAGATGGCATGCTCCCAGGAGCAGGTCACCAGCCCTTTATTCTGCACTGTGTTTGGTGGTTTCCCATATATTCCAGGGGATGATCCCGTAACACCCTGCAGACTTGCTATGGAACCTGATTCCTTATCCAGCATGCACTGAGCACCAAATATATGCCAAGCCCTGCTGTGAGTGGGTGGTGACAGAGAGGAAAAGAGATGTGGTCTGTGCCCTGAAGATGCTGAAAACAAACCAGACCAAAGAACTCACTGCCATCAAGTCGACGTGGACTCACAGTGACCCTACGGTACAGGGTAGAACTGACCTTGTGAATCACAGCCCAACTTGCAACCAGTAAGTCACCAGGGTTCCTGAAGATGCTCAGTTTGGTGAAAAATACACAGTTGGAAGCGAATATGGTTATTCTTAATGCTTAGTGCATACTTAAGGGTGACTGCATCGCTCATCACCTAACTAAAGACACCGATGAATGTGAAGGGCAGGGACACTATTAAATGTGTACTAGTACAACAACTATGAACAGGCAACCTGAGAAATGAGATCCCACAATATAATACAAAGGCTAAATGACTTGCTCAAAGTAATGGCAGATGAGTGGGAGAAATGAAACCTATTGAGATTGTAGTTTAATTCAATGACATCCAAATCTTGGCTTTACATGAATATAGTCATTATCTTCTCCTGTTCCACCCTCCCCCATTCTGGGTACTAAGGCACTGTGTATTCTGAGGTTATGAGTTGACAATTGCATGAGGAATGATCATCGGATAAGACACCTGAAACTTTTTTTAGCAAAAACTAAAATCGATACGTGGTGATGAGTGGACAGCTTTGCTTGAGATGGTTGAACGATTGCATTGTATGATATGTAGCTCATGTCCCAATAAAGCAACAAAGGCCAGAACCCGTGCAGACACACTTCAGAAGGATATGCCAATCTGCTTTCATGAAGATGACCATCCAGAACCCCCTGAGGCACTTCTACTCGGGCATATGGGGTTGCTTTGAATTGAAAAGCAACTTGACATACACTCAAGTGCACTGCAGCATTAGTCACAGCAGTAAGAAGATGTTGATGGTGGTGGTAGGTGTCAATGGGTCGGCTCTGACCCACAGGGTCCTTATGCACACCAAAGTGAAACGCTCCCTGGTTCTGCGATGGTCTCACAATTGCCTATGCCTGGGCCCATGCAGTCACTGTGCTAGGTCTTCAAACCTAAAGAAAGCCTGATGGTTACCTGCTGGGGGAAGGGAGGGGAAGCCAAAAAGTAAGAAAAAGACACATGCAATTTAAAAAAAAAAAAAGAAAGAAAAACAACTAGAAAATAGACTTGATGGCATTAGACAACAACCCTCTAAACAGTGTCACCTGGCAAGCCAAGATGTAAATTCCCACATGAAACAAACTCCCAGAGAAGAGTCTCATGAATTCCCACCAGCTAAAAAGTGATCTTCGGTTGATAAATACAAAACTAAACGTGCCTGGCGAGTCTCTCTGCTGTAGCTTACTGCAGCAGATGTTTCTCTACCCAGGTGACGTGACTTCTCATCTTTCTTTAGGAACAAATGCAGGGCACATCTCTGGCTTAAAGGAGAAGGACCTGCAACTCACACAGATGGCTCTGGTTTATTTTCACAGCCTTTACTTCAGATGGAGAAAGTCAGAGCTGGTGGAAAAATCCCTTCTTCCCGTTTTCTCCCAAACTTACGATAAGAGTAAGAAACATACATCTGATTTTGCAGAGCTAGGAAACAACAAGCTCAGCCTCTTCTCTAATATAACGAACATAAAAAAAAACAACCCTCCTGGACCAGGTGGATGTTAAGCTCTGTGCAAACAAAGAAGGACCTGTACTATTAGGTCTCCACTGTTTTTCATCAGAACCAGAACCAAGCTCACTGCCATTGAGTCCATGCTGACCGATAGTGGGCTATGCACTGGGATGCTAACAGAAAGACTAGCAGTTCAAAACCACCAGCTGCTCAGTGGGAGAAAGATGAGACTTTCTACTCCCATAAAGAGTTACAGTCTTGGAAACCCACATGGGCAGTTCTTCTGTACCCTGTGTCCTATGGGGTCACTCTGAGTCAGACACTTCACTAGAGGCCATACATAATTTCCTTCAGCCTTTTTAGCAAACACAAAAGTTTACTTTAAATATGTGTGTGTGTGTATACATACACACATATACCTATTTCTAAAACATTTCTGGGAACATTGCAACCTCATTGTCGTCCAAGTGATTCAGAATCAAACAGCCCTTTAGGACAGAGCAGAACAGCCTCATATGATTTCCAAGGCCGTCAGTCCTTCTGGCAGTAGGCCACCGCATCTTTCATGCGAGGAGCGATGAGTCTGAACTGCTATGCTTTCCGTTAGCAGCGGAGCACTTTGACCATGGTACCAGCAAGGCTCTTTGCGAATCTATCACAACTTTATGCAAGGGAGAAAAAAAGGGTCCCCATCTTGGGGTGGCAGATACCCTAGTTCCACAACAAGGTGATACCAAAGTTTTCCTTTGTGGTTACCAATGAGTGCCGAAGTCACGTGCAGGGCGCCCGGGCAGTTTGCTTATGTTTCCCATGAGATGTTCTTCAAGATGTTTATCCTGCCCTTTGATCAGTCACTGTTTAAAAATCCTACCGGCCGCAAGCTTGACTCTAGCTGCCTGAACTTTTATTTGTTAACATACTGCCACTTGGCTCCTGCTGAAGCATCAGGAAAATGAAGAGTCAAGGCCCTCTGGGGGTGGGGATGGAGGGGGGGGGAAGGAGACACAGAGTTTCTGGGCTTCTTCTCCCAAGGAACGAAGCTCCTGGAGAGTGAGCTGGAGCAGCAGATGTATTCTGGGCACATAGTTTAGTTTCTCTCTGGCATCCTTCCTGAGGCTCCACAGCAAATGAGAAATATAGTTAAATCACAGGTTTACACTTAAGCTTGCTCACTGCTGACAATGGACTTGGCCACATAGCAAAGGGGCTGCCCGTGTGCACTTATCACTCTTCGACAGGTATGCGGCTTAGGGGTTCGATATAGGACTTCATTGCTCACTTGTTCAGAAACTCAGATGTCGTGTATCAGCAAGTATTTGGACGAGGGCTCCAATTACTTATGATCCGAGGTAATCCTATATTGCAGGCGGATCGCCTGCTTCTCAACTGCAGATTCCAAATGCCCTTCTGATGTATAATTCGCCAGAAATAGCTATCTGTAAATAAAATATATGAATACTTTTCACCCTGCTCGAGAAATGGAGAAGCTCTTCACTTTTATTTGTATATCCATCTCAGCTGGTAAAATTTCCTAACAGTAACGAAAAGAATATAGGGAGAAATAAGCCTCCCTTCCACTGGCCCTGCCCCCAACTCCATTTCAGAAGCAACCACTGTGATACTTTCTTTGGTAGCTCCTTCGAGAGACACTACAAGAACAAGCAAGTGTTGGTGACCCTTTGGGTCACATCGCCTCTGCCCGCCTCCTCTAAAAAACAAACGGTAGCAGGTTATGCACTGTTCCAGCGCTGTGTGTGCGCCTCAGAGATGCATCTTGGAGACCGCCCCCCCCCCCACTGTGCTTTTCAGGGGCTGCACTGCACTGCAGGGGGAGCAAAGGCAAACTGAGCTAGACCTTGCTTAGGGACATTTCCTTGTTTCCTCTCTTTTGCTTTTGAATGGAGTGAGGCACTGAAACTTTGTCCTGCTGATGGCAGCTTGTTTGTTTTCTTTGATTTTTTAAAGCTGTCTAAGCAACAGGGAAGGCGAATTGATGAAATTGCGCAAGCAGGAAGATAACCCAGGTCTTTCTCTAAGGCGGATCATTGGTTTTGAAAGCTGGGGATGCCTTGGGATTGGCTCAAACAAAGGGAAAGTTGCTGCTTGTAATCCTGCTCCTGTCAGGGAGATCAAGCTCAGCATGCGGCAGCCATCGAGTAAAAATCCAACAGAGGGTAAATGTCAAGTTCAGGGCAAGTACTGTGTGATGCCAGGAGCCTTGGCAGTATTGTGGGTTAGATGTTGGGCTGGTAACTGCAAAGTCGATGGTTCTAATCCACTAGCCACTCTGGGGGAGAAAGATGAGGCTGCCGGCTTCCATGAGGATTTCCAGTCTAGGAAATTCTATGGAATATTTTTCTTCTGTCCTACTGGGTTGCTATAAATTCAAATTGACTTGATGGCAGGAAGTTTGTTGGCTTAGTGTAGGATCTAAGACAAAGTCATTCTCTCTTCCATATGTCAGGATAAAACCACCCACCCACAGCCATAGAATCAATTCCAACTCAGAGCAACGCTCTATATGGGACCAAGCAGAACTGCTCACTTCAGTGGAGACAGCACATCCTCCGCTTTCTGCTGAGCAGTAGCTGGCGGGCATCAACCTGTGTCTACCAGCGCCGACCACACAGCACCATGAGCATGAGTCCAGTATAGGATGCACAACTCTCACGCTGACGGGGTGCTAATTTACAACTTCTCTTGCTTGGGGGTGCTCTGCAAGCAGAGGGTGGGAATCTCCTGGGGCTGGCATTCTCTCAGGATTCCCTGCTCTTGGCCCTGCATGCTGCTTCCACCCGCCCATTCTGGAATTACCTTCTGTGTGTTTCTGTCCTTCCCGGAAATGGCCATTTTCAGTCGCGAACTTGCCCACGGTTCCCACCATGTGGCCTGGCACACTTTCCAGGGATAGTGTGCACTATCTGACACCGCCTACCTGACACTTCCCTTTCCCTTTCAAAAGCTACTTTGGATTTACAAAAGTGTGTCTGCCACGTAAATTCTTTCAGCGCGTTGAAGCAAGAACGGCCGTAACCCACCCCGGACATACTTAGTCACCAAAACCAACCTGTGAGGAGCTGAAAGTCGAGGTCTCTGGTGCTGAACTGTCTGGTTTTGGGATAAGTGATGTTCTTCACATTTTCATGGCTCACTTTTTAATATGTAAAATGACAGAAAGAAGACTGACCTCAGCAGGTGATGGTGAGAGTTATAATTAAGATCCGATCCAAACTTGTCATTGAGTGGATTCTGGCTCACAGCGACCCTATGGGACAGGGAGGAACTGCCCCTGCGGGTTTCTAAGACAGTTACTACTTACAGGAGTAGAAAGTCTCATCTTTCTCCAGTGGAGCCGCTGGGGGTTCTGAACTGCTGATCTTTTGGTTCACAGTCCAATACATAATCCACTACACCACCAGAACTCCTTTAAATAAGGTCTTATGTACATGCAATGCTAAACAAAAGGCCAGATGTCAGGAATGGCTAAATATCAACTTTTTAAAAAAATTTAAAAACAAACATCTTGGCCCTGCCTCAAAATACACATGGTGTACATTTTGGCCACTCTTCCTCCTGGCAACCCTCTGCCCATGCAGCCCCACACACCCTGCCGAGCATTGTCACGTCTGGAGCACACAGCCTGGTCTTCCATGTTTGTACGTGAGGAATCCTATTTGCCCTGATCTTCACTTGGGATACTTACTTCCCAAGATGCAGCACAGAGAATGGCAACTGACCTTCCTCTGGATCCCACTGCAGCCTCAGCCCACCTCCCTCTCGGCAGGGCCCGGTAGCCCCAACTGAACCTGGGCACAGCTCTTCACAGGTACACACTGCCAGCACTGGCCTGGCACACCCTAGGCACCTGGAGACTGCTTGCTGAAGCCAGCAAACCCCAGGTGATACCGATTCCAGTCAGTCTGCCTCATTTCCTCAGTAAAAGAAGAGCTCTGCCTGCGCCCGGTGGCTCACGCAGGGAACATGAGTTTATACTAACAGGAAGGTTGGAAGTTCCAAACGACCTAGAGGTCCCACAGAACAGACAATGATCCCGCTCTAAAAACATCAGTCATCAGAAACTACAGTTCTACTCTGCCCTCCGGGGGCTGCCATAGTTGGTGCCGACTTGTTAGCAAGTGGTTTATGTCTTTGGCAACTTCTTTTCCTCAGCAACAACCAGGCACTCTGCATTTCAGGTGTTTGTTGGACCTCGGTTGAGTCACCTGTCCTGCGGTGCAGGAGCCCTGGTGGCACGGTGGTTAAACAGCTCAGCTGTTTACAGAAAGGTCAGCAATTCCAATCCTCCAGCAGCTCCACTGGAGAAAGACGAGGCAGTGGGCTTCGAACAAAGATGGCAGCCTTGGAGGCCCTGTGGGCGGTTCAGCTCTGTTCTGTGGGGCAACTATGACTCGGACAAGGTTTGTTTGTTCATTTGCTTGGTCAGGCGGTTTCTGCTCAAGCACGGCAAAGTGGTGGCAAGAATTCACGAAGATGGAGCCTGCCCTTTATCCCCATCCTGACAGTCAGGCTGATCGTCAGGACACAAGAACGTTTGCTGTGGCGTGCTCCTCCTTATACCAAAGGAAGAGAGCGCTTCCAATTCTCCAGCTGGACAGTATGCTCCGCATTCAGCCAGAACCAGTGGGAGACTGACTGTCCTCTCGGCATCGGGTTTCCTTATTGTTTTGCATAAGACAGCTGTGGAAGTCGTTGTATGTTATATTATTTAAAAGTGCTAACACAGAGACTCATATGACCAAGAATATTGCAACCTGCAACTCTTGATGGGCTGGTGTGCTTGCCTTGGGACACAATAAGGATGACACACGCTGTCGCATCTCTTCCTGTCTTTGTCGTGATTGCCAGGTGGCTCTGGGCACTCTGACATGGAATGCCTCTCTTCCTTTCTCAGTCTTTCTTTACCTGCTGTGTTTTCGGGATCCCCACTTGGCTCCACTGCTCATGGATGTTCAAATGAGCGACGAGCTCAGGTTCCTGGGTGTTGTTTGGTTAATTACTGATGTTCAGGCAACAGCTGTTGCAAGATATCTGTGCCATGTAATACATTTGCCGAAACATCACACCAACTCTGCCGGAGTACACATGCACCAGCACAGAACCTGCCAGCACACAAGACTTACAAGGAAAGCCAGATGCCTGACCTTAGTAAGGGCTTACATGTCATAAAACTGCTGCCCCAGTTTCAGCTAGCACCAAGAGACACTGTGGTGGCTGCTGCATAGATTTGGAGAGGTGAGATGAGGCCCGAGCTGTAAAGCTTTCTCCAAAAATTGTATTGAAACCATCCCAGCCCCTCAGGGGCAACCATACCTGCACTCAAGCTAAATAAATAGACAAGAGAGAAATGAAAAGGAAGACAATGTCCATCTGCAGACAGTGGACATCCCCACACAGAGATGAGCCAGGCAGGGTGCCAGTCAGTACAGCACGGATGAAACACACAACTTTCCTCTAGCTCTTTGGTGCTTCCTTCCCCCCACATGATGACCTCCATTCTACCTTACAAATCGGATTAGACCAGAGCATGCATACTACCACAGATAGGAACCCACAACACAGGGAATCCAGGATAGATAAAGCCCTCATGGCCAACAAGGAGAGTAGTGATACCAGGAGGATTAGGGGAGGATGGGGGTTGAAACTGGGAATCGATCACAAGGATCAACCTAGAACCCCCTCACAGGGCTGACGAATAACAGAATAGTGGGTGAAGGGCGACAGAGGACGATTTAAGATATGTAAAAAATAATCTATAACTTATCAAGAGTTCGTGAGGTAGGGAAGGCAGGGGGGGAGGGAGGAGGAAGAAATGGGGATGTGATATCAGGGGCTCAAGTGGGAAGAGAATGCTTTGAAAATGATGATGGCGGCATATGTGCAAATGTGCTGGACGCATTGGAGGAATGTATGGATTGTGATGAGAGATGTAAGAGTCCCCAATAAAAGTATTTTTATTTTTAAAGAAAAGGATGTTGCAGTCTCAAGTAAAAAAAGAGAAGTCTCACCAAACTCACTGCCATTGAGTCAATTCCGACTCACAGTGACCCTCTAGGACAGTGCAGAACTGCCTCTGTGGGTTTATAAAGCACTCCCCCAGCGGGGCTGGTGTTTTCAAACTGGTGGCCTTGGGAATGGCAGCCCCACGCATGACCATAAACTAGGGCGCTGGCTGAAATGCAATCTCTGGCTATCATGACTGGGTTACACACATGCTGCTGCGACCTCTGCGACTCGGGGAGAAGAGCAGTGACAATCGGACAGTCAACGTTTGCGAGAAGGTTGTTCATGATGGAACTGAGCACAAGTAAGAGCGAGATCTCACAAGTATGGAAAGACCCTTTTACTTGGGATGAGAGGGTTATGGAATGCTTACAGAGAGATCGACCTCTCTACCAACATGCTGGAAGTCAAATGAGCTGGCTCTCCCCGTCAGGGCTGCAGGACTTGGGAGGACAGGAGTGCTGCTCTAACCCAGAGTCCTCTTGCCACCCCTGGGGGGCGGAACAGTAACTGCATTCCACAGGGAAGGACTGTGTTGCCGTCATCTCTGTGTCTGTCCACTCTCAGGATCGCAAATGGGTGCACATCTTGGGGCACACGCCATGTTTAGGAAAGAGGGACCAGTCTAGGATGTGGCAGCATGCTTGTTGGCCCAACTCAAGTGCAGATTTTGCTGCCTTCCAGTGTGGGGATCTGGGACAAGTCTTTCATCTCCCTGGTCTGGAAAGTGAGGCTGCTGGTTGAAAAAATTAAAGACAAACAATTAAAAAAAACCCAATTGCTATAGACTCATAACAACCCTATATAGGGTGACATAAAGTATTACTGTTTTCATGTCTTACATGGACCACTGTGTCGCTTCACCTACATTTTTGTCATTCGTCCCCCTGGGGGTAGGGGTGGATTATGCGTAGATCCTTGCCATCGGTTCCTCTTCCTCCCCTCCGCCCTCCCTTCGCCCTACTCTCTTGATACCGCTACTCCCATTTCTGTTCCTGAGGGGGTTATCTGACCTGGCTTCCGTACTTCCCGAGCTCTTATCTATCTGTGCCAGTGTAAATGTTCTGGTCTAGCCAGAACCGAAGGGCAGGACTGGGGTATGACAGTGGGGGGTGAGGAAGCCTCAAGGAACCAGAGGAATAATGTGTGTCTCACTGGTACTTTACTGTGAGGCTGTTAATCTTCATGGGAGCAGAGAGCTTCCTCTTTCTTCCACAGAGTGACTGCTGAGCTGGCACCTCCAACCTCGCCGTTAACAGGCCAATGCTAATCCAGTACCCGCACCAAGCTTCCTTCAGGGACAATGATTGTTCTACAAGGAAGAGTACCTGCCTGGCCCCTGACTATAAGCATCACCCCGTCGGTTTTCCGTCCAGGGCGCTCCCATTGAGCGCAGCTGACTCTGTTCTGTCTTATCTGACAGCACTCTGTTGGAGCGAAGCCAGGACTGTATGGTGGTGGCTTGCACTGGGCTGCGCATGCTCGGCATTTTTCAGTGTTATTTTTCAGCACCCTCGACTGCCTTTGCCCACTCAGCAAAACACAAGAGAACATCTTTCTGGTAGTCTCTGCTTCAAGTCAAGCTCCATCTAGCATCAGCCGTGAGGGCCCTCTTTCCATGCCCTCTTCTGAATCTGACTTTAGTTGCTGTCAGCTCCCTGTTAATGTACTGCTGCTTTCACTTTTGAATTATTTTCAGCAAAATTTTGTTTTGTGATATTTATGATATTGTTCGATAATTCCAGCATTCTGTTTGGTTGCCTTTCTTTGGAGTGGGTATAAAAATGGATCTCTTCCTATCAGTTGAACAGGAAACCATCTTTTAAATCTTGGTATAGACTAGTAAGCGCTTCCAGTGCTTCATCATTTTGCTGAAATCTATCAGTTGGTATCCTGTCAATTCCTGGATCCTTGTTTCTGGCGACTGTCTTCAGTGCAGCTTGGGCTTCTTCCTTCAGTGCCACTGGTTCTGGATCAGATGCTACCTCTTGACATGGCTGAATGTCAACCAATTCTTTTCGGTCCTGTGACACCGTGTATTCCTTCAATCATCTTTTGATGTTTCCTGTGACATTCACCATCTTGCCCATAGAACCCTCGATCTTGCAACTCCGCACGTCAAGGTTTCCTGCAGTTCCTGCAGCTTGAGCTATGCCGAGCATGCTCTTCCCTTTTGTTTGCTTCACTCCATATCTCTGTGCACCTTGTGATAATGCTTTTCTTTGTCTTCTCAAGCTGCCTTGGCACATTTTCTGCTCCGGTCTCTTTCTTCATCACTTCTTCCATTCGCTGAACTATTCTGTGTTCCAGAGCAAGTTTCAATCCTCCTCTGACATCACTTTGGTCTTTTATGTCCTTCCTGCCTTGGTATCACCTTTCTCTTTCTTCGTGTGCAACCTTCTTAATGTCGTCCCACAACTCATCTGGTGTTCAGTCATTCGTGTTTGATGTCTCAAATTTGTTCTTGGGATGGTCTCTAAGTTCAGGTGAGATGTATTCATGGTTGTATCTTGGCTTTGGTGGATTTATTTTGATTGTCTTAACTTGAACTTGCATAGGAGCAATTGATGGCCTGTTCAACAGTCAGCCCCTTGTCTTGTTTTAGTTGAGTTCTGGATGACGTCACCACAAGTTGGAGACTTTCACAGAGCTTGCGAGCTGGCCGTTTTCTGCCCCGCCATTTCTGGCGAGTCACCCAAAGAGGCCACCTCCCAGTGGTGCACATCAGAAGATGTACTGTTCTTGCATGCCCACGAGTCTCACTGAAGGAGTGGCCAGGCCTTTCATATTCCTGCCTTCTAACACGCACTGTACACAGCATTGCCCTCGAGACAAATGGAAACCCAAACCCAGCGCACTGGTGTCTGCCTTATCCTTTGGCATGATCTGTATGGGGACTGGTAATGAAAGCCTTTGCTCAGAAATTTGTTTTCTACACAAACCAGCTGTAGTACAGGGCTAAGTAAGAAGACAGCATTAAAAAAAAATAACAACCCATAAAATACATTACTCTTGAAGTAGCCAGTTAACTGTGAATATGGAAAGAAACTCTACAGAAATCATTTGGATCTCCCATCCCCCCACCCAAAAGCTCTTATCAGGAAACACAGGAGAACTTACCGAGGGAAAATACAGTGCACCTTCATCTCCGCTGTCGGAGAGGGACTCCAGCAGCGGAGAGACCGCCTCTGCGGTCTGGGCCGTCTCTCCCCTGGGTGGGCCACCCCTCCTCCAGTCTCAGCCCAGGTTTTCAGTGCAGTGATGCTCCCTTGTAACATAGGCCTTGACCATCAGAACATTGTTCTCCAAGTCACTGAGAGTGGCTAAGGGATGGGGCTGTGATTCTATTAGGCCAACTTCTGTTGGCCTACTACTGTTCAGACTTTTGAGCAGAAGATCCTTGACTTGGAGTTTTAAGAAAGTAAGTCTGGCTGGTAGCCATCTTCAAATCAAAAGAATAGGACTTATCTACGTACAGAGTCAACATTGCAGTAGAAAGGCGGGAAGCCCTGATGATAACATCTCAGTCCCTGCAGCCAGTGGCCCCGAGCTTCACAAGTATGCACGGAACCGAGCTGCTTCCCTTTAGCCCAGCGGTTCTTTCATACAGTGCCTCGTGCTGTGGTGACCCCCCCACCATAACATTATTTTTGTTGCTACTTCATCACTGTAATTCTGCTATACTCTCATGAATCAGGTGACCCCTATGAAAGGGTCATTCAACCTCCAAAGGGGTCGTGACTCACAAGTTGAGAACCGCTGCTTTAGCCTCAGTTTCTACAGCTGGGTTTTTGTGCATTGTAAGTCCAATGTGTCCCAGTGATCCAAAGGGGCCTTGTAAAAGCAGATGCCTACACTTAGCCTGAATGAACTAAAACATACAAGTTTTTAAGTGCCAAAATAAAATAATTTTATTTTTTTCTGAAAAGGCTATGGTAAGCCAAATAAGTTTGGGAACTTATGAGGGGGTACCTCAAAAAGCCAGATTTTTTTCCCCAAAGCTATGTATTTAAATTTTTTTTTTAACAAAGCAACCTTATCACCTTAAAAGTACTCCCCATTACATTTAACACATTTGCCAAATCTGTGATTCCATTCTTGGAAACAATTTTCAAACTCATCTGCTTGGTTGGCTGATAGCATTTCTCTCGTTTTTTTTCTTCACTCTTACACATCATCAAATTGCTGTCCTTTCATGTTCCTCTTCATTCTTGGAAACAAAAAGAAGTCACACAGAGCACGGTCAGGTAAGTAAGGTGTGCAGGGTAAGAAAGGCATGCTGATTTTTGCCCCGAACTGGCACACTGAGATGGCTGTGTGAAGCAGGTGCATTATGGTGGTGGCAAAACCCGTCCCCCGTCTGCCACAAGTTAGGCCTTTTATTGCCACATACGTTATACAATCTTTTCAGAACCTTTAAGTAGAAAGCTTGATTAACAGTCTGATCTGGTGGAATGAACTCTAAATGTGAGTTAACATTTTTATCCGGTAGGGAAGTTGACAGACATCCAGAACGAGGTTTGTTGTTAATCTAAATTTCACCTTTTTTGAAACAAGTAAACCACTCATACACTTGAGTTTTTCCCATAGGACTGCCCTTGTAAGCTGTGTTCAATATCACAACAGTTTCTGGGACATTTTTCATGAGCAGGAACTCAAATTTCACAGCTGCATGTTGCTCTCTTAGTGGGACAGCCTGATTCCCAGGTAAACAGCATTTTTAGATGGGTTTGGTCTTGGGTTATATCATAGCCAGAATGAATACCATGTATTTTTACGTTGATTTTGTTGACTCTTTACAATATAAAGCCCAAAGCATAAAGGAGGATGTGGAATGTGGTAGAGTCTCGAGTGACACTTTGAAATGAAAACAGGCCCTTTGTGGGGGAAAAAAAACCCCAACAAAACAAAACAGGGCCTCAACAAAATAGATTCCCAGATGTCTATTTGACTATATAGCAACAATGTGATGAAAATAGGAAACTTCTCCGGCAAGTTAGAGGAGACCAGTCAACATTAGATGTTCCCTCTGGCTCCACAGAGCATGGAATTCTGGAATGGGGAGACAACGTGACATGGCCTCCCTCGTTTCTGTGCCTAAATAAGCCAAACTCAGGATGATCCAAGAAACAACTGTAATATTATAGGTGGAAAGGGTAAGTTCCGAGGAAGTCAACTCTGAGCTGCTTTCGCAACAGTCCCCCCTGCACGTTGCTGCGCTTGCCGACTGTTGTCCTTTCTCAGGAAGCTCTGGGACCCTGTCTGTCTGAATACAACCCATAATTCACAACCCCCAGGTCATCTGTTAATGTGATCACATAGCCTTCCTGGGCCAGCCTGTCTTGGAGTTCCATAAGCACACGGTCCAGTAGCATCTAGCCCTTCCAATCTTGCCTTGCGGTTATTATTTTCTTTCAGTTTTGCTCCCTTCTTAGCATGAAAAACCCTGCTGGGCTTGGGGACTAGGCATGGAGCTGCTACCCAAGGATTGGCGGGGCAAATTCATCAAGTGCTCTCTGGCAAAGACAGGGCTGATGCTCCCAGGAAGACTGGTAGCCTCATATATCCTACATGGGGTTGCTGTGGGTTGGAATCGACTTAATGGCAGTGGGTTTATTTCAGTGTTACCTTGTGTTTAAGATGCTGTTCTCACAATCAATCAGTCAACCAATCATCAAAGGAAAGAGTTCAGAACTGGCAATGCTCCCGTGGAGGCAGAGGCAAACAGGGAGTCTAAAAGTCACTTAATGGATTACTCATTAACTAATGGACATTTGCCTAATAACACAGTTATTTCAACTCCGCGACCTTGTAAGCTCAGTTATAGGAGTGACTTAGTTGTGATTATGCAATTAAAATCCAAAAAACTTAATATCATAGGTATATCACAGAAATATCATGGATGGAATGTCATAGAAAAATAAAACATTTCGCTACCTTGAAAGTTAAGGAGAGACCTAAGACTGAAAAAAGAAGGTATGCATGCATATTGAAAATGTTCAGTAAATCTCTGTTGAATGGCTGAGTGAATAAACAAGCTAAGGTCATAGTAGGGGATACTCTGGTTGCAAAGACTGAAATGCCTTGACCGAGAATAGGAAGAGAAAAGCACAGGAAGCCAGTTCTCTGGTACAGGTCCTACTTTCTCTTGCCTCTCTGTGCACATTGGAACGACAGCAATCGTGCTTTCTCCACAGGCTGGGAGTATGGCTGCTGACCATTCTGGAGGATAAATCCGACTTTTCACTCAGGTACATATTTTAAAAATGAAACAATCCTCATGCCAATATTCTATACTCCCAACTCCCTCTCACCAATTTTGGTGCAAAATCTACATCAGTGAAAACTTCTTAGATATAATCAAACACCTTGAAGGAATGAGCTGTTAGGCTTTGGACCTCGGGACTGTAGTCTTAAGATCAAGCGGCATAACACAGTCTTAAGAGACAATACCCGACATGCTACTTTGATGAGTGGCTACTGGAGTTTTAAACGCACGTGAACGGCCATTTGGTCTCTCTCCATCAAGAGCCAAGAAGAGTGAAAAAAACCAGTGGACGAATGGACCACATGTATCTCCAGTTCCACAAGCCTGAGACGAGAAGGATTAGATGGGACCTGGCTACCACTGCGGAGAACTCTGAAGGTGGTGACGATGGGAGGTCCTAGATAAAGTGGGAGAAAATGTGGATGACCAAGATGGATGACAGAGTCCTCCCATGAATCAAGCCTCCAGGGACTACCCTCTGACCACAGACCAGGGCTGTGAGTCTTAGTGATTGCAGAGCAGTCAGACAGCACAGGAAAGCTGATTCTGGAAGGTGTGGTCAGGTTAAAATATAGCCACTTGTCATCTGATCTCCCTTTTGACCCATATTAAAGTTGTTTCCATATTAAAATATATTCTGCTTTCTTTTCAGGTGTAGTTTTTATGTTTTGCCTACTTGTTGTTTTGGTTTATTTGCTTCGTGTTTGTGTTTTGTATACTTTTCTAGATGCAAAATCCACCAAAGGCATATCTATAGAGATAACAACTGCATTAATTACTACCTAGGGACATGGCAGGGGAGAATGGGGGGGGGGGGAGAAATGACCACGAGTGTGAGAGGAAAATGTTCTGAAATTGACTGTGGTGAGGACTGCACAACTCTTCTCACTGTGACTAAGTGGTTAAATTGTATGACATGTGAGGTACATGCCAAGAAAACTATTAAAATATAAAATAAAACCTGAAACAAATTAGACCAGGCTTTCTGGCCTGATGGTGACTGGGGGAATGCCTCAAATTATGGCCCTTAGTTACCCTCTGGGTTTGGAACCGAATTCACCCACGATACATAGTTGCAAAACCTACCAACCCAGATTGTTCAAACTGCATGCAAAATAAAGTATATCTTAGGCATGGAGATCCTTGACGTGCTCTACCTTCAGTGTCTATGGAAAGGCTTTGCTGCTGTGACCACAAAAGCTTGACTTTTATGCCCACAAATGATTGACTCATCTGATTCTGGCCTTCCATACACAGGCTGGTCGCCAGCCAGTGGCTTGCCTTGGCTAAAAAGTAAGCTCAGCCAACCATAGGAAGAGGTGACTAGGCATAAACAGAAGATACAATTATGAGAACGAAGCTCAGGGCCACAAAGAGTCATTGCCAACCAAGGTTATAAGGAAGCAGGGACCACGAGCTGCTATGGAAGGGGATTTGTATTATATACCACATAAGAGAAAGTCCCTATCATTTCCTTTTAGATGTTTCTGTTCCTCCGCAGTGATAACCCTCTCATCTCCCCTACCTGTTATCCATCCAGCTTCTAAAAACCCCTATGTTGTCTTTAGTTTCGTGGACCACTTTGTAAAACAGAGTATGGCTCTTACATGTCCTGACTGCGGCAGCTAGACAGACACCCTGCAATGTCTCAGCGACAACATGGAGCTGTGCCAGCCCTAAGGGGGAGATAAGAAAGCAGCAGGGAAAGGAAGGGGCCCCCTGGAGAGAGGAAAAGACAAAAGAGCATCCTTTAGAGGTGGCAACATAGGTCAGCTTACCTGAACCCATCCACTGCGGCTGAGCTGATTCCGACTCAGAGACTCGGAGTCATCGGAATAGTGATGGTATTGTTTTCTTTGCACTATTATCAATCCGTATAATTCTACATAATTCTCAAACAAAGCACACACCAAACATAAGGCTGAGATGGTCCATAAATAGGCCTTTGCTGAAAGTTACAGAGAGCACCCAACACACTGACAACATATCACATTCTGTAGGAGGGCCTAGGTTTCTGCCGAATGGTTTTTGCAAACACCTAATTCTTTCCCAGGGGTGCCACGTTCAGTGGGTTACGCTGTGAACTCGCTTGTACAAGGTCCATCAAAAATGAGGAGTACTTAATGGCAGAAAGGCTCACTGAGCGTCGATGGAAGCATTTAGGATAAGGTTGCTTAATAGAGTGATCTATGGTCCGATTCAGAGCTGACTTTCAAAAAATCACCTCAACTAAGGCCGTGCTAAGCTTTCCTCTGTCTCATCACTGGAAGTAGTTACTGGACTGTATCTTGAAAAGAGAAACATTCCAAGAGTTGACATTTAAGGAGGCAGAGATGAGCCTAGAGATATTGGGCACATGTGCAAAGAAAATATAATCTTATTTGTAATGATGAACCCGTGGCCATATGACCTAATTGATTCATATTCAATGGCAAAATCTAACAAGTGGCTTATGAGGATAAAAGAACTCAGTTCACAACTGCCTTATTGGTAAAATAAAATCAGTAAAACAAGAGCTCTTATCCCTACGCAGGGATGTGGGTTTTGCATGAACACTTAGGCCAAAACTTCCCCGGTCCCACAGTAGAGCGTATTCTGAGCTAAACTTGAAAGAGCGACTTATTCCCAAGAACTTTCCTTTCCCACATAAAGCCAGAACAAAAGCCTTCAAGGTTGTGAGTTCAATTTCCACTTAAAAGGACATTTCACACAGGGCTTTAAGCAAGACAATGTTAAGAGATTTTGGCTGCCACAAGTATTAGCAAACTGCTGGTTGAGAGTAAAAAATGAACTGCAGACATGCCAGTGGGCACAAAATAAAACGCCCAAGCTTCAAAACAGTAACATATCTAATTGATCAGATCCCCGTTCTTCATTCCTCCCGATGCCACCACTCCCCTCCTAATACAAACTGTAAGTTTCCTCGCTTCTAAAGTGTTGGCTCCATTCAGACCTCTGTGATACAAACATTCGGGGCACTGTGCCACCTTTTAAAGCCCAGTGCTTGTCAAAGGCAGCATGTGACAGAGGTGTGGTCGTTACACAGTTTCATGTCCACTTGAAGATTTATGAGTACAGGGGTGGTGTGCAAACCGACAATCAGGTCACAGCCTGATGGTGCCTCCTTGTAGGTGTGGCCCTCTCTTGAGGAGGGCCGAGAACCACCTGCCTCCCCCCTACCTTTACCTTCCTGCGGGTTGACCCTGTTTTCTGCCAGAGCCCCGGAGTTGTGTCCATTGGATCCACAAGACTTTGTGCTTACCTGCCAATGTTCTTCCTGCATTCTGCATCATTTCATGTGGCTTCATGAGTCTGAAGAGGGACTTATGGACTTAAGTTGCGCTGGGCTGGGAGGTTTTCCTGATGTACAATTATTTCTTGATATAAAGCTCTTTCTTACACATCTATGAGTCTCAATGGATTTGTTTCTCTAGTCAACCTGCCCTACCACAGAAGGCCTCCTAGCTAACAAGACCAAAAAATGGGTATGAAATTAGAAGTTTCCTCCACTCACAAAAAGTGGGATCAAAGGAGAACAAGTACTTAGAAGTTGCAAGGCAGACACGGAAGATGAGCTAGGGAGATTACTAGAACCTTTGCCTATACATTGCACAACTGCAAAGATAATTCAACCATATTTTTGAGTTAAAGACATGTCACTCGTCTACTAGTCAACATCTATCTTGTATTGGCAGAATTGCTCACCATGTCTGTAGATCCTATCTCTTCTGTGTGGGAGGAAACAGCTTTGAGAAGTAGGTGGATTTTAGACTCCTTCATAGTACCTGGAACATGGTCTTCAACAGTCAGTATTTAATTAAAAACAACAACGTTGTTGCCATTGAGACAGTTCTGAATCACGGTGACCCCTAGGTGACACAGTAGAACAACACCCTAGGCTTTTCTGGGCTATACAGTAGGTCTCATTTCTTCCAAGGTGCCACTAGGTGGATTCAAAGTGCCCATCTTATTAGGTTAGTTATTGCCGACAGTGCTGTTGAGTCAGCTCTGACCCAGAGTGATCCTACAAGTGAAACATTGTCCGGTCCTTTACCATCCTCACAACTGTCAAATTTGAGACTGTTGTTGCAGCTACTGTGTCACCCATTTTGTTGAGAGCCTTTCTCCTTTGCGCCGACCCTCTACTTTGCCCAGCATGATGTCCTTCTCCAGGGACTGGTATCTCTTGATAACAGGTTCAAAGTATGTGATCCTTGCCCCCAAGGAGCAATCTGGTTGTACTGTAACCAGGACAAATTTGCTTATTCTTTTGGTAGTAATATGGTACTTTCAGTATTATTTGCTAACACCCTACTTCAAAAGTATAAATTATTCTCTGGCCTTGCTTATTTCATATCCCTCTGCGAGAGGAAACCATTTGCGCCATTCAGAAACCCATTTGAAATGTTTCCTAATTGGCTGGGAAGAACTGTCAGAGGTAGCTGACGCCAGTGCTGATGTCGTAAGAGCTCTAGAGTACACGTAGACCATCGCAGTAAATATTCAACTGGTCACTTCCATGCTCCCCAGGAAATATAGGATGAAAATATGTTGGCTATTCACTGAGATTAGGAAATGGTAAAGAGCTAAGCAAGAACAAAGGACGGTTTTCTGCTAATAATGAAATGATTGCAATAATCATTAGATCAGTACTTGGTTGGACTGCTGTCTTGGATGAGCCTGTCAATCAAATTAGTCACTAACACGTGGATCTTGTCTTTATTTGATTAGCATGCCCAGGCTTTCCAGGACTCTTTTTTTGTCACACGTTGTTATGCATCTTTTCAGAACCTGTAAGTAGAAAGCTTGATTAACAGCCCGACCTGGTGGAATGAAGTCCAAAGGCACTAGGAGCTGACACTTTGGTCTGTTCAGAAAGTTGACAGATGTCCACAACGAGGTTGATTTTACCTTTTTTGAAATGAGAAAACCACTCGTACACTTGAGTTTTCCCCATAGCGCTGTCCTTGTAAGTTGTGTTCAACATCACAACAGTTTCTGTGGCATTTTTTTCCCAAGCAAAACTGCTTTTATGAAAAAATTCACCAGAGAGAACCTTCCCAGGCTATGTCACTGGATGCACGACCTCAAGAGTTGCGCCATGCTTGTCTGGTGGGGGAA
Organism: Tenrec ecaudatus; assembly: GCF_050624435.1. Taxonomy (NCBI): domain Eukaryota; kingdom Metazoa; phylum Chordata; class Mammalia; order Afrosoricida; family Tenrecidae; genus Tenrec; species Tenrec ecaudatus. Next base: position 150,031,754 of record NC_134531.1, on the reverse strand, counting down.
CATGTGTACCACAAAAGCTCTGTGTCACTCTGCCCAACGAAATTCCGTGTGTTGTTTTTTTTCTGTAACCCCTCGTACATCTTTGTGGAATAGCACACACTGTCTTCTGAAGACATAGCTTCTCTCCCACAAGGACCCAAGCAGTGAGGAGGTGATTGATCCTCGAAGAAACTATGTATCCCTTTACTGAGCAAACCTGACACAGAAGCAGGGAAAGCCCTGTCCATCAGCTGCTTTCAGTCCCTAAGGGAATCAAAGCAATGTGACAAAAACCCCACTAGAGGAAAGGGGGTGGCACTGAGAGGAAGCCTGGTGGAAGTGCATCACAAGACAGCTACATTTCCCAATGATCTTTGCAGCAACTGGGATTTTTTTTTTTTTTTGCCAAAATGACAATCTAATATACAGAGACTTGGGCTAGGGAGGAATTCGAAAATATCCCTCAGTGAAGCCTCAGGATTGCAATTTTGCTTCTAGTCTTATTAGAGCAGTTCCAACCAGCTCCACTCAATGGAGAAACAATGAAGTTGATGGCTAGACGAGGTTCCCAAGGGCACACACCCAAGTCTGCAGACTATGTACACAGTATGAAGCCTGTCTGATAAGATTAGTGATTCTTTGATTCTAGTATATCTTATTATTTGAAGCTAATTCAATTTTAGTTCTTTTAATTCAATATTTTATTTATTTATTTATATACTTTTTCAATATTTTATTATCTCAACATAATACTAGTACTACTGAAAGGCAGCAGTCAAGAAATCAAATACTGTATGCCACTGAGCAAAGTAGCTGTACAAGACCCCTTAAAAACATGTTCAAAAGTGCAGATACCACAGTAGGGACTGTCACTCTGACATTTCCCATGGCCTCAGATGAGAGATTCAAAAAGCTCAGGATAAATATGTATTATGAAAAACATGTATGCATGAATTTAAATTTTTGGCACCAAAATAAACTCCTATAACTTGGTATAACATATGTCTATCTAGTTTGAGGCACTAAGCAGGATGAAAGGCATCAGTTTAAAAAGAGCAACATGAATTCTACTAAAATTGAAGAGCAAACAACAAACTTATGGTGAGGCTTGGGTGAAATCATTGACGCTTCACACAAGTCTACAGAGACAAGGCATAAACTAAACCCTGTTTCAAGAGGGGGTGAGACATTGCTGAAGTGGCACATGATCCATGAGAAGTGACAAGCAGCAAGGAAGACCCCAGAACGGGAGGCTCTGAATGACTGTGCCACTGCTAAAGGCATGATGAGATCTGCCTTGCACACCCAGACGGCACCTTTGCAGCAAGGCCGGCAAGACGTCATTTCGTCTGCTTTGAACATGTTATCGGGAGGTTAACTGGAGGGTCATCAAAAGACAGAAAGGCATTCAATGCAATGATCGGCACGGTGGCTACAATCATGAGCTCAAGCTTAACAGTGGTTGTAGTGGTGGCACAGGCCATGGCAGTATTTTGTTCTGTTGTAAGAACGTTGCTGTGAGTTGAAACTGGCTTGATAGCACCTATCGCCACTACCATCAACACACCACCACCCAAGAAGACCGCAACACTGACGGGTTTGTTCATTGGTCGGGGGGCGGGCAGTCTAACAGCAAACGATGTAAAAAGAGGAGCAGCCAATTTTTATGAACTATTTAGAGGAGCACTGGGGTGAGTGGGGTGTTATTCACAAGGTCAGGTCAAAGCCACCAGCTATGGCATAGAAGAAAGATAAAGCGTGTAAAGACTGACAGTTCTGGAAACCCACAGGGCAATTCTACTCTGTCCTACAGGGTCACTGTGAGTTGGGATGCTCTAGGTGGCACATGTGCGATGAGCCAAGCAATTTCCTAAGTGTCACAGACACATTCGAATAGGCTTTCCCTTTCATCAGATCTGAAAGCTTTCCCGAGGCAACAAGGAGTTTCCAGGTATCACCCATTTCAGTTGTCAGAGAACTACTTCTGACCCCACGTTTCTATGCAAACAAAATCTCTGCTCTCTTGCAGGATCTCTAGCAAGTAGGACCACCACTTTGAGAAATGCATTTCTCAAAAGAGGATGATGAATTTAGAGGAGCATTTCCACGATCTATGGTCAAACTGCAAGGTCAGCAGTTTGAAACTACCAGCCATTTTGCAGAAGAGAGACAAGACTCTCTACTCCTGTAAAGAGTTAGTCTTGGAAACCCTATAGGGTCAGTATGAGATAGAAAGGATTCAATAGTGGTGAATTTATTGAGTTTTTTAATGCTCAGAGGCATTTAGGAAATGTGGCCTACCACTTGCACTCAGGAAGATTCACAACGAAAGGCTCAAATGTCCTACAGTTAAGAATCTTTGGAATTTTTCAGCTCAACCTTATTTATCAGCTCTTAACTAACACCCCTCCCCGCTATCCCGCTCCCACATTTGTCCTCCATCCCCAATCTGCACCAGTTTGGAAAATCTTAATTTACAGGTTTAAAATCTTTTGTATAAGTGAATGCTGATCCATGACTTTAATTCTACAGATTCTGAGCATTGTTTTCCTCTCAGCCTGTCTTCACCTCCTCTGGTGACACATGGTGGTGTTACCTGCTGTACTCCAATTCCGGGATCCATGGAGAGAGAGCAGAACAGTTCCGCAGGGTTCTGAAGGCAGAGCACCAACCTTTGGGGTAGCATCCCAGTGTCTAGCCATTTGTATGACTCACAGATCTCACACATACATACACACACACACACGCACACACAACTCAAGGCAACTGGGTTAATTCTAACTCATAGTGACCCTGCAAGGCAGAATAGAACACATTTCTGAGATTCCTGAGGTTGAAAATCTTTATGGGAGCAGAAATCCTCATCTTTCTCCCAAGGAGTGGTTGGTGGGTTCCCATTGCTTACCTTTCAGTGAAGCAGTCAACTATACCAAAAGGGCTCCTTTAAACACACAGACAGTAGATGCTAAATACAAATATCTGTTGGCTTATTACTGAGTCCACCTGCCCTCTCTGACCTGTGACCAAGAGGTAAGCAATAACAAAGCAGCTGGCTAGGCCTCCCAGTAGAGTCTACAAACTATTAAGCCTCTTTCCCTCCAGAACCAAATGCAACGCTCCTCAGTCCCATACATCAGCTGGAAATTCAACAAATCAATGTGACCAGGGCTTGAACCGGTTTATTCCAGTTCCACCCACTGCTGAGAATCTACCTTTTAACTGTGAACTTGTTCAAAGGCCTGAGTCCAGTAAGGGCGCCCTGGGGCCCACTGCTCTCCTCCCTGCAGGGCAATGGGAGAGTGCCGGTCATGATGCGTGCTCCGCTGTACATCCTGAGTTTATTCGTGCAGACGAACAAGTCCATCAGCCTCCTACATTACACCAGCTGCTTTCAAACTCTAGCTTGTTATCTGATTCACCTGCAGGCTTCAGAAAACTGATGGGGGTGGGGTGGGGGAGGGCGGGAGAATCCTCCAGAGTTGCTGATCCCGTAGGTCTGGATTTGGGGCTCAAAGTTCCTAGTTCTAACAAGTTCCCAGGTGACACTCTCTCTGAGAAATGGAGAGTGATCTACTACAATGTAATCAACTCCTTGTCGAGCTTTTCTTTGGGAAACCGAGCAGCTGTGGGAAGACTGGGGTGGTGTGCTGCCCCTTTAACCAGTTCATAAATCAAACTCACTGCTGTTGAGTCGATGCTGACTCACTACGATCCTATGGGACAGGGCAGACCTACCCCGTGAGTTTCTGAGATGTAACTCTTTACAGGAGTGCAAATCCTCATCTTTCTCCAGCAGAGGTTGGTGGTTTCAAACTCTTCAGCTTGTAACTAGAAGCTCAACTCATAACCACTTCGCTACCAGGCCCTCCTTTTAAATCAGGTCATAGAAGCTACATTAAAAGGTAGTTTCCTTGGGGTGGAGGGTAGGCTATGGGTCCTGCTCTGTTTAAGTAGACTCTGTGGAAAGGCTTCAAGAGGCAATTATTCAAACAAAACCAAGGAATGCTGGATGCTTTTAAATCAGGAAAGATGTGCATCAGAATTGTATCCTTTCACCATACTTACTCACTTTGTATGCTGAGCAATAGTCCAAGACTTGGGACTAAATGAAGAGGAATGAGGCATCAACATTTGAGGAAGGCCAATTAACAGCCTTTGATGTGGCGATAACACGCCCTTACTTGCTCAAAGTGAGGAGGACTTGAAGTACTTGCTAATAAAAATCAAAAAGACTATGGTCTTCAGTATGGACTGCAATTCAATGTAAAGAAAATAAAAATCCCTACAACTGGACCAACAGACATCATGAAAATCAGAAAAGATGGCAGTTGTAAAGGATTTCATTTTATTTGGCTCCTCAATCAACACTCCTAGAAGAAATAACAGTCAAGAAACCAAATGGAAAATTGCATTGGGAAAATCTGATGCTCGCTCCTGGAGAGGGACATATCTGATCGGAGCACACAGGAGCAGATGAAGGGGGAGGAGGAGAGTGGAGCACATCCTGGCCCACCAGGCCTTGAGGATGATGTTCCTGATTAGAGCAGTCAGTCCACAGAGAGGAGGACCACATGGCCAGCCCCACTATGAGACATGACGTCCCTCACTGATCCATAGCCTTACAGGGGACAACACCAGAGACACAGTGTGGGAATTGAGCCCGATCTGATCCCACCACATTGAGGCAAAACACTAAGGGGGTGCAACAGAACAGCAAGGGAATGGAGCGGCGAGGTCCCCAGGGAATGCTGAAGGTGAACTCTGGGGCCAGAGCGTGGTGCCCCAACAGACTGGACTGGAAACACTCCTAAAGGTCAACGGGACAGTCCTTGAACTATTAGCTTTTTTTTCTTATGTTTTGCTTTTTTTTTCTCATTAGTTTGTTGTTGCTGTTGTTTTGTTGTATATTGTGGCTTGGTATTGCTCTGCTTGCTTTTGTGCATTGTATTATTTCCGCAGGTCTAAGTAAGACAGGCTGGATGAACAATCTGGAGGAAAAAGGAACGGGACCAACAGTTCCGGGGGAGAGGTGGAGGTGGGGGGAAAGGTAGTGGTGTTAACAAACCCAGGGACAAGGGAATAACAAGTGATCCAAATCAGTGGTGAGGAGGGTATAATAGGCCTGGTAGGGCATGATCAAGGGGTAATGTAACCAAGAGGAATGACTGAAACCTAAATGAAGACTGAGCATGATAGTGGGACAAGAGGAAAGTCAAAGGAAATAGAGGAAAGAGGTAGGAGGCAAAGGGCATTTATAGAGGTCTAAATAAAGGCATATACATATGAAAATATATATATGAGTATGGGGAAACTGATTTATGTGCATATTTTTATAGGTTTAGTATTAAGGTAGCAGAAGGACATTGGGCCTCCACTCAAGAACTCCCTCAATGCAAGAATGCTTTTTCTATTAAATTGGCATTCTATGATACTCATCTTCCTGACACAACTGCTGAAGACAAAGTAGGTGAATAAGTAAATGTGGTGAAGAAAGCTGATGGTGCTTGGCTATCAAAAGATATAGTGTCTGGAGTCTTAAAGGCTTGAAGATAAACAAGCAGCCATTTAGCTCCAAAGCAAAGAAGCCCACATGGAAGAAGCACATTAGCCTGTGCAATCACGAGGTGTTGACTGGATCAGGTTATCAGGCATCATCAGAACAAAAAAACTTATCATAGTGAATGAGGGGTGGGGAGGAGTTCAGAGTGGAGACCAAAGCCCATGTGTAGGCCACTGGACATCCCCTTACAGAATGGTCTCGGGGAGGAGATGAGCCAGTCAAGGTGCGATGTAGCAATCATGAAACATACACCTTTCCTCTAGTTCCTAAATGCTTCCTCCTCCCCCACTATCATGATCCCAATTCTACCTTACAAATCTGGCTAGACCAGAGGATGTACACTGGTACAGACAGGAATTGGAAACGCAGGGAAACCAGTGCTGTGAGTGGCGATACTGGGGAGGTAGAGGGAGGATGTGTTGGAAAGGGGAAACCCATTACAAGGATCATGTGACCTCCTCCCTGGGGGATGGACAACAGAAAAGTGGGTAAAGGGAGTCATCGGGCAGTGCAAGATATGACAAAATAATAATTTATAAATCATCAAGGGTTCATGAGGGAGGGGGGAGTGGGGAGGTAGGGGAAAATGAGGAGCTGGTGCCAAGGGCTTAGGTGGAGAGCAAATGTTTTGAGAAAGATGAGGGCAATGAATGTACAAATATGCTTTACACAATTGATGTATGTATGGATTGTGATAAGAGTCGCATGAGCCCCTAATAAAATGATTTTAAAAATCTGCACAGAACCTCTTTAAAGTATTAGAGACAAGATGCTACTTTAAAGACTCGGGCACACCTGACCCAAGCCATGGTGTTTACCATCGCTGCATTCGTATCCGTGTGACAGCTACCCAAAGAAAAATGAAGAGCGCAGAATTGCCACATTTGAATGGGTGAAGAACACGGACATTACTGTGGATTCTCAGGGAACAAACACATCTGTCTAGAAAGAAGTATAACTCAAAGTCAGGGCAGCAAGGTTTCATTTCACGTACTTGGGTCAAGGCCAGACCCTGCAAAAGGTCACCAGTCTTACTAAAGTAGGAAGAGTCCAGGACACACAGAAAGACATTCACTGAGCTAGATGGACACAGTGGCTTCAATGGGCTCAAACAGGATAACAATTGTGAGGAAGTGGCAGAACTGAGTAGTGTGCTGTTGTGTTCTAGGGCACTATGCACTGGGCCCCACTCAATGGCACCTGATAACAATGTAGAGATGAGGGAAAGGTAAGATGTGAGGTACTTTTCCAAGCAGGAATGCAAGCCTACTTAAGTAAGCATGTGCTTTGCAGATTGACTGAAAAAGATGACACAGACAGCACTTTAATGTCATTCTGATTTGCCTAGGTTATCTATCTTTGCATTTTGATTTAGGAGTTGACATCTAAAAATCTGCAAAACAATCCCCCAAATCATATATATGGAGAGAAAAAATTTCAACTCACTGAGAGAAAAGACGTCGAAGAGATTTCTTTTCCATATCTCCTTATGGACAGAATAGTGCTGAAATCCATGGAAAGTCATGTCTATTTCTTCCCCTAAGGAATCTACCCCAAACTCTTAAGTCTACAATGCTTAATGCCCACTTATATTTACGGAGAGCCACAGGCAAGACCCCCCCCCCAGCTTTTTATTGTAATTTGGATGACAATTCACAGAGTAAATTAGGCTCCCAATCAACAGTTCACACGCACTTGTATTCAGGGCACTGGTCCTGCTCGTACGTCAGTATTTCCTGCTCTCCTGCGTTTGTTGTTTCCATCCCTCCTCCTTTCCGATTCCTTCTTGCCCTTTGAGCTTTATTCCCGGCCTTTTAGGTCCTGTGGTATAACGTAGGATCTCCATGATGCTGTTATTCATCTTATAACTCTATGATTTGGCTGAAAGTTGGGTCACAGTGAGTTTGGTTCCACCACAAGGCATTTGCAAGTAGCTCAATTCAGAATAAAATTCGTGTACCCATTCTTTAAATGAAACTCATAGATTTTAAGCATCCATTATATAAACATAAGGCAAAAATATTACTATAAAATCTTAGAAATAGTTATTAAAGAAAAAAATATCACAATGTGAAGCTACTGTTTCTCAGCATATCTTCTGTATAGGTCTGTATGTTTTTGAAGGTGGTCTTTCAATCTCTCTAGCCTGTCCTTGAAGATTTCTGTGCATTTGGTTTATCCCATGTCAACGAGAAGTTTGAGCTACCTTGAGGGATTCAAATCCTTTTCCTTTTCAATGTTCCTTGAGCTTTGGGAACAAAAAGAAGTCTGAAGGGACAAGATGAGGGATGTAGGGTGGATGGGGGAAAAACGAACAAACCCACCCGCAAATTCTCACAGGACAGCCTTGCTGTCCTCAAAGAGTGAACAGGTGCACTGTCATGATGCAAAAATAGAACTTTCTCCATGCAACATTCCACTTTCTGAAAACTTTTTCCGAATAACCCCTGTGATGGTCCTAAGTTTTTAATGAATAATCCATCAAGATTACCCCATTGGGATTCCGAAATACATTTACTATATAACGTTCTAAGGGGAATCTCTGTGCCTTGAATTTAACTGGCTCCACAGCCTGCATCCTAGTAAGCCTAAGACAAAGGTATTACCAAGAGAACTTGCTTGCAGCCATGCACAGAGTGCAGACACGTTTAAAGCTGTTTTATTGGAATAAGCCTGTGCATGTGTGCCCTGGAGCCCAGAACGATACTTTTGACAACCCCCAACTGTGAAGTCCCTGGCTGGAATAAGTGATGCACTCGCTTGCTAAGTTACAGGTGAAAGGGTCAATCCTAGCCAGTGGCACGGTGGAAGAAAGAACACGTGACCGTTTCTGTACCGCTCACAGCAAGAAAAGCCTGTGAAGCACAGTTCGATGCAGCCATTTGCAGGGCTGCAATGGGATGGAAGCCACTCGATGCCAATGGCCTGCTTTGTTTCTGATATGTCAGGGAATCATTTCAGATCACTTACCAACATTTCTGGTGTGTGTGTGTATTTTGGGGTGGGGGGGGAAGAGTCTGTATTTGATTATAACTTATAAAGAAGAATAGAACAATGTGTGTGAGGGCAAACTTTTTTCCACTGATGATTTCCACTCTGCTGGAAAATGGGCTGCGGCTACACGCCTAAGCAGTACCATCCATCCATCCTCCCCCGTGCCTGCACTGTCAGGAGATCCAAATGCCGCTGGCAGCACTGGGGCTGGGGACAGAAATCCTGCTGGGCGATGAGGTGTGAGGGCTGCCTAACACAATTTTTATACATAAAGAAAGTAGAACCACTAATCACCAAACACATTTATTTAATAAAGATTGAATGGGTCACCAGGCAAGAATCTTCACCCTCAACCAAGCGAAACCCAGCCGGGCTCCTGACTGGCGAGGAAGATCTTGGCTGGGGAACAGGGAAAGTTGACAGGAAACCGCTCAAAAAGCATGAATGCGGGCACTCCAGTTACAATCTCTGAAAACGTCAAGCCAACGTGGCCTGGTTTCTTGGAGAAGTTGTGTCCGAGGCAGTCCCCGGAGCCTGGGGTGTCAGAGGGTGGGGACTGGGCATGTCTGAAAAACAACAATCAAGGAGCAGGCTGAAATTACCATGCGGTATTGTGAGGAGGAACAAGAAAAGGCGGAAGAGTCCTTAGGAAAAATTACATCTTCAAGGGAAATTTTTATTTTCCAGGTTGAAGAAGAGATTTGTCAAGCAAAAAACAAACAAACAAACCAACCTCTGAAGAGGTCATTTCTGATTGAGCATGAGTGAAAAAAAAAACAAACCCCCCCCAAAACAAAAACAGATCCTCAATCTAACAGGAAGGAGCCTCCTCCCTCCTCAATCCCAAGCCAACCATAGAGGAGCAAATCCCTACATTCCAAAGAATGACAGAGATAAATCACATAAAATCAGAGCTGTCTGTTCGGGGTAGAAGCCATTGGCAAAAAAATCAATAACATGTGATGGTAAAATCATTCAAAATGTCATTATTACTTATCTAATGCTCATTCATTGTGTGATTCATATAATCTCAATAAATTAGCACTATGCACCAAATTAATCACATACCCAGTGAGATTTCAAGGTTTTTAAATATTCCAAGAACAGGCAGGCATGCCTATCCAAGCAGTTGTAGGTTTAAGGTGGGGCAGCACATACCTCTATAGCGGAACTTCTTCTTCCTCCTCACCCATAATGCAAAGACCCCATTCTCTGACTTTGGGTAGGAAGCTGGTGGGAAAGGTGAGTGGTACAGCCTCAGGAAGCTCTCTGTACAGGAAAAATATATACCCGGACTGAGGGAATCTAACCCACTGTCATTGCGTCAATTCCTGTGCACAGCCATCGTCTGTAGTGTTTCGGAGGCTATAAATCTTAATGGGAGCAGATAGCCTCAACTTTCTACTATGGAGTAGCTGGTAGGTTTGAACAGGTAACCTTGTGGTCAGCGATCCAACACTTACTGACAGTACCACCAGGGCTGAGGGAATCGAACACGTGAAAGGATGGTGACTGAAGGGAAACCCTCCAAAATGATACGAATTGTCATTTACAGTGTTAAGCATGTAAGCGAGATGACTACAGGTGATCTCACTTAATCTTCACAACTCTCCAAAAAGGATGATTATTCTGCTTTGCAGATTAGAATACTGAGGTAGGTATACTGAGATAGTTACAATAACTTGCCTCCTTCCTCTCTATACAATGCTCCCAACATCTGATATATTGCTCCACTGATACAGAGAACAACAATAAAGCACAGCTGCTGTTAGTTCTAGTACATGACAACCTCATGTGTGTCAAAGCAATTTGCACTTTGTTGGGTTTTCAATAGCTGATTTTGGGAAACATCAGCGGGCCTTTTTTCTGGGGTGACTTTGGGTGGACTTCCAATCTTCCAGTGAGTAGCCAAGCACTAACTCTACCATAAAATAAACAAAACAAAACAAAAACCTACTGCCAAGAAGTCACCTCTGACTCAAACCCTATCGAGGGATTCCCAGGCGGTAACTCTTTATGGGAGCAGATAACCTCAACTTTCTCTCATGGGGTAGCTAATGGGTTTGAACTGCTGACCATGAGGTTAGCAGTCCAACACTTATTTGGCAGTGGCCCCTGTGGGCCACCATACAATAGATAGTAATCTTATTTTCCTCCATATAGTTACATGGAATATGAAACTGTTGATTTTTGAAAATTAGATCTGCAGTACTCAGAACAATGCCTGACACATAGTAGGTGTTCAATTCATATTTGCTGAATGAGTGTTGACTAAATATGCAGAACAGAAGTAAAATCTTAGAGCTCTCTCTCAAGGCAGGTTTCACCCACCAGCAGCTGAATTAAACTCAGCAGGAGCCAAAACGCTTTCCGCAGAGAAACAACTCTGGCTGGACACAGGCCTTGTTTATCCTCAGAATTCCAGGGACTGATCTCTTAGAGTTCACTGGCCATGGAGATGGGAGAAGATGGTGCGTTCTGGCAGACTCCGACGACATCTGGCAGGCACACATCATTTAGGACACCAGAAACAACTTGGAAATAAAGGCCTGTGGCTGTTCAAAAGGAGGGACGAGAAAAAAAATCGCTTCTTTATGGGGCACTGAGTAGCTGGTTACTTTTTAGGGGTGGGGACCAAGTTTGCGCTCTTCCATTTGTCACCCTCCATCCTCCGAACCTTTCAAATGTTACGGAGAAGGCATTGACCTGTTTGTTTTTATTTGGGGGAGGTCTGTGCTATGGTGTCTTAGATCGCTGCTGAGAGATTTCTGCCTTCGGGCTCAGCATGTATCTATTTCCTCTTTAAAAATCATTATCATCCAGAGAGGAGCTAGTCCAAAGCCAGCTGTGTTGGCCCAGGTGGGAGGAGAAAGTACCTTACTTTTGTAGGTCTAGGTAAGAACTCGTGAGCAACTTCCCCGTGGGGCAGGCCAGCCCTGTGTGTTCCCGCCAGAGTGGGTGGGGGAAGGCTCAGCCCGGCCACGCTGGTGCCGGGGTTGAAACCGAGGGTTCCTGCTTTGGCAATGCTTCGTGAACTGTCTTTTTTTGCTGCCTCAGCCATTAGCGATGGGTTTTGTTTTGCTTCTTAGAATCTAAGTTATGAGTCATTTTCTTTCAAAGAGGCTGAAGACTGAGAGGCTCAGCTCCACAGTGTCCTGCCCCATAGCAAGAACCGTCCATACCTTTCTACCTCACCCAGGCAGTTTGAGGCCAAACCCAAGGCATATATTTGTTCATGACTCAGGGGTCACAGACCCAGGTCTTATGTCAGCTGACTGTTGCGGCATAAAAGGCACCCCAAACTCAGTGGCTTAAAACAACCACAATGAATTGCTTACCGTGGGCTGGCCTGGTCTGACTCATGTGGCTGCATTCAACTGGCTGGTCAGCCAGGGGTTGAACGTCACTGGGTAACAGGGTCTCTTCCGCTATTGGTCTTTGGCCTTAAGGAGGCTACGCTGGTTTTCTTATCTAGGCACTTGGGTTCCCAGGCCGAAGCTTGAAGTCACACAGTGTTACTGAACATCACATTCTACTTGTCAAAGCCAGTAGTAAGGCAGCAGTGAGTTCAGACCAAGAACTATTCCTCTTCAAGAGAAGAGCTACAAAAATTCTATGGCCAAATGTAAAGTCCCAGAGGTCTATAACAAGGCAATATCAAGCTAGTGAAGAAGCCTAGTTGTTGAGAGGTGATAAAGGCTGGAGAGCATCTGTTACCAAGTAACATGTGAGTTTCCTGTGGCCTTTATCACCCACCGTATCACCTTTCCAGAAAAGTTAGATATCTGCATTTTATGTGAAGTCGCCTAATTTTTCATTTTTATTCAGGTTGTGGGTGTTGGGAATATATAGCAAAATATATACCAATTCAACACTTCTAATGCACTACTTCATGACATAGACTACCTTCTTTGAGTTCCGTCACTTCTTACCCTACTATTCTGAGCTGGTCCTTCCCCAGGAACACAAGTTCACTGCCCCCTAAGGTCCTAGCTAATCTTTAAGATGTTGTTGCCAAGTTATCCTCTACAGACAGATCTTAAAAGAACATAATGCTCAAGACAGACATTTTTAACTAGTTAAGTCAAGTTAATGGTTGGTTTTAAGAAGACTTCAGGGTTAGCTTTTGCTTGTTTCAGGTTTAAAAGGTTACCTCAGGACAACAGTGTTTAAGACTTCTTACAATCTTCATGGCTCTAGGAAGTGTGGAGTTCATGAGAATTTGAAATTCTGTTCGGCATTTCTGCCACGTGGCCCACCTCGATCAAGACTCTTCTATAGAATATTAAGAGGTTCAAGAATGGTAGCAGGACATCATCCAGTTCTGGTCTTATGAGATAATTACTAACACATTCCATATCTTCCTCCCATTCCTGACACTCCTTCCTTTGCTGAACCGTGCAGATGGAGACCAACTGCTGTGCTTGGGATGGCTGTGTGTAAACGTTTAAGACCCCAAGCACTCTGTGATGAACTAAGAGGAAGAGCAAAAGCACTAAACACATTATTAGGCCAATTTACTGGGATGACCCGTAAAGCATGACTGCAAACCTCAAAATCAGGAAACCAAATTCCAGGAGCTTGTTGGTTGTAAATAAGTAGCCTCCACAGCTACTCTTTTCTGTTCTTTGATTTTGGTCGTTGGTATAAATATATCTATGACACAACTTTTTGCAGATGTGTAACTTATCAATAACAATTACAATAATCATCTGTGCAATTGTATCTTTAATTAATACATTTTCATTATGTAAATGCAACCCCCTCCAGTTTCCTCCTTCCCTGGTAATCACTCCCATACGTCGTTCTCCATACATCTGTCTTTATATAAGTGAGGCCATAAAATATTTGACCTTTTGATTTGATTCATTTTGATAATTTGCTTGATTTACTTCATTCAGCATAATGTCTTCCAGCTCTATTCAGATGGCAGCATGCATCAAGGCTTCATGTCCCCTGAGTGGTCATTCCACTGCAAGTAAGTACCACATTTTATGGTACATCCATTGATGGGCACTTAAGTTGTTTCTACCTTTTGACTATTGGGAATAGTGATGCAACGAACATTGTCCGACTCTCTATTTAAGGCTTTGAGTAGACACCCAGGAGTGGAATTGCTGCTTCATGTGGCAGTTCTACTTTTGGGGTCTTTTGAGGCACCGCTGCATTGTTTGCCACAATGGTTGTGTTATTTTGCATTCTTAGAATGGTTTTCAATTTTTGTAGATCCTCACAAACATTTAAAAAATTTTGTTGTTTTAGTTCCAAAGCTTAGCTTTCCTAGACCAAACTCACTGCCATCATGTCAATTCTGACTCATGACAATCCTTTAGGACTGGGTGGAAAGGCCTCTGTGAGTTTCTGAGACTCTGTGGGAGGAAAAAACCCATCTTTCTCTCGGGAAGCTGGCTGGAAGTTTTGAACTGCTGACTTTGTGGTTAGCACCTCAACTCGTAACCACTATGCCATCAGGGCTCCTGAGCTATCTTACTGGGGATGAAATGGCATCCCACTGTGATTCCCCCTACTGTGATTATTATTGCTTTTTGCCTCCCTCTGATGGTTCACGGGGCCATGGTGCTGAGCATCTCTTCCTGTGATTGGTGGTCATTCGGATATCCTCTTTGATGAAATGCCAATTAAAGTCCTTTGCCCAGTTTGCAATTCGGTTATTGTCTCTTTGTTATTAGCCTGCCAGAATCATATACATATTTTTTGTTTATTGGATTCTTGTTGGATATATGGTTTCCAAAGAAATTCTGCCAGTCTGCAGCGTGTCATTTCTTTTTTTTTTTTTTTGGTAAAGTCTTTTGATGAACAAAAGTTGAAAATTTTTACGATGTATGATTTATTATTTATGTCAGTTTTTGCTTGTTATTACATCAGATAATCCACTTTTAAAAGCTAGGCCTGTCAATGTTACCTCTGCTTGTTCTTCTAAACATTGTTGTATGGTTTTGGTTTTACACATTTAGGTTATTAATCCATTTTGAATTGCTTTTGTCTATGGTACAAGGCACAGATATGTTTCATTTTTTTAAATGTGGAAATCCATTTGTCCCAGCACCATTTTTAACACAGATTCTTCAATGCCCTTTAAATAGACTTAGCATACACGTTAGTTAAAATTTATAGCTGTTTAGATTTCTGAACACTTCATTTTATTCCATTGGTGTGCATGGCTATTGTTATACGCAGACAAAGTTGTGTGGTTACTGCAGCAGCACACTGTGCTTTACATCAGGAAATGTGTCTTCCTACTTCATTCCATTCTTTGCACATTGCTTGAGCTACTCAAGGCCTCCTGACACTCTATGTAAAGTTGAAGACTAGCTTTGTTATTTCTGTAAAGCAGACAATTAGATTGTTTCCTTGGAATTATGCTGAGTCCGTAGATTGCTTTGGGAAGTTACTGACATCTGAAGAAATACGAAGTCTTCCAATCCGTGAACATGGAGCATCTTCCCACTGACCCGAGCCTTCTTCAGCAGTGTTTGTAGTTTCACTGTGCACATGCTTCATGTTCCGACTTGGACTTAGTCCTGGGGATTTTATTCTCAGATGGAACAGCGTCCCTGATTTCTCGTTCAGATTTCTCATTGCTGAAGTATAGAAACCCAATTAAACATTTGATTGTTGACCTTGAACCCTGAAAGTGTTAAGTTCCACTGTAAGATCTGGGAGTTTGCATGTAGATTCTGTGGAATTTTCCATATTTAGGATATCATACACAAATAGCATTACTTCTACTTCATGATTCGGTTGCCTTGATGGTGGCGTTTTTTGTTTAAAATCTGGATCTCTTTTATTTTTTGTGCTTGTCTTATTGCTCTAGCTAAGACTTCTAATAGAGCATTAAATAAAATGAGTTAGAATGGGCACCCTTGTCCCGTTCCTGATATCAAGGGAAAGCCTTTTATCTTTCTCCATGGAGTGCACTGTGGGCTGTTGGCTTTTCATAGAAGGCCCAAATCGTTTTAAAGAGTTCCCCTCTAGGTCAACCTTCTTTAGGGTTTTCAATAAGAAAGGGCACTGAGTTTTATCAATGATCGTGTAGATCTTTTCCTTTGTTCTATTAATATGGTGCATTATATTGATCGAGTTTTCTCACGTCGAACCATCCTTGCATTCCTAGGATTACGTTATACTTGAACATGAAGCCTTTTGAATCTGCAATATTGGTTCAATTTCTTTTTTGGAAGTAGAGATTGAGGGAGAGACTGGAGCCCTTCTGCCAGTATCCTTTCCCTTCTGTTCAACAAGTGCATCTACAGGCTATATTTATCAATTCTGATGACCTCAGCCTTTCTCACAGCCCCACTATCCTAGAATGGTCTGAACCCACTCATAAATGTTACCCCTTCCCACCTCACCCTTGATTACCTACCTTACCTTTCCCAATACTTCTACATGGTATACGTAGTCAGCAGATATTCGGATCATATTTGTTGAACTTTAAAGGAAAGTACTTATGAACTGCAAACGCTATTTAGCATTGACTTAGTCCACGTGTCTCCTTAACCAGATATTAAGCTCTGGAGAGAGACAAGGGTTTACCTCAGGTAACTTACCACAAGCCTGGGGATAAACTGGGGCACGCAGGGCGTGAATTTAGGCTAGGAATCGGACTTTCTTCCTAGCTTACCCACCATGCTTTGATCTTCAGGCGAGATGACTACTCCAAAAGTTCTAGCTGAGGAACGGGCAAAGATCTCAGCCCAGAAGCCTTGTCTTGCAGTGGTGGAATAGTGGCAACTCTAGTTGTGGTACCTGATCTAGCGTTAAGCCCAAGCAAACAGGAAGGCCAGGAACTCCTTGAAGAGTTGGGAAAGAATGACCAACGACCTAGAAAAATCAGTCATCTCAGGTGTCAAAGTAAAGGAACGACAGACGTGGTTCTTTGGTTGTGATTTCCATTGGTTATAGTGATTGGCTAGTCATTAGGGGGGAAAAAGTGGGGAAACTGAATAAAATATAAAGGAGAAATGGCGATTTCCTGTTGACGGACTGTCCGCATCATGCAAAATTAATTAATAAACAGACAGTAAACCCAGGTGGGTGGTAGACGTACCTTTGTGTTCTGCTTCCATTTGCATCACTAATTATTTCCACTGAAGGAGCTCTGCACACTTCAAACAGGGAAGAATGAAGGTTGAGATCCAAGTGGTCTGGGTTGGTTGTAACTGAGCCCAGTTACCATCAGTTTCTTGAAATTAGTTTAGAGAATTTCTGTGACCTCTGTTTGCCAAGACTGCCTATACTCCTTTTTTAAAAAAATACTTTTATTGGGGACTCTTACATCTCTCATCACAAGCTATATATTCCTCCAGTGTGTCAAGCACATTTGCACATATGCCGCTATCATCATTTTTGAAGCATTATCTTCCCAGTTAAGCCCGAGACTGCCTATCCTCTTGCCCATGGTCCGCCAAGGCAAATTAAAGGCAGAAAAGTCTGAGGAGCAACAACTTACTTTAGGTTTAAGAAATGATCTATGAACTTGGTGCAGGGATTACGGGGGCTGTGACAGTGGCATTGCTTCCACATCACTAACAGTCCTCCTTCACAGCCACACTCAGTGCTCCAGCAAAGACCACTCGGCTTGGAGGGACACCATTCTTGTTGCAAACACAACCATACTTCTACCTTTAACCTTCCTCGATGGCAAACAAATGGAAGTGTCCCTGGTATCATTCTTCCTTCCCCAGGATAGCCCCCCAAATCTGTACCAGATAAGCAAAAAAACCCCTCGACACAGTGAAGCAGAAGAGTAAACTCAGTATTTTATAAAAAAAACAAATCACATTAAAAAAAAAACCCCAAAACAAAACCAAGTCACATCTAGGCACTGATAAAATAGAAAACAAGCCAGCTTCCCTCCTACCCACCGTTTAAGACCTGTATTAAAAGATGTCACCTTTTCCCACTTAGCTGCCTAGGCAACCCCTTTGAACATACTGTACTCCACAGTAGCTCAAGGGGCTCAAAGCTACCAGCTGCTGAAAATACAGTCTAGGAGAGCATGCACCTAAGGAGGTGCCCCTAGGCAAACCTAGTCCTGGGAACCAGAAGACACTCACTGCCCATATGCCAAGCAAGTCAGCGTGTGCGCCATTCTTGAGGCATTGGCCCACCTCTTGGTAAGAAAACACATGATCAGAATAATTAAACTCCCTGAAGGGCAAGGGAGGATGTACAGTTCCTAACCAATCAGCCAAGGACTGCTTTTCTCAGTGAAAGGTTTCGTCCTCCGTTGCAGTGGCACTGGGGGATAAACCAAAGGCAAGCTCCCCGCCCTGCGTCGAGCTGACGCGCAGCAACGGCAGCTCTGCTCCCGGGCCAGGGGCTGGCGTCTGGAGGAGAATGGGGCCTTGCCTTCCCCCTGGCAGCAGCTCACGGGTTGCTAGCCAATTACATAATCAACTATACCACCAGGACTTCCACTCGACTTTTCAGGACCTCTTAAATCCATTTTAGAGTCAGCTTTAGTCTTTTAGTCATGCATTCTCCTTAGAGGGCACAGGTGGGTACGTGCTTGGTTGAGAACTGCAAAGGTTGGTGGTGCCTGGCGATCTGTTCCCCAGAAGTCACAGCCTGGCAAACGTCTTGGAGCAGAGCTACTCCAGATACGCGGGGAAATGACTGTGGCGACAACCACCAGCACGAATGTCTCCCAGCCTAAGGCAACATGGCTGGGCCCAGTGTGCAGGTCTGCAAACACCACGGAAAGCGAAAACTGAAGGGAGCGGGCCTGCCAGCACAGCTCAAAATGGGTCGGAGAACTTCTGTGGCAGACTGGTGTTGGACTCTACCTCGAGGGCCCCACTCACATGCACCACTTGTGCCGAGGGCAGTCTGGGCTGGACCCTGAACTGTTTTCATCGGAGAAAGTCAGTCGGTCCTTTTTCCTGAACCTTATGCAACTGTGGTCCGAGAGCCCAGCTGTTCTGGCCACGGCCTCACAGTCTTCCCGTGAGGGCGCTAGCTGACTAGATGTACGGGGCGGTCTGAAGAACGGTGCCACAAGCACAAAGGGCCATCTCTGGCCCGTGGAGTGGCTCTAGTTTATCTGAGGGCCTGGACAAGCAGCCTTGAAGCTGGCTGCATTGGCTGTGGGCCCACGGCATGAGAATGGAACCAGTGCTCGTCTTGTTCCTGGTCTCCTAGGAGACCACGGCCATGCTGAGGTTTGAGAACGTAGGACTCGAAGGACTGCTGGGGATTCTTCTTTCTGGCAGTGGACACAGGGAGCGTGAAACATTTCCAACATAGCCACGGAGGAGAAGTGCAACAAGGTGAATGAGGGAGATGGACTCGGCTCCTGACCTACAGAGCCACTACGTGTCCCTGGACGTCTGTCAGACGACAAGAAACACTCTGCGTGCCCAGCAGCCAGTCCAGGCCATAGCTGTCACCGAAGCCGACCCAGCAAAATGGTGAATAAAAAAAAATCATCGAAGCTAAGAAGCAATGTGCTAAGAATAACAATTTCCCTTAAAAGCATGATGATGGATGTTCAACAAACCTATGACAAACTAGCCACGCTCTAAGTTTGAGGAGGTTTAAATCACATTCACCGGACAACAGTTCAAACTCAGAGAGGGCCAGAGAGGAAATTCTGGGCAGAGTGGTCGACCAAGGCCCCAGTGTGGCAGCAACTGGGCTCCATGCTTACAGAGAGTTGGGCCGAGTGGGTTTGGCCACATCCAGGTCTGGGTCGCTGGAGTTCATGTTCGGCTGCAGGCTGCTGCTGGAATTAAGGATGCTGTTGGCATTGGATGAGATGACAGATTCCAAACTGGAGTTGATGATGCTGTTCCTTTGTTCCTCTGTGGGCACAGAAATGGCATACGGCTCATATTAATACTAGCATTATTCCATAGCTACAGTCTGATCAGATGAATACTATATGTATCAGCAGGGAGTTTGGATTGAGACCTCTGGTCTCAGTGAAGCTAACTAAGAAAAGGGGACAGAAAAGTATAGGAATCAAAAGTAGGGACAATTCTAAGGGATTGTAGACTACTCATGAATCTTTAGTCAAACCCCTTCCTCGTCTGGATGGGGCAGACCCCACCTTGAGTATGAGCCCCTTTCCCCTAAGGGCACAACACCATCAACTGTGTCATGTTGACTAGCAAATGACCAGAGCACAGAGCCCTTGTGACTCCCACACATTCGACCACATGTCTGTGACTTTCGTGATACTCATCTTTGAATCTAAAATTCCTGGCTTAAATATTGCCCTACTCCAGTAGGCCATTTTCCTCCAATTTTATTGCACCTTGATGTAGAATACCTGTTATCTGGCCATCACTTCTTCATGGTGCAGCCAGTCCAAATTCCTGATCCAAGAAAAAAACAAAAAAAAACCACCCAAACAAACCACTGTTCTGTGTAGCCTCTAGGTCCACAGAATAAATCTGAAGTAGGTAGCTGACAAGGCTGTGCATTTCTTAAAAAGAATACCAATTCCATGGTCTGAATAGACATATCAATGCTTGGAGAAAATGGCTAAGCCCGGAAGGGGAAACCCTGAGATTTCTTCAAGAAGCCTCCACAGACTGGTTGTGTGGCTTTAGACGATATCCACGGCACTCTTCTAGGTTAACCCATGTGGACAAGGAGGAGAAAGATACCTGCCTTGCGTAGCTACAGAGCTGTCAAGAAGGACCAAGGAAGGGCCCATGCAGCAGGAGGAGGGTGCTTTGTGAACTCTGGAACACTCAAAGAAAATAACTTTCTGAATCTCCCCACCGCCCATCTTTACAAACTTGAAACCATACTTTGGAAAAACATACTGAGGAGGAGGATGTTGCTAAACGGCACAGGCACCATTGCTGGAGCAAATTATTATGAGCATGCAGTGCCATCCTCACCCCACACTCATTGCAGACAGACCACACTGACCCCAACGGACACTTCTGACAATCAACATACTCATCAAGAAACACACGCTCTGGGCTTCCATAGGGAAGTCATATAATTCTCTCTTTGTACCTTTCTGAAGTGAACCAGGGCTATACTATATCCCTAAGATGATACAGTTTAGAGGTTGGTATTTGAACTCAAGTCTCTTTAAGCCATCAAAGG
Organism: Tenrec ecaudatus; assembly: GCF_050624435.1. Taxonomy (NCBI): domain Eukaryota; kingdom Metazoa; phylum Chordata; class Mammalia; order Afrosoricida; family Tenrecidae; genus Tenrec; species Tenrec ecaudatus. The sequence goes on along the minus strand of NC_134531.1, from coordinate 150,011,128 downwards.
GGCAATGTCATGCAAAAATGCTTTCCCTCTGCACTAGTCATGTCTATAAAAATAAATGAGGTCTATGAAATGATGCTAAGGTGCACACATACATACACACAATCCCTCTCATGTCCTGGAAAATCTTTAATGCACTGGTTAAAGCCTCATGGAGGAATTTTAAAACTCCCGTGGCTGTTGGTAGAAACTGGGCTTCAAGTATACTTTGCAAAAAATAGATGATAAATTGATTTCTGCAATTTAGAACTAGTCATATTTCAAGAGCTTAAATTTAAACAGAAACAACAACAAAGAAAGAGAAACATATGAAGACTAACTGCTTGTAAATGGGAACTTGCTATGGGAAAAAAAAAACAAGTCTGCAGTGATATAATCCGGTCCCCTCTCTAAAGAGAATTCTACTTATCAGTATAAGGACCATTATCCTCTGCACAGAATTGTCTCATTAAGATTCCTGAATTGTCAGGGGCTCGAGATCACCATATAAAGAAGAGCATGAAGAGGACTATTCTCGGAGGTATGATTAGAGACTTTTCAACTTCACCTAAGAGGAAGGAAACATTCTCTGAACACTCGTCTGAAACTATGAAGACCACGCTTGCAAGGCACCCTTCCTACATTCCTAGGCACTGGATGAATATAGTGAATATTTCTCTTGGGCTTAGTGAGTATTTCTCTTGGGCTTATGTTTACTTGTTCATGAAGAGCTATGAGTCTATAAACTTAAGAAACCACCACCACCCTGCTTTGCCAAAAGTGGATTGTGACGACAGGGTTGAGGAGAGGCCCCATCGAGTCCGTTCTGACTCATGGCAAACCAGCATGTACTGGAATGAAACACTGCCAGTCCGATGTTAGCTTCCTTTACAATTATTGTGTTTAAACTTATTGCGCTATCCTGGCTGTGTATCTTTCCAGAAAATTTTGTTTGTTCTTCTGGCAGTCCCTGGGTCTATTCAATAGCCTTCCCCAACGCCGCCATGAAAACGCACGGATTCTTTTTCGGTCTTCCTTATTCCTTCTTTCCTTATTCAAGCATATTTATTCACTGCCATCAAGTTGATGTCGAGTCACAGACCCTCTCGGACAGAGTCGAACTGCCCTTGTGGATTTTTGAGACTGTGAATCTGTATAGGAGTGGAAACCTCTTCTTTTCCCTGCAGAGTGGCTGGTGGGTTTGAACTGCTTATCTGGTGGCTACCAGCCCAATGCGTAACCCAGTTCACCACCAGAGAGCCTGTCAAGTGTATTAGTCTTTTTAATCCTCAGTTTTCATTCATCCATGACTATTTATTGAGGGCCTTTTCAGGACCAAGCATGGTCTCTGTACAGCCAACAGACCCCAGACTAATTCAATTGGCATTGACCAACTGTGAACTGCAATGTTTCAACAAACCGATCACTCGCTAATCTGTGTCCAAACAAAGTGGTAAAACTGCTGCTACCTGGCTAACTGACTGGGAGAGATCTATATTTGTGCCCAGGCAAACAAAGGCAAGCCAACAGTATATGAAGATAATCAAACAGTATTATAAAATATCACATACAAGTAAAATTTTGGTGAAGATAATTCAAAAACAGTTGCAGCAGTGAATTGACAGGGAGCTTGCCAGAAATTCAAGCTGGATTCGAGACCTTGAAACCAGCGACAGCAATGTAGATGTCAGGTGGAGCGCGGCTGCAGGCAGAGAAGACCAGAACGATGTCTATTTGGGCTTGATTGAGTATGCAAAGGCATTTGACTGCGTGGATCATTAAAAAAAACTATGAAAAATATTTCAAATGGAACTTTCATAACATTTCATTGTGCTCATGTGGAACCTGTACACAGACCAAGAGGCAGTTTGTTCAAACAGAAGGGACTGAATCATACCCAGGAAAGGTTGGCGTTGGGATGGTTTCCTTTTGTTGTACTTACGTAATCCAATCTGTGTGCTGGACTACATGAAGAAACACGTGCTATCAGGACTGGGGGGGGAGGGTGATTAACAACCTGCGGGTGTACAAGTGACATAAGCTTGCTTGCTGAATTCGAGGAGGACCTGACGCATTTGCTGATCAAAATCAAAGACTGCAGCCTTCGGTATGGATTGCAACTCAATTTAAAGAAAAACGGAATCCTTATAACTGGACCAACGGCGAACATTATGATAAACAGAGACAAGATACAAGTTGTCAAGGATTGCATTTTACTTGGATCCACACTGCTCGTGGAAGGTGCATTCAAGAACTCACGCGCTGTGTAACATTGGGCAAATCTGCTGCGTAAGAACTCTTTAAAGTATTAAAGCACAGAGGTACGGCATGGGGTTTTCAAGAATTAATGCATTTTAATTACGGTGCTACCAAAGAATATTGAAAGTACCACAACTGTCAGAACCAGAATGAAGTCCGTTTGGGAAGAAGTACGGCCAGAATGCTCCTTAGAACAAAAGATGGTGCGACCTTGTCTCACCCACTTTGGACATTTAACTGGGGGCATCAGTCCCTGGCATGGACACCATGCATGATAAAGCAGGAAGCCATTGTAAAACGAGGAAGGCCCTCCATGAGATGGACGACTGAGTGGCCGCAGCAATGGCGGGAGCCTAACAGCTGTGGGAATGATGATGGTTTGGCAGTCTCTTGTTCACAGCATCACTATGAGTTGCGACAGGCTCAATGGCACCAACCAATAATAGTAAAAGCACCCCCAGCATCACACTAATCCGCTGGTATTTTATCCAAAATACACTAGGACAGTTAGCACCTATTTATTTGATTACATCTATCTTACTTTCTCAACAGCCTAACAGCAACCTATGTTTGGATATTTTGAAGGCAAAACTTGGAAACTACAATGAAGAAATTCTATAAGGCTTTTCTTAAGAAAACATAAGACATGTCGAAAATGTTTTGGAAATGATGATGGCAACATATGTTCAAATATGCTTGATACAATTGATGTATATAATGTTGTAAGAGATACCAATAAAATTATTTTTTAAAAGAAAAGAAAATATCAAAATCTTGGAGCATATTACAAAGGTATGACTCTGAAAATAGGATTGAGGCACGAGGTTTTGAGAAGACATTTCTTGTTACCGTGTCATGTAGACTGGCCGTCTTCCTGAGCTCATAAGGAGGGTGCAGCACGTAGGACATGACATTAGTCTGAGATGGACCTCGCTGAGAAAACGGTTAGGAGAGGGAAAAGAGGATCATCTCTGGACTGGGAAAGCCCAAAGAAGAAAACAGGGGCTAAATCCAAATTGAGCTTTAGGATTTCTAAAGCCATCCCAGGTATTTGTTGACTGGATGCATTCTAATTCTTATAATAGAGGCACTATTTTAGAGATTTTATTCTATCGACACCTCTAGGACCTTTTCATATATGACCCAACCGAGAAACAAACAAGGAGGGCAACCACACAAGCAAAGATCAGAGAAAGAAGCTATCTGCCCAGGAAGAAAATCATTCGTCCTGATTCAGAGTTTCGTAGCCAAAAGAGCCTACCTAACGCACATCCTACAAGATAGACTTTTAAATTACTCTCCCTCGATGCAGCACATGACAAGGACAGCGATAAACCTGGCGCTCTCTGCCTTTAAGACTACTAGTTTCCTTTGGCATCTTGTTGTTACTTGCTATCCAATCAATTCTGAATCATGTCTGACGTGAAACCTCAGATAATAAAATTGAGAACATCTCAGTGGAAACATTTAAGCTGCTGCTGAAATCCAGACAATCCTAACTGCGGGTGAGTAAGAAGGTGAAGATTGTTTTAGAGATGGGCTGGCAAATGAAAAAAAAATCAACAGCACATCAAATGTTCAGTGGTTACGACACTCTGTACCGAGACCAATTCTACAGCATTTGGAAGGAGTTAAGGAATAAAGGGGAACATGATTCGATGATGTCATTCAAATTAGGAGGATTTTTGATCAAGTGGGCAAATGAATATTTGCTTCTAACAAAACAATATGAGAACAGGCAGCCTAAGAGATGTTGTTCTTATTATTTTAAATTAAAAATTGACTGAATTATTCAGTTAACAGAGCCCGCCTTCTTCAAGCTGTTGATGAGTCCATCCCCAATCTGTAGTTCTCACTAGAAGGTATAAGAAGGATGATGGAAATTACGTCACTGAAGAAAAAAAATGTATAGTCTAACTGACTTCAAAAGGAAAAAAAAGCACCATAAAGCAGCTATGAGTTAAAAATCAACAAGATCCTAGAGGACCATTTAAATAATAAACACGGGAAGAATGTCCAGAACTTTGGAATATTTTTGAACTCCTTGAATTCCAGAATAAACACTCATCTTCCACATCCAATTTGTCATTAAGAATCCCTCTTCATTTTGTCACCTCAAGCAGGAATCCAGAAACAAGGGCGTATGACAGTAAAGGAAATACCTCAGTAAGTATCAACAGGCCTGGTGATGCACTGGGTGATCTCAGGAACCTACGATCCATGGGCAGTGACAAACTGGAGGTGGAGCTGGTCCTGAAGGAGGCGAGTTATTCCAGGGCAAGGGTCACGTTAGGAGCTGGTGTGGACACAAGAAGACATCAAGCATCTGACCTGTGAGGCCAGGTCAACCCAAACAATCTTGGGGTCTAGCTCAGGTGCTGGACACAGGCGCACCCCTGAATGGCTGTGAAATGAATAATGCAATATGAAAATGTATGCTGCTAAGATGGAAGGGGCAGTTTGTGTGACGGACTGAATTTTTCAGGCGCTCCACACAGAGACCACCCAAGGTCCTTGAAACCCACATGCTGGGGCTGAAGTGGGCACAGTCTTTGTTTTGGGTACAAATTGGGCATGGAAAAACATGAGTACACAACCAAATAGCTGCAACTAAAAAAAGAAAGCTACCGCGTAATTTTGGTAAAATTGTTCTTGTTCTGAGGGTTGCCATGGGAACCTGGGAGCTAAGCGATTTCATTTTCCGTGTTTACTAAATGATGTCGGCTCACTCTAATGACAAACCCATCACACAGGAGAAGCGGCCTCTCTGTGTATCACAGAACCCAGAGCTGAGGCCAGAGAAGCACACACAGAGCCAAGCCAAAGTCCCAGGTCTTGACAGGCCTGAGCATGCCTGGGCCATTGATGACACTGAGCCAGAGGGCAGCTACGACACAAAGACCTTCAAGTTCATGGTGAGGTCTCCCACTGTGTACAGAAGCCTTTCAGAAGACAGACTAGCCTCTCATTTTCCATGATATCTGAGAGCCGAGGTCCAAAGAGGGGAGACAAGCCTTCTTTCCCAGCAGCTCCGGATGCCTCCCAGAGCCCAAAGGAGGGAGCTCTCTCGCACAGGAAGCAAAGCAGGAAGTTTCCCAGGGACAGCGCATTTCACTTGGAGCAGCAAGGCAAAGCAAAGTAACTGGAGGTTTCCCAGGCTGTGGTAAGGAAAGAGGTGCACTTTCTCCTTATTAAGGTTTTGCAATGAAGTCTGCGATACATCATCTTGACAGGATAGCATGATAATAGGACGGCAGCTTAATGAATTTTGCAATAAAAATGACGAGTGTACAGCAGCCTCTGAGTACCAACCCCAAGAAGCAGCGAAGTACATCGGAAGCTTGTGATCAGATCCAGTGAAGCAATTCTCCCATCTCATTTTGTTTTCCTTCACTGTCATCTTCTGCTAAAGGGAAAACGCCAGAGCACACTGAAATCTGAGGTGGTCTGATTTCCTGATCGCCCAGTCGCAGTCCCTAACATAAAAATAATCTTGAAAAGCAGTGTGGGCAACGTGCTGACACAAAACACTAAATAGTGTGGTTGATAGGAAAATCCTGGCCATTCTGATGTTCTGGCCATAGCCGGTAATACAAAATACGAAAACTTCTGGCACGTTCTCTTCAGTCAAGCAACCATTGATTTGGGTCCAGTGTAGACAGACAGACTTATCCTCTCTCGGAGATGCTCTTAAAAGCTATGTTCTTTGCACAGGGAAAAAATGCAAATACAACTGGAGTTCACGGTGGCATGGGCACATCATCGCGCTGGTCTGATACACAGGAATGGGACCTGGCTGCACAAGGGGAAGAGGCCCTGACACAGCATTGTTTCAAAATCCGAAACGTGGGGGCGCCTCTAGTTAATGGCTGATCATCAGATTTGCCACTATTCACCGCAGTCCTCTCCTCTATCTGAGAACCTAGATTTGAAGAGAGACAGTCTGCCATTGATCTATGATGCTCCAATACAGTCCATATTCTCTACTGCTGGTTTACAAGAAGAAAATTATTTATGTACTTATTTTCATCCCAGGACTCTTCCCAAAGTGGGGTTGAGATGATGATGTTGTTCTTGGGTGCTGTCGAGTCTTTTCTGACTCATGACAACCTGGTGGACAACAGAATGCACCATCCTGATAAGTACTGCAGCTGTTGAGCCCATGGTTCTCCCCCGGTGCCAGTCTATCCCATCGTCTCACTGCCCCTCTCCTTGACTAGATAGGGTATCTTTTGCTAAGGGCTGGTCTCTCCCGATAACACATCGCAAGTACTTGAGAGGAAGTCTCACTACTCTTGCTACCAAGGGTCATTCTGATTGTATTTCTTCTAAGAGAGATTTATCTGTCTTTTTTGTTTTGTTTTGTTTTGTTTTTTTTTTGGTAGGGGGAAGTCCATGGTACTTTTACTATTCTTCACTGGCACCATAATTTAAATTCCTCTTTCATCTTCCTTACTCAAAGTTCAACTTTCACACGCATATGAGGTGACTGAAAATACTGTGGCTTGGGTTAGGTGCACCTTGGTCCCAGAAATAATACTGTGCTTGCCTGATGCAGCAATTTACCAACCAGCAACGTCTCCTGTGATCTCCTGAGTGCCTTGGGTTTGAGATGGTGGATAAAACATGTAATTAGGGCATTCAGTTTCCAATCAATGAAAAATAAGTCCACATGAAAGGAATGCACATTCCCCTCCATTTCAAAGAGAACAGAAAAGCATGTGCATGTGCACACAACTGTCACGTGAGACCCAGCATCCAGCTGTGTAAACTGCCAGGCAGTTTCTCACTCACAGGAGTGCAAACATTTGCCTGGTTTCTTTGAACAAGGTAGGATCACATCACACCTAATGTTGAGCTGCTTGCTTTGCACACGGAACAAGAATGCCATAGAAAGGGGCTTATAATATGCTTCTTTTCATGTAACGATCTCTGCGGATTTTCCCCCTGCCATCAGCTATCTGCAGCATCATTTTTCAATGGCCACACCAACACTGTGGGTTTCAGTCACGCGTGGGAACCACACAGAATTAAACCAACAGCCACATTGCGCCTTCTGCAGCCTGTGTGAGAACAGAAACCTAAGGGGATAAACATGCCTTTGCTAAAACAAACAGTTGTGTCCAGAGCACCCAGGATCTGAGAAAAGGCACGGACTGCAGTGTAGACAGCTCAGCGACCTGCATTATGTAAGCCTTTGAATAGCATGAGTTCCCAGTTAATTTTCAACAAGGAAGATACACATCGAGAAGTATAAAAGCGGAATTCTCTGTTTCTCTGGGCCTGGGAGAGGGTCCAGGATGAATCAACGACACTAACAGAGTTCCCCGGAGCTGGAATCCCCAGTGAGTTCACACGATCCAGGCAAAACAACGCCTAAGCATCCATGCCCACCCCACCAACACTGTGCCACTATGCCAGGCTGAGGATGGACGGGCACAAAAGCATCAAAGACGGATCTCTCTGGGGCCTGGAGGCTCCACATCACTCTCACATCCGGGCCTCTCCTTTGGAATCTGTAGACCAGAGGAGACTATTTTCTTGGTGAATTGTGAGCTACGACGGTAGGCTGATAATCATCCTAATTGCAGCCTGTGTTCTAAGCCCAAGGTCATGCACTTTACCTACATTAGCCCACCTACTCATGGCCATACCTCTGTCCCAAACCAAACTCACTGCCTCCTGAGACAAGTATGCGTTTGTGTCTGTGCCTTTCATGTGCCTCTCGGCTGGCCGATACATCTGTGTGGGCGTGTGGAAATTAACCAGTCATCTCCTTTGCTACCGTTCATCTGGCAACAGCTGAAAAACCTTGTTCTGTGTGGTCAGAGGCGGTCACGAATAAGGACAATTGCCTTGGCCCAGCACAGTAAAGCTCCCATGGAACCCAACTTGTTCTCTGCCTAGCTGGTGCTAGATTTGCAGGGAGGCTGTCATGTGGCTGCAGCCTGCTGGTAAGCATATTGAGAAGCCAATTCAATATGGTGCAAATGCCCCATAGCAGCCCTGGAAATAGGAGAGATGGTTTTTTATTGCTTTTGTTGCTCTTGTGGCACAGTGGTTATGCGTTGGACTGCTAACCTCAAAGTCCACAGTTCGAAACCACCAGCTGCTCTGTGGGAAAATGATGGGGTTTTCTACTCCTTTGAAGGGACAGTTGCATCCTTTCCTAAAGGGCCACTATAAGTCAGCACTGAGTGGATGGCAGTGAGTTCTTGAGTGTTTTTTGTTTTTCCCAAGTGGCTCAGTCTGTCTAGGTTTTCTCAATGTATCACAAGAACCAACAGAGGTGACCTTTAGGGGACAACATGGCGTTGGGAAGCAAGAACACCTGGAGACAAATTCCTTTTTGCCATGTGTCACCTGTGTGGTTGCACTGCCTCTCTCTTGCCTCAGTTATGTTGTCTTTAAAACGTGGCGGGTTTACAGGCTGCATCATACAAGCCATTTCCAACAGAGCGCATCTGCTCTAGAACCATCCCACAGCTGCACGACCAGATTGTGACTGGCTCATAATGTAGGCTTTCAAGTAAGACAGGCTAGGCTCAAGTCTATTGCTTTCCTGAGGTGTGACCTCGAGTACTTTATTGCTTCGCAATTTCATTTTCTGATAACTGTAAAACAGGGAATTTCTTACGTCATATAGTTGTGAAGGGTAAAGGAGATGTGCCTAATTCAAGAAACCATTAAGTAAATTATAAAGCCATATATCTTAAACAGGTACAGAAAAACAAACAAACAAGTAATTTTTATGGAAAAATGTTTCCCAAGTTCACTTTAAAAGCTTATCTTCCCCTATCCGGAGTCTCCCTTCCCAACCTTCTCCGCTGTCTCTCCCCCAGGGAGGAGGTCACATGTGGATCCTTGTAATAGGGCAAGATATGACAAAATAACGATGTATAAATTACCAAGGGCACATGAGGGAGGGAGGTGCGGGAAGGGAGGGGAAAAAAAAAAAAGAGGACATGATGCAAAGGGCTTAAGTGGAGAGCAAATGCTTTGAGAATGATTGGGGCAGGGAATGTATGGATGTGCTTTATACAATTGATGTATGTATATGTATGGATTGTGATAAGAGTTGTATGAGTCCCTAATAAAATGTAAAAAAGAGGAGAAAAAAAAAGAAAATGATTAGGGCAAAGAATGTACAGATGTGCTTTATACAATTGATGTATGTATATGTATGGACTGTGATAAGAGTTGTATGAGCCCTAATAAATTGTTTTAAAAAATGCAACAACAACAAAAAAAGCTTATCTTCCCATAGTCTTCTCTTTAGGTCTAGAAGAGCTATCTCTGGCCAGTTACAGAAATCCTCTCTTCTCCATTGACATTGTTAAGCCTCATAGGCTACCCGACTGTCCTTTGGGTTAAACTTTCATTTTCTTTAGTATCTTTCTTAAAACTTTCAGAGGAAATTCCTTGGCCAGTCACAGACTACATTGATACCTAGTCTTCTCTTCACTGAAATAGTCAGTGGCTTGCTAATGATTTGCGTCCATCATGATGCATCTCAACCCCACATTTTCCCATTATTTCCTTTGTCCTTTTTTCCAAAGGTCCATGTCTCAGCAGTCACTCCCATGTCATTTGCAGTCCCAAGTCCACTGCACATTGACTGTTATGAGTCACCTGCTACCTTCTAGAGCAGTGGTTCTCAACCTTCCTAATGCCGCGACCCTTTAATACAGTTCCTTATGCTGTGGTGACCCCAGCCATAAAACTATCTTCCTTGCTACATTATAACAGTCATTTTGCTACTGTTATGAATCAGGAAACTCCTGTGAAAGGGTCTTTCGACCCCCAAAGGGGTTGCGACCCACAGGTTGAGAACCGCTGTTCTAAAGAAACACAAGCCCAAACTATCAGAGTGCTTGAGAAGTCACTTAGCCCTTCTCATCCCAGGAGATCTTAATGCTAGCAATACCTTTATGAAAAAGTAGAAAACTACCTGAAGGCGCATGGGCACACAACTGGCCCATCTGAACCGAAGGAGAAACTCCTTTTGGCATGTAGTCACTCATGCATGCACACCAATTAATAGGCCAGACATTACTGTGAGCCTCAAGTTGCAGGAACCGAGAATGGAGCTGTGGAACTTCCAAGGTCACCTCAGACGCTTCCTCTGGGGAAACGGGAGACAGGTGGCAAACTGAGGCCCTGCAGAGTGGCATGGCTTGCCTCCGGGGGAAAAAAAACAGGCTCTAACACGTGTACCCCACAGAGGCGCTGCCCAGAGGTGACACGGGAAGGGAGAACAAGCCGAGCAGACACAACCCACTGGAACCCCTCCGCAGCAAGCTCTCGAGTGAGCTGTCGACGGAGCTTCGGACTCCTTCGCACCTCCCTGTGGGATTTCAGCGAGTCCTGACCAATGGAATGCAGAGAAAATATTACACTGCGTGGCTATCAGTGAGGAGAAGAGAATACAATTAATTCGTAAGACTTCACTCAGATAGACATATGAGGAGATTCAGTTTTGAAAATTATTAAGTTTGGAAGTAAAAGGAATGTTTGTGTGGTATACTTTGGACATGTTGCAGGAGAGGCCTGATCATGGCAAAGGCCATCATGCTTCTACATGGCAAGTAGAGAGAAAGCCCCTCAGAAAGACGGGTTAACAGAAGGGCTACAACCCTCGGCTCGACTATACCATGCACTCTAAGGAAGGCACCCTGCCAACTATGGTTTCCTTCTGTTGTACACAGGCTCCCTGCAACTGGAACTGACGACAGCATCTACAACCAACAACGTGAGTGCATTCTAACACCTCCTGTGACCAGTGCATAGCTAGAGAGATGTTCTCACTACTCTTAGTCTCCTTGGGAAGCCTTCAAACAGGTGCAGTCAGAACAGGCACGTCCAAGGGGGTCTGCCGGCCCAGTTCAGTTCCAGGCACAGAGGTCAGCCGACAAGGTTATGGAGCATATTTTTGGATTCCAAAAGGATAATCATGATAGATTTTTCTCGAAGGACACAGGACAATCACAAGAGCGTATTATGACACGTTTAAAGAAAATGGGAAACCGCATTGGTGAGAAAAAGGGCAGGCAGGTGGAAATTTGTTTTTTTCCTTCATGAATATGCAGCTGGCTCATTCTTCAAGCTCAAGATAAGCTAGGGGAATTTTACTGGGAAACTTTACCCAATCTACCTCATGACCCTCCCCTGACCTTTCACATGTCTTTTTGTTCTCTAAACTCAAAGGACATTGGAACGGAATCTGATGTGAGCCTTTCCAAGATATAAAGCCATCCATTCGATATGGCATAAATCCAAGCACGCAGAATCCCTTTGGAGATGCTTAGAGATGGAACCCCCACACGCAGTGTAGAGACCCTCGTGGAGAATATGCTGAGAAACGATGACTCCACACGCTGCTATCTTTGTTTAATAAAGGTGCCTTTGATAGTTGGCGATATTTCCCCCCTCACAAACACTCACAATTAAAGCACACAATGCATTTCATCCATATCGCTCTAAAAACCCACACCAAACTCGCGGCATCCAGTCCATGCTGACACATAGTGACCCCTGTGGGGTTCTGAGACTACAGTGTTTATGGGAGTAGCCAGGTCAGTCTTTCTCCTGAAGAAATGCTGTCTCTATAGAGACATATATGATGCTCAATGAAAATGTGTTGCTGTTTCCCTGAGAACAGGAGACAAGTTAAGCACAAACCAAACCAAAGTTGTGATCAAGTCAATTCAGACTCACAGAGACGGGACAGGCCAGGGTAGACCTGCCCCTGGAGGTCGCTCTGCGGGAGCAGAAAGGCCACTATTTCTCCTGCGGAGCAGCTGGTGGATTTGCAGTGCTAACCTTGCAGTTAGCAGCCCCACGTGGACCCGAATGAGTCACCAAGGCTCCTTGGAAATAGTTAAACATCCCACAAATATTCTAGCATATGGAGATTCCAGGGCTGTTTCCAGAGAGGACGTTTCCCAGAGCATTTCCTTAACTCTAAGAGGAAAGATATAGCTCCCTGGAGTCTATCCCTCAGCCTCCCGGGCCTCCGTCTGCAGGCAGTGATGCCCTAGCTTGCTCTGATGTTCAGGCAGGTCTGCTCTCTCATGCCTGTCCCCTTCCTCCTCTGCCTCGTGGGACAAAACTCATCTGGGGCAAGATCTAATTGATTTTCTCCTGCTCGCCATGTACTTTCTTACCCACTTCCCCAATGAGCTGTAGAGCCTGTTCCGAAGCCGCTTCTGTCTCAGCCTTAACACAAACCTGTCACTATTTTCAGCTTTGAGGAATTTCCTCATGAGGCCTAAGCTGTCCTCATCTGCATAGAACATTGCTCAGTACAAGACATGAAGTGACCATGGCTGTCCTGGAAACCCTACAAGCACATCTGCCTGTAACCTGATGCATTGTTCAGAGGAAGTGGGCAAGGCTCCTCCTCTTCCAAGTATTCCCGGATATACTCAGAGGTACACATGTAGCTCAGAGCAGTGGCTCAAGCTAGATACGTAACAGGACCATCAGAAGGGAAACTCCACCCAAATCAGCACACCACCACCCAGGCCAAGCCAAATTCATTGCCGTCTAGTTGAAACTGACTCGAAGCAACCCTACAGGACAGGGCAGTACAGCCCTGCAGGGGCCCAGGCTGTAAAGCTGCTTCAGAGAGCAGGCAGTCGCATCCTTTCCCTGCAGAGCAGGTTAAGCTGCTCACCTTCTGGTTAGCAGTGAAGTGCTTTAGCTACTATACAGACAGGGCTCCTTCTTAGAAGAAAAGCCAGTCACAGGATGAGGACAAAAAAGCCCTAACACGGTGCATGTAATTTGACCTAGAAATTATTCATTACAAAGTAGACAACAGCACTTTACTCATATTATTTTTTAAAAAACAGCAGCAGCAGCAACCCTAACGGTGCTCAATGTATTGTTGCCAGTAGGTGCTGTTTAGCTGGTTCCACCTCACAGGGTACCGGGGGACAGCACGCAGCACAGTCTCCGCTTGCACTTGAAGCGCCTCAACTTCCGGTAATACAGCAGCTAGACAATGCTATGCTGCCATCCAAAAGGTTTCACTCAGCAATCTGTTTCCAGACGTCTACTTCCGGGTCATTCTTCCTAGGCTGTTCTTAGTATGGAAGCACAATGGAAACCTGCCAAACCAGGGTTTACTCGGATGGTATTCAACATCCCACTGGTGGAGCTTCCAGCATCAGGGCAACATGCAAGACACCACAGTACAAGAAAGGAACAGACAGACCACGGTGTGACTGTATTATGCTGCCTTCAAAAAATAACAATAACAAGTAGTCCTGGGGGAGCAGTGCTTAAAGCATTAACATGGTAAGCCAAAGGTTGGTGGTTCAAACCTACCAACGACTCTGCAGAAGAAAGACCTGGCTGTCTGTTTCTGTTTAGAGATCTACAGCCTGGGAAATGGTTCTGCTCTGTCCTGCAGACTGCTATGTGTCTGCAATGCCTGCAAGCCAGTGGGGCGTCGGAGTTTATAATGCCTTTGAAGGTACCAGTGTTCTGGAGCCAGAGGGAGGCTCCTCCTCAGGTCTATGGAAGGATCATTTTGTTTAAAATACGTGGGATCAAAAGGCCATCTCTTTTTTTCTTTTTAAATAACAGAAAAGAGAAAGAAGTAAATCCAGTCATGGAATGTTCTTCTTCAAGACAAATCAACTCACTGGCAACCGTATGAATGTCTGTGAGGAATACAAACCATTGTAATTACACCACCACTCAGCACTTGTACTGCTCTGGGAGTGCCCGGCTCCTCCCTACAGCGGACGAGGCAGAAACTGTCATGAACCCCATTTTACAGAGTGTAGGAGACTGGGGCCCAACGTGCTAAAGAAGGTGCCTCAATGTCCACAGTGGTGGGGAGCAGCAGAGTCAGGAGGCATGCCCGGACACGGTGCCTGTAGCCCTTCCATTCTCCTGTAGTGCTGACTTAGGTCTATGGCAATCTGCAGACTTACAAAGATGCATTCACTCCTACTTTCCCACACTCACTTCTGAACTCCTTAAAGACAGGGTCCATTAGATCTTCCTTAGCTTCCTAGTCCCCGGTAGGCACTGTACACATGCTGGCTGCATGAGCGACACGCCTTGACATTTGCGCCTGATTAAAAGAGGGCCGAGGGTGGTAGCAGCAACTCGAAGTTTATGGGCTGTTACCATGTCTCGTTCCAGATGCTAAAATGCAGCCTTGCATTTAATCCATGCAGCTGCCCTGGGAGGTGGGCACGAGAAGCCCTATTTGACAGATGAGTAAACAGAGGCTCCATCTGACTGACTTCAAGCAGAGCTAGAGCCTGCAGCACCCTTAGTGTACGGCTCGCCGCAGTAAAAAACAGGCTGGACAAGGGGACTTCAAAAAGTGAGTGGGAAACATTGCATCATCTTTTAATTCAATTTCCCCAGGAACTTTCTGAAATCCTCTCGTAACTTTAGAGCCCAGTAAGTGGTCATTGCACAGAACTTAGAAAGCCTGAGAAGGTGGGAATTGGGGAGACAGATCTGATGCAAATATGATGATTAGGTTTGGCTTGTCAGGATAGAAATGGTTATCAGTCTCTAATTTGTTCATCAATCCCAAATATTCATAAGGCATGGTGGTAGGTGGAGCAGTAAGGGGAGTAAGAGAAGGCCCTGCTCTCAGCGCACGCTGAGAAGCAGCCCACTGCTCGGGAAGACAGTAAAGATCCTGAGGGAGCCCGAATAGAAGAAGGGGTGCAGGAAAGCCTGCGGCGGCTGTCAGGGTGCACTAGGAGGCAAAGGGCGCAGGGGCTCGCCGGCCTTGCAGTCTCAGCAGTACTGCCTCTTGGCCTGTCAGGCCACCCGGATAGGGAAGCTGGGAGGGTACCAAGACAGTCAGTTCTCGGACCACGGAGGCCAATAGCTCCGAGACCAGCCTGAGCAATGACCTCGAGCAGTCAGGTGACAGGGTTGGACGGCCATCATGCCGGCCCTGAGCAGCGGGACTCACGTTTCTCCGTGGCCTGCGTGGCGTGGAAGAGTGTCAGGGGCCTCTCGCTGCAGGAGGGGGGCTTCGAGTCGCTGCTCTTCTTCCGAGACAGGTGCAGCTGGGTGCCGGTGAGCGCTGCGTCCGGCGCGGTGTTAAATATCTGCAAGGCAAGTTTCAGAGAAAGAGAGGTCAAGAGGGCGCAGGTCTGAATCAGTTCAGCAAGAAGAGAACTACAGGGGTCCCCAGCATTTACTTAGGATGGGATTTTAAACATCTCTAGGAACTGGAATTGAAAACCAAAATGGAAGAAGACACTCAAAAGTACAGCCAGGAAGCTCCTTAGAAGCAGGGACGGCGAAAGTGGGTCTCAAGTACTTTGGATGTGCTATCAAGAGAGCAGCCCCTTGAGAAGGACACACTGCGCGGTAGAGGGGCCCCTCGACAAGAGGGACGGGCACAGGTGACAAGGGGCTCAGATGCGAGAAAAGACGTGCTGACGGCACAGGACCGGGCCCTGGGTCCTGCTGCGGCGCATCGCGGGGCCGCTAGGAGTTGGAACCGAGTCAATGACACCTAATGACATCAGGAGCTGGCATGAAACATTCCTTTTTGGAAGCGAACAGCCTTGAGGTTCTAACCAATGCTACTCGGGTTTCACCGGCTCTCGGGGCGGGGAGGACGCAGCGGAGGTGAGTAGAAGTCATGTCTAGTAACACTACATTGTTTGTTTTTACATTTTTACTGCGGTGCAATATCTGTAACAAAACATTTGCCATTTCAACCATCTTTACAGGTACTGTTTGGTGACGTTAACGACACCCACCATGCTGTGTAACAACCACTACTCTCTGATTGTCCATTATCCCCGCCCCCACCCCTAACAAAAACTCTGGCCCTGCAGTACTTAAATGTTTTTGGACTCTGTGCCAAGGACCTACTCATCAATGACCCTCCACTTTTCTTCCATGTTTGGTATTTCCTAGCTCTTGACAATTGCTTCACGGCCTTCTTAGACGTGAAACGTGTGGTTAGGTGCCATGCCAGAGAGAAGCCTTCCAACCCCAAGCTGCAGGGGGCGGGGGGGGGGGCTTGGAGTCCCTGATTTCCCCAGCAGTGACCTCCACCGGGCACTCTTTCATCCAGCCTTTCCTCTGATGCTGAACTGTCCTGTTGTTTACAAAGGAGGAAAAAGGTTCCTACCTCTCCCCTCGATGACAAAAGCAGTGTACCAACTTACAGACTGTTTGAAAAACCTTGGAAAAGTTATCTAGAAGAAAACAAAATCAAAAACCCACCCCCAGACCCCACAATGCAGAGGTGACCAATGCTAGCATCTAGAGCAGGGCTTCTCAACCTTCCTCTGGCCGCGGCCTTCATGCAGTTCCTCATGTGGTGGTGACCCCCAACCATAATGTTATTTTTGTTACTACTTCCTCACTGTAATTTTGCTACTGTTATGACGCTGGCAACTCCTGTGAAAGGGTCGGTTGACCCCCCAAAGGGGTCGTGACCCACAGGTTGAGAACCGCTGATTTAGAATCTAAATTAGGAGCCTTTTTCTTTTAAGCATTTCTATTTTTCTTTCAAGTCCATGGTTTGAAAAAAACAATGAGAAAATTCTGATAGAGAAAACCACAGTAACTTTTTATCCCTCTTCCTGCAGATAAAAGTGTGGCAGAATTCAAGATCTAAATATTGGTCTGAGTGGCTAAAAAAAGGACACAAATAAAATGAAAGTGGACCCGGCATCTTTAATGACAAACAAGTTCATTTCAAACATGACATATAACAAATGCGCTCACAACAACGGCCAGCATGCATATGGTGCTCAGGCTCCCCTGCATGGCGTGCTCTCTGGAACCAGTCCATGCATGATGGGAGTCACGTGGAGCTGCTCAGCAGCCTTGCATAGCAGGTTCTGCCCTCACCATTTTATCACAAAGAACTGAGCCACAGAGAGGACGATTCAGTTGCTACCATTACAACTGACAACACAGGTTTTTGTTTTTCCCCAGATGGCTTCTGGAATGCACGCAATACCAAGAACACCAAGGGAACAGCCTGAGCGGCAGAGTGGGTTAAAAGTTGGGCTGCAGACTGCAAAAGGACCCCTATGTGCTCCATCCCCACAGATCTTTTGAGCACGTATACCAGGTGAAGGAGGCAAACGCGGTCCTGCTGCTGCTGTAGCACCTGCATTCCAGAAGATTCCATTTAGTGCAACTCTGCCCAGACAGACTTAACGGAGTTAGGTGCTTTGCATGGATTATCTCCTCTAATGGCGTTTGGAAGAACGGTGGTATCATATTCCTTATTCCTGTGCCCTACTGGTTCCCTCATCACGCATCAGACCATGTTCCTCTTCATAAAGAAATCTTCCAAGGATGATCTGTAATGGCTACCCAACGCCCCCGCTAGGCTGAGCAATCATGATCCCGGGGGGCCTCCGATGGTTTGCTCCTGGATGGTCTCTGAAAAGTCGTTGGCTTGAATCAGCTCCCTTTGCATGGGGAAACCAAAGTCCTGGCATTCTGCTTCCAGAAATAGAACAGCCAATAAAACCCAATGGAGTTGCTCTCCTCTGTAACACAGGCATTGCTCTGAGTTGGAATGGACTCAACAGCACCCAACAACACACTGAGCTGTCCAAATTTACTGATCAAAGCATATTGTTTGGTGCTCGCTGCCTTCTAGATATTGTCTTTCCCAGTTATAGAGGCATATACATAGGCATGGACAGATGTAAGTATATAACAATAAGGGATATAGGTCTATGTACATACATTTATAGGTTAAGAATGAAGGTAGCAGATGGACATTGGGACTCTACTCAAGTCTTTCCTCACTGCAGGAACACTTTGTTCTAATATCCCGGCATTCTGTGATGCTCACCTTTCTGACACGATTTCTGAAGACAAAATGGTTGCATAAGCTAATGTGGTGAAGAAAGTTGATGATGCCCGGTTACTACAAGACACGGGGTCTTAAAGGCTTGAAGTTAAACAAGTGGCCATCTACAGGGAAGCAAAAATGCCCACAAGGTATCAACGGGATCAGGTATCCTGCATCAGAAGACCCAAAACAAACAACCATTTTGATGTGAACCAGGGGAGTCAGAATGGAAACCCAAAGTTCATCTGTAGTCCACTGGACATCCCCTCACAGAAAGGTCACAAGGAAGGCACCAGCCAGCCAGGGTGCAGTGTAGCACCGATGAAACACAACATTTCTCCAATTCCTTAATGCTACCCGGCCCTCATTATCATGACCCCAGTTCTATTTTACAAATCTGGCTAGGCCACATCATGTATACTGGTACAGATACAAGCTCTCCACATACAGAATCCAGGACAGATAAACCCCTCAGGACCAATAATCAGAGTAGCAATACCATGAGGGTAGGGAGGAAGGTAGAGGTGAAGGGGGGAAAAGGGGGAAACTGATCATAATGATCGAAGTCCAACAACACCCCCCCACACACACACATGCACAGGGAAACGAACAACAGAAATGTGGATGAAGGGAGACAGCAGATGGTGTAAAACAAGAAAGAAAAATAATTTATAAATTATCAAGTGTTCACAAGCATGGTGATATCAAGGGCTCTGTAGAAAGAAAATGTTTTGGAAATGATGATGGCAACATATGTACTAGGGATATATGTATTACTGTAAGATCTGCAAGAGTCCCCAATAAAGTGATTTATTAAATTAATTTAAAATTATCAATTTCCTCAATTCCAACTACATGGACACCTGCCCCTCCCCCAGAAGAATTTATTTCAGAGGACAGCACAGAATCTGTAGCTCTGGAAGAGGGACATGTCTGATCAGAGCACATGGGAGCAAATGAAGGGGGAGGAAAGAGAATGGAGCACATCCTGGTCCACCTAGCCTTGAGGCCGATATTTCCGCTCAGAGCAGTTAATCCACAGAGAGGGCCACATGGCCAGCCCCACTATGAGACACGACATCCCTCACTGACCCATAGCCCTACACAGGACAACACTGGAGACACAGGGTGGGAAATCTGATCCCACTACACCGAGGCAAAACACTAAGGTGTGGAATCGAACAGCAAGGGGGAACAGAGCAATGAAGTCCCCAGGGAATACCAAAAATAGACTTTGGGGCCAGGGCTTGATGCCCCAACAGACTCGACTGGAAAACACTCCTAAAGGCCAACAAATAGTCCTTGAACTAACTACAAACTTTTCTTTCTTGTTGTTGTGTTCTTTGTCATTGGCTTGTTGTCATTTTGTTTTATTTTGTTGCTTCGTTTTGCTCTGTCTTATTTTTGTTCATGTTATTATCTCCGCAGGTCTGTCTAAATAAGATAAGCTGCATGAACAATCTAGAGGAGAAAACAATGGGACTGACAGTTCCGGGGGGACATGGGAGAGGAGGAGGTGGGGGAGAAGGTAGTGGTGTTAACAAACCCAGGGACAAGGGAACAACAAGTGATCAAAACCAGTGGTGAGGAGGGTGTAGGAGGCCTGGTAGGGCATGACCAAGGGTAATGTAATTGAGAGGAATTACTGAAACCCTAATGAAGGCTGAACATGATAGTGGGACAAGAGGAAAGTCAAAGGAAATAGAGGAAAGAGCTGGGAGGTAAAGGGCATTTCTAGAGGTTTAAATAAAGGCATGTACATACGTAAATATATTTACATATGACGATGTGGAAACAGATCTATATGCATATATGTACAAGTTTAGTATTAAGGTAGCAGATGTACATTGGGCCTCCACTCAAGTAATCCCTCAATGCAAGAACACCTTTTTCTATTAAACTGGCATTCCATGATGCTCACCTTCCTGACACAATCGCTGAAGACAAAGCAGGTTCATAAGTAAATGTGGTGAAGAAAGCAGATGGTGCTCAGGTATCAAAAGATATAGTGTCTGGGGTCTTGGAGGCCTGAAGGTAAACAAGCAGCCATCTAGCTGAGAAGCAACAAAGCCCACATGGAAGAAGCATACCAGCTTGTGCGATCATGAGGTGTTGAAGGGATCAGGTATCAGGCATCATCAGAACAAAAAAAAAATCATTATCATTGTGAATGAGGCGGAGTACGGAGTGGAGACCCAAAGTCCATCTGTAGGCAGTTGGACATCCCCCTACAGAAGGGTCATGGGGAGCAGACAAGACAGTCAGGGTGCAGTGTAGCAACGATGAAACATACATCTTTCCTCTAGTTCCTAAATGCTTCCCACCCCCTCTGTTCCCCCACTATCATGATCCCAATTACAAATCTGGCTAGACCAGAGGACGTACACTGGTACTGAGAGGAACTGGAAACACAGAGAACCCAGGGAAGATGATCCCTTCAGGACCAGTGGTGAGAGTGGCAATACTGGGAGGGTGGAGAGAGCGATGGGTTGAAAGGGGGAACCGTTTACAAGATCACAAGGATCTACATATAAGCTCCTCCCTGGGGGACGGACAACAGAAAAGCAGGTGAGGGGAGACATTGGACAGTGAAAGATATGACAAAATAACAATTTATAAATTATAAAGGGTTCATGAGGGAGGGGGGAGTAGGGAGGGAGGGGAAAAATGAGGCGCTGATGCCAGGGGCTTAAGTGGAGAGCAAATGTTTTGAGAATGATGAGGTGAATGTACAAATGTGCTTTACACAATTGATGTATGTATGGATTGTGATAAGAGTTGTATGAGCCCCTAATAAAATGATTTTAAAAACATTATTAATTTATAAAGAGGAAAAGAAAATAAGACATAAACCAGACACTGTCTTTCCCACAGGGAGACAACAACACAATGAGCAGCAAGCGGACGGTGGTGGCACCTTCACCAGCGATGGTCCTAGACAGACCAGTCTCTTTTCCACGGTTCTCTCTCCACTGTGTGTGCATTGAAGAGCAGCAAAAGCTGGTCAATGGAAAGCAAACTCTGAAGAATTATAAGAATTCCGGCCCAAACAGCTGCTCTTCATGGGTTGGCAGCTCCTTGGGTCCCAATGATGCCAGCCAGCTGGCTAAGTCTGTCTCACTCCCAAACACAGCTGTCTGAATACAGCTTGATCATATCTTCTCTAGGGCGATGCATGCTTTCAACAAAATAAATGGACTCGCTCCCTGGCTGAGTTCAATTGGGGCTGGGGGTACAGGGCGGAAGGCGACGCAGCAGCAGCAGCAGCAGTAACAGACTGGGTACCGAGGCGTTTGCCGGAGCCATACAGGTCCCGAGCCTGGACGCGAGCCTCGGCAAGGGGAAGAAACGAGAAGGCTGGTGATGGTTGATCATCGCCAGCCTGCAGCTCTAGGACGTTTTCTCCTCATTTTCTTTGCTCCCCAAACAATGCTGCGTGGTGGCTGCTCCAAGGCGACACCCTAGTCGGGCACCATCACCGTCACTATTGCAAAAGAGTTCTCACTTCATGTGTTTGCACCTGCCAGCCACGGTGCTGGGTCCTTTTCCTGACTTATCTCTACACGGGGGTCATCTCTGCACACCCAGCGATGGCCCTTCCCCCACGAGGTTTCCTGCCAGCAGGGTGGTAGCAGGACAGAAGTCCCCTCGGGGAGTCCTTTCTAACAGCCACAGCCTCCAACCACCTCAGCGGTGATTCTGCTCATCCACCCCGGCCAATCTCCTCCACAGAAACCAGCATCCTGAAGCCACCAGATGGACTTCGACGAACGCTGGTGTCCATTCACGTTCTTCCGCCTCTGGCTGCAAGTGCAGCACCTTCCTCCATGCCCCGCTCGGGAAATGAAGTCACAGCTAGTGACAGGCCTGATTCTCATGCTCCATCCCACCCCCGCACCCCTTCCGTCTGGCCTCCACATTTTGTTTCTCCTTTCTTAATGAGCTACAGAGAATGGGACCTGTTCCCTATGGCACTGGGAGTGGGGGAAATGTACATAAATTGTCAACACAGCGCGACAAGGGCTCCGTCCTCAGAACTCAAGCAAACACTAGTGAAACAAAGAGGATCGACAGCGAGGAGGGACCAGGGGCTTCAACAGATGTGTGAAGGATTGTTTCCAAAACAACGCTGATGCACAGCAGAGTAGGAAGATAAGTGGAAACACAGAGGAGGGAGGAGTTCATTCTGCTCATTGACTGTTTCCTCTCAAAGAAGCACTCATCGGTCTGTCCAGCACCGGCCCTTTGTGACTGACCAGCGGCTAACTTAAAGGTTGGCTGCATGAATCCGCTCAGTGGCTCCCAGGGCAAAGAAGCCTGGGCTCTGTTCCATAAAGCTCATAGCAAATCCCACGGATCATTTCAGCTCTGTAACACACGGGGCGGAGGGCCACTGCAACAGCCTAAAACCACCGCAACGAAGCCCAGATCTACATGAGGGGTAACGGTTGGCCCTTTTGGCCCTGGGCAAGAGTGACCTCTGGCCAGCCAGTTCTCTGGTTGTCAGCGTGGTGGGAGGGGGGGAAGGAGAGGTGGTCAGGGCCAGACTTCTGAAGAGTGCCAACAGGGCGGTTCTCACGATCAGACCCAGTGCGGGGCCAGTTAGCCCCCCGCCCCATTTACCGTGCCACACCCGGGCAGCCTCGCTGTGGCTGCACAGCGTTTTTGCAAGCTGCAAATCTGAGCAGACAGACCCTAAGTTACTTTTGTTCATTTAACTGATCACCGAAACTTGAACACATGCAAAAAGCCCATAAAAAAAACACCAAACCATTTGCTAGTGAGCCCATTCTGCCTCGGGGTGAGCCCGCAGGTATCAGATTTGAAGTGCCTCAGAGAGGTTTCAAGGCGCTGACCTCTGCAGAGTAGACGGCCGGACCTTTCTCCCAAGGTTCCTCAGGTTGGAGGTTGAGAGCTTCGGTGCCAGGGCTCCGGACATGGTGTAAAGGCTGTGCACTGCCGAGCCTTTTTCCAGCCAGCCAAACATCTGCCTCTGGAATACTGAACCTTTGAGTTGGAATTCTGGTGAAAACCTGAGTTGTTGCCACTATTGTAGGCTATTCCAATCCTGTTTGAGTTTTGAGGAGACGATTTCCAGAGAATCTGATGCAGCACTGAACAAATGATCCTGCTCGGGAATGAAGTCACGAGGACATACAACCCAAAGCAATGAATTCATGGAGCCCTACCCTGAGGCTGGAACCATCTACTCATTTCAAAGTGATTTTCCAAATTTACCCAAGGGTATCCTGTGCTCCCCCCCCCCCAGGGCCCAAGCTTACCAACTAAAGTCCAGAATGCCTTGGACATACACATTAGGAAGATTATAAGCCTGACATAACTACTGAGGAGTTCGCTTGTAAAATACAACATAAATCTGGGTAACCCTTCCAAGTACTCCCAATTTCAAGCTTCCTTTAAGTGGAATTAGCAGACCCATAAATATGAAGCTACTGTTTCCTCCTAAGTCATGGGGCACAGTAGCCAGGAGCTCAGTTTCCGCTGTCCGAATCTGAGTCCTGCCTCTTCCTCAGTGGGCCAGCCTACAGCTAAACCTACAGGCACCAGCACAGACTGCCACCGACATCATTGCTGTCAGTACAAGACAGAAGGACCTGTGGGTAGAAAGCAAACAGGCTTTGGAGCTATACAGACTTGGGTTCAAATCCTGGCTTTGTAATCTACTGGTTCTGTGATCTCAGGCACCTTCCTTAACTCCTCTGAGTCTGTTTCCCTTCTGCAAATGGGAATCCAATACCTGCCTTTGCCAAGCTGTACAAAAGATAACGCACATAAAACTCTTAGCACAGCTCCAGACAGAGAACAGGCAGGCAGGGTCGGTGGGTGGTAAAAATAACAACACCTGTAACCAAGCTTCGTTGAGTGCTTTTGGTACAGTCCAACCTGCAAAAACCAGAGCCTGCCAGAGAAGGAAAATGCATATCTGTCCCCAGTGAAACCAAGCACAGAAAGGAGACAGATTGGACCCCGCCAGCCTCTCAAAGGGAGAAAACTCGGGAGACCTGGAGAAATGAGTCATTGAGTCTCGCAAGTATCACTGGATTTGCTTGGGTTATTTCCTTTATTACTATCGTTAGTTTACCTTTAAGCACACAGTGATCCTACCCGGGAGACATCATTACTCTTGCTGTGTTGGAGGTAAGAAACCGACTCACTGGGATGAACAGCTTGCTCAGGGTTGCCCAGATCACAGAGGCAGCTGGGTCAGGACCTCGGCATTTGACTCCATGGTCTGTACAACGGTCTTTATGTTGCTGTGAGTTTCCATGGAGTTGGCTTTGAGCTCTGCCAGCCCTCTGGCCCACAGAACAAAATGCTGCCCGGTCCTACCCCATCTTCCCGAGCCTGCGCATGTGTTTAAGTAAGTCTACTGTGGCCGCCACCGTGTGTTTTAAGTGCCTTCCAAGCCACGAAGGTCACCTACAGTCCGGTATCAGACAGTGCTCTGTAGAGATCTAGAGTTGGTGATCAATAGGCTCATTTTGGGAAATGGACCATCAAGTCTTTCCCCCTAGTCTGCCTTGGACTCACTGCTCTACCTTGAAACCTGCCCGTTACAAGGGGCTGAGAGCAACACAGGAGACACCATGGTACTGCAAAGTGACAGATGTGTGGTGGTATGATCTAAGCCACGGGACAAAATGAAATGCTCTTAAATGCTGGACTTTGGTGGATCTAGTCACTCCCTCTCTGTGACCTTGACTAAGCTATGGAATTCTATGGCCTTCAGACTCCTCATCAGTGAAAACCTAGCACAGTCCCATTGCAACCGCAGATGCTATTTGCAAGACACCTACTGCATGGTTTGGCATTCAGTGGAGAAGCCCTGGTGGCGGCGTGGGCAAGTGCTTGGCTGCCAACGGAAAGGTTGATGGCTGAAACTACCAGCTGCTCCCGAGGAGAAAACGTGGAAGTCTGCCTCCATACCGATGTACAATCTTGGGAATGGTTTGGGGGAGTTCTACTGCAGCCTAATGGGTCCCTATGAGCCAGAATCAACTCAATGGCAGTGGGTTTGGTTTTTCTTAACTCAATAAAAAAAGACCTACAAAAGCTGGAAAGTAAGTGTAGACTCAACAACAAATTGTTTGCTGTTTGGCCACAAGGATTTAATTTGAAAGTGTGAATTTAATCTTGTTCTTTGCAACACACCATCCTTAGCTTCTTATAGCAATGGCCTGCGTTGCTGTCCTCTTTCCCTCATGTTGCCTGGGAAGTGCACATCTCACGGACCCACCGTGGCCACTGGCCAGCACTGACACAGAGTACTGCTCGCCATGTCACGCAATCATATTGATCCCTATTCCGGTTCCATCTCGCGTGCTCCCGCCGTTTAAAAGGGTGAGGAGTCTCCCACTCTCATGTGTGCTTTATTCTCGACCCACTGTGATTTTTAAGGGAGGAAGAGTTGGCCATGAAGCAGAGCCCCGGCTTCAGAGCCTCAAGCCGCTCGGAGCTGATACATCAATGGCAGAGACCCAGGGATTTCAAGGCAAAGAGTGTTGTCCATGCAAGCGGACACTTGGCATTTTCTTGAGACACAAATGCAAACATCAGGGTCCCAGATAGCAGGGGGGTGGCTTGCTTAATCAGAAAAGCATTTGCTTTGGGAAAGAGAAATCAGAAGGAAGGCACGCAGCTCGTCCTCACATCAGACCATGGCGTGGAGGGCTGCGCAGGGCCCTAGCGGTCAAAGCTCACTCAGGGCCCCTCGCCTAAGACGACCAGGCCAGTCTTAGCAGGGCTCGTTCACTCTATGAGTTAACAAGCCAAATTTAGAGCGTGTCGCTGCAGAGAGGTTTTTTAAGGACAGTTGGAAATCTGATGTCCTGTTGATATCAGCATTTTGGCCGAGGGACTGGCAATTTGGAAAATGGTTTGGGGAGTTTGAATAAAAATCCCGTTAAAGAAAACAATCCCATTTAGTAGTTGAGGGTGTATAGAGACGGTCTGGGTGATCCGTAGGAGGCTGTGACTTCTCCTGTCGCGGACAGGGTTGTTCCTGGCTCTCGGTGTTGACACAGAGGAACAGGCTGAAAGAAATACAAGTCTCCCCTCTCCTGTGGGGCACATAAAGGCGCTTCACAATGAAAATAATGACTGGGTCCCCCCTTTCTACCCCACTTTCCCTCCACACTCCCTCCAGGCATCACCACTCTCACCACTGGCACTGAAGGGATCATCTGTCCTGGATTCCCTGTGCTTCCAGTTCCTATCTGTACCAGTGTACATCCTCTGGTCTAGCCAGATTAGTAAAGTAGAATTGGGATCAACCGATTACAAGGATCTACATAAAACCTCTTCCCTGGGGGATGGACAACATAAAAGTGGGTGAAGGGAGATGGTGGACAGTGTAAGATATGACAAAATAATATTTTATAAATTATCAATGGTTCATGAGGCAGGAGGGAGCAGGAAGGAAGAGGAAAATGAGGAGCTGATATGGGCTCAACTAGAAAGAAAACATTTTGAGAATGATGATGGCAACAAATGTACAAATGCGCGTGGCACAATGGATTGTGATAAGAAATGTACAAGTTCCCAATAAAATGAGTGGGGTATCTTGGTTGATTGGGGCACATAGTTGTGATCAGAGTCACAACCTTATCAGATTAAGGAAGTGTATCTTACACAGCTCTTGCCATTCAAAGTCAGACCAAACCCTGTGACAGAAGAATCCCTGCCCAAACTACAAGCTTGATTAGAATGAAACCCAACAAAGGGAGGACCAAACACCACACACTCAGGGCCCACGGAGAGGAAAGCAACAAGCAGATGAAAAGTCAATGAGCAATTCACGCAATGAGAAACTTCATGACCAAAGATCCAAGCAGACACCGACAGAGCCTGCGTCGCCTCCCTATCCATGGAGTAAAAGCATCCAGGCACACTGTTGTGGCTGTTACCATGACTATTCATTCTGCTATCAGCAGCTGCTTAATACATTAAAGAAATGAAATGCAACTTTAGACACAACTCTGTTGCCAGAGCTTTTCAAATCAACTGCGTTTTCCCAATGTGCATTTCCGCACAAATCCCACCAGGGGTACAATACATGTCAATTCCATGAACACTTGTGTTGAAGAACAGAAACACAGTTTGGTGGGCCCAAATCAACTCAAATCAAGACTACTGCATTTTATTAAGACTAAGCTGAGTCCAGGGCATGTGATACTAACTACTTCAAAATTCACACTTCTTGGAGCTTCAGGAGAAGACTGAGTACTCAGTTCCAAAGTAGTCATGAAGAAAGTCATGAGCTAGCATTTCTTTCTCAAGTCTGGCAATAAGAACCACATAACTGGAATTCACTGTAAAAAGGACATCACAAACTCCACCATGAGATGTAATACCACCTATGACAGGATTCTATCTGTCCAGTCAATAGTGGTATTTCTTGTTAGAATTCCTTGATAGAAATTCAGTCAATAAAACTATTTTTCAAAGTTTCCATCAATCACAGAAGTTAGTGATGAAGACGTTGAAGAATCCTACCAAAGACTTCAGTCTGAAATTGATTCAACATGCAATCAAGATGCATTGATAAGTATTGGCAACTGGACTGCAAAGGGTGGAAACAAAGAGGAAGGAGATAAGGACTTGGTGATAGAAATGAAGCTGGAGATCACATGAAAGAATTTTGCAAGACCAACAACTTGTTCCTTGCAAATGCCATTTTCAACAATACAAAAGACAACAATACACCTGGACTTCTCCAGATGGAATACACAGAAATCAAATCGACTACATTTGTAGGCCAAGGCGATAGACAAGCTCAAGCTCTGTAGCTAACACGCCAGGGTGCTGACTGTAGCAGAGAACGTCATTTGCTCATATGTAGTGCAGGCTGGAATTGAAGAAATGAAAACAAGTCTCCAAGAGCCAAAAACATGACCTTGGAGTCTCTCCCACCCCAATATTGGGAACATTTCAAGAACAGATTTGATGCACTGAACACTAATGGCCGAAGACTTGATGAGCTGTGGGAGGCCATCAAGACTATCTTTCATGAAGAAATCAGAAGGTCAGTAAAAAGACAGGAAAGAAAGAAAGATTAAAGTGGATGTCAGAAGAGATGGGAAAATAGGAGACTTTGACATTTGTTCTTGAACATAGAGTAGCTAAAACAAATGGAAGAAACAATGAAGCCAAAGAGCTGAATAAAATATTTCAAAGGGTAGCTAGAGAAGACAAAGTCAAATGCTATAATGAACTGTGCAGAGACCTAGAGTTAGAAAACCAAAAAGGGAAGAATATGCTCAGCATATATTACACTGAAAGCACTCAAGAAGAAATCCAAGCCTGAAGCTGCAGCATTCAAAGACTCTATGGGCAAAATATAAAGTGATGCAGGGAACGCAAAAAGGAGATTGAAAGAGTACGCAGAGTCACAATAGCAATCAAAACTAGTTGGCATTTCATCATTATAATGGAGGTAGCCTATCAGCAGAACTCAGTGGTGGTGAAAGAAGAAGAAACTGGCTCCAGGGATTGAGGAATAGCAACTGAAATATTCTGACACACCGATGAAGCACTGGAAGCACTTACCTATGCTAAGAAATTTGGAAGGCAGTCACTTGGCCAATGGACTGGAAGAGAATTACAGTTGTACCTGCTCCAAAGAAGGGCAACCCAACAAAATGCCCCAACTGGAGAACAGTATCACTGACATCATATGCCAGTAACATTCTGTTAACAACTGTACAACAAAGGTTTCAGTAGTACACTCGACAGGGATCTGCCAGAGGCCAGATTCAGGAGAGAACATGGAACAAAGGATATCACTGTTGATGTCAGACGGATCTTGGCTCAAAGCAGAGAATAGAAAGATGTTTACTTGTGTTTTATTGACTATGCTGATGCAGTTGACTGTGTGGATCTTAACAAACTATGGATAACCTTGAGAAGAATGGGAATTCACGAACACTATATTGTGCTTATGCAGAACTTGTACATAGATCAAGACGCAGTTGTGTGACTAGAACAAGGAAAGACTGCATGGTTTTAAATCAGGAGAGGTGTGTATCAGGGTTGTATCCTTTCACCATACTTATTCAATCTGTATGCTGAGCAAATCCTCAGAGAAGCTGGGTTGTATGAGGAAGAATGGGACGTCAGGATTAGAGGAAGGCTTATTAACCAAAGATCTGCCAGTGATACACTCGTGCTTGCTGAGAGTGGAGAGAGCTTGGAGCACTTACTGATGAAGATAAAGGACTGCAGCCCGGTGCAGAGTACGATTTCAATGTAAAAAGGACCCAAATCCTCACAACTGGACCAATAGGTAACATCATGATAAATAGGCACAAGGGTGAAGTTATCAAGGATTCTGTCTTGCTTGGATCCACAATGAATGCTCATGGAAGCAGTGGTCAAGAGAGCAAAAGATGCGTTGCATTAGATAAATCTGCTGCACAAGACTTCTTTAGAGAACGGAAGAGCAAGGATGTTACTTTGAGGACTAAGGTGCACCTGACCCAAGCCATGGTACTTTTCATTGCCTCATATGCTTGTGAAAGTTGAATAGTGAACAAGGAAGACTGAAGAAAAATCGATGCATTTGGACTGTGGTGCTGGGAAGAATGGAAAACACCATAAACTATTAAAAGGACAAACAGATGTGTCTTGGAAGCAGTACAGCCAGAATGCTCCATGTGCCTTGGACATGTTTTCAGGAGACATCTGTCCCTGGAGAAGGGCATCATGCTTGGCACACTGGAGGGCAGTGAAAAGGGGGTCAGTCCTTAGCGAGCTGGACTGACACATGGCTGCTAAGACGGGTTCAGGCATAGGAACAGCCGTGAGGGTGGTGCAGGGCCAGGCAACGTTTCATTCTGTTGTGCATGCGGTCGCTAGGGGGTGAAAGGGACTCAGTGGCACCTGACAGCAACAACCAAGACCACTAGACCACACTCTGCTACCGTAAAGCTGGAGGTCAGAGGTTACACTTCCGGCTTAAGACTGTTTCAATATACTCCTTCAACATGTTCTTTATGTACTTTTGTGGTTGATTTCGAGAGTGATTTTGGTACCATCAGCGGGCAGTTGGTTCTGTTTCCAAGGCTGGCTTTAGAAAGTGCAGATATAATCATTTTACCCCTAATTGGAAAACCTCTGAGAGGGCCCACTTTTCAGGAGTAAATTCCGCTCTTTTACAACAGTTTTCACGATCCGTAACAACAGGGCGAAACCCAACTGCCGGACATGATATCTCATCACTTGCCACACAAAAATACCATGGTCCTTTCACAAGCCTGTCATTTCAATACATGTGACTTGATTAATGTTGGCTGGGAAAGCTGACCCTCTTATCTCCATTCTTGCTCAGCCTAGAAAACGTCTTCCTGTCTGTCTGAGCACAATGCCAAATGCCAGCAAAATTAAGTTTTTTCTCCTGGATGCTCCCACAAGACTCTACCCGTCTGACTGAATGATACATAGCACCCTGTGTTATGGTTGATTATAGCCTCTTAGAACACGAGCACCTTTCAAAAAGTCCTGTCTTACTTATCTTCAGTCTATAGTAGATGCTCAATAAATACTTATCACAGAGGATAAAGATGATGAATCAGGGTAATTTTAATAGTTTGGGTACCAAAAGCATCCTAGGTTCAAATCCTAGTTCATCTTCTTAAAACAAAACAAAACTCATGGCCATCCAGTCCATGCTGACTCACAGTGACTCCTGTGGATTTCCGAAGCGATTTACTTGAGTGGAACATCCAGTCTTCTGAGGAGCTGCTGGTGGTTTTGAACAGCTAACCTTGAGGATAGGAGCCCAACTTGTAACTACTACACCACAGGGGCTCCTAACACACTGTTTCATAAAAGAACACTCAGCACTTCAGATTCATAGTGTGCAAAACAGAGCTAAAATCTTGACCTCAGGGGGTTGCTGTGAAAAAGGAACGAGATGATTGATAGAAGGCGCCTCGCACAGTATTTTTCAGATGGTAAGCTGCAAGTAAAAGTTAGCTACTGCAGTCTGCTATTTCTGACAGTGAACATCAGAAAGGCCCATCAGCTCCAATGGAATACACGAGTCAGTGCTGTGCTACCAACACGGACACAGAGCACCTACCGTGAAGACCCAGGCAGAATTCCTCATCAGCTAGCTTTTTCTCTGCTCTTCTTACTCTGAGATATTTACTTCCTAGAACCGTGCCAAGCATGGCTCTTGGCCCCGGGTGTGTCTGGGAAGATGGAGAACAGAGTTTCTGGACCACTGTAACATGGCAGGCATGTGATCAGGAAGTGTACTTTGGCCAAACTCACATTCTGTGTGAGAAATATCACCAAGGCGCCCATGAAGAAGACACAGGTGGGCTTCTCTGTGAGGACTGGGGCTCAGCAAGGTGGGTTGGGGGGGGGGGCTTTACACCCACAGGCCCGGTCTCAAGTGAGTGCAGATGATGCTAGTGACTACATAAAGGGGCTCCCCTTCCTTCCCAAGCCTGGGCGGAATGTCTAGTGCTAATGCTTATTACAGAGAGAAAAGAGAAACGACCATATGCTTTAGTCAGGACTCAGAGGCCTTTTCTTCAAAGAATATATTTCAAGTAAAAGAAACCGAATTTTCTGGTTCTCGTTTTAAATGTCAACTTAAAAGACAAAGATGCTTTGCCGAGTTTAGATATTTGTGCTTTAGTTCTCCAGACAGAGGCTTACAGAGGGTATCTGAGGGCTGGACTCACCATGACCACATGTTTTCTGCCTCCTAGTTGTGTAAATGTGGCCGCTCTGAGTCACCCAAGAGCACTTTTCATAAAAATATTACAAAAACATAAAACAAAACAAAACGAAAAAACTCCTGGAGTGGCCTGTATTCAGCATAAGTCACACATAAGAAATCAGAGCCTCCCCCTGAAGGAGCTTTGTGCAAAGCTGCCAGCAACAAGGTTGTGAGGCATCATGCAGGGCGTCCGGGAAGAAACCTACCAGCAATCCCCCGACTCTAAACAAAACACCAGTGGAAATGTTCCAACAGCTGATACAGCACTGGAAGCACTCGCTTGTCTATGTCAAGAAACTTGAAGGCAGCTACCTGGCCAACTGACTGGAAAAGATCCGTATTCATACCCATTCCAAAGACAGGTAACCCCACTTCCTGTAGAAATTGTCGGATAATATCATTCATATCACATGCAAGTACATTTTTGCTGAAGACCATTCAACAGTGATTGCAGCAGTATGTCAACACAGAGCTGCCAGAACTTTGAGTCCGATTCAGAAGGACCCGGCACCAGGGACCACACTGATGCCAGATAGGTCTTGGCTGAAAGCAGAGAGCATCACAAAGATGTTTGCTTGTGCTTTCCTGACTGTGCCAAAGCATTCCACTCTGTGGATCACAACAAACCGCGGATAGCACTGAGGCGAATGAAAATTCTAGTATACTTCCTTGTGCTCACGGGGAACCTATGCATGGATCAAAACAGCCTTTCGAACCGAGTAAGGGAATACTACATGGTAAAAATTAGGACATGTGTGAATCAGGGTGGATCCTTTTGCCATACTTATTCAATCTGAGCAAAACTGAGTGAAGCTGGTCTATATTAAGAAGAATGTAGCATCAGAATTGGAGGAAGGGTTATTAACAATTTATGATATGTAGAAGACAAAACCTCGGTTGCTGAAAGTGAGGAGGACTTGAGCACTGGCTGAAGAAGATCAAGGATTGTAGTCTTCAGTATGGATTACAATTCGATGTCAAGAAAACCCAAATCTTCAAAAACGGGACCAATAGATAACATCATGATGAATGGAGAAAAGATCGACGTTGTCAAAGGTTTCACTTTGCTTGGATCCACAATTAATGCTCATGGAAGCCTCAGTCAAGAAATCAAATGATGCATTGCTTTGGGTAAATGTGCTGCACAAGGCTTCTTTACAGTGTTGAAGAGCAAGTATGTCATACTTTGAGGAC
Organism: Tenrec ecaudatus; assembly: GCF_050624435.1. Lineage (NCBI taxonomy): Eukaryota > Metazoa > Chordata > Mammalia > Afrosoricida > Tenrecidae > Tenrec > Tenrec ecaudatus. The sequence goes on along the minus strand of NC_134531.1, from coordinate 149,978,117 downwards.
CAAGGTGCCCCTGGTATTTTCAATCACTTCACATGCATATAAGAGCTGGACACTGAATGAGGAAGACCGCAGGAAAATGGATGCATCTAATTGTGAAGAAGACTGAAAGAATCGTGGAGTGCCAAAAAGAACAAACCCATCTGCTTGGTGCCGTGATTAAGTATTGGGCTCCTAACTGCAAGGTCCGCAGTTTAAAACCACCAGTTGCTCTGTGGGAGAAAGATGAGGCTTTCCACTACCACAGAGTGACTGTGTCAGAAACCCACTGGATTCAGACTTGAATGGTGGCAGGGAGTCTGATTTGGGGGATATGTGCTTTCACTCACAAGCCTGCACCAGCTTCCATAAGAACACCAGTCTTAACTAATTCAACCCACCCTCAGGCAGAGGCTAATGAAGAACACAGAATGAAGCACCACCATACCTTTTTCATATGCACACTGCCAAATAAACATGAGCGCGTAATATGATCTATAATTCCCCCAAGCCAGGTGAGTATTTCCACCAATCTCTTGCTCACCCGTCCACAGACCTGATCAAATAGTTCATAGTTCATTTCTATCTCTGTACTTAGTGCCTCGGGCTGGGGTGGCTGCTTGTTTACCTAAGTTTAAATGTTGTGACTAGTAAGTACCAGATCTTTTTTTTTCTACTAAAAAGAGATAAATTGTTTTATTAACCAATCACTGATTATTACCTACAGAGTATGTGTGCTTACTTTTACATGGAAAAAATGGGTTATCAGTATTCGTTACACAATTGCTGTATGTGGGAATAATAACAGCCAATAATAAAGCCAACACTCTTTTCAGACTAACTATCAATCTCCAAATGATAGCACACATGGAATATTGCATTCTAGTCTCTAACTTTGGAGTCAGAAATGTTTATAGAAATAAATATGAAGAAGCTGGTGAGAAACAGTATGTTATGGCAAATAGCCATGGAACCCTAGTAAAAGGCTCCTTAGTTTCTCACCACCTATAAACAGCTTCATAAATCATTTGGAGAAAGATCTGCAATCCTGGAAACCCTACGAGTTGGAATCAACTCGACAGCAGTGGGTTTGTTTCTCGGTTTAGCAGGTGTATAATGCTCCATGAGCTCCAGTCTTAAAGCTTACAATGACACACGTTGATGACCTCAGTTTGGGTGGGTCAAGGATCAGTAGAGGCTACAGTGGGTAGTTCTGGCTTAGGGTCTCTCATGACCTGCAGTCAACATGTTAGCTAGGACTGGCAGTCATTTACAGACTTGGTTCAGCTAGAGGGCTGACTTGCAAGAGGACCACTCAGTGGTTGGCCAGCAGGTCTGGTTATTAGCACCCAGCCTCAGTTCCTCTTGCTGGGCTGTGAAACTGCCAACTCTCAACGCGGTGGCTTGCTTTTCCCAGAAGCAATTCCAGAAGCCAAGACAATGTCTTGTATGGCTAGTCTAAAAGTGAACTACCTCCATGGGGAGGAGACGAGCCAGTCAGGGTGCAGTATAGCAGCGATGAAACATACAACTTTCCTCTAGTTTTTTAATGCTCCCCCACCCATCACGATCCCAATTCTACCTTACAAATCCAGCTAGACCAGAGCATGTACACTGGCACAGATTCAGAGCTGGAAACACAGGGAATCCAGGATAGAAAAACCCCTGAGGACCAATAATGAGAGTAGCAATATCAGGAGGGTAAGAGAAAGGTGGAGGAGAAAGAGGGAACCAATCATAAATGATCTACATATAACTCCTCCCTGGGGGATGAACAACAGAAAAGTGGGTGAAAGGGAGACATTGGACAGTGTAAGACCTGAAAAAATAATAATTTATAAATTATCAAGGGTCATGAGGGAGGGAAGTTGGGGAAGGGGAATGAGGAGCCGATATCAAAGGCTCAAGTAGAAAGCAAATGTTTTGAGAATGATAAGCAACCAATGTACAAATGTGCTTGACACAATGGATGGATGGATGGTGATTAGAGTTGTATGAGCCCCAATATGATGATTTTTTTTTAAAGTGAGATACCTCAATGCCTTCAATATCCTACTGATCACATAACCAAGAAGAATAACAAACCAGCTGTCATTGAGTTGAATCTCATTATGGGGACCCATATGTTTCTGAGATGTCTAATGGCTGAGATCTCTAGGAATATGATAACCAGACCTACCTTTCCCAATGTGTCTCTGGGAGATTTGAACTGGCTGAGCATGGAACCATCTGCATTACCCAGCGAGTCCTGATCATCTAGGCCAGTCCCACCGGGTGTGGGGCAGAACTCCGTGAGGGAGTGAATTTCAGGAAGTGAGGTGTACAAGGAGGACTTTGGGAATTAGTTCCTTTAAGGGCTATTTCGTTTGTCCAATACATATTTCAGTGCCTACTAAGGAACCCTGGTGGCAAAGTAGTTATGCATTGGGCTGCTAACTATAAGGCCAGCTGTTCGAAACCACCAGCCACTCCTTGAGAGAAAAATGAGGCTTTGTACTCCCCTAAAGAGTTATAGTCTCAGAAACCCACAGGGGCGATTCTGCCCTGTCCTATAGGGTCGCCATGAGTTGGAATCAACTCAATGGCTGTGAGCTTGGCTTGGCTTATGAAGCCACTAGAGAGCAAGCAGAGAACAAAACAGACAAGTCATGAAGCAAGTACTCCAGTGGAGGGCAAAAAGGCAATCGACAGAATAAATGCACTATACAGTATGCTAGGCAGTGACAAGTGCTAAGGAGAGAGACAAAGCAGGGTGAAGGGGTGAGGGAGTCCTGGAGGTGGGAACTGTTTGCAACTTTAAATAGAATGAGCTCAGCAGGCAGGCTTCCCTTCGAAGCCTCGAGGGAGGCACAGAACCATACCACGTGGGTGTAAGGAGAAGCACGTTCCCGGCACTGGGCAGAGCAACCGCACGGGCTTTGAGGTGGGCACGCAACTGCCATGTGGAGAAATGAGCAAAGCAGTGAAGGGACTGGAGGAAGGAAACGAGGGAGGGGCGTCGGAGATGAGACAGGGAAGCAGCGGTGGGAGCAAAGCCTGGTGGGGCCTCACGGGCTGTTGCCTAGACTGTGACTTTCACTCAGCGATTATGAGGAGCGTTAAGGAGGTCTCAGCAGATGCATGATATGATCTGACTTAATATTTGCGAGTCTCATGTGGGTGTCGTATATCGGAAGAAGCAGGCCAGGGGTGGAAGCAGGGAAGCAAATGAGGAGCCTTTTGCAAAAACCCAGACAGAAGATAACGGTGTCTTACATCAGGGTCCTTATCAGTGAAAGTGGTGAGAAGTCAGATCCTAGACTGATTTTGCAGGTTCTCTCGCATGATTACTTCCCCATTTTAGGCCCTTCTTTGGGAAGAGCAGCCTTGTTATTTTATTTTGTTTGGGGAGGGTGGATGGGTGGGTTGTTTTTCAGATCCCAGAGCTGCAGCTCTCACATGGTGCCCTGGAGAACACTGCTGGTTCTGAGCAGTCTGAGGGGGACAAGCCCTGGCAGGGGACAGATGAGTGCACTTCATGCCCTCCAGCCCCATTTTACAGGTCGACACACTCTGTAACATCAGGTGGGAGAGACTTTTTTAAACAAGACTAGAAGCCACAATACCCTAGAGGAAAGGCCATCTGTACAAATTAAACAATGCATGTGAGGAAAAATATCATTTACAAACATTTAAGTGGGCAAACTCAACAGCACACTAGGAAGCTGGAAAAATGTTTGCAGTACAAATAACTGAAGTTTAGGATCCCCAATATAAAAAGGCTCTTCTAACTGCTTTGAGTGGCATCACGTTAGACAGTGCCGGACCGAGTGGGAGATGTGTCGCAAAATTCAAAATCAAGACAAAGACCAGACTTATTACTGGTCTGATAGTGACTGGTGGATTCCCCGAAACTCTGGCCCTGCGACACCCGTCCAACCTGGAGCTTCATCCAAACTTGGAGATGAATGTCCATGCACCAACAGACAGACAGGCTAATGAAGGGAGTGTTTTGAACAATGAAAACACTGCTACTGAAAAGCAAAAGGGCAGAACTTCGTCGAAGAGCGGAGCCTACAAACAGCAGGAGAAGGGTGCACTGACACAGGGACTCAAGAAGGAAGCGGGAAGAGTGACTGCCACACTGCACCGACGTCACGAAACAGAGCGCCTATCAAGGTCACGTGGAAAACGAATGTGCTCCGGAAGCTTTCACTCGAACCACAATAAAAAAAGAAAAGAAAAAGAAGGTAAATCATATCGTTCAGACTCTTGTGGTTGTTGAATTCCCCCCACGCTCATGGGTCCACCTGCTTTGCGACACTGGGATGCCTGAGGGCATTCTGGAAACAGAACTGAGTAACACAACTGCTTGAAGTAATTCTTTCATAACACCAATAGAGCAAAATTATCCCTATGCATGTCCAAAAACGGGGGTTGGGGGTGTGTTGGGGGTTTGAGAATAAATGTATGAAACAGTCACGTAGAAAAGTGGATAAGGGACATCTTCAAAACCAGGCTGGCCCTGATCCTCCTTCACGGAGTGCTGTGACGGCCGGCTGGCGTCACATGCACAGCGCCAAGGAAGTGACCACCGCCACCATCCCGGTCATCGCCATCGGCACCGCCACCAGCAACGGCATCCCCAAGTAAGTCAGACTTGAGTCAACCCTGGATGTCAATTCCAGTACAGCTTCCTCTGAAGAGCATTCTTCTCTGGGAGGGAACAATTATTTATTACCTTTTCGTGATTTTCTATTAGGATCTCAATAACGATGTTCTGGAATTTGATATCCATGATGGCTGCTACAGTTTCTTCCTGGGGCCGCAGCAGGGTGGGTCCAAACACCACGCCAAGGTTGGCCACCGTCATCAAATTCTGCTTGTGGTTGTTCGCAACACTGGGGGGAAGGAGAAGAGAGGGCGTGCGTGAGGGACACTGTGATGGGCACACAGCTCACTTCCCTGAACCCCAGCTTTCACACCATCCTGGGACGCCCGAAGGCCAACTGATGCTTTCCCACTCAGACAGCAGTCTACCAAAGTTCCTGGAACCATCAGTGTTCAAATGATCTTATTGTTTCAGGTTGTCTCCACCTTTATTGTATCTATTCTACCTAAAACAACCCACCTTGGAACCAAAGGAACTACCTTCCAAATCATGTACCTTTGCATAGGCGACGCCCTGTTTCGCGAGTATCAAAACCCAAGACCCAGCTGTCGCCCATCAAGACCATCCCACTTCACAGCGACTCAAGCGAGCATTACCGCTTGAGATCAGGTAGCTTGATCTTTCTCCCATCCTAGCGGCTGGTGGGTTTGAGCCACCAACCTTGCGGCGAGAAGTCCCGCACTTACCTGGCAGGTGACTTCTAATCCTTTAGTTAGAGTTTTTGTACTTGGGCGCTGCCTCAACTTCAACCACAGCCATGCCTACCATTTTCTCTGGTGTGAATATAGAACTTCTCAGCAGGGTCCGTGCATTTGCCAGCATGGCCACAAAAGCTTTACCTTTTTACACGGATAGATAGGAATATCTAAAGCCAAGTCAGGAAGCTCAGCACTTCCGACTCAAGACTTCATCACTTTACACTGAAACACGTGTCTCCCACCCCGGGCAATGCGTGCCACAAAGCGGCCTAAAAACGCACGCCAGCATATCCATGTCGACGGGTGTGCTTTCGCTGTCACTTGAACTGTGACTCCCAGGAATACCAACAGCAGCAGTCACTGAGGCTGAGTGGCCTGTTAAATACAGAAGTGTAACTCTGGGCAAGCAATTTGTTTAAACATTTTTCTTACCCCAAAGCCCCAGCCCCAGGGACCTAGCTATAAACCTCAACTGTTCAACAGCTGGCCCTGCATATAAACATACACAAATTATTTAAAGGCAACAACAACAAATGGTTAAGTTAAGGCCACTCCTAAGAAAAACTCTCCAATCACCTGTCAGAAGAAGGAAGCCATTCATTACTAGCCCAAAGCTAGGGCGAAAGTGGGGAGGGGAGGGCCGTTTGCAGACGCCTGCCTCCCCAGCGTGCAGGGCTATTTATGAGGCATGTTTCCACAGTCATCTATAAATGCCCACACTGTTTTCTTGCATGCCACTCTTCTGTGGGAGGAGAAGTCCTACTGCCTCCCATGCCAACATACTTTATTGAAAGACGCCATCGACCAGTTTTTACCAGCAGATGTGTGTTTCCTAACGTTTTCTAGGGCCTGGAGTTTAATTTGATATAAACTTCCTCCCCTGGAAGGGCAGGGTGTGGTTAGGCATGGGTAATTTAGCAGTGGCCCAGGCCAGGCAGGAAGAAGAGCAGGGAGAACCACCAGCAGCCTCTCACTTTTCCATAGCACTAGCTCTGCCTCCTCTGTTGCCAAGCCACCCTGAGCTGCAGCACGTCTCCAGTCGGGAAGGATGAATGCTGCCCTCGGGGCTCCCGTCCAGCGACCTGGACAGCCTTGGGTTCTGCCCACCAGCAAGTATGCATATTTATAGGTTGCCGTCAGCGTCGGCTGGCTCCTGGGTGCGGGAAGTGAATTCCATGGCCTCTGCTGCTCTGCCCACATGGGCTAAGTCCGTAGACTGGGCCCTCTTGTTAGAAAAGTCCCTTGTGCAAATGAATCAACAAGCTATTTCGGTATGAACCCAAACAAATCAAACCCACTGCCATGGAGTTGCTTCTGACACACAGTGGCCCTATAGGACAGGACAGAACTGCCCCGTGGCTTTCCACGGCGGCCGGTCTAGGGAGGAGATTGCCACTTCCGAAGGGTTGGCAGGTTCTAGTCAATCTTCTGGTTAGCCACCGAGTGCTTTAACCGCTGTGCCATGGGGCTCCTGTCAGGTGTGAGAGCACTTGCAAATGGCAGAGCCCCGTGAAAAGGTACAGGCTGGCTGATGTTCGGTTTTCACTACATGCCTCAGAGTGTGAACACCACAAACAGAAGCAAGGGGCCTGCTGCTGGGCTGATTCCGAATCATAGCAGCTCTACCAGGACACGGCAGAACTCCGTAGGGTTTTCCCAGGCGGCCAGTCTTTACCGAAGCCAACTGCCACATCTGTCTTCCACGCAACGGCTAGCAGGCTTGAACTGCCAACATTTCAGTAACCAGCCAAATGCTTGGCCCACTGTGCTAAGTACGATCTCGGCGTTCAGCTTCATTCTGCCCGCGCCCCACTAGTTCCTGTCTGAAACGCTGATCCCATGAGGCCTTTCGTCTGCTGAAAACTACAACAGTCCTGCCTCGGGTCTCAGCTCTTGGGCGAGGACACAGGGACATGCTACAGGTCAAGTTTTCTACAATGTGCGTATAGACCTGTAGTGGGCCCCAGGACTTTCCAAAGCAAGCCTATACTTCCAAAGTAACACCCCTTACTCCAAGCTCACCTCCACCTCCTTCCCTGCCACCTGTCAGTTTGCGCTTGTTAGCAAGTGACTCAGGGTGTCTGGGAGTTGGTCTCCTCAGAGCTGAAGAAAGGTGGGGGAGAGGCAGAAGTTACTGATGTCACCAGGTTGCGGGGCCGATTCCATGTGGCTGCATTGCCCACAAAGTGTCCGGATGGGGTGACTCCCTATCTTCTTTCTACTTGCATACACCCCCTTGTCTTCGCCGCGCCATGCCCCTCCACCTAAGAATGGCTGACTGTCTTCCTCTGCTTGCCACACTGGCGACTTCTCCCCTGTCCTCGTGCTCTCGTGGTCTCTCATCCTTCCCCAGCCCCCTCCCCACTCGTGGAGGCAGGGGGCCCCTCCCACCGCCCAAGGCCAGGGCTGTGCTCTTCTTGGGACCACCGGGTACCACCAGAGCTGAGACGATGTCGGGCACTCAAACAGCATGAGGGATGGTCACTGGGGCATCAGGGGCTGATGGGAGCTTCTGTGTAGACACAACACAATTATTCTGACGCCAGCTACTTCCTCATACAACCTCAAACAATTATTGATGTCCTTTGGGGGGGTAGGGGACTATGTCTCAGCTCTTGTCCCAAGCACCCTTTTCAATGTCTGGAGCTTGGCTCCCGATGCTCAGATTTAATTAATGAGAAATAATTATTCTTATTTGTAGGCCCTGGTGCCCGAAGGCATTTGGGAAAATGTACAGTAATTCTAGATCAGGAACTTGGAATATAAAGAGGCTTGAGGCTACCTAAACATAACTCATTTCCCTTTTAATGATCCGTTTTATTTTCAGAACTTGAAAAACACATTGCTCTAACTCTTCTGAAACTTTTCTGGGAAGAATGAAAAAGTATGGCGCCTTTCATTACTAACTACCATTATCTTCTGGCACACTGAAGTAATAAATTGATCTGTCACTTGATTATTGCTGCTCACAACTTGGTAGGGCTTTGTTCATTACTTTGGAATGAATTATTAATGGCTTGAGCGCTATGTATCCCGGAGAGAAAGGGCCAGGCCTCAGCCTCTGCTGGCATCAGCCATCCATCACAGCTTGGCGAAACCTGAGGCGTGTGGGAAGCAGGTTGGCAGAGCACGGGGAAGCTTGCTGCAGCCACCAGTGCAGGACCCATTCATTAGCAAGCTCTGTAAAACACAAGTGCCCGCTTTCTGTTGTGGTAACAGAGCTGTTTGAGGTCTTCCTCACATGATCCAAGAAGTCTTGTTGGGTCTTGACTTTCAATCCCCACACTGACGTTGTTTTGGGGTTTTTTTTGTGCACATCACACCCCATTGAAGGAGCCTGGCCACAGGCCTTTCAGACTCATGTGCCCACATGGAATGTTCTGAGCTGTCTTTGGAGAGAACTGACAATTCTATAAGCTTTTCAGAGGATTGTAGGGAAACAATTCCATAGGATAATTCCATGGGGACACAGGTACCCTTTAGCATTTACTAAGCTGCATCAGCTGAGAAACTGGATCTCCTGTGGGGCATGCCTTAAAGGTAGTTGCCAGGAGATTTACAGCCCTGTGTCCTACAGTTGAGGAACCCTGATGGCATAGTGGTTACGAGTTGAGCTACTAACCATGGGGTCAGCAGTTTGAAACCACTAGCCACTCCACGGGCGAAAGATGAGGCTTTCTATTCCTGGAAAGTTAGTCTCAGAAACCCACAGGGGCAGTTCTACTCCAGCCTGTAGGGTCAGCAGAAGTCAGCATTGACTTGACAGCAGCGGGTTTGGTCCTACAGTTTCCTTCCTGAGGTAAGAGCATATTACGGGAAGGAGCTCTGGCTAGAGGGGCCCTTTCCCAGCAACGGGGCAAGAGAAAGTGGACACGAGCCTCTCTGAGAAGCAGAGGCTCTAAATGATTTCCAGGCGAGGACGGTGTGAGGGTGGCCCTGGTAGGAGTACCACGAGGGGAACAGACAGTCCACTGATCCATGAGTCCACAACTTCACCATCCGGCAGTGTGCCATGGCTTAGAATTGGGAAAACTCGGCTCTAGGACTATACAAAGGGGTTAGAAGTAGATTTCATGTCACATGATTTGGACGAGTCATCGGGAGGAACCAGCACCTGTGAAAGTACTCCATGTATGGTAAAGTAGAGTCCGTGAAAGAGAGGGAGACCTTCAGCAAGAGCATCTGACGTAGTGGCGGAGGCAAAGGGCGCAGGTACAGGAATGATGGGGAGGATGACACAGGACCAGCAGCATTCTACTGCGTCATGCTTAGGGCTGTGACTGTGGTCTGAACTGACTCAATGGCACCCAACAACAGGTCTTTAAGGCATGTGCATTATCTCCATTTTGCAAATACACAAAGTTAAGCTAGAGAAGAGAGCCTGGCTGGAGCCAGACAGGCCTGACCAGCTGGGTGACAGTGGATAAGTGACCACCCACCATGCTGTCACAGGGATCACATCTGCTTTGCACAGGCTTAAATGAAAGCCGGGCTCTCTAAGTGCTAAGCAGTACTTTATAACAACAGATTGGGCCCGGTGTGCCCAACAATGCCACGCCTACCACAGCATCTACAGATAGGAGTCATCGTGAGACCTGGAATGCTATGTTAAGATACCAAAGCCAAGTCTTGGCTCCACTGGACTCCACAAGGTGAAGAGCCAGTGATGTCTGTCCTGAACTGCCATCATCACTGAGCTGCTGCCGCCCCTATTTCTCTGCTCTAGCCTCCAGTGATAAATCATTATGAGAAGACACACCTACCGGGTACTTTAAAGTTCATAAAAGAGTGCTATAAGAATGACTTAACATTTTTTAACTGTTTACTTGATCTTTTTAATAATTCTAGGCAGCAACTCGGATTTTTCTGACATTGCTCCAACTGAAACATATATTCCTATGTGAGTGGTAGTCAATTAATACGGGCCTTCTAGCCACAATGTCTTACGTGACGCATTGTAATGCTGGCCTCTGCGCCTGTGGCTACAATCCCGTGTCGGAGGGCATTCCCACTATAGCAATGGACAGGAGGGTTAGGGTGGGATGAAGACCGGACTTTAGTGGAGGGTGTGAACCAAGTCACACCTTTTCCTTGTGGACATCGTTAGACTTTCCCTCAGCAGAGGATGTGATCACGCCACATTTTTTGTTTCTTTGGGGGTGTCTTTAAGACTCTATCTGAATAGAGGATGTGAATTAAGACCCCGTGCTGGGTTTTCCTTGGATGGGCCCTATATGCAGTTCTCACACACCTCACATGGAAAGCCACAGTTCCATGTCCTGACTGAGCTTGGGTGGAAGGAGGTCTGCTCTGACTTTTGGACATTTTTGGTTTCTGGCTCTGGACCCTGCATTTGGCTCGCTTATGCCTGACCTTCGGATCCACCACCATCTGAGACATTTCCTCAAAGTTTCATGAGCTTACATGGGACACTGCAGTGAATCGCGGAACCCAGGGGTGTGAAGGAATATGCACCAAGGAGGATTGTGTGTGTGTGTGTCTGTGTGTGGTGGTGGTGATAAGGGGGAGGAATGGATCAGGATACCATCTCAAAAGGGTTGGACATTTGGGACATCTTTAATCTCCAACTCCTTGGTATTAATCCTCTGGTGTTAATACTTCCAGAATACATTATTACCACACTACGCAACATTTATTACTGCAAGTACACGTGCAAACACACGTGGGTAGCAAAAATAAAAGTTTCCAAAACAAGCCAAGTGTGATGCATTCTGGAATTTTCTAGTTGATTCTTTGTTAATCCAAAAAATGGATTTCACAATCCACTAATGTGTCATAATTTACAGTTTGAAACACAATCCTAAGACTAGATAGTACAAATATCATCTCCATTCTGTAAATACGGAAAGCTAGGGTAAGAGAACTAGTGTGCATAGTAGCTGGTGTCAGAGAGGCCTTATCAGCTGAATAATATTGGGCCAGTCACTTGGTCTCTTTGAACCTGTTTCCTAACCTGAAAAACAATACCTACCTCATAGAGTTGTAACGCTATGAAATAAGATGATGCGAGGAGACTTGATCTAAAATAATGTCTTAATAACAACAGCAGCTTCTGTTATGGGACACTCTGGCAGTGACACAGTTAAGTACATGGTTCCTGAACAAAAGGTTGGCAGTTCAAACCTACATAATGGGTTCCACGTAGTGGCTCTGTGGAAGCAAGCAAGCAATCTACCTCCATAAAGACCACAGGACAGGAAATCCAATGGGGCAGTCTTCCTCCCCCAGTCTAGGGGATGTTCTAAGAATCTATTCACCCATATCTAACAACAGTTCTTGCTGATGGCGGTGGTCAAAGTAGTGGTAGTAAAAACTCCCAAACCAAACTCACTGCCACCAATTCGATTCCAACTCGTAGCAACCTATAGGGCAGGGCAGAACTCTCCCTGTGGGTTGCTGAGACCATAACTCTTTATGGGAGTGGAACGTCGCATCGTTTTCTGAGGAGTGGCTAGTGGTTTTGAACTGCCGACCTTGTTGTTTGGTGAGCAGTCCCATGTGTAACCCACTATGCCACCAGGGCTCCTGATAGTAGTGGAGCAAATGCCGATGGAAAGCCACGCTGACAGTGGTTCGCTTGATATCCCGTGCAGGAACCTACAGTGGTCTGACCTGCCTGGGGCACGGCACTCCACCTCCCTCACCCAGATTTCAAAGTCTTCTGTTATCCTCCCGATCTGCATGTCTTTTCATTCTTATTTAAATTAAAAAATAGTTTAAATCTACAGAAAAATGCATATGCAATTTTAATTTTCCATCACTTTCCTATGTGCACTTTTGGCTTAACAGCTGGGGAGTTAGCTGAGCTGCACAGCTAAAGCCAATCTGCAGAACGCTGCCTCATGAAAGCCACTTCCTCAGGCCCTCGCCTGCCTGGCAGCTGTGCCCCTCGCCATCCACAGCCCACCACCCGTGAGGGCCCAGCTCTGGTGTGTTTACACTAACCCCCGCCTCCGCACCCCCACCTCCCCCTCCCCTGACTTCACTGGGGCTCTTGACTTTGCAGCGTCCCCTCTGCATGCACAGGGAGAGGGCTGGCTGAGGATGACTGATGGTTCCGATTCTGACAGTAGTTGAGTGGGAGGGCCACTGAGCTGCAGTAGACAGACAGCACCTTCTCTGCCCTACCTTCTCAGAGACAGGGAGGCTCGGAGCAATAGGGCCGAGAAGGGTTTGATGGAAGTGGAGCTGCGGAAAAGTCAGTGCGTGTGCGTGGTTAACCAGACCAGTTGAGTTTCCAGGGTGGTCAATCCAGTTCCTTTCACCAACATCAGATTCCTGCATGTATATGGTGGCGTGATGGAGTGCATGTGAGTTGCCTGGACCTGCTGTGGCAGCTTGGGCTGGGAAGTGCTGTGGAGACCTCAGCTGAGGAAACAATGGAGCCATAAACACGGCTTTGCTGGATTGCCTAGGTGGCTGGCAGTGGTGTGAGAGTTTAAAATCAATTCTTCTGTGTGTTGACGGTGACCACGTTCATTAACCAGATGATCATCAGCACCTTCTGGGAATGGTTATTGAGGGAGATGCAGGATCTGAAGCTTTGAATGTCAACTGAGGGTGTCTTGTGGGCACTTTCCTGTAGTCTCTCTTAAGTTTCATGTAAACCCTTGGAGGCAGGTGGGCACTGCCATTCTATGGATGAGGAACCTGAAGGCCTGAGGAGCGAAGTCTTGGGTCTGAGGCCCCAGAGCTATTTGAAGGGCAGAGCCAAGTGTGACCAGCAGACTCCATGTGGGCCTGCTTTCCTCGCGGGACTCAGTGAGAGGCTGGCGTCGACTCAGTGAGAGGCTGGCGTCGGTTCAGAGAGGCACTCTTGCCTCGGACAAACCAACCAGAAGGCTTATTTGGAGAAGGGCACTTACAGGCTTGAGATTGTGGGGGAAACACAGTGATTACAATGGAAAAGAAAAAATACTCCTCCACATTCACTGCTCAAATTATGAAACTGGTGAGAGAGAGGAGGAGGGAGAGAGAGAGAGAGATATCAGCAAAACAGAGAAAACCACATTTAGGCCGGTGAGAGCAATGCTACACTAACCACCATTCTCCCTTAATTGTAGCGAAAAATGGCTGCATGCATGACAGAGTTATGAAAATAACGAAATGTCCCTGAAATATACCAGCATTCCACTTATAGATGTCTGGCACAGTCTGGAAATGGTGTCCTAATCATGAAAGAACGAGCACTGGAGGCATGAAAGCAAATTACAAGGAGTTGGGGGTGGAGGGGCCAGGGAGAGGAGCAGAAATGCCCAAATGGTCTCCATTTCCCCCAAGAGGTCTTGATGCCCCTCCGGGCATCATCCTGGGTGCTTCCCCACAAGCACCCTAAAGATGTGTGAGTTCACCTCTGCAATGTCTTCCTTACCTCTGGCGAAATGGATAAAGTACATTTCAGGCGGATGAGCATCACTGCAGAGGTATTGAACACTGCCCACCATTCGGCACATCGACTTTAACCCCTACGTGCAGAGGCCCACTCGTTCCTGGAAAGTCTTCAGAGGAAAGGGATTTGGGGGCATGATGAAAAGATAAGGCATTCTTTGGATATATGAGGGGTACCCCCAAAAATCTGGTATGAATTTCTTCCCATTAGGCAAGGATCGAACAATGGACATTTCACCTGTTTTGAAATGAGGGGGGAAAAAACAGGGAGGTGCTGTCAGCCATCCAAAGGAGGTTGAAAATTTTTCCAATGATCGAATTGCAGATTTGATAAATGCATTAAGTGTAATAGAGAGTACTTAGGTGATGACATTTTTTTGTAGAAAAATTTAAATATATAACTTTGAAAAAAATCCAGGTTTGGGGGTGGTACCCCATCGTAGCTTGCAGTCTAATTCAGGGGGTGTTCTAAATCAGTATATAACCAGCTCTAGTTCCACTCCACTCCCCTGTAACCAACAGAAAAACTCCCCAAGACCCCAAACCAATTGCTGCTGTCAATTCTGACCCATGGTGACCCCATGCTCGGGGTGAGATCTGTACTGCATAGGCTATCCAGTGCCTGTGGTCACCAGGCCTTTCTTCCTGTAGTCCAACACCACCTGCTTAAAACCCACCAAAGGGTTTCCAACTAAGCTCCACGTTGAAAACCCTCAGTTTCGCCTAATAGGTCCTGCCTAATCCATCTGATCCCTCTATGGCCATCTCCTCCAAACTCCTTTTCTTGCTCTTTTGCCCTTGGCACCTCCGTACTGCTGAGCCACCTCTGACAAAGGGACCCTGCAGCTCCTCTGTCTGACCCTCTCTTGTCAGCATTCTCACTTCACCATCAGGGAGGTCTTTTTGGATACCCTCATGTTAGTCAGGTCCCTTGCTGTAATTCTAGTTCCTCGATTCTCCTTCAGACATGACTGCATTGTATGTTTGTCATTTGCTTGTAAAACTGCCCTGTCCTTCTCCTGTTCATGCTAGCAACTCTAAGAAGGCAGGAATAGTGTTGGCCTCCCTTACTGTCATTCCAGCCTGGAGCTTGCTTGCCCTCCTCAGCTGCGGAATAGAAGGAAAAATGGAAAATGAAACCATCCTCCAGGAATCTCCTGTAGTTCTTATTCAGGCATCTTAAAGATGTGTGTGTGTGTGTGTGTTTAGCAATGTCTCCTTTGCCTCGGGTGAACTGTATAAACTTCACTGGCTTGGGGAGGCCACCTTTTTCTAAGGGCTCAGGTGAGACTGTTTTGGTTTAAAGTTTTGTGTGTCCTGCTGGTAATGCAGGGGCTGTGAAGAGGGCATTGGCCAGAGTAGCACACCCACTGCCAGGTGTCTATCCTTGGCCACGCTGTGAATCTGGAAGGCAAGAGACCATAAATATTCACAGGGTGTAATTATCATTATTATATGTATTACCTAAAACACATTATACCAACATAAACTCACATTATACTCTTACAAAACCTTCTAGGATAACATCTTCTCCATCTGACTTTTTCTTTTCGCATCCCTTTTGAAAATCCATTTATTTCCTGTCTGCTTTTGATTATTATTATTATGAGTGTCAACATACTGGCCACTGATAGAGTACTCTGCACGCACTGGGAGCCAGGAATAAGCACAGCATTGACTACCTCAATTGATTTTTATAATAAACCCTGTGAGATCAGTTCCACATGTAGAAGCTGAGAGACAGAGAAACTCAGACATTTGTCCAGCGTCTACTCTCTACTAAGTGATACAGCTGCAATTTGAGCCTGTTAATCTACAGCCTAATTCCAAAGCAGCTATTCTTAAATGTTCTGCTCCCCGGCAGAAAAAGAGGGAGATGAAATTCACATTCAATCTATATCCTTCCGTTCCATCTTTAGGATCACTCGTCTTCTGAACACAGTCTACATTACAGAGTTTATGAGTAAGATGAAAACCTGATGATTTTGAAAAGGTACTTTGGCAGCCAACAAGGTTAATAGGTTCACCACTGTCTACCAATACTGTATATACTTGTGTATAAGCCAAGTTTTCAGGGCAGTTTTGTGGTAAAATTAGGTGCCTCAGCTGATATTTGGGTCGGCTTATATTGGCATATATATGGTATTCAAAATCTCTCAACTTTTCTAGCAACAATGAAACATACAACTTTCCTCTAGTTCCTAAATGCTTCCTGCCCCCACTATCATGATCCCAATTCTATCTTACAAATTTGGCTAGACCAGAGGATGTACACTGGTACAGACAGGAACTGGAAAGACAGGGAATCAGGGAATCCAGTGCGGATGATCCCTTCAGGACCAGTGGTTCGAGTAACGATACTGGGAGGGCGGGGTGGAAAGGGGGAACCGATTACAAGGATCTACATATAACCTCCTTCCTGGGGGGCGGACAACAGAAAAGTGAGTGAAGGGATATGTTGGACAGGGCAAGATATGACAAAATAATAATTTATAAATTATCAAGGGTTCATGAGGGAGGGGAAGCGGGGAGGGAGAGGTAAAAATGAGGAGCTGATGCCAGGGGCTTAGGTGGAGAGCAAATGTTTTGAGAATGATGAGGGCAATGAATGTGCAAATGTGCTTTACACAATTGATGTATGTGTGGACGGTGACAAGAGTTGTATGAGCCCTAATAAAATTATTTTTTTTAATCTCTCAATTTTTCTATTGGTAAAAGACTAACCTTGGTCATGAGAATTATTGGACTCCCTTCAGAATAGGGCAAGTCTCATGAACAGCAAGAATTATACTATTTAGGCTAAGCTCCTTGTTTTCCTAATTAGTCACTTTCTTTTGGAGTTGCGAAAACAGGCCAATCGATGACTATTTACACTATGTTGTCTCAGAAGTCCCAGGTGGTAAAGTAACGCACTCACTGCTCACCAAAGGCAGGAGGTCAAAGCCCACTGCCTCAGATGAAAGATGTGGCAATGGATTTCTGGGTACAACCTCCAGCCCCTGAAAACCCTACCCAGCACAGTCCTCCTCTGCCTCCAACCAGGCCATCCTGTGTCAGAACTGGATCCAAGACCACTGGCCAGTCACCCACCCCCAGTAAGGGGTGGACTACTAAATGGAAGGTAGGTGGTTCAAACCCACCAGACCCTCTGTAGGAGAAAAAGAGGCTATCTGCTCCTATGCAGATGTATAGCCCCAGGAACTCTGATGGGGTGGCTGCAACAATGGGCTCAGACATGAAAACAGTTGTGAGGACTGGCGGGCCCTGGGTTCTTCTGTTACACATTGGGGTCTCTATGTTCGGGAACCAACCGGATGGCAACTAACAACAACATTGCCATGAGTTATAACTGACTTGATGGCAATGAGTTGGCCTAGATTTGGTATAGGCATATGTAAAAGGGCCCTGGTGACACTGGCGATCCAAAACCACCAGCAGCTGAGGCTGCCTGCTCCTATACAGATTTACAGGTGCTCAGGGCCGCTGTGAGTTGGAATTAACTCAGGGGCCATGGGCTTGGTTTCTGGTTTATGCAGATGTAAGGCGTATTCCTTTCCAGGACAAATAATAAATGCCTTAGCATCTATAAGCACTCCAAGGAATATTTGATTGCGTTTTACCTCTGATCCTGGACTTTTTCAGGACCCAGATTGTAGCCCTCAGGACCCAGACTGGGAAGGGCAGCATGCACATACAAAAAGACCTGCAGAAAGTTGGCCCGGGAGCCCTGCTTCCTGGAAAATTACTTCACTATTCCAAATTATATAACCATCCATTTCTCCAATCCAATGTAATTACCATCTGCAAAACATTTTTCAGTTAATAAAGTACTTTCAACCTCATTATCGTTGATTTATTGATTTTGGAGCTTATGGTATCAAATCTGGAGAGCTGGCAGAGGCTGGAGAAGGTGCAACACAAGTGACTCATGCAGATGCCCACCTGGTGTCATCAAGGGCAGCAGATGCAGCAGCTCCTGTTAGTGACACAGCCTTTGAGGAGCCCTTGGCCACAGTGCTTGGTCATGGAAAACAAGATGGAGGACTTTATGCCCACGACAAGCGTGCAAGTGAGCCCGCCCAGCCCGAGGCGGAGGGCACATCACCCATTCCTAAATCAACCAGCGCTGCTGCTGCATGCCCGTCAGGTGCCAGAAACTGCTGTCAGTGCCCGGAACAGAGAGGGGACCATGCCAGACAACACCCAACTTCTTTGTCTTCGGGGAGCTTACGTTCTTTGGGGGTGGGATGAACAATAAACAAAGTGCGTGCTGGTAAAGTGAAACATACAGCAGGGAATGGGGAGGGGTGACTGTTGGGGAACCACTGCCATTTAGACAGGGGGGCCAGGGACGGCCTCACAGAGAAGCTGTGGGAGGCGAGGAAGTGGCCCAGAAAGAGAGTTACAGGCAGAGGAACAACAGGTGCAAGCGCCCCAGGTAGGAGCAGGCCTGGCAGGTTGGCAGCACCAAGGAAAGCGGTGTCTCTGGAGCAGAGCAAGGGAGCGGGAGTGTTAGGAGAAGCCTGGGAGACAAGGAGTTCAGGGCGGCACAAATCCTGCAGGGCTTTGCAGGCCACTGTGAGGGCTTTGTTTCCCACAGAGAGAGATGAAAGCAATTAGAGGTTCTGGTCAGGGGGTAACAGGATATGTGTGTCCTCACGCCCTGCAGACTCAGGAGGGTCTCCAGGACGGAGATGTAAAGGCTCCAATTCCAAACGGATCAACGGGTCTCTTCAAAGAGCGACATGCAAACACCCCAAAGGGCCCCAGCCGAGAGAGGTAAAGCCATGAAGGCAAAGTGGAGCCCCATTAATGTGTCTCTAAGCAAGTAACAGGGGTCAGGCACACTGCCTCTGCACCTATGTCTGTGTTGACAGGGTCGGTCCCCCACATGGTTCCCTGCTTGCTCCTTCGCCACTGTGCTGAAAACCTCCCGGGGGAAGACTGTCGATGCAGGACCTGATCTTAGCCAATCCTAAACTAGAGACATTAGGTAAGTAAAAGCCAAGAGGGCAGTCGTTCTCAACCTGTGGGTCGTGACCCCTTTGGGGGATTGAACGACCTTTTCACAGGGTCGCCTAAGATCACTGGAAAGCACATAAAATATTTCCCAATATATAATGACATATTTTTTTGTGATTAATCACTATGCTTTTGTTATGTTTAGTTATGTTCAATTTGTAACAATGAAAATACACCTTGCATATCAGATATTTACATTACAATTCATAACAGTAGCAAAATGACAGTTAATGAAGCTACAAAGAAAATAATGCTTTGGTTGGGGTCACCACCACATGAGGAGCTGTGTTGAAGGGTCACGGCGTTAGGCAGGTGGAGCTGCACCTGTCGGGAGAGGATCAAGGCCCCACCCGGGTAAGCGGTCTCTCCTTTCATGGAGCTTTTTTTTTTTTTTTTTCAAATGAGGGAAGTAACAACCCAGCTGACTGGCACAACGTTGAAAAGAAGTGCACTTTCATTCCATAAAGGAAACACAGAAAATTACTCTTCTAGCCCTGAGTCTGAAATATACTGAGAGGCTGAGGTGAAGAGCTGGTTTTAGTTCAAGGTCTAAATTACCAAAATAAGAAAAATTTATGTCCTACCTTGCCCATCTCGGAATTTCTGGTCTAAACGTAGACATTCAGTTAATAGAAATACACCACACACAAAACCAAGTTATTTCTAGGAGTTCTCAAAGGGCCTTGGCACCTCTTGGTGTACAAGAGCCCCCATAATGCCTGATGCTAAACAAACAGCATTCATTTGAAAAGGCATCACACGCTTTAATAAGTACATAAAAGTGAAGAATCTCAGGGGAGTACCCTTCAACATTCTATGCCAGCCTAGGTCCTTTGTGCACTAAATTCGTACCAGCTAAAACGTCAATGTAAGCTCAAGTTTCAGTGAAACAACAGCTTAATATAATTATTTATAGATACAAAATAGTTGCGCGGGTAGATAGTGGCACATGCTAGAGTCAGAGTGAACGAGCAAACCTGTCATGGTGATTGCCTTCGTCACCCAAAGGGGATTATACCCCTAGAGACACATCAACGCAGGCAAGGCAAGCCCTCGTTTTTCCTCTCCTCTTAGGCAGTACAAAACTGAAAGCCCATGGAATTCTGCTCCCTTGGAGGCAAATTATAAAACAAAGTGCAGCTCAACAAACAGGAACAAGATCCAGGGTGAGAAAGCCAACATCTCATCAGTCCGAGAGCAGCAGGCACTATCTGGTAAGAGAGACACCCAGTGATTCATGAGGTGAGGCTGAGACTTGGGCCTCGGATTCACTGGCCATCCAGGTGTTCCTAAGTGTCCCTAGTAAAGCCCAAATCTGGTACTTTTCAAAGACTAGGCCAATGTGTTTAACGACAAAGTTCTGAGCTGCTTTCAACTGTGCAGGCATCGAAGCCCAACACCTCAGCAGAGGGCATTCTGCTTTGCTGGGCTCATCAGGCAAAGGGGCATTGTCAAAGAGGAATGCCAATCTGGGAGCAGAGGAGGAAAAAAAAAAAGCAGCATACTCTGTTAGGCTACGGAAGCACTTCCAGGACTCCCAAACACAGAATCCACTGCCCAGGAGTCCATTTTGATGCCCAACGACCTTATAGGACAGGGGAGAACTGGTCCTGTGAGTTTCTGAAACGACATCTATACCGGAGTGGAAAGCCTCAGTTTTCTCCTGAGGAATGGCTGGTGGTTTTGAACTGCTGCTCTTGGGACTAGCAGCCCATTGTGTAACCCACTAGGTTACCAGGGCTCCTGCTTCAAGGACACTGTGATACAGCGTTCCAGCTCAAAACACCACCAACCATTGAGAAGATCTGATAGTGCGTAAGCCCACGGAGATGAAATGGCAAAATGAACATCAGACCCCCAGTCCTCGTCCTAGAACCCAGATGCACCTCCACACCTGTGTGACCTGGCCCCTGACGTCTCCAACCTTATGCTGTGTCACTCCCCTCTGACCCATACTGCTCCAACTGCCTGGCCTTGGCCTTCTGCGTGTTCCAAAAGCATGCTCATGCCCAAGGGACTTTACCCAGTACTGACGAAACACCTGCTTGATGCCACGCATGCTTCTGTGCACTGGGACCTAACAGTGGACCAACTGGAAAAGGCACTCCATCCCCCTGGGGAGATGGATACATAACAAATCAGTACAATTTCATACTGGGAAAAGTAGCAACCAGAAATAAAACGGGAGCACGGAGCAGTAAACTAGCGAGGAGACCCAATTTTGATAGGCCCAAATAAGCAATGGCCTCTAGGCCTCTCTAAGGCAGATGCATGTGAGCTGGGTCCATTGATGAAAAGGGACTGCCCACGAGTCCACAGAACGGGAAGAGATAACAAACCGCAGAGGCCATAAACAAGTTGCTGTTCTCAATGGCAAACACCACAGACGCTGGCCTGGAACCTTTTGAAAATGAAAGCCAACGGATTATATTCCAGAGGAGTTCACTTCCTTTTCCACATAAACTCAGAAGTCTGTGTCAACAGCTGCCTAGTACAATTGGGAGCAATGGAATCCTTGCCACCCCTGTGGTTTCCCACACAATGCTGAGAACACCCTGCGGTTTCTGGTTGCACCCCCATCTCTGTGGTCTGAAGCCATTTAGGAAGTGGCTCCTCCCTAAAGCATGTCACTAACTAACAGACCCAATGGCCGCCCTGTAAGCAGAAGGCCACCTTCCAGAGAAGCACACGCAGGAGACCACCACGCTGGTGAGCGCACACCAGCACAACTAAATACTCACGGCTTCTGGTTGGGTGATATGAGGTTAAGCACTTGTTCAACAGGGGTGAGGAAAAGAGGATCCGGGAACCCTTTCGAAAGATCCCTTGTGTTTGGAAAACTTGAGGGAGAGGGGAACAAACAAGGCCCAGGGAGTATGGGTATTCCGTGGGTGGTCAGGATACCGAGTTCATCCTGAAAATGTCGAAACATCACTCACACATCACTCATCAGGAGTCTTCTCCCTGAACGGGTATTGAGAGAGAGGACACTGGTGCTTTCTGAAGTGATAGCAAGTCCTTCCGTTTCGCAGTGCGGTGTCACAAACCACGGTGGAGCCAGGAGCTCTCCTGACTTCTGACCCCTGGGAGAGAAGCCTTCACAGGTGGTACCCAACATCAGATGGGCGAGGGCTCTGGGCTTACCCTGGTCAGGGAGCACAGGTAGAAACGTGAGACACCCAGAGCGCTACTGCCCTCTCCGGTACCACGCACCACATACACCTGCCTACACAAGCCATGCACATATGTGCACACAGGGCTACACAAAACTTCGTGGGCACATTCCCCTGCAGCTAACAAAACCACACTCTTTGTCTCAAGTTGGCTCCAACCCTGCAGGAGTGAAGGCCATGCTCTTAATGGAAGCTGACTCTCACCTCGCTTGCGGTGGAACGGCTGCTGGGTTCGAACTGACCTCCCGATTAGCAGCCGAGCACTAAACCACTGCGCCACCAGGACGCCTTTATAAACACCCACAAACCCAGATACGATACCCCTCCGTGCTCACACGCACAAATGGAAATCTGTGAAATAGAATGCTTCCAACTTCCTTACAGCAGATCCATTTAATGTCATTAGATGCCAGTTGGGTTACAGTAAGGGCCATTCTAAATAGCGGACACTCTACTCTCTTTGGATGCTATTTTTAGTGGGGCAGAGGGGAACATCACTTAATGTATTTCCTCTTTTACGGCTTCAGAGTATAAACAGAAAGCATCCATCGTGGAACAATTGAAAAACAAATGAAAACGACGGGAACACATGAAGAAAATAATTGTCCATAATTTCACCACTCTGAAAAACGAAATTTATCCAATGTTTTAAGGCGCAGATGTATGTAGCTCTTGCTGTTCACATGCACACAAACACACACATATAGTTGAAAACAAAATGCAGCCATATTGTATGTATTTAGCCTGGAAACTTGTTATTTATTGCTTTACCATCAACTTTTAAAATGTCATCACAAGGAGGCCTTTGGTGCATGGAAGCCACCTCAGGGGACTGCCAGGTCTTGCCTCAGACTGGGCAGGGAAGAGAAGTTTCCATCAAGCAGACGGTAGATGGCAAATAGGGCCCAGCTCAAGATGAGGAGGGTGGAGTTCAAAAGCGGCTGTTGGAGGATGGAGTCTCCTTCCAAAGGGCAGGGGCTGCTTGGACATGGCGCTCTGCCAGGACAGAGGAATTGAAAGGCCCTGGATCTTTACTGGGGGATTCTACCATCTTACAGCTTTCTGTCACTCAGCAAAGAAACCACAGCCAACCCACCTCTCTCTACATAATAGATGGTCTCCATCAGGATAAATGGCAGTAATTACTAGGAGAAAGCCCACTGGAGGCCATTGCTGCTTCTGGCTATTATTCCTGGGCTCTCCAGACTTCTCTCCTAGCAGTCACTACAGCCCCAGCCCCCACGCCCAACGAGGAGCCATTGCCATGGTAACCGCTCCTTTCCCCCCTTTTTGAAGGGCATGCTTCAAGCCATTATGAAAATAAAAAGGCTTTTATGTTTTATGATCAACTCCCGCCTGCAGCTTTCTTCCCTGCCTCATCCAGTTAAATTCTAGATAAGTGTACACAACAGAAATTGAAATGTGGGCATTTAATTATAGCATTGACCCCCCCCCCCAAAACAAAAAAATCACTAATCCAGCTGTCAGACAGGTGGAAGTAGTAAACAATCTGTGATTGAGGTAGGGGAAAAAAGAATGATGGAAGAAAGTCATTCTCTAGAGAGCATCACATTTGATGAACATCCAACTATGGTCTGGTTGTGTGCTGAGCATGGGTGGGAAAGGAAACTCAGTCTTGGTGAGGGCTGAGGCTACAGAGGGAAGTCCCCACAGTGCTGAGGAGTGCCAGCAGGGCTCCTGCCCGCAAGGGTAGAAATCTACCACCGAGAACCACCACCAGCACCACCACCTGAGAGTAGGGGTTGGCATGGTGCTAAGGAGTCAGGAGGAGAGGGGAAGAAGGGCCCCAAGGAACTGGATGGGCACTGGCTGCAAGGAGCTCCGGCATGGCAATGAATGCAAGGCCGGCACGGGGCAGGGCCGTTGTTCTGTGTGCTGGGCACAGGGTTGCTAGGGGCCATACCCAACTTGATGGCACCTAACATAAGGAGTCCGCATGGGCTGGGTAGCGGTGGGTCTGGGTGAAGGGTTGATGGTGCTGAGCAGGTTTCAGCAGAGCTCCTATTCCAGGAGAGACCAGGGGACACAGGTCTGGTGATCTCTGTCTAAAAGTCAGCCAATGACAACCCCCGGGATCACAATGGCCAATCTGATCACAACTGATCACAAGGATGGCGCGGAACTGGCAGCCTTTCCTAGCACTGTGCGTGAGGCTGCCAGCACAGCAGGTCTAGCACTGCGTCAGGGAAATAATACTTTTTGTTACTGGACACTTGACCCCAAGGCCAAAGACATTTCTAAGGGCCGCTTCCCTGAGGAGGAGCCCTGGTGGTTCATTAGTTGAGTGACTGATGGCAGACAGATCAGTGGTTCCAACCTACCACGCGCTCCACAGAAGAACGCTGCAGCAGTAGGCTTCTATAAAGATGATGGCCATAGAGACCGCCCGGGGAAGTTGCTCAGTCCTATTGGGTTGCCATGAGTTGGAATTGACTCGATGGCCCTGAGTTTGGTTTGGGTTCCCAAAGGAAAACTAGAAGGATGTGGCAATACATTACAATCCTACATTATAAAGCTTATTATAAAGTGAACTGAAAAAAAGTTACAACAGATGAGAGATGTCACATTAGGGTGATTTTCTTTGTCATGTTCTCTCACTCTCAGGCAGTTGCTTGTGAACACAGGTCCTCAAGTGCCATGTCCTGGAATATGATGCACTGTCGTACTCAAGACAGAGGTAGCCAGGGCAAGGCTGTGGGAGCAAGTCCACCCGCTCCTTTTCAATACAGTGTGGGCCAGGACTACCTGGTTCATACCACCCATGAGTTCATTATCTATTTTCTCCATCTATGGTGCTGTGAGGCTTTCTACCCCTGTAAAGGGCTATGGTCTCAGGAACGCACCGGGGAAGTTCTACTCTGTCCGCCAGGGTCACTGTGTGTCAGAACTGACTGGCAGTGAGGATGATTTGTATCGATTGACTCCTTTGTCATTCCTTTGGGGACTTACGAGGAGTATGGAATCTGAGGCTTCATATCTTCAAGGCTAGAAAATCCTGGGCCATTATCTATTGTATAGTGCCTCTTCCTCAGTCTTTCTAGTCTCCTCTTCTAGAACTCCTACACATAGTAATTTGGACCTTCTCATTCTTTCTTCCATCTCTTCAATATTTTCCATTTCATTAATCTCTGAGTAGCATTATGATAATTTCTTAAGATTTATCTTCCTGCTCATCAGGCCCATCATTAGGGTTGTCTAATCAAAATTTCTGCCAATCATGTTTTTTAATTGTTAAATATATAAGCATCAAAGTACTCATTTCAACAATCTTTATATCTACATGTCATTAAATATTGAGTTCATTATGCTGCATAACCACTCTTTAAAAATCCTTAAAACTCAAAACCCACTTTTATTGGATTCATGGTGGCTGTATAGTAAGGAGTAGACCTGCTCCCTAGGTTTTCCAAGACTCTAAATCTTTACTGGAGGAGAGAGTCTCATTTTTCTACCATGGAGCAGCTGGTGGGTTGAACTGCTGACCCTGAAGGTGGGCCGTTCAAAGAACCCACTATGCTTCCAGGTTCCTTCCATGACACTTCCCCATTCCCAAATTTCACCACCACTGTTAACAGAAGCTCAACACACACTGAATTTTTAAATTTAACTTAGTTCTCACTTACACTTGATTAATTTTCAAATCTGCTTGAGCTTTCCATCTTAATCCCCTTTAAAATGTTTTAATCACCTTAAACATAATTATATTATAGCCTCTGATGAACTGTTCTATTATTATTTTATTCTTTGAAACTCTTGGATCTGACGTTCCTGTAGATTATTTCCCCTGGTGGGTCGCTTCTTGGTATGGTTTGTGATTTTGAACTTCTCTGCAGAGGAATGAGTAGGATTTATGAAAACCCTACATTACTGAGGTGGGTACATAATTTTTAGCAGTATTCGAGGATTATCACTGAGGGGTATTGGTAGGGGCATTATGAATGTGGTTATAAATTTCCCTACAGATCCTATGCTAAGAGAAATTTCCCTACTGTATCTCCATGCTGGAAAGAAGCCCAACCTTTTAATGAAGGTGAAGTCTATCAAGGGTGCCCCTGGTGAATTTACCCATCGCAGTCCCAACTCCTACCGTACACAAGTGGTCCTAACATTCATGTTATCCTCAGTTGCATATTATTTTAAAACCCAAGTTAGCCCACACTATTAATTGTATATACCAAGTTTCCCTTTCTCCTTCCAGAGCAGTTATACAGTCAGCTCAGGCCCTACTGTCTGATTTTCTAAGGAAATAAAACTTGTGCCTTATTTACAATTGAAGAGGACTCAGGCTCTACAAGGATTGATCATTACCTAGAGGATGATGGACAACTTGCAAATTATTTTCTTCTGGGTAGAAATGCAAATGTTATCTATCCAACAGGAAAAATATTCCCCAAAGTTATCATTTTATTGCACTGTAGACCATTAACTAGTTTGAATCTAACTTAGTGATTTTTCCCCTCAGCATTCTTTCTTTCAGTAACTAAACAAGCCTCACCTCTTTTTTTTTTAAAGAATAGAAGTTTCTGTTTTAACTTTTGCAAGCATACAACCTAGTACTAACAGTCATGCTCATCAAGTTGTGAAACCAACCTCAACCTTTTCTTCGCCACCAACAGAAGCTTAGTCCCTATGAGGTAATAATTCCCCATTACTTCCTCTACCCAGCCCAAACTAACGCTTCAGCTATTGTCTGGCTCGATGCATTTGCCGATTCCAGATAGTTCATATGTTAGAGCATGCAATATTGGTCTTTTTGTGACTGGTTCATTTCACTTGGCATCATGTTTACAAGGTGAATCCATTGCACAGCATGTATTACAACTTCAGTGATTCTTTTTTAGAGTGGAACAATATTCCATTGTACATACAGACCACCTTTTGTTCATTCATCTCTTGATGAACATGTGGGTTTTCACACTTTAGACTGTTATGAATTATGTTATCAATGAGCATTGGTGTACAATGTATGTCTCAGTCTTATTTTCAGTTCTTTAGGGTTTATATCTAGGAGGGGAATGACTGGGCCATAAGCAGTGCTGACTGCCATACCCCCCCCCCCCGCCGCCGCCACCCCCCACAAAATAAACCCAAACTCGCTGCCATAAAAGGATGACAATTCACAGCAACCCTACAGGACAGGGTAGAACTTCCCCAGTGGGTATCCAAGATGTAACTATTCACTACTTACAGGAGTAGAAAACAACGTCTTTCTCCCTAAGCAACGCTGTTTATTTTTCAGGAACTGCCAAATTTCCTTCCACCAGGGCGGCACCACTTTACAATTCCAAGAGGAGACAAGATTTCTCATTTCTCTACATCCTAGCTAACACTCACTAGCTCAACTTTTGTCTCTTTTTCAATAACCATCCTTAGTGGGTATCACTGTGGCTGATTCGCATTTCCCTCATAGCTAGGTATATTGAACTGGCCGTGGGCTTGTTAGCAATTTGGGTATTTCTTCAGAGTTAGGTCCTTTACCATTTTCTAAATCGGGTTGTTCAACTTTTTGTTGAGTTGTAAGACTTACCTATTCTGGGTGTTAAATATTTGTCTAATATATGATCTTCAAATATTGTTTTTTCCATTCTGCACATTGCCTCTTGCCTTTCTTCTTAATGCTTTTGAGATACAAAATTTTAAATTCCCATGGAATCAATTTATCTAGATATTTTTCTTTTGTTTCTTATGCTTTGGGTGTCATATCAATCGCCACATAACCGGGCCGGACAGTTTACTTTTATATTTCCTTCTATGTCCCTGGGTGGAGCTAAGGTCAGTGCTCAAGTCCAGTGATCTGCAGAAGCATCCCGTGAAAATCCTGAACACGGTGGTACACACTGACGCGCAGGGCTGGCGTGAGTCAGACGTAACTTGACGGCAGTTGGCTTTTACTTCTAAGAGGTTCATAACTTTGGCTCTAATCGACTACTGATGCGTTTGAAGTTAGTTTTCGTACATCGCATGAAGGAGACCCCAGCTTTATTTCTATATGTATGGAAATCCAATTGTCCCAGTAACCTTTGTTGGCGACTGTTCTTTTCCTCATTGAATGGATTTGGCAACCGTGTTGAGAATCATCTGACCAGAGGTGTACAGGTTTGTTTCCGGATTCTCAATTCTGTGCCCTTGTTTACACATCTACCTGTATACTAGCACCACATTCTGATTGTAGCTTTGTACCATGTTTGAAATTGGGACGTGTAAGTTGTCCTACTTTGTGGTTCATTTTTTAAGGATTCTTTTGGGCTATTCAGGGCCCTTCATAATTTTATATAAATTTATGGATCAGATTTGCTGTCTCTGCAAAAAAAGACTGTTAAAATTTTGACAAGAATTATTTTAGATGTAGGAGCCCCCAATAAAAGTATTTTCTTTAAAAAGAACTGTTTTAGGTAATACTGAAATCTTAAAATGTTAAGTCTTTCAACTCATGAATCTAGGCTGTCTTGTAATTTACATAGGGCTCCTTAATTTCTTTCCATGTTTTTTCCAAAGCATTCAGTGTAAAAGCCTTTCATCTCCGGAATACCAGTTGGTTATTTTGTTTTAGATCCTATTATAAATGGAATTTTCTTAATTTCCTCTTCAGATTGTTCACTACTTGCATATTTAAACATGACTGACTTTTGTATGCTGATCCTGTACTCTGTAAATTTGCAAATTTTGTTTATTAGTTTCAGTAGTATTCTTATGGAATCTTTTCTCTTGGCTTCTTTGGAACAAGCTTTACATTTCTACTTTCGTATGTGCTAATAAATCATTGATATATGCTCACTCTATATTTTTATGTAAGTCATACTTCTAATTTTTTAAAGTTAAACTTTAATATTTACTGCATTTAATTAAATACTTGCTGAGTTTGAGGGAGCACAATGGACGGAATATTGTTTTCAAATAATGTCTAACCATTGGTGCTAGTAATACAAAAGGTTGTTTCTTCCTGGCTCTCGAGAAAATGGTTCAGCTAATACCAATTAAAAGCTCACTAGCTCCCTCTGCCCCCAACACCTGCTTTTTATGTCACGTATTACACCAAGGACCCTTAGTCAACTAAACTTTATATTGATATTCCCATTAATTGACTTTAAGTCAAATGTGAACTCATCAAAAAGAGCAAAAAAAATTAAAACAAAACAAAATTTAATTAAAAATTACCTTATGCTTGATTGGAAATAAAATGTTAATAAACATTTTTTTGCTTTAATATCACAACATAAATGCCCTCTAGTTGTATGGATATATACATTCAGAATCCTAGCATTATAACCTATAGTCAAATATACCAACAACAAGAAGGTAAAAGAAACTTAAAATGAGACATACAAGGAGCTTTAGAATTCTAAAATGTTTAATTAGGTAGGATCTAACTGGGGAACAAAACATATAAGTGAGCAAGGATTGAGAATGAAAAGTTCGGGATGGTGACAATTTTATGAAATGCTTAGAAATAAAGGATCTCATTTTGAACAATTAAAAAAATTAGAATTCTTACATGAAAATTCATGGGAAAAATATCTTTTCACAATCTGTTAAAATTGTGAAGGGATATCACCGAAGCAAACATGTGGGAGATATTTTAATTTAAAAAGCCTACATATCAGCAGGTAACAGGGTATTCTTTGATAGATTTTGTCAAGTTCTCAGGTAGATACGTATGCACGTCTATAAAGTCAGGCAAGTTTGGTTTAATAGACTCATAAGGGACATATCCTCTGATTCTTATCGTTCAGTCAGATACAATCCTTTCATGAAGTACAGGCATGTAGTTTGTACTTTAACTAGGCTAGTCCGTGGATTCTGAGGGGCTCTTCAAGACCCGGGCTCTTCAAGACCCTTTCGAGGATTCCATGAAATGAAAGAACAGCGGTTGATAAAACAGAGCTTGGATTAAAGCAGTAACACTACTGCACACATAGTTATTGTGGTCTTTCCTGTCACACACCCATGGTTTAAAAATGACAGAAAAGCAGCCCAGTGGCATGCATACCAACCAATTAACTTAAAAGTGCTTGTGATGAAAATGTAGCCATTAGGAATTTTATTTCAACTCAATTATTGAGTATCAACACATCTTCCAAAAATTGCAGCTAAATAAGAAATATACATAAAGCACATCTGCTGTCTATTGAAACTGCCTTGTAGAAAAGTACCTCTGGAACTGTTTTGCGTTGCAAGCTGAACTAGCCTCTCTCTTTTCATGGAACGCCATATTTTA
The DNA here is from genome assembly GCF_050624435.1 of Tenrec ecaudatus. Classification (NCBI taxonomy): domain Eukaryota; kingdom Metazoa; phylum Chordata; class Mammalia; order Afrosoricida; family Tenrecidae; genus Tenrec; species Tenrec ecaudatus. The sequence goes on along the minus strand of NC_134531.1, from coordinate 149,947,952 downwards.
CTTGAAAGACCAACTGATAGCCAGGCATTTTATCTAAAATAAACCAGGGACCTTGACAGGCTAAGGTAAACAGCTGACAGTGGTTGTTACAATAACACAATCCATACTTCCAATCAAAAAAAGTTTAATGTTGAAAACTTGGATCTGCTACTATAAGCGTGGCAACTTAAATCAATGGCTTAAAAAACTTATTTTAAAAAACAAGCAATGATCTTAAAAGGTGACAGCAGTGGTGATATTAAGAAATGTGATTTTTTGGGGGGACATCATATAATGAAATATGTCAACATTTGGAATATCTTTATAATCGCTAATCCAAAAGAAAACCTACTGCTTTCAAGTTGATCCCAACGCATTCTGATCCTATAGGACAGAGGAGAATTGCCCCATAGGACCTGCAAGGCTGTCAATCTTTACAGGAGCAGAAAGCTCCCTTCGAGTGTATGGTGGGTTTGAGCTGACCTCGTGGCTGGCAATCCAATGCTTAACTCAATATGTTCCCAGGGCTCCTTTGGATGAGTATCCACTCATTTTTACTGAATATTTTTGAGGCTCCCTGCAGGTATCGTGGTTACGCCCTGGGGGGCAATCCACATGGTTGGCAGGTGGAAACCACCAGGCCCTCCTTCAGGAGAAAGATGGGGCTTTCTGCTCTGGTGAACAGTTACAGGCTTTGGAAACGTACAGGGGCAGCTCTACCCTGTTCTACCTGCAGGATCATTATGCATCAAGTTGATGGCAGTGAGTGAGTTAGCATTGATGTTTTTCCATGAATTCATAAATTTGTTCTAAAATTTATTTTCTAAAAAATTCTAAAATGTCTCCCCCGATTTTAGTTACTAATACTTTAAATAACTTCGTGTATAATCCATATAAACCAAGGCTTTTGAAGTCTTCTGTATGTTTTGCTGAGTGCAAAAGATTTCAGAAGTGCCCACTATGAGAGTTGGAAAGGTCTGAATGGCAGTGGGTGGCAAAGGACGTGGTGCCTTTGAAACACAATCAAGATTTCAGCTGCTCTAACGAAGCCCCCTTTCCTTGTACCAGATGAAGACTGTGCTAGTTAAATAATTTGAGAGGATTATGAGTGAAGTGGTGGAGTCTAGTCTGTCAGTCGGCTCATAGCCAATGAGGCCTCTGTGTGGAAATGGCCTTCTCCTGAGGATTCCAGAAACTCCTGTATTTTTCCTCCTTGGAGGCGGGTGAGTCTCTCAGCTCACTCCCTAAGAGATGCTCTCCTGACAAGTCTACACTGATAGACCCTGTGCCCTGGGAACTGGAGAAGCCACGTGGAGCCTCCTGCCAGTGCTGAGATGCTTACAACGACACTGGATCCACAAGACTTCCCACCCACTGACTTGTGATCTTCCTGCATTTGGCATCATTGCATGTGCTTTGTGAGTCTGAAAAGGGCTTTATAGATTAGTATTGGACATATAGGCTAATATCATACTTATGGACTTGATGTGGACTGGGATGAGTTGGTTTCTCAATATTCAATTGCTCTTGCATATAAACTCTTATATGCATGAGTATATCTATGAATTTGTTTCTCTAATCTACCCAGACTAACACAAAGACCAAGAGGTATGTATTACTCACCATGTGATTTTGCTCCATCTCACACATTCAGTTCTGCTTGACCTGAAATTTACATCTTCCACCCTGGCCAAGTCTTTAAAATATGGCACAAAGTTCTAGGTTTTATGATCTCCATGGCATTTAGGCAAATAAACTTAATCATTCTAGCAACAACCAATACGACAGCCATTAAGTAGGTATGTGTCTACCTACTTAATATACAACACATCCCTATGGGCTACCAGTCGTAGGTGCTAGGAACAAAACAGTAAAGGATACAGTGAGTGGTTTCTGGGTGCATGGAGATTTCAGCTTAGTGGAAAAGATACTCGTTAGAAAGTAGACGTTAAAGGAAATAGAGAGTTGTAAATAGGAGCCGTGGTGGCAGAGGGGGCTAAGCAGTGGGCTGTTTACCACAAAGTCAGTGGTAGGTTGTAGGATGTGGAAGCACCATGAGGCTTTCTGCTCCCATGAAGATTTCCAGTCTTGGGAACTCACAGGGCCAGTCTGAGATGGACTCAGCTCAATCAACTCAAGACTAGTGAGCTTGCCTTTTCTTGTTTATGCACATGCCAAGAAAAAAGGTACACAGTGCTACAAACATGTAGAACTGTGTGTGTGTGTGTGTGAGAGAGAGAGAGAGAGAGAGAGAGAGAGATCCTGCTATACAAGTTGGCATGGACTCGTTTTTAAAAAATATTACCTGCCATATATATTCGTGTATAAGCTGAGTTTTTCAGCACAAAACCAGGGTTCAGCTTATACACGGGTCAGTGGTACCCCAGCGAGGTGTAACATCTCATTGCCTGTCCCGCCCCCACCAGGTAACGGATGAGCGCCCATTATCTCACAGGTGATTGGTTTCTCCACTGTTCAAAGCCCCGCTGACACTGCAGGGCTTTGAATGTTTACTCACATCTAACCAATCAGAGCTGTCCTATGACGTGCATCTTTGAATAAGCCTTTTAAAGACCGTGTGCGAAGGATGTGGCATGAATGAATGTCATCTGGTCAAACCTGACTAACAAAAGGAGGCAATCTCATGAAGCCTGACACAGAGTTAATAGCAAAGTGGGTTCGAGATGCATGGGAAGACATTCCAGAAGACATGGTGCAACGTGCCTTCCAGAAATGTAGTATTAGTAATGCTATGGATGGCAGTGAAGACTGCGCTTTGTATGAAAATGACAGCAGTGATGGTGATGACGGCGATCTCAGTGAGGAGAGCGTCTGTGATGACCTCACACCAGCTGAAGCTTTGCGTTGGGATACGGATGATGATGAGGAATCCAGCTTTGAAGGATTTTAACTCTTTATATTTTAGCTTGGTTGCTGATTGAGCTCAAGGAATAGTACTCTTAAGGTATCATTGTTGAGACCTTATTGTTTTTATTGAACCTATTTCCCCCTTACTGTGCTGGTTTACTAATGTTAAATGACTTGTCCTTTTATGTTTTTAATTTAAAATAAATATTTAAATACATTACCCCACTGATGTCTCAATTTTTAGTAATTTTATTTTCATTTGTTTTGATTATTGAAACTCACCAATAGCTTCTGCTTTTTCCACCCTAGTCAATCCGTTTTTCTGGTCTCCCAGGTAATAATTAGGTACCTAGGCTTATATTCGAGTATATATGGTATTTAGTTGATGATCAGGACAGGATTCCCCAAGGTCCAGTAGAATCAGCCTCACCTAGTAGCTTGTTAGAAATGCCAGATCCCAGGCTCCTCCCAGACCTACTGACGATTAATTTATTACAAGTCTCCCAGGTGATTGTGTTTGAGAAACATTCACCATGGGAAAGAACAGTCCTGGGTTAATTAGATGAAGTCAGGAATATTCTAGCAGAGGTCCCAGAGTGGTTGGAGAGAGGGCAACAGGTTTGAAGAGCTCACAGAAGGCCACTGTGGCTGGACCAGGGAGAGGGCGGGGCATAGTGCAGGCGACCAGCGGGCCGGGCTCAAACTAACTTGGTCTGGAGCACACAGAGGGGGTAGAAGGCACTTGAGCTTTGAGCACTGTATCAGGCATTCCCTTCTGGCACTAAACTTCCTTCAAATCAAACAAAACAGTTGGATCCTCATCCTTTTATAGTTGCTTCAGGGAAAATTCCTTCAATTCCAGTGGAAGAAGCAAGGTCTTATAGCACAGTGTCAACAGCTTTGGCTGCTGGTAGTGAGCAGCAGCAGGGCGGGTTTGCACACTTTCATGTGAAGGGCATCTTACCTTTGATGGCTCAGAGGACACTAGGTCGTGACTGTACTCACGATTCTGCACACATCTTAGGCAGTGTACTTGAGCCTCTGGATAGCACAGCCAGGTCACAAAGGTCACCGACCCTCCTGGAGACTTTATCCAGTGCTTGGGGAAACTTACTGGAACATGACCCAGCAAGTTTGATAACAGCCAGTCGACTGTTTTGTGAGATAGCAATAAATATTGGAGAGGGAGATCCAAAACTTTAATGTAGCCCAGGAGTTGATGGATGTGTGAGCCTGGACAGAATCAGGCTGATGTCCCCAGCATACAATAAATTCTGTAAACTGAAAAACTCCAGCGAGAGAGCAGCATCATCATGTGGGCCTAAGCTAGACAGGAGACGAGAACTCATGCAGGCAGTGTCCCACTCCGCAGCGGCTGGGCCTGCTCAGAAGGGAAGGCTCCCTCAGACAAAGCAGACTGGCTCATCGCCCAGCTAAGAAGGTCGACAGCAGGGGCCCCTTACGGGGACCTGGGATTGGGATTTATGACTCTGAGGTAACTATTTCCTTCTCACTGTAGGTACCCAGATGTACAAGCAAAAGCTGCTTGCATGACAGACTTACAGGTGGTAGCTTTAGTTAATTTCAACCACAAACTTCTAGATCAGCGGTTCTTAACCTGTGGGTCTTGCACAACCTCTTTGGGGGTTGAACGACCCTTTCACAGGGGCCGCCCGATTCATAACAGTAGCAAACTGAGTGAAGTAGCAATGAAAATCACTTTATGGTTGGGAAAGGGTGTGGGTCACCACAACATGAGGAACTGTATTAGGAGTCGCGGTCTGAGGAAGTTTGAGAACCACTGCTCTAGATGAAGGCAGACCACCTTTACAGCATGCCACCATGGGTTTGAGTCGTTTTAGCTAAGCCAAAAGAACTGAAACACACAAACAAAAATTCCCACCGAACAAGAAACCTGGCTAGTTCTCGGAATGGCTGCGTCTGGCTTCGTCATTCTTAGTCCCGATAACACTGGGAGAAACACATTCCTCCGGCTCAGACATGATCAGCTTCTTGGTGTTTCACAGTGAGTAGCGGCCACAGCAGCAGCTGCTCGAAGGAGCCCCAAACAGCCGGCTCTCACGGTCTGTCGGGCACAGCCGGGGACCAAAACAGGACTTTGGTCTTGTTTTTGTGAACGTTACCGATCAGCTTCCTTGCATCATAGGGACAGCTATAGTCCAAATAATGTAAATGTTACTGGGGGTGGGAGGAGTCAAGAGATAATCTCAGTGACTAAGAGAGTTTCCAATGAGTTAGACTATCAGGCCATTCGTTGGGTTAAAGAGCTAGGTCCCTTTCTTTTATAAGGTCATGAAAGCACCCACAAACCACTTCAGAGGTGAGAATCGTCAGCTAACTGTGGGCACCCACTACTCAAATCAAAGCCAAGCAGATAGGCCTGTGGTGTCGCTGAGCAAGTCCTTTGGAGCCCTCTGCATTGCCACCACCCACCTCAAAGTCTTGGACAAGAACAGCCTGGACAGGATCTGACTGTCCATGGTGCCTTAGTTATGAAAATCAGACTAATTAACTCCCTGAAAAGTATTCATTATATATAACCTATGGGGTCATTGCCCATGCCTCCTCCTCCCTCCTAAACTGGTCTCTTCCATGGCCCCCTTCCTGTGATCCCGTAGCTGCTGGTCGTCACACATGTCAACGACTCAAGTGCTTCTTCATGGTCCCTCCCTTTGCCCAAGGAACTCTTCCTAATCCTTTAGCTCAGCCTGTGCCTCCAAGAAGGAAGGGTCCCTGTGCCCCATCCCAGAGTGTGATGATCTGAGTACATCTGTGTAGACACACTATGTCTCCTTCACTTTCTCCAAGCAGAGATGTTCCGAGAAGCGCCTGTAGCTGGCCAGGTAGAGTGGGGCAGACGAGGAGCTGACACTCAGCCCACCTATCATTAAGATGCTAGTGTATGACAGGGAGGGAGGAAGACAGGTGAACCAAGTGTTTCAGGTGCTGGGACCACAGTCTGCACGATGCTGAGAGGAGTGTGCAGTCAATTCTGCCTGTGCGGCGAGCACTTCAGAAGGAGAATGGTGGCCAGAGCCCAAATAGAGGTGTGCACCAGTGGCTGGTGCGTCTCAGCGTCAGGTCACTGGCAGAGGGTGAGGAGGAGGCGGCGGCTCGAGAAGTATCAATGCCTAGGTCACGGCAGACTTCAGCTTGAGTAGGGCAGAGAAAGGGCAGGGTTCCCTTTGGGTTATGAACACGTCTCCTTCCAATTCTGTGGAATCTCAAGCCATAATCCTTCCCTTGTCCTCCTGCCAACTTTCCTATAAGCACTTCATGCTTTCCGCTTCAGGGAGTGAAAAGGAGCAAGCAGCTTTTCCATGCATTCCAAGTGCATGTCTATTAGCCATCCCAAATCAATCAGCACAGGGAGATGGGAACCCGGGGCCCACGGCTGGGCACAAGCTACCACGGCTGCCTCAGTCTTTTTCTATTTTCATGGCACGTGGTGAAAACACTTATTTTCTAAAGTTTTTTAAGCTGAAGTTGCATTTTAATCATGAGAATATTATGTCTACGGTTATGCTCCCAAATCTCCTTGAGACTAAATCTGTTCCCTGCTGCTAGGTTATTAAAAGCAAAGGATTTTCCAGGCTGGTAAGATTTTGCTCAATCATAGTTTCCCCCTTCACTCTGAATGGTGGGATGGCAGCATGTATTAAAGGTTAAAGCCCTGGACAGCTAGATCCTGGTTAAACGGCTTCAACAAAGGGGACATGGGAAGCGCCTCGTCCCATCTCGGAGAACATCATTTGCTCTGAAGTCACGCTATGATCTATCATGTGCAATGAATTACAAAGAAGTGTCTCAAATGCCTTATCGGAAAGCTGACTCCCAAGCTAGAAGAAGGGATTAAGGTATACTGACTCATAGTTAAGAAGAAAGAGGACCGACTCGGGAAATTCTTCTCAACCAGAAAAATATCTCCTGTAGACTTAGAGTGAAGACAACTTAGTGGAGGGAGGGAAAAATCAGGCATAGAAGACTGGCTCTCCCCACCCAGACGGAACATCGGAAACGGAGAGGAGAGGGGAAGGAAGATAAAGATGAACTTGTTAGAGAACCGATCACGGGACATTTGCTGGTGTTGACGCAAGAGGGAGAAAGGAAGGCAGACTTGAGAGCATTTCTACGTGGGCAAAGCCAGACGCCAAGGACGACTCCTGCTGCCAGGACACTGGCCACTGACAGCACACTAGGTTGCCGCTGTGAAACAATACAACCTGGGACTAAGGAACGGAAGACAAAGGAAATGGAACCTCTGGCTCTACTTTCCCCCCAGACTGTCCTCCAGGGCGGAATACCCAGAAACTGCATGAACTATCATAGGTTGGGATGGGCCAGAAATATGTACAGTGAGGGACATGTATCTCCAGGATTACACTAAAAGACTTAGCTATGAATACCCACATGATAACAGTCAGCAACTGCAGTCCTTTCCCCATCGTTTTTAAACCCGTGAAAGGTACTGCACAGCAACAAAAAATCACTGGAACAGCAACGGTGAGACAAAGATCACATAAGCTTGTGGCACTTCAGAGGGCTCATTGTACTCTATGGATCTCAAAGGGAAATAAAATGCCAGGGTGAGTCAACAAGTCCTGCTCCTCGGGTTCCAGTTCCTCCCTGCGCCGGTTTCTTCCCCACGATCGTGCCTGGAGGTTGCTGTGAGCAGTCGGTGGCTGCAGACCACTTCGCTCCGTCACACGCTTGTGTTGCTCTCACTAGCACGCCTGCCACAAAAGGTTCAGTGAAAACAGCGGGCTCGGAGGGGATCTTCTGGGCCAGGTAAATAAGACTGGTCAGAAGGTTATGGTGTTAGCTTATTGAGATTCTACAGGGGTACTCTTGATAGATTTTTCTCAACACGATCGTGGGGGCTCATTGCAGACAAGTTTTAAGAAATCTGCCTTGGTGAGAAAAAGAACGGGAAAGTGGCACCCAGGAATTTTCACTTGCCGTCAGGAAGTGAAGTTGCCCATTCTTCAGGACTGTCCTATGAGATTTCTGTTGAGAAATCTTCCCACCATCCACCCCAAGCCCTGATCTTGCCCCTGCAGACTTCTCTTTATTCCCCAAACTCAAAGAACGCTGAGAAGCAGCACAATTTGAGATCCTCAGAGATGCCGCAACTGCCGGTGTGGCCACGGTGTAAGTCAGAGTACAGAATCCTTTGGGGGAAAGTCGAGAGAGATGCTAACACTGTTCTCAAAAACAGATCCAGTTCGGGGTGGGGACCGACCAGCCTGGGGGCTGCGATCAGCCTGTGCTATCAGGGCCACCAGCTAATGTCACAGGTCTGACCAAAGACAGTGGGTTAACTTTTAAGTTCGCAATTTTGCATGGCCTTGACTTACTGTGCTATAAATCACCAAACAGCCCTTGCAAGCAAACGGTTCCTCACTCCTGATCGAGATGGAGGATACGCCAATAAACAAGAGCTTCACAGTTTGATGTTTCTGTTTAATGTTTCTGTGGTTATGTAGCAGTGTTTTGTGCCTTAGTCTTGACGCTAGTTATGTCTAATTAACATTGATGCTAGTTATGTCTACTTAACATGCCCAGTGGAGGGCAGAGCTGTTTGCCCCTTAGGCAAACGGGACACGACCACACGTTCCACAGTTCAAGGCGCCTGGGGAAAGGGGATGTCTTGACCAAGGGAGCTGAAGCAGCAGCAGCTCTCTGAAAAAGCTGCAGAAGCAGCAGTCTGCAAACTATCAGTTATGTCATGTTCCCCACCTTGCTGTCTGTAAACAGCTTGGCTGATGTATTCATGCTTCTTTGTATACCATCAAATAATTGTCGACTGATCCTTTGGGTATACCTGTCATGTGTTGCAGGCTATGTGCAGGAAGTATATTTTAAACCTACATCGAATAAAGTTCTGGGCCCTGGAGTGTCTTATACTGCAGGGTTCCCCGCACCCTACTGCATCTCTCTTTTTCTTATCTGTACATTGCAGACTGTGCCCTCTCGAACCCGTTCAGTTTGTAAGATAAGGGCTGAACTCTGCATTATCTTACAATGCACACTACACAGCAGCTGCTGTGAGCCTAGTTTCAGATCCATACGCCTGTTTGCATGGGAGTAGGTTGCCATGGGGTGGGTTGGGGGTTAGGGAGTGGGATGGGAACAGAGGGAAAAATCCTAACTTGGGTACCTAATAGCCCTTAGGCCTTCAACAAGGGCAGAGGGATGCTGTGATTCTATTCTCGACTTCTTTCACTGAATGTTGACCATGGGCAGCAGGAATGGAGACGTGGCTCCCTGGATGGAAACAGCAGACACAGCTCCCGAGTCTTGCAACAGCCCAGTGGGAATACTGGGTTCACCCACCCTGAAGGAGTCTTTCCTAACACTTCACGGTGACAGAATTATTGTCTTGGGGATTGGGGCTAGAGTCAAGGCTAAAGCGATCAAAGGGTAATCGTCAAATGGAGAGCCATCACAGACACCAGAAAGCAGGTATCAAGAACGAAAGAAAGCCCGAAAGGCCAAGGAGAAAGAGCAGGACTCCACAAAGCGCCAACTACCTTCTGTAACAGCTCCGGGGAAGTCAGATCAGTCGACAGCAGTGGTTCTCGATATGGGGGTCGAACAACCCTTTCACAGGGTTGCCCGATTCCTAACAGTAGCAACATGACAGTGATGAAATAGCAACGAAAATGGTTTTACGGTTTGCGGGTCACCGCAACATGAGAAACCGGATGAAAGGGTCGCGGCATGAGGAGGGCTGAGAACCACTGATTTAAAGCCAGGCATTGGGCATGCACCTCGTAACTCACTTCATCTCCCCCCCCCCCAACTCTGAGGTCAGTTTTAGTAATCGTGCCATTTTCCCAATGAGGTCCTTTTGTCTGTGAAGTTATTTGCAGGAGGCCCCTCCCCAGTTGGTCACTGCCGTACTTGGGATTTTAGCTCAGGTTGTCTACTTTTAAATACTGTGCTGCTTCTAAGCACATCAACGTTGCGAAATCATTTACACATGCCACTGCCTTAATTCCAGTCAGTTATTTCTGAAGTAGTGGGCCTGGTGTTTCCGAGTCCAATTCTGGTACACTGTGTAAGCTAAGTCTCCCAAAAGGAACACCTACACCTGGGCTTTGGCTCCAATGACCTGGTCACTGCTGTCCCCTCTAGGGCAAGTTGCCAGCAGCTCCTCCCACTTCTGTGTGCTGTGTGTCTCGGAGCTCTGTCGAGGACTTCTCTGTCAGACTCACCTCCAGGGAGCTCCTCTATCCCACAGTTGATCTACAGGAGAAAAATCATCTGCATAACTGATAGCCTTGTTCTGTATAACAGAACTCTGGACTGCTTCATTCCAACATCGGCCTACTCCACCACACTCATGACACACCAAATGAAGCCTCTTCTCTGTGTTGTCCCTAGCTACCATCGAGTTAGCCTGACTCAAGACAACCCCCCACATCAGAGAAACATGGCCTGGTCCTGTACCAACCCCAATGCTGACTGCAGATGCAACTCTATGGATGCAGAGGGTTTTCACTGGACACAAGTTATCAGGCCTTTCTTCCTCATCTCAGTCTGGAAGTTCTGCTGGAGCTTGTTTAGTATCCCAACAACATGCAAGTCTCCATTTACAGAGAGGTGCTGCCTGGGCAGGAGATGCACTGGCTGGAACTCAAACTTCAATTTCCACATAGGAGGTGCAAACCTTGTAATTGTCTCTCTGTAGAAAATAAAAAATCCAGTAATCACCTATCTGATTCCTCCCACATGCCACAGAGTTAATCTCAAAACAAATCACAGATTTGACCATTTCTCATCACTTCCACCACCACAACCCGGGTCCAGGCCTCTGGCATCTCCTGAGGACTACAATTACCACGGTGTGATCATCTCCCTAATTCCCCTCCTGTGCCCACTGTTCAGAGTAACATTGTGATAGTGAGAGAGCGCGCACACACGCACACGCACACACACACACACACACACCCCAGATGATGTTACCTACCCCCTGGAAACCATAATGGCTTTCTATCACACTTAAGATGGAATTCAGACTTCTTCCCATTGCTCCTTAAGCCCTCTGTGATCTGGATAAATTCTCAGCTTGTAGAACACTGAGCATCTTCTTATAATAAGAGAATGGAGTATTCCTTGAATAAACAAACATGTTCCCACATATGGAAAGTCTGGAAGAGTCTTCTTCTAACATGGCTACATGAAAAAAAAATTTAAAAGCCAACATAGTTTCATGCTTTCACTTCACTCAGGTATTAGTGACTACAACCATCAAGTTGTAGAATGACACCAAAGACCTCATGCACGACGAAAGCAGGAGGTCATTAAAAATGCAGGAAGGAGAGAAGACAGAAATGGACGCCAGAGATGCCGCGCTTGCTCCTGCACACGAGAGGCTGCGGTGAAAAGCAGAAGCGAAGATTTCAAAGGGGGGCTCAGGAAGACTGCAGTCTTATAATGGAATGCACAGTCACGTGGCGTTAGAAAGCCCAATGGGAAGCACATGTCCCGCATTTTCCAAGCTGCAAGGAAGCTGAAACCTGGCAGGATTCTATGGGCAAACTATTGAATGAGGTCGAACACCTCAAAAAAAGTTGTAAAGAGTATGCCGAGTCACAGTACCAAAAAGAAAATATATGGTCTATGTTCAATCCGAACATGGTTCAGTAAGTCTTTGTAAATATTTGCCTCTCGTCTCAATTAGAATGCCATCTTCCGGAGAAGAGGGTGCTCTCGGTGGAAGACAGGAGTAGCTGAAAGGCTCCTAGCAGCCTTCCATCAGCTTTCTCCTTCCGGCAGTCACCACACAGATCCTGGACTAGGCCACGCTCCAGAGGCTTCCAGAGTTCCACCCCCCTAGCCCCCCAGTTTGGGTCATATGTGCATAAACAAATGAGCTGGGGATCTAGTAAAGAATCACCTACTAGATGCTGTTAAAATAGATTCTAGTCCAGTGCATCTGGGCTAGACAGGCAGGCTCGCAGCAGGGGGAGGACGGTTTCAAATGGGGATGAACCAGTTCAAAGCCCTAGTTTGGAGGAGGCTAATTGAATTAGCTACACAGCAGTTAACAGCGCCCCAAGGGGAAGGTGATCACCCTTCCGCCTTTCTCTCATGCCAAGTGCAAAGACTCAAGAGGCTAGAGGTGCCACTGGGCAGAGAGCAGTTAACGCTGAAATGTCAAACCTAGCACCCCGAGGGGAAGGTGATCTCCCCTTCCGCCTTTCTCTCATGCCAAGTGCAAAGACTCAAGAGGTTAGAGGTGCCTCTGGGCAGAGGGCCTTCCGGGCAGGCAGGTAAAGACAGGTAAGGTGAAAGCGTCTGGTAGGTGTGCTCTAGCAGACTGAAAAACAAAGTGCTCACTTCACTCACATGAGCTTGGAGAGAGAGAGAGAGAGAAATAAGAAAAGAAACAATACTTTTCTCCTTGGCCTTTCAAACCTAGTTTGTCTTCTTGCCCAGCATTACCCTTTAGGCTGCTAAACCCATGAGGTTAGTGGTTTAAAAACACCAGCCACTCTGCAGGAGAAAGACAGGACTTTCTAGTCCCATGAAGAGTCACAGTCTCTGAAACTCATGGGCCATTCTACCTTGTCCTACACACAGTGTCGTTACACGTGGGAATTGACTCGTGGCAGTGAGTCACAGTGGTTTTGGTGTGCTCTGTTGGTGGTGGCGGTGGCGGTGGCAGTGGCAGTCGTCGTCAATGAGGGGCTTTCCACTCACAGCGAAAGCCACTCGTGGTATAATAGAACAAGGCAATGCTAGTCGCATGCCCTCTTCATGATGGTTGGCATGAATTCATATGTTGCAGTTACTGTTAATGAGTGTTGTGTAGTGCTTTCCAACCTAGGAGGCTTAGATATGGATGAGTTAAAAAAACATGATTGCTATTAGGGTTCCATTCATGCATGCATGGGTTTATTCCAAACAGAAGGTGTTTAAGCATGTCTCTGCCATCAAGAGCTGGCTGCAGATAGGTCCCCTTAGTAATGTCCTTGTCTTAGTCTCCTTATGCTGCCTCCAAACTAAGTCCAAGCAAACTGCTGGGCCGGTGAAATTCAAGACATTGAGGTCAGCTCAGAAAGATTACGGCAACTGTTTTTCAGAATTCTCACAGGGATCACCTTGATGGATTTTCTCCAAAGCCATAGGAACACTCATGGGGGCTTGTTAGGAAGACATGTTAAGAACATGGTAAGCTGCCGTTGGTGAGATCACGGCCAGGAAAGCTGTACCTCAGGATTCCTCTCCATCACGGCCGGGCACTGGCTCTTTCTTTGAGGGCAGTTAGGACCGTCTTATGAGAACTGCAGAAGGGACCCTCAACCTGTCCACCCTATCCCCTCTGATCTTGTCCCTTCAGATTTCTTTTTGTCCTTTAAATTCAAAGATTCAAAAAGAACCCCATGGATGCTCAAATTGCCACTGACATGGTACCAATAAAAGAGAATTCTCTCAAAACGGTTAGAGAGATGGAAACACTGACTGCAGATGTGTGTAGACCTACATGGAGGATGTCGAGAAATATTGATATTTCTCATAAATGTTCCTATAATTTTGTAGCAATGCTTTCTGACATGTGTGTATTAGTTAATATTCTGTCTCCTTCCAAAAGTTTTCATTGATGGGAGAAAGAAGAGGCTCTCTGCCCTGTCAACATTCAGGGCCTCAGAAACCCTACATAGCTCATTATGAGTTGGCATCAGCTTGGTGGCAGTGAGTTGGGTTTTGCCTATCTTATACTAGGAGCTCTGCTGAAACCTGTCCACCACCGATCATGCTGCTGGTTTTTGAAATGCAACTCCTGGTCTCAGAGCAGTGTGCGAGCTACCATAGTATGACAAACTGACAGGCAGGTGGCCCCTTCCAAATGGACTTCATATCAGATGTGGCTAACTTTCTCCGTGCTGCCAAGATAGTGCGAAGTAAAGGGAGTGGGGAGATCTTCAGAGGCACTGGGTATGTGAACCATTTATGTGTTTAGTGTTTCCCGAGGAAGCGGTACGAAAACAGGCTGGTAAGCTCGGCCCCTTTTCCACGGCCCCATCTAGCTAGGACTGTTGAGGTCTTCATCGACAGACCTCGAAACGTGGTTAATGTCTGCAACTGTGGGATTAGCGCGAAAACAGGCCTGCCCTGTGAATTTAGTCCATTCCATCACTACTGGTGTGGTTAAAGGGCTCCCCCATGGTCGCCAACTGCACCAATCAGCCGTGGACAAAGGGCTTAGGAAGCCCCAAGAGCTCAGAGGCAGCAAGGGTCCCTAAAGAGGCTTTTCCATTTCCTAAGCACAACCAACCCACCTGTTCCTATTTTGTCACACTCATGCCAAGAGCCAGCTTTCAGTTACGGATGCTAATGGAGGGGTGGGCAGGCTTTTAAATTACTCATGCTCAGCTGCAACACATACTTTCCTAAAACACTCTCTCTAAACCAACCCTTGACTCCAATGACTGCGCAAACATCCCAGAGGTCATCCAACGGACTGGGCCGAGTGATATTCCAGCACGGCCAATCACCATCCACAACTGAGAGAAGCGAGAGGAAGGACTCTGGTCTAAATGCAGACAAACTTCCCACGCTGGATTGGAAGCCCCCTAGAGGATGAGGCACGAGAGACGTGTGGTTCAGACCCGGAGTGGCATTCACTCTGATGGCTGGTGCACATCTTCGCATGCTTCAGTTTTGTATCCTGGAAGCCTATATTGCCTCGGTCTCGGCCCCTCATCCCAACCCCGTAGGACACACTCTTAGCGTCCTGACTTACAACAGAAACAAACTAAGCGCTGCTATTGAGCCGATTCCAACTCATAGCTACCCAATGTGTACGGATCTCTCGGGCTGTACGTTTTCACAGGAGCTGGCTGCCACTTTCTCTCCCAGAGTAGCCCATGGGTTCAAACTGCTGACCTTGCGGCTAGCAGCCCAAGATGTAACTCACTACCACCATCAGTGCTCCTGATGGGCATTCCCTGAAGCTAAATTTCATTGTTACTGAGTTACCAGAAGATTATTGGCTGGATAAGCCAGAACCCAGTCTTTGTTAGGCCCTTACTCTTTTTCCATTGCCTTCCTTCCCATACTAAGTCTACCTCTTATCCATCCAGGGAGGAGCCCTGGAGGCATGATGGTTACATGTTGGGCTGCTCACTGCAATGTCAGTAGTTCAAAACCACCAGCTGCTCCGAGCAGAAAGCCGGGGTTCTCTACTCCCATAAGGAGTTAGTGTCAGAAACCCACAGTGCCAGTTCTACCCTGTCCTTAAAGGTCGCTGAGTCAGCATCGGCTTGATGCAGTGAGTTTGGTCCATCTATCAATAGGAGGTTATGGGTAGCAGCGCATGGTACTCATTCCAATAGTGGTAGGACACATGTGAGGGCCCACTGAGACTAACGGGCCTGTAGAGGCTGGCGGTGAGGGTGAGAGGTCATTAAGACTTAGGATACTTTCAGCAATCAGGTTTGGGGAAGGCGAGAGCTACATCACCTGCACTCCAGAAGATGAGGGTCCAGGTTCCACACACTAGGCCCCCGCCCCCAGAGGGGCTTCCCAAGCAGCTCCTGTTCTGACCCGTCCAGGTAGTCCACACCACTGTGCAGAACCAACACCAGGGGGGCGCACCTCTTTGATTACAGTTTGCTTTTAGAAATTCCTCAAAGCAATATTAAATTCCAGACTCATCCCTAAAAGAGGCTTCCATCCATAGAGAACCTGGGGAGGCCTTAGCATCTCTGCAAGCCAGGAAAAGTGGGTCCCCAGCCAGGGTAAGCAGGAGGCCTGGAGCGCACACCCCACAGCGGAGCCTTTAGGACCTGTCTGCTGCGGCGTGCCCTCTGGAGTCTGGGGCCAGTTTCCGGAGAGGTGTCACAGGCTGCAGAGCATGTGCTCTTTAAAATAAATGGGACCTAAGCGCCAGGGAGGACCACGAGAAGGACAGGCACATGGTTTTCATGTCCGATCTCTGTGGGTGTGTCAGTACCAGGCGCTCCGTCGCCTGCGAAAGACCTGGTTCTTGTTTCTTCCCTGATCCTCCATGCCAGGAGCCAGCTGTTCCATTTGTGGGTCTGGAACACAATTCCATAACCTCCACTCCAGTCTCCACAGACTAGCTCACTTGTGCACGGGTAATACATTCATTCAAGGAGCACAGGACACTGTCTGGAACACAGCCCCTTACCGAATAAGGGCGCAGTATTTGCATGATAACCTAGGCACGGGCTCCTGAGCATTCCCGGTCATCTCTGGGTTACTTACAGCACCTAAGGCATTGCAAATGTTATACAAACACCACTGGACACTCCTTAGCCTTTGAGAGTTGGCTCTGATCCTTTTAATGACTACCCTTGCAATGCTTCCAGATCGTGGTAGGTTAAATCCACAGGTGTGGAACCCTTTGATGTGAAGCGACAACTGCACATGAAAATCACCTGGGAGTTTATTAAAACTACAATTTCTTACTCCTTCCCCCCCCCCCCCACTCTCCAACAGGAGTAGATCTAGGAGATGCTCAATGGGGCTCAGTCAGCTCTTTAAAAAAAATGAAAACTCCTTTAGGACAAAAGGTCAGCCTTTTGCTAAATATACTGAAAAGCAATTTTAATACTGAAACTAAAGTGAATCAAAATCGAAATTTTAACCTAAAAGTTTGTTTCCATTTGGCACTAAGTATATGATTAAAAACAAACAAACGAACAGAAAAGTCCCGTTTTGTCAAGTCAGTTGTGACCCATTGCAAAACCCTGTAAAGGTGACTAAGGTTGCCTTTAAGCCAACTTGTCCCTGTGAAGACAGGGAGTCTCTTTAGCCTTCCAGTAAGGTCATAGTGATGCCTCCCCGGGGGTGTGGCCTTTTATGGGGGGGCCTGGGAAGAAGAACGCTCTTGCTTGCTCCGCTCACCTTCCTGTTGGCCTGCATTGTGCTTTGGGCTCAGGGGTTGGTGGCCCTGTGGGCTGCTGAGCCTAGGGGCTACGGAGCCCCGCCATGGTCCTGCCAACCTTGGATCCATTCAACTCGGCACGCACCTAGGACCTCCAAGCTTCCTGCTTCACTACCAGCAGCTGCACGAGTCTCCAGAATCCCCAGACTCAGGGCCTTAGTTACACTGGTCTGAGCCACTTCCTTGAAATACATTTCTGTCTTGATATAAAGTTCCTTCTTATACACATATGAGTGGCACTGTTTTTGTTTCTCTAGAAAACAGCCCATCACTCAGTGCCATCAAGTTGATTCTGACTCACAGTAGGTCCATTAAGACGGGGAGTAACTGCCTCTTTGGGTTTCTGAGACTTTAAATCCTTAAGGAAACAGAATCTCATCTTTCTCCTGCAGAGCAGCTGGTGGGTTCAAACTGCTGCCCTTGTGGTTAGTCGCTCAGTGTACAGCCTACAATGAATGGCATCAGCCTAATACAGTGATTTATGAAAGAAAATTCTATATTTGGGTGAGGATAAACTAAAATCACTCTATACAATGTTTATGTACATGATTCCATAAAATGTGGACCTTATGATAAAGGAATCATTTGTATGCAGACTGTTAAAGGCACACTGGTTAAAAATAGGATAACTCCCAATTTAGGTGATAATGAACTTTAATGCAACAATTTTAGTGTTATTTAGCCATTCCTCACTTATTGGCGTGGTTAGGTTCCAAAGACCCGGTTGGTATGTAAACATTATGAAGCAGTGGCGGATGACCACATCAGCTGGAAGAGGACCACATCAGGGCTGAACTGCCAAACCACTGAGACTCCCGGCCTGGCCAACATGACGCACGGTTTTACCCATCACAGCCAGCATTACCGTCCCCCGTACCTCAGCGCCACGGCTGCCAGACCGACACCATTATGTGCAAAGTTGATCTTTTCCTATTATCATAAATGTGAGGTGTCAGATAATGAGACAGTCAGTATGTCATAAGTATGTGCGATTAAAAGCAGCCAAATTAGAGAAACACAGCCTAAAGCTATTAAAGCCTTATTACCCATCTTCTTAGGACAACCCACCCCTTCCTGATTTCCCCCAACAAAGACAGCGCTTCACCTCTGCCTTCCCAAGGCACCTAATCCACACCTCTCTGCACACACAAGTGTGTCAGTTGCTGCCACAGACCCCTCTAGGTGATAAGGTCCTCCTAAGAGGAACGGCATAATATTCGTCTTTGCATACGGCCTGGCACCCTCAAGACACTCAATAAATACATGCTGTGTTAGTCTGGGTAAACTAGAGAAACAAATCCACAGAAACTCATGTGTATGAGAGTTTTATATATAGGGTAAGTGTACATTCAGAAAGCATTCCAACCCTGTCCGGTCCAAGCCCATAAGTTCGACTTAGCCCACATGTCCAACACCAATCTATAAAGTCCACCTCAAACTCACAAAATACACACGACGCCACCAAATGCTGGAGGATCACAGGGGGTAGGAAGTCTTTGAATCCAGTGGTGGCGTAAGCATCTCAGCGCTGGCAGGGGTCTCCACACGGCTGCTTCAGCACCCAGGTCCGACCATCACAAAGCAAGAGACTCGAGAACTAGGAAGGCAAGGCTCGCCGAGTCATTACTCTCTCCGCCCTTCAATTAATCCCACATGTGTATCGGCCAGGTTGGCACAATAAACCTTAACTATCTCACACGCTGAATGTGTGCACCTGAACAGCTCTTGGTTTTGAATCATCTAATGAAAAGTGACTCTCTAGCCCAGGTAGACCAAAAGGGAAAGAACCAATGTACTTGAGCTACAGAGCTGATGAAGCATATTGAAAGAACCATGGAATCAACAGATCTGTCTTGGACGAAGTACAGCCAGAATGCTCTGCAAAGGTAAAGATGGGGAGACTTCGTTCCTTGTGCTTTGGAGCGGGCATCCTGCTTGGTAAAGCGGAGGGGCAGCAAAAAACAAGATGGACTGACATGGCGGCAACCAGGGGCTTCAGAACCATTGTGGGGCTGGCACAGGACTGGGCAGTGCTGCACGCACAGCTGCTGTGAGTCCAAACCAGCTGAAGGCACCTGAGGAGCCATGGCAACATTGGATGGGAGCTGGCAGCGTTTCTAGGAGATCAGACAGTAAACACCTTTGCACTTTGCAGGCCACGCCTCTTCTCTAACCACTCCTGACCCCTGTACTGGGAAAGCCTTCGGATAATATGTAAATGAATGAGGGCGACTGGATCACAATGAAACCTTATTTGTTGGACCAATGACAACGCATCTCATACCACTTTTACATTTCATAAAATAATACTTTTAATGTTTCAAGCAACTTACAATGTGGGAACTCATTCTGGACTATTCACAACCTGGCAGGAGGCTGAATTGGGCCTGTGGTTGGCCACTGTCTGCCTTGAGTAGAGAAAAACCAAAAGCTAATCTCACTGCTATGGAGTCGATTCTGACTCAGCGGCCCGAAAGGGCAGACTACAACTGTCCCTCTGGTTTCTGAGACCGAACTCTGCAGCATCAGAAAGCCTCTCCCGATAGAGCAGCTGGTAGTTTGGAACTGCTGACCTTCAGTTGCTGAGTAGCAACTGAATGCATAACCACTGCCCCATCTGGGCTCCCCTTGAGTAGAGAGGTGGATGGGAGAACTCAGATTATCAGACTGGATGGATATGAGAGTAGAAAAATGAGAGAGAGAAAAAAGGTCTACAATGGATGACATGTCAACTAACCCTCAAAGGACTGTCCCGTGCTTGCAAACAGGACAAGAAGTACAGTGGGGTTGTTGTTTAAACTAGTTCTACATAATGGTAACATTCACAGAATTAACTCATCAATAAGAAGGTCAGGGGGAAAACAGTACTGTTAAATGCTATGTATTAATACAAACACACAAAAACACGTGTGGAGATCTATGGAGTTCTGCATTCCTCCCTGGTGCTAAATATTCTCCTTTTCATCTGATATTATTTGTTGGGTATCAATACAAATGAGCAGAGCAGCCAGCAAAAGCAGGGAACAAACACACGGACAGTGGGTCCTGTCTCAGAATAGCCAAGGGTTGACTACCCTGCTGGAGTTCAGAGCAGAGAGCTCCTCTATTCTAAAAGGAAGCAAGGTAGAAACATAGGCATGAAGGGTTCGTGAGGAAGGGTGGGGAAGGAGGGGGGAAATGAGCAGCTGCTATGAAGGGCGGAAGTACAAAGAAAATGTTTCAAGAATGATAATGATGGCAACAAATGTACACATGTGCTTGACACAAAGGATGGATGTATGGATTGCGATAAGAGTTGTACGAGTCCCCCAATAAAGTGATTTTAAAAACCCCATGGGCATGGCAGGGGTAACTGGTTGAACCTATTTTCTTAGTGAAGTAGGAAGAGATGAAGAGGGAATTGCCTAGACAAAGGCAACATGATGCCAGGTGGCTTTCAATGTCTGATGGATCCATTATATTTTCAGTTAGATGATTAATCCAGAGACCTTCCAATAAACTCCTTTGTTGGTACATATTCCCTTGGTGTTATTTTTCAACTTGTCACATTAAATTTCTGCTGTTTACACCCACCCGATTGAACTTATATACCAATTGTCACTGAGGCCAAGGGTGCCTCGTTTTCTCATGGACAGCCCGAGTAAATAGTGATCCTCTTCTGACCCACACAGCTGCCTGCAAGTAAGCACACAGGGAGGCCCAAATGCCAAACACCGACCAGGCTCCCCGTGTTGGACTCTTCTAGGCTCTGATGAACAGCCCAAGAAGTAAGGATGTGAGGCTTACGAGATCAGATTGAAAACACTAGCTTGGGAAACGTCACTGCATGAACAAATCAATGACTATGCATCTGAGAAAGCAGAGAGGACTGGCAGCAAATGAAAACCAGCTTGCACGGTTCTTGAAGCAACCCCCTCCCACCCCCCTTTTTTGAGTTGAGTTGCGAACATGACAGCAAGTCCTACCAAGACAGAATGATGTTGAGTACTTGCATGTCTTCCTCGCAGGGAAGGATGTCAGTCCACTCGGGGAAGGAATTCATGAAACTCAGAACAACTCACTGCAGCCTAGTGGGTTCCCACTCACAGCAACTCTGGAGAACAGGGTAGAACTGCCCCTGTGCGTTTCTGAGACCATCACTGGTAGAGGGAGCAGAACGCCCCACCTTTCTCCCAGGTGAAGACTAAACTCAGGGCTAAAAGACGCCCAAAGCAAAATGCACTGCTGTGGAGTCGCTTCTGACTCAGAGTGGCCCGCGGGGGTAACCCGGCGGGAAGGTAAAACGCAATCTGGGATCGGCATCTGAGCGGGCTGTCAAACCGGACACCAAAGAAGCAGAGTCAGACTCTCCCACCAAGAGGAACGTTTCAAAGATCCCAGAGATAAGTGGAAATTTCCAGACCATGTGGACGAAGAGGAATCTTTGACATAACGTTTCCCCCTCCAGGAAATTAAGGTTATTAAACTGCTGCGAGGACAGCTGCTTCTGAGACGAAACCAGCCTTGTGACACCAAGATGCAGGAGGCCTGGGGGTGTCGGGAAGCAGGGTGCGACTCCCCAGAGAAATCTGCTTGTACTTTCAAGTAGGTGTGCTGCCCACGGCAATGACGTCCCCAAGAAGCCGGGCTACTCACCGGAGGTGAGGTCAACACTCTTTCTCTCAGCTGGCCCTGCGCTGGCTTAGCTTTTGCTGGGACCGGGGAGATGCCACACACAAACAAATTTCCAAGAAAACAAAGAGAGCAAAAATTGATACATACACACACAAAAAGCTCCCAAATGGGCAAGAGCGGAGCTTATGCTATGCTGGCGGCACCCGGCCCTAGGGTTTTCCCTGGCCAATTACAGAACTCCAGAGAGCCCCAGCCAGCCAGTAAGACTTAGTTCAGCTTCATCGTTTGAAGAAACCCATCATCATCATCATCATCATCATTTCTCGCCCTCCAGCACAGTCACATGGGCTCTTTCTCCCACTCCCCCATTGACCAGATGGTCCAAGTGAGCTTTCCTTGAGAGGAGCAGGGACAGAGAGGAAGGCCCTCAGGGAGGTGGGACTGCACAGTGGCTGCAACAATGGGCTCAAGCGCGGGAGAGTTGTGGATGGTGCGGGAACTGGCAGCGTTTCGTTTCGCTGTGTTGTGCACAAGGTCTCTAG
Organism: Tenrec ecaudatus; assembly: GCF_050624435.1. Classification (NCBI taxonomy): domain Eukaryota; kingdom Metazoa; phylum Chordata; class Mammalia; order Afrosoricida; family Tenrecidae; genus Tenrec; species Tenrec ecaudatus. Next base: position 149,926,004 of record NC_134531.1, on the reverse strand, counting down.
GGGTCGGAACCAACTTGATGGCACCCTAACAACAACAACATGCCAGGCGGTCCCCCTCAGAGCTGGTAGATTAATCCACTCACTGCTCACAAGGTAGGTGATATTATTGTCCAGACTTCTCGGAAGGCAGAGACGGAGGGCAATGCTGACCAGACCACTTTATTAGAGCTCTCGGGGACCGACGCAGAAAAGAATGTGTTACTAAGCTGGCCATCTTCTGGTTCAGCCACATGTCCTCGGCCTTTGGGGACTTACTTCCAAGAGGCTATCTAACAACTGCTGCTTAGGATTCCTGGCTCCCGGCTCCCACTGGCTAAAGGCCTCCCCCTGGAGTGCCAACACCCTCTTGCTTCTACACGGTACATGCACCACCAGTCTGTGACACTGCCCCAGGATGAGAAGGGGCGAGCTGCACATGGAAAGGGCCTGAGAACGCATGCTTCAGACTGCGTCTACAGAAAGTGCCAAGCCACACAGAACTGGTCACAGGAGGGGTGGCCAGGAGACAGGCAGGAGAAGCCAGGGGCAGGCTGTATAATAGTTAAAGTGCTCTGATAAAATTACATACCCTTTGGTTTCTCTATTTCTCAGATGCAGAAACTTAGGTGTACTGAAGTAAAACAATTCACTCAAGGTTACAAGAGTGGAGACTGGCAGTCTGGCTGCAGAAACTTCTCTCTGAACCAATAAGCTCTCCGTGCCCACAAATGAACTGTGACTGCTTCCAAGAAGTCTGCCAGCTGCCTCACTGCAGCTGCTGCATTTGAATGGCAAGGAAGTGGAGGGGAGTCACCATAAGAAAAGAGGTGTCACCAATAAGGCTCAACACCACAGTGCCAGGAGGATGCAGCTGAGATGGGACTCTGTACGGCCCCAAGCAGGATGGGGGAATCAATTAGTCACTGAGCTCAGCCCAGGAGACCGCTCCAAGGACCAAGGCCTGGGAGATCGAGGCACTGCTAAGGGTTGGCCACAGCGGGTTAAGGTGTGTGGACAGCCTCCTTTCCATAATTTAAAAGGGAAATTAGTGGAGGCTGCAAATGCAAGGGTGGGGGAAAATAGCTTCTTCCCCCACCAGTCCTCTCTGAAGTGGAGGGGACGCCACAGGTTCTGGCGAGGAAGCACACCATCGGAGGGCAGGAGAGAAAGTCACTTGGAAAAAATAAATTCCAACAAAAGTGGAGCAACTCAAAACAAACAAGAGACTCAGATCAAAGGAGGTCTCGGGCTGTGGAACACAAACAGCTTGAAGTCTAGCATTTCCCCTTTAAGAAGGGGTGTGTCAAGGTGCTATGAAAGATTTAGTTCCAGGAATTAAGCATTTAGAATTTCCCCCTTTCTTCTTTTCATTTTATTTATTTTTGGTTTTAAGCAAAAAAGTTTAAAGACCTTTCATTCCCCAACTTGTCAAGAAAAATCCTGCCTTTAGCTTTGAAGGGAGTTATTCGGCGTGTGTCTTCCTTTCCCAGCACTAGAAAGGCCACGGTCCAGAGTCCTGGGTTGAATGTCTGCTCTGATGACCCTGTAGCCGGGCTGAAAACAGGTTGTGTTCTGTTTCTCCTTCTGCATTTCCATGAAGTTAAAGTGCTAGGTTGCCTGTTTGCTTTAAAACCTGTGGCTGGCCTCTTAGAGTCCCTTTAAATAGATTTTTCCTTTGGCTCTGCCAAAAATAGCTGGAGAGGTCCTTTGAGAATCCCACTCTAAGTCTTACAAAATACTTTCTCCTCCGCGCACCCCCACCCCGCCCCCCGACACACACACAGGCCTGAAGGCAGTTGCTCCCGCTTCTTCCAGGGACCACCAATCTACCTGGAATCTTCTCAGAGGGAAAAGACACCGGCCAGGTAAGGAACGCTTCACGCCCACTTCGACGTGCTCATTTCTGTGATCAGCAAGCAGAGAGCTCCTCAGTTGGGAGCAGCACAGCGGTAGGCCCAGGGTTGAAAGCTCACTGCCCACCCCACACTCAAGTTGGGAGGATGCAGGAAAGAAAAAACAAAAACAAACAAACAAAACAAGGGCCTGGCTAAGGCATTGGAGCCAGTTAGGGGACTCTGGCAAAGTAGGGCCAGCAAGGCCCAAGGGATGGGGAGTGGGCCTCTTCCCAGGTCCAGCCAATCGCTAACAAGGAAATTGGATTCCTTCAAGTAAATTCCACTCCCCTCCTTAAAAAAAAAACAAAAAAAGTTGGGAACTTGGGAACGTATTCAAATGTCCTAAGCAGCAATGTGTGGGACAATATTAAGCAGAACAAATGTGTGGGTTGCTTGGACCATGGGCTCTGCTGGCCACCGTGGGTAAGACACAAGGGCAGGAAGACTTGCCCATCACCGATCACTGGCTTCTGTACTTAGAGGAGTGAGATGATTCCCAGCTGGCCCACAGTCCTGGAAGACGCATGAGGTTCATGAGAAAGCTGAAGAACAAGCAATGAAGGTGGCTAAGATAAGACGCTCAACGCGAGGGCACTGGAGGCAGGAAGGGGAGGCTAGAAGCAGGGGTGGATGTGGACAGATCAGAGAGAGAAAAATGAAATGCAGAGGCAAACCGATGAAGGAAGGGAAAGCGTGTATGGGGACTGGTCAGGAGACCAGCCATCCTTCTGTGACACAAGTACTGGTGTGTGTTTACCCAGTGGGGATACAGCAGAGCATGAGGGACACACGAGGAGGCTGCAGAGTGCAGCAGGCCCAGTCTGTGAGGGCCATCATCAGAGAAATGGGGATGCGTTTGAACTTTTTTTTTTTTTTAAGGAGAATCAGCAGGTTGAGATGTGAAGTTTTCAAAGTTCCCTGGCTGCAGAGCATTCTCTGGTGGGGAGCCAGAGGTCCACTACCCTGAGACACCAGGCAGGAGGCCTTTGCAAGAAGTCTGCAAGAGAGGGAATGGAAGCTTGGCTTCCTCGTGGAGCTGGAGGAAAGTTTGGTATGAGAGGCAGTGAGGAATAAAGCCCAACAGACCCATCACTGTGGTCACCGCAGTGCAGTGGGGGCATCTGGCCCCACTTTAGTGGTCAGGCAGCTGAGGGCCACCTCTGCTCTGGCAGCAGCAGGTGCTCAGAGGTAACTGAGAGAACAAAGGTTCAGGAGCCAGGGCGTCTGGCCGAGGGAAGGCTGCTCACAGGAGTGTCCCACCGACATGGTCAGAGCACGCTTCTTTTTAAAGGTGCTCTGTAAAACTCCACAGCCATTTTATTTGGTTCAGCCTTGATGACGAGGAAGATTGTCTCAGGTGTTCCATTAGCTCATCTTTCCTTCTCCATTGGGATGGAGGCAAAGGAAATATCAGGCTATCTGAAAGACAGGTAGTAATGCCAAGTATCACAGCCTGCTTCCTTTCATTTTGACCCGTTCTTAAGGCACTTAGGCATGTAACTCATTCGCTCTACTTTGGGATCATTACAGAAATACATATATGTCCCTTGTGATTTGCAGGGCTCCCTGGAAATGCCCAGACTCTAGTCACAACAGTGAGAAAGTGGTGACGCCACCAGAATCTTAACCCTTGACAGTTTTTGCCTCTAAGTCTATATATTTTGATAACATTTCATCATATGCCAGGGATTTATCTCTCAACATTCCTTCATGAGCACTGAAATCTACACAATTTTGTCTCTCTGGGAAACACCACACGTAGCAGAGAATGAAAACAAACATTCACAACTGGGCAATGAAAAGAACCTCAAGGAATCCACGAGGCAATGTGACTGAAGTTGATTTTTCATTATACTCTCTCCCATAAACATCTTATAATTTGGTGTATACTCAACCATATTCCAGATGTACTCCCAAATTTGCCTTTTTGTCTCTTTTGTCTTACATTGGTATACCAATAAAAAAATCAATTCATGGAGTTGATGTTCTCTGTTGAATGACATTTTACTAAGTTGCAGTACACACAGTTGTCAACATGAAACTCTGCTTTTATTCTGTTGTCCGTGTCTCTACCAGGTGGTGCAAGTAACCAGCTTTGTGGATAACAGTCATCACGGTCCCATTCCCCTTGCTGGCAACTGCTTCGGAGTAAGCTTCTGAGTGCGTTTGGGGCAATCGGATGGGATTGGAAGTCTGACGGAGAACTCCTGGGAAAAGTGTCACCGTAGCTCTCCAAGAGAGACTCGCCAAAGAAACAGGCTGTTTCTGTCTCTGGCAACCACTAATGAGCAAGGACATAATCCAACATCTCAGAACCACGTGAGAGCTAGACAACAGCAACGAGGGCAGCTGAGCAGGGGCAGGGAAATCGTCGGAGCCCTTCATGAGCCAAGGAATTAACCAACTCACAGGAATGATCAAATGTGAACAGACCACAGATTTCCAGATTGTGTAAGTCAGTCTGCTGTGGGTTTTCCGTTCTCTGGCAACCCCAAAAATCCTAGCCGAGAGAGTGCCTCCCCGTCGACACCCGAGCAGTAAAGGAATAGTCCCTTTTCTTTGGGATTTCTTTCTTTCTTTCTCAATAAATGTTCTGGGAAAATCCGCTGTGGGAAGGTATTTTTAATACCTGCTCCTGATGGATAGACAGTCCTTGGAAATCCTCCCACACTGCAAAAACACTGCAATGCAGCTCCTATGAGCTGCTATGAATGGTATGTGTGGGGACATGATATGCAGACATTAGGGAACTACCAAAAATTGGTTTTTGTTACTCCTCTACTCTTATTTTTGCATATAATAATAAGCTTTAAAAATGTGCCATGCATCTACCTGATTAAAAACAGAATCACCCAGTCGGAAGGAAGCTCGGAAAAAAGAGGTTCAAGAAGTTGAATGCTTGCACGCACTAGGTCGCACAGTGAATGAAGTTGAAGTTGAAGTTGAAGAAGTTGAATGCTTGCACGCACTAGGTCGCACAGCGGCGGGGGGCTGATTTTTTTTATTGTTAGAAGTGCTTTATGCAAGGTTTTATTAGAAAAGCCATTCGCGGAAAACCCCATTTAATGTAAAATTGCACTGCAAAGATTAGGGAAATCAAAAGTGGATGGTCTCCCCCCCCACCCCCCTCCAGTTTAGTTCTGATCATAAACTCTTTTTTTCCCAACTCATTGTTTGGAGTTCCTTCTTCCTATTTTTCATGCCGGGGGTGGATGGGGGGTGAGGGGCCGGGAAGCAGCCCTCGTGGGGCGGGGGGTTAAGCCCTGGGCTACTGAACACAGCAGCGAACGTCCCAGGTGCTCAGAGGTAGGAGGAGGAAGCTGTCTGCTCCCACAGAGGTACAACTTTCAGGGACCTGTGGAGCGGCCTTCCTCTGTCTTACAGGGCCACTGTGACTCTGCAAAGACTTGCTAGCAGTGGGTTTGCTAAGTTTTGTTTGAATTCTAAGGCCTCTTTAGATGCCAAGGCATTTCTCACCATTACGTTTTCTGTCCCCCAGCAAATTCCTGCTGTCTACACAGCCCACTGGCTTGGTTGGTGGTTCTCCAGAGACTGGCTGCATAATAGTTACCTGGAAAAGACCCATGGCCAGGCCGAGCCTGGCTTATTAGACCATGGGCTGGAGCCCAAGAAGGGCAATGCACGTAAGCACCCCATTCTGCCCAGGCTCTGAGGATGGGCCTCACACTGTGGATTGAACCCAGGGTCGAAACGGAAAACATCTAATTATCATCGTTGATTTAAGCAGGACCAAAAATATGTGCACCGTTGCCTATAATTTTTATGTTCTTCCAGAGGTCTAAAACAAGCCCAGCTGCTCTGTGATTTGGAGGCACCCTGGCAATCATTTGCTTTAGAGCTTTGGGGACTTTTGTCCACGCCCCTTGAGACTCGTCTTCACCCCGCCCCCTACCACTTTATCTTCCTCTGAATACATTTCTACTTAAATATAAAAAAATGCCTTAACTCTCCCCTCCCTAGCCAAAGGAAATGAATTTTGAGAATATGTCAAAAAGGATACTTTCATGAATACACAATACCAAATGCCTTGCCTTTGAACCAGAAGTCCGAGATGCCCAGGGTAAATATGGGAGGGAGGGGGAGAAGTAAACACTGGGCTCTCCAGCAGAACCAGCCCTGAAACCAAAACTTTGGAAGGAAGCGGACCATTAAGTAAGTGGACCAGTGGAACAATAGTGCAGGCATTCTCCCGGGGTATAAGGCTGAACCTGAGAAAACTGGAGTTACACAGATAAATGCCTTGTCCCAAGTTAGCTTCCCCTTAGTGCTCGAGTTTAAAATAAGGCCAGTGCTGGCAATGAAAACAGAGAGTTTGAGTGGAATTTTAGAACTCCTCTGGGTATCAAAGAATTGTTTTCAGGCCTAAATAAACACTTTGTACTGTATCCTGCAGGATTCATTTATACGTACCTTCCTCTAAGCCACGTTCAAATCTAGAGGCTCTGGAGACCAAGAACTTAGCCTGCTGAGAACCGGAGTCTGTGTGTCTTGCACCAGCTCCAACCGATTCAAACTACAGCGGTGAGGACTAGCCTATACTTCGATTTCTCCACGGGCAAATGAAATACCAGAGAACCTCACAGAACCAAAGGAAGTCATCAGCTGTGAAATGTAAGACAGGCTGTTTGAGAAATGCTATGTAATAAGTAACTCCAGCAACAAAATCGGCGGAAATTGGCTACAAGGTGAAAGTCCAGGTCTCAGCTGTACCCAGCACTTCCGGTTGCACTTCTCTTTGGGCCACGACGGGATGGACTGAATACACTGGGACTGAGGGCCCGCAGCTTAGGGACGGAGGAGAAAGCCAGGCACCCAGCAGGGAGCAGGCCCCACTCTTCAAGATCTCCTGTAAGGCCTGTTTGCACTTAACCTTTTCCGTCTTTCTTTCCCTCTCCTTCTTTAAGGTTCCTAACTGTCTTCAGGGTAATTAAAAAATGAGAAACATTCAATACTAGATCCTTGCCTTTTTGCTGTTTCACCATTTACTCTTGGTCTTTCTCAGTCCAATTAAGCTCTTATTCTAATTGCACGGCTTCAAGAGACCCAGTGTTTACAGCTGACCCCTACAACCGTCTCTGCCAGCTGCTCCCAGCAAGCTTGGAGACCTTCTGAAGACTCAGTGGTCACACAAAGTGGTCACGACCGTCAACACAAATACTTGGCTGAAGTGTGTACCTCAGATTTCCTCTGTTTTTGTGACGGCCCTTCAAGTGTGCAGCATTTTGCAAATACACCAATGTGCCAACATCTCCCCCGGCCCTCCCGCCCCCGTTAATAAGCGCCTGTGTGGAACAGGCATCAAACAAGCATCTTGGAGCATCTGGAGTTACTTTTTGAAGCCCAGCTCCCATCATTTTAAACACACTTCATCAGGATCCTTTGACATTTTTTGGGCATTCTCCCTGAAAATTTGAATGCTTTCAGCTTTGCTTCTTAATTGGTCCCAAACATGCAGCCCTACCTTGGCATGGCGAGAAAACACATTTGATCAATACAGGAGCAAGCGCCGACTTCTCCCAGTTGCCTCTCACCCACAGCCCAATTGCTCTCAGCTCTTCCTTAACTAACACACATGGAATCTTGATGGTAACGTATATGCTCTCTCTCCAAAAGGTTAGTTATCAAGGGGTTGACAGCAACATGAAAACTGACCAAGCCATTCTCCCTCAGCAGGGTGTCACTTAGCCCAACAAAATGACTTCATGGAACGAAGCCAGTAAGAACACACGAGGGTCTGGGCCAAATTTCTAACTTATCACTCAAGTGGATTTTAGTGCTTAGTGATTTCAGTTAACTGTTAAACTCCAAATTTTTCCTTGGACTGTGGTCTCCAATCAAGAACATGTACCAAAGTCAGTGGAAAGTTCAAACATAAACATTGTACTGGCTGAGTCAGCAAGGGTACTCAGCAAGGCAATTCCTAAAATAGTCACCCCAAAATATCCACGCCACTTTCACGGAGTCAATTCCGATAACTCCCAGCAACCCTGGAGGGCAGAAAAGCCCTGCTCCCCAGCGATTCCAAGACTGTCCATCCTTACAGAGGCTCACAGACTCCTCTTTTCCTGCAGCTCGTATGGAAGGTTGGACGGTTTCTGGTTGGTGGCACAATGCTCTCCTCACTGCTTCACGGGAGAGCCTTCCAAGGGTCATGCCACAGTAGATATACAGACATGGAAAGCTGTTCCCAAGATTACAGATGTTCCTAGCAGGAAAACTAGATGCCCATGCATTTGCCAGCTATCATTTCTCTATACTTCTTACAAGACTTTAGTCCAAGCAAATTGCTTATAAGTGATCTTGCGATGAAGACGAGGCCTAGTCTTCCCATGTGGCAGATATAAAACATAAGGGATAGAGAGGTCAGTGACGTGTCCAGGGCTGGTTAGTTTCATTGTTAAGAATAGAATCGAGTGCAAACCCGAGGTCTTAGTACTCTAAATCCCAAGTCCAAACCCACAACGTACACACTTGTTCATCCTTGACCACAAGAAACCATCACGCCTGAAAATTATGCTTGGCAGCCTGGTATCGCAGACTCCAGTTCTGCTTTGATCATGGTGAGAGCAAAGATACTGCGGAAACTCTGCCTGGTGGCCCGGTCATATCCCCAGGCTCCCCTGCAGAGCCCAGCTGGCGTGAGCTGCCTCATCCAGGGCAGTTGACATTGCACACGTTTCTTTCTTAAGGCTCCAGCATACCTGATGCAATTCACAGTGGGTGGGGGACCATCAGCAGAACTGAGCGCACCTTTACTCCAAAGATTAGAATTTTCTAAGGGGGAGAAAAGAAGGAGCAACCAGTCTCAAACCTACTTGGCTAAGTGGTTCATAAGCAGCTGCAACATCTGCCGATTTTTCTCTGGGAGCCGATGAACAAGGCTGTGGATCTCAGAGACCCGAGACTCCTGATTCTCCAGCTCTGCAGGGAAAGGGGGGAGGTGTCAGTTTATCGGTGTCACAGTTAAACTAGTGTGGAAGACACAATCAAGGGAAACCAGGCTGGGCACTAAGGTAAAGGGTTTCTCAGAGATGTGTGGTTTGGTTTTGTGTGCTGCATGATGTCGGGGTCATGGTATTTTCTATTAACAGGGTTCATCAAAAAAGTGTCCGTCAGCAAAGCCACGCCAAAAGCACGCTGAGCTGGATGGAGCCCGTCCACTGCACCTCAGAGGAGGAGCGAGCTCTGAGCAGCTGGCTTTCCAGTGACGACTTCATTCCAAGGAAGGAAGGAACTTTGTGCACTCATACAGTGACAAACAAATGGGGCCATGAACAACATTGCCAGGGTCTCAAATATCAAAATAGCACCTAAGAAATCCAAGGAAATGTTTGGTTATTTTTGAGTCCTGGCAGGCAACTAATCAGGTTTATACAGCAGTGGCAGGTGACACTGCCAAAGCCACCTTCCAGCCTGAAACCTACGTCATGGTCTGTCGTGTCCTCTTGGTGGAACATGGGAAAGCGGCTTAATTCTCTGGACCACAGACTGAGGGTACTCACCGCACCTATTTATAGGGCTGATGCGAGGTTCATGAGAGAAGGGTTGCCATGGGCTCAGGGTTTCTCTGAAAGAGAAGCCACGGAGAGACCATGTCCTCTCCCGTGGCCTTCTTGTCCTAAGGGGTGCCTCGCCAGCAATGCAGCCACTAGGACATTTAGGTCTTGCTGAATTCGGCCAGTAGGAGCTACCCGGTAAACAAACTCCACAGGCCTGAGCAAGGGCCAGGCCAAGGATAGAGACCTAAGAGCACCGTGAGGATTCAAGGCAGATCTGAATCTCACTGCCCCTCCCAGGAGGCCTCTCCGCCTGGATGGTTTCTTGTGTACACAGGGCAGTGTGCACCCGATTCCTCGGTGCTTTCATTTCCACACTCGGCCACTAGTTAGGGGCTTGGAGGATGGAGCTGACGAAAGATGAGTGGCTGTCAATGGAAGGCGCAAGGGAAGTGTTGCCGTGAAGGGAAACAAGGGTGCCATCTTCAGGGAACCCCTTCCAATGCCCAGTTGAGGTAATGTGCAATGGAGATTCACGCTGCACAATGGTGCTCAGGGGAGCGGAAGAGTAACCAAGGTGTAAGAATTCCAATAAAAACCTACAGAGGAAATTGTGTCCCGCCCCCTCCACCATTAAAAAACCAAACAAAGGAAAGCACTTCCGAAGTTTTGCTCGTTTACTGTAAACTCAAAGCGGTATCAAGGCCCCTAGTGATCCCGATTTGGTTTCATTTTTATGCCGCGCTACCATCTCAAGAGTTTCTATGTGGGCAGTTGAAATATAGCCTACGGAGGATTAGATGATATTTATTTGTGGACATGGAAAAGCAAACAACTCACTTGCTGCTTTGATGAAGCCTCTTTGAAACTGGTACATCATGAGTGGTCCTGGAAGCATTCTGGAATCAAGGATATGGACTCGTCAGTTGAATAAGAAGCCAGCACCGCTTCTGTCTCCCCACAGCCGAGACACTGCCCAACTGTACTGCATGTCCCAAGAGCTAAGGTCACGGGGAAACGACCACGCGCAACTTTGTTCAACTCTGGCGCTCACTTGAAGGCGTCCTGAGAGTTCCCCTGAGCTGTTCGTTCTCTCTCTTTTTAAGAGAATGCGCAACATTACATTTTATAGTCACTGCTAGAGAAGTGCTAGTGCAGAAGTCTAGCACCGACCAAGGGATTGCTTCTTCAGTCACTGAGTCACCCACCCACAGGAGCATGTTAAGATGTGCCTCAACTCCCAGCTTCCCAGCAGCCTGTTATCCGAATCAGCTCATTGGAGAACACGCTGAGAGGCTTTGGTAGGCGTTTTCTTGAGGTGAACTCACACAGGCTGAAGGGCCAGAACACCAGAGGGCCAGAACCTCTAACATTCGGCATGCCACAAGAAAATGTCATGTGCCCAGTAGGGTATTAATATGTTTAACTGTCAACCTGAGATTTCACCTCCCCCTCTGCATAATCCAAATAAGCTTCCATACAGATCTTATCTCATTGTCTCTCCTAATTGACCACTTAGTCATAGCTGAACTACATCTTACTCCTGATGTTAAGAGCCTCCCATCAAGTCCTCAATCACCAATAACACCTACATAGGCCAAGTCCTAGGCTATGGCCTTGCGTCCTTGCTTTCCAACCAAGCAAATCTTCGCACACTTAGCCCGCCCACGATGCCGGTTCTCTGCTCAGCTGAAGATGAAACCCTTGCTTTGTGTGCTGCCATGAACGATCTAGCAGAAATGCCAATCTGCTCCTGAATCTAGCTGACCAGAGGCAAGTGGCTAGCCAGTCACTATCATCAAGGGACAGGCGGAGAGGGGAGGAGAGAAAGCAGGGTACCACACATATTATTATAACAAAGGAAAAGAAGTCTTCTCTCCAGTCAAGGGACAGTTTCCAGTCCAACTGGAAGGAGCCATAAACAAGTTCCATTAGAGTCTCATCTGGGGACCAATGCCCAAAGTGTACCAATGTGCCTACTGGCCGAGACCCAGGGCGGAGGGGAGCTTGCCACATTCTCAGCAGAATGGCCTTGAAATGCCTTGGTTTCCAAAACAGTATTCAGGGGTGTCAAGGGGAAGGAACTATGCTTTAGACTAACTGACCCACTAAGCCCATGGCCAGGGTCCCCTTTACATCAGGACGAATTCCCACAGTAGCTTCTTACAGAGCAAGGAGCTTCCCAGATCGCTCAGGGCACCACCGCATGATAGCAAGGTGTCAGCTTTGGACTCTTTATACTGGGTCTGCCCGGCTCAGCTGATTGCACCCCCACAGAAGCTATTTCCCCATCGCAAACACCCACCCAGCCACTCTCTGGAGGCTGAAAATAAACCTGCTTTCATCCTGATTGGGTGATAGCAACCTGGCGGGCCGCCTGTGTGGAAAGTCCCTACCTTAGGTAGGTCTTCAGAGCACTCGTGATGGTCTTAATCTCCCACTCGGCGCAGAGATCCACTTCGGCTTCAGAAGCCGTTTTGGGGTCTGAAACAAGGAGACGACATTGCTTACAGTAGAGAATATAGCTTGCGGTGAAAGAAAACTAGCACCCAAAGGCACGCAGAAGCTGGGTTCTACCTTATCAAAGAAATGCAAGTTAAAACCGAACCAACATACATTTTTTCTAGAGGGGGAAAAATGTTGGACACCCCAAATAGCTGCCGTCAGAGTGAGTCTGTTATACATGGCTAGGGCCCGTGAAGACCAATGCAATCGTCTGAAAGGTAATGTGGTGATATGCATCAAGAATCCCAGCAATGGTCATGGCCACTTCTCACAACCTCTCCTCAGGAAGGAAGGCAGGAGAAAGCTCACATACCCCCCAAAAAGGCCCAGCAGACACGATTCTTCATCACAATTAGTAAGAACAAAACTTTTCAAAAGGAAGCGACCCAAATGTCCAGCAGCAGGTGATTAGGGTCATGGCGTGCACCTGAGAAGATATTCCAGAACCACTAATGTCAGTGACTTCTCGCACCACGGCAAATGCCTACATTATCGTGTGATGCCAAGCTCAGAAGCATGAAGACACGGCCACTGTGACAGGCGCATGTGTGCAAAAGGGAAAGGAAGTACTCTAAAATTAAAAAGGAGGTTGGGCTAGCGTGGGGGGGCATGTGGCTTTCACACGTTTCCAACTGCCTCTGACTTGATCCCATGGCTTTGGTACTTTCCTAAGGCTGCCTGAAGCACAGACGTACAGGAAGACCAGCACACCAGCCCCCAGAGAGCCTTCCTTTTGTCTCCTCTTGCTTGGACTTTTAGCCAAATGTGTACACAAGTAAATACATGTGTACTAAAAGAGAAGAGAAAACAATTTGTTTAATCTTCTGGAGCAGTACATAGGAAGATGAGAACAGAAGGCAGAGGCTGGAAAGTTTAAAAAGTTCCACCAAGTTGGCAGGAGCCCCTCTCACCACTGGCCAGCTGACGGGGTCCTACATAAACTGTGTGATGGACATGTCACCTTCCAGGCTGTTTTCCAGAGAATCCAGCTTCCTTGAATTGGCTGAGACCTCTCTCTTCCCACACCGCCTCTCATTTCCAGCAAGCCTGCCACCCTTTCCCTTACTCCTTATCCAAGTACTAGATCCACCCTCCAGAGGTGGGGAATGAGATTCAGGACAGACTAATCAGAACACAGTATCTCTTTATTGACAAAGTGACTGGTTCAGGAGTGGGCCAAGGTCTAAGCCAACGCAATCAAAGTGAACTTCAAGACGTTTCCAGGAGGGCGCTATTTCCTGTGGCCTTGTAGCAGTCAGTTCCCATCAGGTAGCCTTCGAGGGTAAGTCCAAAAGGCAAGACCGAAGTGGAGTGAATTAGAGATATTTGGTATTGATGGCATGAGTTGAGTCCTTGTGTCTGGCCATGTCTTTTGAATTGCATGAGCCAACCTAATTCCTGTGAGGCAGTGTAGGCTGAGCTTTCTGTTGTTTACAATCCAAAGAGATCTAAATAATATACCAGGTAAAGAGAGAAAGCCACTAGACGGCAGCTTTTTGGACAGTCTCCAAAAAGAATTCCAAGAAGCCAACTAAGAAAGGGTTTCCTCTTGCAATGTCAACAGCATCTCGGCTGGCAAGGGCAACGTGTCCCTGGTGAGATAAGTGTCTATGTACTAGCAATGGGAAAGACAACCCACTTTTATAGGAAGGGGCCAGATCCTCACAAGGGCCTTAAGGATTTAGCCCATACTCCCCATGTCTTGATCTGCTCTGACACATACTGGGAGACTAGACAGCAAAGGGCCCCAAACTCATAAAAGGTTTGGCACCTAAAGGCCGGATACTTATGTAATGTCCACAGGTGACCACTAAATTCTTTTGTCACATGACAGAAACCAGAAAGAACCTAAGGAGGGTGATCTTATTCCTCAGACCACAGAATCGTAAGTTTGATCGCAGCAAATTTCCTGAAAAAATGCCAAGGTGTGATCCCCCGAGTATCCCAGACCTCTGCAGCTCTGATTCTTTCCTGTCTCAGTCATCTCCCAGTCACGCAGCACTTCGTGACGTCTTCCTTCCTAAGCATAGTGGCAGCCAACTATGCTGCGTCAGACCTTCTCCCGCCTCACCCCCAGGAGACCCAGGGAGCCACCAGCTCCAAGGGCTCCTGGATGCTGGAAGGTGAGACTGCATGTTTTGCTGAAGAACCAACCACCCTCTACCCAAGAAGACTGAGCATGACAGCAGACATGACAGCAGCGGTTGGCAGGGCTGGGAGTTGTGAACTGTTCCATGAACCACATTTAGCAAACTAATGATTAGCTTCCACTTACTCGGGCTCTGTAACCATAGGAATATTGTGTAACGTTGCAGAGAAAAGAGTCAAATTACAGTCCGGCTAAAGGGCTTTTTATAGCAGGGATGAGGTAAGGCTCATAACTTGAGCACGTCCCCTTTAATTCATTTAATATCCACAGTAAATTGAATGCAGCCTCCCAAAGCTTTTTCAGAGAGTGCTGCCAATGTGCACACCTCCCCCCTCAGGGTGGGGTGGGGGGAGCGCTCCCTCTCCACTTGCAGAATATGGTGGCGTCCGAATGGGCTGCCACGGCATACTTCACAACATTCTCTAACTCTCTGTATGTCACCCCACCGTGGCACTTGACCATCACAGAGCCTCCTGAACATGACCTAAACTAGAGGAGATGGGCAAAGTACAGAAGGCGCCATTGGGGAAGTCGGAGCGAGCACATCTCCTCTTTAACCCACTGTCCTAAGGATTCCAAAAGGCAGAATGCAGAGACTGGAAGCAGAGGTTACAAGGGGAGGTGTCTGAGAAATGTCACAGTGGATTGGTCCCAACATCCATCTAGCCTGGTACCGGGCAGCTGAGAGACACGGAGGAGGACACTGTGGGGAATGGATTAGGGGAATCATCTAAACATTCCTCAATTTCCTATGTAGGCAAGTTCTTTCTTTTTCTTTAGCAGAACAGGTCCCATAAGCACACGATTAACAACGACAGTGAGAGCAGTAAGACAGAGTGTAAAACAAACCAAAAAATGCATTAAAAGGGAAGTGTGTCCTACCCCACGGGCAACTGCTAATGTCGGTTGTTTTATGGTCTCTAATAATCTGCATACATATAAGCACACCCAATGCTGCTGGCATTGGGCAGTACCTAGGGACTGTTCCCCATTCGTGCACAACTCTGTATTTCGCAGTATCTCACTGCAGGTAAGGAACAGAGTAAGTTTCATGTTTCCTACTGCATCCGCGTCTTAAGGAGAGGCACTGGTGGGTCAGGCGGTAAGCGCTCAGCTGGAACGGAAAGGTTAGTGGTGCACACTCAACCTGTCGCTCCGTGGGAAAGCCCACGGAGTTCTACTCTGGTACGTGGGGTCACCAGGTGTCAAAGCTGCTTCGACAGCACCAATGACAACCCCGTGTTTGATGTGCAGGAAAAAGTGGAATTACCAGATCAAAAAGTATGCACCTTTTGAACTCTCAGAGTTCTTGCCCAATTGCCCTCCATAAGGTCTGCCATGATGTGAAGGTATGAGAGTGACTCAGTCCCCACAGTCTTCACAGTATCAGTATAATCAAATACTTTACTAACCAATCTGACAGGTTTTGTGGGGAAAAGGCCCTTTCATTGCTTTGGGTGAGGGTTGGGCTGCTATATGAAAGCTCTGTGGTTCAAACCCACCAGCTGTCTGAAGGAGGAGCAGGAGGCTGTGTACTCTCATAAAGAGCTGCAGCCGTGGAAACCTTACATGCAGTTGCTGTCAGAGAGACGCAGTGGCAGTGGTCTCTTTGTGTTAGTGAGGAGTGAGGTTGAGAATCCTTTGTGTGTTTGTATGTTTTTAACGTCAAGTGAATTGAACTATAATCACCCTTTTTAAAGTTTATAGTTACATAATTTTTGACAAATATGCATAGCCATGGAACCACCACAATTAAGGTAGAGAACATTTGTGTCACCTTTCAAAGTTCCCTTGAGACCCCCTGGAGTGGCCTCCCCCCAGGGCAAGCACTCAGGCAGGCTAAGTGAAAGTGTACAGTGCACGCATCAGTAGTGCACTCTATCAAGTACTGAGGACAACCATGGCATAGTGAAGGTGCACAACTATGCGGGCTGTTTCCAATTTTAATGCTTATGAGTGAGGCTTCTGTGGATATCTGCACACAGGTCCTTGTGTTGACCAAATTTTTCCCTCTCGGGTTAATATCTAGGAGTGGAACTACGTAATAGCTTAGGCGTAGATCGTATATCAAGGCTATTTCACTTTACAAGGAACTAGTAACATTGTTTCCCAAATAGCTGGGAAGGGGTACATGGAAGATCTAGTTGCCTCTAAAGGCTAACACTTGCTATGGTCATTAAAAAAAAAACAAAACGCCAGTTTAATAAGTGTGTAAGTGGTATCTTGGGAGCCCTGATGCCATAGTGGTTATGCGTCGGGCTGCTAATAGAAAGGTCAGCAGTTTGAAACCACCAGCTGCTCTGCGGGAGAAAGATGAGGCTTTCTGCTCCCATAGAGACTCTTGGAAACTCAAAGGAGCCAGTTCTACCCTGCCCTATAGGATCGATATGAGTCAGAATTGACTTGATAGCAGTGAGCTCGCTTTTTGATTTTTTAGGTGGTATCTCACTTATTAGATTTGTAGTTCTCAACTGACCAATGCAGAGTCCCTGGATGGCACCAACAGTTACCGTATATAACCATGTGTATGCTAAGTTTGGGGGAACATTTTAAATGGGTTTTGTGGTAAAATTAGGGGCCTTGGCTGATAGTGAGGTCGACTTCTACTCGAGTAAATATGGTAAATGCTGGGCTACTCAATGAAATATCTGTGGGGCAAATCCACCCAACGACACCTTGGAAGACAGCGTGGCAATCTACTTCTGAAAGAACAGAGTCATTGAAGGCCTTGTGGGCTCAGTTCCCCAAAGTGCACGTGCCATCGGCTCACCCCCTGGCTTGGACTGTAATTTAATGATGATTGGTACTCTCTTCACGGACTCTTTGGTTATGTGTGTATCTTCTTTTGTGAAGTGTTTGCTCAGAGCGGTTGCCCATTTTTCACCTCAGGCTGGGTGTGATTTTATTACATTATACATGTAAGTAACATATCAAACAAATGAGAGGGCTTCAGAAAGTTCATGGGAAAATTCTGTCATTTTTCATTTGTTTTTTACAAAAAGCTTTTGAAACTCCCTCATATGCTTTGAAAACATTTCCCCGATTTGTACCTTTTTTTTCTCTCTCCCTAACCGTATCTTTTAAAACATGGAAGCTTTTAACATGCTTATTAAGTTCAATTTAAGATTTGTTTCTTTGTATATAGTGCTTACTTTTTCATGTTCTAAGAAATCTTTGCATCAGCTAATGTCACAAAGATTTTCGCCTATGTTGTCTTCTACAAGTTATAATGTTTGGACTCTCATGTTTACGAATACAATCCATTTTGGATTAAGTTTTTATATTGTATACAGTAATGGTGGGAATTTCCTTTTTCCATGTGGATGCCCATTTCAATATTTTGAAAAGATGATCCTTTATCCCCCTGATCTGAGTTGGCAATATCGAAAATCAATTGATCTTATGCCAGGGTTTCAAAAAGAACTGAAGATAACGGAATGTTTCCACAAACATTCTAAAGGTTCCTCAGACAGGGGCAGGTCCTTGCTCAGTGCT
This sequence comes from Tenrec ecaudatus, assembly GCF_050624435.1. Classification (NCBI taxonomy): domain Eukaryota; kingdom Metazoa; phylum Chordata; class Mammalia; order Afrosoricida; family Tenrecidae; genus Tenrec; species Tenrec ecaudatus. The sequence continues at coordinate 149,908,464 of NC_134531.1, read as the reverse complement.
CTCTTGCTTGTTCCAATGGTCTCCATACCTGTCTTTTATGAAATACCACATGGTCTTGCTTCTCTGCATTTAAAGGTGAGCTGTCGCTTATTTCTTGGTGAACTGTCTTTTTTATAAAAGATCTCTCTCCATTAGATCCCTAAGGAAGTTTAATAAATATACTCCCTTCTGTGGAAATAAGACTTCATTTATCCTACATGTAACTATTTCAAAACTGGATTTAATATTTAGCAATTTGATAAGCAAATTTTGTGTACTGATTATAAAAGTCATACATTATTTTTTCTTTTTAAAATCATTTTAGTGGGGGTTCCTACAACTCTTATCACAATCCATCCATCCATTGTGTCAAGCACATTTGTACTTTTGTTGCCATCATCCTTCTCAAAACATTTGCCTTCAACTTGAGCCCTTAGTATCAGCTCCTCATTTTGTCCCTCCCTCACTAACCTTTGATAATTTATAAATTATTATTTTGTCAAATCTTATACCGTCCCACATCTCCTTTCAACCACTTTTCTGTTGTCCGTCCCCCAGGGAGGGAGTTATATGTAGATCCTTGTGATCGGTTCCCCCTTTCTACCCCACCTTCCCCTTTCCCTCTTGGTAACGCTACTCTCATTATTGGTCCTGACGGATTTATCTGTCCTGGATTCCCTGTGTTTCCAGTTCTTATCTGTACCAGTGTACATCCTCTGGTCTAGCCAGATTTGTAGGGTAGAATTGGGATCATAATAGTGGGGGTGTGGTGGGGTAAGAAGCATTAAAGAACTAGAGGATAGTTATATGTTTCATTGCTATACTGCATCCTGACAGGCTCATGTCCTCCCCGCAACCCTTCTGTAAGGGGATGTGCAGTTGCCTACAGATAGACTTTGGATCTCTACTCTGTACTCCCCCTCATTCACATTGATACGATTTTTTTGTTCTTTGATGTCTGATACCTGATCCAAACAACACCTCATAAGTATACAGGCTGGTGTGCTTCTTTCATGTGGGCTTTGTTGCTTCCAAGCTAGATGGCTGCTTGTTTATCTTCAAGCCTTTAATATCCAAGACTTTATATATTTTGATAGCCGGGCACCATCAACTTTCTTCACCACATGTGCTTATGTACCCATTTGTCTTCAGTGATTGTGTCGGGAAGGTGAACATCATGGAATGCCAGTTTAACAAAACAAAGTGTTCTTGCATTGAAGGAGTACTTAAGTGGAGGCCCAATGTCCATCTACTACCTTAATACTAAACCTATAAATATATGCACATAAATCTATTTCACTATCATATATAAATATATTTCTATACATACAAGTCTGTATTTAGACCTGTATAAATGCCCTTTGCCTCTAGTTCCTTTGACTTTCGTCTTGTCCCACTATCATGCTCAGCCTTCATTTGGGTTTCAGTAATTCCTTGATCAAGTCCTTCCAGGCCTCCTACACTCTCCTTGCCATCGATTTTGGATCACTTGTTGTTCCCTTGTCCCTAGGTTTGTTAACACCCACTTTCTTTCCCCCACCCCTCCCTCTCCCATGTCCCCCTGGAACCATCAGTCCGTTGTTTTATCCTCTAGATTATTTATCCCGTCTATCTTATCTAGATAGATCTGCAGAGATAATAATATTTACAAAAATGACAGAAAAAAACAAAGCAACAGAAGAAAACAAAACAAAAACAAAAAACCCAATGACAGAAAAAGCGCCTGTAAATAGTTCAAGGTCGGTTTGTTGACATTTAGGAATATTTTCTGGTCAAGTCTCATGGGGTGCCATGTCCTGGCCCCAAAGCCTATTTTTGGTACTCCCTCAGGATTTCCTTGCTCTGCTCCCCTTGCTGTTCTATTGCACGCCCTTAGTGTTTTGCCTCAGTGTGGTGGGGTCAGGTCCTGCACTATGTACCCAGTGTTGTCCTTCGCATAGGGTTATGGATCAGTGAGGGATGTGGTATCTCGTAGTGGGGCCAGCCGGATGGTCCTCTGTGTCCATTGGCTGCTCTGAGTGGGGATATCATCCTCAAGGTATGGTGGGTCAGGATGTGCTCTACTCTCTCTTCCTCCCCCTTCATTTGCTCGTGTGTGCTCTGAACAGACATGTCCCTCACCCTGAGCTGTAGCTTCATTGCTGTCCTCTGAAATAAATTCTTCTGGGGGAACGGAGGTCTGTCCACATAGTTGGGATTGGGGCCAGCCCCTCAGACTTCTCTATTGGTTCCCTGCTTCATGCTGGTAATGTTGCATTCACATATTGGAGAGTCATACATTTTTAAAACTTCTCATATCTAGTCATGTTACCTAAGATTCCAGAGTACCCACAACTTTGGTCTTGAGATCCAATAGTTCTTACTGTCTCTAGTCCTTAGTCAAACCTGCCTGCAGCGCCGCACAGAACAAAGGCCACTGTGGGAGAATGGAAAGGAAGATGGTCTCTATTCTTTGGGAACTCAGGATGGTGCCAAATAGAGGTCTAATTAGGCGCAGAATGAGCATTCCTTCCGCCAAGCAGTCTACTCTCCCCTGGTCCTAGCCATCATTTGTCTTCTCCCCTTTCATGGAGGTGAGCAGAGAGGCCAGCAGTAATTGGGAACTAACTCTGGAATGGTTACCCTACTTCCATTAAGCTATTGTCTTCAAACTCTGCAGCTGCTTCCGCACACCACGCCCATCAGCCTTGAGGTCTTAGAAGTCCCATGAAAAAGGTTTACTCTTTTAGGATTCTTGTGCAGGGAAGGCCATGGATGCTTTTCGTCAGGGTAGTGGTATCCTTGTTCTCTGTAGCAACAACCTCGCCTTAAAGATTAGTTAAAAAAAATAAGGCTACCAGATGAAGTGAGGAAAACTGCCAACACCGAATGTGTACTTCTGTACCATCTCAGTAAAATAAAGACCAAAAAAAGGAACAAACATGCCAACCTCACAGAGAATGAAGCCATCAGTTAACATCCTGCCTAATCCCAGAAGGCCTATTCCTCTGACAAGGTGCAGCTGAAGCCCCAGGGATCCCCTGCAGGAACAAGGTCATAGCTGATGAGCCTCCCTCCCTTCAGACCACAGCCCTGGCCACTCACAGGGAGGGTGCCCCAGTGCAGCCCACTCAGCATGCACACGGAGGGCAGCCCCTGGGTCCCCAAAGACCTGGAGTCCCTTAAGCCAAGCGGTACTAGCCAATCCAAAAGACAAACACTGTAGGAGACCATGGCTGTAAGGGAAAACAAACAAAACGCACTAAGATAAAGCCTTTCCATTCCACCCTCCCCCACCAAGTGAGTTGAAGGACTTTCGGTGAATTAACTGTTCCATCAAAGTGAGCTGAACTGAACCCTCTGTACTGCTGTGTGCCCAGTTTCACTGCTATAGTCCTTCTCCCTGTAGAAACCTAACCTTTGATGTATATAAAATCCTAATGTCCTGAAGAGTGTAGTCAAGTGAATGTAAAAGCAGACATCTACAAGCTTCTCAGGTTTGGTCAGGAAATTTAAAAGCCTATGAAAAAACATTCATAGCATAAAAAGAAACCACTACATAATCTGAGATAACATTCAGAGGGTACTTGCTCTACATGTTGTATCAATTAAACTGACGAAAATATGGATATTGTGACAGAAGACATCAAAAATACTAAGGGACAGACTGAAACATAAAAGTGACGGCAGAAAGCAGAAGTGAAAAGAGCTGGGAGAGTAAAACGCGTGAAATCACAAACAAGCCAATCATACAATGAAGACGTACATCACCAACAGCACAGAAAACACTCAATCCAGCAGATAGGTCTATCAGAGCCAGGGCTGTGTGGTGAGAGGTTGGAGAGTTTCTGAGAGAACACACAGAATGAGGAAAGGGAGGAAAAGAAAACAAAGCAAGCAATGAGAAGGCAGAGAGAGAAAGAGTGGTGTGGTTTTTTAAAGATTGAGAATTGCACCAACCACAGAACTTGCTACAAAATTTAAATGATCATTGGTCAATCTGGCAACTAGCTTATGAAAAGAATAGTTAGCTTCTGTTTTGCATAGATATATTCCATGTAGGTTTTATAAAGAAAATAAAAGGTTCTTGTAATCTTGACTGGGAGTGGTCTTTTAAGACATAACCCATCCAGAAAATAAACAGTGAGAGATTGGAATTAAAGAGGTCGGTGACAAAAAGGTTTTGTGATCAGCCCACTCTGGGGCTCTGTGGAAGAAAGACTTGATGCTCTGATGCTGAGGCAGCCAAGAAAACCTTTGGGGTGGTCCCACTCTCACATGGGGCTGCTGGGGTCAGCGTCCACTCAACAACAGCTGACAACCAGACATGAGACTTCACGGATCTTTTTTAATTTTGTAAAGGCTAAGCAAAAACAAAAGCACATAGGAAAGTTCCAAGGCAAAAAATATGACAGCCCCAAACTATTGGCCACATAGTTTTCATGTCAAAAGAGCAGCGATAATCAAGAAAAATGAGAACACAATAATAGAAAATGAGACCAAGAATACAAATGGACAAAACATAAAAGGGAACTACATTGTCATCGATAAACATGAAAAAGTCTCAACCTCACCAAGACTACAGGAATACAAAAATAAAGGAGATACACTTAAAATGCTTACAATTTATAGGCAAAACCAAAAAATCTACACAAAGTATGACCAGGATGTGGAGCATGGGACACTCTCCTTATTCTTGGCTGACTATTATTTTAAGAATGTCAATAAGAACCTTAAAAATATGTTCAGGCAGTCCTTGGTTTGCAACCTCCCATTTACATGCAATTCATAGTTATTATAATCTAACACCATAAAGCCTATGATAAGTAATAATTCTATAAAGCCTATAGTAATAATTCAAGGGATGCACAATGGTTCATAATAAGAGATGAGCACCAATTGTTATGCACATCAAAACACTATTACCCTATAGCAGGGGCCTTCAAACTTTTAAAATGGAGCCAGTTCACTGTCCCTCAGACCCATTGGAGGGCTGGACTATAGTTTACAAAAAACAAACAAAACTATGAACAAATTCCTATGCACACTGCACATATCTTATTTTGAAGTAAAAAAACAAGTGGGACAAAAAACCCGGCGGGCTGGATAAGTGTCCTCGGTGTGCCACATGTGGCCTGAGGGCTGTAGTTTGAGGACATCTGCCCTACAGAAGTGGTTCTCAACCTTCCTGATGTCGCGACCCTGTAATACAGTTCCTCGTGTTGTAGTGACCCCCAACCATAAAATTATTTTTGTTGCTACTTCATAACTATAATTTGCTACTGTTATGAATCAGGCGACTCCTGTGAATGGGTCGTTCATCCCCAAAGGGGTCGCGACCCACAGGTTGAGAACCGTTGCCTTATCGCTATAGTACAGATGCTTTACTGTATCTGGAAATATTTCTTTAATGCATAAAATAGCACACCATGCACTAAGGAAAACATTTGACTACCCGATGTTAGATTTGAAATGCACGTAACTGTTTCAACTTTCATCCAAGTCAATTGACTTGAAGACACATTTAAAGAGTTGAACTCATTCATAATCTAGGAATCGCCTGTACATGCTTTGACCCAGAAATTTAACATCTTAAAATACATCCAAAGGGAATAAGTAGAGATGCATATAAAATTTAAATAATAACAGCTAAGATTTATTGAATATTCAACACAGAGTCTCTGGACTCAGCAACCCACACGCACCCTATCATTTAATCTTCCCATTCTTATTAGTTGCCATTGCGTCAGCTCTGCTGGAACCACGCAGTGCCCAGTCCTGCTCCATCTTCATAATGGTTGGGATGTTTGAGTGCACTGTTGAGGGGGCTGGGTCGATCCATCTCAATGAGGGCTTCTCTCTTTTTTGTTGGCCCCTACTTTACCAAACACGCCACCCTTTCCTCGCTATTGAAAATGTATGCGTTACAACCAACTATAGAAATATGGACTACAATTGCACATGCACAGATGACTAGACGTGCTTGAATAGCTTTGTCTGCAGTCAACTGAATAAACAACGGGATTGCAAACTGTCTAACTCCAAGCTATGTTCTCAACTCCTGCTATCCTGTCCCTATGGGAATATATTCCTGAGTACCTTTTAAAAAGATGGAAAATTCAATTAGTGTAAATGTTCAAGAAGAATGGGATTATTAAAATGTTGCCCATCTATACGAGCGTGAACACAAAAATCACACTCTAGGACAGGCCACACATGCTAAGCAGAACAAGGGAATTTTGCACGACTTAAAACCAAGAGAGATGTGCATCAGTGCTACATCCTCTCATCATGCTGATTCCGTCTGCGTGCTGAGCACGCACAGAACCAGAGGAGCAGAGCTCGATGGAGAACCAGGCCTCCGGTGTGGAGGAAACTCCATGACAACCTGCCGTGTGAGGACCTGGCCGGAAACGCTGGCTGATTCGAATCAAAGGCTACAGCCTCCAGTAAGGACTGTTACTCAGTTTCCAGGGAGGGAAAGTCCAAGTGGACCAAGAGGTGATAACATGATAAACAGAGAAAAGACAGAAACTGTTAAGGACTTCATCTTGCTTGGATGCACAATCAGTGCTCACGGAAGTAGCCATCTGTAAATCAGAGGGCACATTGCCCTGGGGAAATCCACTGCACAAGGCCTCTTTAAAATGTTGAGAGCAAGGATGTCACTGAGGACTAAGGTGCATTTGATCCAAGATATGGTAGTTTCATTAGCCTCATATGCATATGAACCCTGGACAATAGATAAAAAGACAGAAGAACTAATACATTTGAATTATGGTGTTGGCAAAGAATATTGGAAGCCCCATAAGCTGTCGGAAGAACAAACAAATCTTTGTGGAGAAAGCACAGCCAGAATGCACCGTAGAAGGGAAAAGGGTGAGACTTGGTCTCACTTTCTTTGGGCATGTTATCATGAGAGACCAGCCCCTGGGAAGGGACATCCTGCTTGTAAAAGCAGCGGGTCAGCATAAAAGATGACCCTCTGTGACATAGCTCGACACAGTGGCTGGAACATGCACAAAGGCACAAACAGAGTAACAGTTGTGAGGATGGCTAATTGTGAGGACCAGCCAGTGTTCTGTGCTGTCGTATGTGGGGTTGCTGGGAGTCGGAACTGACTTGGCAGCACTTTACAACAGGATGTTGTATGATGCTAAAAAGCAATATGTATACACACTGTGATTCTAATTATTTAAATATTTTATCATATCACATTATATTTAAAAAGGTAACTGATATGATAAAACAGTCTACAAAGGTTACTTGTACACTGCAGGATTTTAATTTTCATCTTCCTATTCTGAATTTTTCCAAATTTTTTATAATGCACATTACTGACTTTTAATATAGAAAAGTGACTTAAAATAATAATATATACATATAAATATGTACAAATAAGTATGTTTATGCAAAAAAGTTAGGCTTAAATTTAGAAAAAAACTTCTTTCTTCTTGTAATATGCAAAACCCACCACTCACCAAAGATAATCTATTTCTAGGATTTAGTCAATATCCCCACATCCTTTTAATTTCCCAAAGACTAATGACCTCAGTTGCTAGGAGGAATGGATCAGGAGTAGTTCTTGGTGTGGTCAGAGCTGAAGGCATATTGCATTTGCTACTGGAAATCAAAGCTTGAAATGAAACTGGCTGTAAGACTAAAAAAGAGAAACCTCCAGTGATCATTATAAGTTTATTCTTTGTCTTGTGAGGGACTCAGAGCCAGTGCTTTGACAAATTCCGCTTTCACTGACTAGTTTTTCCTCTCATAGCCACTTTCAATTATGAACTATTCCATTTTAGAGAGCCTTACACAGTGCTTGGCATGCATCAGGACATCCAATGAATAAATGATAAAGAGATAGTGAATGAATGAATCACAGTCAGCTGAGGCAGCTCAGCAAAGAGCTTTGGAGTATATGAGCCAAATTTATTTTATACTTTTGTGTGGTCCAGGCCAGTACCTGTATCAACCAGTGATGATCAGACTAGCAGGGTCATAAAAGAGAGAGGTAACAGAGTGAACTCTTCAGGTTCTGAGTCTTGAAAACCTAAGGGTTGATCCTTCAATTCCAAGATTCAGAATTGGGTGATATAACCAGGAATGAGAATCACTACAATGCGGTGAATTACTTAATGGAACTCTTCATTATCCTGATGGATCTGAGGAAGAAGGAAGTGGAAAGAATACTGATTGGATTATATGACTCAGCTGTGACTGACTGTTAACAGCTGAATTTTGAATACCCTTCTGCTGGGTATAAAATTAGCCATCTCTCAGGAGAAGGAAGTGGAGGATCTCACTATGAGCAAGAATGAATAGCCAAGAGTGGATGACCCTGGGATCCCTGTGCATTGAAGCTCTTTGATCTGGGAGACAGCTTTGATATCTCAGGACTGGCAGAGGAGCATCAACAGCAGAGCCAGGAGCTACTGCGTGAGATTCAGAGGTGGATTTCCCAGCCCACAGAGCAAGCTGAGCACTTTTAGTTAGGAGGCTGGTTTATGGAGTAAGGTGTCTCTGGGTAAAATGAGGGAGCTAGTTTGCTGACCTACAGAGCTGGAGCCAAGTGCTTTGGGATTGAGGTTTATGGTGGAGTGGCATGCCTTTTGGGCACTTATTGGCAACCTTGAGAGTTTTGGAACATTGTCTGAGCAGAGTAGAGGCTAGGCCAAGAGGTCTAAAGTCAGAGATGCCAGAATGCTAGCACAGCATAGAAGAAACTGTATCCTAAGAATTTCCTCGCCTGAATTGTTACCTTGTTACCTTCCTTAATAACCCCCATAACACTGAGCCTTTTCTGTGAGTTCTTCATGGTCACTGCAAAGCATTATAGAGCCTAGCAGAGAAGTACAGTGTGGAGAAAGGACAATGCTGTGGGAGGGATGAATGGAGTCAGAATACCACTGAAATGAGGTGGAAGGTGGAGGCATGTCTGACCTCTGTCTTGTGGCACTTGGCAGTGGAAGCCAGAGAGGTCAGATGCAGCTCCGCACAAGTACCGCTCCACCACAGGTACTCCTCCCATCGTTCAGCGTGCTCTTGCACACTGGTAAGTATGGAGTGCACTCTGGGTTCCCGTCTGTCTGTCTCTTGGCAGAGGCAGTGGGGGGGGGGTGTCGTAATTTTGAGCTGCTTGTTAATTATTTTTTCCCGGAATTTCTCAGCTGTTCATGCTTGCTTTCTCCTTCCATGGGAAGACTAAGGAAGAGAACCGGACAAACATCGGTAGGAGGGTCACAAAGAGATGTCAGCTCCAGTGGTGCCGTGTGTGCTGTGTCGCGCTGCCGACTGCAGTCAGCAGCTCAAAGTCCCCGGCCCCTCAGCTGGAGAAAGATGAGGCTGTCTGCTTCCATCAACATTTACAGCCCCGAACCCCTACGGGGCAGTCCTGCCATGAGTCAAAATCTACTCGACAGCAGTGGGTTAGTGGGTTTTGAGAAAAGCGATAGAAGCACTTTCTTTGCTCAGCACACCTGAGCTAAGGTTGTTTTCTTAAATTAGTAAACTAGCTTAGGATGTCATATTTCTCTTTCTGAGTGTCATGTTACATAATACTCTGTCATCTTTGAAATCTCTCTTTGCCCTCGTCACGCCCCCACAGGGGGCTGGTGAAGAAGTCCTGCTGAGTGTCTCTCAGCAAATGGTCCTGTCCTTTTCTCCGGGCCCGAGAACAGTGAGCTGGGTCAGCCCTTGAGATGGTTTGCTCGACCTAACCCTCTATGACTGTCTCCTAAATGCTCTGTCCGATTGCGCGCTGCACGCTGCTGTCAGTCAGCTTCCTAAAGCTGCACTCGGATCCTGTCTGTCTTAAGTTGGACACACTTTTTTGCTTTTTCATCTTGCCAGCAGCCATTACTTCTGAGATGTGTTCCCCCGTCACAGGATGAATAAGCTGCTCCATGGACTAACTAACCTGATAGCCCCTCCCAATCCCAGCGCCACACACATCAAGACTGTGGATTGGCCATGCATGCTGTGACTGCCCCAAAACTGAGATATGAACCATGCAATTGCCCCCCAAAATAACTAAACTTGCTGGTATCAAGCCAATTCCAACTCAAAGGGACCCTGTCGGCCAGGGAAGAACTTCCCCTGGGGGTTTCCCTGACTGTGACTCTTCACAAGAGTAGACAGCCTAGTCCTGCTCCACAGAGCAGCTGGTGATTTCAAACTGCTCTTAGAAGCCCCGTACGAAAACCACTTTGCCACCAGGGCCAACACTAGCCCATCAGTCCTCCATGGGGCCCTCTGCCAGAACTGCTGGGAAGACCCTCTCAGTAATTATAAGCTCCAGCGGAGGCTGTAGCTACCTAGGACATTCTTCCCCACAAACAATAAAGTCAATATCAAAATAAGTAGAGATCAGACAATGAGAAGCCAAGGACAGAAGGCTCCAACAAGTTTAAGGATGCCTTTGGAGCCAACAGATCCTGCTATACTTCGACTACCTTGAACTTAACAGCTAAATGAACCAACAAATTCATGTCCTTGCCCTTGTAAACTCTGCCGAATTGCCTTGCATTATGAGCGAGAGTCCCAATGCATATAACTATAACTTGTTGTTGTTGACGTTGTTAGGTGCTCAGCTGGTTCCGAGACAGCAATTCTATGTACAGCAAACAGAACGGAACACTGCCCAGGCCTGCGCCAGCCTCGCAACTGTTCCTATGTTTGGCTCATTGTTGCAGCCGCTGTGTCACTCTGTCTTGTCAAGGGCCTTCCTCTTTTCATTGTCCCTCCACTTTACCAAGCACGATGTGCTTCTCTGGAGACTGGTCTCCATTACGCCATTACTTAGAAACTGGAATAACATTACTTCCTACGGTAAACAAACAAACCCAACGCCTTAGGATAATGATCAAGTTCTCTACTAAAGGGCATCTCAGACTTTTGATGGGCATGCAAAGCTCTTCCTGCCCAGCACTCTTTGAAGGCGAACTTTCTGATGTTCAGTCTCTCGTACCTGACAATTTGCCCCGCCCAGAAATCTGACACTCCACATGTTTACAAGTGTTGTTAGAAATGAAAGATTGAGGACTGAGATGTCAGACTCTTAATTCCTCTGCAATTTCCTGGACATTCATGTTGTTTCTATGTGCACAAAAAAAAACCCAACAACAACCCTTCATAGCAGTTTTATTCAAAATAGTGCCAAATGGGAAACAACCCAGATGCCCTCGAGGGGCGACTAGTTAAACTGAGGTACTTCCACAGATGGATATGCTATACTTGACATGGCAACATGATAGAAATGGAAAACAGATTAATGGTTGCTGAGGGTGAGAGACCAGGAAGCAATGTAGGGGTGGTCACCAAAGGGCAACATGAAGGAGTCTCATGGGGATAGAAGCATTCTGTACCTTGAATATCAATATTCTGGTTGGAATATAATTTCATTTCTAAAAGATGTTACCATTAGGTGTGTTACGGGTATGTGGGATCTCTCTGGACAAGTCTTATTGCTTTTAACTATGTGAATCTAGAACTATCTCAAAAAAGCCTGCTCTTTTAAATAGCGAACCACATCTAAAAGGTGATTAAGGACAAAAGGATGTTCAGTGCAAAACCAATTGCTGTCAGGTCGATGCCGGCTCATGGCGGCCCTAGCGGACAAAGTAGAGCTTCTCCCACACACACAGACAGACAGACAGTCTCATCAGCTTCTGGTGCCATTAGCAGCCAGACACTGAACCCGCTGAGCCACCAGGGCACCATCACAAAGCAAAAATACCTCACCAACAGTCACAGTGTCAAGTGACAGACCTCACTGTGGCAAGTACACTAGTGCATTCGAGAGGCAAGCCAAGCTCTCAAACAAACTGCTGGAGAAGACAGTCTTCCTGCTGGACATGAGAGAGGACAGCCAATGACGCAGAAACGGAGATGCCCAATGTAACCACAAATCCTTAAGAGAAGTGCTTCTCCCCAGAACCCTGCGCTGGGGCCCTGGTCACCAGCCCGTCTCGCAGAGCGCAGCTGGGGCCTGCTTGGGGATGAGTAACAGCCACTGATCTGTGAAATCTGATCTGTTTGCCATTTAGAACCATGTGACTCACTGAGGCCTGCTGCGTTCATATCTAAAAATACAGGAAATCTGCAGTCTAAGCACATTTGGCTCACTGGCTCATGGCTTTTTTGCCTCCAATGCTGCAAATTTGGAGATAGTGGGCTTTCTATTATTTGCATCACCAATTGAAAAGGAGAATCTACTGCTCAGTGACGAGGTGGACGTGAGACCCGGAAGCGAAGAGGCCATGATCAGAATTATCTGCTCACAGACGCTTTATCTGGGGTTGCGTGACACCTTCTCACTAACAGGAAACCTGAGATCAGAGGTCCTCGGCCGGCTAGCATGATGCCGCCCGCTGGGCTTTGGGTGTGCCCCACGACAGACCTGTCTCAAAAGAGGGCACAGGGAGTCATGAGCTATTAAGGATAGGGGAGGGTGTGGTGACCAAGTGCCACTTGGACCTGGCAATTTTCTGTTTCCTCCAGTCCCACTCAGAGCCTCTTGCAGTGAGGCCTGCAGCCATGACAGCTGGGCATGGCCCTGTGGACACTCCGGACTCCTGGTGACTGTGCAGGGCAGCCTGCACAGGGACCGTCCTCGACACGGCCACTGCTACACTCACTCACCCATCAGGACACTCAGCAACTTCTGTACTCTGGAGTTGACCCCCACGATGCGGTACAGGCCCTGCTCGTTGATGCCTGAGAAGAGAACGAGCAATAGTTTAATTAGAAGCAGATCAGGACACACCAGACCAACCTGGCCAAGGGGCCGTTTCTTCTTTTTTTCATTTTCTCAGCCCTTCTAAAAGGTACTCTAATTAAAGTCCCTTGTCACTCAGCTCCGCTCTGAGCGCAGGAGTGGGATTGGTGCAGCTGCCTAGGATCGCACGGCTGTGCGGCACGCCTCAGCCCTCACGGCGCAGTCAGCGCAGGGGGACTAAGCTTCCCCCGCACCTGCGGAAGCCAGCATTTGAAGAGCCGTGAAGGAGGAAAGATGTGTACTTCAAATATATGCTAGATCTCTCCCAGTCTTACTGAAAAGGGGAAAATAAAGATGTAGAAAAATCATGGCGCAAAATGAAAGTTTACAATCTATTCTTACATCGATCTCAGAATGGAACCTTATAAGCATAGCGAATGAAAAAATTCAGGAGTAAAGGCATCTTTCAGAACTGACTCGATGGCAGTGAGTTTGTTTGAGGGCATTTTTAATGTAAGGAGATGTTAAATCCAGGACAGATAGCAGGACCTCTGTTCATGTACATAACGTTAACAGTCTACTTCTTTTTTCCTTTAAAAAAGATGTTATTGGTCTTGTAGCTGTTGTCCCTGAGAATCTGCACAGCGAGGCGCGCAGCGTCAGCCTCAGCGAGGACTGTACCACGGCACTTGTGTCCTCAGAGCTGCGAGCCTCTCTCCCTCCCTTTTCGGAGCCATTCATACCTTTGATCCCACAGAGACAGTTCTCAATGGAACATAATGCTCACGAGAGACGTTTTTAACCTGGGAAGCTACCCTAATGGTTGACGTTTAACAAGCCTTCAGGGGTATTTTTTGTTGAAGGTTTAAAAACTATCTCAGGGCTGTTAGGCTCCGGGGGTTATCCATCCCCTGTGGCTCCAGAAAACATGGCTTGCAATGCGACTCTACCTTTGCCCCTCTGGTGAGGACTCTGCCAGGAAGGATTCAGGAATGTCAGGAGGGTCCCAGCCAGTTCGCCTGGTCTCGGAACAAAAGGGGCTGTGCCTATTTCTTTGTTTTTCACTCAATCCAAGAAGAGAAGCACTGAGATGAAAAGAGGTTTAATTTCAAACACTCAGAGAACCAAGAAAAAATTCCTCTTAGTACTTTGGTTCATGTAGAAGCATGGGGCTTAGATCACCACTGAGATGCTGGGGACAATTTAGACTCAAGAGTCCAAATGGCTTTCCGCCCTAAGCCCATCTTAGCTGGTCCCTCTTAACCAAGTGGCTCCCACCATGGTCTGCAGGGCTCTGGGTGCTGCCTTCCTGAGAGTTCAGAGTACCAAGCTTGTGGCCACCTCAGTCTTTGAACAGCTTTCCATCATGCAGGAGCTTCAGGCTTAGATACCGCCTCTTCAGCCCAGCCCCTCCCACAGCTACCACTATCGGTCGTGCGTTTGCCCTGCTTTTTATTTTCTTATAGCAGGTAACAATACCTGAAGTAATTTCCTTTGGTTTCTTACAGTCAGAATGCAAACTGAGTAACCCTGTTCACCATTACATCCCAAGCACCAGAATGAGTCTGTGGAACCAGATAGTGAAGGCACAGAGCTTCATAAAATACTTTTTGGGAAAGATACAACTTCCTGGAAGAGATTCAGGAAAAGACGGATTTCCACGCTTTCCTCAGCAAGATCTACAGAGCAGCAGGGTTGAAGAACAAAAGGCAGCAGTCTAGAGTGAGAGGTCCTTACAGCTGAGAAGGACCTGGAAAGTCGTGCACATCATTGCTCATGGGTCTCAGGCTCGGCGCCCCTGATCAAAGCTAAATGGAGGAGCCCAAGTTACTTAGCTGCAGGACCACTATTCAGTAATGTGGGAGCTCGAAGGCCCGTCCTTTCTTAAGGGCTTCGCTTTTTTCCAACTATCACTTCCTGGGATTTTATAGGGACCTGGCTTCCCCCCAAATAGTCATCAAAAAACCCTAGAGCACCTGGGAAGTCTGTTCATCTATGGCACCATGAACATGTCTGTTCAAACACACACAACAAACAAACACCCACAACCGTGACCTATCTGTGCTAACATGGTGGCTCACACACCCTGTCCTTCGTTCCCCATTGGGCTCAATGAAGCTTCTCTTGGACGTTAAAATATATCATGTTCAACCTCAGAGGAAGGAGGACACAAGAGGTACATACTAGGAACCAACTGGGGAGGTGAGCCTCTTCTTCCTTGACTATTTACAGCTTCTGCACCCTTAAGCTACTGGTTTGCCCCCCCCCCACCCCCACTCTGTAACTTGTTTCAAGTGATGAGGTTTCCTTCTTAGTGTGAGCTGGTGGGAAACTGTGAGACCAATGTCTGGCCCGGATCAGCACCAAGTCTCTGAGCTTTATGAGGAAGCATTCTTGCGTTAGACCCACTCACAGCGCCATTTCTATGCCTCTCCTCCCAGCTCCCTATCCCTCTATCTCTCTCTTTTTTTTATAGAGAGACAAATATGTGATGAAAAATTACTTCAGTAACACATGCTCAACAAAAAAATTAGAAATTACAGTTATGGTAACGAGATAAATCAAAGAAGGGGTAGCAAAAACAAACTCAGACAAACACTATTAACACAAGGGAACATGTCCGTGACCTATCCCCACAAGCGGGTCGTGCCAGCAAGTTCTGTGACTTGCTCATCCCTTTATGTAATATATAATAGATACAAAATCTATGTTATGTTACAAATATATATATATATTTATATACAGGCAGTCCAAGGGTCACGACCATGCACTCTAATGAAAACTCCCCTTGCCCTTTAACTTTACATAAATGTGCCTTCACTTGGAAATGCCTGAGTCAGCTGCTACTCAGACACTCTTCATTACAACCACCTTCACTTGCTACACTGTGCTGGAGGCTTTTAATCATTGAAAAGGGTCCCAGTCCTTTCTTGCACTAAAATAAGGACAAATAAGAACCCTAAGCACCTGTTCCTGCCTGCCTAACCATTCAAGGTACAGCTAGGAATGGCTCTCATTTGTAACCTGGGGTCTACCTGTACGTAAAAATCTTGCCCCACCAAACAATGCATTCCTATTGCATTTTAGCGGATCTTTTTTTTTTTCCTTTTTGAAACCATTGTATTGGGGGCTCGTACAACTCTTATCACAATCCATACATCCATACATTGTGTCAAGCACATTTTTACATTTGTTGCCATCATCATTCTTAAAACATTTGCTTTCTACTTGAGCCCTTAGTATCAGCTCCTCGTTTTTTCCCCTTCCTCCCCAACCCCTCCCTCATGGACCCTTGATAATTTAGAAGTTATTATTATTTTGTCATGTCTTACACTGATTTAGCGGAACATTTAATGGCATGGAGGCACCACTGTGGATTTAAGCAATTTTTGAGGCTTTTGGCTAGTTTCTGTAAACCTCCTGATAGCTTGGTCTTGTCCGTATCCTTATATCCTCAAGAACAAATCCTACAAATCTCACCTATTTTGACTTTACATTCTCCAGCTACATTTTATTCGGTTTGTATTTGTTCGTGAGTCGCTGACGTAACTTTGCTGAATGAGGCACGGAAGAAAGAGGCAAATGTTTCCCCCCCCCCCCCAAATGTTTCTGCCCATTAAATAAGTATGTTGGAGGAAAATGCTTCTGACGAGGCCCAGCAGTAGCAGCTGATGAGTTTCTTGGTTTTGCTTCCCCCCGTCCCCTTCTACTCAATGCTTCATAGCTTCTATGAAGAATTTTTTAACTGCTAAGTGTTATGGGCCTTGCTTGAAAAGATAGAATTTCTTTCTAACTAAAAGGGTTGATAGGATGAAAAGCTGGGGAGTAAATCAGATTCACATCTTTGATGATGGCAACTCACATCCCAAGCAGGAAGATGGTTAACAGCTACTGGTGGGAGGAACAAAATAGACCAGTGCATTTGAAGCTCCTGGCTGGCAGGGTGGCTCCCTGCCCTTCTCTCCACCTGGATGGACCCCCAGACACTGGGTCCCCAGAACAGGGATTCTCAACGTGGGGACCACGGACCCCAAGTGGTCCACTGGATAGGATTCAGGGAGTTTACGCTTTGTCAAGAAAGTAATCACATCTTTATTTTCCCCAGCCTAACATAGAAAGTAAGCATCCCTTTCTATTGGGAAAGCAGTAGTGTGAACAGCTATGGGCTCAGAAATCATAGATACTGTAACATCACACATTAAAAGTGGCCTGACATCTTGAAATCCTTCCAATGAGACTAGCTGCTAGACCTATCATTATATCTTGCGTTATTTAATACAGTAACAAAAGGGACACATATATCGACAAATCACAACTAGGGCATTTCAGAAATATTTTGATAACTGAACTGCAATGAGGTTTCCTAGTACCCATTTTTAAAAAGTGTATTTTAAAACATTCTCCTGAAAAGGGAGTTCAGAGGCTTCACTAGCTAATGAGAAGCACAGCAGCCGGTACTTGGGGCGTTAGTGAGTCATGGGGAATCGGGAGCTGGCGGGTAGCAGGTCGGACGCCTCACCAAATGCATGACCTCCGAGCACAAGGCCATCGGGGGAGTTACTGTACCTCTGGTTTCCACTGCGTGGATGCACTTCTTGATGATGTTGAAGCCGATGCTGTCCAACTGTGCCACTGAAAGAGGAAGAGAGAGCAGTCAAGGGGCCAGCTGTGCACACCGACCCCAGGACCAGGCTCGGCCAGCCCAGAAGGGACCGATCCTGGCTGTGGTCACAAACCCGTCTATGATAAAGTGGCTGGTGTACCCATTTTATGACAATTACAAAGGTAGGCGAGATGCACGCCTTTGTTCACTCCATTCTCAGTCGCTGAGCAACACTGCGGGGCCAAGTGGAAGCTCCCTGCCGTAGGAGTAGCCAGGCTTCCTTTAAATTGCTTTGTAAATAGAAGCTGTTGGACACATTGTTCACTCAGTCCAGTTTTTAACATTTTCTACTTTCTTTTCAATTGAGGGTTTTTTCCCTCCTGTTTAACTCTGTTATGTTGTTAAGTTTTCTTTGGGGGGAATTTTTTTTCTCAGTACATCAGATAAATCTATAAGACAGTAAATGGGGTAAATACAGTCTTGAGGGTATGGCCAGGGGGTTAGGGAGCAATAGGGGCTAATAATTATGCACACAAGAAAGAAGACAATATTCTACAATGGATGATGGTAATGACTGTATAGATCTTCTTGATATGACTGAAATATTGAATTGGATGACATGTGGATTATGTTTCGTGGAACTGTCTTTGAAGGAAAGAAAAATACCAGCTGATGGTCATTTTCCAAATGTGGCCAACCCATATTGCAGCTAAAGAAAGTGAAGTTTGGCAAGCCCAAATGTCTTTACCAAAACTGCACTGTGGGAGACTGGCTCCCAAGCTTACCCTCTTACCACCAAACTGCCTTCATTGCCACCCAGGTGACTAGGAAAAAAGGGTGGGGGGGCAACCTAAACAAAACAGCCACGAACAGAGATGCTACCTAAAGAAGAACCACTGCGGCAGGGGACAGAACCCTGCTGCGGAAAATCAGAAGATTCTGCTTTTGCTCCAAATCTGCTCGAGCCACTCAGATGATCGGTGGCAATGCCTTCTTTCCACAATGTGTGAGAGACCTCTTTCCAAGCTGGCAACTGGGTGGGAAGCCCATCGAAATGCCCACACCGCCCCCGTCCCCCATGTGTGGGTTAGCCAACGGCAGGCTGTGTGGTCACCATTCCGAAGAGGCTTCCTTTGGGCCACTGGGCAGGCACATTCGACAGACAGTCTGCATGCGCCGAGTTGGGGAGAAAATGGAGTGGTACAATGTAAGACAGTGAGTTTTAGAAATCTGTCTCTAAATAAAGGTATGTAGATATGCAAATATATTGATATATGAGGATAGAGAAATAGATCGATGTGCATATATTTATAGGTTTAGTATTAAGGTAGCAGAAGGACATTGGGCCTCCACTCAAGAATACTTTCTTCTATTAAATTGGCATTCTATGATGCTCACTTTGCCGACACAACTGCTGAAGACAAAGCGGGTGAATACGCAAATGTGGTAAAGAAAGCTGATGGTGCCCGGCTATCAAAAGATATAGCATCTGGGGTCTTTAAAGGCTTGAAGGTAAACAAGCAGCCATCTAGCTGAGAAGAAACAAAGCCCACATGGAAGAAGCACACCAGCCTGTGTGATCATGAGACACTGGAGGGATCAGTTATCAGGCATCAAAGAAAAAAAATATCATATCACTGTGTGCTCATCTCCATGATACGATCGCTGAAGACAAATGGGCACATAAGCAAATGTGGCAAAGAAAGCTGATGGTTCCCGACTATCAAAAGATATAGCATCTGGGGTCTTAAAGGCTTGAAGGTAAAACAAGTGGCCATCTAGCTCAGAAGCAACAAAGTCCACATGGAAGAAGCACACCAGCCTGTGCGATCACGAGGTATCGAAGGGATTAGGTATCAGGTATCATCAGAACAAAAAATCATATCACAGTAAATGAGGGGAGAAGAGTTCAGAGTGGAAACCCAAAGCTCATTTGTAGGCCACTGGACATCCCCTTACAGAAGAGTCTCGGGGAGAAGACAAGCCAGTCAGGGTGCGATGTAGCAACAATGAAACATACAACTTTCCTCTAGTTCTCCTCCTCCCTCTCTATCATGATCCCAATTCTACCTTACAAATCTGGCTAGACCAGAGGATGTACACTGGTACAGATAGAAACTGGAAACACAGGGAATCCAGGACAGATGATCCCTTCAGGACTGAGTGGCAATACTGGGAGGCTGGAAGGAGGGTGGGTTGGAAAGGGGGAACTGATTACAAGGATCTACATATAACCTCCTCCCTGGGGGATGGACAACAGAAAAGTGGGTGAAGGGAGACGTCGGGCAGTGTAATATATGACAAAATAATAATTTACAAATTATCAAGGGTTCATGAGGGAGTAGGGAGAGGGGAGGGAGGGGAAAATGAGCTGATGCCAGGGGCTTAGGTGGAGAGCAAATGTTTTGAGAATGATGAGGGCAATGGATGTACAAATGTGCTTTACACAATTAATGTATGTATGGATTGTGATAAGAGTTGTAGGAGCCCCTAATAAAATGATTTTTAAAAAAAGTATTTAACTGATGGCACAAAGGAGTTTAAATTTGAAGAAGCTCATCTACAAAAAAAAACAAAAAAGAAAAAGACTCTGTCATCATCCCAGGGCAAGAAATAAACTTTTAAAATATGAGTGAGTAGAACGTGAACGCATCTTGGGGCTAAGGCACGTGGAATATTTCTTCAATTCTTAACTTACAAGGCGGAACTGAGAGCAGAGGAAGATAGAAATTTTTCACACACACACACAAAGACTGAGAATTCTCAAAATCAAACTACAAAGGAATGCTAATTTCCCATCATGTCTCTTCCCAAAAGGAAATAAAACAGCATTTGTACTTACATGCATACTTATTGTTAAGTGGTACTTCTTATAAACACACTCAGCCTCTAGGAAAGTGTAAAGCACCAGAGCAGGGGGTGGAAAACAATGTTTACTCTCTGGAGACCACCCACTATCCAAACCACTCCTCTCAACCCCTTCTGAGCTGGAGGGAGCCTGCTATCCCAATCCTTGCTCTTTCCAAGTTTTCTCTCTGCAACACAGGCTGGTTCAAGCTTGCTGACTGATCTAAATTTTCCTTTGTACTGAAGCTCAGTTAACTCATACCTTGGTCATTGTCCAAACTGAGTAACAAATAGGCAGACACAAGTCAAATAATACTTGTTGGAATTTTTTATTATTATAGCATGGAGATATAATTCCCATACTATACAGTCCAACCATGTAAAGAACACAATTTCATAGCTTTCGGCATATCTACAAAGTAGGGCATCAATGTCTACGATCTAATTCTGGACCACTTCCATTACCCCCAGAGGAAACCCCATAGCCATCAGCAGGGAATGCGTTTCTCTCTCCCCCTTGGGATCTCAGACTCTGGCAACCATCAAACCATTTTATACCTATATGGCTTTGCCTATTCTGGTCGACAGGTCATAAAACCATAACCATACACTATATGGTCTCTTCCTCTAGCTTCTTTCACTCAGCATCCCGTTTTCTAGGTTCATCATGATATCAGAATATGTGTAAATACATAAATACTTATTATTTCCTGTGGCTGAATAATATTATTTGAATATGCCACATTTTATTTCTATCCCTTCCACACCTCCTACCACTCTCCCCCAACCCCCACTGACTGGCAGACATTGAAGTTTTTTCTACTTTCAGGCTCTTATGCTACCATGAATATTTGCGTACAGGTCTTTGTGTGAACCTGTTTTCACTCTTTTGGGGTATATGCTAGACGTGGATTTGCTAGGTGCAAAGGTACCTCTATGCTTAACTCTGCAGCAACAGCTAACCCGATTTCCAATGTGCCCGCACCGCTTCCACTCCCATCCGCAATGGACAAGGGCTCCAATTTTTCCACAGCCTGACCCACATTTTGTCCTTTATATTCCAGGCTTTACATTGGTGGGTGTGAAATGGTATCTCAGTGTGGTTTCGGTGAGCATTTCCCTCATGACTAATAGTGGTGAGCATCTCTTATGTGTCCGGGAGGAGTCTCATTCCTTTACATCGTAGTCACAAGAGGTTACTGGCAAGTATTTGTCTGGAGGAGAGGGAAGTTACTGTTGTACTGAAAGAGGTTTCCAAATGTGTCTGATTACCAGTGGGCAGTTGACATTTTTAGCTCTTCTGTTGAGAGGTGCCTAAGAGGATCTTCCCATACAAATGGTGGTCAAGGAATTTTGAGAGAGAAATCCCCCCTTATTTTACACAGTCTTCTGGGAAGCTGGGGCGATGGATTCCAAAGTCAGGGGTTTACGCCTGTGAAAAGTCTAGGCATCAATAAGCATTTATTCGGGGCCAAAGACTATTCTGATTTCTTATTCCATGAACTTCACTAAAATGGTATTAAACTGAGAAGCACCCCACACCTAACACTGACAGCCGGTGGCCAGAAGATACAGGCTCAGGGAGCCATGAGTCCGGCTAGTGGAAGAAAAGAGGGCAGAGTTATGTCTGGCCTGTAGAGGCAGATCCTCCTGGAAGCTTTTCTTGAGGAACTGTGAGAAGTCCAAGCCTTTTCTAGGTAAGCAACACCTAATGTGCAAAAGAAAAATGAGGTTTTTCTCCTCCCATAAAGATCTACAGCATTTCAGAAACCCACAAGGGCAGATCTGCTCTGTCCTATAGGGTTGCTATGAACTGGAATCAACTTGACGGCAAGTTGAGTTTTGCTTGTAATGAATACCTAATGGAAAACAATGACACCTTCCAAGTGTATTCAGGAAAAAATTAAGTTCCTCTAACCTAGAACTAACTACAATTGCTTATTTAGGAAAAAGGTAAATTGTTTAGTACCAGCAAATCTCTTTTATTGAAACATGTTTCACCTAGACATCACGCATTAAAGCCATGCATATGGACTGCAGAATTAGTTGATCCAAGTTCAAGAGTATATAACATTTACATATTTCAACGTCAAACCTTAAGGGGTCAGAGTAACTCTTTAGTAGCCTCTAGTGTGTTCAAGTTACGCAATGATGGTAATAATCACAGTTTTGTAAGTAGATAAAATTGTGTTAAGAAACAGAATTCTCATTAAACACCAGTTCTCCCAACAGGAAACACATGGAATTAGGTTTAACCATCATTATTCCAAGTTTCTAAACCAGAATTGGTATAAATTATTGTCCAGGCATTTCCACCTCTCTCTCACACAAACACAGGTTTGCTTTCTACTCAGGTCCACTTGAGTTCCCTCCTGACCTCACAAATGCGTTACAAATAATTAACAGCAGCTTTATTATTGAACATGCACTGAGCACCGCTAATGTGGTACGGACAGCAGAACATCCACAACCAGATAATTAGCCCTGATCTCTGCCTAGTGGTACATAATCTCACTTAATTGAGCTCTTCTAGCCTGAAAAGCGACCTTCGATAAAAGGTTTAGAGCACCATCACCACCAGGCAGAGTTGGCTAATGACGGAAGGAGTGGGAACAGCCGGCCAGATGGATGCTGCTGTCCATAATCCCCCCAAGCAGGTGACTCAGCTCTTCCACTGAGCCAAGGCTCAGAAAAGGTCAGGGATTTATTTGCGATTTCTGTATCCTTATAATCTCCAGAAATAATCTCTCATTAAATAACTAGTAGGCTTGCATTAGTGCCTTAATTTGACTTGCAATGAGTCCTTGCAGGACCGGTGGCTCCCAGGACCAACAGCCACTGTCCAGGTGTTAAGGCTTGGGCTGAGTTTGCTTCCACTCTTAGCCCCAAGTCCATCTCTGCCCAAGTTTAAGTACAAGGCAGCCCAAAGAGCTGTCCTAGCACGCATGTCCAGAGAGCTCGCACCACTACCCAGAGGCTGACCTCTCAAGTTGGAACTGTATCAGTCTCTTAACATTCAATGTTCCAATCTGCTTTCTCTCTTTCTTCTTGGAGAACGAGGAAGCCATTGGTGCACCGTGCTGTGAGGCACTTTTTCAGGCAGACGCGTTCACACCGTGAACCGTTTTCAGAGGGGGAAGTGAGGTGTACTCAGACCAAGGACGTGACAAGAGATGCCTCACAAATGAACTTCTGCTGTCTTCCTATAGTACGGATCTGGGGGAGGGAAGGCAGGTTAAGACTAGAAATTATTTGATTCCAAGGAGCTTTAAAAAACCACACACTAGAAGAAAAAAAACCTCAAACACACAAACACTATATTGTTGTCATTAGTTGTCTTTTGAGTCAATTCTACACAAACATTTTCTTGTCTAAGAGGAGGAAGTTTGTGGGCCAGAGAGACAGACATGGATTCTAGCTTACTGGTTACTGCACACCATGGGGTCTAAAGGGCCACTGCTAAGTTCTGGTACCTCGCCTGTCCTCTGGCTTTCCCCGCCTTTAAAAAAGTGAGGTATGTAGATATTGGTGAGAAAGGTAGTGAAATCCTTAGCACCTTCTTCTCTCTCACCCTGATATCCAAATTAACACCAAGTCCCTTGATTCAAACTCCTAAAATCTCTCAATTTTGTTCTTTCATCTTTTCCATTATCAACCTCGATCAGGCTGTCATCATGTGCTGCCGGAATAGCTGTAATAACTCTCAATTGCCCTCCTCACACCTCCTTCAGGGGATCCACAAAATTTGGTCATCCATGTCCCTTCCTTGTTTAAAATCTTCCAATGGCACCCCTCTGCTCTCTCGGGAGGAAATCCAATTCTTTAGAAAGGCCCACAGCACCCTGAAAGGTCTGGCTCCTGCCCGCCTCTCCAGCCTCCTCTTGTGCCATACTCTTCCCTTGCTCTCTGTGCCCCGGTCACACCGGCTGTCCTTCCGAGCACCCCCATGCCACACTTTCTCACCAGCTTTGGATAGGCTGTGGCTATCATCTAGAAGCCGTTTGGCCCAAGTAACTAGATCTCCCATCTCTGAAAAAGCCTCCCTCATCTCCCCACCTTGGTCAACACCCAATCATTGCCCACTGGCCTCTTTCTGTGTACCCAGCACAACTGGCAGCTTATACATATTGGCATGCTTTGTGTGAAGTATGTCTGCACTACTACCAAACAAGAAGAGACATTCTTCAAAGCAATGGCCTGTGCAGTTTGTCATGTGTTTATCTTTTTCACAGTATCTCGGTCTCTCACCGGGTGTGCGTGAGTAGACTCAGAAGCTGGGCAGATAAATCTATGAAGTGACCTTTCAAATTCCAACAGATACAAACCCTATGAAAGTGCATGGGCTACGGATGTGCTTTATACAATTGATGTATGTATAAGTATGGATTGTGATAAGAGTTGTATGAGCCCCTAATAAAA
Organism: Tenrec ecaudatus; assembly: GCF_050624435.1. Taxonomy (NCBI): domain Eukaryota; kingdom Metazoa; phylum Chordata; class Mammalia; order Afrosoricida; family Tenrecidae; genus Tenrec; species Tenrec ecaudatus. The sequence continues at coordinate 149,883,919 of NC_134531.1, read as the reverse complement.
TGTAAAAATAAAGAAAGAAAGATAATAAAGTAGGGATCTGATACCCTTTAAAAAAAAGGAAGTGTATGGGTTATTTAAGCTTTCTGGCCCTCAGTTTTCTCATCTTTTGTGTAGATATAAAGGTTAAATAAAGAAACGAATGGCCTGATCTAGCCACTTCCTTCCTTCCTGTATCAATACAAAGAGGTATTAACCACCTAACATAACAAGCCCAAAAATGAGTCCAAGAGAAAGCAAAACAAACGGCACACAAGCCGCCACGATGTGAGCCTGAGGAGCTGAAGTCCATTTGGGTTTGCCTGGCACCTTCAGAACCCCTGTGCGGGGGGAGGGAGTGGGGCCTCAAAGCATCATCAGGACTACGCTGCGAGAATGTGAGGCTGACCTTCACCGGGAGTCCAAACTGACAGATAAGCCTGGGGGCGAAGGAAGCACCAGGAAAACAGGAACAGATGGAACGTTGGGTGCATGCACGCACACACACACACACACACACACACACACACCTACACCTGCCTCCTCAGGTCTGAGAGCTCCTTTTCTCACACACCCCACCTGTGTCATCCTTACTGATCAAAGAAGGGCAACAAGTGACCAAATTAACAACTTTACAGATGCCTACACCATGCAGTCCCTGGCTGGGGCAAATGGCCAATGCACTTGGCTGCTGAGTGAAAGGGTGGAGGGAGACATGAATCCACTAAGAAGCACATGAGAAGAACAGCCAGATGAGCTACTTCTGAAAACTCCAGCACGGAAAACCCGTGGAGCAAAGTTCTACAATGCCACCCGGGGTGTCACCGTGTGCCGGACAGTCAACTCCACAGCAACTGCTTGACTGTATGCACAACACGGAGAGCAGGGAGCAACTAGAGTCTGGAGACTCTGGAATACCAAGGCAGTGGGATGTAGCCCCAAATGACATGCACCCCAGGATTCTGATCAGACCTTTCAAGAGATGGATCCTTTTCCAAAAGAGAGGATAAGCTAGTCTACTAAGTCTTAACATGCATTTGAAAGGACTACCACGTCCCAGACTTGGGAGTCGGCAGGTGTTTCCTAGTCTGATTATCTTTCTCCCCTATGAAACGTAGCTAATCTCCCTTTTATTGAGAAAAATATATATTTTGTTAAATTTTTTCGTGTGGAAGAAACAGAACTGGCTGAAGGTGCTGAGTAACTGCCTAGAAACAAGCCAATGTAAAGGTCAAGAATACTTATTGGTTTATGAGGTGGATGGGATCAGGGCCAACGTTTCATGGGCAGCCCCAGGGTAGTCTCACTACAGAAATTTAATCAATTTTCCAATGTGATTTGGTCTTTAGAGTCAGGTCTGCCTCAGCTCATTCTGAATTTAATCAATTTCAGCACCATGAAAACCATTCCCATTGAATATAAAAATCCACCTGGAGAAAAGATTTTCAACTGACTCACACACTTAGAAGACAGAGGGCTCACACCTTGTCTCCATCCTGTGAAACAGCAGGGCTGTCAAGGTGTCCTGGGATTCTGGGACCCGGGGACCTCATTTTGTGACTACAGCTCTCAAAGGCTTGGGGGGCAGGGGCGCGTCCAAGGAAGTTGGCTTACTCATTCATAAGCATACAAATGTGAAGTCTACTTTGGGGATACTTTGTTAAGTACCATTAGGTTGGCTCTGACTCATAAGGCCCTCCCTACATGTAACAGAGAAACACTTATCCGTCTTTGCAATGCAAGGTACATCTGCATCAACACTGGCAGTCATCGTGTACTGATCTCTCCTGGGGGGGCTTCCTCTTTCCCCTGACCCTCTGCTTCACCAAGCATCATGTCCTTCTGCAGGGATGGGTCTTTGCTGCTAATTAAAGTATACGGGCAAATTCTGGTCATCCTTGCTTCGACGGTGCATTCTGGCTGTACTTTTGCCAAAGCAGACTTGGGGAATATCTACAGCCAATTCTGAATCCCAAGGTCATGGGCCCCATCCCACTCCACTGCCTAGGGTGTCCAGCATTCTGCTCCTGGCTGGTATGCATTCAGGAAGTACAGACTAACACTGATTATCACTGAGCAGGCAGTAGGATGGAATGGAGAACATTAGGCTTGAAAGCCCAACAGAGCTAGGTGAGAGGCCTATCTCTGCCACTCTGACTGGGTTTGATCTTAGGCAGGGGCCCTCCAACTTTTTAAAAGGGACCAGTTCACTGTCCCTCAGATTCATTGGAGGGCCAGACTACAGTTAAAAAAAAAGAAACCTGAACAAATTCCTGTGCACACTGCACATAACTATCTTATTTTGAAGTAAAAAACAAAACAGGGCAAAAACACGCAGCTGGCCGGATAAATGTCCTTGGCGGGCTGCGTGAGGCCCGCGGGCTGCAGTTTGAGGACACCTGCCCTTAGGCATGGTGCTTCAATTCTGAGATTCACCATCCCCACCTGGGTGGTAGAGATAATCCACCTGGGAGTTCTGAGTGCCACTCTCCAGCAATCATGATTTATTAGATATTCGCTCAGTGATTATTGCCTGTGCTATGATATCATCACATAATAATTTGAATATGTAGACCAAATGCTCCAGTTTATAAAGGATTTTTCATCCCCAAATCGTGTTATCCTTAAGAATGATCCTATGGGAGTGAAAATGGCTACTCTTTCTAATTGTTTAAACATTACATGTTACAGTTTACAAAACAAATTTATAAACTGTAACGTACTTAATGTCCCCAGTATTGCAGCTTAGTGGGTATGATGAGAAGAGCCAGCTCATGCGGTGAGGCAGAACAATGGCATTCGCAGCGGGAACCCTCACTTAACCAAGCCCAGACTAGGCTGCTCACAGCTCAGCACTCCCCGTTTTAAGTGATGAGAAAACCAGTTCATGAGGGAGGGTGAGGGGAGAGTGAGGGAGAACAATGAGCAGCCGATACTAAGGGCTCAAGTAGAAGGCAAATGTTTTGAGAATGATGATGGCAACAAATGTACATATGTGCTTGACACAATGGATGTATGGATGGATTGTGATAAGATTTGTATGAGCCCCCCAAAAATGATTTTTTTTAAAAGATGAGAAAACCAGGTAGGTTAAGGAATTTCTTAAAGTTGCATGTTTCTTTTAATGAGTATTTGAAATCCACTGACTTATCATCATAGTATGATATATTTTCATTTGAAATAAATTTAGGCAAAAACAGGTGAACTAATTCAATAATAACCAAATTCAATAATAAAAGTGGTATAGGCCTGTGGAAGAAACCAGGAACCATAGGATAGAAATCTGGCTGACATTTGGCTGTCACTGGTCTTGACCAGGCTCTATGGGAAACCTGATTGAAAGGACAAGACAGGAGGCTGCCAGATTTGACCAGCTAGATGTCCTCAATTTCTTATGTTCTCTCACATGTCACACCTATCAACCAGGTATGTCATTCCTAACTTCTAAATATAGCCTCCTGCCATCTCCATTGCTAATGCCTTGGAATAAACCAAAGTTTTCTCAACTATGGGCTGCAACCCCAAGGGGGCCCATGTAACTGAATGTCGGGGTCATACAAAATTGGCAATAGTGAAAGGTTTCTTGAATGTGCAATGACCAAGAGTCAATTCAAAATAGAACACATAGTGAATCCAAGGTGTTTTCACCAGTGCTTGCCTGTGTCGCAAATTTCTCGGGCAAAAAGGAGTGGCGATTGGAGAAGATTAAGCAGCCCTGGTGTAATGTACCATCATCTTTTGCCTCGACAGCCTCAACAGCTTCCTCATTCCTTTCCCCATAAAGTATACTTCCCACCCAGCAACCAGAGTCATCTTTTGAAAATATATCCCAGTTCATGTCATTCCGTCATAACTCTGATGACTTCTCAGAATGCTTGGAACACAAGCTTATTTCACCCTGACCATGGCCTCACGTGGTCCAGTGTAGGCCTATCCATCCACTTTCCCCCTGGCCTCTTTCTGAGAGAACACGGTTAGTTTGTTCCTTCCACCACGGGGGCTTTGCACACACTGGTCCCTCTGCCAGCAATGCTCACCCGCCAGTCCCTCAAGTCCCTGCCTCTCTCTCTGTCTGTTCAGGTTTGTGCTTAAGCATCCTCTTCAGAGAGGCCTTTCCTGCTCCAGGTTATCTAAAATAGCCATCCCTTCTCATCATTCTCTGTCCCTTTGCTCCTTTATCTTCATAGCACGTCTAAGTGTCACATCTGCTCACATGTTGACTGTGTTTTCCCAGCTTCTCTCGGTGGTATAAGCTCCACAAGGACAGCAGCTGCCCTGCCTTATTTAATATCATAGCTTCAGTAGACATTTTCCAAACGAGGGAGCAAACAACTATCCATGTTTTCCCTAGTTGACACACAGCCACCTACATAGGAAGAGTTCCTCAGGACCCTCAAGATGGGATACATTGGTCATTTATGTTCAGGGGCCTCTGATACGAAGCACACAACCAACAGGATCGACAGGAATCTCATTCACCTCAGATCTCTAAGCAAGAATTGGGCTGGCCAGAATTTATTCCCTAGCCCACTAGATATATAGTCTCTCTTTTTATGGTTTCCAGGTACCAACACCCTAGAAAAGAAGTGGAGGGGGAGACACTGGGAGGCAAGTAAAATCAGTAGCAGGAAAAATGATGAATCCCTGCCTGTCCTCTAATAAAGCTACCAGCCCCCCGCCTGAGCCAGACAGGCTGTGAGACAGCTGCCGCCAAGAGTGTTCTAAGTCTTGACAGGAGACGGCCACAGAGACAGCAGCATCTGGCTTCTCACATGGTCTCTGCAGAGGACTAGAGACCATCGGGCCGGGCGGGGAGGGAGGCTGTGAGTGTTTCTTGGTGGCGTTTTACATCTGCCATCTTCCTGGTCCACCTTAAAATTCCCAATGGGGACAGCTGTTCAAGGAACAAGATTCCGTGCAACCAGTGGGACAGGGCGCTTTGTCTCCCAAGAGAGGTCTGGACAGGACGAGAGTGAGTACAGTCCAGTGGCCTTCATTCCTCATTCCTGAGGCCTAGAAGGTTGTTCCCTGGTTTATAAACCAAAAGAAATCACCACCAACTTTCCGAAGGTGGAAGTGTTTTCTAGCAGAAAACCGATTGCCTGCTGTTGCCAACCTTTCCTTCCACCTGAACTTGCCCTGCAAACAAGAGATTGTGAGGGATCCCAACAAAGGGAGGCACCAAAGGGCATGGAGAGGGACAAGAATCAAAGTCAGGGGTGCTGGTGTCACGCACACTGGGCCTCCGGGATGGGCATCCCTCTACACTCTGACATATGACCCTTATCTGTGAGTTGGGGGTGCTGCGAAAATAAAGCAAAGTCTATGACAACCCTTAGTGAAAAAAAGTTCTGAAAAAGACTACAAGGGTCCCAGCTTTATAAAAGCAGGCTCTGATTTTGGATAATGGTGATGTTACTCATAGAAGACAACGCTTAGTGATCATGTAGCATGCTTTCCATTCTAACTAACTCAATCCAACAATCCAGTGACTGGTGCGGGCACTAGACACTGCGGATCTTGCAGTTTCGCCTTCCGGAGAATCCCTGGGTGGTGCGGTCATCACGCTGGCAGACGCCCTCAGGTGAGAGGTGTGAGTCTACACAGAAAAACTTCAATAGCATGTCCTGATGACCTACTGCTGTTGAAAAGCCATCGCTCTACACTGCCATGTGTGGGGACCCCATGATCCAGAGCGGACTCCAGAGCAACCTGTAGAGTCTTACATGCTACAGGCTGAGTTGCATGGCCTAAGGACTGGCCAAAGAGCGAAGGACTAACTTTGGGTGCCCTCAGATTGAAGTCTCGGTTGTCCCCTCTATAACTGTGGGCAATAACACTATCTGCCCCAGGGGGCTCTTTTGAAGATCAAATGCTGCCATGCAGGTCAAACGCTGAACTCTTCTCGCAGCCGAAGTATCTGCTCAAGCATCACCAACCACATTATTGATATTATAACTCACCTAGGGAGCCCTGCTGTTGCACTGGTTACCTTTAGGCTGTGATCCACATGGTCAGCATTTCAAACCCGCCAACAGCTCTGGGGGAGAAAGGCTGGGCTGTCTACTCCCCTAAGTAGTTACACTCTCTACATTCTGTGAAGCCCACAGGGGGCTCGCGATGCGCTAGCATACTCGATGGCAGGGAGGAGGAGGAACTGATCTGTCAGTCGCTGCCTCCACCACTTGTTGCACTGGGCTCTAATAGCTCACGATCCAGACAAGGGTTTGTGCCTGGTGCTTGGCTGAAGCCAACTTGGGATGCCCAGGAGGAGCTCACACCCGCCAAGGTGGCAGCCTGCTGTCAGTAGAGCACCCACACCACTGAAAGAAAGGGGGTGGGGTGGGGTCATGCACTGGCTGCCTCGGCTGGTCTACAGCCAGCTGAGAGAGCAGGCGGATTTACCAGGTGCTGTTCAAGGCAAGTCGCCAGGAGTGTCTATGAAGCATATCACCAGGCACCCTTCAAGGCTAGGGCCTCACCAGACACAGTGGGGGGAACAGAAACTAAACCCTCTTAGCAGGCAGGCTTTTCTTGTTCCTTCCCCGCTCTCCAAATCCTCACTCACTGTCTACCCCGATGCCCACGAGTTATTCTCAAGCGGAGGCACTTTGGTTCAACTAAATATAATTTGAGGCTAACGCAGGCCGCCGCAGCTGTGTTGAGCACACAACTCCTAATGAAAAGTGAGGTCCAGAAACTCAGCACCCAGGGTGAGCCAGAATTACACCCTCTCATCTGGCTGTGGCTCTGAAGATGAAAGTGACGCTCACAAAAACCTGGCATGCGCAGTAAGGGGGTAGGGGGGTGGGGCTCGGGAGAGGGTGGTGTGTGCACGTGCACGTGTGCGCATGTGTGTCGAGGGGCTGGAGACGGGGCTGGCAGTATCACAGGTGAAGGAGAACGCCCTGGTCTGTATTCTATCAGCCTAGAGCTGGCAGGCATGGACGGAAAGCTGAAATGAAGGTACACTCAGCTGACTGCCTCGTGGGCCCGGGCACAAGAGGCCAGGTGGCAAGGCCCATTACTGCCTTCCATCCGTCTCGGGTTTAAAAGGGGAAATGTTCTATTTATAAGCTACAGACCAGTGGAGACCTGGCAGCCACGGCATGGCTCTGATCACACAGGGACCCTGGTTCCCAGTGGCTGCCTCATCCTGCCTCGCAAGGTTGGAGTTCCAACAGCCAAAGGCCAAAGGGGACTGGAAGCAAAAAGAAACAGGAGGGATAGGGTTTTAAAACAATCCTTGTTTCTGCCTTATGATGCCTTCATGAGACGCTCGAGGATGGCTCAGGCTTTGGGAACCTTTTAAAAATCAAGGTCCGTGTAATCCCACCAAGCTTTTCCCTTGGGATCTTGATTTTCAAGAATAAAACTCTTTCCTGCTTTACAGATAAAGGAACTGTAACAGTTTTTTTCTGTGTGTGCCAAAAAAGATATGGGTGGAGGTTAGCCCGTCAATCAGGTTGCAGCTTGATTACCTCATTTGGAGGTGCCACCAAGATAAATGGCTCTCTGAGGCAGGCCACTCTCTCTGTGTCCACCTTCTGTCGAATGCCATGCTGAGGCCTGTGCCAGCCCTGTGCTATTTCCAATGCTGTTGGACCCACAAGACTTTGCACCCACTGGCCTGTGATCTCCGGGCAGTCTGCATCATTGCACACAGCTGCACGAGTCTGAAGAGGGATTTATGGACTACTATTGGACTGATGGACTATACCAGATTTATGGCCTTGATCTGGACCAGACTGGGATGTTTTCCTGATATCTAACTACTTCTTGATATAAAGTTCCCGCTTACACAGATGAATGGCTCTGGATTTGTGTCTCTGGTCAGCCGGGCCTAACACAGGGATGCTGAGGCACAAAGATGAAGGCATGCCCCCATCAGAAGCAGACAACAGGCAGAGAGCAGCAGTAAAGAGGTCCCTTTCCCCAGCTCCTCCCCGGTCCTCCTCCTGTCCTGAAAAACCGGCAGCTTCAGGGAGTTTAATCTGAATGCTAGCCTGAGGAAGGATAGAAACAAGGTGGGTTTACCTTGGTTACCTAAGCCCAATACCAGAGAAGTAGGTCCCTGGAAGGCTCCGGACCTAGTAAGCCCAGAGGTCAGAATTGAAATCTGCGAGTCTGGCTCTCTCAGCCAGAGTACGGGACTAAGAGCCATACAGTCGCCAGCTTCTCACACGACTTTGAGGGATGATGGACGGTTCTCCTCAAGGGGCTCACAAAGAAGAAACACGGAACGGCAGCAAAGTTCCGGGGGGGCGGGGGTTGGGGGGGTCACACAATAACAGAATGGCAGATAGATCCAAGAGAAGTGGCGCGGAAATAACTACCTTTGCGATCATGTCAGCTCAGGTTTGCACCTCAGCTTCCACTGCTTCTTGGCTGTGACCTTTGGCAAGTTGACAGACCTCATTCAGCCTGTTTGTGCATCTGTCCCCTTAATTGTCCTGAGTAGAATTTCTGCACATGTCTCATACTACCTTGAAATAGATGAACTTTAAAAAATATATCCTTACTGACAAATGGTTGTTCATGGACCACATCCATCCTGTGCTTGTTTTTATAAATAAAGTTTTATTAGAAAAGGGCCATATGTAGGCAGTATCCAGTTATCTCTGGCTGTCTCTTGCAGAACTGAGTAGCTCCTAAAAGCTAAAAACTTGCTACCTGGCTTTTAAAGAAGTCTAACCCCACACTAAGCAACTCTATAAAAGCCAAGAGGTTTATGTACTGTTCATGGATTCTCCCCCCACTAATATACAAGCAGGCTTCCCAAAATGGGTAGAAATATTCCTTTCTGTTTTAATTGCATTTTCCCCTAGGAATTCTGTAAAGTCCCATGAATACTGAAATAAATACATCAATCTAAAAGACCACTTTAAATACCTGTCCAGGTACCACCTAAATGCAAAGTTCCGCCAGGGATATGGGCGCCCCACTCTGAGACATGCAATCACGAAGATTAAGTGAGTCAACCCTTGTAAGGCTCCTTCCCTTCACCCCACACCACCTACACCCCCTACCCCCTCCAGGGGCAGTTTTGTCAATTCAGTGGTCTTTTCCTTTCTTGTGTGAGGAACTACCTGGAATGACCAGATGATAAGAATAATAACAAAGAATAATTAATTACTTACCAACTAGTATGCCATATACTGTGCTGAACTTTCATCCTCACAAGAAAGTCATGAGGGTAGACATGATTATCCTCCCTGTCTGATTGACGCTTAGGAGAGGTTCGGTACCCAACCCAGGTTCCACAGCCAGCATGCCAGTGTGTAACCCACAGTGCACTGGAGTCAGTCCCCCCCATGGAAACCCAGGTTCCACAGCCAGCATGCTAGTGTGTAACCCACAGTGCACTGGAGTCAGTCCCCCCCATGGAAACCACTCGCTCTGAGTGGCATGGCCGAAACAACAAAAGACTGCTGCCCTAGGATGCCCAGCTTCCAGTTGCTCAGAAATAAAAAATCTGCCAAGGCCACGCAGGCTGAATGATGGGAGATGGCTCAATAAATTAGAATATTATCCAATGACAGAAGATTACACGATGACACATGATATCTTTAAACAATTTCCCTGGCGTGGGGAAATTCCTGTAAAATTTGAAAAGCAGAATGCAAACAGGTATATTTAGTATAATGCCAATTAATTCCAAATGAAATGATCTGCCCATACATCATGAAGAAATGCAGGCAGGAAGTATCATGTATACTACTCATGTATAAGCCGAGTTTTCAGCATTTTTATGGTAAAATCAGGTGCCTCGGCTGAGATCTGGGTTGGCTTATACTAGAGGAGATACAGTATTTCTGGGGGCGAGAGTGCACAGTGCTTTGCTATATTTCCTTTAATACTCCATGCTGCATTCCCATCACATTTAAATGCATGGAATCTGGGTGACCAGATCCTCACTCCAACACTGCAAGGAACCTACTTTCCCCAGGCCTTTTTCCTCCCCTAGTTTCCCGCCAAGAAGGACAAGTTGGCAGATTGCAGGGGGGTCCTCAGTACTAGTTACATCTTGTGTAAGCACTCGATTAAAAACAAGTTGGAAGAAGGCATTCTGACTTGGGAGCAAAGTGCTTCTAGTCTAGACTGGGCTCCATTTTGGGCTGACTTTCTCTCAGTTCATGCTGGGTAATTTTTCTCAGCACAGCATATCTCTGTAGGTCACAGGGATGCCACCCCGTCACACCCGCATACTAAGGTAATGGGGTCATCCTTTCTCATCGACTGGGCCCAAACAAGCAGCTCATGTACAACTTCGAGACACACACTCCAGTTTTGAGTGTCTAGCCCCTCAGCACTCAAGTAGCCCAATGACACGGTGCCCTTGGGACCTCCAAGAGGTAGCAATTGCATGTGGAGCTGCAGAAAGCCTGGTGGGTCAGGAAACAAGACGCCTGCAGTTAACTCCAGGGAAAGGTCCAGAGAAATGTTTTATAAACAAGTAAATTACTGCAATGTCATCCTGAAAGGCCAGATGGTCATGGCTGACCTGGGTCCTGTGGTGACTGGGAAGGCATGCCTGGAGCAATCTGGGCACAGTCCTCTGAACAGAGGCTGATCAAACTAAGGCATTGGATGTACTACCTACACCAAGGAAAGTGGCTCTATGAAGCCCGGATTAAGAGCCCGGGCCAGCTCTCTCTCCATCTGTCACGCTTCAGGCTCCCAACAGCTGGAGAGGCTCATCTTTTTAGAGATAAACAAGCAGTGGCATTTATGATTTAAGATGTCAAACTTGGAAAACACCCACTCATACTCTGAAAACGTGCCCTTCTCTGACTCTGTTGCACTAGGCCAGTCTCTCCTTAGTGCATTCTCCGCCCTAAAGCTGCCCCTCCGGTGAGCCTCAGTACTCTCACCCTCTGGGCTGACAGTGCTCTACTCCCTGGCCTTTCCACCCACTTCTGGCCCAGGCTCATTTCACAGGATGACTGATTCTCCCAGAGCCTTCAGGAATAAACCTTACAGCTCCAGCCAAAGCAGGGTGGAAAGACAAGGGCAGGGCCTTAAGGCGCAGGTGATTATACAGGAAGAGGGCAGAGGGAGCCAGAAGGATGAGTGGAAAGAGTGGGGCTGGCACCCTTGCAAAGGCACAGCCTTGGTCTTGGCCTAATGGCAGGTGTTAGATGATTATTGGTCATCTGGGTTATTGATGCTGCTGTGATCGCTTCCTCAGAAAGCACCTTCAGGGCACAAGTCACACTTACTGCTCCTTTCTAGGAGACGTTCCCTGTCTTGTCTTTTCCCTTCCCTTCTCTCCATGTCACTTCCCTTCTCTTCTCTACACATCACATCCTGTTTCCCTCCCTGCTCCCTTCTCATTCCCTCCTTCTTGCCTACTAGCTGAAATACACCACGCGCACGTTTACTCCTGACATCTACAACCAAACCCAGAGAAGGGTCCGTTTCGGCAGCGGGCTTCCTGGAGAGAGGTTTACGGAAACACTAGAACTGCTAAGCGTTCTACTAGTGTGTCCATACAATATAAATAAAAACAGTCGGGATCTTTCTGGACCAGTTAAAAAAAGATGTGGAAATCCATTTCAAACTAGCATCCTATAGATTTCCATCAGCAATATAAACAAGGAAAAATTCGGGGGTTAAGTTGGTGAAGACATAAAGTGGGAAACTGAGACTAATGAAACACACAGATGGCTCAGATAAAGGGAAAGATGCTAAGACTTCTGGTTGTGTCTCTATACTGTAAAAAAAGCATGATTTCTTGAAGCCAGCCCCAAATTACAGAATACCGAATTGTCTTATTTTATTGTGGTTAAATAATGTATAAACCCAAAGTTAGTGTTTTCATCTTTTAAAAATGTACTACAATTCGATGACTTTGATTAAGCTCCCTATGTTGTGCAACCGTTACAATGATCTCTTTCCAGAAGTTCTGCATCACACAAAAGAGAAACTCAGCATCCCTTAATCAATGACAACCCCCCATTTGCCCCTCCTTCCTTAATATATTTTTGCCTTTAGGAATTTGTTTGGTTCAGATATTTTATCCAAAAGAGGTTATATATTTGTCTTGTGTCAAAATTTGATTTTTTGAGCAGCTTATTAAACTTGTTCTAACTCTTGAAATATGGAAGGATAAAGAACCACACTGAGTGAAATCAACTTATAAAAAGAAGAAACAAGACCTAACCTAACAGGTGTTAACACTTGCCTCAAAATTATCATATTAAAACCAAGGGATATTGGTGCAAGAATAATTGGGAAAACCAAGGAAACACATTAAATGTACCACAGAGGCAGCACAGACACACACCTGTCATAAACCAGAAGTCATGGGAGAAACCGGGATCGTTCAGACATTGGTTTGACTTTGTAGGGATAAAAACAAACTGTATTTCACGATGCATCACACAATGGTGGATGTCAGAGGGATTATAAAATAAATGTAAAAGGTAAAAACAGAAAGTTAGTCATGGAAAATAGATGTGCACACCTTGTGACACAGTGAGAAAGGACTGATTTAAAATGCAACTTGAAACCACAAACCAGAAGGGAAATGATTAAATTATATGCAAAAACTACCGTATATACTCATGTATAAACCGACAAAAAATGTGCTGAAAAACTGGCGTTCGGCTTATACACGGGTCAGTGGTACCCCAGCGAGGTGTAACATCTCACTGTCCCCCCCTCCCCTCCCGCCCCAGGTAACAGAACGAATGCCTTTATCTCCCAGGTGATTGCCCTTTCTCCGTTATTCATTCAAAGCCCCGATGACACTGCAGGGCTTTGAATGTTTGTTTACTCACATCTAACCAACCAGAGCCGTCCTATGACGTGTATCCTTGAATAAGCCTTTTAAAGGATGTGGCATGAAGGGATGTCATCTGGTCAAACCCGACTAACAAAAGGAGGAAATCTCATGAAGCCTGACACAGAGTTAATAGCAAAGTGGGTTCAAGATGCATGGGAAGACATTCCAGAAGCCATGGTGCGGCGTGCCTTCCAGAAATGTAGTATTAGTAATGCTATGGATGGCAGTGAAGATGTGCTTTGTATGAAAATGACAGCAGTGATGGTGATGACGGCGATATCAGTGAGGACAGCGTCTATGATGACCTCACACCAGCTGAAGCTCTGCATTGGGATACGGATGATGATGAGGAATCCAGTTTTGAAGGATTTTAACTCTTTACATTTTAGCTTGGTTGCTGATTGAGCTCAGGGAATAGTACTCTTAAGATATCATTGTTGAGACCTTATTGTTTTTGTTGAACCTATTTCCCACTTAGTGTGCTGGTTTACTAATGTTAAATGACTTGTTGTCCTTTTATTTATGTTTTTTATTTAAAATAAATATTTAAATACATTACCCCACTGATGTCTCAATTTTTAGTAATTTTATTTTCATTTGCTTTGATTATTGAAACTCACCAATAGCTTCTGCATTTCCCACCCTAGGCTTATACTCGAGTCAATCCGTTTTTCTGGTTTCCCAGGTAATCAATAGGTACCTTGGCTTATACTCAGGTAGGCTTATATTTGAGTATATATGGTATATATTTATTTTTTTACATTTTATTAGGGACTCATACAACTCTTATCACAATCCATACATATACATACATCAATTGTATAAAGCACATCCAGACATTCCCTGCCCCAATCATTCTCAAAGCATTTGCTCTCTACTTAAGCCCTTTGCATCAGGTCTTTTTTTTCCCCCTCCCTCCCCGCTCCCAGCCTCCCTCATGTGCCCTTGGTAATTTATACATTGTTATTTTTTCATGTATTGCCCTATCCGGAATCTCCCTTCCCCCACTTCTCTGCCGTCCCTCTCCCAGGGAGGAGGTCACATGTGGATCCTTGTAATCAGTTCCCCCTTTCCAACCCACTCACCCTCCACTCTCCCAGCATCACCCCTCACACCCTTGGTCCTGAAGGTATCATCTACCCTGGATTCCCTGTGCCTCCAGCCCTCATATGTACCAGTGTACAACCTCTGCCCTATCCAGCCCTGTAAGGTAGAATTTGGATCATGGTAGTTGGGGGGAGGAAGCATCCAGGATCTGGGGGAAAGCTGTGTTCTTCATCGGTACTACCTCGCACCCTAATTAACCCATCTCCTCTCCTAAACTCCTCTATGAGGGGATCTCCATTGGCCGACACTTGGGCCTTGGGTCTCCACTCTGCACTTCCCCCTTCATTCAATATGGTGTATATATACATATATATACATACATACATACATATACACACACATATATATACATGTACACACATATATCTGGGTTTTTTTTTGCATGATGCCTTATACCTGGTCCCTTTGGCACCTCGTGATCGCACCGGCTGGTGTGCTTCTTCCATGTGGGCTTTATTGCTTCTGAGCTAGATGGCCGCTTGTTCACCTTCAAGCCTTTAAGACCCCAGATACTATCTCTTTCGATAGCCGGGCACCATCAGCTTTCTTCGCCACATTTGCTTATGCACCCGTTTGTCTTTGGCGAGCGTATCATGGAGGTGTGCAGCCAATAATATGTTTTTTGTTCTTTGATGTCTGATAACTGATCCCTTCGGGACCACGTGATCACACAGGCTGGTGTGTTCTTCCATGTGGGCTTTGTTGCTTCTGAGCTAGATGGCCGCTTGTTCATCTTCAAGCCTTTAAGACCCCAGTCACTATCTCTTTTGATAGCCGGGCACCTTCAGCTTTCTTCACCACATTTACTTGCTCACCTGCTTTGGCTTCAGCAGTTGTGTCGGGAGAGTGAGCATCATAGAGTTCCAATTTAATAAAAGAAAGTATTCATGCATTGAGGGAGTGCTTGAGTAGAGGCCCAAGGTCCTTCCACCACCTTAATACTTGACCTATAAATATAGACACATAGATCTATTTCCCCATCCTCCTATATATATTTGCATGTACATGTCTTTGTCTAGACCTCCATAAATGCCCCTTGACTCCTAGATCTTTCCTCCATCTCCCTTGACTTTCCTCCTGTCCTACTACGATGCTTTGTCCCCACCTGGGCTACAGCTATACCTCTTCTCTACGCAACCTTACCCTTGATCATTCCCCACCAGGCCTGCCACTCCCCCTTCACTACCATTTTGGGTCCCATGTTGTTCCCTTGTCTATTTTTAAGGAGAAGTAAATGAGTGTTGCTTTTCAAAACTATCCTCCATAGATTCCTTACCCTATAAGGAGTTTGATTGATTTGATGTGCAAAAAAAAAAAAAACCTTAGTATTTTCACATCGTATATTTTAAATGATGTTTTATAGTCAGTGAAGGATACTACAGATATTAACAGGCAGGTGACAGTATGGGAAAATATATAGAATATCTAAAAGTTCCAAGAAAGCAAATCCCTTTTGGCACCATGGCACAACACTTGTGGTGCAGTGGAATTGCTTGGCATGGCTCGTCTACCCAGTCTTTGTAACTTCCACCCAGTGACGGGGGGCTCCCTGAATATCAGACATCGAGGCCCCTTAAACCAGGGCCCGGTCAGTGTCGCCCGCTCATTGCGTATGAAGGGAGTCGCCACAGAGGTATAAACAGAGGACGCTCATGACCATCAAGACAAAAGAGCCACCAGTAAAATGGGGGGGGGGGGGGGAAATCCCTGACTGAAGTGACCCAAGCACCAGAGTCCGCGGCACTGACACCATGAGACAGAGCAGAGGCGCAGCACAGACCGTGAAACAGAGTGATGGGCTTCTCAGCCCACAGACTAAGGAAAGCTGCCTGACTTAGGGCAGGATGCTGACCGGCAGAGTAAGGTATCCTGTAAGCATTTTATCAATGCTAAAGCAGCTTTTTAATACTTGCCCAAGAAAGACAGAGACCAATGAGTCCTGTGGCCAAGGAGCTAAGTACCAAAAAGCTGTGGCTGCTGAAATGGCTGAAGAGCCTCGGACTATATCCTTCATGCTCTCTGATCATGACTAGTGATAACCTACCAACTTTCCCAATAAAACTCTCATTATGACTATTTTCCGTAAGTTGTGTGTGGCTATTGTGGAATCCAACAGAGAATGGAGTGCCATGGAAGGGATGATGAGTGTCAGAATAGGGTAAAGAGTGGAGGCACATCTGACTTCAGTCTCATATGACTCGGTCTTGGGCAGATGTAGAACTGGATTCTCTTTTCCCCTTGTAAGCTGGAGGTCAGAGGTGGCCATCATGCCACTTTTTCAGCACTTGACTGGTTACCAAAAGGTTGGAGATTCCAACTGAGCAGCTCCTCTGCAGGGGAGAGATGTGGAAATCTAACTCCATAGCTATTACAACACTGAAGGGCCACTCCAAGGATGTATGAAGCTAACAAAGACTTACTATCGAGATGGTAGAGTGCACAGAAAATATTGCAACAATATTGCCTTTTAATGGGTGAAGGCTAGGAACAAGTAACTTAAGGAAGAGGAAATCTGACAGGCATATGTAGAGATGCTTACACTCGTGACTTATAGAAATGGAAACAACAAGGAACAGTCGTTTTGTATTTACTGGATTGACAAAAGCAGAAAGCCGGGTAATGGTGCGAGCGCCCAGGGATGGAGACATCCTCACACAGGACTGTGAGGAATGTGGACTGGCCACTCCGGGGAAGCAGATGAGGGGACTGTTCTAAGGCTATGCAGCCCTTCAGGGCAGCAACTGCCCTCCTGGCTATATCTCCAAACCTTTTCCACACAGAGGCACTTGCACAGATAAGTTCCTTGTGGCAGTGTGTGGTGAGAAGAGTCGCAGGCTTTTGGGGGGCAGGGGGGGGTTCTGGGGGGGAAGTAGGGGGACTGGCATCCACCAGAGAATCAGAAATCAGGGAGACACCATCCGAGACAGCGATCTAGAATTACGCGTAGTAAGGCAGGTGGCTCTTATCAGAACCATGTAGGACCAAAGTGAGAAACAGAACAAGACAGACAAGATAAATAACCACTAATAAACATTGAAAGCACAGGCAGATGAAAAAGGCAAGCGCAATGCCCAGAAACACAGTTTTAAAGTGCACCTTAGCATGACGGTCTATAAGGAAGGAAAGAAAAAGGAATGGGGAAGAGGATTCAAATCCTGAAAGAAGCGAACAAATAGTAGAGGGGCCTGGTATGCAACGGTGACTGTGACCGCCATGCACTGGGGCCGTGTGACGAATTCACACCTCCGGACTGTGGTCTAAGAGAGAAGGGGAAGACGAGTGGCGAGAGGAAAGGCTCTGCAAATAAAGGCCTGTGACCGAGTAGCCTCCATCTTCTTTCTGGTGCCGGGTCATTTGGAGAATACCAGCATTTCCCAGATTTTACTTCTGGCCTGCGTTACACCCAGCAGGGACAGGCAGTGATTTGTTCTGCGGTACCCAGGTCCGCCATGATTCAGGGGCACCTGGCAAGCAGTGTGTGCCAAGAGACTCCATGTGAAAAGGGCCAAAATAAAAAATGTCCCCAAAGGAATGTCCTTTTGCCACAGCGTGAGGATCTACAGCCAAATGCATGCATTCAAAAGTTCCCACGAAACTTTCTTGGGGGTGGGGAGGGAAGATGGTTAGGTATTTGAAAATTGGATGCTGAAGGTAAAAATCTCAATGCTGTCGCTTATAATTTCCCAGCAGATGAAATTCAGGACGGGTAGATCTATAGAGACAGTAACTAGATAGGAGCAGGGGGGGGGGAGCACGGGGGAGATGGAGTGCTAACAACAGTGAGCACAAGAAGAAAATGTTCTGAAATTGATTGTGGTGATGACTGCACGGGTAACTTGCAAGGCGGGTGAAATATATGTCAATAAAACTACTTTTGTTTCAAAAGTCTCGGTCCTAGACTAAGGGAGTTAAAGAACCCCGGAATCCAAGACAATGGTGGCACCTAGCCTGGTGGGTTGGGATGGAGAGAAAACTGAAACATCACTGCAGTCAGGAGTCAGAGGACAATTTCCAATGGGCGGGGCTAAGAAAAACATGGAGAAAGGAGGTCTTATGCCAAATGACACTGGGAAGCATCAACCCAGGACTCTCTACGCTGCCTTGGCTCTCTTGTAGAATGGTGTTTGTACTGTTGGCTGAATCCTTTAGAAAAATAATTTCTATCTAATTCTGAAAAAGCAGCCAATATTTTCAGCCCCTTTCTATACACCCAGTTACTTGAAGAAAGGGTCAGGCTCAGTAGCTATTGGAGGCTGGCCCCTCACCTCCCTCTGTGCATGATAGGATGCATGGCAAATGTCTGCTTCCCAAAGCGTAAGTCTAGGCGTGGCTCTCTCCTTAGGGAAAGAGATGGTCCTCTGGAGATTTTCGGAGTCCGGCAGAACTTGCACGAAGCTGTGTCCCCTGAGTTGGCCAGCCTCAGTCTTCTCATCTACAGGGTGGGTCTTCTCATCTACAGGGTGCCCTAGCTCACAGGCACTAAAGGAGAGACTGTGTGTAAAACATGCTGAGAGCCTGATACAAGTGATCACTGGCCATTATTAGACAACAGATCCTCAGCGTAGGCAAGGATACAGATAGGGGACTTTTAAAATGTTTTTATAACATTAAGTATTTACTTGAAAATATATTCCTTTGTTAAAATTTGGAAGAGGGGAAGGGAGAGAGAACTACCTCCTCTTCCTTGTATAAAGGCCTCTCTTCAAACCAGCCATTCCAAATCATATAAAAATAAAAATATATAAAATCCTGGTTTTAAAAAATCCATGTTTTGGAGAAAACGCAGAGGGAAATCTCAGTAAAACGGTTTTGACATAAAAACAGTGTGTTTTTCTGTCTATATAGGGAGGCAGTGTTGTACGGATTTTCCCAGAAATCATGGTCAGGCCACCTTTGATGATTTTTGTCCTCCCTTTCCAGGTGGGTCATACAAGGCAAGGGGGCAGGACTGCCTGTGTCCTCTTACAGCAACCTCGACGGAATTTGTTTGTTCTCCATGCACTGAGGAGATCATCTGCCCAAACTCTCCTCCACCTGCGGCACTTTCATTTTAATCCCTTCACCGCTACGGGGTTGCACGCGGCCTCGGAAATCACGATGAACAGTCATGTCAGCGCCAGTGGCCAGCAGCCAAGGAAAGGTGCGGTACTCTCGAGGCTGCCTGGAGTTCCTTCCATCAACAAGGGATATTATTTCTTACTTCACCATCCCTCTCACCCCTCCACAAAGGCAACAAAGACCACAGTTCTCAAGCAATGCTTGGAGCATGACTGTACAAAAGGCAAAGTCAATTCGGGCTCCTCCCCCCGCCGCCCAGCGGGGTAGGCCTGTTGGAGTAAATGATTTTGAAAGCGGCGGCTGGAGCTGGGATGGAATGAGCAAGGTCAATGGAAACACTTTGTAAAGTGTGAAGGGCTATAGATATGGAACGTGTCCTCACAGCCTTCACAGGCAAGCTGCCAACCAAACCCACCAGCCACTCCATGGGAGATGTATGTCAGAGTCTGATTAAAGACCACAGGCTTGGAAACCACATGGGGCAGTTCCACTGGATCCTAGAGGGTCACTCACTGGACAGTAACAGGTAATGGGTAACAAGCCCACAGCACCTCCTGGTGGTTCATCCCAGGCAGCAACTTCTCTAAACCCCAACCAAGCCCTGCTTTCTACAAAATGACCCAAGCAACATACTTACTCCCTTCGCTCTGACTGTCCTTGTTTGAGTTGTAAACCTGGAAGAGAGAAAATAAAAACTTACTTATAGGCTTTTTACACCATTTTATAGGTTCACTGAAATAAACCCATCACCTTCCTTCTGGTTTGCCTTCCCCCTCTCCCTAGGTCATGCTATAAGGCAGCAACTTCTGGCCGAACTCCAAACCCGAACCACTTTCTAGAATGATCTACTTTCCAGTATTCTCTTCAACAGTTTTTATGCAACTCTGCTTCAGAATCACCTGTGGAACTTGAGTGTTGTTTTTTTAAAAAACAAAACACAGGACAGTTATTTTTTCAAAGAAGCAAATAAATGTGTATGTCTAAAAATAAAAAAGGACCACATGTTAAAACTTAGTTAATACTCAATTAAGCACCTCATACCAGGCAATGTGCTAAGAACTTCCCATAAATGACCTCATGTGTTAAATAGGAATTGTTATTAGCATCACTTAACCAATGGGGAGGTGGCCCTGATGGCCTAGTGGTAACGCACTGGGCTGCCGCCAACTAACTGTGAGGGCAGCAGTTCAAACCCCCAGCTGCTCTGTGGAAGAAAGAGGAGGCTTTCTACTCCTGTACCGTCAAGAGTTACAGTCTCAGAGACTCACAGGAGAAGTTCTACCGGGCCCTGCAGGGTCACTGTGATGCTGACAGCAGTGAGTTTGCAGTGCAACGGGTACTCTGTAGCCAAGAGGTGGACTAAGATCTCCCCACTACACTAGTAAGCGACGACACAGGGAAAATGACACACGACAAACCGTTAGTGTAACATGGGAGAACAGGCCTACTCACTTTTTACTTCATATACTTTGAAAAATTACACCGTGATCAGGAGCATGTATTATTTTTACCATGAATATCCCATATAGCATGCATTGAACACCGAGAAAAGAAAGAGCCCAATATCAAACGGACAGTGGCCCACCACAGGGGCTGGCCAAGTGCTATTTCTTCCTGTGAAGGGCCAGACAGTAAATGCCTCACTTCGATTCGAGAGCCACGAGCAAATCTAAGGATCGGATGTGGGAACTCACAGCATGAGATGAAACACGGGTTTTCACAGATATTTTGCCTCCAGCATTAAAAGGGGCTGCAACGGCACTCACTGACGACAATGTTCTCTTGGCTTTCAGGCCCACTAGTGGAACACGGGGCTCTTTTTGGAGAGGGAAGACAGCATTTAACAAACTGGGGGTTGAGAGATGGCATTTCCGAATATCAAATCAATTACAAGTATTTGTCTGTAAATACCACAGTTAGCTCAGAACATATAAGTGTATACGGGATTTGGCAGTAGGCCATTTGATCTCCTGTCACTAATAAGTGAGATGTACCCTCTTGAAAAAGAACAGGAAAATGCCCTCAACTCTTCTCTGGTCATGATGAGTCTGTGGTTCAAAGGTAAATGGGGAAAAGGGCCTTACAACTAAAAATATAAATAAAAGCTACTCCTAGTGATTGTGATAGTACCCTCAGTGGAAAGCCATTTCCTGGAGTCCAGGGAACTCAAGCCATGCATCTCTGAAAAGAGCCATTAGCTCAAAAGAGGATTTTCCACCTGCTAGGAAATATGATAGGAAACGGCTGATGGGCGGAGAGCTGGTAATTGGGTCCAACTTGGCCTCTCACTGAGCTAGTCCCTGAACCTCTCTGAGCCTCTACCACCTTCACCTGTAAATGGAAGGAGCTGCCCAACAAGACCTTTGCATTATCAAATCCAGACCAAGCACCAGTTTTATTATGAAGGCCATCTATTTTCTAAAGAAGATTAAAGCTGGCCAATCAATTACTGATGGTCAGAAAAGGTTTCTGTACTTAAGGATTTTCAGATGAATGAAAAGTTACCAGTGTTTAGACTTGAAAACATTTCTAGTATCTAGCAGTCCACACTATGATGATTTTGGCTTGACCATCGGTCATTTTATCTCGCCGAGCCTTAACTCAAATTTAATTTTTTAGACAAATTGGGGGTAATGATACGTATCCTGCTTAGTTATCCCAGGGTCATTATGAGGATTCAAGTAGGTTATTAAAGAAAAAATATATTGTCAATTCTAAAGCACAACACATACACCAGCTCTTTATCCTATATTATGGGGGAAAGAATTCCTTCATATTCAAGGGGTTTGGGAGTAGGGCAAAAGTCACCACAAAGTCTGGGTGGAGGCTGGCAGCAAGTCTGTGTTCACTTCGACCTGTTACAGGGAACACCGCCACCTGTTCCCTTTGGCCAGCACCTCAGTCATCCACAAAAATGACGAGTCTGCAGTGGGTCATGATTTCAAATCAAATTCCAGAGAATGGCAACGGGACTGAGACTGCAGTGAAAGCTCCGCGTGGACCAATGTTCTTGCCTCTGCTTGCATTGGTTTAGTCATCAGGCTATCAAACAAGGGCAGCTGCCACGGAGAGCCTTGGCCACCTCATGAATGGGTCGGTTCTAAAATGACTGGCTGCACTTTCATTTGTGTATTTGGCATGCATTCTCAGGTAATAACTGAGGGCCTCTAATGGCCAGGCAGTGTTCTGCATGTTGGAAAGCCTGTTCTTGTGGAACCTGCCAACTGATGACGAAAACAGACATAAACAGACAAACACAATTATTTCCTGGAAGATTCAGTAGACCCCTGAGAGGCAGGGGTGGGTGGTAGGTGGTGGGGAGGGTACTGCGGATCTTTGTTCAGAGCAAAGCTGCCCGATGGGGTGATATTTGCATGTGACCTCGATGATGAGCAGGGGTTCCTTGGGAATACTTGGGGCCTTTGCCAACAGTAAATGTAGTCAGCGCCTGGACATGAAGAGAAACACATGCAGCAAAGGGAAGGTCGGTGTGCTTGGCAATCCGTGCAGGGCAGCGAGCGTCAGAGTGAGGTTGGTGTACGAGGGGGAGGGCAGAGAATGAACCCTGGAGAGTCTTGCAAGAGCCAAGGACACTGTCCCATGGTGGTGGGCACTCATTCATGCGGGTGGGTTAGACAGGGTAAGGGAAATGCAGAGAATGTGACTCTTTTGGCAAGTCTTACTTTCCATCATCACCGATCCTTGCACGGTTCCACTAAATTCACATACGATATCTAGAGCAGTGGTTCTCCACCTTCCTCATGGTGCCACCCTTTCAGACAGTTCCTCATGTTGTGGTGACCACCCCCCAACCATAACATTATTTTTGTTGCTACTTCATAACTGTAATCTTGCTACTGTTATGAATCGGCAACCCCTGGGAAAGGGTCTTTTGACCAACAAAGGGGTCGCGACCCACAGGTTGAGAACCACTGCTCTAGAGCAACGCGCACCTAACCCTAAATGGCACCCCCACAGGAGTCTCAAAACACGAGGCTGTCAGTCTCCTATTACAAGGGGAGTTTGTGCCAAAACACTTTTTTTTTTAAAACGCTTTATTAGGGGCTCATACAACTCTTATCACAATCCATACATATACATACATCAATTGTATAAAGCACATCTGTACAGTCTTTGCCCTAATCATTTTCTTTTTTTTCTCCTCTTTTCTTTTTTTACATTTTATTAGGGACTCATACAACTCTTATCACAATCCATACATATACATACACCAATTGTAATAAAGCACATCCATACATTCCCTGCCCCAATCATTCTCAAAGCATTTGCTCTCCACTTAAGCCCTTTGCATCAGGTTCTCTTTTTTTTCCCCCTCCCTCCCCGCTCCCCCCTCCCTCATGTGCCCTTGGTAATTTATACATCGTTATTTTGTCATATCTTGCCCTATCCGGAGTCTCCCTTCTCCCCCTTCTCTGCCGTCCCTCTCCCAGGGAGGAGGTGGTCACATGTGGATCCTTGTAATCAGTTCCCCCTTTCCAACCCACTCTCCCAGCATCGCCCCTCACACCCTTGGTCCTGAAGGTATCATCCACCCTGGATTCCCTGTGCCTCTAGCCCTCATATGTACCAGTGTACAACCTCTGCCCTATCCAGCCCTGCAAGGTAGAATTCGGATCATGGTAGTTGGGGGGAGGAAGCATCCAGGATCTGGGGGAAAGCTGTGTTCTTCATCGGTACTACCTCGCACCCTGACTGACTCATCTCCTCTCCTAAACCCCTCTATGAGGGGATCTCCAGTGGCCGACACTTGGGCCTTGGGTCTCCACTCTGCACTTCCCCCTTCATTCAATATGGTATGTATATATACATATATAGGTATATATACATACATACATATATTCTTTTGTGTGTGTGTGTGCCAAAACACTTTCCTTCAAGGTTTCCGGAGTCTTGGGAGAGTCCCTCCTGGAACGCCCAAGTATTCCCCAAGTGGGAGGCAGGTGAGAGTCATGTGCGGCACATTCCTCCGACACCAGACAATGAAGCCCTGTCTGGTTTGGGCCAGAGAGCTAAAGAGAATGTGTTTTGAAATGAAGGTAGCAAACCATGGCGGCTAGGATTGTGACTGTACCACACAAGGCAGGCCCAGAGTGCAGAGCACAATCTCTCCCCCACACAGATGCCACAGGGGCAGGAGAAGGTCAAGGGGAGAGCCTCTGGTTGCCATGCTGCATCCGCTGTCATGTCAAACGTGTGACCTGGGTTGACTGCGTGTGCTACGCCCATGTGACAGATGTGCAGTCTGTGGCTCAGAGAGGCCACACAGCTTGGCTAAGAACAGAGCTTCTAAGTGGTCCAGCATCCTAAGCTGTCTCTCAGAAGGTGTCCCAGTCCTCTCCTGCCTTTCCAGACAATGACAAACACTAGTAGTGTGAAGTCAGCTCACCAACCGTTTCCCTTCTGGCCAGGGCAAAGAAAGGGCATCCAATGGCCAGTGTTCGCTCTGGAAAAATCTGTGTACCTCACAATACCCTTATGATTAGCAGAAAACCCTAGATTTATGAAGCATAGTTTGCCTTTCCTTAAACCTCTCAATCCGCTGCATCAGACTTCGTTAAAGTATTAAAGAACAAAGATGTCACTTTGAAGACTAAGGTGAACCTGATAAGCCCAGCTATTGCATTTTCAACAGTTATATGCATTAAAATCTAGACAATAAGGAAAACCAACCACACCCACACACAGTGTCATCTTTGAATTATGACACTGGCAGAGAATATTGAAGCTACCTTGGACTGCCAGAGACAAACAAATACCATATATACTCTTGTATAAGCCGCGTTTCTCAGCACAAAAAATGTGCTGAAAAACTGGGGTTTGGCTTATCCAGGGGTCAGTAGCGTGAATGGATGTCATCTGGTCAAGCCCAACTAACAAAAGGAGGAAATCTCATGAAGCCTGACAGAGTTAATAGCAAAGTGGGTTCAAGATGCATGGGAAGACATTCCAGAAGACATGGTGCGACGTGCCTTCCAGAAATGTAGTATTAGTAATGCTATGGATGGCAGTGAAGATGTGCTTTGTATGAAAATGACAGCAGTGATGATGAGGACAGCGTCTATGATGACCTCACACCAGCTGAAGCTCTGCATTGAGATACGGATGATGATGAGGAATCCAGTTTTGAAGGATTTTAACTCTTTGCGTTTTAGCTTGGTTGCTGATTGAGCTCAGGGAATAGTACTCTTAAGGTATCATTGTTGAGACCTTATTGTTTTTGTTGAACCTATTTTCCACTTAGTGTGCTGGTTTACTAATGTTAAATGACTTGTTGTCCTTTTATTTATGTTTTTTATTTAAAATAAATATTTAAATACATTACCCCACTGATGTCTCAATTTTTAGTAATTGTATTTTCATTTGCTTTGATTACTGAAACTCACCAATAGCTTCTGCATTTCCCACCCTAGGCTTATACTCGAGTCCATCCATTTTTCTGGTTTCCCAGGTAATCATTAGGTACCTTGACTTATACTCGGGTCGGCTTATACTCAAGTGTATATGGTATGTCTTGGAGAAGTGCAGCTAGAAAGTCTCTTAGACTTCATCTCATGCTTTGGGTAGGCTATCAGGATAGACCAATCCCTAGAAAAGGACCTCATGCTTGCAGAGGGTCAGGAGAAAACAGGAAGCCCTCAATGAGGTAAACTGACATATGGCCGCAGCTGGGGATAAAACATAGCAATGGTGAGGGCGCACAGGCCCGGGGTGGTTCGTTCTGTTGTGTGTACGTGAATCAGTTCAATGGCACCTAACAGTGGAAGCCCCTCACGAGCCTCTGACTGGACTGGACAGACCCTAGCTCTCCCAGGTCAACTCGAGGGGCCACAGTGTTCTCTAAACACTATTTCTCTGATCCGTTTAACTAGTGCTCCAGGGAGAAAGCACATTTAAATGTCTTAGTCCTAGGGATTTGTATACCTTCATGTGTGTAGGTTTGAGTTACTGCTGCATATGGCACATAAATATAATCTACTCATATGACAATGAATACAAATATTCACACAAACATTATAAATGCAGCTGTTTATTTTCAACTATATGCTCTAGAGAATCAAAATTATGTGTGATTCTCTTCTCAGGTCCACCTGAGAAGCCATTACGCAATCATTACAACAGTAACGCGTTAATAATAATGAGGACAATGAGTTTTTTAACCGGCTTTGTGTCAGGCACCACGCCGCGCCCTCTACACGGATTATCTTGATCAAGCCTCATGGCAGCACAAGTGTCCCAGTATATGGCAGAGGAAACTGAGGCCTCAACCAGGAGGTCAGGTCACTTGCCCAAGATTAGGCAACTGGAAGCCATCAGAGTCTAGACAGGAACTCCCAGTCTGCCTCCAGAGCTCAGGCTCTTCACCACTAACCACATGATAAATACAACACTGTGATGATGGTGGCGATAAAGGTGATGCCACACAGTGGGCAGCTGAGGAAGGTGAGTCACTGGAAGAAAGACAGTGCCACGGCAGAGAGAAAACGAAACTGGGAATGACCTTGTAACACCAGCTTGGAGCATTCGCCACCAAGCCATGCAACCAGCAGGCCTCCAATGTGCAAGTCAACACTTCATCAGCGCGCCAAGCCACAGGTCTAGATCCCGAAGATAAACAGCAGGGCACAATGTGGGTCTTAGATACAAATCACAGGGCATTCTAATTTTACGAGCCTTTTATCCAGCAGCTACAATGGGAGCACAATGAAAAAAATCCAGCTGGCGAGGAACGCCTTCATATGCTTCCTCTGTACTGAGAAGGGATTTTGCAATAAATTCTGTTCACTGCTGAGCCAATTCGATGTACAGCTCCCTAGAGAATCAGGAGAAAATACACAGTCATTCGGATTCCCAGAATTTTTCTATGTGCAACTTTTATTGCCGTTATCCGGACCTCGCTGAGAAAGCACAGGGAGGAATTCAGGAAATCATACAAGCATAAATTAAAGGCATAAATAAAGCAACTATGAGAGAAAACAATCTCCTTTTTTCTTCTGACACACATTAGCACTTGGCCACATCACACTTGGGAGCAAAATCGGCACAGAATGAAGGTGTTGGGGAAAGTAGATTCACAGGCAAATTTATTTTAAAGTGCTTCTCCATTATAAATACTACCACCTTTACCCACACTATGAATCCCTACGGCGTGCCCTTTCCAGCTTCCTAGGCCATCCAAGCCCAGCGTGAAGTGTTATGCGCCAGTCTCTCAGAACCTGCACACACTAGTTCTAATCAGATGCTGACACACACCCCACCGGCCCCGCCCCCACACCTCATCCCTAGGGCTGCTCTTCTGCATCATCTCCGTCAATGGTGACAGACTTGTAGCCATCTGTGGCTCGAGTTCACAGTCCAGCTCCACCACTTACTGGTTACATATTCCAATCATTCCACAGCTCCAAACCCGAAGCATGCCCCCTGTAAAACAAGACCCAACTATGTCCTACTTCTTGAAGCTTTCTGAGAACTAGGTAATATGCACATACAAACTATTTCACCCAGAGCTCAAGTGCCAAGCTCATGGCCACTGCATTGACGCTGACTCAGAGCAACCCTACGGCACTGGGTCGGGTAGACCTGCTCTGTGAGTTTCCAAGGCTGGAACTCTCGAAGGGAAAAGAAAGCCTCATCTCTCTCCCCTAACCCAGATCACAGGACATAAATACTCCACTCCATACTCACTGCCTTTGAGTCAATTCTAACTCGGTTATTCTATACATCAGACCTTCAGAGACTCTAAATCTTTGTGGGTGCAAAAAGCGTCATCTTTCTCCTGAAGAGCAGCTGGTGGGTTTGGAATAGCTGACCTTGCAGTTAGCAGCCCAGTGCTTACGCCACGCGGCCACCGAGCTCCTTGACATTCATCATTCTCACTGACATGTTCCTTCTTCCATTTCTTCCCACTTTTTGTTAATTAAAAAAAAAAAAAAGGAAAACGTTCCTGGTGTTGGAAGGTTATAGGACAAATGGCTAAGAATGAAAATGAAATCTGAGGGTGCCAGTGGCATGAATCTCAGTATTGTAGTATTATAATTCCACCAATAAAGGAAATTGATATGACTACAAAAAGAAGTTGATCTAAGCCAACTTTTAGATCTCTCTCTCATTCATGAGTATCTCTCCTTCATTGCGGTCAAAACTAAACACCACCACCTCCCACCAACCACCTTCTATCACAGTGTGTCCAGTGCTGTACTAAGTGTTTACGGGCACTGTTGGACTTTATACTCAAAGCTTAGGAGATGCATAACCACCCCCCCCCCTATTTCATAGTACTGCAAAGATTAATCAACTTTCAAAAGACCGTATGGCTAACAAGTGGTAAACCAGGACTTGAACTAAGCAGAGCCTCCTAGACTGGACTCGGTATTCAACCATGACATCACCCAACATCTCCACCCAGCCCAGCTTCCCAGTGGCAAACAGCTTGGCAAGCAGAGAAGTCATAAGGAGCTAGGCAGTAATTAACATGGTAACAATGCCACCATTATGCAAGAACAAAATTCCCAACCAATTTAAAACACAACAGCAATTCTACAAACTTCCAATTAATATAAGGAGAGCAGTAATTGAAAAACCACAACCAGCTTGAAACAACACGTTAGGATGCCCAAAACATCCTTCCTAAAAACTGTGAGCACATTCAGGGCGAGGACTGGCCAGCACTGCCAAGGACTGGGTGGCAGACAGACTTCTCTGGAGCACATTAGAGGACTTGGCACAGTCTAATCACGCTCTAAATTTAGAAACTTTTAATAACAACCCAGAGAAGTTACCAGTCAAACACCCTTGGTCTGTGGAACTGCTGCTGTTGGTGGCCAGGCTATTGGTTCCATAACAGAATGAAAAGCTGCCCAGCCCGAAGCCATCCGCATAAGCACACCATATTTGAGCACATTATTGCAGCCACAGTGTCAATCCATCGCATTCCTGTGTGACTCTCCACTTCATCGCCTCCCAAACCAAATTGATTATCATCAGGTCAATAAGCACTCAGACAGAGCAAAGGGTTTCCAAGGCTGTGAATCTTGAGGGAGGCAAACTCTGGTGTCTTTTCCCATGGAGCAGCGGGTGGGCTGAGCCCCTGACCTTTCAGTTAGCCACCAAGCTTTGAACCATGTGTGTGCTAGGACTCTTTCTGTAAAATACGATTTCTTTTAGCTATCAGTCTTTCCCGATAATATGCCCAATGTCAGCAAGACAAAGTGAGTCTTGCTTCTAAGGAGCATTCTGGCTGTACTTCATCAAAGAGTAATTTGTTCTTTCTTCTAGTGGTCCAGGGCATACTCAGTATTCTTCACCAACACTATTTTTTCCTTTGGTATCAATCCCTAGGCTTCCTTTTCCAATGCTCAGTTGTCATGTGCATATGAGGCACTTGAAAGAACCATGGCTTGGGACTGGTGCAACTGAGCCTTCAAAGTGACATCTTTTCTAATATTTTTAAAGAGGTCTATGGAAGACAACCCCTAAGGTCCCAGCAGCAGATTTGACTCTTTAGACCAGGAAGACCTTCTCTTCCCACCAACGGGCCATAGATCTGACTCCAGAAAGCTGTGCAAACTCTTTGCATCTTGAACATGTTGCAGCATAGCTTAGAATTAAAGAAGGATGTGCCTCAACTCCAGGGCTCAGAGCTTGGTAGCTAGATATTCTTCCCATCCAAACTGGATCCCTCATCACCTGGGCCATGGAATAGAATGGAATGTGCTCACGAAAAGGGTAAGCATTGCTCCCCCCCCCCCCTCAGTTCCCACAACTCCTTGTGGCTTGCCCTTGCACGGACACCACATTACACTTGACCTCTTAGGGAAGCTCCCTCAAAAACGAAGTTAAAATTTTTTGATGGCTCTTCCTTCCCAGTGACCTATTTATTCCTCACTCATTGTGAAGCCCTTGTTTTCCACCCACAGAATTACATAGTGTTCAGTCTCCCGCACATGGCGGAGCACTCCAGCACAGATACTTCCACTGATTTCCCAGTCCCTGCAGTGCAATCCTGCGTGATCTGATGCCACCACTTGCTGCCCCCCATGCCCACAGCTCTTTCTCTAGGAAGAGCATGGCACAGAATCCCCAGCTCCACCGAGCATGCTCTACGCCAGCTCTTCTTGATGAGAGTCAAGTCGCTCTCAACCTTTCTGGCAGTGATTCTTTTAATCCTGGCAGGATGTCAGAACCAGCCAATTTTCTAGTCACCGAAACTGCATAGCAATCAGCCAATACTCACAAAGTCTTATACACCTTATTTGCTTTGTAAACTATCCAATCTCTTTATAAGATCAAGACCCAGAAATCATCTCAGATCTGCGAACGCAGGACCAAAAAAGGCCACGTGTAAAGAGAAACCCCATTGCACCCTACACGGCCTTTCTTTTTCCAAGGCTACCACTTCTTCATCCTCGGGATTCGGCCACGCCCACCGCAAGCCCACGTGATTCGGGTGACGCTAATCCTACAAAGAAGGGATGCATCTGATTTACAGTGCTGGAGAAAACCATATTGAAATCTCATGCACTGCCTGAAGAACCCCAAAGCAGTCTTGGAAGTGTATCCAGGAAGTCCCTTCAAAGTGAGGATGGCAAGGACATGTCCTCAGAAGAGAGCAGTCTTTGGAGAAACAAAATCATACTTGGTAGAAGTTCCTGGAAAAACCCTTGGCAAGCAGACTGGCACATGGACTGCAACAACTGACTGAAACTGAACACGTGGGAGGCTGGCCCAGGACCAGGTGGTGTTCTGTTCTGTTGTGCAGAGGGTCACTGAGAGTCATGCTCCAACTCCGAGGCACCGGCACGAAGCGGAAATGCTGAGCACGGTGCTTGCAGAAAGTGACAGTGTACACTGGACGCTCTAAATCCCTTTCTCAGCATAACTCCAGCCTCCCTGCAATTCTTCTGGCCATTTAACCAGCAACGTGGAAGTCTTGCCCTCAGGTGGAGTGCATTAGAAAGTGTATCACCACCCTCCATCAGCCAGTGTAGGGAGAGTCAGTCTACCCCACGGGGACTTCCCTGCCACTAATGGAAACTGGTTTAGGGGCACTAGGATAACAACGGTCACGAGTCACGTCCTCATTGCCTTGGTTGGAGGACCCTGGATCAATCTGACAAACTAATCTGTCCAGCAGAGTGTCAGTGTCCCAGTAAGGATCCCACTCCTGCCTGCAGCCGTGATGCATGGATCCGCAACCAACCCCACTTTTGTGATGGTTCCCTTGTGTTCTCCTGCCCTCCGTTTTCTGTAAATCCTTGGATGTCACTATAGCCTAGTGTCAATGGTCTCCCTCATCTGAATGATTCATCTCTGTCCTATAGCTGTGTCTCTATCAATTATATTTGACTTTGGGGTTGCTTTTCTCCCTGTATAGCACACACAAGAATGACAACAATAATTTTGCTTCCTAGGAGCCTGGCAGTCCAATGGTTACATGCTCCACTATTCAACAAAGGGGTCACTAACTGGAACCCACCAGCTGATCCGCAGGGGGAAGGCCTGGTGACCTGTTACCATCAAGACTACCAGGAACCCTCATCTGTCCCATAAGCATGATGAGGCAATCCTACTCTGCCCTAGGGGTCATTGTGGGTCATAATCAGCTAGATGGCACAGGACAACAATTTCAATCCAGCCTTCAAATCTGACTGTGCGGTTCATATAGTGCACTCTACTGAGCATGAGATTCACCCCAGGGCAAGCAGAGTCAACAGACCTCACGTTTTATACTTTTCATTACAGCTACTGCAAACAAGGTCTTGCTGTGTTGCTAGAATAGCACACACGGCCAACTTCCCCACCGCGTGCGCAAAGAATTAGCTAAAATCGGTCAAACAAAGGAAACCAGCGCCAGGATATGAAGGAAGACTGACTGCTGAGGCCGCCATTGAGTCCTTGAACCCATACGATGTCCATTTCTTCTCTTGCCATGAGTGAGCCTGTGGCATCCTTTTTTAATGGCTGTGTTTCTGTTGTTTGTAACCAAGGGTTTCAGCAAACGTGCAAAAGCTCGAGCGAGAGAAGCCTGATTGAGCTTCACAGGGAACCCTCGAAGGAAGAAGGGAAAATGTGCTCCAGGGAGAGCTGGAACGAAAAGACTCGTGTCATCTTTGAGTTCCTGCTTCTTTGACTTCGCATAGCTCACCAGTTCCAAGTTTTATCAACTGTCACTACAACCTTTTACATTTACTCCTTTCTTTTTCTATTGCCCTATTGCTTAGGCTTTCGTTGCCTTCTCACCTGGACCTCGACACTGGCCTTCTAGCAAGTCGTATTGGCTCCTTTCTCTCTCTCTCTTTGCCATATGCAACGGTTTGGTATGGATTGCACCACACCAGAGAAAAAATGGATTTGAGTGAAAGAGCGTGGGGTAGTGGGTATATAGGCTTAACTGAGGTCTGGGTCTGCTTTGTTTTTTAAAGCTCTGTGCCTTTAGCCTTGTTATTTCGTTTCCGGGTCTATTTTCTCACTGTAATGTAGAACTAATACACTGCTGCACGGTTGGTTTGTTGGATGACTGTCAGGATTTCATCTTGCTTGCATGCATAATCAATGCTCATGGAAGCAACAGTCAAACGATGGATGCATTGCCTTATGCAAATCTGCTGTATACAACAACCTCTTTAGTGGTGAAAAGTAAGGATGCTCCTTTGAGGACTATGGTATGTCTGACCCAAGCCATGGTATTTTCAATCACATCTTATGCATGTGAACACAGGACATTGAATAGGAAGACCAAAGAAAAACCAATGCCCTTTGACTAGAGTGTTGGCAAGGAATAATGAGTTCCCTGGATTGCCAAAGGAACAAAGGTGCTCTGGAAGAAGGATGGCCAGAGTGCTCGTCAGACGTGAAGATGGTGAGATTCAAGTCTTTGTACATGCATCAAGAGAGACCGGTGCCTGGATTCGGGCATCATGCTTGGTAAAGCGGAGGGGCAGTATAAGAAATGGGAGGCCTCTGAAGGGACGGATTGATGCCATGGCTGCGACAATGGGCTCAAATGCAGCAGCAGTTCTAAAGATGGGCAGGGCGTGTTTCTTTCTGCTGTACAGAGGGTGCTCTGAGTCGGAAATGACTCGAGGGCAACTAACAATACCCAGAAACCACACTTACTGCCACGGAATAAATTCTGACCCACGGTGACCTGGCAGCGGCATGGCTGCTGTGGGTCTCCAAGGTTGTATGCTTTATGGGAGCAAAAGGCTGTCTTTCTCTCTGAGAGCGGCAGGTGGGTTCAAACTGCTGACTTTGAGGTTAACAGCTAAACACATAACTCACCTCACCACCAAGGTAGTAGTTTAATGACTACTCAGACTCAAAAAACTCAATGCCATTCAGCCGATTCCCACTCAGAGCAATGTTATGGGGCAGGGTAAGACTGCCTGCCCCTGTGGGTTTCCGAGAGTGTGACTCTTTACAGGCGAAAGCCTCACCTTCCTCCCACTTCCAAGCCACCCTAATATCTCCCTCCTTTGACCTCTCACCTCTCCTACCATATATATATGCTATTCTCCATTACTTCCAGTCTACACTACCTTTGAACTCCAGTCAAGTCACGTGCTTCATGGCTAGCTTTATGGGGGTCTATCTATACTGAACACAGCGCCCGGCACCCTCAGAGATGTTTAAAAAAATTCCATAACCTTTTTTTAACTCCATGATTCCATGAAGCTTTCGAAGTGCCATCAAAAATATGCCCAGCCTCTAAGAAACAGATTCAGCCCCTAAGAAATGGCTCCTAAAGGAGTGACAGGAAGTCTAGGGCAGAGGAAGCACAGTCCTTTACGTTTTTCTCAGTGGGTCAGTCGGGTCATAATGACCTTGATGAGCAAGTTATCCTTTGAGCAATGCTTTTTCTATTTTGCGTGTCCTGGCACTTATTCCACTTCCCCATGAGCAATCTCAAATTACCGTATATAGTCGTGTATAAGCTGAGTTTTTTTCCAGCTCATTTTTAATGCAGTTCTTATGGTAAAATTAGGTGCCTCGGCTGATATTCTGGTCGGCTTACACTCGAGTAAGCTGAGAGGCTTCCAAGGAGAAGGGCGAAGCAGTGCCTTGTGGGGCAAGTGGGTGGTAGTTTACCACAAGACAGTCAGTCAGCGGCGGGGAGGGGGTGCTTTTATTGTGTCATCCTGCAGTGTGAGCAAAATGTTTCTGATCCTGCCACCACTGACTGCTGTGGGGATCCTCCCTTCCCCTACCCCCAGAGGACTTTGATTCGAGTATTGCATAAACACTGTTGCCATAGTTATACTTCAGGAAGCTTTGGTATTTGACCTCAAGAAAAAAATCCAGCCTCAAATCAGGATAGCAATGACTCTTTAGCCCACAATAGACTATTAGTGGACAGGACCTGCCAAATCCCTCCAAGCTTCTAGAAGGAACTACTGTATTTTGGGTAACAAGCAGGCAACAAGAGGAGGAAATGCTGCAACATTATACAATTTCCTTGCACTTCATATTCAGAAATCCTGAAAACCCCTAGAAGCAGCTTCCCCAGCTTTCAACCTGAGACCGGAGTCACAGCCAATATAAACAAATGCTGGACGCAGAGGAGGGAAAAGAAATCTAAGTAACACACGAATCAGAGGGGCAAATCCTTGGGTCGAGAAAAGGTTTAAGGCAAGAGAAAGGAAGCAAGCTTGCCCCAGCAAACGCACAGCACGGATGCAGGGGACACGTGAGCTGACATGTGTGCAAGGATGTGGTCCCTCACGGGCTGGCGAGGAGCCTCTGGCTTGAGCATTTCCTGGCCTCAGACTGCTGTCACATTGTGTGTGTGTGTGCGTGTGTACCTACCAGCCATCAGCATGTTGTCCCCAAGGGGAGCCGAGAGGCCACCCCTCCCGACCACATGGAAAAAAGGCAGCGGAAATCCTAAACAGAGACTGCTTTATGGGCGCCTCTCCCTCTGGGTCCGCCTCTTTGGAAGTGGTTACACAACTCAGCTAGCTGAAGAGGAAACCTTGTTCTTTCGTGCTTTGGAAAAAGTGCAAATCAGAAATTCCTCAGTACAGTATGCATGGTGCCAAAGTAGGAACTCGTGAGCCTCTGCTGTCTGAGGGGGGCCCTGCCCAAGAGCAAGCACAGCCAGAGGGTGAGTCACCCTCAATGCCGCTCCTTTCAGCTCCCACGCCCTCTTCTCTTCGCTGCAGAGGACTGGAGCCAAGTGGCACTGATGTCCTCTTCATTGTAACTGGAGGCAGACCGAGTCTAACGGAAAGCACCTTCAGGGTCTCATTAAGCCCCACAATGCCTCTTTGAGAGGCAGGAGATTTCTGCCCGGCATGATGTAGGGGAAGTTGACTTTTTTTTTTTTCCGACAACAAACAGCTTTGGCAAGCGCGACTTAGGAAATATCCACCTTTCTATGATGTATCAGAATTACAAGGAGTCCTGGTGGTGTAGTGTTTAGGGTTCAGCTGCTAACTGCAAGGTGATGGGTTTGAAACTACCATCTACTCCTGAGGCGAAAGATGAAGCTTTCTACTGTACATTTACAGTCTCGGAGACCCACAGTGGCAGTTCTACAGGTTTGCTATGAGTCGGAATCAATCTGTTTGTTTGTTTGATCTGAATTCCAACAAACCACACTTCTGGTTTGGGGGAGGGGTAGGTGGGAGATTAAACATCTAATTTTTAGAAAGATATTCTTGGAGGCAAGGATGGAGGGACTTTTACATACTTTGGACACATTATCAGGAGAGATCAGTCTTTGGAGAAGGCTCTTGTGTTTGGGAAAGTAGAGGGACAGTGAAGGAGGGCAAGGCCCTCCAGCAGATGGACTGACGACACAGCGGCTACAGCAAAGGGCTCAAGAGTAGGAACAACTCTGAAGATGGCCCAGAGCCAGACTGTTCTGTTATGCTGCACACAGGGTCACTGTGGGTCAGAACTGCCTCACTGGCACTTAACACCACCGTTGTTACATACAGTGTGGCGGTGTGTAATTTGCTGATGTTCTTAGATGTTCATTCACAGATGTCAAAGATTGGATCTACCAAGATGATAATAATAATGATAATAGGCAGTAATCAATAAAATAACACCCAACTCAATAAATTAAAGACCCCCACCCTCCTCTTAAAAAAAGAGTCACTCAACCTGCATCCAAACCGACAATAGGGTTGTAGTGTGGGTCAGAGACAAGCGGTAATGCATCTCCAGACATGCAAGTTCATGGAGCGCCGAGTGCTTCGGAATACAGGTCCTTCCTAACTGCCATCTTAGCATAATCCTGATGCCAAACCATGTCTACACAGCAAAGGGGCTCTGGGAATATACATTCTCATTTAGTTGCTCTGTGACCACATGGAGAATCTCCACGCTTTCCTAAAAACTCCACGGAGCAGAATAAGATTTCCAAAATGGAATCATGGGTTCTATCATTCTTTTGGCTGCACAGAGGTTAAAAGCTACGAGACTAGGCTAGTCTTCATCCCACACAATGTGGAAGAGAGGGGAGTGGTCGACAGTCCTCAGGGTTTCTTCGTAGTCTTTGGGAGAGGGCAAGGTTCTGTCGTCAAAGGCCTTGGACAATGGGCATCTGATCTTTGGCCCCCAGCAGTCACATATTACTGCTCAGACAATGGTCCCTGCTCACCTTGGTGGTCCATCGCTCTCCTCTTCTGACGCCAGCGTACTCTGTAACAATACGTCCTCCCCAACCCCAACATTGCAATCAGAAGGTTCTCAAACATACTGACAACTTGAAAAAATGGACAGTGCCCGCCCATACGCTCCTCTCCTTCATTCTACAACTCCTGCCATTCTGTTGATATTTGTACTCTCACAAGTCTGGACATCTGGCCACTCCTCCAGTATCCATCCATTCACCGTGTCTCTTGATGATTATCAAAATAAGTCACAGACACTGATACACACCTCTCACATAACCACTGTTGTACACCTGTGATTTACTAAAGCTTAATTTGTTTACCAATCTTTTAAAGGTAAGACTTATATAGAATGATAACAGAAATTTTAAGTTTTGACAATTTTATATAGCATGTGGGCTAAACCTTGGACAAGAGAAAAATAGATGTCACCCAAGAGAGCTCCCTGAGATCTCTTTTATCCCCACCCCCATCACTCTCACTCTTCCAACACACAAAGATGCAACCACCCTTCTTGCTTTGGCGTTGCTTTCTAACACCAGAGTGCTGAGAGGACACGGACACGCACGGGGAATCACACAGTGTGAACTGCTTCATGACTTGCTGTACTTCACAGGAACGTTAGAGATGCATCCAGGGTAGGGCTTGAAATGAATGGCGGGTTCCTTTGTTACTGAACAGCACTCCAGTGTTTGAAGAGGTCACCATTAGTTTATCATTCCTCTGCTCATAGACATCTCCGCTGCCTCCCGTCTTCGTTGACTACAAAGAGAGCTAAACAATTCTGTTGAACGTATACATAGTATAGGTTTGGTGGTTTTAAAATTAGAAACTTGCCAGCATTTCCCCAAAATGATTGTACCACTGCATACTCCCACCAGTAATGTACAAGCGTGGAAGTTGCTCCCGACATGTTTGCCAACACTTGGTGTTATCGGTTTCGTCATTGTCGCCCGTCTGGTTGGTGTGTAGCAGTATTTTCATTACCTTTTTCCTTGTGAAGCGCCTCCTCACATGTTTTCTTTCCATCTTTTAATTGGGGAGTTTTATTATGGAATTTTATGGGCTATTTACGCATTTTGCATATAAATCCTTAGTCAGATATGGCGGTGTTTTTTGGGCATTTTCTCCCGTTCTGTGACTTGCCAATGAACTTTCTTATGGTGGCTTTTGCTAAGCAGTTTTCATTTTTATAAAGTTACAAGTCTTCATGGTCTATATTGCATTAAGGAGCCCTGGGGCATGACAGCTGAACACCCAGCTGCTAATCCAAAGGAAAGTTTGGACCCGCCACCAGATGATCCACAAACAAAAACACCTGAACTGCTCCCATCACTATGCAAACGACAGCCTGGAAAACCCCAAGGGGAAGTTCTACTCTGTCACCGGCTATGGCGAAAGTGACTCCATGACACCTGACAGCAAGAACAGGGCTTTTGTTGTCTGTGTCCTTATTAAAAATCTATGTCACACCGGATTTGGAAGATATTCTTCTAGAACCTTTATAATGTTAGTTTGCATGCTTAGGTTTTACTGCCCATCTTGAATTAATTCTAAATTTGTAAAAATAACTTATTGATATTTCTGGGTTACAGCTCAGACTCTCATCTATCCACCTTCCTTTCCCTCCCTCCCCACCTGAAGTTGCTGTATTAAAGAATCAAAAGGGTTTGATCGATTTAAACTTTAGAGGCCCTCACAACTTTAACAAACTGACAGCTGCTTCCTATTGACCTAACTCACAGGTCAACGGATAAGTTTTCTCACCAACATAAAGACAAACATAGGCAAAACAAACAAAACGTATTGCTGTCAACTCGACCTAAACTGGTCTACCATGAAAGGGGTTGCTCTTAGTGTTCATATTAAAGCACAAAGCACTCACCCCAAGCCTCTCTTGCCCCTTTTTTATTTCAGAGAGTGCTCACAGAGCTACGACATTTCACTTTCGACCATGGCCAGCAACCAAAGGGAACCAATGAGGAGGACGCAGGCTCCTATGCTCCCCTCCCAGGCAGAAGAGGGACAAATGAGGACATGCCTCTCTTCAAATCTGGCTTTGAAAGCAGGGCAGATAAACACACAAATCCAAAGGCCACTTCTGGGACCTTTCCTGTAGCACTTGATACAGTTAATTGCCCTTTGTCCCTCACAAGCTCACCTCTCCTGAACCCACCCAGTCCTGCTCTACAGGCTCCTCTGCCCCAGACTGATGCTTTCTAATATATCTATTTTTGAAAGTATGGGTTTGGTGGCACAGTGGGTCAGTGTTGGGCTGCTCAGAGGTCCTAAGAGGAGAGAAGAGGCTGTATGCTCCTGTTAAGATTTACAGTCGGGGGAAATCCTCTGGGACAGTTCTCTGTCTTACAGGGTTCCTAAGAATTGCAACCAACTCAAGAGCAGTGGGGTTTGATATATACATACAAGGCAGAAGCTGCGAGCATATAAAAGTACAAAAAACAGCAGTCGCCTAAGTGTTCACAATTCAGATACAACAGATAGTAATAGTGTCCTAAATTGTCCCCAACTCAGGTAACTCTTTTTCTCTCTATAAAGAGAAGGAATTGAACATCACAGCCCTAGTTTGCCACCTTCCTCGTTCCACACTAACATGGTATATACTATTCCTTTGCAGGTTTTTATACTTTTAAATGTGGGCACAGCAAATTGTTGTGAAAATAGTTTTTTATGCTTTAAACATGTTCACGAACAGCATTATATTGTCTATGCATTCATTTAAAAGTTTTCAGTCACTATTATATTCTTGAGATGTGCAAATCAAGTTTATTCATTTTTCCCCTGAAGGAAAGGGTTCCCTAAAACAAATAAGCAAAGTTTACATATCCATTTCTGTTATCCAGATGAGCAATTTCTATCCCAAATTTACTCTAGTATTGGCCTCCTCACAATGAATAACCCTAACCTAGTACATGTATTTGAGTTTCTCGGGCGGTGGTCAACAAAATACAAGCTAAGGGCCACGTCCAACCTGCTGCCTGCTGTAACTAAGGTTTTATTGCCACACAACCCCATCACTCACTGTCCATGGCTGCTATCACACTGCCACAGCAGAATACTATGAGAGTTCCACAGCCTCGTCTTGAAAAATTCCCTCCTTAACCCCCCGCACTCATGCTCGGGTATTTCTTCTACACCTCCACCCAAGCTTTGCCAATTGCACCCATCCACAGTGCTTCAGCAAACCCACCATGCAGATGGTGCCCACCTACATCTAAACCTGGAACCTACCCTCTCGCAGCTTTCCCAGTAGCAGACACCTCCATTTCTGGTCCACATGTTGATCCTCTCCACTTGTGAGATCTCCTGAACCACAAACCTTCCTGCCACCAAGAAGGGCTTCTTGAAGTAATTGGTGACACATAACAAGCTGTGAACAAACAGCTAAACTAGGACTTGTTCTTCAAAAGGTTCTTTAATGGCAAACAAAACAACTGCATAAAGCAATGTTTACATACCAACTCTGGCACTTCCTAATTGTGATACTTCTTTATGTCTCGTTGTCCTCACTTATAATATAAGATCACTAGACAGAACCTAAAGAATAAGTTACTGGAAGGAGACCCACAGACAGTACTTGGCACGTAAGAAATGCTCACGCAGTACCAGGCAACAGTCACAAATCTGGTTCTTAAGAGCGCTGGGGGCCAGCGGGTTGCATGCTGGCCTGCTAACTGCGAGGTCAGCCTTTGAACCTGCCCTGAAGGAGAAAGAGGAGACTTTCTACTCCCATGAAGGGCTGAGGTCCTGGAAACACACAGGGGCCGTTCTGCTCTGGCCTATAGGTCACTACGGGTCAATCAACTTCTTGGGCAGTGAAGTTTTAACTTGGCAAATGATATTATTGTTATCTTAGTAATTTGGAACAAATCTTTTTTTAAAATGAATCTTTGGGGGGGGGGTTAGGTTACATAAAACTAAGTTTCTCCATGGGAATCCTAAAAGCATGACTGTTTGTTTTGGGCTTTTGATTGTAAATTTGGTGGATCAGCTGTCCACTCAATCATTCTTAGACATTCTGTCACTGACTGCAATCCCCACAATGTAACATCACATATCCCACTTCCAAATGGTTTCTGTTTTCTATTCAGTCTTTTTCCTAACCCATCTGAACTTTGTCGTTGGGTAAATGCTGAACTTTTGATCTACATTGTACATGTCTTTCTAGGAATTATTGTTTCTCTATTATTTGGTGGAAAATTGACCATGGAGTTGAGTTGATTTCCAGACCTGAAGGGTGATGACTAAAGACCATAGTCTGCCCGTGGGGTTCCACCAGTCCCTAGCCAGCCAGTTAGCCTTGCCTTTTACAAGATGTTGAGTCTGTACCCCATCTTTCTCCCATGTTATTTAGGACCATCTAATGTGATCCCTTTTAGAACAGTTGGTAGGGGGAGCTGGGTATCAGCTAGGTCTTCTGGTCTCAGGATCCTAGTGACCGATGTGCACATAGTCTTTTAGTATCTTGGTTCCATATGATTTCAATTTTTTTCACCTTTCTTTTCTCTGGACAGGAGAGACTAATAGTTACACCTCAGATGGTCAGTCAGGAGCTTTTAAGACTTTAGTTGTTATGCACAAAATAGGAACCAGAACAGTGTCTTTGTGAACTTTGTTATATCAACTGACCTTGGTGTTCCTTCTTCATCAGGCCATGGTTTTGAGCCCCAAGGTGTTGGGTTTTGCCAAAGATATCTTCATAATTTTGCCTCCTCCTATGCACCACCACATTCATGGATATATTCACAGCAATAAATAATTAAGTTCAAATGCTTTCTACCAAACTCATGTATAATCATGGGCATACTTCCACTCACCCTCCAATACCCATTCAGCCTGCCTGTCTAAACAGGTAAGGCCCTATTTTGTTCTTTTCACGCCTACAACTAATCAGGGGAGAATATATGGACAC
Source organism: Tenrec ecaudatus (assembly GCF_050624435.1). Lineage (NCBI taxonomy): Eukaryota > Metazoa > Chordata > Mammalia > Afrosoricida > Tenrecidae > Tenrec > Tenrec ecaudatus. The sequence continues at coordinate 149,842,419 of NC_134531.1, read as the reverse complement.
TATTTATAAAAAGCATTGTCCTATCTGTTCTTTTTCGGTCTCTGGACTCCCATTGGGCAGTGCAGCACTTTTCTCTTGGAAGCACCTTCAAATCACTTTAACCGTGGTCCTCCATCTCTAACACGTCCTTCCCATGGACACTGCTCTGAAGCAAAAACTTTCATAGCCACATCATTCCTGACAGCATGAATGTCTAAATTTCTGTGTGAAACATCTGTTTACATTCTTATCTTCCCTACCACTGTGACACTCCAAACCTCATACCCCAGCTACACAGAATTAGGGGCTTTTTCCTACACCTGCCCCATGCTTTCTTGTCTCAGACTCTGTTTCCATGTTCTTCCCTATGAAGTTCTACTTACTCTTGCCTCCTTTATGAAGGCGCCTCCAATCACCTCTTCTATTTCAACAGTGTGTGTTCATATCTCATATTGTTTGCTCTCTTCTCTGAAATCATACCATGACTACCAATTTATCCTCACAGACTCCAGAGTGCCCCTTACATAGTAGGCAGCCTACTATGAACCAAGGACACCTGTCAGCATGTAACCATGTGAATCCATGAGAGTTAAGTTCATTGTGCCAACCTAACACATGTGGGATTCATTGAAGGGCAGAGAGAGAAATGGCTCAGTGAACTTCACCTTTCTACTCCCTTGTGCTCTGATGGTTGGACCAGTTGCAGCTGCCTTAGCTAGCGCTCTACCTCAGCTGGCAAGGCTCACTTCCTACAAGACACTCCTGAGGAGAAGCCACACGGACCTACCCCAATGTAGCTCTGGGTGCTGGAGCAGCCATGTGGAGACCCCTGCCAGCGCTGAGATGCTTACACACGCACTGATTCGGTTTTCCTTCTGCAGTCAGCATCACTGCATGTGTTCTGTGAGATCGAGGAGGACATTGTTTATCAGTGTCGGACATATGAGCTAATGTTGGACTTATGGGCTTGGACTGGATTGGGTTGAGATGCTTTCTTATGTACACTTACCCGTTTCATAAAATTCTCTCTTATACACATATGAGTTTCTATGGATTTGTTCCTCTAGTCTACCCAGACTAACACACCATTTTGATTAACTTCAACCCTTCCATAACTTGCATTTATGGTTTAATACCATGTTTTCAGTTATGGAAGGTGTAAAACTAACTTCTTTTGCAAGGATCAGCAGAAGGCTTCTCCCAATGAAGTAGAGGTCGAAGATGTTTTTGAAACCAATGTTTCCAAAATGCTCTATCACTCCAACATATCTGATAATGACCTCTCTGCTTCTCATTAGCATTGTCCCTCAGGTCCCAAGGTCCAACCATCTGCTGCAACATCTCACGGGACTCAGACTGTCAAGGAAATAGTTCATGTGGTTGTAGAAGCTGGCCAGTCCCAAATCTGTAGTTCAAACAGCAGTCTGGAGGTTTCTTCTCACTCACACCAAGGTTGGCCCAGCAAAGGGGCACACCCTGACTCATGTCACCGTGGTGATTCAATTTATACCCTGAAGGATGCTAAAACTGACCAATCCCGCACGCTAATACAGTTACAGGTTTTTAGAATCGCAGCCCTGTTAATGACCATTCATAACTAAATCATAAAGTACTACCAGCAGCTTCCCTCACCTTCCCCTATTCAGGCGCATCAGATACAAAAGGAAATACACCCATCCGTAAGGCTCCATCCAGTAATTGGGTGGGAGTTACAAGGACTCTGACTAGAAGCACCATTATCAATTAAATCATGGCACCACCGTGGGCATGCTGAAATCAAGAGAGCATCTTTTCGGTAAATATTAATTTTGGTACAATGATATGGGATACACATGTCCCAAGTGGAGCCTGATAGAAGACTGGTGAGGTGCGCCCCATTTCTTTAGATTCACAGTTATACACACAGTAGCACATATAACTGGGATAGGAGTTTCCCAAGAAACCTGTGAAGCTGAACATGTTGGTGGGTAGTATATGCTCCAAAGGTCATGGAAGGGTTAAAAAGTCAGACCGATACCCAAAGAAGTTATCAAATCCAAGATGAACTTAGGACTGAGAGAGCGCTTCAGATCTGGGATGAAAACTTGCCGCCTGTCTACCAGGCTCTCATGCAATAAAGCACCCCGTTAGAGCTGTACAACACAAAAGGTGAGCAGTCAGCATCGAAGGCAGGCACAGAACCCACACCTTCTCCCTCCAAGCAGCGCGCCCGCTGTAGAAAAACAAACACCTGGTCCGTTAAAGCAATGTGACCCGTGCGGTTTCTGCAACGGCAACCAACCGGCACACAGCCTGTGCTCACAGCAAGATCACCGCTTCACTTTTCAAATGATACGGGAGCATTTCAAATTAGTTTGGAGATAACAAATTATTCAATAAATGGTGTTGATATAACTAAATACACATTTGGGGGTGGAATGATAGAACACCTTTCACCATATGCCAAAATAAATATTTTTATTTGAATCAGAAAGCATTTTTAAAAAGATAAAGTGTCTCACAGCCATAATATGCATTGAGACCCCGTGATCTGCCATGATGTGTTTTAACACAATAAAATCAACCCCATAATATGATCTGCGATGAGCAGGTAATCAGTTGTGAGATGCAACCCCATTACTCAGATCACAGCCCTGCTGCTATCAACAAAGACATTTCCTTGGGGGGGGGGGGAGATGAGGTAACCTGCTTCCAATAGAAGAGGTCACTGTGAAAAAGCTTGATTGCTTTTCACTGGGCCTGTATCCTGCATGTGGTTCATAGACGTAGGTTCTTTGGACTTGATTCAACAGCCTGCCATATTGCCTGTTAATCCCGGGAGTCACCAGTGACCTGCCAGCTGCCCTGCTGACCTTTGATTCATTCACTTCTGCTGCCACCAGCCTGGCATCCTCCTGCTGTTCTTGAGTTCAGCAGTGTCCAGAGTATTCAAGTCAATGGAAGCTTTTAGCCTATCATCTGATCCAGACTTAGAACCTGCCTGGACTTACACTTGACATTTTATACAACAGTGTGACTCATCTTCTTAATATAAATGTGTGTGTGTGTGTGTTTATCTTCACTGGTTTTGCTTCTCTAGAGAACTCAGCTTAAGACACACAGACCTCTTTCAATCAATAGGAGGAAGGTAAAAACACTAGTGGGTGGCGGGGGAGGGGGTTTACAAAAACAGGATCCAGCATAAAATATTTTCATAACAACAAATAGTAATGAACAATTATATCTTACTTTTGGATATCATACATATAGACCATTCATTGGTAATATGCAGTATAAATGTAGGCTTAGGGGGAAAGACATTTTCTTATAGAAATATAAATTGGCACATGGAGAATATGCTTCAAAAAGATATTGTGTTCACAAGCAATTCCATTTCTATGAATTTACGCTAAGGACAGAGTCACGGGTGGCAGCTCACCAACAGACTTGAGTATATGCTTTCCTGTGTATAAAGTGCTGCACGTGTATACGTTTCTCTGAGGACAGTGATCAAAGTTAATGTCATCAGAGGAGTTTCTAAGTCACTCAAAGTTAAGAGCGTCTGGTTGTGAAATAATATTTAGCAGTAAGATCTGGCAACTACCGCTAGGTATCTATCCAATGACTGTTCTAACTTCTTCAATAGCCGGCACTTAGTGATGCAGGAGCGAAGCTCTGCCCTTTAAAAACCCTGCTCCCTTCACTGACAGGAATGTGACAGTCTGCCAGTGACACTCAAACTAATGTCTAGTGGGGGCTTGTGAGAAATTCTGTTCTGACACACACTCCCTTCTCTCTTTCCTTCCCCCTAACCCAGGCCAAGAGTGTAGGCGCCATCTTGCAAGGGTAAGGTGACAAGCAAGACCAACGCCACCATCCTAAGCATGGAGAAGCAGAAGAGCCAGGGTCCTTGGATCTCACAGAGCATCCTATCTGCCCAAGGGCTACCGGACCTATATATTAAAGCCCAATCACTTCCCATTTCATTTCAGCCACCCCTCCCCATTGTTGACAGCAAAACTCGTGACTAAATAGATAAAAGCTTATGGAAAAAAAGTGATTACATGAAATCCTATTACCAGATAGGAGTATGTATAGTGATCACTTTTTGCTAAAAGATGTGTGTATGCAGTGATAAAAAAAAAACTTTGGCACCATAAACATCAAAAATCAACCACAAATCTCTGGGAGAGGAATAATACTCTCCCGTGTTTTTATTTTCCAGATTTCCTACAATGGTAATAATCAGTCAGAAAAATATGCTGCTTTTTAACATAAAAATCTACATTCTGCCTTTTATGCACCTCTACTTCCTATAGACTTCAGTAGTTTGTTTTCCTCATTTCACTTAATAAATCCTATTTAGATCAACAGAAGCAATGAGTTTGTGCTTTCGTGGCTAATACCCCGTGAGGCTGGCTGGCATAGGAGGAGCATGCCGGCTATCATGGACACATCCTGCAGACACAGAGTCCAGGCTCTGCAATGCACGGTCATGTGTGGGGCTGCTAACAGAAAGGCTGGAGGTCCAATCCCCCAGCCCAACTCCCCCACCAGCCTGGCAATCTGCTCCAATAGAGACTGCTGCTGCTGGCCGCCCTGGCCCTGAGGCACAATGGTTAGGTGTCTGGCTGCTAACTGAAAGATCGGCACTATGAGCACGCACAACAGTTCCATAAGCGAGAAAGGCTTAGGAAACCCTATAGGGCAGTTCTACTGGGTCACATGAAGTGACCATGAGTGGGAAATTGACCCAACAGCACCTAAGGACATCCTCCGAACTCCGGTTCAGATGTCCTGGAGTAGCAGACAGGCAGGTGAGCTGCCCTTGAGTGATGGGCCTGGTGAGATCTCTGGGAAGTCATGGCAGTTCCAGGTCACCTGAGCAGGATAATCACCAAGACCTGAAACAAAGCTTTATCTGTGGCACCTAAGATGGGCAGCTGCTTCCTGGTCACATCAAGGAAACCACACTCTGCCATTTCACAAGAAGGCCCCTGGGTCTCACGCTAGTTCGGGCTCTCTTTCCCCTATCCTAGGAATCGCAGGCAAACCAGGCTTGCAATGGGGTAGGGGGGGGGGCACATTTTGGCTCTTCTGCTTCTCCATGCTTAGGATGGTGGCGTTGGTCTTGCTTGTCACCTTACCCTTGCAAGATGGCGCCGACACTAGTGCCTCATAGCTTAGGCGACCATAGAAAGGCGGGCCCCAGGTTTCTACACCATCTCATTCCAAAACTTCGCCAGAGGAGAGGCTTAAAACACAGGGATGGGGAAGGTTGGGCTGACAAAACAGCAGGCAGGACTTGGCTCACACTGTTGGTGAGATCCCTTCCTTCCGTCCCCAGCCTGATTCAGTGGGGCTGCCAGCTTGCATGGTGCTGTCACTCCTACATTCACGGAGGCATGCTTAGACCCAGGGACAGACCCCCAGCCACAGCCCAGCCTGCCCCAGAATCAAGTAAGAAACAGCCAGGTTCCGGGGGCCACAGCCTGGTTCCTGCCCTACCATTTTGAGTTAAACAGCTGAAAGCTAGGATTATTCTCTCTCTCTCTTTTTAAAAAGAGCCCACATTTCATTACACGTGCAGGCATTCCCAAGTGTTCCAGAGCAGAATTTTCTTGGGACAGTGGCCAGCCATCTGGCCAGCTCTGACAACTTATATAACTCCCTGGGCTTTCCACCTCTGACTTGGGGGATGGGGAGCCCCGTGAACGGCAGGAAAAGAAGATCAAGCTGTGATTCCACCATGTGGAACCACCTGTTAAACGTGTGCTAACAGCCTTCAAAAGAAACAAAAAGGTGAATGAAGCAGTCTAGCGCACACACACACACACAGCTTGTGGTCAAATGGATTGATAAAAGAAAACGAAAGACATCGTTGAGGCTACCACACTCAAAGAACTCCCCCAAGCCTGTTTCTCTGTCTCTAGACTACAAAATAAATACAGACTGGCACAAAACTGCCCAGAGGCGAGGAAACCGGGGAGCTAGCATTAGGCACTTCTCACTTCCGAGGTTTAAGAAGAGGAAGAAGAAAGTGCTGAATCAGCGCTAAACTGGGGTGGGGGTGTGGTGGCATCTTGGGTGACTGAAGTCAAGTACCTTCTCCCTACACAGGGACAAAGGCAAGACCAGTTTAATCTAGGCGGTAACTGGAGAACTGGGGGCAGGAAGGAAGAAGCAATTCGTTCTTTTGTACAGAAAGTACTTGAAAATATCTCTTTATTGAAGATAATTCTGCCCTGTGGGAGTGTAGCCACATGCAGCTAGTTCAGGGGTATCGCTAAGATCGACACCACTGAGTTCAGTAGATAAGTCAAGGTGTCACCTGCCCTCCACCCACCCAAGGGCCTCCTTTGTGGCAGACTGCAGAATTCCTAGCACTGTCCGTTATCAGGTTTACTCTTAGAATCGTATGTGGTGTATCATTATCAAATGCTTAAATGTATTTCTTACATTATAGGAATACTAACAACAGTGTTTTGTAAGCTTGCTCTACATTGAACTACAAAATTATTAATGACAATTTTATCAGTAACTGTGCAGAAACCAGTTTATTTTATTTTTAAATGTTCTCCTCCTTTTCCTTCATTTACTAGTTTATTCTCAAAACAGTTATGGATAGAAGTACACCAGTACAACTCACCACAATATTGTAGCTAAGACAACAGAAAATGTGACAGCATCAGCACCTACCAAACGCACTGGCAGGCATGAAGCCAACAGCATGAGCTTGCAGTACATGCACACAAGAAACAGCCTGATGTGTGGTCCCAGTGGAACTGAGTCATCATGGCAGCTCTGAGAGGAGCACGTTAGAAGACCCAAAAATCAAATGAACACAGAACTTTACCCTTGCAGGTACACTGACATATGTAGGCAGGGCTTCTGGAAAATATTTGTTGCTACTATAACTAACTACAGAGATTTTTGTCTAAGAACTAAATTTCTGCTGAAACATTGAACAACTATTTTGTCAACAGTCCTGTTGGTATCATGCCCTCTGACAGTGGAGACAGGTACTGTCTATGCGCATGCGCACACACACACACACACACACACACACACACACACACACACACACACACAGAGCTCCCGGGTAACACCACAGTGCTTATAGCAATAATGACTAACAATAAGGCACATTCAGGCCTTCAAAGAACTTTCTAAACATTAACCTGCACTCTAAGGAACTGAGGAGACTTCAGAGATTTAGGAAATCTAATCTCAAGGGCAGGTCATGGCCTCCTCACTTTTGAGAGTGGGGCGGCAGGGTATGGTGCAAGCCTATCTACAGACAGGCCTCTAGGGCACTGAGACTCCATGGCGCACTTGTGGGTTGTTAATGCGTTATTACTTGGCTTGTGCTTCAGGAAGAGAGAGTTCAGGAGAGGTGGAACAGCATTCAGAGCATAGGTACAGATCTACGTTCAGTGTGAGCTGGCTCTAACACAGGCTGTGTGACTTTAGGCAATATCTCGCAATAATGATAATGGAGAAAAGGAAACAGACTTCAAAAGAGTACTGTGGCAATGAAATGCACTAAGGTGCAGATACACTTATCGTACAGTCTGCACTCCAACTATGGGGTGGCAATTTGCTGCTGCACTACTGATAGGGCATAAGTTTCCTGAGAGTTGGAACCAGGGCTCTTAAAGATGGCAATTCCCTAGAAATGCCCCAGCACAGAGCTCAATAAAAAACCAAGGGCCTTATTCCATGATGCTCACCTTCCTGATATGATGGCTGAAGACAAAGCAGGCTCAATAAGCAAATGTGGTGAAGAAAGCTGATGGTGCCTGGCTATCAAAAGATATAGCATTTGGGGTCTTAAAGGCTTGAAGGTAAACAAGCGGCCATCTAGCTGAGAAGCAACAAAGCCCACATGGTAGAAGCACACCAGCCTGTGTGATTAGGAGGTGTCGATAGGATCAGGTATCAGACAACGAAGAACAAAAAAAAATCATATTATTGTGCATGAGGGGGTTGTGCAGAGCAGGGACTCAAAGACCATCTGCAGGCAACTGGTCATCCCCTTACTGAAGGGTCACGGGGAGAAGACGAGCCAGTTAGGATGCAGTGAAGCAAAAACAAAACATACAATTTTCCTCTAGTTCTTTAATACTTCCTCCCCTCCACTATCATGATCCCAATTCTACCTTACAAATCCAGCTAGTCCAGAGGATGTAGACTGGTACAGATAAGAGCTGGAAACACAGGGAATCCAGGACAGATAAATCCCAATAATGAGAGTAGCCGTACCAGGAGGGGAAGGGGAAGGGGAAGGCAGGGTAGAAAGGGGAAACCATTCACAACGATCTACATATAACCCCCTCCCTGGGGAACGCACAACAGAAAAGTGGGTGAAGGGAGAAACCAGACAGTGTAAGACATGAAAAAAAATGATAAATTATCAAGGGTTTGTGAGGAAGGGAGGTTGGGGGAGGAGGGAAAAAAAGATGAGGATCTGACACCAAGGGCTCAAGTAAAAAGCAAGTGTTTTGAGAATGATGATGGCAACAAATGTACAAATGTGCTTGATACAATGTATGTATGTATGTATGTATGGACAGTGATGAGTTGCACGAGCCCCCAATAAAATGATTTAAAAATAAAATTAAGGGCCTTATAACATCATCTCTAAAGTAGACCAAGGAGCCCAAGTGGCATAGTAATTACCTTTTGGGCACCACTCCACAAGATAGCAAGGTCAGTAGTTCAAAACCACCAGACTGCTCCTCAGGAGAAAGAAAGGGCTTTCTACTCCTGTCAAGAGTTAGTCTTGGAAACCCACAAAGGGCAGTTCTATCCTGTCCTATAGTCATTGTTAGTCAGCATCAACTGGATGGCAATGAGTTTGGGTTGGGTTTTCTGGGGAATGTACACCCATGACATATATAAACTTTAGATAAATGAATGGAGTTTGAAATTGTATTTAACCGGAAGCCTTAATTTAAGAATGATAAGTCTTACATGTGGGCCTACTTGCCCTCATGATGCGATCACCGAAGACACACAGGTGTTATATATAGCAAAATGTGGCAAAGAAATCAGATGGTGCCCAGATGTCAAAAAGAATCATGTCTGAAGTATTAAAGGCTTGTCTTAAAACAAGCAGCCATATAAGTGAAGTGTCAGCTAAGTCTACAAAGAAGAAGCACACTAGCCTATGTGATCCAAGGATCTTAAAAAATAAAATCAAAGTTCACAGGAGGGAATTGAATTATATTAGAGTTTAAATTACAAGCAACTGGTTTCCAGAAAGAATGACAGGGAGAGCCCAAAATCCATTTAGAGAGTCCCCATCTGGTTGGAGTCTCCACTGAATTCCCATGGACCATTGACCAAGGATGTGAATAGTCTTGCCTTCAGACAGACTGCACTGGAGAGTGGATAAATGCAGATATAGCTAGGTTAAAATTTAATGTATTTTATACATTTTCCTTTTGACCCATTATTTTATTTGTTCTGGTTTCTATTCTGCTTTCACTCACATTGAGTTTTTTGTTTTATTTTGCTGTACTTGTTGAGGGGTTTGGTATAATTCTCTTTATCGGAGATCTACAATAGATAAATTTATAGAGACAGGAACTAGATTAATTGTTCCTTAGGGTTATGGCAGGGGAGGTTGGGGGTGAGGATAAAGAATCTAATAAAAATGGGTACAAGAATGAAGAAAATATTCTAAGATTAAATGTGATGATAACTGTACAACTCCTTTAAATATATTTAAACTATATTACATATGAATTATATGTCATAAAATGGTTTATAATTTTGTAAAGAAACCCAGACTTAATAAATGCAGATAACCCACCTTACTCAAAGTGAAAAAGACGGGAAAAATAGGTTAAGTGCTTATTGAGTTGAGCGGCCCAATGCACCTGGGTGACAGCTAGGGTCTCACACTATGGGAGTCTTGTAAGGAGCCAGCGAAGTAGTGGGCAGCAGGATGGTTAAATCTGGGGCAGGCAGAAGGAGGGAGCGAAAAGGGCTGCTCACCATCCAGGGTAAAAAATGATTCGCATACTTAATAACACTCCACTCCAACACAAGCCTCCCCATCCTGCTCCTCCCTACCACAATGATCAACAACACCATGGCTAACATTTATGGTCCACTTACTAGGAGCCCAGGTGGCGCAGTGGTTATGGGATGGGCTGCAATCTGCAAGGTCAGTAGTTTGAAACACCAGCTACTCTATAGGAGAAAGATGAGGCTTTTGTGCTCCCGTAAAAGAGTTACAATCTCAGACACTCACAGGGGCAGTTCTACCTATAGAGTCTACCTATTGACTCAATGGCAGTAAGTTTGATTTTAGGTTTGGTAACTAGGTGATGCATTGGGTTAAGCACCAGATGATTAGCCAAAAGGTTGGCAGTTCAAACCCACCAGCTCTGCCCCAGAGAAACATGAGGCAATCTGCTTCCATAACCAAAACCCCTCTGGAGTAGCTGGTTCTACTCTGTCTAAGGGGTTTCTATGAGTTGGAATTGGCTCAGTGACAGTGGGTTTGGTTTTCATTTTGATATTATGTGCTGGAGTCCCAGGGTGGTGCACACAAACGAATGGTTGATGCATTTGTCTGCCAACCAAAAGGCTGGCAGTTTAAAGGTTGGAGGTTTGAGTCCAGCTAGAGGCACCACAGAAGAATCTACTTTGAAAAACAAGTTACTGAAAACCCTACAGCTCATGAATCTATTCTTGACACACGAGGTCCCCATGAGCCAGAGTCTAACTGATGGCAACGGGAACTGTGTCAAGCACATTTACCTCATTTAAGACGCCCAATAAGTCTGTGAAATAGGTACTACTATCATCCCACTTACAGTTCACAATGTAGGGTTAGACAGACAGTTAACTAACCACCCAACTAGCCAGTAGGCAAACTGGGTCTTAAATCCAAGACGCCACCATCACCCAGAACTTCTATGTAAACAAGGTGGTGATGCTTCCACAAACGGCTCCTCACTCTGCATTTTGCTCTTCACAATGGCGCTCAATGGGACAAGTGGGCAACGACAAAATAGCCAAAGGATGGCACAGGCATTTCACAAACTGAGACCCCCATGGAGTCCCCACACCTTTGCTTGTGAAGTAAATGCACGTATAAAGCCAGGGCGATACTGCGATGCACACACCAGAAGGCTATGATAAAAAAGGCTGATGTATAAGGCATCATCAGGAAAAAAAAAATCTTACCATAGTGAATGAAGGGGGACCCAAAGCACATTTGTTGGCCACTGGAGATCCCCTCCCAGAGGGGTCTAGAGGAGGAGATGAGTCAGTCAGGGTGCGATGTAGCACCAATGAAGAATGCAGCTTTCCCCCAGATCCTAAATGCTTCCTCCCCCGCCCCCCAACTACCATGATCCGAATTCTACCTTGCAAGTCTGGATAGAGCAGAGGATGTACACTGGTGCAGATAGGAGCTGGAGGCACAGGGAATCCAGGGCGGATGATACCTTCAGGACCAGGGGTGTGAGGGGCGATACTGGGAGGGTAGAGGGTGAGTGGGTTGGAAAGGGGGAACCGATAACAAGGATCTACATGTGACCTCCTCCCTGGGGGACGGACAACAGAAAAGGGGGTGAAGAGAGACACCGGATAGGGCAAGATATGACAAAATAATAATCTATAAATTATCAAGGGCTTATGAAGGAGGGGGGAGCAAGGAGGGAGGGGGGAAAAAGAGGACCTAATGCAAAGGGCTTAAGTGGAGAGCCAATGCTTTGAACATGATGAGGGCAAAGAATGTATAGATGTGCTTTATACAATTGATGTATGTATGGATTGTGATAAAAGTTGTATGAGTCCCTAATGTTTTTTTTAAAGAAATAGGCTGATAATTCCAAGTGTGGAATGACTGGAGAGCTCAGACACTGCTGGTGGGACATATATGAGGGGTTTCAAAGTTCATGGAATGATAGGATTAAAGGAGCATGGAACTTTCCCACACACCATTTCATGTCCCCTCCTCAGTGGGAAAGACTACTTTGTATGGCAATTTGGCAATAACTCCCAAAATAACCATGCATAAATCTTATGACCTGAGCAGGAGACCTGAGAATTTATAGCAATCAAATGGCAGGTACACAAATATGACCCGTGGCTTTATTCAAAATTTGAGTGTAAAGGCTCTTATTCAGAAAGAACCAATGACCATCTACAGAAGAATGAAAAAGAGGTGATGATACAATCCCACAGTGAAGGACTTTACAAAAAGAGCACTTGACCACAATGTGCAAGGGAAGGAGCGATATAAATAGAATGTACGCATAATTCCATTCGCAGGAAACACGACAACAGGCAAACGAACCCACCATGGGGATAGACTTCAGAATCGTGGGGCAAGGGAGGCCCTGCCTATACGAGTATGTGCTAGGGAGACTTCTGGAGGGTTGGAAATACAACATTGATGAGGTGATCTGGGCGGTGGTTGTGTTAGGCAAATAGGCAGGAATGAGATGTTCATTAACACATGCCCAAGAAAGCCAAGCCTGAGAGAACAAAGGCCTAGGTTTCCCCGCCAGTGGGCATGGATGGGTGCTAATCCTGGATCGGCCCACCTGGGCCAGGTGATTGCAATTCAGCCAATGGGGTCAATCTGGGGTCGTCCACCACCCCTCCCCTGAAATCCTTGAAAAGGCAGGAGCCAGGGGGAGAGAGGAAAAACTGGAGGAATTGGGGAAGGGAACTGGGGAGAGAACTTGAAAAAGAGCTTGAGACAGGTCTTTTTTGGAGAAAAACTTGGGAGATCTTTGCGTGACCCCGAGCAGTCTCTGCCAGGCTGCACGGTCGAAAGGAATCCTATGGGTGCCGTGTAAAACCTAACGCTTCTTTTAACTCTCATTAAATTCACTTGGCTCAATAGCCAGGCTTTGGCGTGAATTCTTTCTCGTGTGGAGCCAAGGACCGAGGTGTAACTCTAGCCCGGAGAGAGAGATCTTACAGTTGCACATTGATCGATTCCGTTTGACCATGACAATGGAGTATCATGGGCTGGGCGACACTCCGCTCAGGAAGACCTTCTGCGGAGTGTCTAGATGCTGCTCAGGAGTCCAGGAGTGCTGCCTGCCACCTTTCCGCAGCCTCCCTGCCCTCCAGCAACAGTGACTGTAGAGTGGCTTCACATGGGATTCTCTCCCAGGGTTAAGCTCATTGACCTGTCACTGCCATGTCAACACCCACTCACCTTACAGGACCGAGTAAAACTCCCCAAACCCAAACCAAGTCACACACAGAAGCCCTATGGGGCAGGGCAGGGCTGCCCTTGTGAGTTTCTGAGACTATCACTCTTTACAAGAGTAGAAGGACCCGTAATTGTTTTGAAAATTGCCCCCCTCCCCTCCAAAATAAAAACTCACTGCCATCAAGTCCATGCCCATTCATGGGGCATACCCTATAGGGCAGAGTAGTATAGCCTTTGTGGGTTTCCAAGAAGGTTAACTCTTTATTCAAGGAGAACACCTTATCTTTCTTCTGTGAAGTAGCTGGTGGGTTCAAACTGCTAACTGTGAAGACAATAGCCCAATTCATTGTAAACCACTACGCCACCACTTGGAGAACTGCTCCAGGGGGCTGTAAGTATTTATACATCAATCTCCCTGAGCAAGGCTGGTGAGTTTGAACAGCCTATTGGCCTCCCAGCTGGTAGCCAAGGTAACCACAATACCTCTAGGGCTCCTTCACAAGGAGTCTCAAAACCAAAGTCGGTTATCAAGTGGATTCCAAGCCTGTGTTTCAGTAGAAAGCCTCATCTTTCTTTCTCAGAGAGGTTGGTGGTTTTAAACTGCTGACCTTGCAGTTAGCAATACACACATAACTACTATGTCACCAGGCTCCTTCACAGTGGGGTGTTGTCAGTTCCAACTCATAGTGACCCTACAAACGACAGAACGAGACACTTCCCGGTCCCATGCCAGCCTCACGATTGTTCTTAGGTTTGACCGTTTGTTGCAGCCACCATGTCAATCCATCTTGTTGTGGGGGCCTTCCTCTTTTTCACTGCCCCTCCACTTTACCAAGCACGATGCCCTCCTCCAGGAACTGGTCTCTCCTGACAACATGTCCAAAGTTTGTAAGACGGAGTCTTGCCATCCTCGTCTCCAAGGAGCACTCTGGCCGTACTTCTTCCAAGACAGCGTGGTTGATCCTCTGGGCAGTTCATGCAGTAGGTCCACACTGGAGTAAACACCCATAATTCTCACACAAATACCTTCCTTTCCCTAGATACAGACAATACAGCCTGAACACTACACTAGGGGCTCTGCCTCTGAATTTCCCTCCCCCGTATCTAAGCAAGAGATTTAAGACGGCTTTGAAAGCCTTTCCCTGGTGTTTTCTTCTGTGCTCCATTGAAGGCATTCCGAGTCCCCAAAGATACATGTGTTTGCAGGTCCCACGTGAAAGCACTCAAACCCAATGGCCCACACTCAGCCCAGTGCTCCAGGACCCTGGGTGCCCAGCAGGGAAGAATCTGCACTCGGAGCAGCGCACTCCAGCTGGAGCCAGCCAGCCGCTTCTGCCCCTGACCCGGGAGTAGAAAAAACCTCCGATACCAACTGGGTCCTCGGAACTTAGTAGACTCGGGGAAGCAGGAAAGAGAAAGAGCACATAGTTGAAACTGCCAAAGTAATATTTTTGTTTATTAAGATGGGGGGTGGGAAAGGAAACATTTCCAAGAAAATTATCAAGAAAATATTACCAAGAAAAGCTTCTTCTTATAAACCCCTCTCTTGAAACGATAAGTTGCCCATAAATAATCACTATGCTATTCAAAACTACTGCTCACTCTTAAGATCCTATGGTAGCCCACACTGAGATAAAAAAGGGATCTTTTAATAATTGGTTTGTTTAAATGCGAACCTATGTCACATCTGTCCCTTTGGTTTTAAACAGCCCCCCTTCCCTTTTCCTTTACCCTTGGCCACCGAGTCGACTCCAAGTCACAGTGACTCCGTACACGGTTTCCCAGGCTGAAAATCTTTGGGGAGCAGAAAGCCTCCATTTTCTCCTGAGGAGTGCTTGGTGGATTCAAACCATCAACCTTGAGGGTAGCAGCCCGTAAAACCCACTACACATCACCAATGCTCCCTCACCGTTGCTTTATCCGGTGGTCTGAATATGCATCGCTTTGCTTATTTTTTTAGAAAATTCAAAATAAAGATGGTAAAATGTTGAGATTCGGTAAGGCTGTTTTGTGAGGCATAGATGATCATGATATAATTTGTTACACTTTTCTTTAAGGGGAGGGTGGTACTTCCCCCCTTGGAAAAAAAGCAGCCTCCCTTCTTGCCACAATAAGTCACCATGCATGACAACATTTCCAGAGTCCTCGTGGCACAACTGTTGCGTGCTAGTTTGCTCGCTGAAAGATCAGTGTCGTTCAAACCTACCCGGGGCTCTGTAGAATCTTTGTGAAGATTCCAGTCAAGAAAACCCTACAATGGGGGCATGCCAGCATGTGGGTTGGAATCGATTTGATGGCACACAACATACAACAAGCCAACTGCTTCCTGTGGCTTAGCTCACTTAACCATATCAAGAACTCCACGGGGTCAGTGGGTGTTACCACCCCCACCCAAACAGATAAGGATCCGGGGCTCAAGGTTACTCACGTGGTAAGTGATACAGTTTGAATTCAAACCCAGATTTCCTGACCCCATACCACACTGCGGACCACTCCTCCATGCTGACATTCCAATGGAGAGTTCTGAGCAGCTGAGGTCAACATTGGCTGTGGCCCCTAGCTAACCCTGGCTGAGCATCACTTGCTGGACTGAGTACGAGAGGTCAGTGGACAGTGTCCCTTTCTGCAGAGAGAACCAAGGATTTCTCAGACATTATCTCATACCTCCTCATCACTGGAGCGGAAGAAGTGGAGACAGCTCTTGCGCGGACAGCACTGTCATTGGGAGAAGAGGGCATCCGCAGTGCAGATCTACCATTGGCATCCGAGAGGCCGAGGCATGCCGGGTAACCCTGCACAATCCAGCTGGAGCCTAAGGAGCCTGGCCCCACCCCCAATTAGCACAGAAGGGCATTTTGAGAAGGAATGTGCTCTTTTGCGGGAAGGTCTTCAAGAGCCCAAGAACAAAAAAGAAAATACTTTCAAGGTGTCCCAGTAATTGGGATTTAAAGTCAGAATGGGCCAAGAGGAAACAGGTCACCTCCCCTTCCTGGGGCTCTGCAGGTGCTCCATCAGCCATCTGGCCCTGGGCCTGAGGAAACCTTTCAAGGCACTGGGTCTGATTCTCCCTGCTGGTGAGTTTAGCCTGAAGAGAAAATTCTGGCCGTAAGAACAGCAAAATACAAGACACCAAGGGCTCACTAAACCATGCTGACGATTTACACGTGGGTCCCTCTCTGACTCACTAACTTCCTCGGGAAATTTTTGTGGGTAAGGGAAGCTGCCCAATCGTCTTTGGGGAGGCAGGGTGTGAAATATTTTTACTTCCTTTCCCTACCACCTTCCATTTTCTTTTCTAACTAGGAGACGGCTCTGGAGGGAGCCAGGGAGAGGGAGCGGAACTCACAAAGGTTGGCTCCGAGTGCAGAAACGTGCAGGAGTTTGCACAAATACTACACACCAGCATCCTATGGCTGAATGAAAACACCTGGGCAGACCTGCAGCCGCCCCATGACCTCCCGTCAACCCACGCCAACAAAAGTATGCCAACCTTCTCTGTGCTTTGGAGGCAAATGAACAAATCCAAGCAATATTTCTCTTCTGCCACCTGCCTTGGAAAAACAAGCTTAAATGATGCTTCTCTGTGTACTAAACAAACAAACAAGCAAACAAACACCCACAGCGCTGTCTCGTCGAAGTTCTCTGTAGCGAACTAGCAGCCCCACGAAACGAAGGACAGAAACCATCCTCCCAAGGCTGAGCCCACAGTGCTTTTGTGCAACTCCCTTCACCCACCACCATCAGCAGCCCCACCTGAGATGTCTCTGCCTGAGACCTTACTGGTGATTTAGGAGGAACAGCTGTTGGTTCTGTCAGCCCAGAATCCTTCCCTCTTTCTGGTGGTGGTGCTGGTGGTAGGTAGGTGGTGGAGATGGTAGGTTGCTGGTGGTGGTGGTGGTGGTGGTGGAGGAGATGGTAGTGTGCAGGGAGTCGGTTCCAACTCACAGCAATCCTGCATGACAGAGCCAACTGCCCCCATGGCATGTCCTAGGCTGTAAACTACCCCGGAGCAGATTGCCAGGTCTTTTCTCTGGCAGAGCTGCTCGTAAGGTCCAATCCGTGGCCCTGTGGTTAGCAGCGGGATGTACAGGCACTGGGCCACCTGGCCTCTCCCCTGCTGCTACACTTGTCAGGGTTCCTTTAGGGAACAACCCCTCCCCCATCTCTAACTGTGTGGGCACAAGTGGCACTCACCCCAGAGCTGATTTATAACTTACAGGAACAAAGTTAGCAGTTCAAAACCACCAGCGACTCTTCAGGAGAAAATTGTAAGTTTTCTACTCCCTTATAGAGTTAGAGTCTCAGACACCCCACAGGGCAGTTCTACCTTATGCTAGAGAGTCACTGTGAGTCTCAATGGACCCTTCAGTTCCTAAACTTATTTGGCCTCCTTCCCCCTTTTCATAAAACAAAAAGAAAATTACTCAGTGCCCCGCCCTCTCCACCCCAAACAAATAAGAGCTTTTGTACTAGATCCCATAGTCTAGGACAGTGGTCCTCAACCTTCATAATGCTGCAACCCTTTAATGCAGTTCCTCATGTGGTGGTGACCCCCCCAACCATAACATTATTTTCGTTGCTACTTCATAACTGTCATTTTGCTACTGTTATAAATCATAATGTAAATATCTGATATGCAAGATGGATTTTCATTGTTACAAACTGAACATAATGAAAGCACAGTGATTCATCACAAAACAATATGTAATTATATATTGTGAGATATTTATTTCAAATAAATGAAATTTTGTCTTGAACCATGGTATAGTATGGGTTAACAGTCTTCACGCCAGGTATGCATATGAGAGAGTATCAGCATGTGGGCAGATCCACCTGGAGACAGGAGCAGCGTCTCTGTTCCTAAGACCATCAGAAATATGTGTTTTCCAATGGTCTTAGGCGACCCCTGTGAAAGGGCTGTTGGACCCACAAAGGGGTCAAGACCCACAGGTTTCAAACCGCGGGACTCTAGGGTAAAGTGAAGGCTCCTGCTTTTGGAGCACCCCCCAGGGGCAGCCTCACTCACTTTGGGAAACACTTGTCTGGCCCCTCAGTCACACGGTTTCCCCAAAGGTGTAATCTTTATGTCCAGCAGGATTCTTTCTCTGAGTTGCTGGTGTGTTTGAACCTTTAGACCTTTCTGTCAGCAGACCAATTCTTAACTCACTACACAAGCAGGGCTCCTGAGCAGGCTCAACGGCACTGGGGACATCCGATGCACATGTCCTCCCCAAGCCCTAGTGACACAGTGGCTAGAGTGCTCAGTGACTAACAAAAACCCAGCCATTCGACCCACCAGTTGCTCTTGTGGAGCCAGACGGGGCCCTACGTTTCCTCAATAATTTACAGCCACAGAACCCCTTGGGGGCAGTTCTACGGAGAGTCCGAATGGACTGGATGGCAGCGGGCTCAGGTTTGGTTTGGTTTGGGATAATCTTTGCCATGGAGTCTCTGGGCGGTACACACCGTGAACATGTGTGGCTACTAACTCGAAGGCTGGTATGTGAGTCCTAAAGCCAGCCACTGAAATCCTCACGGAGCACAAGGCTCCTCAGACCCACACGGGCCACCACGAGCCAGAGCCAACTTGGTGGCGACTGGTTAATGCTGGTTACCTTTGCCACATGACGGGAAGAACCTACCTAAGAATATCGTCAAACCAAGAATCGCTGGAACCGACTAGTTCAAAGTCTCTCTCCTTCCTAGTTTACACACTGTCTAATCTAGTACGCTCCTTTGATGAGTTAAAATTCCACCTACAGGGAACCAGATGTCTATGCAGAGCCATCTTTCCAGTCTAGTTCAGTAAGGAGCCACTTTATATTCTTAGCATGTGAGATCTCATGAATCCTGCCTGTTTCGGCACCCTCTCGTATTCGGGTATGTTTTTATTCCTTGGGTGAAGTTTTGTTGAATGGATGCATTCAATAGGTATGGATATTAAAGATTATATGAACCACAGTGATAATGCCTGGACCAAATGCCCTGGAATTTTAGAATATGTATACACTTCTTTCAGGGCCAGCAAAAGAGCCACAATGAAGCTAAAAGGATTTCTTCTTTTCTCAGTCAACTACGGCCACTCACCCTGCTCTCCCTCCCCACCAGAGCGGGGCTGCTCTGCACAGACTCCTACAATGACATCAGTTCACCTTCTGACTTTATAAACTTAGTCTCCTTACAGAAGGTGCCTTCAAAATGATTTAATATCCCTATTCAAAAGAGTTTTCAAAAATATTTTTAGAGGAGGGACATAGCATAATGAAATCAGCATGCAATAAAATCCTGCAGAGCTCTTCAAAGGGAAGAACTTACAAAAAGTGGAATGGAATCTGGTGAAACTGCCTCTTTGGTGGGGGCGGGGGGAGGCAGGTGTTAGGTTTTAAAGCTAACATTTTAATATCTACGGTTAAATGAGACAGACAGAAGGTGAACTTCTCGGGAAAAGCCCGTAAGCTGCCCGTACAACATAAGATACACTTTGCTTTACTGAGATGGTCTTGGAAACCCACAGCGGCAGTTCTTCCCCATCGTATGGGGTCACTAGGAATCAGAATTGGCTCGATGGCAGTGAGTTTGGTTTGGGGGTTTGGGGTTATCCGTTCTCCTCCACTGGGAGTGTTCATAGCCGCACAGGAGGCAGAATGGTTGCCTGTGTCTTCGGTCACATTATAAAGCTACCCAAGCCCTTTGCAGAGTGCTCAGAGGTTGGTTTCACTAAGGACAGACAGGCGTATGTTGCATCTCAGGTAATTTTATTACCGTTCCTAATGCTATTCAGGTGACCCATGACAGCGGCTAGAATTACCTTTCGCCTAAGTACTCCTTTACTGAGAAGGCTATATGCTGTCCATATAGCATTTGTATACGGTACGTAGGAAGACTGTAAGGGGCCCTGGTGGCATAGTGGGACCAAGTTGGACTGCTTCCCCACAAGAGAGCTGTTTGAACCATCGTCTGCTCACTGGGAGGACGATGGACCCAGAAACTCACTGCCCAGGGGGCTGCTACGAGTCAGCTTCAACGAGATGGCAATGAATTCGGACTTGTTCAGGAAGACGATGCATAACAGTAACACCTCAAGAGCACAACCAGAAACACCAATGCAGCTGCCGCTGAACAAACGTCTGTCGTCAGAGTAGAGGTGAACTGGGGGCTTTGGGGACTATGATCTTTCAGAGGCAGAACACCAAGCCTTTCTTTGGAGGGGGGTCTGCGGAAAGGCAAACAGACCTTTCTGTTACGAGCCCCACACGTGACCATTCACACCTCTCAGGGACGCGATTCCTCTAAAGAACGAGGGCTTGGGACCTCATCAGACCCGACTGGAAAACACTCATAAGAGTCAGCAGACAGACCTACAACTATGCATCAGTTTGGGTTTTGCTTTTTTTTCTTTTTCTTTCGCCCTCTGTCTGTATAAGATAGGACAAACAATCCGGAGGATAAAACAATGGACCGGTGGTGCTATGGAGACATGGCAGTGGGGTGGGGGGTGAAGGGGAGTGCCAACAAACTCAGGGATAAGGGAACAACAAGAGATGTAAAATTGATGGTGAGCAGGGAGTATAATGCCTGGTGGGGTTTGATCAAGTGCAATGTATCCAAGAGGAATTACTGAGAGCCGAATGGAGGGTGAGCATGATAGTGGGGCAGGAGGAAGGTGAAAGGAAATAGAGGAAATAAGTAGGAGGCAAAAGCTATTTATAGAGGTACAGCTATAGGCATGTACATATAAATATGTTAATTTAAAATAAAAGGGAGAGAGACCAATGTACATATATTTATGTGTTAAGTATTAAGATAACAGAGGGACTTTGGGCCTCTACTCAAGGTCTCCCTAAACACAAGAATACTTTGTTCTAATAACCTGGCACTCTTTGATACTCACCTTCTGGACATGGTCACTGAAGACAAATGGGTGCATACGCAAATGTGAAGAAAGTGGATGGTGCTTGGCTATCAAAAGGTACAGCATGTGGGGCCTTAAGGCTTGAAGTTAAACAAGCAGCCATCTAGCAGGGAATCAAATAAGCCCACATGGAAAAACCACACCATCCTGTGTAATCGTGAGGTGTCGACAGGATCAGGTATCAAAAGATCCAAAACAAACAATTATATCGATGTGCAAGAGCGGGCTTGGAGTGGAAACCCAAAGCCCATCTGGAGACAACTGGACATCCCCCTATAGGAGGGTTACAAGGAAGGGACGATTCAAACAGAGTGCAGTATAGCACTGACGAAACATACATCATCCCTCTAGTTCCTGAGTGCTCCCCCAAACACACACACACACACACACACATACTACAGTGACCCAGTTCTACCTTACAGATCCAGCTAAACCAGGAGTACACACATTGGTGCAGATAAGAGCTTTCAAAACAATTCAGGACAGATAAAACCCTCAGGTACAGTAGAGGGAGTAGTAAAATCATGAGGTTAGGGAGGTGGGCGGGGGTAGGGGGGATGGCAGAAAGGGGGAACCCATCACAAGGTTGGATATATAGTCCACACCTCAGGGGGACAAATAACAGAAATGTAGGTGAAGGGAGACAATGGACAGTGTAAGACACCAAATAACAATAATATATAACTGATCAAATATTCATGAGTGTGGGAGGGCAGAAGAGGGAGGGGAAAAAAGAAGAGCTGATAACAAAGGCTCAAGTAGAAAGAAAATGTTTAAGAAATGATGATAGCAACATATATACAAGTGTGCTTAATACAACTGAATGGTGGATTGTTATAAGATTTGTAAGAACCCCCCAATAAAATGATTAATTAAAAAAAAGAACGAGGTCAAGCTATTTAAAGACATAATGCTGGGTGAAATCATCAGTCAATCTCAATAGAGCAAATATTCTATTGACCTCATTTATGTAAAAGGACAAGAAAAGGCAAATATACATGTGGGAAACTAAGAACCAGGAAGAAAGTGTATGCAGACAAAGCCTCTACATTCATCTTTTTTTAATCATACAACTCTTATCACAATGCATACATACATCAACTGTATAAAGCACATTTGTACATTCGTTACCCTCCTCATTCTCAAAACATTTGCTCTCCAAGTAAGCCCCTGGGATCAGCTCCTCGTTTTCCCTCCTCCCTCCCCCCTCCCTCATGAACCCTTGATAATTCATAAATTATTATTTTGTCATATCTTACACTGTCCGATGTCTCCCTTCACCCACTTTTCTGTTGTCTGTCCCCCAGGGAGGAGGTTTTATGTAGATCCTTATAATCAGTTCCCCCTCTCTACCCCACTCTCCCTCCACCCTCTCAGTATCGCCACTCTTACCACTGGTCCTGAAGGGATCATCTGTCCTGGATTCCCTGTGTTTCCAGGTCCTATCTGTATCAGTGTACATCCTCTGGTCTAGCCAGATTTGTAAGGCAGAATTGGGATCATGATAGTAGGTGGGGAGGAAGCATTTAGGACTAGAGGAAAGGTGTATGTTTCATCCTTGCTACACTGCACCCTGACTGGCTCGTCTCCTCCCTGCAATCCTTCTGTAAGGGATGTCCAGTTGCTTAGATGGACTTTGGGTCCCCACCCCATACTCCCCCTCATTTACTATGATATGATTTTTTGTTCTCATGATGCCTGATACCTGATCCCTTCAACACCTCATGATCACAGAGGCTGGTGTGTTCTTCCATGTGGGCTTTGTTGTTCCTGAGCTAGATGGCCGCTTGTTTACCTTCAAGCCTTTAAGACCCCAGATGCTGTATCTTTTGATAGGCAGGCACCATCAGCTTTCTTCACCACATTTGCTTATGCGCCCATTTGTCTTCAGGAATTTTATCAGGAAGGTGAACACATAATGATATGATTTTTTGTTCTTTGATGCCTGATAACTGATCCCCATGGCACCTCATAATCACACAGGCTGGTGTGCTTCTTCCATGTGTTATTCCCCAGAATGTCTCCCATGATAAGGCCAATTTTAAGGTGCTGCTTGAAAACACATGGTTGCTACACGATAGACTCTTGATGATGAAATTCTTGAAGGGCATCTGCCTGAAGGTTGTCTGCCATCAAAAACAATCAGCCCATCCAACCCTACATACAGCACACTCCTTCTGATAAGGATCAGATTGTCCCCTGGAGAAGAGCTCAGGGATGCTTAAAGTCAAGCCAGCTCAGAGCTGACCAAGGTTATGTTGCCATCTTAACTCGAGAACCCACCCATCATGTACTTTCCTGTCACATGTATGTACTTTCCTGTCACATGTATGCCACAAGTACCTCCCCTTCCTATTGCGTGTTTACCCCTAGCTCATCCTCTTCCTGTCACATATACACCTGTCATACAACCCCTCTCTGTTCCCAATGTGTGTGGCATGGCTTGCATGCCTGGGATTATATAAGTTTGTTGGAGCATACATTCATACCCTCACTCTGGTTTTGGTTGCCCTGGGAGAGGTGAGAACTTCATAAATTTGAAGGTTTAGAGTCATGGTTTCTTAGGGCTTCCCAGTCAACTGGCCTAATAACATGTTCAGGGCTTCTGTTCTTCCTCCTAGTTCATGGCATAGTGACTGTGGCCTTGAAAGCTTGAAAGGGGTCAAGTAAGACACAACCTTTGGTCTCTATTCTGCTGGAACCACAGAGGAAGACAGGAGGAGGAGGATGGGGAGTGTGTACCTCACTGCCTCCCTGAATAACTGCCTCTTTGCCATGAGATCAGAGCACTCTAGAGCTCTCACACCTTAAACCCAAAAGATTCCCTTTACACATCTTGAAACAGTAGTTTTGCTTAACTAGTGAAAAAAGTCTGCCTTGAGCATTACGCTTTTTAAAGAATAATTCATATGAGATTCAATTGACAACATAAACTGAAAATATTAAGTAGGACCATGAGTTCATGTTAATCAGGGAGGAAGAACTCAGAAAAGAAGGGTGTAAATTCTGAACAATTCAAATAAAGCAGTGGTTCTCAACCTTCCTAATGTTGCAACCCTTTAATACAGTTCCTCGTGGTGTGGTGTCCCTCCGACCATAACATTATTTTTGTTGCTTCTTCATAACTGTGATTTTGCTACTGTTATGAATCATAATGTAAATATCTGATATTCAGGATGTATTTTCATTGTTACAAATTGAAAATAATTACAGCGTAGTGATTAATCACAAACACAATATATAATTATATACTGTGAAATATTTATTTCTAGTTACAAATAAATGACATTTTGTCGTGGAGCATGGTGGAGCATGGGTAACAGTCTTCACGCCGGGTACTCATGTCGGCAGATCTGCATGTGGGTGGACCTGCTTGGAGAAGGATAGAGAAGCGGTGTCTCAGTACCTAAGACCAACAGAAATATGTGTTTTACGAAGGTCTTAGGTGTCCCCTGTGAAAGGGTCATTCGACCCACAAAAGGGTCGCAACCCACAAATGGGTCGCAACCCACAGGTTGAGAACCGCTGAAATAAAGTAATCAGTGCCTCTAAATTGTACATGGAGAAACTGTTGCGTTGATGCATGTTTTGTTGTGTATATTCTCACTGAGAGAAATAAAGTGGGCGGTGGGGGTGTATGAAACCCTGGTAACATCAACAAGCTTAATTAAGCAAGGCGGTTGCAGGGAAAGTTGGGAGAAACTGGATTTCCCCTCAAGAGCCTCAGAATCCTAGTGATCCCTGGAGCATAATCTGAAATGTTCTGCATTTAACAGCTGACGAATCCCAGGGCCGAAGACCCAGTCCACACAGTCTGGTGGCATTTCTAGCCTGGTTGCTACATTTCCTGGCTCTGCCTGAAACTGTTCCCACTGCAGACTGCCCTCCTCTGCTTCTAAGACACAGCACATGAGGGGTGAGCTTCCAAACTGTACACAAGCGGCTAATGGCGTGCAGGGATTTGAAGTGATCCTAGTCGGAGGGCCCGGGTCAGCCGGGGCTCCTGGGCTAAGTTGGGGCTGCAGAGAGCCATTAAGGGGACTGAAGAGTATGACAACTGTCATGTGGGGGGCAGAAAAGTGCAAAACTGACTGCAAGGACTGAAAAAAGACAAAAATTTAGCATTCAAATAAAAAAGCCAACCCCTGCCCCTGTTGACTCTGACTCTCAGTGACCCTAGATGTCAGAGCAGAAGCTTCCCTGAGGCGGTAACTCTTCACAAAGAGTCTTGTCTCTCTGCTGAGGAGCAACTGGTATGTTCAGACCGCCAGCCTTTTAGTTAGCAGCCCTGCCCTTAACCCACTGTGCCTCGAGAGTCAATGGCACGGAATGGCTGAGGAAACTGTATTTCCAAAGAGATGTATGTCTCCCTTTCTAGGAGACAGCACAGCAAATGCTTTCCTCGGACCATTCCAGAGACACTACACGGGTGACAGAGAAAGCACAGGCCGGAAGGCTTGATTCCGGAAGCTTGTCTTCCTTCTACCAAAATCAGTACTTAGGGATATCAATGTATTAAGCGGGCTACTATTTATGGAAATGTCTTTGTAGATGTTAAATAAGTTCATTTATGTTTTAATCAGATACTTCTTTTTAAAAGTAAAGTAGTAAGCAAGAGTTGAACATGAACGCACAATTTCTTCTTGAATGTGAAAGAAGGAAGGATCTTGCCCCATTTCCAGACCGTAACAAGGCGCTTGCTGACGTCATTCCGTCCAGATTTACAGTAGTTGTTGGGAGAACAAGCCAACATTGGGAAGCCACGGTGAACTGCGGTCCTTCCTGCCTGAAGTTCTGCTGTCCATATGGGCCAGAACACTGAATGATCCAGTTACTCAAGGAGTAACAACTAAAATCCAGAGCTAGGAGGGATGCACGGCACAGTAAGGAACAGCCAAAGTGGGTGTACACAGAAGCTAACTCTTAAGAGGAGCCACCAGGGTGAGAAGCAGTAAAGGGCTGGATGTAAGATGTCATGCAATCCTCAAATACAAAATGAGAAAAATGAGTCCTTGTAAACTGCTGAACAATCGAGATGGCAAACACTAAAATTGTTTGGGGTTTGCCTGGTCTAAACTCCTCTCTTCAAAATACAAACAGAAAGGGAACAGCAAACACAGAAAAGCTGAGAAGCTCCAGGGAGCAAGCTTCACATCCTCCACTGGTGCACTCTCTCCCTGCCTCCCTCCCACCATCATTCTCTCTGCCCCCACCCGCCCCCAAAGCAACAGAGGCACTGTTTTTGGTTGTGTTGCTGACCTACTTCTGCATGTCCTTGGAATAATTAACTGTAATGTCATAAAACTGGGAGAAGGGCGAGAAAAGAATGAGAAAGCCTGTATCTGAAGGCAGGGACCAGACTTCAGTTGTTCCTCAGAAAGAGTTAATGACTCTCTTTTAATTAAGTCCTTTCAAGTCACTCTTCTTGGTATTTAAGTCTTACTTTTATTCCTAGGCCAATTGGTGATACTTTTCAGTACTTAAATTTAAAATAGTACCTGGGCACGGGGTAGGAGCAAACGCTTCAGAAACATGGAAAGCTAAAGTCTTGACCTCTAGCTTTTCTCCCCAAAGGTTTCAACTGTTAAATGTTTTAGTATGACTCCTGGAAAAGAAGTAATTTCTATAGTAGGAAGAGCATGTGTACACATGCTTATAAACATCCTAGATCATATTACTCAAAAAGGGCCCTCCACTATGGTCAGAGCCCTCTGCCTGTTGGCGCTCACAGACCTGCCCGGGCGGTGTCTCCCACTACGTGCACGCTCCAGAAGTGCAATCAACTTGTCGCACAGGCATCAGGCCTTTTGAGCAATTCCCCGGATGGTGTTTTTATATGTCTTTACTTTGTGGGCTTTCACACGGGTGTGATAAGCATCCTTCCTGGTGCACACAGCATTTGTTCCAGCCCATCCTGATTGGTACAGGGTCTGTTTTCACATTAGAGTTAGTTCTAAATTACGTGGACCGGGAAAAAAAGGGGGGGGGGGAAGGTGAAGAGGGAGGTGGGGATAAAAAGGGTGGGAGCAGGGGGAGGTTACCAACTCATTTTTCCCAGTTGATTCAGACTAAGAGCACAGCTGTGTTCTATTGGGTTTCAAGGGAAAGTCATTCTCAAAGCCTTTCTTCCCCGGTGTCCCTGGGCAGACCTGAAGGTCCAAGTTTTCAGTTGGTAATCATGTACTTAGTGACTTAATGGAGCTGAACAGGAAGGCTTGCAAACCATTCCAAATCCATCCTGCCTAACAAGTAACACTTACTAAAATATAGTATTCAAATAAAATACATGAAATTTTATTTTAATAATTGTATGTCCAATAACTGAAAATATATAACAAGCTAAGAACTGCCACATTGCTCTTCGGTACCATAAAGTCGGTCCAACCCCCAGAGACCCTCTTACACAACAGACTGAAACCTTGCCAGATCCTGTGCCATCTTCACAATTGTCCCTGTGATTCAGACCATTGCTGCAGACACTGGGTCACTCCAACTTGTTTCCTATTTCATAGGAACAATAAAAGCAACACAGCCCCAACGGATGGACTCAACTCTTTCTTAAAAGTGCTCCAAGTGTCCGTTAGGCAAGCCATTATTACAGACTCTAAGTGCCTGTCCAGGTGAGCTTTCTGCGCCTCAACATTAGGAGGAGGCCTATGGGCAGAAGCTGTCACTGAGCAAATGACCCTCTCCAGTGGCCCGGCCAGAGAGATGGGTGCAGGCCATATGGTTATGGAGAGTCGGCTAGTCAGCTGGACTCTGCCTGCTTCCGTCTTCCTCCTCTTCTCCACCAAGAATTAGCCCAGCACGGCGCAATCACCACTTAGTACCTGGCTGCCTGCTATCAGACCAAACAAACTCACTGCCATGCAGTCCGTGACAACTCGTAGAAACCCTGTAGCAACACATAGGAACTGCACCTGTGGTTTCCAAGATTCCCTGTTTATGGGGATAAAAAGCCTCATCTGTCTCCTAAGGAGCAGCTGCAGGTTTCGAACTCCTGGTCTGGCGGTGAGCAGCCCAAAACATAACCACTAGACACCAGGGCTCAGTATCACAGACAGGAAGTGAAATTTACTTCCCATTTAATATCACCTCCTTCAAATAGCTTTCTCCTCATTCCTAATAAATAAATAAAGCCGGCAAATACTCCCAGGTTCAAACAGGGCTGACCTTAAAATTGTCAGGATATGGCCTCTAGTGCTTCTGTTTCCTTAAATGCAAATCAGGATAATCATTCCACCCAAATGCTAGGCCACTGCACCAGGTCATAATCTATGTGGCATTCTCGGCAGAGAAACTGGCACACAGTCAGTGTTCAAAGGCGTCAGCCACTGATACCCTCCTCAGCCACAGGTGTCAAGAGGAGCAGGGAAAGCAAGAGTGATCCAGTGCAGACTCAGAAGAAGCACATTTTTTGCTGGGAGCCTATGAAACAGGCTCAAGCTTCCTGCAGCACAGCTAATTAGCTGCACCCTGGGACCTCCCCGGCCCTGGAGACAGCAGTTCACCTCCGGCTGTAATGAAACAAGGACACACCTGGCCAGACAGAGATCAAGGAGAGGCTCTCCAGAGCTCAGAAGAGAAAATATGGCATCTACCTGCCAATGTCCAGTTACACATTGGCCTGTTAACTGAAAGGTCAGCAGTTCTAGCCTACCAGCTAGCTGCTCTAAGTTACAAAGCCCGCTTTCCACTCCCATAAAGAGGATCAAGGAGGGGCAGTTCTACCCTGCCCTGTAGTGTCACTATGAGTCAGAACTGATGGATGGCAGAACGTTTCTGAGATTAAACACTGATGCTTTTCTTCCTTTGCAACTTCATTTTTACAAGTTTTTTATTTACTTTTTAAAAAGCCATAGTTATTCTACCTACCAACTAATGGAAAGTTTACAACGCCATGACCAGAAGTCCCTTGCAGATGATAAACAGTCATATCTTAGGGTTTCTTTTCTTGTTCAAAATATGTAACAAATACATCGAACTTTCACAGCTATTATTGCTATGATGGATGTGATTTCTAAAACATTATATTTAAGCCTATATGTTAGTCCTCAAAATCATTTAAAATTCAATATAATAAACTTCTCATTACTAAGGAATTTTGTATAGAATCTTTAAAGTTCACCAAAATACTAGTATGTGATCAAGCAAAAATTTTATACTTACAGAATCACACTTTTAAAGGTTTCATTTAATGAGAAATTCCCATGTTCTGAAAGATGGAGAAGTTAATCATTCATTCAAGATGTGGCTTAAGGACTGCCTCTTCCAAAACTTGTGACAGAGGGAATTTCACATTCTCTTCCTTGTCCACCCAATAATTCAGTCTAACTCAACTCACTGCCATCAAGTCAACTCTAAATCATGGTGCTCCTGTGGGACAGAGCAGAAGTGTTCCCCCTTGGATTTCCAAACGAAATCTTCACACAGCAGCAGACAGCCTGGCTTTTCTCCCTCCGAGTGACCTAATACTTAAAGAAGTTTTTATCTACAGATTACTCGAATCTAGGGCAGCAGTCCTCAACCTGTGGGTTGTGACCCCTTTGGGGTTGCCTGATTCCTAAGAGTATCAAAATTACAGTTATGAAGTAACATTGAAAATAATTTTATGGTTGTGGGGTCACCCCAACATGACGAAGTGCATTAAAGAGCTACGGCATTAGGAAGGTTGAGAACCACTGCTCTAGAGGGTAGTCCTTGTTTTGACCTGCCCCAATTTGTTCCCACTTCTCCTGATTATATCACCCCAATTCACCTCCCCAAATGCCAATCCATGCGGTGGCAACATCTTCCCACCCATATGGCCCTGATCGGGCCAATCAGTATGTCCTACCCTCCCTGTTCAGGACACGGTGACTGGCTCAGAGGGAGGCATATGGACCATTCCAAGGTTCTACATAAACTAATAGAGAAAAATTAAGTCTTCTTGCTAAACTTCTGGCTGCAAGGGTCGTTGGTACAAGTTTGAGGCCATGAGGATGAATGCAGGTGGTCACACGGGTGGAGAGGCTACCGGAGGATAAAGCCAACAAGGAAAAGGCATCAAGAGACCACGTTTACCCAGTGGCGTCACGAAGAGGGATCAGGGGAAGGGTCGATCCACAGCTCTGGCACTGCCAGAGAGGGAGACACCAGGTGGGTCAGTGCCACAGAAGTTGGCACCACCAGCCAATGGCATGACTAGGGTTGGTGTCATCACCTACCTCCTCCCACCCTTCAGTGCCTGGGCTATAGCAAGTGCCATTAGGTATCAACAAGGGTGTCTTCCTTGGTCAATGGGAGAGGAGGAGAACTGAAGGGAGTCACGGGGTGGGCAGTGGGGAAGGGCAATATTCAATTGCGCTGACCATAACAGTGTGGAAGGCAGCTGGCCTCAACATAGGGGGGGTGGGTTCGGGGGTGGGGTGGGGGCGCATCATGAGTCACCCCACTCTATGACTAACCCTAGTGGTTATATTTTCTTTTTTTTTTTGTCTACCAAAACACAATCACTTGCTTAACCCAATACACCCAACCTCAACATAATCAAGAATCCAAAAGAAAAGCCACTAACGTTTCCAAGGGACTGAAAACACCATCACCTGAAAAAAAGGAAGTACTGCTGCAGAAAGACAATTGCAGAGGGAGCTGCCCCCTGGTGGCCGAGGTTCTCACCTCCGTCCTCACCTGCAGCTGTATTGATGGCTGAGGGCGTGCAGGTCTTTATTTGGTGAGGGGATCCAGGGCAGGATTTCATTGAGTAGTTAGGGGTCTGGCACTCCAAAAAAAAAAAGGAAAGGAAAAAAGCCCTCTAGGGGTACAGTGACACTGTGTGGCATTTCGTTTTCCTTCACCTTCTAATTCAGTAAGGAAAAAATGACTATAACTCAAGAAAAGACAAGAAGCAATCCAATCGGAGCTCATCACATCAGATAAAGAATTTCTTTAGGAACAAGCCAAAGGCATTCGACTCTGTGTACCATAACCAACAATGGAGAGCCTGGAGAAGAATAAGAATCCCCAAACACTTCTCGGTACTCATGGGGAACCTGTATATCGCTCAAGGGGCAGATATGCTAACAGGACAAGGGAATACGACTTGGTTTATGACCAGGAAAGGTGCGCGTGAGGGTTGTATTCCATCACCATAGCTTTTCAATCTGTATGCTGAGAAAATAATCAGCGAACCTGGCCTCTATGAAGAAGAGCGTGCATAGGGTTTGGAGGGAGGGTTTGTTAACAGCCTGCTATATGTAGATGGTACAACCTTGCTTGCTGAACATGAGGAAAACTTGCCTTGTTCATGAAGATTAAGGATGACAGCCTTCAATATGGAGTACAACTCAATGTAAAGGAAACCAAAATCCTCATGACTTTAGGTAACATCATGATAAAAAGAGAAACGATTTAAGTTGTCAAGGATTTCACCTTGCTTGGATCCACTGTCAATGCTCATGGAAGCAGCAACCAAGAGATCAAAAGATGTACTGCAGTGGGTGAATATGCCGCACAAGGCCTCTTTAAAGATTGAACAACAAGGATGTTACTTTGAGGACTAAGGTGCATGTGACCCAAGTTACAGTATTTTCAGTCCTGCATGTGAAAGTTGGAAATGGAATAAGGAAGACTGAAGAAGAATACATGCACTTGACATATGATGCTGGCAAATAATATTGGAAGTACCATGGACAGCCAAAAGAACCAACAAATCTTGCTTGGAAGAAGTACAGCCAGAATGGTCCTTAGAGGCAAAGATAGCAAGAATTGGCCTCCTGCATTCTGGACACATGGTCAGGAAAGACCAGTTCCTGGAGAAGGATGTCATGTTTGGTAAAGTAAAGTAGTACTTTAAAGTAGTTTGGTAAAGAGGACGACCCTCCACAAGATGGATTGACGTGGTGGCTACAGCAACGGACTGAACCATAAGAACAATTGTGGGGATGGAGCTGGCCCAGAGAGGGTTGCTGAGACAGGAGCATCTTGCTGGTACCTAACAACAATAATAATAGCAAAGGAACAAGCCACTCGAAAACCAAGACTTATTTTGTCCAAACTAACCTCGATTTTGGAGGGAATCATTTCCCAAGAGTAAATGTCTGTACTGGGATGAGAAGCAACCACCAAAATACTCTGTGGGTGAAGAAAAGAGTTTCACCTTGACCCTGCCAAAAGTCTGTGACCCATGGCTTTCACCCCAAAATGGGCAGTCCACTTGAAATGAGATAACACGGCTTTTTTTTAGTACTGAAAAGCAAGAAATGAATCCATTTTCATTAAAACAGAGACTGATTAAGCATTAGGGCATAAGATAATTTTAGCAGCATGATTCATTAATATACTGTGAGCATCTATCATATGTCAATACTCTGTTATGAACTAGATATATTGGAAAATCAAAGAGATCCAGGTGATAGGCATCTAAACTCACCGACGTAGTACAATTGCTGGGACAATCACACAAGAATACAAAAAAAGCCAAAGGAGCATGTGAAAAACACTCCTATGAATGCAGTATAACAAGGTCATAAACACACACGGAGACGTACCATTTTATGAATGTAAATCCATACACATGGCAAGAGCACTGGAAGTCTACTCAGTAGCGTGTCCCCTGTGGTGAGCAGGTACCATCAAATCAATTTCAACTTACAGTAACCGTAACCCCAGGGGACAGAGAAGACCTGTCCCAGAGAGTTTTCTGTGTGGCAGCAGTTTGCCAGGTCATTCTCCCGTGCAGCTGCTAGGTGGGTCCAAACTACCAACATTTCGGTTGGCACTGGACCGCTGTACCACCAGGGTTCCTTGAGGCTAGTTCTATAAGCCGACGTGCACACAATTATTACCCACTCTCTCACACTACTTCCGTGCCAGGTGCATTTTGGAGAGGGTGCTTACATACTACTCCTATGCTTTAAAATTTGTTACTGTATGGTGCAAAACACAAACACATTGGAGATGCCAATGCAATTTTTTTTTTAAGAATAAGCTAAGAAGCTGCACAGGTCTTCATTTTTTATAATGGAGCCATTATGATGGCTCATTCAGGAGCTACTGGCGGTATAATGATGAGCATGTGCACTGGCCCCTCTATCAAAGTTTATTTCTGCCACTGAGTCGGTGTGCGACTTTGGGTAAATTACTTAACTTCTCTATGCTTTAGTTCCCGAAACTGTCGAATGAAGATAGTAAGATAACCACCTATCTTCCACTGTTGCTTTGAGAATTCACTAGTTCCTAACATCAAGAAGGGTGACGACGATGATGGTAAAAGTGAGGCGGTCAAGCTGCCCCGCGTGGTCCTCCACTAATAGGCTTCTTCGGAAACACCAGATATTCGCCCAACTCACACTCGTTGAATCCATTCCTCTTAAAGCAGCAAGAGCTCCCAGGCGCTTCCAATGAACTAGCCCCACCCGCTGACCACCTACCAGTCAGTGTGACGTCCGTCCGCATGCGCTACGCTCCTCCACCTTCACATCCACGAGGCTGCTCCTTCCGCAGCTGTGAACGGCCTCTGTTCTCCACCAAAAAGGGCTCTTCTCTTCCCTCTGGGATGTGCTCCGCACTAACTTTTATCCAATTAGCCCTCTTCCCGGTTCTAATTAGTGTTTACCATTCCATCTCAGTGCCTCGAGACTGGTTTTGAAATACATCAATATTTGGGACACATTCCCCTACCACATCTAACTTAAGACCCAAATTCAAATTTGTTCTCTTAGAAATCACCCCTCGAATCCTTCAGTAATGAGTAATGGGCCAAGCATCGTACTGGGCTCTAGGACAAGGCGATGTCTGGCACCGGGAAGTCGTCACCACAGAGTCAAGAGTTAGTCTGAGACTACCCTCCTCATTCTTGAAGTTTAATTAATGGCTGTGCTAAAATCCACACTGACTTTACTCCTCTCTGCACGAGGGCGACTTTATCTTACTGGCACTTGCTTTTATGCACACGTGATCAAATTTGACTTTCTTCTTTCTATTCTTTTTATCCTGGATTTTATTCCCTATAAAAATACTGGAGCACCAAAAAATAAATAAATCATTGAAGAGGATGAAAAAAATCCACTACCATAACAATTGGTTCATTTTCTACAGCCTTCTGAGTTTTTGTGCATCTGTGTATCTATTTACACAGTTGTAATAAGAGAATGCTTACACTTCTCTATTGAGCATTTTATGCATTTGATATTTATGCTTGAACTTGCAGCATAAACATTCAGAGAGTTGCCATATCGTAGTTCACTTATTTACTGGCCAACCCATGAACATATAGATTATTTCCACTGTAAGAGATAATTCATTAATGATTAATTATCCTCTATAAATTCTGCCCCCCCCCATGATTGGACTTGGAATACATTTTCCTAGCAATGAGATGACCAGATCACAAACTCTGAATAAATGCATGGCTTGTGGCACACGTGACCATGGGGGTTTCCTAAAGAGCTTGAACAATTCAAGGCACCCACGACGAACACGCGATTGCCCACACCAATGGCAGGAAGCAGTGTTGAGGATAACCCGAGTTATTCCTGTTGGCAACTGGAGGCCAAATATTTACACATACTTTTACAGAACATTGGTCTTCTGAATGACACTTCGCATGCCAACAAAAGGCATGCAAGGCTAGTTGAGGTATGTGCAAGCACTCTGAAAAATGAAAAGACAGATACGAGTTTAAACCAGCAGGTTCCGAGCGCTGTTGGGGAGCTCAGTCATGGAAGGAAGAAAGTCAGTCGTGGAACCCCAAGCAGCTAAAAGCCACCCTCCACGCCTCCCAATCTGAGAGTGGGAGGCACATGTGCGCACCCTCTCCTGTGCAAGGCTGCTTGTGATGCCATCACGACAGTCTGCCTATCGGGGACTTCGCTTGGCTCTGAGTCCTTAACAGGAAATGGCAGTGGGTACCACTGCTGGGCTCTCTCCTCCCTGCCAACCTACAAAGCAAATCTCTAAAGACCCAAACCACACTTCCCAAAATATAAAGGAGAAAGGAGCGGGAGAGAGGGAATCATTTACGTAGGACTGGCAAGTAAAACTTAAAGTACAATGTACACAAGTGTTCAAATTACCTGGTCATACCCAATACTTCTAGCGTGTCTAAGACCAACCAAGTCACATGGCTAGGCCTCAGGGGCCCAGAATTGAGCCTGGATATCCAAGAGCATGGATGACCTTGGAAAGCGCTACATCATGTGTCATACTGTGAGAAAGATAGCCCTTTCCTCTATAGTCTTTTACATGTCGTGCAATCCTGGAAAAGCAGGTCTCCACGCGGCACTAGCATGCATTCCATTGTTAGCAAATCTCAACTGTGAGCATGCCAGTGCCACGTGGAAACTAACAACGGGCCTTTGGTAGCATCATGACACATGGAAAAAAGATTGAAGCTGTCATGGATTGCATCCTGCTTGGTTCCACAATCCCTGCTCATTGAGGCAGGAGTCAGGAGATCAAGGGCCACGTGTTCTCTGCTGCACGACAACAATTTAACTGTTGAAAAGCAAGGATGTTACTTTGAGGATTAAGGTGCTACTGGGCTAAGCCATGTTCTTTCAATGCATTTGAATTATGGTAATGACACATAATATTGAAAGTAACACAGACTATCCAAAGAATCAGCAACTCCATCTTGAAAGACAGACAGCCGAAATGCTCCTTAGAGTCAAGAATGGCAAAACTCTGTCACACGTATTTTAGACATGTTATCAGGAGAAATAAGTCCCTGGAGAAGGACATCATGCTTGATACAGAAGGGCAGCAAACATTAAAACAAACAAACAAAAAAACAATAAAAGGAAGGTCCTCACCCAGATGGACGGACAGCCACTGCCACAGGGGCACAATCGTCTGAATCATTGTGAGGACGGCCCAAGACTGGGCAGAGTTTCATTCTGTTGGCCATTGGGTACAAGAGGGCCTAGCTAGGATCTGACGGCATTGTTTTCTTTCCATTTCTTTGTCAGAATTCCCTGAAGCAGCAAGGACCCCTGGTGTCATGGTGCTTAAATTCCCAGCTGCAGCCCAAAGGGGAACAATTTCAGCCCGAGCTGCTCTGCACAAGAAAGCAGTGGTCTGCTTCTCAATGACCTCCTCCTAGAAGTGCTGTGGGTCAGTCCTGCTCTGGCCCCCGGGGCTGCTATGAGTTGGAAGAGGTTTGATGGCAGTGGGTAGGTGGATGTAGATCAAATGCTAGTACTTTACGGTGGTTAGAGGTTAGAAGTAATATAAGTTTTGTCAAAACGGAATTTGTTAAAAAAGAAAGGTCACACACACACACACACACACACACACACACACACACGACCTGAATCCCAGAGGTATGGAGGGAGGCACGCCTAGAGTGCAAGATGCGGCCTTAAGCTTCTGTTTCCTCCTTGACCTCCTCATCACAACGGTCACATCCACAGAGATCAAGGGTTATGTCCTTCTTGTTTCATTTACAGAAAGTCTAGAATTCAGCTTTCTGTCGGCTAAAACAAAAACTGCAAAACCCCACCTGTCAGATTCAATATAAATTTATAATTACAACTTTGCTTTATCTTGATTTCTCATAGATCCTTAGGTTCATTTTTAAAATCACTGTAATTTATTTTTGCTTTATCTCGGTTTCTGATGGTGTTTTAATCAGCAATGAGTTGGGACATGCCAGCTTTCAGTTTTCCACTCTGTTAAGAATTTAATGGTCTGTAAAGAATCACAGCAGATAATCTAGTAAAACGGGCATTGCTACCGCTGTATCACACATTAATACATGAAAACTACTTTGCCATAAATTATTTCACACCCCAATTTGTTTGTCTGTCAGCAAGATACTCGAGTACTAAATGCGAAGCCCTCTCTCTGTAGTGAGATAGAGTTGTTCCCACTCTGTTCTCTCTATGGTTCATATGGTTTCCTTCTTTCCTCACTCAAATAGAAACAACAACTTACACCACAGAGTTTTATCAACCAGAGGTTAGCAGGAAAAACATCTGCCTCTACTCAGGCTTGTAAGGCAAAGAAAGCAAACTCTTAAGAACCTCCCCCTTGTGGGTCTTCCGGCTGCCAGCTCACAGATAGGAAAAGTTTACGTTGTGAAGATGCCCAGTTTCAGTTTCCACATTACCTTCTAACAATGCAAATGGTCGAAAGGTCTTGTGAGGGTCTTAGCTTTGAGTATTTTTTGCTCACCTCCCTTCCTATTCTTTCCCTTTAGTTAACCACACCCATCCACTGCTGCATGGAGGGTTCCTGTTTACTTGGCAAGAAAATTCTTCAAGGCAGACCTGAACGGATGTCAAAGGATATAAAAAAGGAAGCAAAACGCCAGAAGTATAGTTTAAAAGCTGCCACAGTAAAAGTCATGTGCACTTTCTAAATGAAACAAGCCTCGTTTAAATTTCAACAGAGAATGCAATGTTTGATTTAATCTGCAGAAAACGAGGCAAGGGTAGATTTGCATAGTGGCTGCTTTTTTCAAGCAATCACGTCTCCTGGTTTGCTTAAACCTTGCTTGTTTGGGTTATTGTTAGACTCCATCCAGTCCATTCTCCCACAGCTCCCGATGGAGAACAGAATCTTCTGGCAGCCTCACCACCATTGCTGTCTTTGCACCCACAGGGGTAGCCATTGTGTCCATCCATCCTGCTGGGCTCTTTCGTTTGTGCGATTATCCTCTTCCCACTTTCTCAAGCCTGACGTCCTTCTCCAGGGACCGCTCCCTCCTGATGACACGCCCAAGTGCATGATACAAAGTTAACATCATCTGGCTGTACTTCTTCCAAGGCAGGTTTGTTCATTGTTCTGGCAAAGCACGGACCGCTCCCTCCTGATGACACGCCCAAGTGCATGATACAAAGTTAACATCATCTGGCTGTACTTCTTCCAAGGCAGGTTTGTTCATTGTTCTGGCAAAGCACGTAGATATAGTCCATGTGCTTATCCGGCAAGCCCACAACTCAAAGGCATCAATTCCTGTTTGGTCCTCCGTATTCCCTGTTCAGCTTTCACAATCATAGGAGGCGATTTAGAACGCCATGGCTTGGTCAGGAATCCCTTAGTCCTACTGTGACACCTTTGTTTTTTAATAAAGAGATCGTTTGCATAAGATTTGCCCAAGACAATACGCTTGCTTTGTTAGCTCTTGCTTCCCTGGGCTTTGATTGTAGATCCAAGTAAAATTAAATCTTTGACAACTCAATATTTTCTCTGATTAATATGATGTTGTTTATCAGTTCAGTTGTGAAGACACCTGTTTTCTTTATATTAAAGTATAATCTATGCTATTGAGGCTTTTGGTTTTCACCAGTAAGTGCTTCAAGTCCTCTTCATTTTTAGCAATCAAGGTTGCATCCCCTGTACACTGCAGGTTGTTTACTGGGCATTCCTCCAGTCCTGATAAAGGGTTTTTCTGCATAAACTCCAGCTTGCTGGATTACTCATTCATCATAGGCTGAAAAATATGGTGAAAGGATATAACCTTGTACACACATCTGATATCATTCAAAATTGATCTGATATTAGTAATGTCCTCTTCTGAATCCAGCTTGATTCCCCTTGCCCCCCAACAGTTTTATTGGCATGCAATTCACATATCCAGTTCGAGTTTCATAGAGTACCGCCAATCTACTGCTTCCCAATTAAAAAAATTATCCTTAACATAATTTTACGTGCATATGACATTTAATGATGTTTGATAATTTCTGCATTATCCTGTATCCCCTTCCTTTGGAATAGACACAAATATAGATGTCTTCCAGTCTCTTGGCCAGGTAGCTGTTTTCCAGATTTCTCAGCCTGGGTGACTGGTGAGTACCCGCAGCTTTGGAACCCTTTGTTGAAGCATCTCCACCGGTGTTCCACTAGTTCCTAAAGCCTTGCATCCCCCTAATGCCTTCAGTGCTGCTTGGGTCTCTTCCCTGTCGGTGCCCTCGGTTCTTGATCATATGCTACCTCCCAAATTGTTGGACCAATACTGTCTGCTACAGTGAGTCTGTGCTCCTTCCTTCCATGTTCCTTTGCTACTTCCCACTTCATTCAATATGTTACTCGTAGAGTCACTGGAAGCTGCAGGTTAAGGCGTGAGAATTTCCATCCTTTCAGCATGAGGATTCCTGACTGTGTTCTTCCCTTCTGGGTTTCTAACACCAGGTCTTTGCACATTTCCTTCTAATGGTTTACTCTGTCTTCTCAAGTGGCCCGTGGGCATCTTCTGATATAGCTAATGCATCTCATCAATTCTTCTGATTTCCTTTAGTCTACATTCAAAAGCAAGTTTCAGAGTCTCTTCTAATAACCAGCTTGGAATTTTCTTTCAACTTAATGTCATTTACTTTCTTCACAGCTGATGTCCTTGATGCAATCCCACAACTTGCTTGCTCTTTGGCTTTAATGTTCAATGCAACAAAGCTCATTTTTGAGATGATATACTCAAGATCACAGACTGGCTCTCGTGGACGTGGGTTAAGGTTATTACGCTTCAGCTTGAACTTACATGGGAGCAATTCATGGTCTGTTCTGCAATCAGCTCCGAGCCTTGTTCTGACTCATAGTAATGTGCTTCTCCATCAAGTTTTGACAAATGCCGTCTATCTGAATATCATGTAACCTATCTGGTGAGGCACACGTGTATATAGTCTCTGTTTCAGTTGTTGCAAAAAGTTTTAATAAGTAGTTTTGTAAAATTTATTTATTTTGTAAATGCATTTAATAAGTTTTCATAAGTAGTTACTTTTTTAAACTTCATGTGATCTCCCACGTTGTTCCTATCAGCAAACCATATTTTCTAATACCAATCCTTTTATTCCCAGCTTTCATCAGTTCCAATTACTGATGCACCTTGACTGCATGCAGAAGTTGGTACAGAATCTTCCATATCTTTGCTTTTGGCATTAGTGGTTGATGCAAAACCTGAATAATGTAACAGTCATTTTAACTGATCTTTTAGATATGTGTATGAATGCTATCTTATCACCTATGACACTGTATTTCAAGTCACATTTTGAAACATTCTTTTTGATAATTAATGTAACCTCATTCTTTGAATGTCCTTCCTGACATGGTCTATATGAGCGGTCAATTCAGCATGGGCAGTACCATGCATTGCAGTTCACTCAAGGCAGGCGATATTGATTTTTAATTGTTCCATGTCATTTTTTAGGATTTTCAAGTTTTTCTAGATTCATACATTTCCAGTTTCAATTACTAATGGAAATTTGTTCTCATTTTGAGTCATACCACATCAGTCAATGAAAGTTCCATCGGTGTTTCTCTATCCACGTCACTGAGGTTGACTCTCTTTGAAGAGACAGCTTCTTCCCCAGGTGCATTGGAGCGCATTCCAACCTGAGGGGTCCTCATCCAGCACTAACCCTGTTTCCAGTCTGTCTTAGTCGGAAAGCTCTGCTGAAACCTGTCTGCCCCGGTTGACTGAGCTGCTATTTGAAAGACCGTGTGTGTGTGTGTGTGTGTGTGTGTGTGTAGAAGAGATTAGACATGACCTCAATAGCATTTCTCCACTGGCCAATGAGACTAAAGAAGCAAAGTGTTACAGACCACATGAGGGTTGGGTTTCATTCCAAGTGAATGGGAAATGACTAGACATCCATTTAAATGGACTGCTTTTCTGGTTAAGTGGAGCAAAGCCTTTTTAATTGGAAAA
Source organism: Tenrec ecaudatus (assembly GCF_050624435.1). Classification (NCBI taxonomy): domain Eukaryota; kingdom Metazoa; phylum Chordata; class Mammalia; order Afrosoricida; family Tenrecidae; genus Tenrec; species Tenrec ecaudatus. The sequence continues at coordinate 149,801,730 of NC_134531.1, read as the reverse complement.
ACTTGAAGCCATTTTTTTGGACAGGTGTTTGCCCCCCCACATGCATGATAACTGTTCTCTTCCTACACTTGGGCTCACCATTACCATCATGAAGAGGCCACAAGTGTCTCTTCCAAGACTGCTTCTTGTAAACAGGGCTTCAAACCAGTTCCTGCTGGGGAGAATCATGTTAAAATGGAGATTATGATTCAGAATATTTGGCGTGGAAATGCAAATTCTCAGCTGGTGTTTGAACCAGAAGTGAGCCATTCAAAGGCCTGCTTTTTAAAATAGATTCTTTCCTCTTCCGTTACTGCCAATGGTCAGTGGCATTTTCTCTCATTAAGGTTGTCCTAGATGCCTTATCTGAGAACAAATTCACTGTGACAACCACACTGTGTCTCTTCTCTGGGATCACACGGGTGCTTTGTGTAAGCCACTGCCACCTCGAGGTCCTAGGGCCACAATGTGTCAGAATCAACCTGATGGCAGTAAGTTGATGGGTGCAGAGTGCATGGCCGAATCAATACCAGGGCGCCTTCTAGCAGCAAGTGACCTTGAATCTCGCCCACCCATGCGGAGCTGACCAGAGCTGGCTGACACAACTAGCAGCAAGTGGCATTGAATCTCCCACACACACACCTGCGGAGCTGACCAGAGCTGGCTATGTGAAGCAGCTTCTCAAGTTTTTTTTCTTTCTTTTACTCACGGCCCGTTTTGTTCATGGCCCATTTGGCTCAGTGCCCGCTTTGTTCTCGACCCACCATTCTGCACCCGGCATGAATATACCCGGAACCAGGAAGACACCTTACATTCCAGAAACCCAGAAAAACCTGTGTCTCCCAATCCCTAACTACTTTACTATACATGGACTCAAGGCAGTCCAGTCATATCCCCCGGCTATATAAACACCACTCCTGTAGTCTGGAGTGTGACTCCCTTGGTCTCGACACTGTGAACCATGGGACTTCACCCAGGCTGGGTTTTTCTCCCCAATAAAGCCTGTTTGCTCAAATCAACTGATTTGGTCTCTGCCGCCTCTCGACTACCTTACACAGAGGTCATTTCCATTACTAGTCCTATGTACTATGAAAGACCAATTCTAGCTAGTTGCCCCCAACTCTATTTCACAAATGAAAGATTTGTTGGAAGTATGGTGTGGTGAGCAGGGTTTGAAAGATGGCTTCTCCCAAATGTCTGTCCTTCGGTTATTCAATTACACTAATTTGAAAGCTGCCTTAAGCCTGGTGATCTTGCAAGATCTCCCTATGTGGGATCAAATTGAAAGAGTAACTTAAAAGATGGGGAGTGGGGGGACAGTGAACCTATGGAGGAGGGGAAACTCAGAAGAGCAGGCTGAGAAAGGCTACAAAGCTCGAAGAATGTAATGTCATCAGTCACTGAACTGCAGTATCACTGTCTGCCATGTTGTCAAGGAATCAACGCTGACTCATATGACCCTGGAGTAGAACTGCCCCTGTGGGTTTTGGAGACCATAACTCTTTATGGGAGTCAAAAGCATGTCTTTTTCCCAGAACTGTACATATAGACACTTTTAAATTTATGTACGTTTTACTCAGCATATTCTCAATAAAAAAGTATTTTTAAATACTAAAATAAATGAAACTGTGGGATTATGAAGAGACTTCCCCAGCTTTGTCTCCCTCAAAGATATGCCAGACATTAGAGGCTATTTGCTAGCATATGGTGGGAGGTCAGATGCTTAGAGACATCCTCCCTGAAGGCAGTCATTTGCCAGACTATGTCTGGTCCCACCACAGGTAGGCCCCGCTCCCTGCTGTTAAGGACAATGGGTTACTTCTCCCTAAAGGCTTGCAGTCATTTGGTTCCTGTAGGTGGAGTTTAGACCTTACTGATAATGGTTTCTATAGTGAGCCAGAGAACAGGTCAAAACTGCTCAGTGACACCCCAAGTTAGGCTGCCATCCTGAATCTTGTCACATGTATACCTCCAATCCCTCCTCTTCCTATTGCATGTAAACCCCTAGGTCACCCCCTCCCATTACTGTATTACCTATGGCACAACCCTTTCCTGTGACATATGTCTTCACCTGTAATTACAAATGCTTTGGTTAGCAATAAATTTCTCTCTCTCTCTCTCTCTCTCTCTCTCTCTCTCCACGTGGAACACCAAGTGAGGCTGAGATGAGCCTGCTACCACGAAATGTGTCTGACTCCATTATTTCAATCTCTCATCTCTCTAGGACTTTACTATGATCTTTACTTATTATCACTGTACAATTGCACCTATTGAACCCGTGATGATGTGTTAGGGGCTGGTTAACCCTGGCATGAAACAATTGGGTGAGGGAAAGATTGTGAGGACATTTCAGATGTCATTTGATGTCCCAAGTCAGCTGGTGTTGAGACACCATTGGCCTAATCTACCCGTACAAGTCCTATAAAAAACAAGAGTTTTCTCAGGCTGGCAGCAGAAGGTGAGGTCAGTGCTACGCGAGGCCGGAGAGACACGAGGCAAGCTGCTGCAAGCTGGAACATGGAGAAGGCCGCGGACATGGAATACTAGATGGTTTCTGGAAGCCTGCAAGGGGCTGAAGACAGCAGGCCTACAACCACCAGGACCTGTGCTGGGTGAAGCCAGTCTGTCTGTGGTCATTAGTCACACAGCAATAGGAAACAAGTGCACTGAGTAAAATGGATGTCTAGTAAGCCCACCAAATGATGATGAACTACATGGCCGCCTGACACGTATCCACCTGAAGTATTCCATAATATAAAGAGGATAAAATTAGAAGACAGCAGCCCTAGGTCCCAGTCCTGGCTCTGCAACAACTTACTTGTATCAGACACTCAAACACACTGCTATCAAGTCAATTCTGACTCATGATAACCCTGTAGGGCAGAGTAAAACTGTCCCTGTGGGTCCCAAGACTACAACTCTCTTGTGGGAGTAGAGAGCCTCATCTGTCTCTCTCAGGGTTGGCTGTTTCCAACTGCTGACTTTGGAGTTAGCTGTCCACCATATAACCATTTGGCCACCAGGATCCCAAGGAATTCCCTTTCCTTCTCTGGACCGCTCTTCTTCTATAAATGAGAGAAAGGTTCCAGTCATTGTTAAGGTCTCTGTCCAGCTCTGACCGTCTGTGAAATCAATCAAGCACACTGGGAAATGGAGCTAAGAACAAGTACGTGCATTTTTTCTGTGTAACTTTCATTTTCACATAGCATTTTTTTCTTCTATATATTGGCACACCTGTATCTTAAGGTCACAATATTTAAGAAAGGTTACAGAACAAGAATCTGCTTATACCACATATTTTAATTCTATTTGATAAGTGATTGGTGTGTTTATTTTCAGCTCTGGTTATAAAAGCAGCTCAGAGTCTTTTTAATCTTGAAGTTAACTAAATATTTAGGAATTTTACATGGCTTATCGCTGCATAAAAGCTGAGTCAACACAATTCTAAAATTTCTTTAAAATATAATCAGGGCATGAATCAGGGTGCAGGGGTGTCTATTGAAACACACGAATAAAAGCACCCCCCACAAATGTTCCTTGACTGAAAAGTGACCAATCTGTCCTTCGGATTTTTCATTACCAATGTTTATTTTATAGCCAACGTCAAGGAGGGTCCGCATGCACCCTCAGGCTCAGTTTTTACCAATGTGCTCGCTCATGTCATGTTACAGTTACAAGTCACTCTCAAGGAAACATTATGAAATAAAAACTTGGAGTATATTTCAAAGGTTGGTGCCGCAGTTCAAGTACGTTTCCAGGCTGGAAACCTGAGCATGTGCAAAAGGCGGGCGTGGGCAGAGCTGGAGTGTCAAGAGTGATGAAGGGTTGGAAAGGCAAGAGAAAGGGAGAGAGGCCCCGTGTTGTGATGGGAGCAGGGTTCGTTGGCAACCTAATTGCTAAATTCTCTAGTTAAGCTGAACAAGCTGCCTATAGAAGGGAGCGAGGGTCGGGCTGGTGAGTTTTCTATAAAAAGCTCAGCTCATCGCCATATGCAGGAAGAGGCTTCCTAGCACAGGACGCAGGGAGCAAGAACAGTACGGCCCAGAATCGAATGCAAACCAGACCAGAGGCACCCACTGCCTAACACACAGGGTGGAGGGCCTTGTTTCCCTGGGCAAACTGATACAAAACCAAAATCACACCATGTATTCCAGGATAGGAGGATCTACTGATGGTCCTGGTTAAGACGGGGAGGGAGGCAGATCAGAACTCAATCTTGGAGAGGAAATACTAAATCATCAAACTAGGTTCCTTTGAAGATGTAAGTCCTCATTGTAACCATGCATTAAATCTTAAGAGAATAAATTAAGTGCTGACATAAGATACAAATGCTAAAGAGTTTTATGATTAGGCTTTTGAAGGTTCAACTTTAAGAGCACTAGCAAGATGATGGCCATTTTGCAGAAACAATGGAGCGCCTCCTTAATTTTCCTAAGGTCCATTCCTAATCCTTTGATTCAAATTAATCTCCTTTCAAGGGTCTATCAAGTCCTGCTCTCCACCCGCAAGGACACACACACACCATCCAAAGAGGGCAAGAAGCTTCACTTCCCATGATCTCTTCATCCACCACTAACTGCCCTCACTCTGCCAGCTCCACTTTTGTCCAAGTTTACGTGCATGATTCCAAAAGTTCCCCAAGGCTACATCCACAAGGTTCATAAAACCCCACGTCTGTTTGGTCAAATGAACCATTGCTCTTTGTCATGTGTTTGGATGTTTACCAGCCTTTCAGGGAGAAACCAAGACACAGACAAGCTGGCCTAAAACAAACGACAGTGTTAAGTAGGGAGGACTGTCTGAGTGGGGACTAATTTCATTAGGGGTGAGTTATCAGTTAATGCTGTCACTTAATCACAACTTCTGCTTCCCTAGACAAGCTCGTGAACTTCAGGGGCTCCGATCCGACGAGAAAAACAGATGGGCGAGGGTTCCTACCCTCCAGGATTGTAGTTAAAATCATGGATGGCTTCTTTATAGGGTACGTTCAAGAGTTCTCAACCACGCCTCTGTTGTCCTCAAAAGCCCTGGGTGAAAGGAGCCCTCCAGAGACCGCTCTGAAGACATAAGTGGGTGCTGGGGTCCACGCTCAGCATTCTGGCATTTCCAGCAAGCAAGGAGCAAGCAGTGAGGCGTACCAGGAGCCACTCCCAGCGTGTGACATGAAGCAGGGAGGTGCCCTGGCTCGAGAAGTAGACTGCAAGGATACTAACAACTGGATCCAGGCACTGTCTGCTTCCATTTTCCCCATTCAAGAGCTGAAAAGTCCTTTGGTGTTAAAAACTTCAACAAGGTTCCTAATAAACCTGTTACAAAGTAACTTCTTTGGGCATGTCTTAGAAAGCTTTCCTGGCAGTGTCAAACAAGGACACGATTCCACAATGTAGAACTGGGGAGGTGCAGAGAACCCATAAACCCCACACACATTCTACTAAAATGATTGTGGGCACAGCCATTTCACAGCAAGTGCAAAGGAGTCACTGGTTTACATACAGTCTTCCAGGTTCATCACAGCACGCCACAAATTTACATGGATTCTAAAACAGGAAAAAGTTTCCCTTGATATTGAAATAGATCTAATCAGCCTTCTATTTAATGTTTCCTTTCTGCTCCCAAAAAGCGGTTCTTAACTTCATGGCACACATGAGAAGCGATGATACTTAAGCATTAAGGAACTGGTCCTCTGTCACCAGGTGTACCACATGCTCCAAACAAACACACACACCTGATGCAGACCCTCACTGACCCACGAGGATGCCGGCGTGGGCTTCTCACATGAGCATCAACGCACTTCAGTCACATGTGAGTCAGAGCCCTTCCGCTGCCGGGCACTCCTCAAGGGTCAAGGGTCATGCACTCATTTCACCTCTACTGAGTACCACCACGTGCCAGTTACTCCTCCAGCACCTGCAGCGTGGCTAGTGCGCCGATTAGACTCGTGACTGCTTGTGGAACTGAATTCCAGGGAGCCTGGAGGTGCTCTGGGTTAGGCATTGGGTGGCTAACCTTAAGGTGGGTGGTTCTAACCTCCCTAGATGAGGCAAGTACAAGACTGTCTGCCCCCATAAAGACTTAGGACTCAGAAAACACAGAGGTCACTAGGAGTCGATAGGTGAGGTTGGAGTGAGCCTCTCTTCGTCACCGAGGAGGGGCGGCAGTGGGGATCCAATGAGGGAAAGCCCTCCAGGGATGGGAAACTCCTGTGTCACACAGAACACAGCACCACTTCACTGCACTAGTTGGGGGGAAGCTGTTCTAAGTTATATTATTCCCATACTTAAGCTACCACCAGCCTAAGTAAACACAACAGCAATAAGAGATCACATGGGGGAGGTTAAAACATAAAGCCAGTCATCTGCCATTGGTAATGGGAGGACAGCAATGACTGAGCTCCTGGGAACATATATCTGTTTCTACTGTTGAACAATAACATGGACAGAGGTGAGATAGTTTTCTTTTATTTCCCACCTCCCCCCTAAAAGACCTTTTTATTTTATAAGCAACAGTTGAACCGTTTCCCCACCCCGCTTCCTCCATCAGGGATACCAGGCCTTCTTCTGACCAGGCCAGGCACGACAGGGTCTGCACAGAATTTGGAAGAGGGTGAAAAGGCTACCTACCACCAGGCAGTACCTACACAGACTGGGGCAAGTCTAACTTAAAAACAACAGAAAAAGAAACAAAATCCAAAGAGGGTCCCCCACTCAGAGGCATCGCTCACAGGGAGAGCTGTGGTGAAGGGAAATGACGTGGCAGGGGCTCTGCTTCCCGTCTTTGTAACTCCCACCAAATGACTTGCAAATAAGGTGTGGGGCAGTGGTTCTCCGCCTTTCTCACACAACGACCCTTTCATACAGTTCCTCCTGTTGTGGTGACCCCCCCCCCCCAACCAACCATAACATTAATTTCGTTGCTACTTCATAGCTGTCATTTTGCTACTGTTATGAATCGGGTGGCCCCTGTGGAAGTCATTCGACCCCCAAAGGGGTCTCAACCCACAGGTTGAGAATGGCTGCTGTATTAGAGGGGGTTCTAACGCTGGGATTGGTCAGTTTTGCCATTGTCCTGCGTGTAAGAGAACCAGCTCGGGAGGAGGGAGAGCGAGAATCGCAGCCAGCAGCACGAAGAAGACCCTGCCCATCCAAGATGCCTGTGTGGAGAAGCCTCTGCAGCAGAGCCCAGGAAGAAGGGACGAAGGCAGCAGCAGAGACCATGAGAAAGAGCAGTGGGCTTCCCGACCCACAGGATGAGTCAAGCTGAGTGTCTTTGGGCAGCAGGCTGGACTGCAGAGTGAAATGCCCTTTGAGTATTTAAAGGACATTTGCCCAGAAGGGCAGAAACCCAAGCACCATGTGGCTGAGAGGCTGAGGACCAGAGAGACCTGTGTCTGCTGGCATAGTGGGGAAAAGGTGTTGCAGACAAAAGGATTGTATCCTTATAATGATTTCTGACATGCGTTTTCATCTGTGCCCTTTCTTCATAAAGCGGAATAATCGTGGGTGTGGTCTGTGATTTTTGTGGTACCCCTGCAATGGATTATCAAACCCCACAAGAAGTAGAGTACCGTGGGAGGGATGGTTAGTACTAGAGCAGGATAAATAAAGACAATGAGTTGGGTAGTGTTAGAATAGGATAAAGAGAGATGGAGGATGGAAGCATGCCTGACCTGTCTCACAAGAATCATCCTTGGGGAGATGTGGACTTGAACCCTCCCTGTCCCTATAGAAGTCCAAGGAGGTTAGACGTGACCCCCTGAACATTTTTCAACGCCTCTAAAATACAGAGACAAAGGAAAGAAAGCAACTGCAACCCATCAGACCACAACTCAAGAAATCCCTCCGCCGGGCTTCTCATCCCCAACCCAGCCAGTGCTCCTAAGTGAGCGACCAAGGCCAAAGGGGGCTGTCCCAAAGAAGGACCCCCATGAATCTCTGCACGGCAAGATCTGATGTGGTAATTCAGTCACAAGACCTAGATCCACATCTCAGCCTGACTGAGTGAGAGGGTCCTAAAGATCAATATCTTTCTTTATCCTAATGTTGTTGTTGTTGTTGGGTGTCAAGTCAGTGCCAACTCTGAGCAGCCCTAAGTCCAACAGAATGAAACCACACCCAGTGTGGCACCATCTGCACAACTGTTTTATTTATAAGCCCATTGTTGCAGCCACTGTGTCAATCCACCTCACCGAGAGTCTTCCTCTTTTTACTGCCCCTCTACTTCACCCAGCACAATGTCCTTTTCCACAGACCGGTCCCTCCCAATGACATGTCCAAAGTATGTGAGATGAAGTCTTGCCATTGTTGCTTCTAAGGGGCATTCTGGTTGCACTACTTCAAAGACTTATTTTTCCTTTTGGCAGTCCACGATACTGTCAATATCCTTCACCAGCACCATAATTCAAACACATCGATTCTTCCTCAGTCTTCCTTATACAATGTCCAATTTTCCCAGGCATGACACAAATGAAAATACCATAGGTTAGGAGCACCTTAGTCCTCAAAGTAAAATCTTTACTTTTCAACACTTTAAAGAGATGTTGAGCAGATTGACCTGACACATGCATCCTTTGATCTCTTAACTGCTGCACCCATGAGCATCAGTTATAGATTTAAGGAAGACTAAATCTCCGACAATTTCAATCGTTTCTCCATTTATCATAAGTCCTGGAGGTGTTATGTATTGGGCTGCTAACCACAAGGTGAGCAGTTAAACCCAACAGCTGTTCCTCAAGACGGGGCTTTCGACTCTTGGAAACCCACAGGGGTAGTCCTACCCTGTGCTATGAGTCACTCTGAGTCAACATCGACTCAATGGCAGTAAGTTTGGGTGAGTTATCTATTGGTCTAGTCGTGAGAATTGCGGTTTTCTGTACATTATGTTGTAATCCACATTGAAAGCTGCAATCTTTGATCTTCCTCAGCAAGGGCTTCAAGTCTACCTCTCTTTCAGCAAATAAGGTTGTGTCATCTGCATATAGCAGGCTATTCATGAGTCTTCCTTTTATCCTTAATACTGTGTTCTTTTTCATATAGTCTACTTGCTCTGATTGTGATGAGCACACAGCTTGATTGAGTGTGGCGGGAGGATACAATCCTGATGTACAAACTTCCTTGACTTTAAACCCCGCAGCATTTCTTTGCTCTGTTAGCATAGCTGCCTCTTGAGCCCTGAAGCAGTTCGGCATGAGCACAACGAAGTGTTCTAGAGTTCCCATTCTTCTCGAGGCTGTCCATGCAAAGGCACTGACCGTGTGGGCCCGAACTAAAGACAGCCTTGAGAAGAATGGGGCTTTCAGATGCTTCCTGCGGTCCATGTGGAACCCTCTGTTTTTCAAGTTCTGAAGGTGCGCTTCGCTGGCCGACATCCGTAACTATCCGATGACAGGGCTGGGATTAACACTGGTTCCTGTTGCTCATTTGGGCTCTTAACACCTCCATGCATCACTTCTAACAGGGGGCTAGGGGTGAGGGATAGAAGGGAAGAAAGGGAGAGCTGGTGATGAGCCTCTACTCATTTTTCATATTTCTAGACCTCCCCAAAGGAATTCCAAAACCAGTGACCATTTTGAAGAGAAAGTCTTGTTTCCATTTCCAAAATATCTTCATTAGCGAAATGACATCAAACAGGAAACAAAGCATAAGAGTGGCCTTGTCTTGGTCCTTCCACATGACCAAACCCACATTCCTGAACCAGTTTTCTTTTCTCCGTACAATTCATGTCACCATCTCTGTGGTTTATATTTATTGGTGAAAGCGCACCCAGTAATCTAAATAGGCCTCTATCATATTTCTACACGTTTAACTAAAACAAGGGTAGATTTGATAGTTATATATTCGCTTGTCAACTTGAGAGGATTAAGAGTGAAGGGGTGGAGTCTAGCCTGTCAATGAGTTTATAGCCAATGAGGACTCTGTGTGGGCTTGGTCTTCTCCTGAGGATTCTGGGAACTGTGGTATTCCTCCTTGGAGGTGGGAGACTCTCTCTCTCTCTGCTCACTCCCTGGGAGACACTGCAGTTGAAAAGACACATGGAATTTTGCTAGTGCCCTGAGCTGAAGAAGCCACGTGAAGACCCCTGCCAGTGCTGAGATGCTTACAACGCCACTTGATCCACAAGACTTCCCACGCACTGGCCTGTGATCTTCCTGCATTCGGTCACATTGCATGTGTTTCGTGCATCTGAAGAGGACTTTATAGATCGGTATGGTACATATGGGCTAATATCAAACTATGGACTTGATCTGGACTGGACTGGGATGTTTTCTGAATGTACAGTGACTCTTTTTATAAAGTTCTTTCTTATACACATAAGTGTCTCTATGGATTAGTTTCTCTAGTCTACCCAGGCTAACACAATCGATTTGCAGATCATGAGATTCACTTCCCCAGCCAGTGATCTGGATGGGGTGTCACTAGAGGAAACATGGCATGTTAAGAACAGTAACAGAACCAAGGGAGGAAAGACAGTTGATGAAGGGATTTCCCCCCTCTGAACTGAGAAGTGAAACTTAGAGTAACAGAGTTGCCGAGGAACAAGAAAATGAAATGCAGCAGCAATGCATTTCTGACAAGGGAAATTTTAACCAAGACCTTTTTCCTCCAGCTGCACCACTGGTCTGGATTTCATCGTCAATCAGGACAGTCTGGAAATGGAAAGCACAAGCGCTCATGGGAATGGCCTCCAGATCATTAGCAGTAACCTGCCACGGGAACACACTCGTCGGACTGAAAACACCACTCAAATGAACCTCATCCTCTGCCAATCCATCTCCCTACTCACCCCCTTCACCCACCACTTGCTCCACACTCTTGTTTGTTCTCAGTATAGTGCATCTGTGAAGGAAATGAGGTTATGTTTTGTCCCCAACCAAGCCCCAAAATACATGTAGATGGCAAAGAAGAAACTAGATGTCATGGCGTTACTGGGTATTAAAAACAGAGAGGCCTCCGCAGATAAACTCCAAATATTTATTCTTATGAAGCCATTAGGTCCACAGTTAAGTCTTTTGGGCAGTGAGCCACAGATCTCTTTGACAAACTAATAACATCCTAAAAACATTTCTCAGCCTCCAACGGGTACACACACTGTGCGGGCAAGTTCAGAGAGGCCCCAGATGTTACCGCACCGTCCCTCCCATGGCCTTCTCTGGATCCCAGAGTGAGAGCCTTGCTTCACCACCTCAAGGAGACATTTGCATGTTCAGGTGAGCCCCGCGCTCCTCACTGCGCAGGCTTGCCCCTGTGGCTAAGTCCTCTGTGCCAACACCCTTTGCTTCTGATGAAGTACAGACAAAGTCAACTTCATGCTAGGCTAGGTTTAGAACACCCGGGCACAGTTTTGAGACGTGTTCACAAAGCGGTTCTGCTAGCCATAAGCACAGAATCGCAGAGGACTAGTAGTCATCGTGTTTGGCTTTTCAAGGAAAGAGGTGAGAGTCACAGTGAAGACTAAGTATACTTGTGAGGTAACACAGCTCTGGTTCTGGCCTGCTACAACGGCCGGCTGTCCTAAAAGGAACTCACCCCTCCCTCGGCCTCTCGGGATGATTGCAGCCCTTCCCGGCAACCCGGGGGCCCATCGGCTAAGGGACACCAGCTCTCTTTGGGACGTAAACTACAATAGAGCCATAAGGTATTTCTATCCTTGCTTACCGTGCTGTCACCGTATTGGCTTAAGTTTGTCGAAACTGACTTAGTGATTTCAGAATCACATGTCCCTCCAAGTTTCAAGTGTTTAAAATATCATTATTATTTTCTTGCTTCCTTCCTATCCTCTTCCAAGCTCCTCTACAAAAAAATAAAACAAAAGGTGTCATATTCGGTTTTCTGAATCACAATTCCATGGTCTGAAAGTAGCCCCAAAGGAGTAAGTAGAGAGACAGGATAGGTCTTGCTACTTTCTAGACAGTACAGGCAGGCAGATATAAAATCTAAAAATTTCTGGCATTCATTGTCAATTAGAGAGGTAGCTTTCAGTGAGATTTGGTGAGACAATACCTTATCTCCACACACCTGTTAAGTACTATTACTCTCCCCACTTCACAGTTAGGTAACAGAGGCTCAGAGAAATTAGGTCAGTTGCCAAAGGTCCCAAAACAGAACCAGGACTGAAACTCAGGCTGGCTGATTCCAGAGAGCAAGCATTTAAACTCATGACCCTGCCAGGAAGTAACGAGCAAAACAGAAACCCGTTCCCATACAGTGAAACCCATCTGTGGAAATGCAGTGAGTGGTGTTAGCCACACTCTCTGCTGGGCCTCGTCACTGCAATGTGTGCATACATTCATGTGCGTCTGTACACCGTATAAATACATACACACTTTAAGGGCCTGTATTTTAAAGAAAGGCTTAGGAGCATGGCAGCGCAGCGCTGACCCGTTGGACGCTAACCACAAAGCTGGCAGCAGTTCCTGGGGAGAACGACGGGGCTGTCTACTCCCCTCAACAGTGACCGTCTCAGACACCTACAGGGGCCGTGCTCTCCTGCCCCACAGGCTCACTGTGACTGAGCATCGATTCAGCAGCAGGGAGTTTGGTTTGGTTGGAAATAAAGGCTTCAAGTAATGGAAAGGAACTCCTCAGGAGACAGGGCCTCGCTAAAATCAATCCTTACACGCAGCCACAAGGGACCAGTGCTCTGACCACATTGTGTGCTTTCTGTAAATTCACAAAGAGCTGGCAGATAGTAAGATACTAAATTTACATATATTATATATCACTTGTGATATACACATACATGTGTGTATATATGCATATATAACAGGAACAGATAAATACACATATTTATTTTATTGATATAAGCTATCAATCCTAATTCCACTGTCGGTGCTAGAAACACCATATGCAACAGTTGAAAAGTCACATACTTTCCCACCAGGAGTCTAAGGGGCCAAGGAAACATTCAGCCTGAGACGTTCTCGGGTACGGCCCATGGGTCTCTGCCGCACACCACCAACGGCCAAGAAATGGAGTAGGAATCATAAGCGATACCCACATGTAGGCAGTCCATTCAAGGCCTGTGGCTAAGAGAACCGCATCTCGGTGGTGCTCTCTCCTTTACATGCATTCAACAAATATTCATCAAGCACAGATTCTTTCTCAGGATGATCTGTGATCTTGGGGAGGGGCTGTTCAAGGGGACAGAGATGCTGTGAACAAGAAAGTTGAGATCCTTGCCTTTGTGAATTTCTAATTATAGTGAGCTGATACTGACCAGAACCCAAGCCATTCAACACAGAAGTGAACTAAGTGAACTCAATTGTAAACCAGGTAATAGAAGAGTACTTAATTCATTACCTCCAAGTTAATTCAATAAGTAATGGGTACTTATTTTGTTTCTCAGCACTCTACTGAGCATTGTATGTACAAAATATTAAAGACAAAGGACATGACTGAGCCCCGCCCCCAGTCAGTTGCCCTCTTTCTAGAATGACAAGGCACAGAGGTGTAAGCTAAGTGAGGAAATAGTAGACGTGGCTATCCGGATGTCTGTCATAGCCCACAAATATTTCGTGGCTAGGGAATTCCAGGGAAAAATTCTAACAGTAGACCAATATATCGAAAAGTCAGGTATTTACAAAAAAAAGAAAAAAATTCCACTGAACCCAAGAATTCTGATGATTTCCTCAGTCACCTATGGTAAAGTTCTTTTTAAGTGTACGGTTAAATCCAAATTAAATAGCAAGGATTAACTACAAGAGAGCATATTTCTAACCTGAGGAATCAGGAATCTGGATATCCTCTGGATTCATTCGCCCCTTCTCTGTTCTGCGCTACAGAGGGGGGTGCTGAGAACGAGGCACAGTGGCTCAACTACTGGTGGCACTGGATCAAGACCACACGACATACAGGCTGCCAGGGTAGCTGGCAGGGGCTGACCTCACTCCTGCTGGGCCTTTGATGATGACATCACACTGCACTTCTACGCTATTTTCTAGATTGGCGAAGGGGAGATTTATAAGACAGGTGAGAAAATAGTTTTGCTTTTAGGATGTGCTGACTTGTTCTGGCATTTTCTTCCAGGATCATGGGGCAGGATTTTGGGAAACAGACCTAAAGGGAGTACAATAAAGCTGCCGTCATGAGTGCTCCTGATCTGATCCTGATTCAGCAAACCCAATGAAAATTTTTCAAAATTGCTTATCTTATTCCAGGGCTCACTAAAAAGCCTAATTCACAGACTTCCTGATACTCAAATGCCTCCAGGTCCTCCTGTCAACATAGCTTTCTTCTAAACGCCACCCTCGATTAGATCACTAACAACGTCACAACTTTCTGGCTTCTCAGTTAAGAAAGAAAGCTGCATAAATGGGTGTGCGAGAGAGTTTATCATTCTTCACATGAACACAGCCATTCTAAAAAAGATCTCCTCCTTTCAACTTCCTTTCCCACAGAGGAAAAAAAGTTGAAACAAATCCAACCATAATCTCTATTCCCATGAATCAATGCCGTAATATCTGGCAGACAGCAGTCCAGCAGTAATCGGGGCTGCTGCTGGAGGTGGGAGGTCACACTGTGGAATGTCTATTAGCATCATATTGTGGTCGCAAATGTCTTTAAACCAACAATGACAACATAGATAATAAATACAGTAACCTGCACAAGGAAGAATATATGATGTGAGTAGATAGATTACGGAATGTACTGGTGTAAGGCAATCTATGAATATGAGAATGAATTAATATAGCTGAGAGTTGTTGGAAGGAAAAAAGAGAAATTGATTTAAATGTGGAACACAAGTGATTTAAATGTGGAAAGTTATGCATTATTACTTAGATGGAGAGTAGGTATTGACAACATAAAAGAACGACCCAATTCTGAATAGTATTTGAACTTCCAGATTCAGATGGGCCCAAAGCCACTTACCCCTGCTGTTGAGGTTGTCTTGGTAGCAGTTAAGGAGCTGGCCCACGTACAGCAAGCCCATTTACAATGGGATCAGACCACTGTGATCCGCAGATTTTAACACTGGCTCCTTTTCAAAAGGAGATGGCCATCCCTAAGTCAGCAAGCTCCACTGAAACCTCTTCAGCATCTGAGTGACATGGAGGCCTCAACTATGCACTCAAGGTGCCCAGGCCAGGAATTGGACCTGTGTCTCACACCTTGGAACCGACTATCCCTTGGGTTTGTAAGTTATATAAGTCTACCAGTCAGTCTAGCTTTCTTCTGTTGTCATCGTTAGGGGCTATTGGGTTGGTTCCGAATCAGAGTGACCCCATGTTGAACAAAGCTAAACCCTGCCCGGTCCTCTCCATCATCTGCACAGTTGTTTCTATGTCTGGGCCTATTTCTGTAGTCCCTGGGTCAATCTACCCCACCAAGGAGGGGTTTCCTCTCACTCACTGCCCTGCTACTTCACCTTTTCCTTCCAGGGACTGATCTCTCCGGATAACTTGTCCAAAGTACATGAGATGAAGTCTTGCTATCCTCGCTACTAAGGATCATTCTGGCTGTCCTTCTTCCACGACAGATTTGTTTGCTCTTTTTTCAGCCCATGGTCCTTTCGACATTCTTTGCCAGCACCATAATTCAAATGCTTCAGCTCTTCTTCTGTGATCCTTGATGTCTAACTTTCACATGAAGAAGAGGTGACTGAAAATACCATGGCCTGGGCCAGGCACTCTTAAATCTCAAAGTAACGTCCTTGCTTTTCAACAATTTGAATAGGTCTTTTCACAGCAGATTGACCCAACACGACACATCATTTGATCTCTTGACTGCTGCTTCCATGAGCACATTTAAATTGGTTTCCATTAACACGGAAGATATGGGTACTACAGCACAGCGTGGTGAAGAAATTAGATGGTGGACAACTATCAGAAAGGATAGCATCTGGGATCTCAGAGGCTTGTTTTCAAACAAGCATCCCTTTGGGGTAGACATTCACATGAAAGAACCACACCAACTTTCCTTAATCCAAGGATTGCAGATGATATACCGTATACACTCGAGTATAAGCCGCCCCGAATATCAGCCGAGGCACCTAATTTTACACAAAAACTGGATTTTAAATGTGCTAATAAACAAACTCAGCTTATACATGAGCATATACGGTAATCCAAATCTGAAGGAGGGAATGTTATCAGCGCTTAAGCTGTGAGACTCTGGTTTGCAGAAGGCTATGCAATAAGCGTCTGGTGATTTCCCTTTGACCATAATTTAGAGATGGTTATCACATGGAGAGTATCACAGAGATGATCATAGTAGATTACAATGATAAATCTGACTTGAAAGGCTTTGATACACTTAGAGCTTGAACTGGATTTTTTCCCCCTTCAAATTGGAGTTTACCTCTGTTGTGTTTTGTTATTGCTGGTAATCTTCTTGACTCTCTGTCCTGTGTTTTCCTATGTTTCCACTACATGGAACCCAGGACAGGTGAATGTATAGAGCAATAACTGGAATATGGGCTCCTGGGGGTACAGCAAGAAAAGTGGGGGGGGGGGTCATGGGCAGCTGATATCAAGGACTACAAGGAGGAAAAAAATAGTTTAAAACTGATTATGGTACAGATTATACAACACCGCCTGATATGACTGAACCATTGAATGGTATGATGTCTCGATGATGTCGTAATAAAATAGTTTGGAAAAAATTGGGTTTCCTTCATTAAAAGTAATCATTCAAATTCACTCTCTAAGAAAAAGCCCCCACACAATGCTCATTGTAGTAACCCCAAGTCCAGTTTCTTCCTCCATTACATCTCCATCAATTCAAAAAAGATAAGCACCTTCCCTTTACTCTAAAAGAAATGTGCTGAACTGTAATTTATAGGATTAACTACAAAGCTATGCTATAAAAATCAACTAATCTGAGATTCCCTTAGGGTTCTCTTCAACCAAACATACCAATGATGATATAACAAAATCAAAGTGCACACCCTCACCCCCTAAAAAAAGAAATCCGGTTCAAAATAATCAAAACACAAGGGGGTAGAAAATAAAAAGATAAGAGCTACCATTAAAATATCCCTGAAATACAGGAAATATTGTAATATCAGCTAGGAAAAGAGGTTTCTGCTCCCTCACCAAAAACAAAACCCCCAAGGGCGTAGGATTTAACTAATTAGGAAGACCGTGATCACGATCGGGGCTGCTAATTGTCTCCTGGGCATGAAACTGCAGTTGTGCTCCGGCAGGGCCCCAGCAGTGGCACTGTCAATCACACTGTCATCAGCTGTCTACATTTACATCTTTCTCTAGGAAACTAAACATCAGAGGAGGTTCAGTTTTCAAGGCTAGCTGTAAGTTCCTGTGAGGAAATAATGTAATATTTTATTCAGAAACAGAATGATTTCTATCTCCAATCGGTTTTAACATATATATTCGGGAACACGGTGTTTCTCTCAATAATACCACACGTCCTGTCTGCAGAGGCCAGATGTTAATCTGTGGGAGCACGTAAGTGGTGAGTCAGAGAACAAGTACAGAGGGGTGGGGATCTGAGTGAAGGTTCAAATGAAGCTGGGGACACAGTTAGGCTCACTGGGGGACAGGACTGCTGGGGTCGTTTTAGAAGCCAAGGCTCACGTGCTGTGACAGGGTTTTCCTCCTTCGGTCTTTCCTCCCCTATGAGCTAAAGAGTCCTTCGAGAAAGCCCAAAAAGGTATTGCAAAGCTGAACTAAGAATTCTTTGGTGGGAACTTGGTATTTCATCTTTATTAAAGATTAAAAACAAACCTATTTCTACAGCTGCATGTGGATTCAAATTCTGGTTTTGACACCATGGTGGAGACTGGCAACTACACATTTTATTATTTTTCCCTGGAGTGAAAAAAACAGCCCTGCCTACAGGCCAGGCTAGGGAAAGGTATGGACAGCTTCAATCTCCCATCATCCTTTGCCCTAAAATTCTGTCTCAGCCAATGGCGTATGTTTAACAGTGATGTGTATAACTGATGGGATCATCAAGCCATGCTTTGAATGCTTTCATTACCATGATCGGGCAGGAAAATGGCAATGACTGGCGGTATTGGACTAGGGCTGCCAGTCACCGAGGTAGCAAGGACAACTCCCTTACGGGCTCTGGGAGAGAAAGAAGCTATCTTACTTACAGCATTGCACTTTGAAATCTCTGCGTAATAGCAACCTAGCCTGTGTCCTGGCTAACACAGTCACCAACTTTATGCAACTTGGAGTAAGTTGTTTGATCTCTCCAAACCTCAGCTTCCTTATCTGTAAAACGAATTATGACACTTTTTACAACTGCATTTTTAATCAGACGCCAAAGGGAATACCGTATTCTATATAAATAATATGCATGCTATAAGGTTTTCACATATACTTCTCGTGTGTCAATTTCCTCGCATACCAAATGAGCTGTACGTAGGTGTGCACTATTTATAAGGGTGCATGATATGTGAAAAAGCAGTACAGTAAATTCGGAGATCTAATGTACCCAATCCAGCGCTTGGCACAGTAAATTGCTCACTTTAGGGTAAATAGTACTAGAAGAGATAAAGGATTACTCATGAAGGAACATGTGAAACGCACATAAGATGTACCCAAGATATAGGCCCTAGTGTTCAGCAAATATTGAATTTACATATGTTCAATGAGTACATTCTGTGTATCAGCAACACAAGAAAAAAAAACACAAGCAGCAACTCGGACACGCATATAACAGGACTGCCCTGACTCCTCACTTAGTGGGTTTGACACATCAGGAGAGGCAAACACTGCCCAGGAAGATTGCACGCACCCCCAGCTGCTCCCTATTTCAGGGGGGGCATCATCTGGTCCACAGAAATCGCCAACACATCGCACTGATCTCCACCTCTTCTTAGGGTCTGAGGGGCAATTCTGGGGAGTATCAGGCAGAATACTACCCCACTGAGCTCTGGTGGCATAGTGGGTTACAGTAAGGGCTGCTAACTACATAAGGCCAGCAGTTCAAGCCCACCAGCCACGCCTCAGGAGGAAAATGAGGCTTTCTGCTTCTGTAGAGTTACAGCCTCAGAAACCCACAGGGTCTGCTCCACCCTGTCCACAGGGTCACGACGGCTCAGAATAGGCTCGAAGACGGTGCGTGAGTGGTTGCTGGTTTCTGCTTGGGGGCTTTCTTTCTTTTTTTTTTACTATCATGCAGAATGGAGTCCTGAATGGTACCATTAAGGCCTTTGGTGGCTCAGTGAGAGTTTGGAGGTTTGAGTCCACCCCAAGGTGTCTCAGAAGAAAGGCCTGGCAATATGGTCTGGAAAAGCAGCCCCCGAAAACGCTATGGTGTGGGCCTCTACTCGGACACTTGTGGGACCAGCAGGAGGAGGGGTCCAACATGACGTCTAGTGGATTTGACACACAGAAGCCAGGCTCCTTGAAGCGTCAGGAGCCATATCTACCGGGAAGCAAATATAAGAAATAGGCAGACACGTCAACGTAGGGAGAAAAAATTACTGATAGAGCCCTGGTCTCAAGAGCCCCTGGCTTGACAGCAACAGTAACAAGTCATTTCACTAAGGAAGCAATAAACAACTCAGGGCCTTTTTTTCTTGCTTCACTTCCCTGAATTGTTACTTACAGGTTCCCGGCCATCCATGGCTTCCATCCAGAGCCGCCGGTCCTCCTCCGACAATGCCTGCATGGTGATAACCCCTGGCCTGTGGAGAGAGAAGGAGCAGGGCTGTGAACCCAAAGCCAAGCGATCCAGAGAGACCCAGTGAGGTGAACCTTAAAGGAGACGTCCCCTGGGCAGACAGACCGGCTTTCTGAGTTAACAGCGTGGAGAGAAGCAGACAGTGGCTTCTCCAAGCCATGCTCACCCCCCACCCCCAACCCAGCCCCCTTCCCCAGCCAGGAGTGACAGGGAAGGGACATGGATGAGGGTGTGATTCCTATAGACCCTGCTCATTCCTTGACATCTTAGTCACTTTTACTCCCCAAGGTGCTTAGCAGGGTGCCCCACTCACAGGAAGGGGCAGTAAGGATTCATCATGGAAGTGAATGGAATCGTTGAACTCAAGATAAAAAGAGGGCTTCCCAATGAGGGCGGTGGCGGTAGCACAACCCCGGGAATGTTCTACCTGCCTCAGAATTGCTCCATCAGAAATAGCCCGGCTATCAGAAGATAAAGGGTCTGGGGTCTTAAAGGCCAAAAGGTAAAAAAGCGACCATCCAGCTCAGAAGCAGCAAAGCCCATGTGGAAGAAGCACAGCAGTCTGTGCAATCACGAGGTGTCGATGGGATCAGGTAATAGGCAATTAGACATCCCCTTACAGAAGGGTCTCGGGGAGGAGATGAGCCAGTCAGGGTGCAGTGTAGCAATGATGAAACATACAACTTTCCTCTAGTTCCTAAATGCTTCCTCCTCCCCCACTATCATCATCCCAATTCTACCTTACAAATCCGGCTAGACCAGAGCATGTACACTGGTACAGATAGGAACTGGAAACACAGGGAATCCAGGGCGGATGATCCCTTCAGGATCAGTGGTGTGAGTGGCGATACTGAGAGGGTGGAGGGAGCGTGGGTTGGAAAGGTGGAACCAATTACAAGGATCTACATGTGACCTCCTCCATGGGGGGTGGACAACAGAAAAGTGGGTAAAGGGAGACATCGGACAGTGTAAGATATGACAAAATAATAATAATTTATAAATTATCAAGGGTCCATGAGGGAGGGAGGAGTGGGGAAGGAGGGGGAAAATGAGAAGCTGATGCCAGGGACTCAGGTAGAGAGCAAATGTTTTGAGAATGATGAGGGCAATGAATGTACAAATGTGCTTTTCACAATGGATGGATGTATGGATTGCGATAAGAGTTGTATGAGCCCCTAATAAAACTGTTTAAAAAAATAGCTCGTGTAACATTATGGGAGTCTCACCTCAGTGACACAGAGAGAAAACACCAAAGCTTGAGGAACCCCTGCCTCCGACTATCTAGTTCAAAGCTTCCAAACTGCTTTTGATTCGGAGGCTTTTGTAAGTACTTGGCTTCATAATTATGGAGACAGAGAGGAGAGAGGAGAGAAGAGAGAGGACATGGTGGGGGAGGGGAGGAGGGGAGAAAAAGAAACAGGGGAAGGAGATAGGGCTGATGAGTTCAAACAAACCTCCAACCCACTGTGCGTGCCCCAGGGATCTGCGTGCACATCCCATGCCGGGCGTTAAGTGCTTTGCACACATTAACTCCTTTCACCTTCTGACAGAATTCTGCTTGCTGCTGAAAACTGAGTGCACACCCTGCAGCAGCATGCGCGGAGCATCACACCTGTGCCAGATGGCCCTCGGCAGGAGACAGAGACCACACGGCCTCTGTGCTCACTGAAGCAGGAGCTCTTACCCTAGTGTCCAGAGCTGGTCCCCAAAGCCAGAAACCACCTCCCCCACGTCCTACACATCCCTGCATTGGCCCTGTAGAGCCATGCAAACAGCCTGGCCGATTTGCCAAGACAACTGCAGCCCTCCATAGGTGAAGAACTGCCAACTAAACCATGTCCTTAAAACCGGAGAAAGCCAAAAAGGCAAAAACATCCAATTACCCACTGAGCCCCAGTACCGTTAGTGATCACAGAGCAAAACAGAGATTAACACTCATTAATAAATGAGCAGCAACAACAACAACAACTAAAAATACATGAGCAGCACAACCCTTGGACCCCCCACTCCCACGCCTGTTAGTGCCGATCCCTGATAATCCATCACTACTCCCGGCTGATTTCCACTGTGCGGAGGGCACGGGAGGAGCGCCGTGAACAGGGACAGCAGGCTGTTCTACCGTTTTCACACTGGGTGATACCAACCCTGGGGAAGCCAAGGCATGGGGCACTCAGTCGGCCCTCTGGACTTAGGGTTCTTACAGACAAAATGGGAGATGGGAAGAGACTTTGTTCTGGAGCAAGTTGTTGTTGGTGGTGGTGGTGTGTGTTTGCACGCACACAAGTATGCAGGGAGATAATTCAGTGAACTGAGGTTGAGCTAGGTAACAGGACAGGCTGTCGTTCCTGTGCAGAACACAGAAAGCCCCGGCACCATGACACAGCGAAGATGCAGAAGAGACACCCCTCTCTCCAGAAGCCCCTGGCAGGGTTCTCTCTCCTCTTCTCAGACATTCTCACTCTCACACCCAAGTGTGCTCTGTCCCCATCTGTGGTGCAGTGGGCCACACTCACTGGGTGTCCCCAGACTCTGTGCTGGCAGCTGAGGCTCCACCGGGCTGACCCAGGGGACACAGTGTATTGATTTTGTCCTTCCACGTTCCGAAGAGCCTAGCACAGAGTGTTCACAACTTTGCAATGAGAAAGACTCTGAAGTCCGCTGGATCTTCGAGGGGTGCCCAAGTGCTGTGCTTGGCGCCCCTGCTCGAGCCCCAAACATTCCTTCGTACGGAGACCCAACCATCCTACTGGGTCCGAACCTGGAACTGGGCCTGAGAACTTACATTGTAATCGACTGTCCAAGCCATCTGACGTACAGTTAGGTCTCAGGCCCACTACCCCAGGCTGCCAGCTTCATTCCCACCCTTTCCTTCCTGCTCCCCATGTGCTAGAGAGAGCACAGAGACACCCTCCTTGACCTTGGGGTCAAATACCAATATGCTTCCAGTTCACTTCCTGCTAAGTGTTCGCCAGCAGAGGAGACCACAACAGTGCCGGGCACACCAAGGCCCCAGGGACTCGCACATATCATGGCAACTTCACAGTGCCCAGTATGACATTTCCAAGCAGAGAGAGTCTCAGAGTGCAGGTTCACGGCAGCCTGGAGGCAAGGAAGGCTGAATTTCTTGGCCTTGGCAGCCGGAAAAGTCAACAGGATTGGTTTTTGTTTCACAAAGACATATCAAAATGCAAGTAATTTTTCACATGTGGTTTGCTTCTTCTTGCTCTTCTATATTTTATTTTTTATTTTTTTTCTTCATTTTTTTCTCTTTTCTTCTTTTACATTTTATTAGGGACTCATACAACTCTTACCACAATCCATACATATACATACATCAATTGTATAAAGCACATCCATACATTCCCTGCCCCAATCATTCTCAAGGCATTTGCTCTCCACTTAAGCCCCTTGCATCAGGTCCTCTTTTTTTTCCCCTCCTCCCTCCCCATTCCCCCCTCCCTCATATGCCCTTGGTAATTTATACATCGTTGTTTTGTCATATCTTGCCCTATCCGGAGTCTCCCTTCCCCCCTTCTCTGCTGTCCCTCTCCCAGGGAAGAGGTCACATGTGGATCCTTGTAATCAGTTCCCCCTTTCCAACCCACTCACCCTCTACTCTCCCAGCATCGTCCCTCACACCCTTGGTCCTGAAGGTATCATCCACCCTGGATTCCCTGTACCTCCAACCCTCATATGCACCAGTGTACAGCCTCTGTCCTATCCAGCCCTGCAAGGTAGAATTCGGATCATGGTAGTTGGGGGGGAGGAAGCATCCAGGATCCGGGGGAAAGCTGTGTTCTTCATCGATACTACCTCACACCCTAATTAACCCATCTCCTCTCCTAAACCCCTCTATGAGGGGATCTCCATTGGTCGACACTTGGGCCTTGGGTCTCCACTCTGCACTTCCCCCTTCATTTAATATGATATATATACATATATATACATACATATATACATATACACATATATACACATACATACACACACTTACATCTTTTTTTTTTTTGCATGATGCCTTATACCTGGTCCCTAGTGCAGCAGAACAGCAAGGGAATGGAGTGGCTCTTCTATATTTTATATGTGTCATACGGGGTGAGGCGGTTGGGCAGTAAGGAAAAACAAAAAAGAAAACTCAATAGATTGGAGTTAGCATAATTAGTTCTAATCATATCACTACCCAAATGACATCACTCTCTCTCAGCCACTTGTAGATGCACGAAGGTCACAGAAGGACTGGCTTTCCTATACACCCAGACAGCACGAATTCACTGCCGAGTTTCTCCTCTTTCATCACAATGAAAACCACTAGGACACAAATCTCACTTGTGGTTGAATCTCCAAGAACCAAAGTAAAAGGGCTTACTTACTTCACTTGGAAATCAAAAAAATAAATTTCCAACTACATTCACTTCCCTAGGAGAGAGACGGGGCTTTCGACTCCCATCAAGCCTGACAGTCTCAGAAACTCACAGGGGCAGTTCTGCTCTGTCCTACAGGGTCTCTAGGTGTCCACTTGAACTTGACTCCATGACAGTGAGTTTGGTGCTTGGTTCATTTACCCCCCAACACCTCCACCCACAGCCAGTGCAACACTAAATAATACAGGTACCACTTTTCATGGCAGCCTACGACTGGCAGCACCGGAACCCCCTCCAGAAAGGATAGAAGGGCGAAGGGCAATTGGCAAGAGGGCAGCACTGGGAAAATACAATTGGAAAATCACTTTGGCAGGATATGCTAACACTAACCATGCAACTGCTCTATGACCCTGTAATTCTACCTCTAAGTATATAAGCAAGAGAAATGGATGGACATGTATACCAGGAAAACAGACAAAATGCTCACAGCAATATTATTTGTCATTGCCAAGCCAAGCCCAAACCTACTGCTAGCAATTCAATTCTAATTCATAGCAACTCTATAGGCCAAAACTACCCTGATAGGACTCACAGGGCTGTAATCTCTATGAACCACCCCTTTGAAATACTTACTGATAAATGTCACAGATGTGGTAGTTACATAATTTCATGTCAACTTGGAGATGTGCGTGTGTGTGTGTGTGTGTGTGTGTGTGTGTGTGTGTGTGTAGGAGTGGAGTGGAGCCTGTCACACAGGTCACAGTCTCATCATACGTTCCTGTGGGCATAGCCTTCTCATAAAGAGGGTACTGGGAACATCCCCTCTTTCTCTCTGTCTTCACCTCCCTGATGAGGAGCTGCTATGGGACCTGTGAGGGCCCTACAGTGCTTCCACCGGCATTGGCTCTATACTCTGCACCCACCGCGGTGCCTGTGTGCTCTCTGTATCCTGAATCACTCCATGTGGCTGTGTAAGTCTGAAAAGGGACTTACTGACTCGCATCGGACTTGTGGACTTGATCTGGATTGGTCTGGAATGTCTGCTTGATACACAATTACTTCTTGATATAAAGCAATTTCTTACACATGTATGTCACTGAGTTTGTTTCTCTTGTCAAACCAGCCTTACACAAAAGACTAGAGCCTACACCATGGATTAAATGTCAGCACAAAGATAACAAACAAAAACAAACCTCACAACAGGGCTGATAAGCATCATGACAAAGAGAAATCACAGACATTACCAAGGATTCCATTTTACTTGAATCCACAATCAGTGCCCAGTCAACAAAGGGAAGGACACGCTTGCACTGAGAAACTCTGCTGCAAGTGACCACTTCAGAACCTTCCATAGTGAATGAAGGGGGAAGTGCAGAGTGGAGACCCAAAGCCCATTTGTCGGCCACTGGAGATCCCCTCACAGAGGGCTCTAGGGGAGGAGATGAGTCAGTCAGGGTGCGATGTAGCACCTATGAAGACTACAGCTTTCCTCCAGTTCCTAAATGCTTCCTCCCCACCATGATCCGAATTCTACCTTGCAGGGCTGGATGGGGCAGAGGATGTACACTGGTGCAGATAGGAGCTGGAGGCACAAGGAATCCAGGGCGGATGATACCTTCAGGACCAGGGGTGTGAGGGGCGATGCTGGAAGGGTAGAGGGTGACTGGGTTGGAAAGAGGGAACCAATTACAAGGATCTACGTGTGACCTCCTCTCTGGGGGACGGACAACAGAAAAGGGGGTGAAGGGAGATGCCAGATAGGGCAAGATATGACAAAATAATAATCTATAAATTATCGAGGGCTTATGAGGGAGGGGGGAGCGGGGAGGGAGGGGGAAAAAAGAGGACCTAATGCAAAGGGCTTAAGTAGAGAGCAAATGCTTTGAAAATGATTAGGGCAAAGACTGTACAGATGTGCTTTATACAGTTAATGTATGTATATGTATGGATTGTGATAAGAGTTATATGAGGCCCTAATAAAATGTTTAAAAAAAAACAACTAAACTTATTTTAAAAAATCAATCTTTAAAAAAAAACAACTTCCGAGTACAGCCAGGATGCTCCTTCGAAGCCAGGAAGCTGGACGTTCAACATAGTCGGAACATATTGTCAAGAGCGACTGGTCCCTTGAGAAGGGCATCATGCCTGACAAAGGGCAACACAACAGACTCAAACGCTCAACAAGACGGGCTGACCCAATGGCTACGAAACTGAGCGCAAGCACAGGGCCCTGCGAGGCCGCTGCAGGGCTGGCCGGTGCTCTGTTCCATCTGCACACAGTGCCTGCTGGGGTAACCATCTTGAAGACACCTTACAGCAACAATCTTTTTTTAAATCATTTTATTAGGGGCTCATGCAACTCATCACAATCCATACAGCCATCCATTGTGCCAGGCACATTTGTTGCCATCATCATTCTCAAAATATTTTCTTTCTACTTGAACCCTTGGTATCAGCTCCTCATTTTCCCTTCCCTCCCATACCCTTCCTCCCTCATGAACCCTTGATAATTTATAAATTATTATTATTATTATTTCATGTCTTACACTGACCGATGCCTCCCTTTGCCCACTTTTCTGTGGTCCGTCCCCCAGGGAGGGGGTTGTAGGTAGATCATTGTGATCACTTCCCCCTTTCTCACCTTTCCCTTCCCCTCCTGGTATGGCTACTCTCAATAAAGGTCCTGAGGGGTTTATCTGTCCTGGATTCCCTATGTTTCCAGTTCTTACCTGAACCAGTACACATGCTCTGGTCTAGCCGGATTTGTAAGGTAGAATTGGGGACATGATAGTGGGGCGGAGGAGACACATTAAAGTAGAGGACAGCTGTGTGTTTCATCAGTGATGTACTGTACCCTGACTGGCTCCTCTCCTAACAACAATCTTTATGGAGCAGAACGCCACATCTTTCTCCATCAGAGTGGCTGGTGGATTCGAACCTCCAGCCTCTCAGTTCACAGCCCAGTACTTAGCTACTGTGCTACCAGGGCTCCATACAGCTGCACAGAAGGGTGGGGGGATTACATATCCATCAACAAGAAATATATATAAACAATTAAAAAACTGACAATTTTTTCTTTCAAGTAGCCAATTACTAGGATACACACACGAATGACACTCAGAGACATCATGATGTAGAAAAACAGCCTGACACAAAAGCCTACTGCCTGTAATCCTACTTATATGACGTGCCTGGCACACAAGAAAATGTTCCGAAACGTGTTGTCCAACGGCCTTCAAAGTCAGGGGAGGAAACGATTTTGCAGGTGTTGGGTAGGGTCACCTATTGGAGGCGGGAGAGCCCACAGGTGCATCTGATAGGCTAGACCCCACCCCCAATACTCATGTGTGGGGCTGGACATCCCGCCTCCAACACAGAGCCAGCGCCCCAGGGCTGAAGGGACCCACGGGCTCTGACATCATAGCCATTCGTTTTACCTCCCGAGGACATCAGGCAGCCTACTCGCCCCTTTGGGAATGAAAAGTCAATAACTAATAAGAAAAAGAAAGTGTCTAGCAAAATCCACTAAGGAGGAGGTTCTGTCCCTCTGCCCATCAGAGCAGAGAAAGAGCGCAAGCAAATGACTTCAAATCCCTTCTAGAACTCGCTCCTCAGCCTCAAAAAGATAGCACTTCCTTTTCACTCTGAATAAGTCCTTGGTTAGAGCTATATCTGGATTCGCTCAGGAAGCAAGATCAAGAGCGGGAACGTTCTCTGAGATGGCACCTCTGCTTCTCATGCTGCAGGAGTGCCACAAGAAATGGACAGTCACCGATTACCGGGCAAGTTGACTCTCTCTCTCTCTCCCTCCCTTCTTCCCTCCCTCCCTCCTCCTCCTCCTCTTCCTCCTCCCCAAGCCTCACAAAGCAATGCATCTTTTAGTGACTCCCCAGGAGTCAGGACCCAAGGCTCTCAGCTCAGGCCTGCCTCCCCACCAGCCAGTGCAGGAGGGCGCACAGCAAGCCCTGACTGCAAGGTTACTAGGAATGAGAGTAGCTTTCCTACTCCAGTCTTTTTCCTGAATCTGAGTCAACAAGAGTGATCTCAGTGGTTTGGCAATTTACCCACATCCTATTGGACACGGAAATGCTATTCCTGTCTCCACCCCACGGAAACAAACACGCTCAGAAGCTAGCAGTCTTATTCTTTCTAAATCAACCTCCAGAAAGCTAGGTTTACTCATTCATAAGACTATAAATCTTCTGCTGGCAGGAATTCATTCCCCAGTCTCTGTCCACATTACTGTGTATTCAGAGGTAAAAGGCAGTCAGGAGACACTGTGGCTCCCATGGAAACACATTCTCACAGTTGCCTTTGAAACCTGCCCCATGGCGATTACATAAGACACGACAGAGGGACATCCTGTGAGGGCCATGGAGAGGAAATGTCACCTGATCTTTTGGGTCTATTGCCCCGCTGGGGGAATGATTCCTAGCATGTCTAGGCGATCGCTTTTGCTAGTTTCCTCACAGTGGCTCTATGTATACCAGCACAAAACGCTGCCGGGCCCTGTGCCGTCCTCAGGAGCTGTTAGGCCTGCGCCCATGGTTGCAGGCACTGGGTCAGTTTGTCGCTGTCCTCTCCTTTGGCTCACCCTCTCCTAGACCAAGCGTGGGGATCTTCTCCAGAGGCTGGTGTCTCCTGAGAACGTGTCCAAAGTACATTGAGACAAGAGTCTCAACATGCCCACTTCTAGGGAGCATTCTGGCTGTACTTCTTCCAAAACAGACTGTTTGTCCTTTGAGCAGCCTATGGCACCTGACAACTACAAGGATTTAGGGGATCAGGCGATCTTCACTTACACAAACATAACTAAGTGCTTCATGTACACAAAGACATGGCCAATGCCACAAAGAACAGTCCTATTGGTTGGCACGACGTCCCCATATATCGTCTGTCCATGAGGTAATACTGTTTGGAGACGAGGCAAGCAAGCCAAATGAGTAAAACTGGTCATTCTTCACTCCTCCAGGGAAAACTGGTTTGATTTCCTTTCCCTTCAAATGTGCAGCTGCTGCTCTTGCCTTTGGGGCTTTCGCTGCCGTGACAAAGACATTTGCTGTTGCCATCGCCGGTAGTTTCCGTCACAGCCCAAAGTGCACGGGGCAGAACTGCACTCCACAGGGCTTCCAAGGCTATGCCTTTTTGGAAGAGGCCTGGTGGTGCTGTGAGTTAAGCACTGGGCTGTACACTACAAGGCTAAAGGTTCAAACCCATCAGCCTCTACTCTAGAGAAAGACGAGGCTGTCTGCTCCCACAAAAAGTTACAGTCTTGGATCCCCTAGAGAGCAGTTCTACTCTCTCCTGCAGGGCTGCTGTGAGCCAGAATCAACTCGACTGCAACAGGCAGTTTCAATTTTGGAATCTTTTTTGGAAGTAGATCACCAGGCCTGACTCCCGAGGCACCTCTAGGGGTTTGAACCACTGACCCTTCCATTTATACTTCAGCACTTAGTCACCATGTGCGCCACCCCCCGACGCCCCGACGTACAGGAATGAAACAGTTCCTCTGTTGAGAAAAACACATCTAGGTGGCAGCAGTCACCGGTCACCATGGCAGGGCCTGTGGCAGAGCGGAGAGCACCTGAGGCCACCTAAGGGGGGCACTTGCCATTCATCTAGGCCAAGAGCTACATGCAGAAGGTTGGGGCCAACCTTCACAGATTTCCTAATTTTAAAAAGTTACATCAAACACTGCTCACACTACACCAACCATGTCTGTGGTCAACCAGTTGGTCATTTCTGGTAGCCGTGCGTCTGACCTCCTCTACCTCTCTCTACCTGAGCCGCACCCCGGGTTCGCGTTGCATCTCAAGTCCTCTCCTACAGCAGGGTCAACCATAGCTGGTGCCTGGGTCGGCCCATCAACAAAGGATGAGCTTGGACACCGCACCCTTATGACCCAGTGATACCAGCCAGGGAGCGGCCATCCACTGCAATAAAGCCTGCAAACGCGGGGACAAGACGGCTTGGTTTTCCAGATCTCACGAGTTTTCCACCTTGCACAGGCCACAGTTACCACTGTCCTCTCATTCTGTTTGGTGGGGAATATCTGAGTGTTCCTGCTCTTAAAGGTTTCTGCCTTACGCAGGTTCTGGCTTTTGTAGGCTATACTGTATTTGGAGAAAAATACTCTGGGATAATGAACTTTTGTATAGTGCAGATCTCTGTCTCGGAGAAGAATTCATCATATGCCATGATGCCCATTGTACTGCTATGAGTTGGAATCAACTCGAAGGCACACAACAGCAAGTGTGCTTTAAAAACGTTTTGTGTGTGTGTGTGTCACTGGTTTTGTGTCTTTCTTTTTTTATTTCAAGATCATTCCATTGGGGGCGCTTACAGTTCTAACAATCCACACACCAATTGTATCAGGCATGCTTGTACATATGTGGCCATAGTGTTCTAGACATTTACTTTCTATTGAGCCCTTGCTATCAGCCCTTTTTCCTTTCCTCCTCATCCCTACCTTTGTTACGCCTTCTTAAATTATAAATTATTATTATTTTCATGTCTTACACCAACCACTACCTCTCTTCCCCACGGTTCAGTTGCTCGTCCCCCCTGGACTATCTTTACATTTCAAATCCCCACAAACGTTTTGAAGTCCCCTTCTATGTGTGTGTATAAATTATATACATCATACATATATGATTCTATTACAACCCATTTTCACCTCATTCTGATATACTCAACCATGAAGGTTAAGATAGGGTAGGAAAATCTATTGACGACCTTGCTTCAAAGGTTTCCCCAAGTACTAATGCGTCCTACCTTCCTCCTTCACGGGGCTCAATGCTATTAACGAAGGCAGGAAAGGAGAAACAGACACCTGACGTTCCAGACTGGCGGTCCCCTGATGTGCCGAGCACTGGGCTAGTCTTTGCTTGCACTCAATATTCACTCCCCACAGGAACTATATGAAGAAATGCAATGCCCAAGTCACGCTGCTAGTCGGCGGCAAAGTCTCTACCTGAGCCCAGGCCTGCCTGCCTCTAAAGCACAACCAGAATGTTGCAGCGGCCCCGTGTGCATGCAGCGTGTGTGCCATCCGGAGACCCAGGGTGCGGCTCCCGCAAAGGGAGAGAAGGAGAAAAAGAGGGAGGGAACTCTGTCTGCCTCTCTCTTCCCCACGCCCCCACCCCCACACTAAAGGTACACATCCTAAGAAGTTTATAGAAGCAATCGCCTAATCAATTATTTTAAAAAGATTTGACCATAATGAATGAATGAGCAAGTCAAACTCTATTAAATCCCGGAGCACAAACCCCGTGGGAGAGAAGCCCCTAAAGTCACTAGGACCAGAAGAATAATAATATTCAACAGAGTAAACCCTGGCGGCTATAGCAGATCATTTCTTACACTTTCATTGTAAGAGGCTGGAGTCCTAAAACACCAGGAAGCCCAGACAAAGAAATCTTTTACACATTAAACTGCATGGCCCTTAACTGTAACAAATATTGATTGCGTGTTCGTCATGTGCCAGCCATGATGCCACCCCCAGGGACATAGGAGTGTAAGCGCAGTTTACCCACTGCACCAAGAAAGCATCGTTAATCACTGTGATTACTATTGATATGAACTAGGGGGTGGGTAACCCAAGACGTGTTCTACTCATTTATCTCTGTGTTTGTTTTTCATTCTTATTATTTTCTCTCGCAATGAACAGAAATGTCCACAAGGGGAAATGACTGGTTAAACAATCCCCTCTCCAGACTCAAGTAATAGTAAAATTTTTCTATTTCGCTTGAAAAATCAAACTCATTTTATATGTACACACTGGAAAATGACCGGTATGGTCCATCAATAACACCTCAACGTCACTCTGCAGATGTAAAGAATAGAAATACGGCCCCTGAGACCCTCCCCTACACCACCCATCCTCCCTCAAACCAGAACCCAGCAGTCACGACTCTGGCACGGAACTAGAAAATGTTTCAAAGTAGAACCGGGAAAGCCCAGCTACACAATCAAAGCTATATGAACTCTAAGGATCTGAGCCATCTCTCAACAAAGGACCGGCCGCTTATTTAAGGACCGGCCGCTTATTTGCCAGGCTGGCCACCACAGAGTCCAGACAGCACCAAGCTTCCCCGCCCAGGTCCCTCAGAGGAAGGAAGCCGCCACTGCCTCCCTGACATGTCTCTGGCACTGAGGCCAGGGCGCTCACCCAACCGGCAGGAAGGAAAACGCAACCGATGAAACAAGGGCTGCGGAGCAGTGGGGAGGGTAAGTGAGAACCAGGAAAACCTGGATTCATCTGTTGCAAAAGATAACCATGGGGGTGTACATGGGAGGCCTTGTTCTCAGCGCACACTGGACGGCCCCCCATTGCCTCTCCCATCCCTGGCTAGGACAGGCGACGCTTCTGTTCAGAAAGCAAAGCAAAGTGAAGTGTACTGTTCAGACAGGAGCCCGATCGGCTGAGTGTCCTCAACGCTGCAAAGAAAGTGAGCCATCCTGACGTGACGCTGCGCAGGGAGAGGGGGGAGAAAACACATTCTAGAGAAAGCGTGAGTACTTGAGAGTACCTTTCCTCGAAGAAGTAATATTTACATGAGGATTTCTCCGATAGCAAACACACACATACCATGGGTTCCTACTTGCTGATGCGCAATTGGTTTTTTTAAGCAAAACAAATCAACACACTGCCATTGAGCCGTATAAAGGACATCTTTTTTCCTTTTTCTCCCCCAACCACAACTGCACCTTCTGATGCACCCCCTAGCATGCGTACAAAACTGCCACCTAGAGGTGGAGCACTGAACCACAGGATGTGTTACGTAAGAGGATCCTTTTTGGAAAACACTGGAGCTTGGAATCATTCTCTCTTGCTCTCTCTCTCTCCTCTCTCTCTCTCTCTCTCTCTCTCACACACACACACACACACACACACACACACCCCACCAGCAAAAGCAATACCACTGTTGTTATGAGTCTGGCACAAGGTGCACACGGACAGAGTACTGTATGAACATTGTTTTTTTTTAAAGTGATGCTATTTTGCCTCTGAATACATTAGCAAAGAGATTTTTTAACAGAGACATGTAACTCCTATGTAAATTAACCGGACAACAAATACCAATGGAAGCTTATGTACCAGATACATCTATGCTACATGGTAGAAAAAGAGAGACTGGGGAATCGGGTTTTCAGAAGGCTACGCTGGCAATGGGAGCCAGCAATCATTCGTGCGGGCGGGCCTGCGTGGAGGAAGAGAGTCCCTCTGAGCACAGTCAAGGGGCGTGCGTCGCTTCACTGTCAGAGAGCACTGTCGACCGCGGCAGATGTCGTTAGGGGAAAATGTTATAGTGTTCTATCATTGGATCTCCCTCTGGGTCCATTTGAAAGTGGTTTCCGTGTTCAATGTTTTCTGCATTTCTTTGACTGAGGTTTTTCTATGTTGTGTCTAGTTATTATTGCGGGGTTTTGCTTGTTTGCTTTGTATACTTTTGTGTGGTTGTGTTCTGTTGTAGGAGACTTTCTGTCTGTGAAATCCAGGCTAGGTCGATGCAGAGAGGCAGTCCCTGGACAGGGCCTGGCAGGGGAGGATGGGAGGAACTGGGGAGCTATCAACCACGAGTATGAGAAGAAAGTGATCTGAAACTGACTGTGGTAAGGATTGCACACACTTCTCCATATAACAGAATGATTAAAGTGTGTGGTATGTGAAGGGTATGCCAATGAAACTACTGTTACAGAGAAGAACCGCGGTGGGGATGGCACAGGACTAGACCGAGTTCAGTTGTGTTGTGCAGAGGGCCACTATGAGTGACACTTCAGCCCCAATAACAACACAATTCAGTCTCATGAGTACTACATGTGTGTGCATTCGACACTGCAGTCAACACCACGAAGACAAGAACTTTGCGTGTCTGGGTCCCCATTACACCCCATACACCGCTCTGATAAGCTGCCCAGTGATACCCACCTTTAGAAAGTTCCAGCGCTGGGAACTGAGCATTTAACACTCCGTACAACTCCTGGTGGAGTCAGCTAGTACCAGAAACAAAATATTCTTATTGTTACCCCTCCCCAAGTATAAACACTGCCCCCGAGAGACAACACTGATGTGGAGCATCAACAACACAAAGCGTAGTGTTCTTATTCCCTTCCACACGGTTTCATGGCCCGGCTGTAAAGCATTTGGGTAAAAATCCATGTGTCACGTAATCTGTGGGAAATTTCTTAAAAATAAACAAATCCTGGGAAGTCGGCAGATGATAACCACCATGATTCTTTAGATTAATCAAATAGTTTCTGTAAATTTACACACTAATTTTCATACAGCATTACAATTTTGAAAGTGACTGAAAACCAAGCCCACAAAACCAAATCACTGCCACTGAGTTGATTCCATATTACACTGATCCTGAAGCACCGAGCAGAACTGCCCACAGGGTTTCCCAGGCTGGCCTCGTTATGGAAACGGCTCATAATTCTCCCACGGGGAGCCTCGGGGGCTCAAACTGCACGTCTTTGGGTTAGTGGCTGGAGCACTTATCCATGAGTCACCATGGCTCTTGTGACTGAAGAAAGAAACTGGGAAACCTATCGATCGATACAACACGCCCACTGAAGGCTGTTTTTAGATGATGCCCCACTTCTACTCAGGAATTTTACAGTAAACTTGCTGCAAACGAGCTGACACAGGTAATGGCAGATGGTAAATCTAGCCTTTCTTCAGTTAACCGATTAAAAACTTTCACAAATGCTTGGTGCTACAGCAAAGACCCACCCACACAAAAGCTCCCAAAGAATGCTTCCTACCAGAAAGCATAAGAAATTTTCCTAAATGAAAGGATGATTTTTTTAAAAAAGAAAGAAAGCTAATACAAGCTTGGTTTACTGACACAACATAACGCCCCGAATAGGAAAAGACAATTTCTATGAATAGACTGCTTGAAGTAGGACTTGTTGTCCGTGGACTTGTCCGATTCTCTCACTAGGCGAGCATCGAGCAACTCACTCTGAGTTGGTGCACAGTGATTTCACCTGGGAAGGTTCTCTCTGCTCACAGGAAATTTTTTGGTAAAAGCAGTTTCACTTGAAATGTCAATTGATGACAAACCTCATTCTGGATGCCTATCAACTTCCAGGACAGATGAAAATGTCGACTCGTAGTGCATGTGGAGTTTGTTCCACCAGGTCAGGCTGTTAATCAGAGTTCTGAAAAGATTGTGTAACAGTGGAGGACAAAAAAGGCTGATGTGTAGCAAACGGGGCCTGGTTTTGCCACCACAATGCACCTGTTCACGTAGCCATTTCAGTGCACCAGTTTTTGGCAAAAAACAGCATGCCTCTCTTGCCCCACACACCTAACCCACCCGACCTCGCTCCAGGTGACTTTCTGTTTCCACAAATGAAAGGGACATGAAAGGTCGGCAATTTGACGGTGTAAAAAAGGTGAAGAAATAAACAAGGGAGGTGCGATCAGCCATCCAAACAGAAAGGTTTGAAAAATGTTTACAAGAATGAAATCACACATTTGACAAATGTATTAAGTGTAATGGAGAGTACTTTGAAGGTGATAAGGTTGTTTTGTTAAAAAAAATGTAAATATAAAGCTTTGAAAAAAGTATGGTTTGGGGGGGCTACCCCCTTGTATATGTAACTGCACACACAGATATTCAGCTTTGAAGCTATGCTGTAGCAGTATTGCCCAGAAGTTCACAGAAAGTCCAGTCATGTCTTTCATGCTGGGTTGAGCCCTGACACTAAATTTCTATAGAAACCAGGGAGGAAATCCAAAGAACCATTATATTGTTTGGACAAATATGATATACCTACATGTGAGCAATTGGTCAGTTTGGGGGCTGAAGAAATAACCAAGAAGCTATCCTAACCTTGCAAAGGTGGAAATTATCCAATTTTTTTGAAGTAAGGCTCAAGGCCTGCAGCACTAACATTAGTCTGTAACACTTTCTCTCAGAGGAGTTCAGGGGTGTTCAGTAGTGTCTCGTTCTGACCCTGCTGCACAGCTCCTTCTAAAGCTGTGGTTCTCAACCCGTATGACTGCTTTGTGGGTCGAAAACCCCTTTCACAGTGGTCGTGACAGTGATGAAGTAGCAACGAAAATAATTTTACGGTTGGGGGTGGTCACCACAAGAGGAACTGTATGAAAAGGTCAAGGCATTAGGAAGGTTGAGAACCACTGCTCTAAAGAAAGAAATCAGGGGCAGGAAGGAAGGCACTATTATAAAGGGGAAAAATTGTGACCTTTGAAATCACCTGGAATCCCCTAGAGATTGGAGCCAGATATGGGGTGCAGGGGGGCGCCTATGTTGCTGTTGTGAGGTGCCATCAGGGAGCCGGCTCTAATTTAGAGCAGCCCTGTGCATGGCAGAAAGCGACGGCCTCGTCGTGCCCATTCTCACAATGGTTTTTGTGTTTCAGCTATTATTGCAGCCAGTGTGTCAGCCCCTCTTATGCAGCGTCCTCGTGACACTTTGAGATAGCTGCTTTTCTCATTAGGTTATTTATGACGCCCAAGAGCACATGGCTGTGGTGAGAAGAGCTTTCACAGCCTGACAGGTGAACACGCGGTGGCTACTCTGAAAGGTACGCCCTGGCAGCACTGGGCTCATCCCTGGAAAGCCTGTCCCAAATACCAGGAGTTTGGAGGCAGGGAAGGGCCCTAGGAATGAGCTCCTGTGGTCCTCAGTTCAAACCCAGCTCCAGCCCTGGGTAAGTTCTCTCACCCCAGAAACAGGGTGGTCTCGGCGGGTGGTAGTGAGGACCATGGGAGACAACGTATGGCCGGCAGTCACCTGGTCAAAGGGCTTCATCCCTACTAATTCCCTCACCCCGGAAACGGTGGTGTGATGCTGCTGCTTTGCTGGTGAAATAATCTGTATCACAGACTGGACGTCCCCTTTTCTACTAACTGTATACTTCTCATGTGAGTCCTGGGGGTGTGGCAGGTATGGTGCTCAGCTGCTTATCAGTAGGCTGGCAGTTCAAACTCACCAGCTACTCTGTGGGAGAAAGATGAGGCAGTCTGCTTGTGGGAGGACCTGTGGCCGTGGAAACCCTACAATTCAACCTTGTCCAATAGGATGGCTATGAGTGGAATCACTCAAGTAGGAGTGGGGTTTGGGGGTTCCCTTCTTCAAGGAGGTCTAGGACTGTGGGAGATAACGGCTCGGCTGCTAACCAAAAGGTTAGCGGTTCAAGCCCATCAGCCCATCTGTAGGCTAGAAGACCTAGTGAGCTGCGCCTGAAAAACTTCAGACTAGCAGGTCCTCTGACAGGGAATCATCCTCCTCTGACTTAGACGGCTGCCCTGAACTGCACTCCAATCAAGCGCAATGGGTTGGGTTGGGTTTGGATACCCTCCATAT
Source organism: Tenrec ecaudatus (assembly GCF_050624435.1). Classification (NCBI taxonomy): domain Eukaryota; kingdom Metazoa; phylum Chordata; class Mammalia; order Afrosoricida; family Tenrecidae; genus Tenrec; species Tenrec ecaudatus. Next base: position 149,764,455 of record NC_134531.1, on the reverse strand, counting down.
GGATGTTAGTCCACAGTAAAGGAGCTGGAAGTTTTGGCTTTGTTTTGCTATTGCTGCTCATTGTTGATTGCTTGTAATAAGGCAAATGTTTTTTCTGTGCCATGATAAAATTGGATTATTAGATGCTTGGTGTTCAGTGCATCCATTAAGAGTGAAAACAGGTGAAGGGAGACATCGGTCAGTGTAAGTCATGAAAAAATAATAACAATTCATAAATTATCAAGGGCTTGTGAGGGAGGGAGGATGGGTGGGAAAGAGAGGGAAGAAATGAGGAGCTGATACCAACGGCTCAAGTAGAAAGAAAATGTTTTGAAAATGATGATGGCAACAAATGTACGAATGGGCTTGACACACTGGATGTATGCATGGATTGTGATAAGAGCTGTGTGAGCCCCCAATAAAATGATTTTTAAAAAGAGAGTAAGAACAAAGGGCAACGAATGGCATGTTCTAAAAAGAGGATTCCATTGGTGGTGACAAAACACTTTGGGGAGAGAGAGTGGCGATGGCTGCACAGGCCGGTGACGGTAATAATGTCACTGAGACGTGTGTAAATCGAGCTCACATGGCACATGTGCTGTGTGCACCACCACCACCACCACCACCCCCACACACACACAATCCTTTTTAAGGTGATTTCAAGGTGTCAGGCCCAGCAAGCCGTGACTCCTACATGTCTGGGGCAGGAACCAGGAATGTGAAGTTCAAACAAGCCCTGAGGGGGAGGTAGCCATATGCCAGCAGGTGCCACCACCAGAAGACACAGCCATGTGCCCATTCAAGTTATTTACCTCCTGGCATCTGGCAGGTTGCACCCATTGTCCCTGGGTCACATGAAATGGCTAGCACCGAGTCTGAAGGGCACATGTCCAACCTGGCAGAGCTGCGCCATCCCACGTTCTCCATCACACTGCAGAACGCATCCAACCGCGACCCAATAAAACAACAGACCAGGGGCTAGCTGCCCTGCCCACCCACGTGTGTCCAGGAGAACTGTGTGCACATGTTCTACTCGATGTTGCCTGTAGGGGGAGGTGGGCCACCCAGTCTTTCTTCAGAGGGGTCTCTGGGCCTGGAAACTCCCACCGTCGACAGCAAGCAGCTGGCCGAGCACGTACACGGTCTGTGGCGCCCACAGATTTCATCCCTCAAGAAACGTCCATATGAAAGCTGTCATCTTTGAAACCTTACGTGGTTAAAAGCAGCTACTTCCTCTCCAGCTCCCACAGTTCCTCATTGCTAAGCTTGCCCTTTTGACCTGGGCTAGGGCCCAGGGGATTGCAAGTGAACTGCCAGCAGCAGACCCCACTAGCAGCTCCGCAGGGGGAGGCGGAGGAGGAGGTGTTCTGCTCCGATTTCCCGTGTGGGGAAACCCCCGGGAAGCTCTGGCCTGTCTTACAAGGTCGCTATGAGTCAGAGTGGGCTCGATGGCAACGCCTTTGGTTTGGGGTGCTGTCGGAGAGAAAACCCCAGCAGGCAGAGCTGAGAAATCTTCGGGAAGGCAGGGCAGAAGGAGACGTCGCGGCTCTCATCTCTGTGCCAGAGGGCACTGAAGAAAAGGCAAACCGGTGGGTGTCCTCAGGATAAAGGGATGGATTCTGAGCAGGGATTCCCGAACCGCTACCACTGGGCTCTGGAAACGGTTTTTGCTCCCCTCCAAGAGATGTGAGGAAAATGCAGAAATAGAATGGGGTCAAAAAACAAAGAAGAGCGGGAAAACACTGCCAAATTCTCCCCTCATTTCAGAGACCAAAGATGACTCCGCACGTGAGGTCGCTGGGAGAAGCGGGTGCCCAGAGCTAGCCGCTCACTCCTGCTCATCCAGAGACTCAGCAGCCGCATTTTGACCCAGGACTGAAGCACCTCCCTGTCACGCCCAGGGAACGAGAGGCAGAAACGGAGTGGGAAGAGACGGCCCAAGCCCACTTGGTATGTTGACGTGACACAGTTGGCCTCGTCGCCTTATAACTGGGGCACAGGAAGCATTATGGACACGAGAAAAGGGAAGGTGCCAGGCAGTGTTGGCAAGAGTGTGGAAATGAGGTGGGGTCAACCACGGAGCGTTTTCATCCCCGGAACCCTCTGCATGGCCTAGAAAGCCTTCTGAAGGAGGAACAGCAGAGACAATTGTGCTTGTCGACCCGCTGGGGCAGCATCGTGAAGCATGGTGGGAACACCATCAAACATGGGCCTGCTGCTGAACTACAGATACCAGGAACACAAATGTCCTTAACACCCCACGCTAAGAATACGGCAGAAAGAGGCCTCCCGCGCTCACAACATCCTGATTCACAGTTTATTCGAACCTGAGAAAACTCTGAGTAAGCCCATTTGCTAATCCCCTTTACTACAGAAATTTATCCTACCCCCTGCCCTACCATACGCTACTTGGTTCTTTCCTCTCACGTTCCCCAGTAAGTTGAGGAATTGGGGCACTTGCGTTTCAGCCTTAGGGTCTGACTTCAGAAACATCAGGTCAGATGGGCATGTAGAGATCCCACTGCCCTCAGGCCGATTCCGACTCACAACAATCCCGCAGCGGTTTCCATGACTGTAAATCTTCACAGCCTCATCTTTCTCTAGAGACCGGTATGCAGGACAAGCTAATTAACAATAAATAATAAGAGCTAACACTTGGAGAACACTTGTTAAGTGCCATGTGGCCAGCAGTTTGCCTGCAGAGCTCCTTGCATCCTCCAGGAAGTAAGCAGGGAGGCTCGCCACCTCCTTTTTTGCAGAGGAGGAAAGCAAGGGTCTGGGAAATTAACTTGCTCCAACATCACGTGGCTACCGAGCAGCCAAAAGGGAGTTCTGAAGTGCCTGACTGAGAGAGCCAAAGCTCCAGCTGGCTGCCATGAGCCTGTGATGGAGCTCAAAGGGCGGCCCACTCTCCACAGGAGTCCCTGCACCCTCCAGCCACAGCTATGCAAGGCAGACACCACACCACAAGAAGGCAGCAGCCCGGAGGCATGCAGCTTCAGGATCCTGAGAGCTGGAAGAAGTCACCAAAGATAAACTTCCCAGACAGGCAAAGGTACTGGCCTAGCACAATGGTGTGGCATTTCTTTTGTTTTAATAAAAAGGAGAGATTAAATGGTATGATCTGGGAATCAAGCCGAGATTGAAGGATTGGGGTCCTAGTCTCACCGATCCTGAACAGCATGCCCAACTAAGCTTAACTCTCGTGGTTCATTCAGAAAGCTAACCTGTTGCCAAGCAAAGTGTCTGTCTTAAAGAATTGGAACACTGTCAAACTAGCTTAGCGCCATGAAATGATACAACTTAACGAGAGACTATAAATCCCTCCAACACAACGCACAGCCCTCTCCAAAGGCTGTGCTTGCACAAGTGGTGTGGTGCAACACTGTACCTGAAGATTGACTTTGTAACTTGAGTAATGTGCACTCTGCCTTTTGCTCTATCCAATCCCTTTAAAGTGATTTTAAAGAAATGCGATAGCACAATCATGCTAAAGGCAATTGGGGGAAAAAAATGAAACATCTAACTCCATCTCTTAGAGACCTAAAGCACATTCTTGAGAATCCAAAACAAAACCCACAGCCACTGAGTCAATTCTCACTCAACTCTGACTTACAGAGAACTCAGGTAGGGTTGCTGAGAGTAAATCTTTATGGAAGCAGAGAGCCTCATCTTTCCCCCACAAGGCAGTTGATGGGCTTGAACTGCCGACCTGGTGGTTCCCAGTCCAGTGCCTACCCCACAGCACCACCACAGCTCCTTTCCTGAGAAGGAAGCCATAAGGTTAAAGCCGAACAAAACAGCAGCTCCTTGCCAATCACCAATGGGTTTGGGATCTTCCCGAACGGAGAAGAAAAGGAGTAGGAATAAAACACAGAAAAGACTTATAAATGGAAAAAGCTAGAAATCCAATCTTGGCAACATCTGTTTCTGAAAGAAAAACGACGGCTACTCACCTGTCCACTGCTTCTACGTCAAAGCAAAACCTCTTCTCAATAGAGTCTGTTTTCCGCCTTGTGCAGGATTTCAGGGTGACAGATTCATCTTCTCCCTGTGGAACACACAGATCGTAAAGGAGAGGCCGCAGTGTGGACGCAGCTCCGCTTCAGAACAAGCCTGACACATAAATGGGAATGATCACTTCGTCTTCTCAAACCTGAGTGTTCCCAGCCAGGTATGACAGAGCGCAAGAGGAGCGTGCACCTGCACTGTGTAACCCATGCTGTACTCACAAGCAGACGCCGGAAGCACTGGCAGGCCGTGGCGGGACAGCATTACAACTGCAGGGCAGCTACACTTGTAACTTGCCTGCCGACTCAAAGTACGGAGGACTTGCTTATAAAAATCAAGTATGGATTACAACTCAATGTAAAGAAAACCAAAATCCTCACAACTGGGCTAACACCGTGATAAATGAGGAAAATATTGAAATGGTCAAGGATTTCGTCTTGTTTGAATCCACAGTCAATGTGCATGAAAGCAGCAGCCGAGAGATCAAGCAACACATTGCCCTGTGGAAACGAGCTGCACAAAAAAGCCAGGCTGTTACCTTGAGGACTAAGGTGTGCCTGACCCAAGCCACGGTATCGTCTATTGTCTCACATACATGTGAAAGTGGGCCACTGGAAAAGGAAGGCTCGAGGATCCACGCATTTGGATCACAGTGCTGCGGAAGAATGCTGACAGTCTCGTGGGCTGCTGACAGTCCCGTGTGCTGCTGACAGTCCCGTGGGATGCTGACAGTCCCGTGGGATGCTGACAGTCCCGTGGGCTGCTGACAGTCCCGTGGGATGCTGACAGTCCCGTGGGATGCTGACAGTCCCGTGGGCTGCTGACAGTCCCGTTGGCTGCTGACAGTCCCGTGGGCTGCTGACAGTCCCGTGGGCTGCTGACAGTCCCGTGGGCTGCTGACAGTCCCGTGGGATGCTGACAGTCCCGTGGGCTGCCAAAAGAACCAGCAAACTTGTCTTGGAAGAACAGCCAACGAGCTTCTTGGAGGCAAGGTCATGTCAGGAGACTAGACCCTGGAGGACAAAACCCTTGGTCCCGTAAAGGGGCAGCTAAAAAGAGGAAGACCCTGGACACGAGGGACTGGCACGGTGTTCAAACATCAGAACATCTGTAAGGACGCCACCGGCGGGGCCAGTGGGTCATTCTTTAGTACAGAGGGTCACGGTGCGCCAGAACCCACTCCATAGCACTCAACAACAAACTTGTGTGCGCTTTGTTTCTTAAAAAGTGTTATCTCTTTGGTAAGTGTTCGACAAGATGACCGTGAAGTCCCTTCCGAGTTTCTATGGCCTAGATTCAGGCCTCCTTCCTTCAGGAAAGCCCTCCTGGCCCAAGTCCAATGCCCCTACGGCTGGTTCACATAGACCATATACTTCTCCCTCATAATGGAGTTCACAGCTGAAATGTTCCACCGATGTAGGTGACAATTCAAATATTTTCTCATCCCTGTTCACTGAGACGCTCCCTAGAGGTGGCAGCTTTTTGCTCACTATTGTATTCCCAGTACCAGGCCCTAAAAATGAGTAGGCACTCCACAAAGGTCTCAACGGCTTGAATGAAGTATACCTAGTGTCATTCAACTCTGCCTATTTAAAGTGTACACTTGGATGCTCTGACCTTGGAAAACTATTACCACTATCAAATTTGGGATAGTTTCTATGATCTTCCCCAAATCTGCACATGCTCCTTTGTAATCGATCCCTCCTTAACTCCATCCCCAGACAACCAATAAATCTGCTTTCTATCACTATAAATTCATCTGTGTTTCCTAAACTGTACATGAATTGAATCATACAGTGTGATAGGTTGTGTGTTAACTTGGCTGGGTCAGTGTGATCTAACACACTGCAGTCAATTCTGTGATGGTATCTAATATAGCCTAACCAACCCTGTGAGCAGCCAAGCGCTGTGCTGGAGGCAGTGCCTGGACTAAGAAACAGCCTTGGTGCAATGAGAAAAAAGACTCCTCTGGGTGTGGACTGCTCCTTTCTAAGCAAACTCTGTGGCAAACCTTGTCACTTCTGCTAGATCTGGACCCTGCATCTGTTTGTAGACCGCCTCCCATACTGCCTGCCGATCCCAGGAGCCATACGCAGACGGTGACCTTGGATTCCTTCAACTCTGCATCTACCAGCCTGTGGTCTTCCTGCTTTCTGGTTCATCAGTTCCCACAGCTACATGAGAGGATGCCTTCAGCTTAACATCTGACCCATGGACCTGAACTAGACTGCACTTACTCATTTCTACAACTATATGAGCCCATTTCTTGATATAAATCTTTTTCCATATACATACATGCACACACATATAAGCCTCACTGGTTTTGCTTTGTAGAGAACCCTGCTTAACACACACAGTATGTATTCTTTTTCGCTTGGCTTCTTCCATTCATTATAATTATTTTGTAATTCATCTGTATTGTTCTTTGAATCTAGAGTTAATTTCTGTAGTGATAATTTCATTTGTAGAAATTAATACCAAACTAGTCCCAAGAAGCTGGAGATCAAAGAGGGCCCAAAGGCCAACTCTGACAGGATGCGAGTCTGCGCCACTCCCCAACCCCTCTTCCCTGAGGATTCTCCTCCCTCGCATTTCTGGGTTCTGTGAGTTGCTGTAATGTCCCACAGAACTCACAAAACTCTGAGGAAATGTATCACGTGTGGTGGGTACGGTTTGATCCAAAATCCAAAGGCCAGGAAGGGGCAGAACCTGAGGTCATGCTCCACTCGTGGCTCTTGCCAGTGATGAGATCCCATGCCCTGCTTCTCAATGGGATTATTTCATATGCATCAGGATGGCATTTCCGGCAACCCTGGCCACAATAATTCAAGCCCCATCACTATCTCCCCGCCATCTTCTTACTAAACCTGGGAGTTATAATGGTACAATTGACCTTCACCCAAATGTAATGATCTATTCTCCCCCTCCCCCCTGTACTATATCTGATTTGTGCATATATGACCTGGGGTGTCTGAAAGGATGGTTCTAGTAGGCATTGGCCTCCTACTGGCCTTAATCTGCCAGGCTTTTCCCAAAGTCACTCTAGAGCAGCCTTCCTCCTCTCAGTACAGCATTCCCTACATCTATTACAAATTACAGTGACCAAGATAACCATCTTAACCTCACCCTATTCCTGTTCTTTAGCAAATAATCCCCTCCAAACTGGGACTATAGCCACAGTGTAATAAATCCAGAATTACATAAATCACATAGTGGCTTATGGATGGAAAGGCTGTATTAATTACGTACAACTCAGTTTCTTTTTATTGCTGAGTAGTATTCCATTGAACAAACATACCACCATTTTATCACATAATAATTTATTGCCTATTGATGTAGAGGTTCGCATCTATCATATCTTCTCTTTCTGTCACTAAGGAATTTGTCAGGTTTCCTGTTTCTCTGGCCTCAATCACCCTTTTTCTACACCAGGGAGGAAATTAACAATCTTTCTCAGTTTACTGTACCAACAGAAAAATGTGGCTGCTTAAGGTAAAACTACCAGCACACAGAGGACCTAGGAAAAGAATCCTTATTTTCACAGGTCTTGTCCTCTACTATCTTTTATGTATTAGTAAAGATTATTCCTCTTGCTCCAATGTGTAAAATGTAAATGCCCAGCCACAGGGATTCTGGCCACCTGAAGTCTAACTATATTGCAGACTTAATGGATCTGGACTAACTTCCGCTGAAAAGGCTTACTTGAGTCATTCCTGAGAAATGAAGGTAAAGGTCTACAAATGTCTATGAAATTGAAGCCAACAAAGGGATAAAGATTGTTCTATATGTGACCATACTCTAACAAGAAGAATCTACCAAAACGATCTGTTCAATTTACTCAAGCTTCCCTGCTATCCAGTCAATTCTAATCACAGTGCCCTGCAGGGCAGAGGAGAACTGCCCTGTGGACTTGCGAAGTGTAACTCTTTGTAGAGTCACGCTCCTTCCTTCTCAGAGTTGCGGTGGTTTGACCACTGACCTCCCGTCAGCCACCCACTGTGTAAGTCACTATGCTGCCAGGGCTTCGGTCAACTACTCTACTCCTAACAATTTAAAGAAAAAAGAGAGGAGAAATAGGCAACCCTAACAAACTGATACACAGTGACAAAGAAGAAACTAGGAGAGAAACATCTATTTCTAGACAATAAATTAATGCTCTGGAGGAAGAGGAGGAGCCCTGTTGGTGTAGGAGACAAGAGGAGGCTGTCTGCTTCTGCCTCATGAACCCCAGGGAGCAGTTCCACTCTGCCCATAGGGTCACAACGACTCAGACTCCATGCCTGACGGCAGTGGGGCTTTAGCAAGGAAAAATCAAAAAGGATGATAACGAAGAGCTTGGAGTGAGAAAAGATGGTGGGAAGGGGGAAGATGCAACATGTCCTCTATCACCCAACTCGTGGTGGCACTGAGCTTCTGCTGTGCTGGAAGTTTCTCCAGAAGGAGGAGCGTGCCCTCCGTGTGACCTCTAGGATGACGCTGGATGAAGGCTCCGCTCACTCTCGGATGCTCCCACTTATTCTCCTGAAGGTGAAGTCTGGTGTGAGTCATCCTACACCTAGGCTGCATTCCCGGGTGGTGTAAACTGTTATCACACTTGGCTTCCAACCCAAAATTGGAGTTTCAAGTTCATTCAGGGGCTCCTACGTAGAAAGGCTCGTTAATCTACTTCCCCCCAAAAGTAGTCTACTCTGACACCTTGCGGCCACTGGGCCAGCATTCTCAGGAGTTTAGTAGGAGCAGGTGTCATCATCGTTGTACCAACTCATAGCACCCCCATGTACCATCGCAATCCTTAGCTCACTGTTGCTGCCACGGAGTCCATCCTCTTGGTTAGGGACTTCCTCGTGTTTTTACTGCTGCTCTATTGAAGCAGGATGCCCTTCTCTCCTGATAACGTGACCACAGTACATGAGACCAGATCTCTGCACCCTTGCTTCTGAAGAGCATTCAAACTGTGCTACTTCTACCACAGATTTGTTGGTTCTTTGGATAATCCATGGCCCTTTCTATATTCTTGTGGTGTTTGACTATCAAAAGATATAGCATCTGGGGCCTTAAAGGCTTGAAATTAAACAAGCAGCCACCTAGCAGAGAAGCAACATGCCCACATGGAATAAGCACATCAATCTTGCAACCAAGAGTTGTCAATGGAATCAGGTAACAGTCACCTGAAGACCCAAAACAAACAAACAAAAAAACATATTGTTGAGAATGAGAGGGGTCAGAGCAGAGACTCAAAACCCATCTGTAGACAATAGGCCATCCCCTCACAAAAGGGTCACAAGGAAGGGATGAGTCAGCCAGGGTTCAGTATAGCACCGATGAAACAAACAATCCTCACCTCCCACTATCATGGCCCAAGTGCTGTCTTTCAGTTCTGGCTAGACCGGAGCATGTACACTGAGACAGACAAGAGCTCACGACACACAGAATCCAGGTCCGATAAACCCCTCAGGGACAGAAATGGGAGTAGCAATACCAGGAGGGAAGGGGAAAAGGTGGGGAGGAGAGGGGAGGAAGGAAGAACCCATCGCAATTATCAATGCATACATCCCCCCCCCGCAATTATTAATGCATACACACACACACAGGGGCGGAACAACAGAATCATGGGTGAAGGGAGACAGCAGTCAGTATATGATATGAAAACAACATTAATTTTTAATTTATCAGGGGGTCATACGGGTGGGGCAGAGGAAGAAGAGTTAATACCAAGGGCTCAAATAGAAAATAAATGTTCATAATATGATGATGGAAACATGTACAAATATGCTTGATACAATTGATGTATGGAATGTTATAAAAGCTATAAGAGCCCCCAATAAAATTATTTTTAAATGCTTAGTACAGTGCCTAGCATGTAGTATATGCCTAATAGGTATTTGCTATTATTAATAATTTACCATCTATCTATTAGTTTATCTTACTATGTGGGCTGTGGTATTAAATTAGAAGATATGCCCCAGTATTTTAAATGCCAGCAGGGTAGCCTATGGTAAAGAGTTTTCAGCACAGTTTCCAGACTAAGATGGTCTAGGAAGAAAGGCCTGGTGATCTACTTTTGAAAATTAGCGAATGCAAACCTTATAGATTACAACAGAACACTGACTCACTTGCTTTCAACACATTGGCAGGAGGACATCACGATGGCTGAAGTAGAGCCCTGCAGGGGCAATTGAGATCCTAAGTGGGATTAGAATGATAGCCCCAAATGGACTGGACCATGCTGGTGGCGATTCGGACGACATGGGGCATGGGGCAATATTTCACTCTGTCACCAGAATGCCACATGGTCACCCTGGGCCAGAGTTGACTCAATGACATCCATCTAACTGGATACTTAGCTCCTAACCATTTAATAATAAGTGATCTTGTTACTTCTCACCAAGCTGATTCCATCTGATGATGGCTCCATGTGAATACATGGTGAAAATGATCTACCTGAAAGATGTGCAGAGGGCTTAATACAGATTTTACATTTATACATTAAAATACACATTTTAAAAAGCAAACAAATCACAGATGGTCCAAACAGAATCCAAACAGCAGAGAAGTGCTGTTCTGGGGGCAATTAATGTGTCTTTGCTTTTCCAAGTGAGTCCTGATGGGACAGTGCACACAGCAGTCAAAAGACGTGGCTGTCTGCTCTCAGAACGATGGCCACCTTAGGAATGCTAGCATACAGTTCTGTCTTACAGGGTCTGAGGTAGTTAGTTTATTGTGCCAACCTGGCCAATAAGCACACGTGGGATTGATTGAAAGGTGGAGAGATAAATGGCTCAACGAGCCTCACCTTTCTTGTCCCTTGCTCTTCGATCATTGGACCAGTGTACAGCTGCCTTGCTTGTTCTGTGCCTCAATTTGCAAGCTACAGTACCTGTGGGACACCTAACCCATGGACTATGTTGCTGTAACTTGAGGTTCCTTCAAGACCTGCTTCGCCACACCATTGGAATTTACATCTCTTGAGCTGAGGACTGTCAGACCCTGTCATCTGACTGACTGTTGGTGACCTGCCCTGCTGTTTGCTTCCTGTGCGCAGATAGCCTGGATTGCTCTACAGAGGACTACCCGGTGGCCCTCAAGACTTGAAGGACTACCAGTGTTGCACAACTGTCTCAAGGGAGTGAGTTGCATTGAGCCATTTGTACTGCTTTATAATTTAATTGTTTATTTCTTATGTTATGTATCTATCTATCTGCAGAAATATATATGAAATTATTAGCATTCTGATTTTGTCTCTTTAGAGAACCCTGTCTAACACAGGGTCTCAAGGGCAGCCAATTGTGTGTTTGTGTTTGTTTGGGGAGTGTGACTGTGATGTATCCCCAGATCTTTTCTGAGTAGCTTCTCTGGCCTTTCCCAGGCTTTTGGCCTACAGGTGGGAAATCACAGGGTAGAGCTGACCAACGGAGATGGCTGGGCCTCTGTCACACACATGTGCCAGCTACAGTATTGTGGCTGCCAGCCATCACAGTAGATGTATTTTGGAAATAGGCTTACAAATAATTCAGAGGGGTGAGGGCAGGCACCTCCGAGAGCCATAAGGGAACCTACATATTGTCATTCATGGTAGTTACATAATTTTATGTCTACTTGATATATAAAAGTGTGGAGGTGGTCTTCAATCTGTCAATCAGGTCACAGCTGATAGTGCCTCCTAGGGGGCATGGCCTCCTTCTCGTAAGAAGGACCCAGGAAACCTCCCTCTCTCTTTGACCTGACCTTCACACTTACTGGCTACCCTGAGAGCAGCTGGAGCCCGGAAATCAATCATTGGACCCACACAACTTGGCAAATGCCGGTCTGTGATCTTCCTGCATTCTACGTCATTGTATATGACTTACGGATTTGAAGTGAACTGGACTAGGATGTTTTCTTTATATATAATTACTTCTTGATATAATGTTCTTTGTTTACATATATATGAACGTCATTGGATTTGTTTCTCTAGTCAACCTGGCCTAACACACCACTCCAAAAACAAATCTGTGTATTAATCTCGTCAGAAAATATCAGACTCCAGTGTTCTGCCCACAGGCCCAGCCAGCTTACAAGCAGTGAGCTGTTCCAGGCCTGACTAAGTGATTCTTCCAGAAGGGGGCAAGGAGCTTACATCCAGGTTTTCACTGTAAAGGATGCCGAGCTGGACATCCCTGTGTACAACTCGGCATTCCTATCTGGCTGCCTTCATGCTATCTTCCCAGGCACGAACTTATTAAAGCAAAGTGTATGTTAAGGCTTTGGATATACACTCCACAAAGTTTTTGGCGTTTTGCACAAAGATTTTACTGTTGACTATTTTAAAATAACTTGCGAATAAACAGGGGTAACGTTCAGACATTGAGGGGAGGCGGGAGGGGTAGGAGAGAAAAGAGAAAGGCTAGATATGGCAGGAAGAAAAGAATCTCCGCTGGTAACTGCTCTCACCTCTGTGCGCTCCCAGAAGCATCGGCAGGAGAGGGGCTTTCAAAAGGTTCATGGGAAAACTCCGTTATCTTTCGTTCCATTTTCCCATCAACGTTTTGAAGTCCCCTCATGGGTACTTGTCAAATACGCAAAGTGAACACCTCGCTTCCCTGGAGCCCAACAAATCATGCCATGCCTGCCCCTAACCTGCGATGCAGTGGTTCTCAACCTGTGGGTCACGACCCCTTTGGGAGTGGAATGACCCTTTCACACGATTCATAAGAGTAGCAAAATGACAGTTATGAAGTGGCAATGAAAATTATTTGATGGCTGGGGTCAGCACAACATGAGGCACTGTGTGAAAGGGTCGCACATGAGGAAGGTGGAGACCCACAGCTGCAACGTGTCCGGGATCGCAGTAAACGAAGGGCCACGGCAATGGACTCCACACACAAACTCACTGCCACCAAACCGAGTCTGACTCCTAGGCCCCCACGGCCAGGGCGGAGTTGCCCCAGGGAGTTTCTGAGACTGTCCATGTTACGGCGGAGCAAGCCTCGTCTTTCTCCCACAGGGCGGCAGGGGTTCAAACTGCTGCTCCTGTGGTTAGCCCAGCGTGTCACCAAGGACCCCCCAGGGCTCCTGCCCACAATGGGCAAGGGACCCTAAGTCAAGCGGCTTATATCTCCTTCAAACAACCGCTCTACCCAACTCAAGAAAGAATGTGTACCTTGTAAACCTTTACAGACAGGAAGCAAGAAACCTCCCCTTCCCATTCAGGACAAGCACTGTGGGGAAGAGAAAGGCAGGCAGGCACACAGCCCCCAATGCGAAACACCAATCTTGGTGTCTGGTCCTGGATCATTCGTGTGCACTGTGCCAAATCTGCGCTGAGATGGTCTCCGTGTCAGACAGGGGATAGTGCCGGTGCAGACTTGTTATAATTTATGCTTCTCTATGTCTCACATATGTTAATCCAGTAAAACCCTCAACAAGCCTACTAGGAGCTTCCTAATAGTCTCATTCCACCGATGAGGAAACTGTGTCATGGAAAGATTAAAACCACAGTACAGCAACACTACTAACCAGAGAAGTATCTCATTGTATTATATTTATTTGGAACATTGACAGCATGGCTATGATGGTGTTAAGTGCCCACCTGCACGGTGACAAGTGAATTATTTATCTGCAAAACAAAGCATACCACAGTTAAGTAAACTATTCACAAAAAGCGAAGATTGCCGACGGAGGCATTAAGTTACCGGATGCCAGTAAACAAGTACTCCACATGGCAGCAGCTGGGGAGCATCCAGTTCTTCAAGTCATCCCTGTCTTTGAAGTCTGCACTGACCCAAGGAACAAACTGGAACGTATTCCCTTGGAATGTGTCATAGTTACATAATCTGCTGTCAATTTGAGAGTCTTAAGAGTGAAGGGGGGATGGATGTGTGGCATGTGATAAGAGTTGTATGAGCCGCCTAATAAAATGATTTTTAAAAGAAATGTTAAAAATTTAACCTAATCCCAACCACAAAGAAATATTGGACAAGTCAAACTGAGAGCCAGTTTACTTTTCCACAGAGGGGCTATTGTTTTATTCACTTATGGAATATTATATTTAAATGAGGCTGGCACATATTGAATTGTATGCATTTTAATTTTATCCTTTTAGGCACAAATATTATTTTACTTTTGTCCTTGTTTTAAGAATTACATGTGCTTAAAGAGTTGAATAAAAGATGTCAAGTTGGCAAGGGGTGGTCTATGGTAGTTACACAATTTCACGTCAACTTGATAAATAAGAGTGAAGAAGTTGATTCTAGCTTGTCAATCAGGTCACAGCCTGACGATTCTTCTTTGTGGGCCAATGGCCTTCTCATGAGGATTCTGGGATCTCCTCTCTTCCTCTCTGGAGGAAGGACACACGCGCTCTCTGCTTCACATTCCTGCTGACAACCTACGTGGAACCACAGTGATGGCAGCCAGCGCCCGGAGATGTGCACACTGCCATTGGACGCGCAGGACTTCCCACCCACCAGCCTGTGATCTTCCTGCATTCAGCACCATTGCAGGTGCTGCACGAGTCTGAAGAGGAATGCATGAGCCAATAATGCGCCAATATCAAACTTATGGACTTATCTGGACTAGGCTGGGATGTCATTGATGCATAATTACTTCTTGATATAAAGTTCTCTCTTACGCGCACACACACAAAAAGTGAAGGAGTGGAGTTTAGCCTGTCAGTCGGGTCACAGATTGATTACCTCATTTGGAGGCGCTAAGGAGATAAAAAGCTCACTGGAGGCAGATACATACTCAGTCCCAGCAAGACATTCCTTCAGAAGACGCGTGGATCTATGCTAGAGCCCTGGAGCTGAAGAAGCCACATGGAGACCCCTGCCAGCACTGAGATGCTTCCACCACCACTGGATCCACAGACTTTCCACCCACTGGTCTGTGATCTTCCTGCATTTGGCATCTTTGCATGTGTTGAATGAGTCTGAATAGGAATTTACAGACTGGTACTGGACATATGGGCTAATATTGGACTTATGGCCTTGGACTAGACTGGGTTGGGAAGCTTTCTTAATGTACAATTGCCCTTTATATAAAGTTCTTTCCTATACACACGAGTCTCCCTGGATTTATTTCTCTAGTCAACCTAGACAAACACAGGATGTTCTGCTACAGAATGGGATTGCTCAAGTGTAGCCTTCGGGAGAGCATCTATAAATCCGTCCGATGGTCTCTGATGATCTTCTCTACTTGTTTCACCCACTCACTCCGCGGTGATGAGCTAATTAGTTTCTATCTAAGCAGTCAAGTGAGAATGCAGACAGTATCAAATTTTCAAACCAATAAATGAAAAGTGGGAGCCATGACATTTACTGTCATAATGTAGGAAATGTGAGCTTCAGGAGCCTGCACTAACAGAAACTCTTAATCAGGAAGCTCAGGAAAGGCAGTCTCCAGATGCAATCTGAAGGAGTCACAGGAGATAAAACCAGGGGGAGAGGGGCAGGGGAATGGGAGGTGGAAAGGCAGACCTGAGGTAAAGGGTGAGAGGAACAGCTGGGAGAAGGGTAAGGCTGTGGTGCGCTGGAAGGCCGGTGCCACAGGGAAAGTGGGAGGAGTTAGACCAGACCACATAGGGCTCCGCTGTGCATCCTGAGAGCAGCAACAAGGATAACACTCCTGACCTGAAGCTACTTCTAAAGGAAAATAATCCAGACAATGGAGTGAGGCGAGAGCAAAGGTGGAGAGAAGGTATGCGGTGCTACAAAAACACTACATTATCCCAGTCGATGCAACCTCTAGCTCCCAGGAGCGCTCTGCACAGACATGCAGGAGGATGCCCCAGCTCCTTGGACAGACTGTGAAGACATCACCGCTTGCCAGCCAGTCCTCCTATCTCCTCCACTGCACCGCGGAACAAACAGTGTGACGTCACAGAAAGCACCAGGGTCTCCAAATCAGCCGGCCTGGGTTTGAGCACAAGCTTATAACCTGTCAGTGGTGAGGCCTTAGAGGTCGCAGCTTATGTCCACGAACCTCAATTTCCTCCTTTATAGAAGGAGCATATTGCTACGCCTCACTACACTGTTATAAAGATCAAACAGGACAACATAGGGTAAAGAACTTAGGTATATTTAAACAAAAGGAATCATTATAAGGAAAATGAATCATAGTTTAAAAATGTTAAGTCACCGACATTGAGTCCAATTTCCCCATAGGTTTCCAAGGCTAGAAATCTTTATACGTCAGACTGACACATCTTTCTCCCGTTAAGTAGCTGGTGGTTTTGAACCACTGGTCATTTGGTTAGTAGCTTAGTGTTCCACCTGCACCACCAGCCTGCTCCTCATACTCATGATACACCAAACTCACTGCCATCGAGTGGATCCCAGTTCAGTGAGGGTTCTGAGACTGTAACTCTTTACAGGAACAGACAGCCTCAACTTCCTCCCAAGGAGCAGCTGAGGGACTTGAACGCCTGCTCCTGGGGCTAGTGGGTCTAAGCTTTCCCACAGCACTATCAGGCCTCCTTGGCTAGCACTCCAGGCAGGGCAGTTTCTGTCAGGAGTTCACATAAACTCTTAACAACCAAATTTAAATCACAAAGTCCTGGAGATCAGAGCAGCTCTCATGACAGGCTTCTGCCCTTCCCAGTCCAGTCTGATAGGAAGGACGAGGAAAGCTCAGGGGTTCTTCGTCAGAGGTGTGACAGCACATGGGAAGGAGTCCCAAGGCAAGAGCCGGGGAGAATGATGGCGTGAAGCTGATTTCCAGCAGGAGTAGGAGTGAGAAAGGAGTGTAACTGACGTCAAGGAAGGCGCGGCTACACTCTGCTTCCAGTTCATGAAAACCAGGGAGCACCTATTAATACAGGCTCTTAATATTCCTTCTGTAATTTCTCTAGCTCTGATATTTGGGGAAGTTGTCTGTTTTCCGGAGATTAATTGTCAGTCAACCCACCCTGCCAAGAAACATGAAAAGGGCTTTATTTATTCATTCCTTATTGGCAGAAAGATCCCTTCGCAATCATAGGCTAAGTACAAGAAACCCAGGAAGAGTACCTGGACGTGATAGCAAGCGAGACAGACAGCATGGCTGAGTGGCTCTTAGCAATGATAACAGCATCCACATGACTGGTCCAGCCGGTCCAATTTCAGAGTCAATGCTCTTAACCACTACAGTATAATGCCCACACACACCAACCATGGTGCACTAAAAGGCACCACAAGGAGGACCGAGGTTGGAAGGCTTGCAGAGAACACCCATCCCAAAACCAAGACCCGCTGTCCTCACATCCATTTGGCCTCAGAACCCTCTGCGGCAGGGCAGAGCTGCTCCACGGGGCTGCTGAGGCCGCCAGGCTGGGCCGTACAGGAGTTGACAAGCACTTCTTTCTCCCATAGAGCAGCGGGTGAGTTTGAACAACCAGCTCCATACTCCACAGTGGCTTCCTAGGATAGACTCCGGATGTGGGGGTACAGGGACACACATGAAAAGAACCAGTACCGCGAGTTATGTCTCCTTCCTCCCCTCCCATAAAACTGAGGACGTGCTGAGGTGGAATCTCAATGATCCTCGGACCCTCAGACCTTCCACTTCTAGAAGTTTGTGAATGAAACTGCCACAGCAGACAAATAATGCTGGAGGTTAAATATTAAAAACATATTGTTGTCTGGGAGTGTAGCATCCGTTCTGACTCATAGTGACCCATCCTAGAACAGAACAAAGCACTGCCCGATCCTGCTTCGTCCTCACAGTTGTTAAGTTCGTGCAACAGCAGCTGTGTGGACATGAAGAAGCCATGGAGCACGCAAGGAACTCCCCAACAGCAAAGATACCAGAGCACCAGATGCTGCCAACTGCCTATTGCCAGCATGGCCGCAGTATCTTCCATCCCACGTGCCCTTCACCCAATGAGAGTCTGAGCTTCCTCCTACTCTGCAGCAGGGCCTACATCCTCTCTATGGATACAAGTGAACGTTCATGACTGTCCCAACCAGGAGGTAGGGGACAGCAATGCCATATGGCTTCTGAGATTCAGTCATTCAAAGGAAACCCAGCTCTGCCTTACTCAGTGATCCTCACTCTTGACCCCTTCGACAGGCTGCCATACTGTGAGGAAGCCCAAACTGGCCCATGTACAGTGGAGAGGGGAGGGGAAGGGAGGAGGAGAAGGAAGAGGATGAGGAAGAGGAGAGAGGTGGAAAGTCTTATCCCTGGACAGCCTTCAGGTGCTTCAAACTGTCATTATTCCAACTCTAGCCACTGGGATTGCATGAAACGCCAAGACCGACCCACCCACCAAAACGCTTGCTAGATTCCTGAGCCACAAAATAATAAGATGATCGATATTGTTTTTAGTCACTGGATTTGTTACACAGCAGTAGGCATCTGGAACATCTAAACCCTCGAATGGCGGCTCCCAGGCAAGAGAGAGGGACAAGGAGTCGGCTGCACAGGATGAGGTCCTCTGAGAATTCGTAGCCTCTCACATGGTCGACAGACCTCAGAGCACACACGGGAAATACAGCGATCTTCCTTCCTTGCAGTTCCCACTCCAACTTGGAGCAGCTAGTCACCATCTGGCTTTGTCTTATGATGCTTTAGGGACATATGCCCCTTGGAAATACAGGAGGAAAAACTGTTTCTTGCTTACACTAACAGCTGGAGGTGGTACTTCCTACATTGTTGAAATTGGTCTGTGTTAGCCAAACAGTGCGCATGACATTGCATTCAAGGTACTCACCCCTTTCCCTCCTGACTTTTGGTCAAAGGGCACCATGGTGACCTGTTTGGAATCCCGCTGGTACGTGCAGTAGTGCTTCACCCAAGAAGTTCCAAAGTGACCTGCAAGGAAATATGGACCATTAGATATCTGTGCATGTCCACTGCACGCCATTCACTGCACAAACGTGCAGCCCGTAACCCACATGCTCACCGCTCCTTGAACTGCTCCTTGGCACAAGGCACTCTCCACAGCAGCCAGCCAGAGGCAAGCGGAAAGGTGACCCTCAGGCTGGAAATGGAACCCGCCCAGGGCTCTTCCCCAGGGCCCAGGGCAGACCGTTTCCCACTAGTGCTGCAGCCAACAGGCCCTACAACATAAGGGAAATCAAGGCTCCCTGGGGACACGAATTCACATTCCCAGCACCAATCTCTGTTGCAAGTTTCCGCTCTTCCCTGACAGGCGTGCAATGACTGAGCAGAGAATGCAGAGGCGACTCTGAGTGCCTTTCCCCGGTCACATCTGGGACGATGACTTCATGCTTCCCACACAGCTGCTCCCTGCAGCTCTGCCCACAGACACACCGCAATTCCGACCTGTTTCCAAGCCCCAAATTACACTTCAGCAGGACTAAATAAGATCTGGAAAACAGCCACGGCACAGAGATGCAGAATGGAGAGGACTGCAGGGGTGGAGTGGGGTGGGGGTGCTTCAAAAAGCTTGTAGAAAAGTTTCGTTGTCTCTTAATGCCATTTTTTCATGATCTTTATGACATGCCCTGATATCCGAGTCTAATTTAAAAGAATCACCCTCAGGAGTATCCTTTCAGAAAAGCCAGACAGCCAAGACGTTTGTTGTTGTTGTTGTTTTTTAACTCTCTTATCAGAGGCTTGTTTAATTACCTTTTTGCGGGGGAGGGGTGGGATTTAGTACATGTATCATTCCACATTCCAATCACTTACTTGAACAACGAAATACTATTTAAAGAAGATGGAATTATCAGCTTACAAAGGCCTCCATCAATCCTCAATGAATTCCCAGTTACAGAAAGCAGAACGCATCAACTAGAAGCAGACAAGACCCTTGGGGACACCGTCTTTCCCTGTGGAACGTTCACTATAAAAGGACTCATTTATCTCAGCCCAGGCTGATGGAACGATGTGAAGCATCAAGCACTTCTTGTACTCAGTTGCTAACCAAAAGTTGGGCGACTCAGGCCCCCCAGATATTCTTCATAAGAACAGCCTGGTGATCTACGTCTGAAAGAGAAAGTTGACAAAGCAAAACTCACTGCCAGCAAGTCAAGTCTGACTCGCAGAGACCTCACAGGACAAGGGGTTTCTGAGGCTGCCACTCTCTGTGGGACTAGAGAGCCTCTTTCTCCGGCAGAGCAGATGGTGGTTTTGCACTACATTTCTGGTTATCAGTCAGGTGCACAACCACTATGCCGCCAGGGCCCCTGAAAAAGGAATGTCACTGAATATCCGATGGAGCATGCGCCACTCTGACACCCGCGACATCGCCATGGATTGGTACTGACTCAACAGCAAGGGGTGTTTTACAACACACCCAGGCCCATGGGACCTGGCATGGAGGCTGCAGGGTGCTGCCCAAACCCCCATTTCTCCAGCTCGGGGACTAGCACTTGCTGCTGGAACACATGAGTCCACAGGGGGTGGGAGGTGCCTCCCTTCAAGAGGGAGCTGCTTCCTTTTGGACATGTGCTCCCCTTCAGAACCAAAGCAGGCGGGAGTCGCAAGCACGTACGTTTCTCCTGGACGTAGAGGTAGCCCTCCATGGTATAGGGGCTGATCGTCTTATGATCAAGGGGATTCTCCTTCATCTTTTTCATCAGCGATTCCACTTCCGACCTGGTACCTTCAAAGCGATTTCTTGTCTAGGATGAAAGAAAAATTAGCCAAATCAGAGAAAGGCAATCTTGGTTACCATCCTCAGCAAGTCAGGACATTCATTTAATAGAACCTCTAGATCTGAGACCAGTCATATAAGAAAGAGGGAAACAGCCACTCAGAAGCACACTTTGGCCAGAATGACTTTTCGTAACCATTAATATCACCGAGGGAACGTGTCAAACTGCAAATGCCCGGCCTTGCCCCGAGGGCTCCTCCAAATCCAGAAGCCAGAGCTTACACAAGCATCCCAGGGAACTGGGCTTCCCAGGGTCCTTGGGGCCTTGGATAGACCAATCCCACTTCTCCGACTGCAGGGAATGGTGCTTGCTAAAGGCACAAACAAGTGCACTGGGGAGTGTCTCCCTGGGAGGGCCTTCAAATGGGAGCGGCTCTTTTCAAGGTTACTTCTTTCCCAAGGCGGCCTGAAGTCAATGGCTAGCAAGGGGCAAAGGGAGAAAGGCTTTAATTTAGGCCACCTTTGAAGGGATGGCCCAGCTCCAGAGCTCCCCCTGGGAATGGCTGAGCATTCTGTAGCACAGTGGTTTTCTCAACCTTCCTCATGCCGCGACCCTTTCATACAGTTCCTCATGTTGTGGTGACCCCCCCCAACCATAAAATTAGTTTCATTGCTACTTCATAACTATCATATTGCTACTGTTATGAATCAGGTGACCACTGTGAAAGGATCGTTTGACATCCCTCCCCCGCCCCAAGGGGTCTCGACCCACAAGTTGAGAACCGCTGCTGTAGCAGCTGCATTCCAATTGTTTTCCCTGCTTCCCTCGCTCTCCCACAGGTATTGTCAGCACACTCTGCCCCAGTAAACCTCCTTCAACCTCCTCTTCATGTCCGAGTGTCCCTTCTGAGGAGCCCAGGCTAAGGTGGGACTGTCCTCTGGAGAACTTTACCCCAAACTCTCTAACTTCCCATCCTCTAGGACAACACAGAGTGGCAAGAAAACATTCTTGACTCCAAAGATCATGAGGGAAAAAAAGGAAAAGAAAATGGAATTCTCCCACGGACTTCTTGAAGCCCCCCCCCCCCCCAACTCATATTTGAGGCTCTTTTCTACACATGATCATAGAGAGACAAACTATCAAAAAACGAAGACAACACAATCATACACCGAGAAAGCAGGCTCAAGTCCCAGAAGCCGCAAAGCAAAGCCACCAGGAGGACTGTGTGCACCTGCAGGCCAGTTGTCAGAAAGCTGGGAAGGAGAACGGGAGTCGCCCACAAGCTAGGCTCTTCTGCTAGCTTCCCTAAGAGTCGAACAAGAGCACCTCCTGGGAGCCAGAGGCCAAAGTGTGTGCGACACCTGGCCCAGAGCACACACTCCAAGGAAACCAGTGGAGCAGGGGCTGCACGCACAAAGGGCGGCTGGGATGGGCTAGAGGTTCTAATGCCAAAGGAAATCTGGGCTCTGGGGCTAGAGATTGCAAACAGAATCAGCAATAGCCCTTCCGAAATCGCGGGAGAAGCAGATGACCATCTGACCTGGAGCCGCCACACTTACTGCCATTGAGCTGACTCCGACTCACAGCAACTCTATAGGACCAGGTAGTCCCACTCCGAGGCTATACTCTATAGGAGTAGAAAGCCCCATCTCTCTCCCATGTGGCAACTGGTGGTTTTGAACTGCTGACCTTGCGATTAGCAGTCCGATGTGTAATCACTATGCCACCAGGGCTCTTCAGGCACCCCGGAAATGACTGTCTCCCAGCTGTTTGTGGAACTCAAGGTAGACCGCACACACACACACACCCTACCCCCCTCACTTGCACTCCCAGCAAGCTAAATGGTGTCTATAGCAAGTGGACCCATGTGTGTGTGTGTGTGTGTGTGTGTGTGTGTGTGTATGTGTTGCCCCCCTTTCCTTAACCAGTAAAGGGGAGCCTGGCCCTCTGCCAACTCACATTCTGGATACTAATGGTCAGCTGTGTCTTGAAGTCGCTGAAATCCTTGGCCAGTTCATAACCATGGTGATAGAAAGTGAAGAGTCCTTGCAGGAATGCCAGGAGCTAGAAGGAAGGAAGAAGGGCAGAGGTCACACAGTTGGTTAAAAAAGGATAACTATGCAGCTGCGGCTGAGTTCCCAGATCTGCTTCAAATTCTAGAATAAGGCATTAATAATGACTAACGTTTTCTGAGCGTGTCTCGTGCACCAGGCACTGGCACGGGGCCTGCGCAGGCCCGAGTCACTGTAACTGCGGCAACCTCTCGGTACTACTGAGAGCCCTGTTTTCATGATGAGGCGGCTGAGCAATTCAGTAATTCAACCAAGAACCAGGGAACGGAGGTCAGACCGGACACCAGGTCTCTGGAGCACCGACACGCACGCTCTTGAACCCTCCAAGCCTCAAGACCTCCTGATGAAGTCAGGAATTGAGGACCGGGCTCCACTTCAGTATCCTTCAAGTGCGTCTCTAATACTAGGCTATCATGCAGAAAAGCGTGGTTCCATCAACAGTCAATTAGGACGGGAGCAAAGGAAGACGGTGTGTCCGGGGCCTACAGTCTAACAAAGTTTGATCAAAGCGAATCATCCCCGTTAGACCTAAGCCATCCTATTAAAAGATATTCTGTGTTTTCCTTCAACGACTCAAAAGTAAACATGCAGCATGTTCCCACGGTTGCACATTCTCAGCTATGAGCTCCTGTCTAAGGCTAGCTTAAATCCTTTCTGTCTATAAGGATGTCCACGTATAGTGTAGTCTTGAGTGAAACATGTTTGACACGATGCTCCAACATGCCTTCAAATTCAAGCGATTAAATGCCTTCCCCTGAGCGTTCCTCAACCATCACGTCTCCAAGCTAAAAGTGCCTTCTTCAAACCTGCCCTTATGCCTTCCCAGGCCCTTACCAAGTTCTACGCACCTTGACTCACTTCACATCTCAACCTCAAGCAGTGTACTGCATTCTCAGCACCCTGTTTGCAGAAGCCTATGGATGACAGTGAAAGCCCAAAATCCACTTGCAGGATCCCAGGTGGCTTTCAAGCCTCCACTGAACTGTTTCTGACCAGTAACCAGGGATGTCGGGCAGAGTCCATTGGAAAGGAGATCACTTCCAGTATATCTAACCAACCTAGGATAAGGCAGGCTCCCTGGGGGGCCTGAGGCTTGCCTGGGTGTGTCTTGGCCGGAGACAGGTTCAAGTCCTGAACCAGACCCTGACTGCCTTAGTCAAAGGCACTGGACCAACCAGGTAGCATCATGTACGCGTCCCAATCACGGTTGCATTCCCACATCTGTATTCCCACCCGCAACTGCGGTGTATTGGCCTGCCACCAGTCACGACTTTGTGACAGTCTCTGTATTCCCATGTCCTATTGAAGTGGCTGTGTGGTTATGGATCCTTAGATGCCACCATAACTTCATCTTGTCTTTGTCCTCTTTTGAAGACTTAATAAATGTTCTCCTTAAGTTACGTTTGAGATTTAGGGTCTTTTATAACTTAAAACAAATTTAGTCAGAAAATGGGATTCCAAAGATGCGTTTCCTGGCAGGGTCTCTGGAGGCTCGAGGACACTGGAGTCAGAGAAAGCAGCGCTAGATCCATTTCCACGTGCTGAGACTCTACAAAGGTGAGCACTCTTGGAATTGTCAGCCCATGTCCCGGGGCTTTCAGAAACTTCATTTATTCTTATGAAATCTCCCTGTGGGCTGTCTCAGCTGGGAATTTTTAGGTTTACGTTTTCCTATCTGACCTGTTGGGAAACACTTTGCTGCCTTTGAAGTTTCATTCTGGGGTTGTGGTTTTGTTCGCCCAGGCTTTGTGTGACTCAGAGAATTGTCTAAAACAGGGGTCCCCAAACTACGGCCTGCGGGCCACATGCGGCCCACCAAGGACATTTATCCGGCCTGCCAGCTGTTTTTGCCACCGCTGCCTGTCCTGCTTAGCAGACGACTCGTCCAGTGTACATAGGAATTTGTTCATAGTTTTTTTTTAAAACTATAGTCCAGCCCTCCAACAGTCTGAGGGACAGTGAACTGACCCCCTGTTTAAAAAGTTTGAGAGCCCCTGGTCTAAACGGTTGGCATTTTGTTTTAATGCTCAACAGGGGTAATTCTTGTTTTCCAGGGGAGCACTGTTGTCATGTTGTCTTGTGTAGGTTTGGTGGGGCTGAAAATAATACCTATAAATACCCCCACACCACGGAGTCGATGCTGGCTCATAGAGACCCTTCGGGCTGGGTAGACCTGGCCCCTGTGAACTTCCGAGTCCATAACTAACTCCTTACGGGGGTAGAAACACCGCCTTTCTCCCAGGCGTAGCTGGTAGTTTTGAACTGCTGACCTTTAGCTATGATACTATCATATACAAATGTATGATAGGAGTTTTGGTAGTGTAGTAGGGACGGGTTTTGTGACCCAGAGTAAAACTTGGAAAATAGTGTTCTGTTTTGTGTACATTCTTTTTCAAAGAACTCAGTTTGAATTTTATAATGCATGAGTGCTTGTGAATTGCACTGCTTTAATAGTATGAGTAATGGAGAAAGGGGGTTATTTTGACAGAGTTTTGTATGTGTAGATCAACCTTACTATCTAGACTCTACTTCAAGTGATTTGAATTAGATATTGCACAAATGTGTTTCACAAAGAAGGGCGGGAACTTAAAAGGGAAAATTAGCTTTTCCACTTTGTTCCATCCAAGCTGGTTCAGGCATGCAACCGACTAGAGGTGATTCTCAATGGAAACAGGAAAGCACTGGCAAACCAAAACGGCCCTCTGGGACCAAATGCCTACTCACAGAGCCATCAGCAGCAGCGCCAATGAGATTTTACTACCTCAGAAGTCCTGGGAAGCGGTTCCCACTCTCTCTTATGAGGTCACTATCAAGCAGAAGCAAATCACTGACCAGGTTTTTGTGTTTTGTTTTTTAAGTCAAAATGTAGATATTTTAAAGAATCCAAGAAAGCCAAAGGCATCCTATTTGAGAAAAAATGTGTGTGTATGTGTGTGTGGGGGGGTGCTTAACTAAACCTTATTATAGCAGTGTCTGAGGTACATAAATAATTTTTAAGATTAAATAATATGCTGATATTAAACTGAATTAACAAATGGTTGTTGTAATGAGAAATTCATGTTTTGTTTTTGTTTTGAGGAAAATACAAATCTATATACAGATATGCTGTTGTAAGAGATATGATAACAATGTTTGATTATCTCATTAATGGTAAATTTATTTGATATACCCAAACCGTGCTCATCTGACTAAAGTATATAATTTATGCTACATAGCATTAACAGATAACTGGTTTCTTGTCACTGAAAAAATGTTTTTGATTACTAGTTTGAAAAGCTAATTCATTCTTTGAATAGTCTAACTTTCAGGTGAAGGGTAGATTAGATTTACAAAAAAAAAAGATGGTTCTTCAGCATTGTCTCACAGATCATTCCTGGCCAGGTGAAAGTTCATGAGGAAGCATGTGACCCCAAACTACTTACTTTGTTCTTCACCCCAGCCTGGGTGGAACTGTTTCTTTATGACTTTTTATCTTACTCTCTGGAAGCCCAGTGATGCAGTGGTTAGGCACTGGGCTGGCAACTACAAGGTCAGTGGTTGAAAACCACCAACCAGCTCCTCTTGGGAGCTAGCTTAACTCCTGTAAAGAGTTTCACAGGGTCACCACAGGGTCACCATGAGTCAGTGGCAGTGAGTACGATTCTGTTTGGTTTTGAATATTCATCTAGAACAGACATGGCATCTGGATACTTTTGCCTGGAGGGCCATCTAAGATGACTCTGCCCAGGAGGTCCATCAACCCCCCCCCCCCAGGAGACTGCTGGGCATGGCGACTGTTACTGTTTTATCCCGTTGCTATGGTAGACCTTTGTGATGATCACTTTTATGTAATAACTTCAATTAGTCTTTATTAATATGTCCACTTGTCTATGGGATTAATTAACATTTACCCTTTTAGCTTGATGCCTTTACAAGTCGGCATGTCTTCATCGATTTAAAATGTGTCTCACATTCAATTAGTAAAATGTACAATGCTTCGAGTAGCAAACCCACATGAAAGAACTTGGTGTATTCTAGGGGACTAGATGAAGACAAACTTAAGAATTTGGTTAAACATTTTAGATGGACTGAAAAGCTATTTCTTTAAAATAAAAAGACAGAATAGCCAGTGTTAAATTGAGGGGTGGTATTGGTGAAAAGGGAAAAAGAAAGTTCTGTCTCGAAGCAGAATGTCTGCTCGTAAGATGGCTCAGGCTAGTTTGAGGGTCTGTGTTAAGTTGTAGAAGATTTGTGGGGAAGTAAACTTTTTTGCTTTGTTGAAAAAACTAGAAACAATGAAATATTTTAAACCCCGTATGATATTACGATGGGTTTATTCATAAGCTAGAAAAAGGTGAGTGAATCTTTCATCCCAAAATGTTACCTGAGTGATAATACTTTCTGCTTAAACAGCAGTAGAATCACAGACAGGGCATGTGATCACTTAATTCTGGCCTCCCTAACAATGCCCTGGTGTGCCTGTCTGATGCTTAGGCTCCACTGGCCACTCCCTGATTTGTGCAACTCAAAAAACCCTTTTTAAGAGGAGGTCAAGAGGACCAAATAGCCAGGCACATCGCCATGTCCTCCTGGCCACCCTAATTTAGCGGATTCTTCTACCATGGTGTTCAGTAATTTTCTATAGAAATCCATAACAGGTGGCGTGGGGGTGAGGTGACATATCTGTCTCTGACTTCATTTTTGTTGGCAGGTAAACTAGGGAGTGGTCCCATCTGATAGCATGCCCAAAGACATGTGCAATGAAGTTTCACCATTCTTGCTTCTAGAGAGCAAGCTGGTTGCACTTCTTCCAAAACAGATTTGCTGGCTCTCCTGGCAGTCCCCTGTGGTACTTTCAATTATCTCTGCCAACAGTATGATTCAAATGAGATCAATTCTCCTTCAATCTTCTTTAGTCACTGTCTAGCTTTCACATGCAGATGAGGTGACTAAAAGTAGGAAGGCTTGGGTCAGGTGCACCTTAGTCCTCAAAATGAGGTCTTTGTTTCTTAACACTGGTTATCTGTCTCTGGAAGCAGGATGTTGACCTTATGTGAGAGGCAGCCCTAGCAATGATAAGCGAAGAAGGCTTCTCACATGTCTACTCTTCTACTCTGCTTGTGGCAAGAATGCTAAGTAAAACCAAAGGATGGGCTACTCGAGGACCGGCCTAAGAAAAGTACCCCGCCCAGTTCACCAAAGAGCCCTATACTGGAAAGTCAGATAAAACATAAATGATAATAATATTGTACCAATCCGTTACCTTGACTTCCCTCTCCTTTGCACCCCCGCCCCCGCCAATCATCTCTCCAACCTATAAAAACATTGGGCAGCACCATATAAAAATCCCTAACAGAAAGCCAGCAGTCACCACACACTCACAAAATGCTCTTTTACTGAGAGTGACCGAAGACTTTGCACTCATCCTATGTATTTCGAGAGGAAGGTCCATTTCTTTCCTTCCAGAAGAGGAATAGAGCAATAGATGGCATCTTATTTTCTCCTTGAATTTCATCCTGCTGTCCTTGAATGCTGTGCTCCATCATTTTTTCAAGGTACCCAGCGATCACCTCAAGAATAATGCAGAAGCTGGGCCATGACCTCCAAGGTCATTCCTATTCACTCTGCTTTGTACACAGGGCGCCCCTCGCTCTTGCTCAGAGCATTCGAGAGCCTCCCACAGCTCGCCAGGCATGGCAGCCAGGCATGCACACCAGAGCTCCTAGCAGAAAGTTACTCATATGGGTTCCGGTTGTCCAGTCCTTTGGTAACAGGCCTTTTCTCTATGGGAAATGATGCCACAGATCTTGTTCTCACTGGCCCACCGACTGACGGACGGACGGACTGACTTCCCTCACAGCATCTTTGCTCTTGTCCTCTACCTCCTTATACACTCTTCCCAAATGCAGCGGGGACCTTTGATCCTATTTGCCGGTGGGAAGTGCAAGTCCACTCCCCCCGGGTCAGGGTGAGGCCCACAGAAGAACTCCAGAGGAGGGGAACCCGCTGCTTCCAAGAAAAGCACCCAGACACACGGAGGAACGGTTGGCCTAGCCCCGCCGGGCGCAGGGAAGGGAGTGCTGCACGTCCACAGAGCTCCTCCCTGCGCAGTTCCTGGTCTCAGCTCAGTAAAGGAAGCGCCCAAGGACACCCCACCCCCCCCCACCTCCCTTGGCCTCCTTCCCCACCCTGGCCTTCCTCAGCAGGTAGCTGCAGGCAAACCTTGTTCCTACTCCGGGCGACAACGCAGGGCATGTTTAGTTTTCCTAAAGCAACAGCAAGACCTGCCAACTGCCCCCTTGGGCACTGACTGCACGCCCTGCACTCCCGCGCCAATTCAGGCTGTTTCCATTCCCAAGGGCACAGGGACCAGAATCCTCATTCAAGCACCCCCAGATAAGGGGCCCAGTACAGTGAAGAAGAGCAACCCCGTCAGAGTTCTACCCCAGCCGTGGAGCCTCAATATGATGTCCCACAGGGGCCTGCCTCATCCTGCCGGGCCCTCTACTTCAGCAAACTGACGATCCCCCGCGTTCAGCGACTCGTGCCTCTGAACGGCACGGCCATAGCAAGCGAGACAGAAAATGCCATGCTGTGCGCCACGATGCTTTCTAGTAAGTAGGTCTCCAGGGCTTCCTTCTCCCTCCTCAACTGAGAGCTCCGTCATGAGTGAGCCTGCTGGTACTGGAACTGCTGCTGGGATCCTCGCTTCCAGCCACGGAGAAACACACGCTACCAGAGAACGAGAAACTGGCAGATAAGTGGGGGTCCTCACTGTCCATGGAATAATGTACCTATCACAGTGGGGTAGTGGTTACACGTCAGGTTGCGATCAGTATGGTCAGCAGTTCAAAACCACCAGCAGCTCCAAGGGAGAAAGACTGAGTTTTCTACCCCCATACAGTTACAGTCTTGGAACCCATGAGGGGTGACTATGAGTCAGCACTGACTTGATGGCAGTATTACTACATGACAGGAGCCCTGGTTGTGGAGTGGTTACAAGTTGGGCTGCCAACTGCAAGGTCAGCAGTTCCAAACCACCAGGCCCTCCACGGGAAAAGGGCTTTTTACTCCCATAAACAATCACAGTCTTAGAGAGTCACAGGGTCTGCTCTATGCTGTTTTACATGGTCGCTGTGAGTCAGCATCGACTCGAGGGCAGGGACTTTGGTTGTCTGGGCCTAGTACACCATGAGGAGCCCTAGTTATGCATTGGTCTGTGATTCACAAGGTCAGCAGGCTGAAAACATCAGCCGCTCCCACGTAGAAAGACGGGGGCTTTCTACTCCATGAACAGATTCAGTCTCAGAACCTCTTGAGGCCATTCTACCCTGTCCCATAGGGTCGCCATGAGTCGGCATTGACTCGATGGCAGGGAGTTTGGGTTTGTTTGACTACCACATGGGAGCTGATGAGGATGAACTGAAATCTAGGTAACGAGCTTAGCCTGGCAGGTACACTATGAGCCCGCCTAGGGAGGGGGGAGGCCAGGCCAGGACACAACGGCCCGGAGGGGAGGAATGAGGCGCCGCAGTGGGGCAGCAGTGGCGGGCAGGGAAAAGAACACTCACTACCAAGAACTAGCAGAGGCTGTGCTGCTGCTTAACGTGAGGCCGTGTTCTCTGTAAGCCAGCTGGCCTTCAGTGACGACAACCCGAGAACAGGAGGACTGTGGCCTCGCCGTCGTGAAGTCAGGGTGTCATTAACTACAATCCAAATCGTGAGAACACTGGGTACCTTGAGAAGAAAATAAAGGTTTCTAGGGGGAAGAAAGAGCATAGGGGAGGCAGGAGGAGGGAGTTCAACCCTTTTAGTCTGATTTTCCTTCCTTGGAACATTAAGATTTTATTTCTTTTTCTGAAGGTCAGTAATGTCTTGGTACTTGAAGTAACTTTCTAAGAAAAACAGAAATGAACATGGTCACTGTGTGTATGGAGATTGCTTGAATGGCTGGAAGATTCCTCTGACGGCAGCCAGCTCCAGACACACACACCCACACCCAGGTGCCCCATAACTGAGTGCTTCCCACCTGTAAGCAACCATGCACGAAGTTTCACAGAGGGGACAGCCAGCCAGCCAGCTCTGCTGTTTACTACGTGACCTAGGACAAGCCAATAAATGTCCCTGCTTCTGCTTCCTCATCTGAAAACGGAGGGAAACATGTCCCTACTCCAGAGCTGTTAAAAGAATTAAATACTATAATGTGGGTAAGGCCCTTAAAATCATACCTGACAGAGTTTTAGGGAACACCAATGATTTGACTTGATGGTTGTAGCAGTTAGGAATTGGGGTTAGCCTGGTCTCTGTGGTCTGGCGGTTAAGACCTAGTAATCTGCCCGTGGTGAAAGGGGTCTGCTCAAGACACTGCACAGCTCTGCTTTTTGCAGTATCTGCCCCTGCATCTGGTTCATCCCCTTCCAGGTCTTTGGACTTGAGTCAATGGCCTGCCATATTGCTTGCTAATCAGCAAGCCTGCCATCTGACCTGTCGACCTTGGATTCACTCACCTCTGCAGCACAAGTCTGTTTTTCTTCTGTGAGCCTTGGCTTCCCCAGTCTCTACAAAGGCTCCAACTGAACGCCTGACCCACATGGAAAACTGTCATTCCATTGAGGCAATCTAGCCAAGCCCAAAGGCCCGCATGAACAGTCCAGAAGACTCTCCACGCCACTTCGCTTAGAACCAACCCACGGTGAGAAACCATCACATGTAGCATCTTTTACACACACAAATGGGGGCATACAAAGGGGCTTTAGATATTGATTTATTACTACAATTGGATCATTGAGGGACGAAAGGAGTGGGAGAGGAAGGAAGTGAAGCTGCGGTCATTGTGTAGCAAGATGAAAACTCCTCCACCCCTGGAAACCAAATAGCTCAGCACCAGAGAGCTGGAGGAACAACTACTGCAGCCAGTGGGGACTGTGCCGTCTCGCGGCTGCTGTTGTCCAGGAAGGCCTGTGGAGAGGAGTCCGGGCAACCAGAGCGACAGGCAAAGATCCTGGCTGGCTGGTGAGTTTCTTTGTTAACAACGCAGAGCAACGGTTCTCAGCCTGTGGGGGGTTACCCCTTTGGGGTTCAACAACCCTTTCCCAGGGGTTGCCCAATTTGTAAGAGTAGCAAAATGACAGTTATGAAGTAGCAATGAAAATAATTTTAGGGTTGGGGCTTATCACCACATGAGGAACTATATTAAAGGGTCTCAGCATTGGGAAGGTTGAGAACCACTGATGTAGAGCAATTGATAAACTAGGTAGTTGGAATGGGATGGGAAGAGGGAGTATAGGTCCCTCTGTGAACCCAGAGCATCTACTTACAGGCTCCACAAACTCAAACATCTTTCTCTCTTGGACCTCTTGCACCTTGAAGACATACTCCAGGGACACCTCGTAGAAATGGTGGCGGACCAGGTCCACTTGGGTATCAGCCTACAAGTAAGACAGAATTGGAGAGGTAAGTCAGGATCGCAGGGAGCAGGCACTCCACAAGCAGGCCGGGGCACCTCTGGGGGTTGTTGTTAAAAACAAATGCAATAGACAGCATGAAGGACCAGACCGGCACCCCAAACCATCGACGTGTCTCAGAGCAGAACTGTGCCCCTGCCAGGGGCTCCCATGCCTCTGGCATGTCACCAGGCCTGTCTTCTGAGGCACCTCTGGGTGGGTCTGCACCACCAACTTCGCTGTGAGCCGTTGAGAGCGACACCATTTGTGTTCCCCAGGGAGTCCATCTGTCATGTAATCCTCGCTGTAGGCAAGGCCTCGGCCGCCCTGCCAGGGGAAGCCAGCCCCTAACACAGCATTATGGGTCCACTAGGCGCAATTGTACAGCGAAAATAAGTAAATATTATTGTAAAGTCATAGAGAGCATGAGAGATAGAAGAGAAATATTGAAATAAATGGAGTCAGACACAATTCATGGTAGCATGCTCACCTCAGCCCCACTTGGTGGTCCACATGGAGGGAGAGCGAGAGTTTAAAACTAGCCCAGGCTTTTATATTCTCTGGGAACAAGCCCCCTAATTACAGGTGAGGACCCACGTCACAGTAAGGGGCTCTGCTATTGGGAATACAGTAATGGGAGGGAGTGATCTAGGGGTATCCAGGTAATAGGAAGAGGAGGGGTTGGGGTATACATGTGGCAAGATGTGTGGATCCTAGATACAGGAGGGCAGCCTAACTTTGGATGTCACAGAGCAGGTTTGGCCTGTTCCCTGGCTCAACTGATAGAGACTATTAATCCATTGTCTCCAGCAGCAGGGAGCAGGCCCACCCCTGTGGTGTGGGGAGACAGCAGTCTGGCAGCGACTGCCTTCAGGGAAGATGTCTGTAAGCATCTGACCTCCCCCCACAGGGCACCTTTTCCTTCCTTCTGGGGTCCTGGTTGTAAACAGAACTAAGAAGGGGTTCTACGCATGTCAAATTTACAGAATGAAGCCAGCTATCAATAAGGAACGTGACTAAGGTTAGCTGGCAGAGCTGAGATGTCTGCATCAGTCTGTTGGCCTTAAAGACTTTGCCCATGGTTAAACCACTAGGCTCTCCTGCCTTCCAGGGAGGACCAAGGTTCCCCAGAAACAGGTGTTTCAGGAGGAAAACCCCAGCAGGACCGTTCCCACTCCACTCTTCCTACCGAGAGAGATGAGCTGCAAGAGGGCAGGCAACTGAGTCTGCCCGTCAGAGAAGGACATTGTCCAAAACTCTCTTTGTGGCGAGGATAAGCAGCCAACTGTGAGACAACGTGGGATGCCAGGAAAGGCCCATGCCTGGGGACCCACTTTAGCCATTGTGGCAGGGTCTGGAACCTGGGGGCGGGGGGGTTACTGTGTATGTGTGGGTGACACATGACACGATGCTATGCTGGGACGTAACTCCTGCCACCATCACCACCAGACTCGGAACCTCGCCTGAGAGCGGCGAGGACAACTCTGTCATTCCCGGCAGAGTTTTACAGAAAGCGCATTTTTTTATGATACAATAAGGAGGATACATTTTTTAATAGAAATGAATAGCCTGGCAGTGGGCAGCAAAGCACTTTGCTTTCTTAAGAAATGAAGGCACCAAGGCCCTTCTATAATGCACTGTACTAAGCACAGCCCCAGATCTTTCTGTGTCTCCTTGTCAGGATGCTTGAGAAGCCACTTGGGAGAGTCTTTTCCCTCCGTGTTCACAAATGGCAGCCTGGGGGGCTGCGGGCAGTTTTGTTTCACTTGCTATCCTGCAGGTCCAGCCCAGCCAGGGTCCTCTGGGTGATGGGCCTCTGTACAGATGACAGCCGAGAGCAGGCGCCCAAGAAGCAGCCCTACACTGTAACACGTCAGGCCACTGTCACAACCCTGCCACCGGCCATCGCTCCTTCGCTCAGCCACTGTGGGCAAAACGAGACGCTGCCCTCCTGGAGCTGAAAGTCGACAAATCAAAGAACTGTGACGGTGGCAGAAAAGGACAGCTGCCATGACAGACTGAGCGGTCACTGGAGTCTTCCTGGACTCGCGGCTTCCCCCCGGGACCACTCGCCTAGTCCGACACAGAAGCCAGCCAGCTGGGTAGCTAACTGTTGACTAAAACCACCAACTAACAGCCGCGACGGGGTGTCAGAATGATCTTAACCCCGTGGCCAGGCCTGGCTATGCAGAACTGTGCTGACACACCTTCTACGTGGGCCCCTGGCAGCTTAGTCCCACATCCCTGCCAACTTTCCATTCCTCCTAGTGCCAATCCGATCCCCTTACACCAAGGGCGGGGGCACCTGTTCCTCTGGCCACCTCCCACAGACCTTAGACCTCCTGCCTGCCTCAGCTTGCCACCAGAGATTGAATGAGTACATAGGGGTGGGTCATGCTGAAAGCAGGCCTGGCGCCTCCCTGGAGGAGGTGCGGTGTGAAGGAGCCGGGGGAAACACCTGCGAGAAAACAACAGGAGCAAAAATCTCAAGAGAGCAAGTCGAAGCCAACAGCTGGGCTCCAGTGCCAAGTCCCTCCTTGCCCAGGTAGCCCAAGTCACTCCGCTCTGGTCTCTGGGCCACAGGGAAAGAGCGAAGGTAATGGTATCTGTCCACAAAGTTAAACAGCAATGCATCCTGGCACTGTAAAGCCGATGGGATCCAACCCCTGCCTCTCCTCAAAGCTGGCCGCATTAACCCTGGACCACTCCCTTCCCTGTCTCTCCCCGCTCTCCCCCTTCCCTGCCTCTCCCCCTACATCCTAACACCACCCCCACACCTTTCTGAAGTCTGCATCAGATCCTCTCCCGTGGTCTGCAGGGCCCTGTGGGGGCTGCCTGCCCCTCCACTTAGCCCACCTCGCTGCGCTCCAGCCAGGTGGTGCACCTCCTTGCCCTCGGACTCTCCCACACTCTTCCCTGCCTCCCCAGCTCTGCACTGGATGCACCGTCTTCTGAACCACGCATCCCCTCAATAAACACCCCACCCATTTCTAGCTTCCGTGCGCACAGTGACATGTTTTCTAGGAACTGTTCTAGGTGCCATCAAGTCCATTCTGACGCAGAGAGACCCTGTGCACGACGCAGGAAGTACCGCCTATCCTCACAATTGGTCTTAGGTCGGAGCCTGTTGCTGCTGCCCCTGAGTCAATCCATCCTGTCCAGGGCCTTCCGCTTTTCCGCCGCCCCGCTCCTTTACCAAGCATGATGTCCTTTCTCCAGGGACTGGCCTCCCCTGACAACATGTCCAAAGTATATAAGATGGAATCTCACCATCCTTGCCTCTCAGGAGCACTCTGGCTGTATTTCTTTCAAGATAGATTTGCTGGTTCTTCTGGCAGTCCACTGTACTTTCCAAGTTCTCCTCCAGGACCTTATCACGATTTACATCTTGACCCAGTAAAAATATACAATTGTAGTGAAGGCTTCAAACTCATAGTTTTAATTCTGTCTCGGCCTACTTTATTTCTTAACCCGACAATAGAGATTTTGATGATGCATCTACCACCTGAAGGACATGCGGCCTCCTTCTCCACTAGCTCACTCCCTCTCACCCTTCTGGTCACCACCTACAGCTGTCCCCTCCTCAGTTCAGCTGTGACCACACTCTATCTTACACAGGCAGCCCCTGCGTGTGTCCGTCTCATCTCCTGATCACGACGTGAAATTCTCAGTAGAATATGTTGAGTGCCAAGACCTTGTCTCATTTATCCACCTTCCTACGCTCACGCCTAGTATGGTGCCTGGCACGCAGTACACATACAATAGACGCCTGCGGCTGAATAAATGAAGTCACCAGTCAGCACCAAAAGCCTGGTCCGGTGGCAACACACGCTAAGAAGAAACACTTGCAAGAAATTCCAAAGGGAAAGGGAGAAGAAATCTCAAGTGAGATGATTGGGTTCTCCTGCCAATTGCCCTGCATTCTCAGCCACTTAATTGAGTCACTGCCCCGCAGACACCTCCGTGCAGAATCGCAAGCGGGATTCCCACACGCCAGCAGACTGGACTTTTCCCCACTGTGAATAGGAAGTTTGTCAAGATTGTCTGAGACCCACCAGCCATTCTGTCCTTCCTGGGAAAAAGACACCCTTCGAGAGCTCTTGAGTTGGTCTGGTTGACCAGAGAAACAAATTCATAGACACTCATATGTGTGTAAGAGAGAGTTTTATATACAGAGTATTGTATATTAAGAAACATCTCAGCCCAGTCCAGATCAAGTCCCTATGGCCAATATTAGCTCATATGTCCGATACCAGTGTATAAATTCCTCTTCAGACTCATGGCACACATGCAAAGACGCCCAATGCAGGAAGAGCAGAGGCCAGTGCATGGAAAGTCTCATGGATCCAGTGGCAGAGGAAGCATCTCAGCGCTGGCATGGGTCTCCACATGGCTCCTGTACCTAGCTCCACGGTTCTGGCTCCATCAGCTTAGCCCCATGTGGCTTGTCAACAGGAATGTGAAGCAGAGAGTGTGTCTGTCCCCCTCCAGGGAGGAAGACAGGAGTTCCCAGAACCCTCAGGAGAAGCCCATGTCCACGCAGAGGCTTCATTGGCTATGGCCTGATTGACAGACTAGACTACTTCTTTGCTCAAGTTGACAGGAGATTATGTAACTGCCACACCTTTCGACCATAAAGATGGGTCCTTCACTCACTCCTCCACAATGTGCCCAATGCCGACACTGGCTTTCCAAGAGAAGAAGAGTTGGATGAACTTTGGTCAATGCATACTGCTTTTAAGTAAGTGGCTTAGCCATTGAAGAATGCATAGGTTTTTTCAAAGAATCCACTAGATGGCGCTGTCATACCACATGCAATTGCAAAGAGAGGTCCTGAGGAAGGTCAGGAAATTTAAATGCTTTTCATTCCGGAATCAGCGAACAGTCCTCAATAATCAAACAAAATTAGAAGAACTCATCAGACAGGGGTCAAGTATTTTTCAAAAGTTCCGGAGAGCTTGGGGTGTGTGTGAGTGTTTCTTTTTTGTTTGTTTGTTTGTTTAACAAATATGCAGAGAACCATCACGACATGGCTGGAAATGTTAAGCTAATCTTTATACCCAGTGGTACAGCAGGTTCACGCTGGTTCAGCAGAACTGATGCCTAGTTTTTTGTTAGGTTCGGCCAACTGGTTGTTAAAATGGCAGTTGTAATCAAGGTTTTAGGTGTGGAAATCGTGAATTTACATTTTTTACTCTCTTTTTTAACGTTCGCCTGAGCAGCAGTGTAATGTTCATCCCATTGATAAGTATAAAAAATTAGAACTATGCTTGTAGCATTTATTGTATCATAAAACTCACTATATTTTTTATGAAACACTACATTTTTATTCCCTAGTGTTTGTTCCTTCCGTAAACAAACATCTAAGAAATGCCAAACACCCAGCAGGGGTCATGCTGTTGTTCGTTTCAGCTTTGTGTAATGCCCCAAATTCCCGAGACAGTATACGTGAATTGTGCAACTTTTTCAAATGTTCAAAGAGCTTAAATACTGTCAGAACAACTGCCGTTACGTTCAGCAGAAGCAGAAAGATAGACGTGACCTGTTCAGAGGAGTCACCTGTTCTAATATATCAAACACAGTGGCTCTTGTCTAATGCACCTACCTCTAGAGCAGCAGTTCTCAACCTTCCTAATGCCGCGACCCTGTAATACAGGTCCTCACGTTGTGGTGACCCTCCCCCCACCATAAAATTGTTTTCATTGCTACTTCATTACTGTCATTTTGCTACTGTTATGAATCAAGTCACCCCTGTGACAGGGTCATTTGACTCCCAAAGGGGTCGCAACCCACAGGTTAAGAACCACTGCTCTAAAGGAATGGAGTCCCAATCCTATAAGGAAAAGACAACTCAGGCTAAAGCACACAGCTGATGATTCTCAGACAGAAGCAAAGAATGTGGCAAATGAGGCCACCAATCAAGAAGCAATGAAAGTATCTGAATAGTTCTTTTTGTCAAGTATTACTTGGTATTCTTCATTAATATTTTAAAACACTTTCTTGTAACAATCTAGTTTTGTGTACCTCGTTTAATGCTCTTATTTAAGTATTAACTGTATGAAACAGTAAACTATCTTTTGGTGTATCGTTTTGTTTTGTAATTAAAAGGGCCGATCATTCGAATCCCACCACTGCCTAACCCTACAGCAAGTCACTTGACCTCTGTAAGGAAGCCCACTGCATCAAATCTACTTTGATGACCCCTCCCAGGAGGAAGGAACAGAGAGCACTGAGTTAGAGGAAAGGGCTCCGGGCCCAGAATGCCAGGGTTCAAATCCTCACATCCCCCACCCCCCTTGTTAACCAGCCACGGGCCTGCAGCAGGCGGTTAGCATCGGAGCATCCGACCCTCGTATACAAATACGACGGAGGCAGAGCTCGCACCCATACTTCACACGGTGCTTCTGGGAATTTGGGAGAGGCCTCATGAAGTGGAGTCCCAGTGGTGTCGAGGTTACTCACTGAGCTGCGATCTACATGGTTGGCGGGTTCAAAACCAGCAGCAGCTCTGCAGGAGAAAGACTGGGCCTTTCTACCCCCGTAAACAGTTAGTCTTGGAAACCCACAGGGTTGCTATGAGTCAGCGTTGACGTGATGGCAGTCAATGAGTGAGCCATGTAAAATGAACAACAGAGAATGTATTCAATAAATATTGGCTACTATATTCTTGTTAGTAGCAACAGAAAAATCATTGAGGTTATGTTAGAGATTTTTATTAAACTTGACTTCCGCTACAGTTAGAAAGCTATGATCGAGGGTGGGGTGGGGGTGGGGAGAATGCCCACACATTGCAAAGACTGTCTGTTGCCAATGTCACAGGGCACCTGGGTATATGAATTATTGAATGTGAACCTGATTTCCTGTGGAGAATTTCCCCTAAAATACACCGTTTTCCTAGCCCTCTAACAGCATCCCCCCTCACAGGAGACCATCGGCTCCCCAACTGAGTCAGAGCCTCAGCCCTGCGAGCTCCCCAGGATCCACCTTAGCACCACACCCAGCCCGTTCCTTCCGGCCCTACCACTATCTCCAGGTGAACCCCTACTTACACCTCAGGGCAGTTCAGGCTCAGCCTCCAGGAGGCCTTGCCTGAAATCCAGAGTCAGGTAACTGCCCCTCTGTCACACCGTGACAAAAATTCCTCATCTGCATGTGGGTTACACGTTGGGCTGCTAACAAATAGGTCAACTGTTCAAAACCACCAGCTGCTCCTTGGGAAGACTATGAGGCTTTCTACTCCTATAAAAAGTTAGAAAGCCCCGGGGGCCGTTCTAGGTGGTCCTCCAGGGTCACTATGGATCAGAAATAACTCAATGGCAGTGAGTCCTATGAAGGACTCTGAACACCTCCACACCCAACAATGTGCCATGCCACCTTGGGTTGTTCTCCCAGTGCTTGGGGGCGCCCTGATCTTGCAAACCCGACTCCAGAATGCAGTCCCGGAAGCCTCATTCCCTGCCTGACTTCTGAATTCTACTGGCCCTAGCTCTCTCTTCCACTAAAGACCGAGTTCTTTCCTCTTGAAAACACCAGGCTCACGGGTCATATTGCTGTTCAACTCCCCTCCTAGGCCCAGCCCTCCCCGAGGGAAGGTCTCTGGCAGATCCCAGGGTCTCTTCCTCAACCTATTGCTTCGAGCAGCCACCTGTCTCCCAGCCAAAGACAACCAACTCACTACGTCCAGTTCAATTCGCCTCCACATGACATTCTCTGAGCTCTCCCTAGGCCAGGGCTTGGTAAACTTTTGAGATGCAAGAACCGATCTTGTCCCTCACATCAATTTAAAATTTAGTCAAGTGCCAGAAATATATTTGTACCAACAAACGAAATCACCCTTATCTGAATAATAGCCTTTAAACTGTTATAATTGAAACTCTGACAGTTTTATTTTCATTTTCAGTTCTAATACAGAGCCATGTGGACATACCGGAAGAGCGGCCTGCAGCTCAGGAGCCACAGTTGGCCGATGGCTGAGCTAGACGAGCAGAAGCAGGCGGCGTTGCAGCACTGGCCAGCAGAGGGCAGTGTGGAAGCACCAAGCAGGCCCTCTTCAAAAGGTGCTCTTTCTCTGCTGCAGGTGTGTGGGCTGGCTCCAACCCCAAGTCCAGCTGGATTCCTCTCTTACTTTTACTCACAAAACTCCTAGATTTCTGACTGGATTATATGACTGCACGCTCAGACCTATAGTTCTGGAAATATGAATCAAAGGTGACCAGAAATGACGGCACTGTCCTTCAGCGTCGTCAGTTCAGAGTTAGCAAGCCTGTCACACTCAGAAGTGGGAATGGTATTTCATGCTGGGAGGTGGAGACAAGTGCATTTCCCATCCTCTCGGATGCCTTCATTCCTGGAAAGCATGTCTCTAGTCTCCTGGAGCATTGACATGTGGTCCTTTACAAGTGTTAAATGCACCATTGATTTCTTTCTCTCATGAATGAAAATAATTATCCAAAAGAGGAGGAGGGAAATACTTAAGAAGTCACCAGAACAGACCACGACTTGCAAGAAATACACGCCATGCGACCCTTTCCCTGGACGTACTTAGAAAGCCTGAGGGCCCACGAGAAGAACACAGGGGCGGTAACCAAAGAGTACAATGAACAAAGTGCACGGAGCTCCGAACAGGCAAACTCGGTTTCTCCCGACGAGTGGCGGGTGATTTTGAACCGCTGACCTTGGGCCTAGCAGTCCAAGCCTCTCCCAACAGTGCGAGCCACCAGGGCCCCTCGATTCAGAACCAGTGCCATCCAGTTTGGGAACAGAGGGTGCAGGACAATGAGCCAGTCACAGGGACAACTCACTTGGCAATGCAGCAGGCTACAGTTCACACTCCCAAAGAGGCGTGCGGGAGAGGCTTTTCCCCAGAGGATTTCACAGAGGAGAGAACCAACGCCCAAAGCTGCTGGCCAGTGGCCTGTGACCCAGAACGACCGAGAAGGTTACAGGGAGCAGCTGAGCACTCCCTGGTGGCACAATGGCTAAGTGCTCAGCCACTAAGGAGAAAGCTGAGGGCGCACCCACACCCCATGGCTCTGAAGGAGAGGCCCGGCCGTCTGCCTGCACAGGTGGAAAACCCTCTGGGGCAGCGCTACTCTGTCACATGGCGGCTCTGCGTCAGAATCAGCTCAACGACACACGGGCTAAGCAGCCTTCCCCAGTGCAGTGATGATGGGGCAGAGGCGTCCTGGGTCATTCAAAGCTACCTCGGGAGTCTCTGGGTGGCACATAGAGTGAAGCACTGCACTCTATTAACCAAAAGGTCAGAGGTTCAAACTTACCCAGAGACACCCCAGAACGCAGGCCCAACGAGCTGCCTCTGGATGGTCATAGCCGTGAGAACCCTACACGTCCATGTGTACGCTGTACATGTGGTGGGGCCATCAGAAGAAGCCTAACGGCTCCAGGATGCCTTGACAACGACCCTCGCTGTCCAATGTTCTGGCAGCTACACGGTGCTGTCTGGGCAGAAGATGGTGTTGGAAGCACCCTAAGCTAAAAGGCTTGACTTATCCCTGACCGTGTCAGACACAGGCAGGCAGGAGAGGCGCCCCCACTCTGGGGAATGGCCAGCCTACAGGACGACTTGCTGCGGGCCTCCTAAGACCCATGGGAAGAACCGTCAACTCCACAGAGTTCACTAAATCCACTCCAGCCAGCAGTCACCGGGAGCTGTTTGGAACTGGCAC
The DNA here is from genome assembly GCF_050624435.1 of Tenrec ecaudatus. Lineage (NCBI taxonomy): Eukaryota > Metazoa > Chordata > Mammalia > Afrosoricida > Tenrecidae > Tenrec > Tenrec ecaudatus. The sequence goes on along the minus strand of NC_134531.1, from coordinate 149,722,765 downwards.
TGGTGACAGCTGTGTTCACTGAGCTCCACAGCCCAAACAAGCTCTCCTGCAACGGAAACGAGCCAGCACACCCTCACTGCCAACGGACACTACGAGAATGTCCACCAACAGTGAGCGAGCCGGGAAGATGCTCCACAAGTACATATTCATCAGGGGCCAGCCGCCTCCGCTGGGCGCACCCCTAGCACCCAGTCCCTATGAAGAGCGAGCGTGGTCTTCCAACACCAGCCCAAGAAAATGCGCATTCTGCAATCACGAGTGACAGGACCTCCCTGGGTAGCTATGCTGCTTCGGGAAGCACTTCTGTGTGTGGTTCCTGCTCCCTCCTCAGGCACAAGACCTTCAAGGAGAGCAGGTGGTGTCTACTTCCGAGATCTCGCACTGAGTACTCAATGGCCGCTTCTGGGACCAGACCACGAACTGGTCCGAAGAGACCCTTATAAGCATTTGTAACAGATGGATGGATGGATGGACTGACCAAGGGGCTAGTGGTTCCACAACCTGAGTAACAGCAATCATTCATAGTCACCACTCAAAGCAAAGAACCCCCAATAAAATGCACATCTCTAACTGAAGATGGGCAACAAACTAGCATTAGGTCTCTCTTCGTCTTCCGGACAACTCAGCTGGACCAGCTCGGATGAGCTTACACTGAAGAAGCACCAGAATGGGACGGGCTCACAAGGAAGGCGAATGGCTAGCCTGGCCGTCACAGCCTCTCTTTGGCACAGAGGGTGTCGGGTAAGAGTTAAATGAAACGGCAGTGAACGCAAACTGGATGCTCACTAGGAAGACCCCGTGTGTCTCCTATAAACCCGCTCCCTCAGCGCCGTGTCAATCCGCGAGGATCAGAAAGAGGGAGAAGGTCCAAGCTCTGCAGCTACAGGAGGCCCTTTCTTTGAGCACCAGGCGGGCGGGTGGTCAGAGAGGTGCTGCTGGCAACCAAACTGCCGACGCCCAAGACGTCTACCAGGGCCAGGCCTGCGGCGTGCACCAGCTCTGTCCAGTTCCCTGGGAGAGGCCCTGCCTGCGCTCCAGGGGGATGCAGCTGCTGAATTGTTTCAGAAGCAAATCATCATTGGGTCTGCAAGCTAGAAGCCACGCTTACTAACTCTCTGTGGCGCCCAGGGACTCCCCCCCCGCCGTGAGGGCGGAAGAGCCGTGTGTGGGGAAGCCATGCAAGGAAGGTCGGGTGCTGGTCGAGACGAGGAGCAAACAGAGTGTGCACGCCAGAAGCATGCCTAGAGCGGCAGCTGTGTCTCTCAGGAGGCAGGGCATCACGGGCGAAGTAACGGAGAGCAGAAAGCAGGCCAAGAGGCGAGGGTGAGGGAAATAGCGAGCCTCAATGTGAAGTGAAGAAAACTTTCTACTGGTGAAGGCCCCCCAACAAGGTGGTGGGTGGTCTTGGTCAGCAGAAAGTTCCTCGGCCATCGGCAGGCTGGACAGTCACAAAGGGGAGGCAGCATCCACAGGCCACGGACTGAGGGGCCGGAGCCCCTGGTTCACGAGGGCTCTTCCAACCCAGACAGCACCCAGTACACACCACCCCCGCACCCCAAACTCACTGCCACAGAGCCCATGCCGACTCAGAGCGACCCTACAGGGCAGCGTAGAACGGCCCCTGGAAGTTTCCAAGACTGTAACTCTCCGGGAGCAGAAAGCCCCATCTTTCTCCCGCACAAACCCACAGCACCACGGACAAGGCAAACCCTTGCCCCAGAGTCTACAAAGCATCTTACCTCCTGGAGCTGAGATTCTTTCTTTTTGGAAGACAAATTCAAATGCTTTTCCAAGATGCCGCAATACTTCTCTGTCTCTTTGTCATACTTCTTTTTGGCTTCCTGTGCAAAGAGAAGAGAGACTGATGAGAGGGCAGGAAAGAGACAGAGTACAACCTGCAAGAATAACAACTGCCTCTGTCTTCGCAGCCTCTCAGCCAGTGTCCCGAAAACCCACGGCAGCAGACTGGCCGGCTCCTACACTTCACAGCACGCCCATCGCACCTACCATGTGACCAGCCAGCAACATGCTGGGGGGGGGAGGGTCCAAGGTCTATTAGGGGACACCACGGACCACGCTATAATCAGAAATTAATAGCAATGCCTGGGCCCCACCGTCTAGGAACTTCAATGGTGAAAGCAGGCATTTTCTACTTTCTAACACAAAGGTTATTTCTAAGCCAAACGAAGAGGGGCTATCTATGTAGCTAACACACCGCTGTCAGTAGCAAGGCTACATTCGGGGTTAACAGCACTCAAAAGGCTGCTCTTCATGGGCCATGAGTACCCACCGGGTAGCACAGTCACATGGCCTCGGGGTCTGTGCAGAGGAGGAGCCAAAAGGAAGGCGTAGGTGCTGCACTACACGTCCCCTGCAGCCGCGTCGGGAACACGGCGACAGTGGGAGCGCTACCGCTGCCCAAGGACAGGGTTTGAGACCCTTCAGGTGTGGGACCTGGGACCACCAAACTGGGAAGGCCGCGTAGAAAACCGTTCCTGATAAAATGGAAGTCCTGAGGGCATGATGCAAACGTGAGGTGTGTCCTCATCGCATGGCACCAGGTGCCCTCCGGCTCAGACGCGCACTATGACCGAGGAGGGCTGGCTCTCATCATGACCTTCCCCAGAGGGGGCCGGATAGCAGTTGAACACTGAACCCGAGTATTACCAGGACTCCCCTGGCCCCAGCTGTCCCCGCCATGTCTGTCTGTCTGTCTTGTCTCTCTCTCTCTCACACACCACACACACACACACACACACACACACACACTCCACCCAGGGAGCTGCTGCAGCGTGACGGCTGTGCTAAATGCTCTCTCGTGAGTTACGTGAAGGCTTGCAGACCTGGTCACTAGGCAGGCACCCAACAGCTTGGCCACATTGTGCATTTTGTTCCTCTTCCTCCACTGCAGCCCCCTCCGCGGGGCAGCCCTGATTCCACTTCCTCCCAGGGCCCCGTTTCCAGCCTGCCTTCTCTGAGCTCTGTCCCTGGGTAAATGCAGCGCTTGGATTCTTAAATGCTTGCTTACTCTAACACAGAGAGAGGGAAGTTCCGTTCCAGACCTGCAGGGTGCCTAAGGACCAGAGTTTGGGGGTTCCATAAGTCTCTTATCAGTAAGCCTAGCCTCCTATAGGATTTTGTTCCATATTTTTCTCCCAATCTATCTAGGACCTTCTAATGTGATCCTTTGCTACCAGAACTCCTTAAAGTGTCTGTATGTGGACAAAGATTGAGATGGGAATATACATGAATATATGTGAATACATGTGAATTAAAATATTACAATTACTATTAAAAATTAAAATGTATTGAGGTACAAGAATGCAGTTTTTCATTCCATCTGAGAAATTCTTATAGGATTGCCTTTTGAAATTAAAAATAGCATAGTTATAATAATTATGACCATTGGACCTATAGTGATTGAAAGCACTTGCTGACGAAGATTAGGGATTGCAACCTTGAGTGGATTTCAACAATATAAAGCAAACCAAAATCCTAACAGCACCACTAACACGTAGTGTCGTGATCAACAGAATTGGAGTTGTCAAGGATTTCCTCCGCCTTGGATCCAAAATCAACGCTCATGGAAGCAGCCGTCAAGAAACCAAACAGCGTACTGCATTGGGTAGGTGTGCTGCGCAAGTCCTCTTTTCCAGGGTTGAAGGGCAAGGATGTCATTTCGAGGACTAAAGTGCCCCTGGCCCAAGCCATGGTGGCTTCAATTGCCTCATGTGCAGGTGACCACAGTGGAACACTGAATATGGGAGACTAAAGAGGCACTGATACAGCGGACTCGTGGTGATACTGAGGAGTATTGAAAGTACCATGGACTGCCAAAAGAACAAGCAACAAATATTTCTTGGAAGTAACACAGGAAGAATACTTCTTAGGAGCAAGGATAATGTGGCTTGGACATGTCCCTGGAAAAGGGCACCTCACTCAGCAAAGCAGCAGGGCATCGAAGACGAGGGCAAGGTACAATGGCAGTGGCTGCCGCGCTGGGCTCAAAGAGATCAACTGTAAGGATGGCACAGGGCCGGTGCTGGTTCCTGTGTTATGCATACGGTCACTAGGCATTGAAACCAACTTGATGACACCTAACAGCATGATACGATATGATGACATAATTATAACAGCCCACACCCCCATCATGCCACGGACTTTAGTTTCTATTTTTATCTTCCATGTTATGGATAAGATAACTGAGATCTAGGGAGGCAAAAAGCCACAGAACTGGGACAGGAGCCCAGGACATGGTGTCTCCAGAGGCCACGTTCCCACCCGATCTTGACACCAAGCAGCCGGGCAGAGTCTCTTCCTTCCTCTTTCAAGGGAGAGGGCGCGCAAGGGCTGGAAGCAGGCTGCACTCGCCGACAAGCCAAGCAGCAGCCCAGGCGGTACTCACAGGTACCACTTCTGCTTCTGACTCCAGTAGCGCCCAGTGGGGACATTTCCTACCACTCCAACATCAAGAGAGAGAAAAGAAGAAAGAAAACTCCCTGGTCAGATGCGGAAGCTCCAGAGGCATCTCTTCGTTCACTTAGCAGATAGTTAGAGGGCAGTCACAGCATGAGATTCCACGTTTAAACCCCAACCCACCCCACTGCCGGCAAATCCATTCTGACTTCCGGTGACCCTGCATAGAGTTACCAAGAGGACAAAAACTTGACAGGAGCAGCCAGCCTCATCTTTGTCCCGGAGAGCAGCTGGTGGGTTCAAACCACTGTGCTTGCGATGAGACCCCCAATGTTTAACTACTGTGTCAGAGCCCGCTTTGGGCAACGGGAATACAAAACAGAAGTGGGTTCTAGTCCCGCAGTGGGGCTGCTCTAGCAGAAGGAGGCACAACATCCAGCAGTCACCAGCAGAAAGCACATATGAAGCTGTGAGAGCTACAAAAGAAATAGACAGTGTGTGGGCACAGAGATCCTGAGAGAGGGGGGCTCGGGAGAAGCTCCCTGGAAAAGGGAGCCGAGTACATCAAGGGTGGGTAGAGCCTTCCAGACCAGGACTGGAGCACGTGACAGTTGACCACTGAGTTCTCTGAGCTTAACTTGAGGAGGAACTGCCAAAAACCAGCACCTGAACCCCAGGCAAGTACCAGACCACCATGGCGCTGGAAAACTGCAGGGTCTGCACAGGGTCGGCAGAATAAGCACATACCCATTATTGCAGGAATGTATTTGTCTCTAAAGAGTCTGAGTTGCTACTTAAAAGGTATGTTAACAGCTATTGAATGTGTAGACACAAAGAAGAAAGAGCCTGAGGGGACATTAAGCCATTGCTGTCGAGTGTATTCTGATTTAAAGCAATGCTATGGAGCAAGAGGAAAACTGTTTCCCGCCGACAGTCTCCAAGGATGTCCATCTCAACAGACACACAAGCCTCATCTTGCTCTCACAGAGTGCCTGGTGGGTTTGAACATCCCACATCTCAGGTAGCAGCCCAGTGTCTACCCACAGTGCCACCAGCGCTCCCCACGAAGCTCCTGGTCCTTCAAATTTGAGGAATGACACTAGCAACACACTTGGTTCTAACCACACTTTCTCTTTATAGCAGGGGTGTGAACTCCAATTCTACCCCTCCTGTGCCAGTTGTCCTCCTGGGGTGGCTTGCATGTTGCTATGATGCTGGAAGCTAAGCCAGCAATATTTCACACGCCAGCAGAGTCACCCACTGAAGGTAGGTTTTAGTGCCAGGTGGAACATACAGGAATCAAAGCAACTACATCTCTGGGAAGAGCCGATAGAGATGTTCAAGATTATCAACCAAAACAAGGAAGGGGCTGACTGAAGAACAGATCATCATTTAATGACATGCAAGTTCAGGTTGAAAATGACGAAAATAAAAACCAGTCCAAGAGAGCTAAATACAACCTTGAGTATAACCCACCTGAATTCAGGAACAGATTTGATGTATTAAACACTAATGACTAAGGTCTTCTTTGTACAGCCCGGCTTCTTGGATTATTTGCTCAGCATACAGATTGAGTAAGTAGGGTGAAAAAATACAGCCTTTTAAAATCAACCTGCAATATGCAGATGACACAATCTTGCTTGCCAAAAGACAAGAGTACTGGAAGCACTTACTGATGGAAACCAAAGAATACAGCCTCAGTATGGATTACAACTCAGGGTAAAGAGGACAAAAATCCTCACAATTCGACCAATACACAACACGTGATAAACAGAGGGGAGCTGTCAAGGATTCCATCCACCACTCGTTGAAGCAGCAGTCAGGAAGTCCGGCGCTGGCGCTGCACTGGGAGCATCTGCTGCACAGGCCTCTTTAAAGTGGGAAAGAGCAAGGATGCCCCTTTGAGGCCTCAAGTGAGCCTGACCCGAGCCAGGGAATCTGCAATCGCCGGACAACAAAGAAGAGAGGCTGCAGGGAAACTGATGAAGTTGAATCACGGTGCTGGTGGAGAATATTCATAGAAGGCTCCTTAAAAATCAAGGGCGGCCAGGCTTTTGTCTCATGTGCTTTACACATGTGACTAGGAGGGCGCAGTCTCTGGAGCAGGACATCATGGTAGGTAAGGTAGGGCCGGTGAAAAAGAAGAAGCTCTTCAACAAGATGGGCTGGCATAGCGAACTCAACACTGGGCTGGAGCGTAACCACTGTGAGACTGGAACAGGACGGGCAGCGCTTCATTCTGTTGTGGGCAGGGGCACTGTCAGAGCCAACTCGACAGCATATGACAATGCCATGCACCACCATTAAGGCTCGCCTACCCCTCCCATCAGCCTTGTCGGCAACCCCTCCAAGGGCAACCCTAGTGCGGAGGCCGTTGACTGGTCCGAGGTGAGAAAAGGCCAAGGACCATGAGTCACATTCTGCGACATTCTGGACTCCACGGTCCACACTCCTGAGGACAGCCGACGCGGAAGAGACAGGGTGGCAGCGTCTGCTCTCAGAGAGGCAGCGGCCAGATCCCATGAGGAGTAAGACTGGACTCGGGATGCACGTTCAGAAACCCACTCAAGGATCCGCAGTGGTGCAGTCAGTAAAGCGTGCGGCTGCTAACCTGCAGTTTGGTGGTCTGAAGCCCCCAGCTGCCCTTTAGAGGAAGGATGTGCCATCAGCCTTCCATTAAGATTACCGCCTGGAAGCCCTGCGGGGAAGCACTGCTCTCAGAAGTGACTGATAGTACTGCTTTTCAAGAGTCCACTGTGGGATGGCTAAGTGGATAGTGGGACAAAGAGCCCGTAATCCCATCGTGATGGTGACCATACACAAGCCACTGCCCCCTTCCAGACATCAGTCTCTTCACCTCGAAACTGAGGGTGATTACAAGAAACATGGCTGCCTCTTTCTGTTTAAAGATTTCCTAACCTAAGAGAATTAAGCGCACCTATCTCGGGGAATCGTTATGATTAAAAACAAAACACTGCACAATGCTTAGCAGCGTGCTTGGTGCAGGGAAAGTGCTCAATAACGATTCGTGATGATGGCGGTGCTGGTGGTGGAGGTGGTACTGGTAGTTGATGATCGCAATGATGACACGGTGACAGTGTTGATGGTGGTGGTGCTGGTGGTAAATGATGATGGCCATGGTGGTGGTGACAATTTTAATGGTGTGACGGTGACGGTGATGACGATGCCATCTTCATCTACACCTAGTTCTATGCCTAACATATGTAACCCTTTAAAGCACCTACCACTATTTGAAATGGTAAGTTTATGCACATCTATTTGTCTACTGTCTTTCTCCTGGCCACATCATGAGCACTGAACGTGACGTTGCACTTGTCCTCTGTGTTTATTGTGCATGACGCAGTGCTCGCACAGAACAGGCTCTTACATAATGTTTTATTTTTAATGGTGACTAGGTATATATATATATATATATTGTAACAGCTAACATCAAATGGCAGACACTAAGAGTTCTAAGACTTTAGATGAGTACACTCATTTCTTCATTCTAGTAGCTCTGTGAAGCAAGCACTTTTAGTATCTCATTTCAGAGATCAGGAAACAGGCATGGAAACTTCTCCAAGTTCACACACAAGTGGCAGGCGTGGGATCTGGACTCCAGCCACTGAGTTCTGAGCCCACTCTTGGGCACTGCTCTGCTTTCATTAAGAGTCCACAGCTCCCGAGGCACCTCTGTGGCAGACAAGCTCCTCCACTCAACTCTAATCACAGGTCCGTGCGCAGGCCCACGTCCGTGGTTTGCTCCACTGCCCAGCAGCCAGGAGAGCACAGGAACCCCAGGAGTCCTCCTCCCAGGCTGCAAGCAGGCTAGACTTCTGCGTCTTTCGAAGAGCAACAGGTTGTTATAGTAACCTCAGCAGCACCAGAGCGTGGAGGAGGAAAAAGCAATTTTAGCATCGCACCAGCAGAGTTCAGAAGTCTCCACTTAGTGGCACCGACAACAGCTGAAGAGCTCTCGCTGCCGCTCAGACATTCTTGAAACTGGGCCTCCAGGTCCCTTAGCAGGGAGCTTGTGGTCTCTGTGCTCGTTTCCCCTTAAGTCAGCATACTATGAAATAAATGAAGAAGAAGATGTGCGCTGGTGGTGCAGCGGTTAAAGTGTTTTGCTGCTGGTACTGACCAGCTGCTCGTAGGGAGAAAGATGTGACATTCTGCTTCTGTGAAGATTTAGAAGAAAGGCCGTTCTGGTTTCTTCTACAGGGACTCCGTGCGTCAGAATCAGCTTGACCTCATGGATGACTGTGTTTTTACGTTTACTCTGTTCAGTGGGTTGCACAATGGTTAAGCACTAGGCTACACACCAAAAGGTTGAGGTTCGTGGTTCAAAGCCGCCCAGAGGCTACGCAGGAGGAAGACCTGGAGAGCTATTCATCTAAAGATGGACCCCGACCCCCCCCCCCTCCGCCATCCCGTCTTGTTGCAGCTGTGGTTGTGTTAGGGGCCGTCGAGTCCGTCCCAGCCCAGAGCAGCCCCAAGCCCACCAAAAGGCAGCGTTGCTCGGCCCTGCACCATCCTCAGAATTGTTCCACGGGGGAGCCTGTTTTTGCAGTCACTGTGCATTCATTTCACTGAGTTTTCCTCTTTTTTGCTGACTTCTAACTTCTCCAAGCATAATGTCCTTCTCCAGGGACTGGTGTCGCCCAACAATGTGTCCACAGTGTGAGAGGCAGTCTCACCATCCGTGCGCCTAAGGAGCCTTCTAGCTGGACTTCCTCCAAGACAGATTTGTGTGTTCTTCTAGCAGTTCATGGTGCTGCCTAGCTTCTTCCCCAACACCATCATTCAGATGCACCGATTCTTCTGTCCCCCTCACCGTCCAGCGTTCACGGGCACATGACCCGAGTGAAAAGATCGTGGCTTGTTCAGACACACCTGGGTCATCTTTACTCTTTAACCCTTTAAAGGTCTTGCATAGCAGATTTGCCCAATGAAATAAGTATCACTTGATTTCTCAATTGCCGCTTCCATGAATGTTGATTGTGGATCCAAGTAGAATTATATGCCTGATAACTCCATCTCATAGTGACTCCGTGCAGGTTTCCAAAGCTGAAAAGGGCGATAAAGCTCTCTGGAAGCAGACGGCCTCCCCTTCCTCCACTAGAGCAGCTTTGGGGTTCCAACTGCCAGCCTTGCAGTCAGCAGTCCAGCACCTAGTGCACAGCTGCATCGAGCACCTTCAGGACGACGTCCTAGAAGCCCCTCGGTGCAGTTCTACGCTGGCCTAGAGTTGCTATGAGCTGGAACTTCCCTGCCGGCACAACAGAGCGATTATGAGATATGAATGATGGGGGGTGGGCAGAGAATATGCACATTGAAAAAGGATATGCACACTGAGAAATCATCCCAAACAACATCCCAATCACTGCTCGAGGCGAATGACAGGATCAACTAACTATCGATCAGAGGAACCACATTTGGGTGACTTTTATTTACATCCCTTTACATTCGTTCATTCATTTATTTTACGTTTCACTTTGTCTAGTCCATTTTCCAAAAGAAACCAGCATCTGTCTTTGGGATGACTGATACTGAAGTCAAGGAGCGGCCACTGGGACTCGTGTTCCTCCTGCGCGGTAAGTCCCAAGGCCATGCAGAGAGGCACCTGCACCGGGAGGGGAAGTGACACCTGGAAAGTGACTCAGTTTCAGTAGCCCCGCTCTTCTGCTCTCACAAAGCGCCTTGTCATCTACAGAAGTCACTGCTGTGTGGTCTCGGGAATAAGAAAGCAGGTGAGGGAGGGGGAGTCGACTGCAGAATTGGCTGGATCATTACATTGCTGTAAAAAACCAATAAGGTCCAATCTCTTTGTAAATGTGAACTGTAGCTTATACATGCAAATACTGCAGATGGGAGAAAATCGTCACAACAGCCTCTCCTTTTAATGACGGACCACCATCCCACCGAAGCAAGCCTCATCTTTCTGGGCCCTAATCGTACCTCGTTCCTGAATGCAAGTGCACCTAACTGAGCAAGACCACCCTGACTCCTTATATTTCAGCTACCCTCTTACCCCACACAAGCACTTCGCGGCTGGGTGCACCCAATTCTCACGTATCAACCTCGCTGGGGTCCAGAGACCAGACTGTTAGGTGGAAACGGAGGATGCCCACATGGTGACCTAATGGCAAAGCCAGCAAGAAGCACAGCCCAGCCTAGGTAACACGTAACTTCAGCCATCACAGGCGGCCCTGGTCTCACACATACACGCTTTACATACTGTCAGACACACAGCCACAACATGTCAGGTAGTCAGGTGGCAAGCAGCCTCCTACTACTGGGAAGGTGAAATGAAGAGTGTGTGTACAAATTCTTACCTAAAAAGGGTGGTGATGGTGCCCCAAATCCCCAGCAGGTGGCGCAAGGGAACAGCTAGATTGCCTCACTTCTGAGAAACCTTGTGGAGTCTTGAACATCCTTTTGCTGTCAGACTCCTATGAAAACCCTTCCCTGAGGGTGTGCGCTCGAGGTCCAGCTGGCTAAGGTGTCCCAGCGATAGAACACACTGCACCTGCCCCTCTCACAAACAAACAGGATTCTCTCTGCGGCGCTTCCCCCAACACGTTACCTGGGTCCACCTTGTGGTTACAGCCCGAGGTCGGGGATAAGCGGGGAGCCCCGGCTGAAGCAGTGCTGAGGACACGGTGCAGTTTGGGGTGGGTGTGCTGTATTTCACTTTTACTGCCACAGGCTTAGTGGGATGTCTTCTTTGCCACACGTTTTTAAAACCTGGGAATTTCACAGAAAACGCGGGTCTCTCTTGACAACCTGCCCGAGCACACAGCTCTCGGAGAACATAGGGGAGGGCCAAGGTCCCTCCTCTGGGTGATTCCGGAAAGTAGCACAAAGTGACTCAGGAACCAAATACTAGCGTGGCTGCTCACAGGGCTGACTGCACACTCACTCACGGCACTCGCTAGGAAGAGCACGGGCCGGGGCTCGAGGCGGATCTGCCTCAGAAGATGTACTGAAGGAGCTGGGTTTCTGGTTGCCCTTTCCCCAACTCCCACCCAGAAAGCCACCAACTCCGGCTTGCGGAAGTCTTACCTTGGCAGCCCCGATTTGCTCCTTTCGAAATTTCTCCAAAGGCGTGATGAGCACCTCGCTGGCATTCTCAATCTGGAGAGAAACAACAGGGCGCGGGCGGGTGAGACGTGTGCGATCAAGGCTGTATATATGTGTGTGTATAAAGGGGGTACCCATTCCCCCCAAAATGGACTTTCCCCCAAAAGCCATGTATTTAAAGTTTTCTACAACACCACCTTATCACCTTCAAAGTACTCTCCATTACACTGAATACATTTGTCAAATCTGCAATTCCATTCTTGGAAACATTTTTCAAACTCATCTGTGTGGATGGCTGATAGCACCTCCCTCATTTTTTTCTTCACCTCTTCTACTTCGTCAAATCACTGTCCTTTCATATCCCTCTGCATTCATGGAAACAAAAAGAAGTCACCCTGAATGAGGCCAGGTGCATGGGGCAAGAGATGCATGCTCTTTTTTGCCAAAAACAGGTGCGCTCAGATGGCTGTGTGAGCAGGTGCACTGTTGTGGTGGCAGAAACAGTCCCCTGTCTGCCACAAACCAGGCCCTTTTCGTCGCACACTTACACGGTCTGACCTGGTGGAATAAAATCTAACCGCACCACGCGTGGGCATTTCCATCCGTTCAGGAGGCTGGCAGACATCCAGATGAGGTTCATCGTTAGATGGTGTGCACTAACTCGGAGTGCGCTGCTTGATGCTCGCCTAGTGGAAATGTGCACTACGAAAGCTCAGCCACCCAGGGAGGCTTTTTTCCGTTTTTTGTGTTTGTGGGTTCTTTGGGAGAGACCCCCTCGTATACATTGTTCACAAGATGAACTACTGACATGTCAACTCCGAGTCCAGTCTTGAGTTCCTCTGGGGCTGCATGACTCAGAGGGGAAAGGGAGGAACTGGAAACACGCAGCCAGCTTGGGAAAGCTGGTGACTGGCATTTCTAGTGTCAGGTGGCATCTTTTCAGGGCTCGTCCAGCTACGTTATAGGCAAAGTGGATCGGCACTGAGCCTGGGTTACAAACAGACAGAACTAAAACACGTCCAAACATCCGAGACATGGCAGCCTTCTCAGCCCGATTTGGCATTGTCCTGTCAGGTGTGAACTGAGGGTGAAGCAACATGGGTTCCTGCCTGCCTCTCGGCTTCTCCTCACAGCACCCCCTCCCACAGGCTTTCCATCCAGTCATACTGTCGAGGCCCAGGCCTCTGCCTCAGAGGCTCTGTGCTCAGCTCTGGTGCCTTGGTGCACCGCTGCAGCTTTAAAGGCACCCGCAGGAGTCCTTCCCTGGCCACCAATGCAATTAGGAGCGGCTTCTCTGCACCGCACCCAGGGTCCTTGTCAAACCCACAGGCCAGCTGCAGCGCCCTCCCTCCCAAGTACTTACATCCTGTGCCCAGGAACACACAGGCATGCTGAGGCAATGGGGCACCCCGGGATTTTTCACTCACTCAATGGGTCAATTAATGGTTTCTTGATTAGCTGCCAACTGTGTGGCCATGGGCAAACTATTCAACCTCTCTGGGGCCTAATTTCCTCATTTGCAAAACCAGTGGGGAGGGCCGCTCCAGCTGGAAGCTTGTAGGATGGCTTCTGAGGCTGTCCCACGCTCTTGAGACAACGCTCAAGTCACTTGTCCTCACTCTGCGCACAGCCAGTTGTTTCAGGCTCTCAGTGCAACACAGCATCTTTTTCTAAGCCGCTTGTGTGGCAGCCACACAGGGAGCAGCAGAGCGAATGCCAGGAGGTCTAGAGAGACACAGCAGAGGACGGACAGGGTGGACAGTGCGAGGGGCAGAAGGTGGCAGATTGCTTCCCATTTGCCCCTTCCCAATTCTGAGAGCACTTATTTCAGAAACAGCGCTCTGGTGGTGCAGTGGTTACATGTTGGTCTCGATGGCAGAGAGCTTGCTTTTGAGTATTTCCGAAACACAGAAGAGGAGGGTGTCAGCTCCCATTGCTTTACAGCCTTGGAAACCCGCTGGGCTCTTAGGCTCTGTCCTAGAGGGTCGCTATGATGCAGATCAGCTCAGTGGCAGAGGGCTGTAGGTTCATTTCAGGTCAAGCTATGCTAAAGTGTTGTTGTTGTTGTTGTTGTTGTTGTTGTTAGGTGCCATCAGGTTGGTTCCACCCCACAAAGACCCACCCTCTGCACAACAGAATAAAATACTGCCCAGTCCTGTACCACTGTCTGTCAGTTTGCCGGACTGTGGCAGCTTGCATGTATGCTGGAGGCTGTGTCGCTGACATTTCAAATGCCAGCAGGGTCCCCCAAAGTGAACAGGCTTCAGTGTAGCTTCAAGACGAAGAAGAGAACCAGCTGCCCACATCACAGGAAGGAGCCTCGGGAAACTGTATGCATAGAATTGAAATGCTTTAACACTGGTGCTAGAACTTGTCTCATTTTTGTTTCTAGTGATGCTTAAAATTGTGTTTACATCCTTCCCGCAAATCAAATCAAATATCTGGTTGCAAGCCACTTAACCTGAAGCTCATAATGGGTATTAAGCCCTCAAGTTCGTGGTACTCACTTGAATCACCTGAGAGCACTGTAAAACCTCCATGCCCACTGCCTACTGCAGATCACCTAAATCGCACCTCTGGCCTTTTCTCAGACATCGTCTTTGTAACACCACCCCACCCCCCCCACCGCCGAGTAATTCCAATGAGTATCCGGGGTTGAGAAACCAGCCCTGACTGGCCCCTCAATAGACAAAGGCCTTCAGCTGCTCACTGGGCATCAGGACCTCCAAGTGCTTGCCCGAGCCCTGCAATGACTACGTGCTCTGGGCCTTGACAAGGCTTCTGATCTTCCATCTGTCAAAAGGCAGCCTACAGATGGTGATGCATAGGGCCCCTCTGCATCTACGGTTCTTCTGTGGCTGTGTGGTATCTGCTTGGCTCTGAGCACTGCGGTGGATACAGGAGCATTAACACAGACATGCTTGGTGATATTGAGACGTGCGAGGTACATGCACAGTGTGGAGGGACAGTCAGAGACAGGAACTGCATGTTCACGAAACAGAATCACACCAGTTGCCATCGAATCAACTGTGACTCTCCGTGACCCCATGTGTTCCAGAGAACAGGTGTGCTCCCTAAGGTTGTCCAGGAGTGACTTTGTGAAGTCACTTGCCAGGCCTTTCTTGCAAGGCACCTCTGGGTGAAACAGAACCCCTAACCTTCTGTTCCACAGCCAACCATGTTCACTGTTTTCAGCACGCAGGGGTTCTGGAAAACAGGAAGATGCTCACACACCCTGGGAGTCAGGGAAGGCGTCCCAGAAGAGGTGTCTATCTGCTGAACTTCACTGAATGGATGATGAAGCTATACCAGGGTAAGGAGGTAGAGAAGGGACTCGGGTGGCCAGATACCCACGCAGACGGCAGAAACTGGCTTCACTGACATTAATAATAAAATTGCAGAGGCAAGCTGAAAAATATAATCCAGCTATTGTTCCCATAGCACAGCCACAGCAGGCTGCTGGGTATTCATCGTGATTAGCTCACCACACCCCATGCCCCTGCCCCTAAACACTGACTCAGCCAAGACGGGCTTCAAAGCATCGCGCCCTTCTCTGGCATCAGCATGTGCGCAAGCACCCATACTTGTTCCCTGCTGCCTGCCAGAGCTGCTTCTGCCACGCAGCCATGAGCCAGCAGGGACAGGGCTCTCGACCTCTCACCCAGGGCAAGGGCTAAGAGGCTTCCAGTCTCCAAAGGTGGAGGGAAACCCCACATGCTTATGTACAAGGCCAACCAGGGTTTGAATCCAGACCGTCACTTAACCTCTGCGAACCTCAGCTTCTGGTCTGGGAAATGGGAATCATACAGGCACCACCTCACGGAGCCACTGTGAAGATGGCAGGGAAAAAGACATATAAAGCACGTGGCTGCTCGTTGGCAGACTTGCGTGCTCAGTGCCAGCCCATAGGACGAGCGCAGAGGGAAGTATCACTGTTGGCATTTTCAGCAGACCTGGCGAGCAGCCCTCCGAGGGACCAGTGAGCATGCGGCCAGCCCAAACCCACTGGCCTCAGGGTCGATTCGGACTCACAACAACCTTCCTAATGCCATGACCCTTTAATACAGTTCCTCATGTTATGGTGACCCTCCCCCCAACCATAAAATTATTTTCGTTGCTACTTCGTAATTGTAATTTTGTTCCTGTTATGAATCAGGCCACCCCTGTGAAAGGCTTGTCCAACTTCCAAAGGGGGAGCGCCCCCCCCCCAGGTTGAGAAACACTGCAGTAGGACAAAGGCGAGCTGTTCCTGAGGATTTGCGAGGCTGTCAATCTTTATGGAAGCAAACAGGCTCCTGAGCAGCTGGTGGCTTTGAACTGCCAACCTTGCAGTTAAAAGCCCAATGTTTAATCCATAATGCCACCAGGGCTCCTGCAGAGGATTTCCAATTTGGCATCACCCCCAATATCCTAAGGCCATGGAGGGGGGTAGCAAAGGCGGGGGATAGACAAACTCCCTGTGGGTGGGCAAGCTCTCATCCGTTAAGATGGATGTGCGTCACAGGAATAACGCCTACTCTGAAGGAGATGGCTAAGTGCCCGGGGCTCTATCTCTCTTTGAAGAACTTCTTAGCGCGCCCCTCACTGGGTGCACTTTGGTGGGTGTCTGCTGCACCGCCGCACTGTGTTAGGTGCTTTGGTTTGACAAGTGACCTCTGCTCACTGAGCTCTTGTGCAGGCACCTGCATTCCTGTTCCGTGCGGAAAGGTTCAAGGCTAAGGGGTGGCTTACCCAGTAAGTAAAGGAAGCATGGGTTTGCTTGTGCTTATTTATTCATCTGTAGTGAGCAAGTTTTTCACCATGTCCAAGATTCTACTTCTCGGGATGGGAAGCATCTGTCTCTCTCCCAACCCCACAGCTCCTTCCTACAGCATTAAAGCCTCTTTTCAAATTGACTATTCCCATCAGGGATAGAGGTCCCAGTCAGCCAAGGAAGCCAGGGAAGCACGCGAAACTGTTCACTGCAGAATACCAAGTAAGCACAAGCTAGTACAAGTTTACCTTACTTATTAGGTATTCACCCTTGCTGAGGCCTCCAAGCCACACTCACTGCCACCAAGTCCATTCTGACTCACAGCGACCCCACAGGACAGAGCAGAACTGGCCCTGGGAGTTGCTGAGACTGTAGAGGTTTATGGGAGCAAAGAGCCTCATCTTCCTCCTGAGGAGCAGCTGGTGGTTTTGAACTGCTGTCCTTGTGATTAGCAGTACAACTCTGAACTCACTATACCCCCAGGGCTTCTAAGGGCCCTCTGAAGTTTAATGATTCAAAAGGTCCACTGTTGCGTCATAAGTCTTGTGTATATTCCTTAACAGTGAATTTTTAGGAGAAGAACAACGGCTCTAAATCCGACAAAGTCACTATGAGGGTTCCCACCTCAGCGGCAGGAAAACTGGGGTTCAGAGACTACGAGGTTTGGTCCAGAGCTCCCACCAAGCAAGTGACAGAGCCTGGATCCACACTCAATTCTCCTGAGATAACAAATCCCTTGTCCCCCTTAGTGCGACCTCAGAGCAAGATCAGTTGCGCAGACTCACCATCCGAATCCGTTCATCTTCCAGATTCCTGAGCACTGTGGCAAACTCCTGCAGAGACCGTGCTGGAAAAGAGAAGGGAGCCAAGAAGTGGAATGAGGGCAACAGGCCACGGGGAGCCCCAGTTCCAACTGACATTCTGGATCTAAACCCCTTGGCACATGTGGAAGTTGAGTGCCAATTGTTTCCCAAAGACCCCTTAAAGCCTTTTCATCATGACCAACTAAGGGTGAGCCCAAGCCCTGCCTGGCATGCTGGCTAGGGAAGACATTCTTCAAGGAGAGGGCCAGCCTGCCCCTCCGAGGAGCCAGGGCCACCCCGCAGTGGCTGGCGGGCTTCCAGCACTCAGGCTGGAAGGGGCAGAGTTCCTCTCAGGAGCTGAAGGATTTCCTGCCCCAGGACCTGACCTCCGCAACTGTGGTTGTGGGGCTGCGTCAGAGCCCAACCTTTTCTTTGGCACCAGAGCTAAACAAACAGTGCTGCTGGCACCCCAGCCCCATCTGGGACCCCTCTTGGGGTCCCTGCTCTCAGTGTCCCCAAGTTGCTTTGCTAATGGGAGCACGGTGGTCAGAGGTGCAGAGTCCCCACTACCAGAATGACCTGCAAAGACAACAGGCATTAAGTGCCCACAGCCACTGCAGATGCTCAGGACTCTTACGCAAGGCTGTGAAAAGCTTCCAGGAATCATCACTAGAGCAGAGGTCCTCAAACTTTTTAAACAGGGGGCCAGTTCACTGTCCCTCAGACCCGTTGGAGGGCTGGACTATAGTTTAAAAAAAAAAACTATGAACAAATTCCTAGGCACACTGCACATATCTTATTTTGAAGTTAAAAAACAAACGGGGCAAAACCACCTGGCGGGCAGGATAAATGTCCTCATGGGGCCACATGTGGCCCGCGGGCCGTAGTTTGAGGACGCCTGCACTAGAGTACCCTTCCCTGCTCTGGGCTGTCTCCTACCTGCATGATCACTCTCAATTCTGGCCCCCGTAATGGGCCTAGCAGTGGAAGACGTCTTGACTTTAAAAACACTCTGAGCTCAGGAATATCTAAGAGTACAGGCGGAGGTGGAGATGGAGGAAGCAACACCAATATGAAGGACAATGGGGGACCCGCCCCTGGAGAGCAGACAAAAGGGAGAGGGGGGGACCACAGCAAGCTGAGCACTTAGACCAAAGCCCACTGGCAGGCAGCAGCTATACAGCTCCAGCCAATGGCTGCCGCGCCAGAGGGTGGGAACCCTGGTCTTCAAAGAAGCCAGGAAACTAGAACTTCACATAAATTAAATTTACACAATAATTTGATGATTGTTTTAATCAAGGGACAAACAGAATATGGGTGAACTCTTACCGCAGCCCATCAGCAGGACTGAATCCATCCCTCCTGAATTATGTTTGTGCTCCACGTTCTCGTGTGTGTGTGTGTGTGTGTGTGTGTGTGTTGGGGGGGGTGCGTTGAGCAACCAGAGCGAGGGCTGCAAACATAGCCAGAAGTATAACCCTATAGGAAGGTAGGGCAATGTCCCATGTCAAAATCTCGAGCTTTCTCCTACCAGCCAGTGACTGGGTCAGGAACTCCAGGGCCCAGGGAAGGAGCCCAGAGTATGCCAGGCCCCTGAACGCCCCAGAGCTCTGCCCCATCCACTGCTCCTGTGGACATCTTTCTCTACTAACCTCGGCCACTTCCTTTCCCAGGAAGAGGGGCCTGCCGTGGTGACGTGAAGAGCTGTGGTGAGAAATGAGCTTATCCCGGGGTCAATGAGGACTTACCTATGCACATTTCATCATCCGTTTCAGCATCTCCTATGCACTGAAATTTAAATTCATTCAAGGAATCGGCAAATTTCCGCTTCGCTGAAGACAAACCTAGGAAGAACAAGAGGGGAAAGAAACAACATGAATTATGGAAATGCAATGGCTTTCCCATTGGCTGGGCTTTGAATCCTTCTAATGAATTCAGCAGCTAGTAGATATCCCTGAGTCCATCTCACGCACAGATATGTGGGTGGGAGGGGCTTCGAAAGGTTCATGGGGAAATGGAATAAGAAGAACATGAATTTTTCCATGAAATTTTTTGGGGGAAAATTAGTTTTCATGGAGTTAATACCAACTCATAGCAATCCTATAGAGCAGGGTAGAACTGCCCCTGTGGGTTTCCAACACTGTCTTTCCGGGAACAGAAAGCCATGTCTTGAGTAGCTGGCTGATGGTCTCAAACTACTGACCTTGTCATTGACAGCCCAGTAGGTACGCACTACGCCACCAGCGCCCCCCACCGCCAATAATAAGGCAATTCAATATGGTAAATAACTATGTGTAACCTCCCATGCTTTATACGTTAATGTCTTCTTACATATGCTTGAACAACTCTGGTTATAGCTTTAACCACAACCCCGTTTGACAAATGTGGGCATCCTTACTTCTCAGGAGGCCAGAGCCCTTGTCGGCACCCACTACAGGGTCCAGTCCACTATTCACCCTCTGGTCAGTGCAGTGACCCCCACATCTGACGCCACAACCCTTTCCCCTCTGTCCAAGTGACGAAGATGAATAACATCTGTGATTGATAATGCTGGCGGTTGGAGACCACCCAGGGAGAGCTAGGAAGAAAGACCCAGTAATCAATCGACTTCAGGACAATCAGCTGGTGACAACCCTGAGAACAGAAACACCTGGACAGAGACGCATGCACAGCCGCACTGCACGGGAATCGACTGCACGGCACTGGTACCTGGCACGTGCCCTGCTCCTCGACAGAAACTCCTGCTGGCCAGGCTGCCAGGACAGCACTGGGGAAAAGCGCTCGGATGGCGCTGTCCATGGCACAAGGTCGCCTGACTTGCTCTGCCAGCACCGAGCTCTCCCCGCTCTCCTCACATGTGGCTGACGGTCTGAAGGTTCTGCCTGGACAGTCTCCTGGGTCACCACATGCCACAGCCGCCACACAAGCCAAGCCCCCGTGACATTCAGAACCAGGGCGGAAACCACAGCTCACACATGGTATCTATAGAGAAAACTCAGAGTTGCTCAGTGGGTCTGAGAAATCAGCTTTCATTTCAGATGAACGAACCAGTGGTCCCTGGTGAGGTCTCAGCCTCTGCCGGGGCATAAAGCCACCAGAGACCTTTAAGTGGCCTGACAGGCACCACTGCTCAGTGCATGTGCACGGACTGACCTCTGAGTGCAGCATGCCTGCAGCAGAGGCAGATCACTCCAATGGCCCTCAGACATGCTGCTCTCTCGGACTGGACGGGGCAACAGCAACGGGTTCAAATCCCCAGAGGCGGAATCAGGAGGCAGGCCTGGTGACAAGGCCTGGCTTCAGTAAGCTATTCAGGAGGGGCTGGATCGTCTGGCTTCTGGGTCAGCCCACCCTAGGGGAAGGGCAGCATCCATGAGCTCAGCAGAGGTCTCTCTGGTTCCCCACCCCATCCCTGGAGGTCAGGGACGTGCCTTTCATCTGAGGTTTTGGTGTGTTCTCCTCTCCGAACTCCTGGCAACACTTCCCGCCCAGTATGCTGAATACTGGGTGTAAGGGGCCCCGTGTCCATAGGCAACCCCAGAGCTCAGTGCCGCAACCCCAATGTCCATCCCAAGCAGCAGCGACTGGCGGAGAAGCCAGGTCTGGCCACCCTGGGCTCGGGTGACTGCTGGGAGGCCTGAGGGTCCTGCTCCCGAGTGGCCCAGCAGCTGCATCTTAAGTCCTGGCTCCCAGCGAGGTGGGGCTTGAGGTGGCCAGTCCACTGGAGGAAAACACAGAAGCCAACAGTGACCTCCGCCCCTCTCCTCCCTGGCTCCACCACTGCAACCCAATGGTCTTTGTCCAAGGTTCTGAAGAAGCCGGCAGGGGTAGGGCATTTCTCAACAGGACCCATGGGGCTGAGGACACCCCTCAGAACACACACCACTCCTCCAAGCCAGTCAATGCCAAGAAGCAGATGGCCCTGCCTGTCAGAAGCCGCAGGGAGGGTGGGAGGAGGAGGACGACGAAGGGTGAGAACAATACTGCAGCGTGGAAAACAGAGCTCCACGGCCGGTCTGGACCTGAGCTCTCGGCCTGGACAGAACCCGGGAAGGCAGGGCTAGGTGAGGGTAAGTTTGTTTCTCTCCCATCGAGCTACCCTTGTGAGCTTCTCCAACAGGGCAAGAAAGACTCCGGGTGGACAATCACCTCCACGGGACACGAGAGAAGAAAGAGGAGGAACTGTAAGCCTGGACGGATGGGCTGAGAAAGCACTCAGCCCGAAAGAGCTCCACCTGGAAAGCCGAGCGGCCCAGGGCGGCTGCCAATGAAGGCTCAGGCATGGCCAGTAGCATTGAGCAGGGCCTTTGTGGGCCCTTTTCACCAAGGAGACAGGCAGGCCCAGCAGGCCAGGCCCAGCTCTTCCCCCTGTGACCAGAAGGTAACCTGATTTCATTCTCGGGGGCACATGGCACATCCCACCATCGCTCACCCTGAAGCAGCAGTGTGGGCCCCTCAGGCTGAGGAAAGTCAGGGAATGAATGCTGATCCAGGGCCAATACTGGGGTGCAGGCCAGCGAGGGCAGCATGGTAGGAGAACCCTATCCACCATCCATGCTCTCCCACCCTGTGCCTCACCCACCCCACCCCACCCTGCCGCCTGCTCACTTCCAAGTTTCAGCTCCACACTAACGAGATGTGGGGCTAACTAGGACGTCTCAGCACAGCGTGCGCCAGAACCTGCCAGGGTCTTCGGGAGAGCCCAGAGACACACGGTCTATACGAGGCCTCTGTGCAGTCCGTGCAGCCCAGGCACGGCTGGACAGTTCTTCCATTCTCTGGCAACGAGACCGACCATCGGCACGAGAGCCTCTGTTGAAAGATCCGAGAAGCTCAATCACCAGCCTAGGAGCACGTTGCCGCCAAGGAAGCCACAGAGGTGGGGGCACAGAGGTGGGGGCACAGAGGTGGGGGCACAGAGGTGGGGGCGGTCCCTTGACCACCCTGCTGCCGCAAGCCATCAGACGAGGCTCTCGGTGCTGCTACTCTGTTCCTGGCCTACCTCAACACCAGAAGTGAGTGCTGTCGCTAGAGGGTTCACTGGATCGGGACCGACAAGGGAATCCATTCCAGGAAGGGGAGTGGGGAAGGCTGGCACCGGCCAAGCTGCAAGGCCTCCTGCTCATATAACACCACTGTTTCGTGTTCAGGCAGCGCACGGCACAGCGAGGAGCCAAGCAGAATCAATAATGTTTACTCTGTAGAAACATCTGTTGCTGGAAAAGCAGACTATCTGGCCAAGCAGAGAGGAGTCATGAGTGCCAGCATCTGGGGAGGACGAGGGCAGGGTAGACGCTGTCCCTCTGGCAGGAGGCACGGAGGATGAGGGGAGAGGGGCAGCTGAAGTCTGACCCTCCAGCCACGGACGGTTCCCCTAGTCATCTACTCAGTCTGAGAGAGCAGGAACGTGCCCCTCTCTCCCCAGGATGCACCTGTTTCTTGGAACAGGTACAGTCTGAAGGGGAGTTAAGAGAATCTAATTCAAATACGACGACCCTTCTGTTAAAACTGAAAGTTCATCGTCTTTTCAAAATTGGAATATGGCTTGATTTTATTTAAGTTCTACCAGCAACATTGCAAGTCAGGCCATTTCTTTTTTCCCCTTGGAGTAAAAGGAAACATACCTGTGAACACACACGCACACACACATGCACATGTACACGGGTGTCTAGCCACATAATGAAAGGCTTAAGGTAGCCTTAGAATTATTTCTTCGGTGCACCTTCCTGAGACCTTGAAGTTGCTCACGTTGTAGCTGACCACCCTTAAAAATATTTGCTACTCAGGCACACTGTTCTCTCTAGACTTGAAGACTATTGGAAGAGTGAATAAGGCTAATCACTGTAGACAAATCCCCGTCGAAGAGTTGGCCTCTTGGCTGCTTAGAGCCCGGAGATGCCAGGGTCCCCAGGCTTAGCTCTCTCTCCTTCCTCTGAAGTTCAATAACAGGGCCTCATTGTTTTGCAGTCAGAGGGATTCCAGAACCATCCACGAGTAGTCTTGTGTCAAAGGCACCCCAACGAGGGCCTAGGACAGAGCTGGTACCACAGCCCTCAAAATCTGCTCAACTGAACTGAACGGACAAAGCAGTAACCAGCTGGCTTACGCCCTGAGAGCCTGTGATTCCCGGCGGGAGGGCCACACCTGCAAGGAGAGAGGGACTAACTCCCCTCCCCGAGACCCAGGTTTACTCCAAAACCCTCATCCCCACGAAATGGGTCCTCTCAACACACTCACAGAGTGGTTTCCACAGGTCAGTCTGCCCCAGGTCTGTCCGTCCGCTCCTCCGGACTCCACCAAGCGTCTAGCCACGCGTCCCCATTGCTACCACCAACCTGAAACCGCAGACAGCGCTTCCAGGGTGACCGCGCTGCCCCATCTGCTCCACTGTCTTCCCTCACGAGCTCCCCCACCCGCCATGGCAGCCCCACGGCCAAGCCGGGGGTCCCTCCCGGTGCTCTGAGGGCTCCCGCAGGTCACCCCTCCTTGCCTGTCCCTCAGGCTCCAGTGTCCTGGCATATCTCTTGTAATGTGCCCAACCCCTGCCCGCCACCCTGCCCCGACCTCCCTCATGGTCAGACTCCTCCCTACTCCACTGCAGACCTCAACTCAGAACATTCTGCCTCAGGGAAGCCTTCCTAGACTTCTCTGACCAGGCCAATCCCAACTCTGGCTTTCACAGCCCGAATACTAAGGACCTGCGCTTTGCACAGTTCCACATGTGTGTGGGCAATGCTGCCCGTACTGCCTTCCCCACTGGGGAGAGCACTCAGCTGAGAAACAGGTCCCTTCATGCTCACCGCTGTGTCCCCAACTAAGTACACTGCCCGGCCAAGAGGAAAGATGAATGTGGGCACTAACTTCCATCAGAGGCCAACTGCCCAGCCCTAGGATTGGCGATGGAACCAGAGTAGGCAAGTCAGGAGAAGCGCTCGCGTGTAGGTAAGTGCTGGCCACACTTGGTGTGGCACCTGTAGGGACGTCCCTGCGAGCAGCAGGAAAGCACCTCCTCCAGGTGCACACTTAGCCAAAGAAAGCTTGGCTACTTAAACCCACCCACTCATGTGCCTAGGAAGAAAGGCCTGGTGACCGACGGAGCACAGTTCTACTGACACGCCTGTGCCAAGTCAGAATGTATGTGATGAAAATTGGTTGAAGTTCGATCAGAAAGCCCACTGCCGTCATGTTGATTCCGACTCCCAGCAACCCGGTAGCTCGGTTGTCTACTGAAGAACAGGCCCACAGAGCTGTGGCCAAGGCCCCCAGCAAGAGCATAGGCAAAACCCAGGACCCAGGGGAAGCGAGCTGCACGCAAGTCAGTGGTCAGCCGCCGCCGTGTGCAGCCTCAGCCGGGCGCGTCCCCCGCCAGGAATTCCAGTAAATAAAGGAAGAGCTGCCCCCTCTCTCCACTCTGGGGAAATTGACAACATATTCCAGAGAAACCATGTATAACGAGTGGCATTTTCCCGCAGGAGCCCTGGTAGTGGCAGTGGTGACGCATTTGATTGGTAACCGCAAGGCCAGCAGTTTGAAACCGCCAGCCACTCAGTGGGCGAAAGACGGGCTTTCTCCTCCCATAGAGTTACAGTCTTGCAAGCCCACAGGGGCAGTGCTACGCTGTCCACCGGGGTCGCCCGAGTGGGAATCAGTTTGACAGGAGTGGGTTTGGTTTGAGTTTTCTCTAGTCTCCCGCGTGTGCCCGAGGCGTTTGAAACCAAGCTCGGCAAGGCGCTCTCAGAGGAGCATTGCTGCTGTCTCATAAGGCCACTCCTGCCCCACAAAGCTTCAGCTGTCCCTGTACCCCGCCGGTCTATTACAGAGCTCGGCAACCCCTGGTGGGCGCAACAGACCTGCCACAGGGGTGCCAAGGGTCAGATCGCCAGACCTTCCTCTCTAGGACCCCTGGATGGGTCTGCACCGCCAGCTTTGTGCTTCGTGGGCCCATGTGTAGCTCTCTGCACCACTCAGGACAGCCTCGCTTTCTGCTGGCAAGCAGAAGCAGATCATGCGTGCGTTTCAATCTTTCAAGAGAAACTGCCAGAAAGGAATGCTCGCAGCATGCCTCTAGTTTGGGTGATGTGCAGTCTCACCTGTGGCCACTAGGTGGCAATCATCTACATCAGAGAAGCAATGACAAGGCCAGCCTTAGATGCTGAGTTGGGGAGCATCTCCCACCATCACAGGCTCTGTCCCCCTCAAGAAGACACAGCCCTGAGATGGGAAATGTCGACTGGGCACCCATTCTGGACAGGGGAAAAAACGGCTGTGTTCCTCTCTTACACAGTGCCGCCAGAGATGTGGCGGGGAAGCGATGGAGGGATACCCTCACATTTTCTCAGCAGGAGCAGGCTAGGAGGACCTCTCGCCTCCCCCAGTCGGGTGAGATGCCCACTGAGCTAATGCAGACTGCATGCTCTGATTAGACAGCTGTGTGTTTTTCCTGGGGCTGTTTCCTTGGAACTCTGGGTCCTAAATGAGGCCACAGCCAAAACAGACTCGGCTTCTCCAACCAGAGCACCCGGCTAATGAAATTTTCAGACTCAGTTTTTAAAATAAATGATGGAGACCAAAGCAAAGGATGCCTCTCTTTCCCAGATAATATTTCTAACTCCACTGAGGGGTGAGAGACCCAAGCCCACCTTAAGCTACATCGGAATTGCTACCTTAAAACATCAGTTTTCATTTGAGCCCGCCCTGTAAGTCGTTTCATCCTCACAATCACTCTGGCAAGTGGGTATAATTACCCTGCAATCCATAAGGTCAGCAGTTCAAAACCACCTGCTGCCTTGTGAGAAAGACTTTCTAATTCCCAGTTAGTCTCAGAAACTCACAGGGGCAGTTCTACCCTGGCCTACAGAGTCACTATGTGTTGGTATCAACTCAATGGCAGTGGTGTTTGGTTGTTATTGTGTGTGTGTTAATGTAGAGGTAAGGAAAATGAGGCTGAGAGAGGTTAAATGCCCAGCCTCGGGTCACACAGATAATAAGCAGTAGGTGATCCTTGCCCCTCTAACCCTACCACTCCTACCCACCACATGATACTGCCTAGTTTCTATTCCTATAGTCCTCTTTCTAGTGTAGAAGTACTGACATGAAGGACAAACACATACATTCCATAGAGAGCCCTGGTGGCACAATGGTTAAGCATCTGACTTCTAACCAAATGGTTCCAACCCACTCAATGACTCTAAGGAAGGAAGAGCCAGAAATAAAGATTACAGCTAAGCCAACCCTATGGGGCACTTGTACTCTGTCACCTGGAGCCATTTTGTCACATGGGCTCCCCACCACGCTACACGAGAGGGGCTTTCTCTGCATGGAATAACCAGGCTACAGATGGCACTGCCGCTCAGACTGGGCACTGATATACAGAGCACTAGTCAGCCTGGGGACAATAGAAAAGTCTGAGGGACTCAAAAAAAAGAAACTCTGCTCCTTACTGAGACCCCTAAATCCCGGTCCTATTGGGTAAGCAGGGACTCAACATTGAGAAGTGATTACATACAAATAATGCACAAAAATACACAATCCAGAGTTGCAAAGTGCAGCACTAGCTTTACCTCTTTAAGACCCTCCCAAGAACTGCACCTTGAAGAGATAGGGGAGGTACGCAAACAGGAGCAGCTGACCTTGCCGAGACGAAGAAATGGAGGACAAGTTGATGACATCACGAGGCACATGATGCCCTTGGTCAACCTCCACTCACGGTGACCCATGCACACTGGAGTGAAACGCTGTCCCATCCCTGTGCTCAGTTGTACATTGGTCCATATGCCTTTTTCCCCTGATTAACTTTTTCCAAGATAGACTACAGGCCTGAAAGCACCTGGTCAGCATCATAACAACACGCATGCCTCCAGTGAGAAAAGGATGGTAGCTGGGAATGCTCAGGCAGTGGCCAAATCAAGCCTAGGTGACCCTTTTGAAGGCAAGAAATGTCCACAGTACCAGTGCCTCCAGCATGTCACAGAGGAAAGAGTACACATTTGCTGACTCGGTCGCCGTGTTGTGCATCAGTCAGCATTAGATTATAACCAAAAGGAGCACAGAAACCCAAAGAGCAGAGCCCCTGCCCCGCCCTGCCCCCAGGGCGGCCCCAGATCACTAGACAGAACACTGATATATCACCACCACCATGTTCACACAACGTCCCTGCAGAAGGTCACTGCAGGAAAAGCCCCCTTGAGGAAGACAGTGCCGGTCGGAAGTGCAGACAAAGAGACTAAACTGAGGGAGCAAAAAAGTAAGGTGATTTCCAGGCTGCTCAAGAAAAGAGTCACACACACACACACACACACACACACACACACACACGGGGAGTCAAGGGCAGGCAATCCAGAGGGCACGGTGTGCACGGATTCAGCAGACATGGGTTCAAACCTCGGAACCACCACTTTCTAGCTGTTTGTTTGGGTGAAATACTCAGCCCTTCCATACAGCCGGCTGGAAAGCGAAAGCTAATTCTCACAGGCTTGTCATGGGAATTAAAAATGATGCAGGAAAACATGGTGAGAGAAAAGGGGGACATAGTAACTGACTTTGACAGCTAGTATCTGCTCCTTCCCACAAGCAGAGGGTGAGTGGTTTACTTGCATGTTGGAGAGAAGAATACATCCAAGACTAATCTTAATTAGAAGAATTAAGAAATGCTTGCCTCATTGACTCACCAAACTGATCAAATAACCCCATTCTAGTTGACTACATGTTACCAGAAATGAGCGATCCCTCTAGAGAAGGCTCTCATGCTTGGGGAAGATGAAGAACTATAGCCTTCAATATCTACATTACCCCTCCACATCAAGAACAAAAGCCCTCACAAGAAACAACATCATGATAAATGAACTAAATACTGACGCTGTTGAGAATTTTATTCCACTTGGACCCATAATCAATGACCACACATGCTTATCTAGCACTCCCACTGCCAACAGACTCCAACGTGGGGCCACCTTATGGGATTAGCTAGTGTGGACCCCAAGAAGCAAGGAAGACTGCAGAAGAACGATAGGGGCATCATGAGTTGGAGAATAATAAGGAACCCACTGTGGTCTGCCAAAAGGACCACCAGAGCGCTCTTGGAGGAGGTGCAGCCAGACAGACGCTCCTTAGAAGCTAGGGTGGCAAGACTTCTAACTCGTGCACACTGTACATGTTGTAACAAGAGACCGGTTCCGGGAAAAAGAGACCAATCTGACCTATAAACACAGGTGGGGTTAAATTGAAGGGCAGAGAAATAAATGGCTCAGTGAGCCTCACCTTTCTAGTTCTTGGGTCTCTTGCTTTTTGATGCTCAGACCAGGGTGCAGCTGCCTTAATCTGTTCCCTGCTTCAGCTGGCAAGGCTCACTTCCTATAAGACATCCCTGAGGAGAAGCCACATGGACCTACTCGGATGCAGCCCTAGGTGCCAGAGCAGCCATGTGGAGAACCCTGCCAGCGCTGAGATGGTTACACACTCACTGATTCGGCTTTCCTCCTGAAGTCAGCATCATTGCATATGTTTTGTGAGATGGAGGAGGACTTTGTGGATTGGTGTCAGACATATGGGTTAATGTTGGACGTGTGGGCTTGGGCAGCACTGGGTTGGGATGTTTTCTTGATGTGCACTTACTCTTTACAGAAAACTCTCCCTTATACATATGTGTTTCTGTGGATTTGTTTCTCTACTGTACCTAGACTCACACAGACACCATGCTTGGTGATGAAGGTCATCGAAAAAGAGGAAGGCCCACAGCAAGAGGACCTGGCACGGTGGCTGTCACAATGGGCTCACACAGCCCCTGTGAGGATGCCCCAGGACCTGGCAGGGTTCTGCTCTGCTGTGTGCAGGGTCCCTGGGAGTCGAAATGGGCTTGAAGGCCCGAACAGCAGCAGCAGCCAACTACCAAGCACACGATTTGAATCCATAAAGGCTTTTCTCTGACGCTTTGAGAACTTTTATGCGCCCACAAATCTGAGGTTTTCTTTTACCGCTGGCAGATGAAAGGAGAGGCAAAAACCTTGAAGTAAATAACATCCTTATCTTTTTAACCAAACAAATTTGAGAGTAGTGTGGGAAGCTTCTTAAGAAGTTCATTAAGTTCAGTGGATTTGAAAAGCACTGGGGAAAGGACGGTATGATGGAATGTTTCTTTGTCCGTTGACTGGGGAGGCACACCAGCCCCAGATGAAACAAGAGGAGGAGCTTGGACAGACAACATCCAAGCTACATGGGCTTTACAAGGTTCAAGGGCAGCCAGCTGCCGGGCTTCCTGCTTGGAAGCTGGTGCGTATAGTTCACCCTTAAAAGGGGCAAGTTGTAGAAAGGGAGGAGGGTTCGGGGTAGGGAAAGGAGACCACACAAGTCAGCCTCAGGGATCTGCAGGAAAGGTGGGTGAGACGGGGACTGGGGTGGTGGGATGGGAAGCTGAGCGGTGAGGGGAGCAGTGAAAGCCTTCTGGTGACATCACATCACAATCTGTCTGTGTGATGCCAAGTGCAGGCCTGGTAGTGCTCAAGACTAACGCACTCCAGGGCTCCCCGACCTGAAGACTGACTCCACCCAGAGGCCCCTGGAGAAAGCGGGGCAGGCCAGGTGAGCGACTGTGGCTCACTGGGGTCATCACGGACAGGTGGTTTCGAAGACCAAGCAGAGAGGAGCACATGGGAATCAGAGGTGAGCCTGGCTTGGGCTCCAAGCTTTTGCTGCTGGAAGGCCCTTCCTTCGAAAGCAGCTCTTCTCAAGCCTTGAGGTGCCCACACATCATCGCCCAGGGGTCTTGTAAAAGGGCAGGTGAAATGCAGTAGGCCTAGGTGAAGCACCAAGATGCACCATTTGTAGCCAGCTCCCAGGGGACGCCCGATGCTGCTGCTCCAGGCCCCTCATGCTCCAGGTCATGTGCATAATGGGGAGGAAAAAAAGGAATACTAAGACTTCAGAAAAGGTCTTCAGAAAGAAGTGCTTTTAAATGAAAAATAATTAAGTTGACTCAGTAACTAATTGCCACCTGCATTGATTTCCCCACAGGTCACCACAGGATGTAAGCCTTTGGCTTCCTTGGACTTTGGATGGGAGTTAAGGCTTGTGAATAACAGCCCAGCGCCACCGAGATCTATAAACTGGCTGCCCACACCCTTGGGCCTGCCTCTGCCTGGGGCTGCCCAGCACCTGCTGTGACCAAGTGTTGGTCAACAAGAACCTCCCTGGAAAGTCAGACAAGGGCTGCCAAGGCCTGCCATCTCCCTGTGATCCCTGCTTCGTTCCTAACTTAGGACAAAAAGAAATATATAGCTAGACACACAAGCGCGCACACACAGACTCACACAAATAAACAAACCAAAAACCCACAGGCAGCAGCAGGGCCTGGATACAAGATCAGCAACACCTCCAGGAAGGATGGATTTGAGGTCAAGACAAAGACAAGGCCAGTCATAATATGTAAACCAAGACCGTGACCAGCCAAATTGGTCTGTAGTAGCCACTAAGGGCTGGGGCTCAGGAAACAAACTCCCAGGGATAGAAATCCCACCCAACCCTTCCACCCACTCTGAACTCAGTGCCCCACCTGTGTGATGTGCAGCTGGGAGGAAGCTGCTTCTGGGAGTTCCTTTTGAGAAAGGGCAGGGTGCTTGGAAGTGTTCAGCACTAGGCCTGGCCCAGCACTCAATAAGCAATAAATATTAATATCAGAAGGTCCCCCACGTGGTACAAATGGTTAGTGCTTAGCTCCAATTTCAAAACCAAACTTACTACCATCTAGTGCAGGGTTCTCAACCTGAGAGTTAAACGACCCTTTCACAGGGGTCTCCTAAGACAATATTTCCAATGGTCTTAGGAACCGAGATACCGCTCCTCTATCCGTCTCCAGCAGGGTCCACCCACATGCAGACACACCCACAGATAGGGTCCCCATCACATGAGGAACTGCATTAAAGGGTCGCAGCATTAGGAAGTTAGAGAACCGCTGATCTAGGGATTCCAACTCCTCACCACCCCCCAGGACAGGGTAGAGCCGCCCACGGTGGGTTGCCGGCCTCCCTCCATACAGATTACCAAGAAAGTCCTACCAAGGACTTCTTCTCTAACACTTGGGGCTGCTTTAGTAGATTCAGAACCGAATCTAGAGCCAATGGAAGCATTCATGTAGTATCAGTGTACATTACAATGAAATTTTAAAAGGCCGGCATGATTTATTTCAGCATAGAGAGGAGAGACTAGCCAAGTCACCTGGCCTCTTCCCCATCCACCAATCTTTCTGTGTGTTTGGTGGTGGGAGAGGTCTGCCTTCCCACCCTCCTTACCCTTCTTGCCCTCCTTCCCAGGATGCCTCAGCATGCAGTGCCACGATGCTCTAAAAGGCACTGTGTCAATATGGCACTTCAATTAACTGCATGAAATACAGCTAGGAATAAATAATTGTAACGTGAGAGAGAAGTGAATACAAACACAAGGAGTCAGCAGGGCTCCTGGGCACAGCCCAGACGCTGGCTCCTCGCAGCCACCACCACAGGCAGAAAGACAGCAGGGCAGTGGCTGCGGAGCCCCTGGGTAAATTCAATTTATAAAGGAAAACCTGGTTGTCTCCCCGGGGATTACATGAGTGCTTCTGAAAAAGAAAGGGGGGGGAGGGTTTACCATTACACAGAGCCATACCTAAAACAGCCCCTGAAACCCCTTTCACTTTCTTTTCCCCTCTGTGGGATTAGCCACCTCCCCCCACACAGCAGCCACAGCCAGGAGGGGCTGGTGCTCCCAGAAGGGAAATGTTCCCTCTCCCTGGAGGCTCCCAGGTTGCCTGATAGATTGCTTCCCTCTCAGTGGCACCGGGGCAGGAGGCCCTGAAGTCTGCTTCCACAAAGGTTAAAAGCCAAAAGCCAAATCCAGTGCCATTGAGCAAGCCGGGAGGGAAAACAAGACCATGCAGTTCCACTCTGAAGCACAGGGGGAGCTGTATGGCAGAAATCCACAGGTTTGCTTCACACGTGTTTTACCCAGCCCCAGTGAGAAATGGTGCTGCAGAGAACCAAATAATAATAGCCCCTTACTCCCAACCACCAGAGAATCGGAGAAGTCAAGGATCAATGACTCACCTTCCCTGGGACCCTCCACCTGAATCAAAATGTTCCTTTGGCCAGAGTCTGGGCACGCGAGTTTCTCTGTCAGTTTTTATTTCTTGCTGAAGCTTGAAAACTAGGATCACCAAACCTCCAGAACATCTAGGACCGAGTCCCCAGATTACAAAGGTGTATTTCCACAGAGAAAGCAAAACTTGTTATTCCTGGCCATAGGTTTATGAATGTCCCCAACCAAAGCCTAATCCACTGCCATCGAGTCAATGCCCACTCATAGCGACCCTATATTACAAAGTAGACCTACCCCTGTGAGTTTCTGAGACTGTAACTCTTTACAGATCCACACAGCCTCAGATTTCTCCCTCAGAGTGGCTGGTGGGCTCAAACTGCTGATCTGTGGTTAGCATTCCACTATACTAACAGGGTTCTGTGTCCCCAGAGCAGGCAATTAATGCAGAGCAAACTTGGTGACAGCAGCGATAGGAAGGGTAGACACCACAATTCCATTTAAAAACCACTAATTTTGAGCCCCCTTTTTTCCATATAGCTTGTCCCAAATCTCTTATTCTGAAGCCCAGAACTACCCAGGAAAGCAGCTCCAGTTACAGACTGATGTGCACTGACCCGGTTCAGTGAGCTAAGGAGCTGAGGGATGGGCCTGCCACCAAAAACCCCATCCATCCAAAACCCAGGCTTCCCACGGCAGGGGCAGCTGCCTTCAGTGTCTGGGAGCCCAGGCACTCACAGACCACTGGCCTGGGCAGGGGCTGTACTGTCTGTCTTCTCTGAGCCCGCAAGTAAGACACCTGACTCACAGATTCCAGGGACTCCAGGAGACAGGCCCAGAGTGCAGCTGAGAAACGGACGTGTAACCAGTGCAGTTGCACGGGATCGCTGGCATAATGCTCTGTTGTCGCCACAACTTTGAAATTGTAAGTCATGTTCTCTTTGGTCTGGTGCTTACTCGCAGAGTCAGGTGGGACAGGGGTGCGTAGGTGTCCTGTGTGTGGAGTCTGTGGTGCGCAGAAGCCTGGGATTCAGAAGCCTCAATGCGTGGAAGCTTGAGGAACGCGTGTGATGCCTACAGCTGACCGCCAGGGACCGAGTTTCCCACCAGAAGCAGAACCGCTTCAAATGCAGAAAGAAGGCGGTGGCTTGCTAAGAAGCAGGAAGTCCCAGGAGCCCTTCTGTCTCTCCTTTCACAGTGTGTTACTTCCCGGTGTTGGGCAAACACTTGCCCTGACAATACTAGCTAGCAAGGAGGGCACACAGGTTCTTTCCCTTTGGGGCCTTCCTTGCTCGTCATTAAGCTGAAGGCTGAGCGTGCAGGCAGAATGCAGTCGTATCAAGCAGTGAAATGAAAACCTTTGTGTTTGTTCCGTGCTGTATTTACACCATTCCGTGTAAACCACCCAACATTCCTGCTGCTGTGGTCAGATGCCCCTGAATCAGTTCCAACTCATAGTGGCGACCCATCTACAACAGAATGAAACACTGCCCGGTCCTGCGCCAGCCGCCCGGCTGTTCTCCTGTTTGAGCCCATCGCTGCAGCCACTGTGTCAGTCCATCTCGCCGAGGACGGTCCTCTTTCTTGCTGCCCCTCTACTTTGCCAAGCATGCTGTCCTTCTCCAGGCACTGGTCCCTCCTGACAACATGTCCAAAGTATGTAAGACAAAGGCTCACCATTCTTGCCTCTAAGGAGCCCTCTGGCTCTACTTCTTCCAAGAAAGATGTCTGTTCTTTTGGCAGTCCCTGGTATTTTCAAGATTCTTCACCAGCACCACGATTCAAATGCATCCATTTTTCTGCAGTCTTCCTTATTCAGCCACACAGTACATCACATGAACTGTGTGCTTTGGGAATTCTGCACATAGTTAAACGCTCGAAAATTTACAATGGGAATTACACAATATAAACAAATCAAGACAATATGGATGAATGTATGGATTGTGATGAGAGCTGTAAGAGCCCTCAATAAAAGCATTTAATCAAAAAAATAATATAATAAAAAAATTAAAAGATCAAGAGTAAAAGTCATACTAATAGCTTGAACTTTTTATTTTTCTTTAGTTAGAATGACTTTATAGAAGAAAAATATATAATGACAAATTGAGAAAAAAGCGCACCAATGCAGGCTGTATATTTTAATATCTTTACCAGCACTTTTCTCTCTTGCTTTAAAAAAAAAATACTGCTCACTGCCATCAAGTTTATTTCGCCTCTTACTGACCCCACAGGACAGAGTAAAACTGTCCCTTTGGGGTTCCCAGACTGTACACCTTTATGGAAGCTGACAAACTCAATCTTCTCCTGGGTAGTGGCTGTTGAGTTCAAACCACTGACCTTTCACTTAGCAGCCCAACACATAACACTGTATCTTTGAGGCTCCTTGTTGGAACTATCAGCCTCACCCTTTCCTTTGGCACCGAGTCCCACCAATTCTTATGTAGCCAGTACCAGGCCCAGAACACCCTGGGATTTTTCTGCCACCTCAACTCTCTCCTGACCTGCAACAGGTGCTTTGGAGGTGCCCTCTACCCACACTGTACCACCAAGACCGAGCCGCCACCATCCCTGATCCCAGGCCGGGTTCCCTAGCTGGCCTCACTGCCTCCCTGCAGGTCATTTGCCTCAGCAGACCAGGATGACTTCTCCACCAGGCAGATCTGATCTGACTTCTGCCCCAACCCCAGCCCACCCCTACCCCCTCTACACCCTCCCAGCTTGTGACTCTCTTCCCATCCCTCTCAAGATCACAGCAATATGTCTCCAAAGCCTATAAAGCCTGCCTGGTCTGCACACCCTGCCAGCCAGACCCCCTCTCGGCGCTCCAGCCCCACAGGCTAACTTTCACATCCTCAAACACACGCACCACGCCAGTCCCAAGGTCTGGCACATCGTGTTCCCGGCCTGGAATGCTCCCCACCCTCACTTTCCACCTAAGTCAGTGCCCTTTCACTCTTTCCAATTAAGGGGTCACTTCCTCAGGGAAACAACCTTCTCTGGTCCCCCTGACTGGGCTAGCACGCCCTACCCACCCACGCCCCCTCTGTGAACACTACGCCACTGGCAAAGGTCCTTTCATTCTGACGGCCTTTACGGTGTGCCACTCCAAGTCCACTCTGTCTGCTGTGCTCAGGAAAGGACGCCCAGCCCAGAGCTCGCATGCTGTATAACCTCCGTCATTCTTTCGAAATAAGCAAACAAGCAAACACAAGAACGTGAATGTGACACATAAGGGTTTAGTTAGGAAGTCCTGCAATGCCCTTTTCAGAGAGGGAAAGGGTGGTGGAAATGAAGCTGAAACCGCCCTCCAGCCAGCCCCTTATTCATTCGTCATCACGCAGGAGCCGACCCCTTTCCTACTCCTAGGGTAGCCTTGGAGCCAGAAGACACACATTCCCCACCCACTGTCTGTTCACTCCGCGGAGGCCCTCTAATGCTTTCATGGTACCAAGGAATCCATTGAAGAAACAGTGTGCCTGTGATCTCAACACTCACTGCTATCCAGTCGACTCTGACTCAAAGCAACCCTGTAAGACACAGCAGAAGCGCCGTTGAGGGTGCCCAAGCTGCGCATCTTGACAGGTGTGCTTAATTGGAAAGTTTGGGAAATAAATCTGGAAGCTTGCCTTTCCAGCACACCCCAGATGGTCCTCATACACAGTCAATGTAGGAGCCACTGTCATTGGAAGAGGAGCCCTGGTGGCATATGCACTGAGCTGCGAACCATGCGGCTGGTGCTTCAAACCCACTAGTCTCCCTGCAGGAGACAAATGGAGCTATCCGCACCTATAAAGCGTTAAAGTCTGGGAAACCCAAAGCAGCGGCTCTATACTGTCCTATAGGGTCATGACTAGCTGGGATAGAAGTGAGGGCAGTGCGCTGATGGTAGGAAGGAGACTGGGTGGTGCTGCGGTCTAGCCACCAGGCTGCTAACTGCAAGGTCAGCCATTCAAACCCACCCGCCATGCCACGCAAAAAAGAAGAAGCTGGCTGCTCCTGCGAAGAACTGCCGGCTCAGAAATCCTCAGGAGCAGTGCCACGCTGCCCTCCAGGGCGATGACAAGCAAGAATCGACGTGGTGACAGTGAGAGCTGGGTCACAGCGGGAAGGAGCCCTGGGGCATGGTGGGCCAGGCACTGGGCAGTTAACCACAAGGTGGGGGTTCAAGCCCATCAGCCACTCCAGGGGAGAAAAATGAAGCTGTCTGCTCCTATAAAGATGCACATCTTGAAAATCCTGAGAAGCAGCTCTACTTTGTCCTATCAGGCGGAGTCAGACTCCACTCTGGAGCGGTGGATTAGAGGAGGAGGCCTGGGGTGGTACAAATGGTTAACTTAGCTGCTAACCAAAAGGTTGATGGGTCAAGTCTACCCCGTAGCACCTTGGAAGAAAGGCCTGGTGATGGACTTCTGAACAATCGACCATGGAAAACCTTAGGCAGCATAGTTCTAGTCTGACACCCATGGGTTCACCAGGAGTCGGGATGGTCTGCACAGCAACTGGGCATGATTTGGTTAGTGATAGGAAGACCCTTGGGCGCAATCTGTAGACACACCAGGGCCCTGAGAGAAGTTCCATTTCTAACGCCAAACCTGAGAGAACAGGACAACAAAAACAGAGGAGGAAAACGAAGGCCTGTGGACCCGGAAAGTCCCGGGCAGCCTGCCTCCAAGAAAGCAGCAGGAACTGTTCCCAGAGAAAAGAGGGCCTTGGAAAAACCCCAGGCCATTGTTCGCTGGGGCCATTAATTACTGGGGGTATTTTACTCTGGTGGACACTTCCTCCCCTCCTGAGGTACCCCTGGGCCAGTCCGTAAGAAGAGCTGACATTCCCACTAGCGGAAGGCCAGGGTGAATGGGGGCCAGAACCACACAAGCGAGCAGGCAGCCTCTGAGCCATACAGCTGCTTTTCAGCATCTGAAGAGAATCCTGGGCCCAGGAGCCCCCAGAGACTGGCAATTAGCCGCTGCGGGCCATCCTCGCCTCCAGCAAGCTTCACTGCATCCCGTGAGCAGGGACACCGGAAGAAGAAGACCTGGCAGGAAAGCCCCTCATGCTCTTCCGCCAGCTTCAGCACCCCCTCCTCTCTGAGCGAGCCAGAGCCTTGACGTCACGTTCCTATGGATTCCATAGGGATCCCATGTGACAGGAGGGTGTACTTGGCTGTCATACTTGCAGTAGAGTCTTCCTCCTATAGGCCTGCTGGTGGCTTCAAACTACCAGCCTTTTGCTTGAAGTCTGGTGGCAGTTACATAACCTCCTGTCAACTTGTGAAGAGGTAGTCTAGCCTGTCAATCAGGTCGCAGCTTGATGACCTCATTTGGAGGTACAATGGAAATAATTAGCTCACAGGAGGCCAGATACACCCACTCCCTGAAAGACATTCCTGTTGACAAGCCACATGGAGCTATGCTGGTGACAGCCAGAACCTTGGAGCTGGAGGATCCGTATGGAGACTCACACCAGCACTAAGATGCTTCCACTGCCACTGGATCCACAAGACTTTCCACCACTGGCCTGTGATCTTCCTGCAGCTGGCATCACTGCATGTGCTGCACGAGTCTTAAGAGGAAAATACAGACTGATATTGCACATATGGGATAATATCGGGCTTATGAACTTGATCTGGACTGGGTTGAGATGTTTTCTTAATGTATAATTGCTCTTTTATATAAAACTCTTGTACATGAGTGTCTCTGGATTTGTTTCACTAGGCAACCCAGACTAACAAAAGTCCCATCACTACTAAAACCTAGGGATCCTGCTGTCACACGGGGGGATATCTTTACCCTCTCGGTATGATAAATGGTCTACATCCAGTCCCATGGAGAGCCATGGTCCCTTTAGCTGGTCACACGTCGCCACATGGGCTTCCTTCCCAGGTCAGCACCCTCACACATCCTCCAGATCTAGAAAGGCAGGAACCCACCAATCCATGGCTTCTTACCCACTGTCCAGCACCCCTCCCTTAGCGCAGAGTGGTCCCAGGGCCCCTGAAATTCCCCATCACAGAATGTCACACCCATGCATGGTGCGCACAGCTCCAAGGAGGCAGAGGGCCCAACGCCATTACCCTGGTGTTCAGCACAGCCCAGTCCACAGCAGGGGCGCAAACACACTGCCAAGCATACAAGTTAACAGGCAGTAGTGACCTGTCATTCACAGATTGCCCTCATTCTTCATTACCTGTCCCAGAAATGGGATGGTGCTAATCATTCTGTCTTCTGAGTGACTGCTCACGGCCTTGATTATACTCCGGTTAAATCGACTCTGCAGATTCAGTTATTCATTCAATAAATGATGCATTAAACTCCCATGTGCCTGGCACAGTAGTCTTTGGTGAGCTAAACGGAAGCCAAAGCAGATGCAGCCCCTGCCTTCAGGGCATTACAAATGGGGGTGGGATTTAGCCAGGTAATCATCTCGCAGCAAGCTGGGACACAATCTTGTCCACAGCCAGCCTCTTCTGCTAGACTGTGTCTGACTCTGCAGTCCAAGGCCTTTCCCAGTGCCTGGCAGTCATGATGATTGATGGACAGATGCACACAGACAGGGAGATGCACGGGAAGGGAGGAGGGGAGAAGGGTAGGTAACAGGCAGTCAATTATAGACTGAAGGGGTGGACAAACAGACAGATGAATACGGTGCCTGGCACTGCTTGGTGAATAATGAGAAACAGATGGACTGGGTGGAATGATGAACAGATAGGGGTCTAGGGAGCAGAGCCCCTGGGACGAGCCATGCACAAACCACCACCTGAACGTACACAAGATGCGGAGTCCGCGGCACTGTGAATATCGGGGCCTCCACCCCATAGCCTATCACACCAGCACACCCCCTCCTATTGTTTCTCAAACAACCTCACCTGAAGCTGGTACTCTACCTCAGCTCTAACCATTCCGGAGGGGCAAGCCCAGCTTCATCAGAGCAAGTCCCCTCTGCGCCTCTCCACACCCCTCACTTTCTATAACGGGGGTGGGGGATGGGGGGTGTCAGGAGCCTGTTTTCCCTGCACTGTGGAGGGTATTTTACGGCTCTGAAATGATGACGTCACCCTGTCTAAGTGCACACCGCTGCCTAGTTGTGTCATTTTTAATTGTTATTTTTGTGATTCTTATCTTTATCTTCTGCCTTACAGACACTTTTCTCTGAGGGAATCAGAGCTGACTCCGAGAATTCTGATGTCACTCCGACAAGAGTGGGGGGAGAGTGAAAGAATAAAAATGACTACAGTAAGCCGGCGTTCACAACAGCAAAACCCGGAGCCGGGCCTAAACACAACCTCGCACAGAGCACCTGGTCTCGGAGTGGCACAGGCCTGGTCCTCGGTCTGGTGGCCGTCCTGCCTGAGTCGCTGCATTTCCAGGGTCTGCCTGGCCTTCCGCTGTGAGCTCAAGCAACTGATATCCAAGGAGGTCTCTCTTCCCCAGATCTCCAACTGCTGAAGGAAGCAGTAAGGTTTGCTTTCTCCGGTTCAGCCCTGCCATAGAACTCCTCTGGCATGGGTTCAGTCATGGACCCTGTGACAAGTTACTGAGCACCTCCCATGAGCCAGGAACCCTGGCGGGCAAGGAGAATAAGGCACCGAGCGGAGCTGGCCTAGTGCTTGTCCTTTCCACACTGGCCATCGAGTGGCGCAGACCCTAGAGAAATACTATAAGCATGAAGACTTCTGCAAGATGTGCAATACTGTGTGAGCCAACCATCTATTAAAAGCTGGCCATGCACCCAGCCCATAAGTGTTTTAACAGTATGATGTCACTGCATTCTCCTAAGAACCCTTTGCAGAAAGGGGTGGTTGGTAGCTGCCATCAAATCCCCGCACAACAGAACCCAATGCCATCAGGCTGGAGACTGAGCCTTGGGATCCATGGGATTCTTTCCTGACCAGTTTTTGGAAACAGATCAGCAGATCTTCCTAATCTGTCTCCATCAGGAAGCTCTGCTATTAACAGCATCTCAACACACTGGCCACCACTAACAGAGAGGCACTTTGGCTGGTTCTCCCGCAGGAAAGGCAGGAATCCGACCACTGGACTAACATCCCCACGTAAAGTAGTTGCTGTTACGATGGTGGTGGTGGTGGTGATGGTGGTGGAGGTGGTGGTGGAGGTGGTGGTGGTGGTGGTGGTGGAGGTGGTGGTGGTGGTGGTGGTGGTAGTAATGGTGGAGGTGGTGGTGGAGGTGGTGGTGGTGGTGATGGTAGTGGTGATGGTGGTGGTAGGGTGGTGGTGGTGGAGGTGGTGTGGTGGTGGTGGGGTGGTGGTGGTGGTTGAGGTGGTGGTGGTGCTGGTGGTGGTGGTGATGGTGGTGGTGGTGGTGGTGGTGATGGTGGTGGTGGAGTGGTGGTGGTGGTGTGGTGGTGGTGAAGGTGGTGGTGGTGGTGGTGGTGTTGATGGTGGTGGTGGTGGTGGTGATGGTGGTGGTGGTGGTGGTGGTGGTGGAGTGGTGGTGGTGTGGTGGTGTTGAAGGTGGTGGTGGTGGTCATGGTGGTGGTGGTGGAGTGGTGGTGGTGTGGTGGTAGTGAAGGTGGTGATGGTGGTCATGGTGGTGGTGGTGGTGTAGGTGGTGGAGGTGGTGGTGGAGGTGGTGGTGGTGGTGGTGGTGGTGGAGGTGGTGGTGGAGGTGGTGGTGGTGGTGGTGGTGGTAGTAATGGTGGAGGTGGTGGTGGAGGTGGTGGTGGTGGTGATGGTAGTGGTGATGGTGGTGGTAGGGTGGTGGTGGTGGAGGTGGTGTGGTGGTGGTGGGGTGGTGGTGGGGTGGTGGTGGGGTGGTGGTGGTGGTGGTGGTGTGGTGGTGGGGTGGTGGTGGGGTGGTGGTGGTGGTGGCGGTGGTGGAGGTGGTGATGGTGGAGGTGGTGGTGATGGTGGAGGTGGTGGTAGAGGTGATGGTGGAGGTGGTGGTGGTGGTGGTGGTGATGGTGAAGGTGGTGGTGGTGATGGTGGTGGTGGTGGTGGTGATGGTGGTGGTGGTGGTGATGGTGGTGGTGGTGTGGTGGTGGTGGTGGAGGTGGTTGGGTGGAGGTGGTCGTGGTGGTGATGGTAGTGGTGGTGGTGGAGGTGGAGGTGGTCGTGGTGGTGGTGGTGGTGGTGGTGGTGGTGGAGGTGGTGGTGGAGGTGGTGGTGGAGGTGGTGGTGGTGGTTGTGGTGGTGGTGGTGGTGGTGGAGGTGGTGGTGGAGGTGGTTGTGGTGGTGGTGATGGTGGAGGTGGTGGTAGAGGTGATGGTGGAGGTCGTGGTGGTGGGGTGGTGGTGGTGGAGGTGGAGGTGGTGGTGGTGGTGGTGGTGGTGGTGGTGGTGGTGGTGATGGTGATGTTGGTGGTGGTGGGGGGGGGGGTGGTTGAGGTGGTGGTGGTGCTGGTGGTGGTGGTGATGGTGGTGGTGGTGGTGGTGGTGGAGTAGTGGTGTGGTGGTGGTGAAGGTGGTGGTGGTGGTGGTGGTGGTGGTGATGATGGTGGTGGTCACCTCCCTGGACCTCAAAGATGCAGAGAAGGAGCCCTAGAGGAAGAGGACATGGGCATGGACACTTGAAGAGCACACGCTGGGCAGTGAGCTGATGCACCGAAACAGCAGCCCAGAGCAAGACCAGACACCTTGGCAGGTGTGGTGGAGAGACAGGCCCTGGGCGCCAGGAGCAGGGAAAAGCTGTGAGGGGCGGGGCTTCTGAGTGGGAGGGGCAGAGCCAAGGCTCTCAGGTCAGACGGGTAGGCCTGGAGGTAGACAGATTCCAGTCTGAGGACTGGACTCAGTGTGGTGCCCAGGTTGGAGGTAAGGGAAGTGTGAGCAGCGGTGGAGGGTGCAGAGGAACATAGTGGGGGTTGTGAATAAATCAACACGTCTGGCTTGGAGACTGGCTGGCTGAGAAGGTAGTTAGTTGCCTCAATCACCAAGAGAAACAGTGACCCCAGAAGAGGAGGTGCAAGGATTGAAGGCAGGGACCCGAGAGCTTTGAGGCTATTACTAAGACACATGTCAGAACAGCCGGCAGGAATCAGGAAACCCAAGAACAGACCAGGGGTTGGGCTGCCTAAGTCTTGTGCCCAAGGGGGTGACACCAGAAGCCAAGGGCTGGAAAGAGAGATTCCTCCCTCCATGCTGGAAGGGAAAGGCAGCCAGAGAGAAAACTTTGGGGAGAGGCCGGGGCAAAGAAGGTGGGCCTCGCAGGGACATTCGGAGGGAAAGGAGGCATCCCCGGAGTACAGTGTGTACAAGGCCGAAGGAAGAGAGACTTCCAAGCAGGGAGATGGATGCTGAGAAAGAGCACTCTTCAACAAGGGGGTCCCGGGGACCTTTGAGACCGCAGGATCACAAGAGAACCAGGAACCAGGAGGCAGGGGCTGGAGGTTTGGAAGCGAAGTCAATAGAGGCTCGGAACGCAAATATTGTTTCAAGCCGTCTGGCTGTGAACGCAGTAGCAGGGCCACATGGCCCAACGGCCAAGGGCGGCAGAAGCACAAAGGGAAGTTGTTTGACTTGGTTTATCTTCCTCCCCCTACCACCCCGCCCCCCCACCCCCACCCCTGTTTTACAAAGGCAATCAAGACTTCAGCGGGTGTGAAGACAAAGAGGGCAGTCACTGGGAAGGAAGAGTGTCTAATGGTGCCCTGAGTGAAAGGAGTGGAGGGAGTTCTAACCAAAAAAAACCCCAAACCCCTCGCTGTCAGGGAGCTTCTGGCTCTCAGTGATGGAGCACACCTGCCGCACGGGGTACACCTGCACCCGGCTGCAGTCCTTAGCGAGGCAGACTGCCACATCTCTCTCCTCCAGCCGCCCACCATGAGCTCGGCAGCTGAGCGCTAGCCACTGCGCCCCACGGCTCATCCGTAGAGTGCTACTAGGGACACTAGACAGAGGAGCAGGTTTCTGAACAGCAAGAGGAACAGCCTGTCCAGAGCGCTCTGGAGTACTGCGGTCCTGCACCCGATCTACAGCAACAACACAGCTCGCTGCTGTGGAGTCAGTGCCCGATACACCAGAGCAGAACTGCCCCTGCGGGTTTCTGAGACTGTCGCTCTTTACAGGAGTAAAAAGTCTCCTCTTCTTCCCACAGAGCAGCTGGTGGTTCAGCCAGTATCTGACCAAGCCAGACCTGTCACAGAAGGAGAACGCCAGGGTTTTTTTCCCACTAAAACAAGTCATAGGAAAGTTGGAAGGAGGGGCAGGGAGAAGAAAAGCATACACCTATGAAACCCAGAAACAACAGGACAGTTCCAGCTCCCACAGGTCTCACAAATTGTCAGCAATTACTTTAAAGCATAGAGGGGGCTGCCCGGGCTCTGGGAAATGAGGGCTCATGGAAATGGAGCAGCTGAGCGGGAGAACAGAGAGTACTCACACACCGTGGAGAATGTAACTCAACAATTCATAGAGAAAATGTCGAATGGGAACCTCAACTGCCATGCTGAACCTTCTCCAAGAATGCAGAAAAGCAGTAAGAGTGCTAATGGGTTAGCCCTGACGGGGAGGCCAGGTCCTGTGACTACTGACAGAGTGTCCACATGAGTTCCTAAACACTCTCCAACCATCCAACAACACAAGAGAGCCAAAAAACCCACAAGCCACTGCCATCGGGTCAATTCCGACCCACAGGGACCCTTTAGGACACAGGAGAACTGCCCGGGGGTTCCCAGACGGCATCTTTATGGGAGTAAAAAGGTCTCATCTTTCTCCCGTAGAGCAAACTACTGACCTTGCAGTTAGCAGCCCAACAAAGAACCCACTAGGCCATCAGGACTCCTTATTAAAAAGCTTTTTTAAAACATGGCAGATAACATTTACAAACAAAACATGCACACCCTCCCCAGCGCCACTCATCTTTTAGGAAGACAGGTCACATAACAAAGCCAGGTGCTCTGGGGAAGGAGAGACGAAGGGGTGTGGCTACGGTTGCTTCCGCTGCTGTGAAGTCTGGATGTCTGTTGGTGGTGGTGCTGGTGTTGCTGCTGCAGTTGTTTTGCTTGGTTTTGCTTTGGTACGGGAACCTGTCTCACCCAAAGGGGAAGGAAAAAAGAGCGTGCACACCTTCTTCACCACATAGGTCTACTTGACTTGTTCAGCTGGAGGCAGTGGTGCTTGCGTGGTAGAATTCTTGCCTCCCGTGCAAGAGAACTGGATTCGATCCAGCCAGCGCACCTCAGGCACACAGCTGCCACCTGTCCATCGGTGGAAGCCACGTGTGGGCTGCTTTGATGCCGAGTGGTTTAATCAACACTTCCAGAGAGTGACCGACTAGGAAGCCAAGCCAGACGACCTGCTTCCAAAACTCAGCCACTGAATCCCTCCAGATCACTGTGGTCAGACACGCAGAGGCAGACTCCACGAGACAGCTAACAAAAAGGAAACAAAAAGGTCTTGTGTTCTCAACAGTTTCTAACATTTACAACCATTTTCTTTAAAAACAGAACTTCATGGCCACCATCTTCCCATTTCTTAAAATAGCTCAGAGAGAACTGGTGATGACCCCTTTGCCCCATTCAACCCCACAAACCCAATCATGTGAGAGTTGAGGATGGAATCACCCCAGAGCCAATACACAAGACAGCAAACTTTTGGTCAATGATGGTCAGAACCGTTGTCGTTTCTGCTGCTGTTGTTGTTAAGTCCCGTTGAGTCCGTTCCAACGCCTATCAACCCATGTACAATGAAACACATCATTGCTCAGCCCTGTGCCACCTCAGAACTGTTCTTGTTGGAGCCCAGGGGTGCAGCCACTGTGTCTATGTCGTTGAGGGCCTTCCTCCACTTGACCAAGCATGATGTTCTTCTCCAG
The DNA here is from genome assembly GCF_050624435.1 of Tenrec ecaudatus. Lineage (NCBI taxonomy): Eukaryota > Metazoa > Chordata > Mammalia > Afrosoricida > Tenrecidae > Tenrec > Tenrec ecaudatus. The sequence continues at coordinate 149,677,886 of NC_134531.1, read as the reverse complement.
GGACTGATGATCTCCTTTGACAACATGTCCAAAGTAGGTGAGACAAAGTGTCACCTGTGTGTTGCTGTGATGCTGGAAGCTACTATCATTGAGACTTCAAATAACATCAGAGTCCCCCAAAGTGAACAAGTTTCTATGGAGATTCCAGACCAAGAACAGCTAATGAAGAAAATAAAAAAATCAGTCTGGATCATTACTTCCAGTTAAAAATAACTAATTGTTCCTGGAATCTTTAACACACACACACATTATACAGTGAGGTCAAGTTGTCAACAGGAGAAAAGGAAGCCACAGCCTGCTCCCTAAGGGGTGACCCACAGGTTAATTCCCATAAGCCAAGGCTATATTAACAGAGCAGGACCCCACTTAAGGTACTGTCCAATTTTGTAGCCAGCTCTAGGGAAACAAACTTTTGCAAAGTGCACTAAGAATTGAGTATCAGGATGCAAAGGTTCAAGCCCAAAACCATTTTTGCTTCACAAAGGGCCCGCTGTAGGCAGGGTGTTCCACACATGCTCGCCTTGGCACCATCCACACACCCTGGATTTGCACATGATCTCTCTCATAGCTTATGTGGACTGCGTCAGCCCTTGGCTCAGGAATCCCCTAACAGTGAGAATCGGACTCCAGAAAACAAAGAGAAAAATGGGTGGAAGCAAAAGAGGAAAATGGGATCAGGAAGGTCACAGTGTCACACAAAATATCTACTTGAAACACACTTTTCCTTGGTGTGTTAGTCTGGGTAGACTAGAGAAACAAATTCATCAACTCTCATGTATATAGGAAAGAGCTTATATACAAGAGCAGTAGAATATTGAGAAAACCCCCTATCCCAGTCCAGATCAAATCCATAAGTCTGATATTAGCCCATGTGTCTGATACCAGTCTATAAAGTCCTCTTCAGACTCACAAAATACATGCAATGATGCCAAATGCAGGACTATCACAGGCCAGTGGGTGCAAAGTCTTGTGATCCAGTGGCAGTAGAAGCATCCCAGTGCTGGCAGGGATCTCTACGTGGCTTCTCCAGTTCCCAGGGCACGGGGTCTATCAGCATAGTGCCATGTGTCTTGTCAGTAGAGCAGTCTCAGGGAGTGAGCAGAGAGAGAAAGTGTCTCCCGTCTCCAAAAAGGAAAATACAGAGTTCCCAGAATTCTCAGGAGAATACATACAGAGTGGGCAGTAGAGAATAGTACTTACAGAGATCTCATTGGCGAAGATCTGATTGAAAGACTAGACTCCACCCCTTCACTTTTAATCCTCTCAAGACCCAAATTGACACCAGATTGTGTAACCATGACACTTGGCATAGGGCCCTCGTGTAAATGACCCTTGGGAGAGAGAAGGCTAAGCAGTCCTATAATCTATTAGCGTCAGCAATAGATGGGCTCAGGGAGTATCTGAATCATAATCCAGCTAAAACCAAGGCTAGTCTCTAGAGAAACTTACAGTGTAACAGCAGGTGACTGAGAAGGCTGGACTCCTGCAGCGGAACTAAGCAATCCCAGATCTCCCTGTGAGCAGAAGTTAGCTTCTCCCACTGAAGCTCAGAACATGTCTGTCCCCTTCCACCAGCCAAAGCTGTGCCATAATCAGGCAATGAGATTCCATTCCATTCAACAAATATACCAACCTGAGTATCAGCCAAGGCACCTAATTTTACCACAAAAACTGCATTAAAAAGGTGCCAGAAAACTCAGCTTATACAGGAGTATATATGGTATATTGAGTCCTTTCCAGGTGACAGGCTTTTTTATGGTAAAATGGATTTTTTATTTGTTTGTACCAATATTTGTAAGTCAGCCAGTGATATTGGTACTGTTACTACCATGAAGCAGTAAAATACAAAATAGCAGAATACAAATGAGAAACAAGCTAGGGTTTATAATTAAAACAGAGCAAAAGGGTGGAGGAAATCAATGAAGCGCCTTATAGCTTAACCTTCTCCCACCCCTAAATTGTCTAGTAAGATGACTCCCAAATCCTGTACATTACAAATAATGCTTCACCACACATCGTTCCACTTTTAGGTCCCATTATTGAGGCTAGATCCTAAAAATAGTCAAGGTAGTATTCTATATAGTTATTTATAGGCAGAGACATAGCGTGTCATGCCGTGCAGGGCAACCACGGTAAAGCGTCATATTATTGAATCTTCGGTTGAATAGCAACCACAATCTTCACCCTGCCCCTCTCCACCCCTCCCAACACAGTAGGAACAAGGAAAACCAGGTTATCATGGGAGGAGAGTTCTAAAACAAGAAATCCTACCAAAAAAAGGAAGTCACATAGTCATTGCCCAGATGGGCCTGAGGCTAAATGTCTGTCTTCATACAATCTTCAGATTGTAAAAAGAAACGTAAAGTTTGTACGGCTTCCCAATCGCAGAGAGAAGCTTGCTGGAACTGGGGCAGCAGAAATTCTTTTCCACAGTTCTGGAATGGGTTGTTCCAGGCCTCGTTATTCCAGGCTTGGGCGCACCACGACCGCTATTCCACATCTGGCTGCTGTTCCAGCTCTGACTGCCCCACGGGGAAGGTTTCCGGAAGGACGGCATCCTTGGCGGTAGGAGGCACAGACGTCCAGGTATTCTGTAGGTGCAGAGACCTTCCGAGTCACACCACGGTTATTCTTGGACCAGTTGGTGGTTTTCTGCCCCCTCTTACATTTCATTCTCTGGTTCCAGAACCAGCTCTTCACCTGTTTGTAGCTCAGGTTCAGGACTTCGGAAAGTTCTTGCATCTGCTGGAGGCTGAGGTGTTTCTGTTCCTGAAGCCAGTCTTTGAGTATACACAGCAGCGTCTGAGAGAGCACAGTTCGGACCTTCTGTTTCTTGCCCCTTCCTCGCTGGGTCCTGCTCTGCAGAGGCGGGCAGGTGGACTTCGGGACTGGGGGAAGAGTGCGGGCCCTGCTGCAGCAGCAGGCCCACGGAGGAAGGAACAGGAGACTCGGCCGTCTCTGAGCAGGGGCCTCAGCAGGTGACATTTGCGAGGCTGTGTAATTTTCTTTAGCCTCCAAAATGGTAGTTACTGGCGAAGAGTTTCTAGAATCGGAAGCTTCGGGAAGGCTTTGGGGAGAAGTTACATCCACTCATGTTGCTGAGGAAAAAACCCAAACAAAACAACAACAGAACCAAAGCCCTAAATTGTGTAGCAGCAGGAAATGAACAGCCCAATCCAAGGGGGCAAAAAGATTTGGAGTCTCAGCGAGAGGCATTATTAAAGGGCCAGACAAACCCAACCCAGCCTCCACCCTCATGAGGTTTACACAGTGCCCAATTCTTTTTTTTTTCAAAGCCATGTATTTAATTTTTTTTACAAACAACCTATCACCTTCAAAGTATTATCCGTTACACTTAATACACTTGTCAAGTTTGCAATTCTATTCTTGGAAACATTTTTCAAACTCATCTATTTGGATGGCTGACAGCACCTCCCTCATTTTTTTCTTCACCTCTCTACATCATCAAATTGCTGTCCTTTCATGGCCCTCTCCATTCTCAGAAACAGAAAAGACGCACGGCGCGAGGTCAGGTGAGTAAGGTGTATGGAGCAAGAGAGGCATGATGGGGTTTTTTCCCCAAAACTGGCGCACTGAGATGGCTGTTGAGCAGGTGCACTGTGTGGTGGCAAAACTAGTCCCCCATCTGCCATAAATCAGGCCTTTATGGTCACACATTGTTATGCAATCTTTTTAGAACCTCTAAATACAAAGCTTGATTAACAGTCTGACCTAGTGGAACAAACTCAAAATGCACTATCCCCCTCAGGTGAGCTGGGAGGGATAAGAGGAAAAAAGGGAAGCTAGGAAGCTAGCGCAGTTGACCAGCCCAGTTCCTATCGCTCCGCATTTGCCCTTGCTCTTCTCTGTACCAGCATGCTTTGCTTTTCCAACTTCAATTGTCCACATAACCCAAGTCTTCCAGGAAGTCCTCCCCAATGCTGTACAAGCCTGTCTGCTGCCGCTCCTTCCACCCATCTAAAAGCAGTACTACTTCTTTCACCTGAACCTTTTCATGCCACCTAACTTGTATCAAGGAGCACTGGTGGCGTAGTGGTTACACGTTGGGCTGCGATCTGCATGGTTGACAGTTTAAACCCACTAGCAGCTCCCTGGAAGAAAGACTTGGTTTTCTCCTCCCATAAAGAGTTCCTGACTCAGAAACCCACAGTGGGTTGCAATGAGTCAGCGAGTTTGGTTTTTAGCTCGTATCTCTGTAGAATGGCACTTAAAATATCATCATCCTTTGCAATGTCATTATTTGAGCCAGAGGCAGCTTCCCCAAGATAGGGTTTCTAGACCTTCCATACAAGGAGTTAAGAATACCTAACAATAATGAACAAGCAGCAGCCATGGCTGCTGAGTACATTCTGACTCACAGCAAGCCTACAGGATGGGTTTCCAAGTTTCTAAAGCTATAATGTTTACAAAAGCAGAGTACCGATCATTCTCCTGGGGAGCGGCTAGTGGTGGATTCAAACTACTGACCTGTCAGTTAGTAGGCAAATACTTAACCACATTGCATTAGCAGAGCTCCTAAAAATAGCCACCATTCTCAAGTTTTTACTGTGTGCCAGGAGGTGCTGTGACATTTACTAACAATGCCTTGTTTAACCTTCAAAATCTCCGTGAGACAAGCACAGTTATTACCATTTCCCAGATGAGAAATCAGGTCAGAAAGGCTGAGTTCTGAGTCCACAGACAGTGAAGGACAAAGTTGAGATGATCACTCTGGCCATCTCGTCCTAGGAAAAAACTCCAAGCAAACTCACTGCCATGGAGTCAATTCTGACTAATACCAAGCCAAGAGGGCAGAGTGGAATGTCCCTGTGCCCCTCAACCCCTTTGGGTTTCCAAGGCTATAAATCTTTAAGGGGGCGGACATCCTCATCTTTCTTCCTCGGAAGGTCTAATGCACTCAAACCGCTGACTATGTGGTCAGCAGTTCAAGAAGCAGCTCACGGGTCACCAGGGCTCCCTTTCCTGACACTGGTTGTTGTTGGGTGCCATCGAGTCAGTACCGACTCATGGTGGCCCTGTGACAGGAGAGCAAAACACTGCCCGGTCCTGTGCCACCCTCACAGCTGGCCTTCCGTTTGAGAATACTGTTGCAGCCACTGTTAATCCATCTTGTTGAGGGCCTTCTTCCTTTTCATTGGCTCTCCACTTTACCCAGCATGCTGTCCCCCTGATAACAAGCCCAGAGAGCGTGAGACGAAGTCTCACCATCTTCGCGCTGAGGACCATCTGGTTGTCCTTCTTCCAAGACATACTTGTTGCCTGTTATGGCACTCCACGGGACTCTCAATCATCTTCACCATCACCAAAATTCATATGCACTGATCCTTTTTTGGGCCTTCCTTATTCAATGTCCACCTTTCACATGCATAATGAGGCCACTGAAAGTACCATGGCTTCAGTCAGGTACATCTTAGTCCTGGCTTTTCGATACTTGAAAGAAGTCTTGTGCAGCAGATTTCCCTAATGCAGGGAGTCATTTGATCTCTTGGCTACTGCTTCCATGAGCGCTGACTGTGGATCCCAGCAAGACGAAATCCTTGATAACTTCTAACGTTCTGCCCACTCGCCTTTCTCAGTTCCCTACTTGCCTCACTGAGGAGTTTTGAGACAATACATGAAAAATGCTGTGCACATAGGCGGTTTCTAGGTCTCTACTGTTCCCACTGTAACCTCCACGTAGGGAGATTTATTCATTAAGTGTATGCTTTGAACATATTAATTGACAGATAATGAATGAATAAAGAAAATAAGAAAAAGGTAAAGGAATCTGCTAAGTTACCAAAAGCCAAATAAGGACATGTCTTGTATGGCCCTCCATGCCCACATACATACACAGAGATCCCTAACGTCTCTGAGAGGCAGCCTTCCCCTGGCGGTTGGCAGAAAGAGAGCACCGGAAGCCACAGCAGGGGCATGCGCAGGAGTGACGCAGCCCATCCCAGAAGCAGCAGGTCCAGTTTGGCAGCCCTCGTTAAGGCAAAATCCCCACTGAAGGGAAATCTCATCCAAATCTTCTTTGCCTCTGGCATTAACTGTTCTCTGGGACGATGGGGAGAAGGTCAAAGAGACTAATCCTCAAGCGGACCTGAAATTCTGGCTCCCCGTGCCTCACCAAAGGAAGCCAGTGCACGGAAATACATGTGGCGCACCCTGCGCTCTCGGATTCCGTGGTGACTGTTCTCTCCTCACACGTGTACCTCCAGCTCCACCTGAGCTCAGGCCCTATGCCAGCTAAGTGGATTTGGACCGTGAGTCTTCCGATCAGTAAACTCAGACAGTGTCAGCGCCACTCTCACTGCAGAGCTGACAGGACTCCACAGAGAACAAACTGGGCCCCTGTCTGGCACATGGCACGCACCCAGTGCGCGTTAGCTGCAACTGTGCAACAGGCTGCGGGCTGCCATGACGCTGTGGCGGAACAGACGGACCTCAGTGTCGCAGCACACTGTTCTTCCAGCATGCAGTGCTTGGTCCTGTGCATTCCAAGCACAGGAATTCATGGGACCCGGGAGGCACACCAAATACACCTTGATTGACATGAGCAGCAAGACCTTGCACTGTATTTAGTCTCAGAGGAGAAAGAAGGCACAGTCCGTGGGGAGACCAAAACCGGGACTTGCAAACAGGGACATGGAAGAGCAGGAAGGAATCTGACCGGCTACTGACAAGCCAGGAACTGTGCTGGTGGCAAGTCCAGGCTTGGAGGAAAGCAGAGGCCGGTCCCTGTGGGGACTCATGAGTTCATCTGTCATGGAAAGAGACCTGCACTATTGCCAAAATACAGTGCACAAGGCCACGTTGCACACCCTGCTGCGGCAAAGAGCAGCCAGGGTCCTGAAAGCTGGAGAGCAGCCATACAGGAGGTGCCTGTTGGTGTCTCCCTGACCGAAGCAGAATGCAGGGAAGCAAGTATAAGGTTCAAAAAAGCAATTCACCCAAAGAACTAACGGACATCGTGAAGCACAGCCTCTACTAGTCTGAGACCAGGGGGAGCAGGCGGTGCCCAGTTACCTCTACTGACAGCTTTGATCAGGATCGCTGGAGACATTCCTGGACCGAGTGGGAGAAAAATAAAGAGCATGATTCAAAATCTTAAAAAATACTAGACTTAGTGATATACTAGAGCCTGGTAGAACCCGCAAGAAGATAGCCCTTAGAAACCCTTCGAACCTGGGGCAGACCCACCCCTGGCGCTACCTCTTAGCCAAGCAATCAATGGGTCTAGAGGGCAAAGCCTGCCACCAGGAGGAACTGGCTCCAGGGACCAAAGAGCCACATGAGACCTGGAGGCGGTGTTTGCCCAAGAGCAAAATTCGGAGGACAGGATGGGGCATGTGAGGGGGACAAATGGAAGAGCAGCCCCTGGGAGAAAGTGGGATTGTACCTAACGTCACAGCACAAAATAAGACATTTACATCAACTCCCACCCAAGTCACAATGGAATAGTCAACACATAAATAAATGAATATGAGACACCTGGGCGCCATCACAACCAGTCTCAGCCTGTGGACATCCAGCAGGCCTGAGGCGGGCTTGCTTGCTCGCTTGCTTTGGTGGGTTTCAGTGTTCAGACACTGGTAGGTCTTCTGTAAGCAGAAGCGTCTTCCTTTTCTAAAGATACCTGTCTGCGGCTCAGCCCAGAGAAGACCATCCACAGCACATAACAAAGACCGTATCTGCGGATGCCTGGCCCCCAGGAGGAAAGGCATTTCCTTTGCCCAGCAGCAAAGGGCATGAAGTTACCATTTGACCCCTAGGAAGGCTCTCTCTGGGAAACAAACAGCATGGGGCAGGGCAGTCCAGTGACTGGAGCCAGACTTGGCCTTCTCCTGCCTCTGCCCTGTACTTAACCTCTCTGAGACTCAGTTTGATAGGTGCATTTTGCATCAGAATGGACTAGATGGCTGTGAGTTTGGACTGTGGAAAGGTGGGGGGCGGGGGGGGGGTGGTAACAATACCTCTCTCCTAGCTTTCCCCTCATTCAGAGCAGAAAGAATGAGTGCGAGGCACCTAGGACAGTTCCTGGCACTGAGCTGCGGCTTTGTCATTCCTGAAATCCCAGTTTCTGCTGCTCCCTCCCCTCTGGTCTCTCTCAGTTCAGAAATAACGCATCCCAGAAAGAAAAGAGGCTCATTTTCTCGGTCCCCCACCCCCCACCCCCTCCAGCAGCTTCTCAAGGACATTCCTAGGGGTCTGCTCTGGGCCCAGAAATCTGAAGACAGCTTGTTGGCGACAGCAGGGCAAGAGAAGGAATCGCTGAAAGCTCCTCCCGGGACTTGCCTCCACTGAGGATCCCCAGGGAGCCAAGGGAGATAGGAAACAGTCCCTGAAGAAAGGAGGCTACAGATGGCCCATGGGGTTCTTTCCCTGGGGTTCCCTGCTGAGGAGCTTTACAAGGCTCTGAGCCCTCTGAAGTTGTGGATAAATCTTGGGGTGAGTGCATTTTTATGGGACAAAAGCCATCATTCTCATCAGTTTTTCAGCATCTTAAAGAAGCCCCCAAAGGGGGGGGGGTGTCACTTCAAGATTGCTGACATCTTCAGGGAAAATAAGAATGTTTGGGAGGAACATGATAATAAAGCAAACATTATGACACTAGCCAGGGTCTTCATCATACATCATTATCTCACGTCACCACAACAGTTAAGAGAGATGGCTACCAGCCCCAGGTAAGGACACTGAAACTCAGAGGGGTGCGCGACCTCCCCAAGTCCCATGACCAGCAAATAGCTGAAGCAGGCCTCCACCCGAGAATGCCTGAGGTCAAAGCGCACACTCCTCCTCACACACCAGGTGTTGCCTCCTCCCATCCCACCTGAGGGACAGGGAGCCAAGGGTGGCAGAGACAGAGTTCAGAACCTAACTTACAGTATGATGTGCTTTCCGTCACCCCCGTCCTGCCCAGGCCACCACACAGCTGATACCAAGCAAAGTTCCAGCCATCAGGAAGAGCATAAAGCCTGACCTGGGACATCAGCACTGCACCCCTTCATCCCCTCCAGTACAGTCCCATTTGAATATTACCGAGATAAAATAGATGAAACGTGCAAAGCACTTCAGTTTGTCAGATGCGTCTGGTTAAGAAAACGAATGGCCAGATTTAAGGTCATTATTACAGTGAAATGGCATGTCCTAGAGATCAGAGGCCTGGGGGCACTGTCAGGTAAACATTGGACTGCTAACCTCAAAGTCAGTGGTTCACGCCCACCAGCTGCTCCTCAGGAGAAAGATGAGGCTATCTACTGCCATCAGGATTGCAGCCTCAGACACCCTAGATGGGGTCGCTGTGACTCAATGACAGTGGGCTTAGAGATCAGAGGAACCATCTGAGTTTGATGCACCCCAGTGTTTCAAGGAACCCATGTCCCGACGTCCCTGAATTCCCAGAAGATGCTTGACAGAGAGGCCCTCAGTTGGCTCCCATGAGCAATCACGCTCTCCCCCCAGCTGCATGCTTGGGAAGCCAGCAGGGCAGCAGCCAGCAAGACTTGGGAGCATGCCTGGGTCACAGTGCCAACTCCCTGACATCATCTGAGGTGCTGAGAAGTCCTGGAAACCTCAGCGTAGTTACAGGAGGGAGGGATTATTCAGGACAAGCCTCTGGAGACAGACATAAACCAGAAAAATAAAGATAAGACATTGGATAGGTGCCCCTCTGAGCCAGATATGCCACCAGACAAAAGGCCTGGGTTCTGTTGAACTAGGATTAGGGGGAACCAAGGTTTGTAGAACTTTCTGACCCAAAGTCTTTCCCCAGCTCTCAGGAAACACAGCTAATCAATGTGATTCTTTTCAAAGGATCATGTTGATGAGTTTTTTTTCCCTACTCTTCACAAATATACCACTCTCATACAATCTAATAATTCTCTACATATGAAACAATGAACAAAAATGAGTTTATCTTATTGAACCATGATGCTATGTCCTAAGCCTTTCATATATATCATTTCATCGAATACTAAAAAAGGAAACTGACATCCACATTTTACAGATGAGAAATTGGCCACTAAGAAACACAGTAGCCTGCCCAAGATCATAGGACTGGCAGGTGGCAAAGACAGATTTCTAAATCCCATGCTCTTAACTACTATAAAGTTTTTAATCAAATGGTAAGTTCTGCCCCTGAGACCTCATGGCATCCTTGTCTCCTAGTCTCCCGGAGATGTACTGCCGTGGTTGGCTACCATCGCGTCTGTACAGCCAAAGTCAAGGTTCCCGGGCCCGGCCAGCATCATGCTTGTTGGCACGTCTAAGCCCACTATTGCAATTACAGTGTCATCTCATCTGACTTGGATTCCCTTCATCTTTACTGATCTTCTACTTTGGGGTGAACTTATTCCACTCTATTCTCCAAAAGGTATCTTGTGCTGGGTAACACTAGCCCAAGCAGAAGCACAAGCGGCAGAGGCACAAGTGAGATGCAGTACACTCAAGGTGAGACTATAAACAGGGGAAGGGAAGAGAGGATGTGACCACAGGCCTACTGGCCCACAAACTGACATACCTCAAACTCTCCCCATTCTTCACAAAGAACAATTCTGATTTACTGAGGAGAAAAATCCTTCTCGGGAGACAGTAATTCTTGGGCGGTTAGCAGACCATCTGTAGAATAATGAAAGGAGGCCAGAAGAATGCAGAGGATGTATCGCATGGAAAACCAACAACAAAAACAACCACACACAACACCCTGCAAGCATTCTCCATTAGGTTTCCCAGAGCAAGTCATGACTTTGGAACCAACCCATTAACACAAATCAAAGTAATCGGAACCACATGTTCCCAGTGGCAGCCCTTTCCCCCTTGAAGGAACTGTGCAATACTCTACAAGGCCACCTCACTCCAAGAATGCCCGCCAGACCGCAAGGCTTGCAGGGCTCTGACCAGACCAGCAAAAGCCTATGAGCCTCACACCGAGAGTGGAGATCACGAAGACAGGTAAGGCGAGGTAGAAACGACGGACGTGGGAATTTTTACAACAGGCCGTCTCTTTGGAGAGGAACTTTTTCTCTCGAAGGATTCTTGTTCTTAGAAGTCCTCTTTCAGCACAGCTCAGCACGCTGCTGCTTTGCTTGCCTCGCCCTCTTCCATTAGCCATCTCCTCTTCTCCAGCCAGAGGGAGCTATCTCTTGGCAACTACCCTCCCACGAATAGAGGCGCCAAGATGAAGTCAGACTTTTCTCGTCGCTTGCTTCCTAACCCTCCAGAGGCAAGTCTTAAGCAGAGCCAAGAAATCAGACCTGGTGCTCTCAGGCTCAGGACTTCTGCGGAGGGGCCTCACTGACCACCAATGAGTGCATCGCCCTAGATGACATCAGCCAGGCATCTTCCGGCTCCGAGCTAATCTCTCCTCAATCCCTGTGTAAGCATGGCAGCAATGACGGCCTTTGCGTCTTCCAGAGATGCAGCCCAATGCATCTGCCAGCCTCGGAGTCTGGCTTAACCACCATGGTGATTAGGACCTGGGGTCACCTCCGCAGCGCCTTCCTTGAACGTCTAAAGTCAGTTCCTCCTAAATAACTTTTACTTTGCTGAGCTTTCTTTTACAATCTGTAGTTAACTCTGTCTAGTTACTTTCTTTTTTTCTCTTTCTCCATAAGGACCCTGTGTTTGCTGCTGTACCCTCAGCCCTCAGAAGCTGATGTGTAATACACACACACTACATATGACTGTCTGGACGGGACAAGATGGCAGAAGAGAAATTGCATAAAGGTCCCATGGACCTTTAAATGGCGAGAGACAACCACATATTACTAACTTCCCACCAAAACCTCTTAAATGTGCAGTTTTCATCATTTTATAAAATCTCTTGCTATATCTTTTTACATTTTCAGTCCTGGGTGTGAAAATTAATTCCATGTGCTTACTATCTACTGTCTGAATATAATATAATCCTAAACTACTTCTATTGAACCTCTTTGGAGGGGAGAGGGGTGAGGGAGAACTGGTAGAGTGGACATTGAAGGGGGTGGCTAGCCCAGCTACCATTCTAGGGTTTTGTGAACAAGTCTGGGTGCGCCCTACTGTTCCCTGGTCATTTCTTCTCAGCTTACAAATGGAATGCATGCAAGGAGACCCCGGCGACATGTCCTCTCGGAAGACTATGTGTTGTCCAACTCAGCTCAAATGATATCAACTACCACCCAACACAGGGTCTCCGCCATTGTTTATCCGGTGATGGTGACAGTGGTATAACTCCTAGTGACCTCACACACAAAGGAACAAGACACAGCCTGGGTCTGCGCCATCCCCATGATTGAGGGTGGATCAAGCCAATATATTCTATACAGGGTTCATGGGCTGATTTTTGGAAGTAGATTGTCAGGCCTGTCCTTCTAGGCCGTCTCATTCTGGAATCTCCACTGAAACTTGTCCAGCATCGGAGCAAGCCACAAGCCTCCCCTGGCAGACAAGCTGTGGCTGCCCAGGAGGTACGCTGGCTGGGAACTGAAGCTGGGTCCAAGCATGGGAGATGACCACCACTGCCCCATGCATTTAGCTAGCTCCTCTAAACCTAACCGAAAGTCTTGCCCATTTACCTGTTTCTCTGTTTACTTCATGTACTTGTTTTTCTGTCTTCTCCCGGGAATCTAAGAGTGGGACTTTGTCTTGTTCACAGCCCTTAGACCATTTTAAGCTCAATTAAACAATGATAAAAGTGGGTTCAGGTTGACTATGTGCTCTGCAAGGCTGCCTAGGCTTCTGGACAGAGACTAAGAGGTCTGTTTCCTCCTAAGGACAAAGTAATCATCGATGGACTACTCCGCCATGATGAGGGAAGGCTTTGCTGGCCACTCCCCACCAGAGAATCACATAGCTCTGAGAAGCTCGATTTAGGTTCCACCCCAAAGCTGTTTAAAGCTAGGCTTTTTCACATCTGCAAATTCATAAATTACAATGAGGATAAACAGACTTAATAAACCATTTCCTCTCTGAATGAGTTTATTTATCAAGAGTAGAGTGAACATGTTGTAGATGATGTATTGTAACAACAGCAGTGAGTTATATTTTCCAAAGACAGTGCCTCCAATCTATCCCATCCCATCGGCTCTTCTACCAATGAAATGCTGACATGCCCCCCATTGAGCAATGGGGTCTATGTTCCTTCTCTTACTTGAAAATATGCAGAACACTGCTGCCATGTTGACTCAAAAAGGGGGGTAGTATTGGAAAATAAAGATTTTTTTTTAAGTAAAGGGATTATTAGTAGGGAAAAAAAGTGGGCGGGGGTGAGGGGGTATGGAGCTGTGTGACTGTAGAGGCTAAGTGAGAAAAAGCAATCGGGCATCTACCTGGTGTGCTCGCTCTCCCTCATGCACTCCTTGAAGGTGTGTTTCTTACTGAGAGCTTCAAGCAGGTTCAAATCAGTTCAATGATGGTCAGTGGCATGAAATCAAAGCAGATTTGAATTTGTAAAATGTGTATAGGCAATAATAATACCTGGAATTAGAAAAACTACAGGTCAAAGCTCTGGACTGGAGACTCAGAAGACTAGTGAGCCCTTTCAGGAGCCTGGTGGAAGGGAATGGACTGCTGCCAGGACTGTGAAGAGCAACATTCAGAGCGCTGTAGTCTGCCACCATCTTTGAGTAGGGTGCCGCTCAAGAGAGTGGCGTTGCCGTGCAATGCACGTGCCCACCTTTCACAAAGTCACGTCTGTCCCAGTTTCACTTCATCAACTATGGATGAACCAAAGAGAACTAAAGTCTTGTTTGGGGGTTTTAAACCACCTGGTAAGAAACCTGAACATTTCTAACAATAAAATACTCCTTCAGTGAACTGAATATTCCTTTCGCTACCCTGACGGCACACCATGCTGGAGAAACCAGAGAGGGAGTCCCAGTAGTTCCCTACACTTTAGTCTTCCCAGCCCAGACGCAAATACGTAAGTAACATTTCAGAGGACTCCAGGTCCCGAGCCTCCGGTCAGTGCTGCCACCCCAGACTGTAGAGTAGCAAGGACAATGAATGTCGCTGTGCTTTTTAAGCTAACTTTTGGAATGCCTTGCTCTGGAGCAACACAGATTACAGTCCCTTACCTGTAAGGCCTAGGTAGTCTCAGATCAGCTCAACATCTAAAGCCTCAAAATGTTTTTGTAGTAACCTCCAAATGTTTAGGGTCAAGGAATATCATAAAAACAAGCAGCAGAAAAAATTGGGAAACGACACAGTGCACAGAGCTCCTCTCCAGCTCTATGGTCTTTGGACTCCCTGCACTTTCAAGAAGCTGAGTCTGGCTCCCCAGAGTCAGCTGTCTCTTTCTACTGTTGTGACCCATTTCATTTTCATAAGCAGACATCCAAAGTGAGATGGTTCACCTTTTGAACAAATTTTTTTCTACCAGCATGTTCACTCTCAGGAAAGCCTCACGCCAGATATTTTTTGTTGTGAATAAGTCTTGTCTTGGGAAGAACATGTCAGTTGAACCTGGAGAGAGATGCTTTTAATAAGCAAAGCCCTTTAGTTTCAATACATATTAACTTAACAGGAATATATGTACTATGCCACATGAGTTTCAGCATTATACAACCACCGATTCAAATGCCAGTGATGCCGTTGACTAGCTATGTGACCTTGGGTAAGTTACTTACCTTTTCTGTGTATCAGTTTACTCTGTAAGAGAAACAATAATAACCCTCAAAGGGGTGTTGTGAGAATTAAACCGGGCGCATCTAACGGGCTGTGTGCCAGGCACTGTTGTAAAAGCCTGAAGATGTTCAGACACACACACACACACACACACACACACACACACGGTGACCACTCCATTGACATCCTCCTTGTTACCATCATTAAATTAGGGGTTGTTCCTACAGCAGAGTAATGATCTTCATAACATAAGCTACCTGAGTCTCAAGCTCATATAAACATGTGACAGGTAAGAATCAGAGGAGGTTGCTAGAATGGGGCTCCTTGGCTACGTGTCCAGAAATGCTAACTCAGTAAGTCTAGGGGGTATCCAGGAATGTTTTGCTCTGTTTTTTTGTTTTGTTTTTAAACCAGCTTTCTCATTCACTTCCATCCTGGTGAATCCAGGAAACACTTCCCTAAAGATGCTGATGTGCACATATCTAGAATCGGTGGTGATGTCCAAAAAGGAGCAGAGACGACCAGCCAGGAGTGTCTGGGCTCTGACCTCAACTTCTCCCCCAACTACAGATTTGACAAACCATATAACTTCTCCCAGTCTCCATTCCTCATCAACTTACATAATCCCACAGATGTCTCCTTTTCCAAAGTTGATCCTCTAGACTGTCGACTGGCAACATGTCCCTGGGGCCATCATGGTTTGTAAACTGATAACAACCAAAGCAAGGGGTCTCATGGATTCAGCTTCCCACTCTGTGGAAGACACTACCCTGGATGTCTGATTTATTGACTCATTGCCAATTTGCACAGCATACTTGAAGGGCAGGCATTTTAACACAAGATGAGGACACTGCCTCAGAGAGGTTCTCCCATCTGCCTGAGGTGACACAGCCAGAAGTGACAGTTCTTGGCTCAAACCTGTGTTCTGAAAATAGCAGGCCCTGGACCATTTAGCCATAAAGTTCATTTTCTTCGCATTTCTTTGTATTCAATTAAGAGCTAGGGATAATAAACTCTTGGCTATATGCAATTGAAATGAGAATCAAAGCCAATGAAAGGCCACCTCCCAGTCAGGATGCCATAATTGACTGCTGCAGACTGATCAATGTTTTACCCCCCAACATTTCACACCTACACCCACTCAACCCGTGCCCTGCAAATAACCCTTTCAGGGAAAAGGATATCTCTACATACTATAGTGAAATTAAATATGCAAACATTATTCTTTCATTCAGATTCCATCTGAAACTATTTGAGGCACAAAAATTACTTGAATGAATTGGGGTTTTAACTAGATAAAGGTTATACACTGAGCTTTCAACGCAGAGCTTCTCATAAACGACAGTGCTTGAGAAGGAACAGGAGAAACCAGGGGCCTGACAAACATGCAATTCTTTGGTTTCGTGAAGCACCCACGAGCAAGAATCCGTGGAGCAGAAAGGGAGAGATGTGGGCCCGGGTGGGCACCGCACACCTCAAAAAGCAGGTCTTGGCATCATCACCTGAGCACTGAGAGAAAGAAGGCACCAGGTGAGGATCATAGATTAAGCATGAGGAGAGGCAAGGCAAAAGAGGGAAGCAGGGAAGTGACCATGAAGCACCGAGGCTGCTCTGTGGGAGAGGGCAAACAGCAGATCTCCCCTCCCTTTCTTAATTCCTCTCCTGGGAAGAACAGAACTTTCCGACAGAGTATCCTGGGCTGAGCTTAAAAGATACAATGGGAAAGTTTCCCATGACTCTACCCTTTTGTTTTCTCTTGCCAAGCAACTTAAAGAGAACCTAATCCGGGGCCCCTTGTGCCTCCAAACCTCATTACTTCATCCAAGGGGTTCAAAGGCGAGTGGAAAGAGGACAAATAGGAGCAGGAGAAAGAGCATGAACTACATACAGCAGGTTCCAGGAAATGGATTTTACACACTAAACTGTTTGGGTTTCCAAATGTGTGCTGTGAGAGATTTGAAGAGCATTTGAAAAACACATGGTACAGGGGAAGCTGCACAGTACAAAGCACAGGACTGGAAACCAGGAGAACTTGAGTTCTGATCAAAGAACCGCCTGGGATAATTCCAACTGCACTGTCTTCCTCCAGTGTACGCATCTGCGGCAAAGGGCAATACTAAGCTCCCAGAATGCTCTGATAGAGTAAACGAACTCACGTACACAATATATTGGACAGGCTATCGGACCCTAAGTTGCTCTATTTTGGGAAAGGAGGAAAGCCAAAAAAAAATAAGCCAGAAAATCGCACTTATATTTATTTGCACAGCATCTACTCGTGTGGGAAGAGTGGGGACTGGAGCAACCCTGCAGTTCTATTCCAATAGTCAATATCCTAAATAAACCACAAACAACTTACCCAGGAAACCAAAGGCCTTCTAAGCCTCCCTCCTCACAAAAAATAATAAACTCACTGCTACTGAATCTACTCTGACTCATAATGACCCTATAGAACACGGTAGACTTCCCTTGTAAGTTTCTGGGGCTATAAATCTTTACTGGAGTAGAAGCCTGTCTTTCTCCCTTGGCTGGTGGTTTCAAACCTCTGACCTTGAGGTGATCAGCCCAATGAGAAACCCACTATGCCCCCAGGGTTTCTTAAAGGCCTTCTAGATGTTTCAAAATAGCCACTGATGTCAAGCCGAATCATGGCAATGACATTGGAAAGAAGACATGAGAATCTCGAATTCATATGAAGCCTGAAACAGAAAAAAGAGTTAGAGGTGGGCTAATGAACTGACCCCAAGTAAGATTTAGCTCCTGCAGCATACTGGCTACTGACCCCAAGGTCAGCAGTTCAAAACCACCAGCTGCTTTGAAGGAAAACCATGAGGCTTTCTACTCCCATAAAGAGTTAGTCTCAGAAACGCACACAGCCCATTTTACCTTGCGCCACAGGGCCAATCTGAGTCAGTTTAGTTTGGGTTACAGATGGTAAGATCTCGGTGTGGCACAAACAGTTTGCAATCATCTATCAACTTTTGGCAGCTCAAACCCTCCAGAGGTACCACAAAAGCAAGGCCTGGCAATCTGTTCCCGTGACGATTATAACAGAGAAACCCCCTGGAACAGTTCTACTCTGTAACACAAGAGGTTGCCTTGAGTCAGAAGCAACTCAGTGGTAATAACTAGTTGGGGTTTTGTTTTGTTTTGTTCTTTACTGATTAGATAAAATTCAAATATTGGGAGGATGGGAAAAGTCTTTAAAGGTAAGCTATAAATGATTTATGTGGCTGGTTCAGCAGAGAGGGGGGGAAAATATCTGAAAGAAGCCCATTCCTGGCTTCTGAGGGAAAGGATTAATCCTGGATGAAATGAGAAGCCAAAGCCCCAGAGAGATCATTAACCAAATGAACCAGAGGCTGGGCATAGCCAGTTCTGAGGCCCTGCGACTCCATCACTGTCGGAGATGCCTGGCAAGTCAGGCAGCTGGGAAAAAAAACGAACAGCTGGGGAGGGACAGGGGCCTGTGGAAATCCTGTCTTTGCTCTAATACAACCCAGACACAGAGTCAACAAGTCCATGTTTGCAAGGATTCCCTTCCCCACAGAACAGTGGTTCTCAACCTTCCTAATGCTGCGACCCTTTTAATACAGTTCCTCATGTTGTCGTGACCCCCCTCCCAACCATAAAATTATTTTCACTGCTGCTTCATAACTGTAATTTTGCTACTGTTATGAATCAGGCGACCCCTGTGAAAGGGTCGTTCAACCCCCAAAGGGGGTCGTGACCCACAGGTTGAGAACTGCTGACCTAGAGGGACAAAGCACTGTACAGCATCCAGCTCAATGCCATCTCTGAACA
This sequence comes from Tenrec ecaudatus, assembly GCF_050624435.1. Taxonomy (NCBI): domain Eukaryota; kingdom Metazoa; phylum Chordata; class Mammalia; order Afrosoricida; family Tenrecidae; genus Tenrec; species Tenrec ecaudatus. Next base: position 149,659,478 of record NC_134531.1, on the reverse strand, counting down.
TGAAAAAATGATCCAAGAAGGCCTTCCCCTTGCTAGGATCATTACCAAATCAAGTCCAAAATGCCTCTTGGCTCAGTTCTAAAAAGATGCCTGGGCAAAAGACAAGTCAGAGAAAACCCAAAATTTAATCACTCTTGCTGAAATAAATCAGTGGGTATTCTTAATGAGTCAGAGGCTTCTTAAGCAAACAGCCTTCATATTACCTGCATATCCTTGTGTTAAAGATGCCAGGGCCAGGGTTCAAAACATGAGGGCGGCCCCAAATACTGGCATACACTGGAATTCTACAGTCAGCAGATGAGAGGAAAGGTTTCTGTACCATGAATCCCACTTCTTTGATGATTCAAGGGACAATGTGCTGTGAACTCCTGGATATCCTGCTCTTGGAAGAGAATTAACTTTCTATCACTTCATGAGATAAGCTGAAGCCATTTCAAGCAATGAAAGAAATGTCAAGAAAAACAATATATTTAGGGGAAAAAATCAAACTTTGAAGGATAAAAGAAGGAAGCACGTCTTCCTTTCAGATTCAAACCTCTTCACTGATATCACCAGCAATGGCAAAATACCAAGGGTACTGCCAGAGGACCTGTCAAAAAGAGCTCAAGCCACCAGGAAAGCCAGAGAGCTCCACAATCATCTTGGGCTGTGTAGTGGCACTAGCACTCCGGGTGGTGGTGTAGACTGTTCAGCCACTCCGAACACCGTGCATCTCCTTGTGACTCTGCTATTCCACCCACCCAGACTCCAGCTAACTGTCATCACGTTACTGCTGACTCGTACCCACCCTGTGGGGTCAGGATAGACCTGCCTGTGAGTTCCCAAGACCCTAACTCTTTACAGGAGTAGAAAGCCCCGCCTGTCTCCCACAGAGCCGCTGGTGGTTTCGAACTGCTGACCTTTCGGATGGGAGCCCAAGGCATAACTGCTACGTACCCCTCCTAAGGAAGTGTATATATCTCTACTCCCTTGAATTTGGTGGACATGGTGACTTGCTTTAGCAAATAGAATGTGCCGGAAGTGACACTGCAAATTCCAGAACCTAGTCTTGAAGAGGTCATCAAGCTTCCACCTTGGCCCCTTTTGGACCACTACCCTGAGACTGCCACAGCGTGGAGAAGACTAGGATGAAAGCCCACATGGGAGAGGCCCTGCTGTCCAGGGGGAGCCTTGCCCGGATACAGCTGTGTAAACGAGCCCAGCAGAAGCCCAGAGAGCTGCCCAGCCAATCCACTGCATGGCAAGAAATAAAACTATCAGTTTCCATCTAGAAAGTTTGAGGTGTTTTATTATGTATGCAGCAACAAATAAATGAAGCAGGTAGATTAGCTGGGGTTTACTTAACTTAAAAAAATTGTCCTAAACAAACAACAAAAAAAACCACCACCCCAAACTCAATTATAGGTCAACATCTAGAGGCCTGGAGCTCTGGAATAGTTTAGGAGCAATGAAGTAGAGATGGGAAAGGACTCCAGGGGATACTCAGAATTTTTATCTTCTGGCCAGAGTAGTGATTACATAGGTGTGTTCACTTGGTGAACGTTTATCAAGCTGTACACTTGTGAACAATTACGATCTTCTAGATATAAGAACTTTTTTTGAAGGTTTAAAACAAGCCTCTCCTGGCAATCTATCATTGAGGGAAAAGTGATGTGTGGCTAAAAGAAACAAAGCTTTCATGCTCAAATAAAAAATTTTTTTATCAACTGACCAAAATGTCCTCCCATAAGCACACACATCGAACACATACAAAAGCACTATACAAATCGAACATCACACTAAGCATGCACATATTTCTTCTTGCCAAACTCTCGAGATGGTCTCATGAAATGTAGTCACTTACTTAATATGGCCCTTCTAATCATACTCCCTTTTGTGATAGCTTATCCGTTAGGTCTCTATGTCAGTGGATATGACCCCATCTTGGAGGGAAGTTCGCTGGTACAGGATCCAGGTGGGATGTATTCAGAGTCTCACATTAGTAGAGGGTGTGACTCAAGTCTCCACCTTTTGCTTCGTGGGGGTGTGGTCTAATGAAAGACAAAATCACACACCTCCATATAAGAACAAGCCATCCCAGAAGCAGGTACACAAAGGGAAATCTCAGGGACATCAGAAGATGGGCCACTTAGTAGAGCATGTTCGAGACCTTTATCTGAAGTGGTGGCAGCCAAGACGGAGCATGCGAGGCTGCAGCCTGGAGACCCCGGGGCAGAACGGAGGAGCAGCACTGAGACGATGCTGCCGTGAGGCTGAGCTGCGGCTCTATCCTCACTGTTTACTGATCCTGACTTGTGGCAATCTGTTAACTTCCCGAACAAACCCTTCCTTGAGTGTGAGGGTTGTCTGTGAGTTCTGCATGGCCCTTGCAACAGTGCCATGGGCGGAGCTGTTGATGTCAGAAGAGTTCAGGAAGGATGGAGCTTAGAGGCACATGTGACCTCTGCCTTATGGCGAAAGGGAAGACAGAGGAGGTCACGATGGTGCCCACACTGTCTACGCCTCTCAGAACCTAAAAATACTTTTCAGTAGTGCTCTCGGTTCAATACTTTTAGATGCTGGTTTGGAAGCCTCGTGTTTCAGAAAACAAAATAAAATAAGTAATGAAAAAGAAGCATCATAGTTGTTTCACATTGGGAGATTAGATAAGGGAATTATTACACTTACAAAGTATAAATGTACACAAAACATTAACAATGACATCTATGTGTCATATATATATATATATATATATATATATATATATATATATATATATATATATATATATATATATAGAGAGAGAGAGAGAGAGAGAGAGAGAGAGAGAGAGAGAGAGAGAGAGAGAGAGAGAAAGTTCTTCCTCTGGGGTGGGATTATGAGTGTCTTTCTTCCCACTTCTTGACAATTTTCAGTGGTTTTCAAGTGTTCCGCAAGGTGCAAGCACTTTTCACTTTAATAGAGTAAAAATCAGGGGAAATGTGAACTGAAGACACACACGCATATACATACATTCCTACATATCCCTAAGATATACAATTAACAGTATACTGAAGAAGCTCCAAACAGTATGTGGGAAATTGTATGAAAATGATCTGGAATTTTTCCGTGAACTTTTTGAATCCTTCATGCATTTTTATTTTACTATCCTTTTGCCAAGGAGCCTTAGTGTCACATTAGGTTATTAGTTGGGTTACTAACTGCAAAGTCAGCAGTTTAAATCCACCTGCCACTCCACATGGGAAAGATTAGGGTTTCTACCCCCATAAAGATTCACAGCTTTAGAAATCAGAAGGGACAATAATTCTATCCTGCCCCATTGGGTCGCTGTGAGTCGGAATCAACTCAATGACAGTAGGACCCTTTTATCATATACTTTGGGACATGTTATTAGAGGAGACCATCCCGAGAAAAGGACATCATGCTTGATAAAGTGGAAGGTCAACAAAAACAGAAGACCAGCAAGCAGATGGGTGGACACAGTGGCTGCAGCAATGGGCTCAAACACGGGACGACTGTGAGGATGGTGTACGACCGAGCAGTGTTTCCTTCTCTTGTTACTAGGAGTTGGAGCCGACTTGCCAGCACCTAACAATAACAACAATCCTCTCATCTCTTTACCATCTAATTACATATTTTACCATAAAACCTCTCTTTGCTTTGCTTAACTGTAGCAATAGACTCAACTCCTACTGAATTACAATGATGTATTTTTCTCTTCTTTTTTTTTTCTTTTCTTTTTCACCCAACAGTGTCTTCCTCTTCACGGATGCTCGACACATTTGCCTGAAAGCTGATGGATAGCAGGTTCATAAGGATAGGAGGACTTATCTAAACTGCATGGCAGCAGGGGTCATGTTTCCCTACATGGGGAATGCGGGAAACATGGATGCCAGGCACACACACACACAAAGTATTTGTTATTAAATGAAAAATAGCATTATATTTCACCTCACCCATGGGCCACTGAGATGTTATCAAAAATAGACAATTATCTGTAGCCATCTATGATGATTGTTGGGTTTTATGTAAACTTGGCTCGGCCAGGATTCTCAGTTTTCATTGAAAGTATTGGTCAAATGGCTACATGAGTGCTGGCAACAGAAGGAGTGGGGGCAGGAGCAGAAATATCACTATGGTACTAATCCTAGGAAGAAAGAAGACTAAGCAGATAGAGGGTGCAATATCAGGGTCAGATACACAGAAATTACTAAGACCTGGTATGACAGATATTATATGTCAACTTGGAATGGCCGGATTTTCTCATAATAGTGAGGTCAATTCCAGGATGGGATCTTCAGTCTTCATATAATTGATGATTCATTCAGGTTGAGACCTATCTTCATATAAACTGACAATGCAGAAGCGAGTTCACTTTTACTAGATTTGGATCCTGTATCTGGTTTGTAGACATCCTGTTATATTGCCTGTGGATCCCCAGAGCCATCAGCTACCTATCAAGTCTGGATTTATTTGACTGATATCGGATCCACTCTGCTTTGTATCCACCAGCCTGTGGTCTTCATGCTTCATCTTCCAGCTTTCTGTTCATCAGTCACTGCAGCCAGTGAGCTACAGGAGTCAAGAGAAGTCTTCAGCTTACATCTAACCCACAGACTTGAACCAGGCTGGACTTATCACAATTGTGGGAGTCAAATTCTTGATATCAACCTCTTTACACACACACACACACACACACACACACACACACACGCACACACGCAAATCACTGGTTTTGTTACTCTCTAGAGAACCCAGCCTAACAACTGGATAAGGAGAGTCTGAGAGAGGAGAGCAGCAGCAAGGATAACTTTAAGATAAGGGGAGACAGTGATAAGAGAATGACTGTGAATTTAAAAAAATCAAGAAATGTAAGGAAAAAGATATATTCGCTTCCTAGTGCTGTAACGCAGTACTACAGACAGAGCGGCCTTTGTGAGAACAGACTTGTTCTGTCACACGGTTCTGGAAGGCAGCTGTGTTCAGGGCCATGTTGCCTCTCAAGGCTCCAGGGGGAAGGTCCTTATCTAGGCTTGGCTTCTGGTGGCCACCAGCACTCCTTGGTGCATAGCTGCATCATCACATGGAGACCACTCCCCTTTCTCTGTATCTCCTATTTTACAGGAACAGCACTCAGCTGGGATTATGACATACCCTACTCAAGCATGGCCTCATCTGAAGGATAACATCTCCTCAGATTCTAGTACAAAACAAGGCCACCATCATGGGTACCAGGGGTAAGACTTCAATATATCCCGGGGACACACAATTCAACGCAGAAAAGACAGCAAAAGGAACAGGCGCCTGGTCTGCATTTGAGATGTGCTGAATGGGAGCTGTCAGGAGACATCCGGGCAGACAGGCTAGGCAGGCAGTGGGAAATGAATGCACGGAACCCCGGGCAAGAAGTCGGGCCAGAGTGTCGATCTGAATGCCATCCTTGGAAGTGAACTGGACAACTAAGAAAACAAAAAATAAGCTGAGTACAGACATTCAGAAACGGATCTTTGGACAACAGGGGAAAGAGGCCAAAGGGCAAAAGAAAGGAAATGCAGAATGGTCAGAGAGGCAGGAGGAGAGTCGGGATAAAGCAGCGCCACAAAAGCCCGAAAACCAGCCTGTTCCCCAGCATGGACTGGCTATTCAGAACCAGCAGTCAGCAAAGAAACACTGCATCTGCCTTCCCCACGATCAATCAGAGGGACCCCCCCCCCTCCAGAAAGCTGCTTGAATAGGGTACGGCTAGCAGAGCAGGGAGCCACACACCTGCAAAGAGAGGACAATGCTAGCAACAGGCCAGGGCCACTGTGTGTGTGAGGCGCCGCTAAAGGAACACTGTATGCATTGTCATCTTCAAACCTCACAAACATCCTCCCCCCAACAAACTGTTTTCTTATTCAAAGCATTTTGCTTAAAAGTTAATCATGAAAGAGCACCTCCACAAGGTCAGACATGCCTGTCTGGTAAACAAACTTCTCATACATATTTTGATGTCGCTATGGAGATTTGAGAGCAGGTATGTAGGTGAAATCGGTTATCAGGAAAAGGATACACACTAGGGGGGTTGGATGGTGAAGCCAGGCGGGTGATTAATCAAGGGCCAAAGTATTCGGTCCTTGATAGCAGATAGATAATGTCAATTTCCACTCTACCTACTTGCAGTCTCGCTCTCCCTCTTCCTCTTCCCCGCCCTTTGTGCTTCTCACCCCAACCTCTCCAGGCGCTTGGGGGAAAAACAAAACCACAAGGTTCTGGTTGTGATATTGGGTCTGGCTGTGGTCTCGCTAACACTGGTTGAAGGCTGTATTTGTGTTTTGTTTTGTTTTGTTTGTGTTTAATCCGCCTGCATAGCTGTATTATGAAAGCTTCCCAGTTCCCCAGACCTCTAATGAAAGAAAGCTAAGCCTTGGCTCCCAGGTCACAACTACGGAAACACAGGGACTGTTGCAGCTCGCTCTCAGGAATGCCTCAAACCTATGGAAATGTACCACAAACAGGGAACTGTGGGGCTTGGGAATTCTTTCTCTTTTTGTTCCACCAACAGCTCATTATCACTACAAAATCATTTTTAATCATGCCCAGTCACTCCAGTGGCACTAATTAAAAGATATCCCCCCCCCAAAAAAAAGTCTATTTTTCTCATCCAGAGATTTAAACCATACTTGATAGTAATGAACCTACTAAGAGAAACTGGGCTTCAACGCTGTGGAGAATTTGCACTTCCACCCCAGAGAGATGGAGTCAGAATCTCCAGGCTAACAAGAGTCTCCCAGTATGCATAAAAAACCCCATGATCTATAAGATTCACCTGGGGAATCTTGTTAACATAGACACTCAAATTCAGAGTATTTGGGATGGTAATACACATTCTTAGGGGGTTGAACTCGGAATAAACTGGTTGGAAGTCTCAGAATAGGTTTTTTTTTAATGCTAGCAATTCTACTTTCAGGAAACCATAATAATAGCAGGTTGTTTGTTGTGTGGTTTGTTTGGGTTTTTTTTCTTTTTTGGGGGGGATGCTACAAAGCCATAAATCTGTGAATGCTGTTTGACATTTATTGAGCATGAATAACATCCCCACGTGCTGTGTTCCTGAGGCTGAGCCAACATTCTAGGGAAATGACTTAACCCACACAGAAGGGCTTGGAAACGTTGTCACTGGACTTACATTTCCTAACACCCAATCTCACCTAGTTGAAAACATCCACCACCCCATGCTAACAGAGACACAGAGCACTGAGCTGCTGCCACATCCTAGCTGAACACGCTGGCCAGTCAGCCATGCTCTAAATCTGTTTCATCCCACGTGTGATGAGAATAAAGCTATCTATCAATCAGGAAGTGAAAACCCCAAGCCAATATGGCAGCTCAAGGGACAGTGATGAGATAGGACACGCCCCTGCACCCACTCTGGAGTCACCATTTACCTATCTGGCCAGACCACACTGGAGGCACTACATTCTTGCTGGTGGCACATCTGATTCTAACTCTGAAGCTGTTCTTTTTTAATCGAGACAGGCGGTGCTGCAGAGATCACCACTTACCACCATGGCGGCCTATGGGGCCCTCTGCTCTGCAGATCTGTAACTGCTTTATGTTAGTAAGGTGGGTCATGCAAGAAACCTGATGTGGTACATCCAGAAAGTGGCAATACCCAACCTGGGACAGTCTTGAAAGCTGAAGAGGCCCCTTCTAATATGCATGGTGAGACCCGCAGGTCTAACCTCAGCCTTGTGGCGTCCATGCTTGCCTAGGTTACGATGCTGTGCAGCCTTCCCTCTCCCTTCCCGCCAGTTTCACCTTGGAGAGGACGGATTGATTACAGTAACCTCAGAGCCCCCTCCCCTCCTTTCCTTATCACCACCAGCCTTTCCCTGCCTCAACAAAGGCAAAAGTACAAGCCGGTTCTCTACTTAACTGAAGCAAAAGAGAAAGAAGGAAGCTAGCCTCAAATGACCGAGCTCATCTACAGGACCAACAGGCCATCCAACTGATGGGCTCATCTCCTCTGAGACCAGAAGACCTAGCTGGTACCCAGCTATCACTACTGATTGTTCTGATCAGGACAATAACAAATGAAACCTGATAGATTGGGAGAGAACATATGGATCAGAACTGAAATGCCTGAAAATAAATTCTGGCTAACTGGACTGGATGAGACTAGAGAGGTCTGTGAGACTATTACCAAGAGATGCTTTTTAAACCCTGAACCCAAACTAGCCCCTGAAACTGCCTCTTCTGCTAAAAAAAAACAAAAAAAAACCAGACTGGCTTGCAAAATAAAGAATATCGCCTATGAATACGGGGGTGGCTGCGAAGGGGAGGGGCAGAGAAACTAGAAAAATGGAAAGGGAACACTGCGTGTAGAAGTAAGGAGAATGACCACACACCCTCATTTTGAGCCTGTCTTTTGAACGCATGCCAGGATGAGAGCACTGGAGTAGGTGATGCAGAAATGCAGTCTTGCCACTGATCCCGGCTGAGGAGGAAGAGGCAGGCTGGTGGAGGAAGGAGAGGGGCCTGCCTGCTGTCACAATCCCCTGGCACACCAAGATTAGTTGAAGGTGCTGAAGACCATACTTGGGCAACTCCACACAAAAGTTGGTAGCAGGTCTTCCGAAGAAAACTAAGAAAAGCTACAAGCACCAGAAATATAGACACAATAGCCATGCACGCATGTGTACACACACACAACACATACACACACACACACATCATTCCCTTGCATCACCAAACGATTCCCAGTCTCAGGGCAGCTTCAGTGCCCTCCATGTGGGTGACACCTCATATGGAAAACCATTTCCTCTGAAAATTCCCCACATCTGCAGGGTGTCTTAATAACCCTTAATTACCAGGAAGAAGAAAGAACAATATGTATTTTAAAAGTGTCCTTCTCAATGCGCTTCCTTTATTTTCATTTCCCAATTATTTTAGAATTGCCCGGGAAGGGCCCTGGTTTACCCATTCCAGCTTAAATGAAGCAAAAAGAAAGTAAAATCCTATCCCTGCATAATGACTCACTTCGTGGAGAGATGCGGTGCACACCCCAAGAAGAGTCTGGCGAAGCGGAGCCATGCAGGAGGTGAAGGGGAAAGAGGGCAGACTGCAGGCCTAATCCTCGCATTCAAGGTCACTCATTTTGTTTGGATTTGTTTTCCATAAGGAAGGGTAGGAATGTTAAAGAGAACAGCACTTTCAATGTCTGACATGCACTTTGAATCCTTAGTATCTCCTGGCATCCGAGGCAACCTGCCAAGGGCCTCCCAGTGAGTCCTAGCGCATGCAAGGAGACAATTCCTTGCCTCTGACAAGACGTAAAAAAGTCAATCCATGGCTTACAAGGTCCACCCCTAAATGTGTCTTAAAGTAGATTTTACAGATACGACCACAGAACAGGTGTATATGCCTCTCGATTTAGCTGTCCTGAGTCCCGGTCGCACTGACCTGCCAACAGCAAGGGCGGCCGTTCAAGCCCATTAGATTCTCCGTGGGAGAAAGATACGCTATCTGCTCTCCTAAAGATGCACCAAACCTCAGGTCAGAAGTAGTTGAGGATCTACTGTCTGGGTAACCCAAAGGGACATTCCATCATATCCTGCGGCTACACACTGGCCTCAACATGATGGCAGCGGGTCAGCAGTCAGAGAAGGCTCCATGGCAAGGGGCTTGGGGGACATAATACAAAGGTTGAAACCAAACAGCTGCAAGTGAGGGTGATTGTGATGCATTTGTGGCCAGATAGGTGTTGGTTCAAGTATTTCAAAATGGGGTCAGTTTACTTCAGATCAAGGGCAAGCAGGAGTTGTCCCTCAATTGGAAGGTCATAAGCAGGGGTTGTCTCTACCGCAGCGGTTCTCAACCTGTGGGTCACGACCCTTTTGGGGGGTCGAATGACCCTTTCACAGGGATCGCCCAATTCATAACAGTGGCAAAATTACAATTATGAAGTGGCAACAAAATAATGTTATGGTTGGGGAGGTCACCACAACATAAGGAACGGTATGAAAGGGCCACCGCATTAGGAAGGTTGAGAACCACTGCTCTACAGGGAGTCTCATGAGCAATGCCTCTATTTCTCCAGAACAGGATACGAAACAATCTCCAATATAAGCAAGCTACAGGGATTCCCAATCAATAATAATGGTTAACACACTAGGCTGCTAACCGAAAGGTTGGATGTTCAGGTCTCCCTAGAGGTAGGCCTCATACGAAGGGCCTTGCAAAGATCTACTTGCACAAAAAAAGCAGCCACTGAAACCCCTCAGAAGCACCTTCTGCTCTGACACCCACGGGCTTGCCATGAGACCTACTTCAGTCCGTAGCATGAGAAAAGCCGAAGGAACAAGACACAGGAAGGGTGGCCGGAAACTAAGCCACTCTAGTGCTGAGATGGAAGGAGACAGCATCAACTGCAGCATGTACATTGGAAGACTCAACATTTCTGGGTGCCAGGGAGAAGGAGGCACTGCTAGTGAGAGCTGGCATTGAATGACCGAGCACCTGTGTCAGGCACTAGGTGAAGCACTGTGCATAGGCACTATGATAATCCTCCCAGCCATCTGTTACATGGGATCTATTACCATCTTCATTCAGAGCTATGTCTGAAGCAGCCTCGGTACTTGGGTCTACCCACAGAATAAGTGGCACAGCCAGAAATGGACCCTTACATTGACCTAAGAGCCTAGGCTCCTGACTACAATACTATATTGGTGTATACATATATATACATACATACAGATACAGATTGGCCCACTGCCGTTGAGCTGATGCCAATTCATAAGGACCGTGTGTGTGGGGTGTGCATATGTATAATATATGTATGTACATATACATACAGACACACATACAGGTCACCTAGCTGGTGGGTAGGAAGGTTAGGATTCCAGCCCAGGTGTCCCAGCCCTAAAGCCCATGCTCATCCCCATACTCTCGCCCCCATACTCCACCAACTCTGCTGTCACTATTGATCATAACGGGCATCGTTTATAGAGGGCTCGCTGTGCCAGGGTAAAAAAACATTGCCTTCGAGAGATTCAGATCCCAAGCGGTGGAGCCAGGATTTGAGCCCCGGTCCATTGGAATTCAAAGGCTGCACTCTTGAGCCTCCAGCACAGGTCCAGGTGACAGCAAGCCCAGCAGAGCACACAGACTCTCACCAGAAGCCACTGAGGAGGTCAGCTCTACTGCTTGCCACTCTCCAGGCCCCACCCAGCCACTTCCTGTCTTCTATTAAATAAAACATAAATAACCCAAGAGTGTGGTTTCCTCCTTCACAGTAGATTAGAGACAATCAACCAAAAGGGAAGGAGAGGCCCGTAGAGGCAATCTTGGTGACTACAGCAACGCACGGGGAAAGAATGTGAACATTGAAATGAACAGGCTCCAAATTACAGGGTCTGCCAATGAAGTGTGAAATGACAGGCTGGAGTCATCGAGAAGGAAACGGACTTCTGCTTATGCATCCTCTGGGCTTTGAGAGCAAGGAGATGCCTAGAATGTAAGCCAGATTCCTGTCAGATGGGTTGTAATGTCTCAAGTGCTGGCATTTGCAAAAGTCGCAAGGCCTTGGTGGAACCAGTCATAGATGACACTGAACTACCCGCACTCCACCCCACCCCACCCACCACATCCACATTCATGGCCAGAGACCCAGGAAACCAGCCTGCCTCCTGGGCCTCAGCAGAGTTAGGGTTAGCCGTGGCCCACCCCACCCCCATCTTTTCTATCACTCAAATCCAATAACCAAGATCACAGTGTGCTGAAAAGTTGTGTTCCTAACAGCCAAACAATCCTGGGGTGAATCCTTATGACAACTCATGGCTGACCTCCTCACCACCGTAATCTCACAGCCTGCCTAACCATGGAGGGGACTCCAACTCCCGGTGTCCCCGTGTGCATAAGAGCAGAACTGTGCTCCAGAGGGCTTCCAATGGCTGACTTTAAAGATGGAGATCGCCAGGCCTTTCTTCCAGAGGTGGCTCGAGGTAGACCTGAAGTGCCAACTCTCCCTTAGCACTAGAGAACATTCCCATTTCAATCATCCTGGGATTACCCTCAGGATGCACAAGGTTAGAACTTCAAAACCACCAGCCTCTCCAGAGGAGAGAGACAGGGCTTTCTACTCCCTAAGGAGTTACAACTCATGGGCAGGTCTAGCCTGTCCTACATGGTCGCTAGGGGTTGGCATCTCCTCGATGGCAGTGAGTCTGGTTCTGGGGGGACGACCTGAGAGCCTGGCACACAGTGAAAAGCCAATAATCTTTCCACAAATGAATGAAACAAATGCTACAACTTTAAATAAATTCCATCATCCTCTTTCAGCTTCAGCTTCCTGATCTGCAAAATGGACAGGGTGGAAGTCCTACTTTATAAAATTGTGATGAGGTTTAAATGACTTCATTATATAAAGTGCCTCATCTGGGTCTTAGACACTATCGTCATAAGCCATGAGTGCTATAGAGCCAATTTTCAATTATCTAGAAAACCAACCAGGAGGTGGCTCCCATTTGCTACTGTACTGAAGGGTGGGTGCATCAATTCCTCAGCTTATCAAACAGGTGAGCTGCAACTGGAGCGAATAGCATCCCCACTTCCTCTATTAAAATAAAAAAAATCTAAACCAACCCTGTCTACTTAGTCACTCGTACTTTTGTGAACTACAAAACGAAAAGTCTCCTGTAGTAAGTGAAGCACTACTGTTCCTTGGGTTAACTAGCAAACTGCTACCAAATCTGGCCCGCAGGCCCTGTTTCCCCCGCAGCACATCCCCTTGGCCACTAGCACTGACTGCTCACCTGCATCATGCACTGGGCTCCACACAGCCTAGGCCTGCCTGCGACTGCAGGAGCAAAAGCAACAGGGTCGCAGGCTGGTTTTAAAGCTGTGTTCTGAGCACTGGTCTCATCAAGAACACCTAGAAATGTTACTTTCTGGCTCAAGAAATGTTTCCTCCTCCAGTATCTGGAATCTCTGCTGGACAGAAAGGCCTTCTCATAATATTGGTTCCTGCCTTATGGTGCTGCCAACTGAGCTTTAAAAGAGAAAGAGAGAGAGAAGGGAATGTCCTGCATGTCCTGGAAGGAATTTATCAGCCTGCTAAAGAACTACCATAGAAAAACAATAACCCTTTGAACTTCAGGTGACCTGCGGGCAGGGAAGAAAGAAACCAGTGCTGTCTGAACTGTGATGCCTAAAAGCCTCTGGGGCAGAGTTACCTCCAGCAGGGGAGCACAGACACCCCTAGCCCCCCAGTGGTGGACAGAAGAGGCCTCCTCTTGGCCACCTCTTAAGAGAGCTCCCCTACCAACCTCTTCCTCCAGAATAAACCCTTTGCTCTTGACCTGTGCTCCCCCAAAGTGAGCCATACCACCCTCTGGGGAGTATGGGAACCATCTAGAGGGGCTGCAAAAACAGATGCCTACACTTTATCCTGAATTATGGGCTATAGCACAAAATGTTTTCATTGTCTGGGGCGGGGCACTGGTTTGGTTGGTTGGTTGGTTGGTTGGTTGGTTGGTTGGTTGGTTGGTTGGTTGGTGAGGGGCATTAGGATAAACAAGTTTGGGAGTCTATGTTCCATACAGACGATGGTGGTAGCAACAATGATGACAACAGCTCACACCGAGGATGTTGCTATTGTTAGGTCCCATGGTCCATTAGCTCCAACTCACAGAGGCCCTGTGTACACCACTGCCCTACCCTGCCCATCCTCAAAATCGCTCATACACTTGGGCCTAGGGTTGCAGCCACTGTGTCAATCCATCTCATTGAGGGTCTCCCTCTTTTCCACTGACTCTCTACCTTCCCCAGCATAATATTCTTCTCCAGGGTCTAGCCCCTCCTGATAACATGGCCAAAGCACATAAAACAAGGCCTAGCCAGCCTGACTTTCAAAGAGCATTCTGCATGTACTTCTTCCAACACAGATATGTTTGTTCTTCCGCAGGCCACGGTACAGTCGATATTCATTGCTAACCCAAACTCCAAAGGAACCGGTCTTCCTCATTCATTGTTCAGATTTCACATGTATATGAGGTGACTGAAAATACCAATGGTCAGATGCGCCTTCTCCTTCAAAGTGAGATCTTTGTTTTTTTAAAAATCTAAGGAGGTCTTCTGCAGCAGTTGTGCCCAGTGCCTCCTTTGCTATCATGACTGCTGCTTTCATGAATGTGGATCCAAGTAAAATGAAATCCATGACCATATCAACCTCCTCTCTAGTTTACTGCACTACTGCTTTATTGGCCTAGTTGTGGGGATTTTTGTTTTCCTTATGTTGCGGTATATAACTAACAGAATGCGTGCCAACAGAATGGGGAAACTATTGAACAAGACTATTAATATCACCGCGTGCAAGTAAAATTCTGCTAATGATAACTCCAAACAGTGGCAGCAAAGCATCAGCAGAGAGCGGCCAGGAACTCAAGCTTGATCCAGAAGAGGGCATGGCATGAGGGCTATGACTGCTGACCTCAGACGGATCTTAGCTAAAAGCAGAGAATCCCAGAAAGAGGTTTATCTGTGTTCTAATAACCATGCAAAGTCATTCGACTATACAGGCTAGAATACAAACGTGTATCATTGCCAGGAGGACGGCACTGGGTGACTTTTAAGGTGGGAAGAGGCAGGCCAAAGAAGTTTGGGAACCTCTGATCTAGATATTTCGCCACTGTGCTATACTACTTAGCCAAGATCTCCTCCCCATTTGAGGTAGAAGCGAAGGGCCTCTTGTACTTGCTGCAGGGAACTCACCTCAAAAAAAGAGGCATATGAGAGAATGAAAAGGGGAACTGGCCCCGTTCCCTAGGGACCCCACTCAGAAGTCCCTGTCAACTTTCTCCTTCTGTGTCTGGAGTGGCAGAGGGCAGAAGGCCCTGAATAAATATTTCTTCAGCATTTGTTGAGCAGAAGGAGGCAAATACCAGAAATATTGGGAGGGAGGGAGGGGACACACAGATTTTGCCCCAACTCCTAAAAAGTACTTCCTGTCCATTTTGCTGAAAGCCACATTCCTACTGTGACACGCTTGATGCCCTGTCCCATGAATAAAGCCCCCTGGGAAATACTGCTATGATCAGTGCATTTCTCTGGACTCTCTTCTTCCTTCAATGTGCCGAGGACCCACGGAGACACAGCTTGGGAGGACCACTTCCCGTGGGCGACTCAACAGTGAAGCGTGGTGGCAGCCGGCAGTCTCACCTCCCACCTCTGCTGCTGTGTAAT
The DNA here is from genome assembly GCF_050624435.1 of Tenrec ecaudatus. Taxonomy (NCBI): domain Eukaryota; kingdom Metazoa; phylum Chordata; class Mammalia; order Afrosoricida; family Tenrecidae; genus Tenrec; species Tenrec ecaudatus. Next base: position 149,644,277 of record NC_134531.1, on the reverse strand, counting down.
CAGCCTCCTTTCAATCCTGCCGAGCTCCGCACTGCCTGGCACCAGAGCCCAGAAGCTGCACATGGGTAATAATTTAACAAATCACCTGTCTGGCCCTCCTGCCAGGACACCCACTCTGTGGCTTACACAGCTGCTGCTGCTCCGGCGCCAGCCCTATGGGACGCCAGCTAAGCGTGCAGGGACACAAGTCCTCAAGGCCCACCCACATGTGGCTCAGTTCTGCCACAGAGAATCAAAGTGGGGTGCTGGAGGAGGGACAACGCTTGGGGATGCCGCCTCCTGTCCCGTGCTTAGAGCTTCCGGGAGAGTTTTCGATCTTGCCACTTCGCCAAAGGCAGGACTGACAGACAGAGCTCTCTGCCTAATGAGCTACAACATGTGAGGTGGCTTCAGCGAGCTCACAGAAAAATGGTGGAATTTGTCCCACCAGTTTTTTGAAGCCCCCTCACATAGTCTTCTCCAGAACTGAGGCTTCAGACAAGCTCTGGGCCACATCTGTAGACACACGTAGAGTGGAGGAAGGAGACCGCCAGCCGGCAGGCACCAACAATCACGCTGGAGCTTCTGCAGAGTGCCACCGGAATACACACCCAGGGACACCTGGGGCAGCCAGGACTCAATGGCCTGCCCTGTTTCTCTGACCCTGAAAAGTCTCCTGGCTTTGCTGGGTGCTGTCAATACTTACACGGCTTCCTGCTTTCTTGGGTCTCACTGTATAGACGTGAAATGGGGGGAGGGGAGGTTGTCCCAAAATGTGTGCGAGAGACCGCCAGGCAGCCTGTGAACAGGCAGAAGTAGCGGAAATGATTCCCAAACTACTCCCTGGTGCCCATTTATCACCTGGGTGTTTAGCAGGAAAGCACTGATAGGAAAGACCTTTCCAAGGTTACCAAGATGACACCCACTCTCAAAAGGGACGTTTCTGGCAGTGTCAGCCTTCCAAGAAGAACACATCCTGCTGCCCTGAGACTCCCTTGATACACCTGACCACCGGCAGCCAGGAGCTGCCACAGCAACGGCTATTGTCAAAAAGTCCTGTCAACACGCATAAGGTGACATTCATATTCTTCCAGTGAGGCAGCACAGGGCAATTCTTTTTTGTTGTTTTTAAGTTTCAAACGAGACACTCAGCCTGAGAGAGGAGACATGATCCCCTCCCCCACCCTCGCAATAATTGCTATAACCAGTGCTTTGACATTAGCTGCTTTCAAAAGCAAAGCAAGTGGCGTCTAAAGGTCACAAGAGATAAAAGAGCCACGCTTCGCCAACATGCACAACGGGAGGACTGGGAGCTGCCCTCAGTCTGATGTGAGCGAGAGGAGAACCAGGCAGAGGGGCGAGGCAGACTGAGTGCCAACTTCTACAGGGCCCAGGGCTACCAACGTGGTTTATCTGCTGATATTTGCCATTTTAAGGAGCTAGACAGAAGTGTGGCCCCACGCACCCCATTTGCTACCTCAAAGTCAGAGCCCTTGCCTGTGAGGAGGGTGACATGCTCCTGTGTTTGGCGCGGGCTTCAAAGCTGGCCAGGATGGAGTCCGCACCTTGGCTCCCCCCTCACCAGCTGAGGGTCAAGGCCCGCGTGACTTCACACGTTTCCTCAGCCATAAAACTGAGAGCGTGACAGCGTGAGAGCATCATGCTTTTGAGAGGATTTCATGAGAGGATGTAAGTAATATATTTAGCACAGTGCCTGGCACATGGAGAGCATGTCGTAAACTAGCAAGCATCAGCAGCACCAAGAGTCCCTGGGTAGCACAAATGGCTAAATGCTTAGGTACTGATCAAAAGGTTGGCAGTTCAAACTCACCTGGAGGCACCTAGGAAGACAGGCCTCATAATTTGATTCCAAAGGTGAAAGCCCTGTGGAGTAGCTCTACTCTGTACATGTGGGTTGCCAGGGTGACAGCAATGCACTGGGGTCCACGTCATCGACATGCCCTTAAGTGGGGTGCAATGGTGAGCCCGGACTGAGGACATTGATCCCTGAGTAAGTCACTCAGGCACTCAGCAGAGACACACATTCACCGTTGGTGCCCCCCTATGCCAAGCACTCTAGAGATAGTTAACTTCTAGAAATAACTCCCTCCCCCACCTCTCAAAAAATAAAACAGTGTCGTTGGTTCTGACTCAAGACATGCCCCCCACCCTGCCATCTGCTACAGAGCAGAACGGCTCCATGGAGTTTTCTTGGCTGTGAGTATATGGAGGTAAATTGCCTGGCCTTTCTTCAGTGTCACTGTGGACTGAGTTCTAACAGCCAACCTTTCGGTTGGGCACAAATCACTTGTACCCACCCAGGAACCTTAGAGGTTAGAAGAAACGAGGGGGAGTAGTCTGGGGTCTGACCTTCAATTCGTTCAGTCTGCTGCAGAGAGGTGCACAAAAACAGGTAGTCACATTAGTGTCCAAAGGGTCCAGATAGGGGCCAAAGCAGGGCCACACACACGTGCAAAATGTAACAGCACAGTCCTCTACCCCAATTTAGACTCTCTTTTAATGGTGGCATGGGTCACCAAGACGTTACCAGATACCGTGTTGTATTGGGTTCCTCCCAGGGAATCATGCGGAGAAGAAGCTCTGCAGAGCTCCCACTGACACAACACCGACATGCCGCGCTAGCAGCGGCTACAACTTTTCCAGTATGACTTGGAAAAGCTGCCAGATTCATATGCACAAAAATAAAGATAGCCTCCCTTTCAGAAATTAACAGTCTAGCATGTTTATCACAAGAGCACCCACCATCCCCCAATGGAAGGTACATAGACATCAGTCACGGAAATGTCGCCATCAGACAACCTGCTGGGCAAAGGTAAGTCTACACTGGCATCCTGCGGACAAGTCATCAAAAAGTTAGTGCAACAGAAAGATGAAGAATGAGCTGACTCTAGGCAGAAGGCAGTAAGGAAGAAAAACAGATAAGAATCTCCAAGTTAACGATGCCCTACTCACAAGTTGGTGTTAAAGGTCCATTTTCCATATGAAGCCGGCAATAATGCCCTAAGATCCCACCATAACACACCCAGAAGAAATTTTGTATAGAGGATGGAATTTAACAGATCAATAGTTTACCGCCTCCAGCTTTCCATATACTTCAAAGGGTTGGGTCAGATGTCACTTTATAGCAAACCTCTAAGCTTAGGTCAATTAACCAGTGTAGATCAAAAACCTCTATCTAGATCTGACTCAATTTATGATCAAGTGCACACGCGATGAGCAAAGGGCAAACACGAGAAACATTATGCCTTCAATACACTACTGTCAAGGCAGTTCTAACTCACAGAGATCATACAGAACTGCTCCACACAGCTTCCAAGGTCACAATCCTTATCAAAGCAAGCAGCCACATCTTTCTCCTGGAGGGCAAACTGTGAGTTCACACTCTCAACCTGGCCTCGGAGCTTTCACCACTGTGCCCCCGGGACGCCACACTTCGCACTCACTGCCAGCTCATGGCGTCCAACTCATAGCAACCCTACAGGACAGAGAAGAGCTGCCCCTGTGGGTTTCTGAGACTGCAAATCTTTATGGAAGTAGTACACCTCATCTTTCGCCCTCAGAGAGAGACTGGTACTTTTAAATGGCTGACCTTGTGGCTAGCAGTCCAATGCACATCCCATATGCCAACAGGGTTCCCTATCTCCTTAAAAATGTAAGGAGGAAATACTGCTTTTGCTAAAATCACCCCCGAGCAGAGAGTTCTCATATGCATGTGAAAGTTGGACACTGAATAAGGAAGAGTGAAGGAATGCATTCCCTTGGCCACTTTGGCCCATGGATAAGGAAGGCCAAAGAAGAATTGATGAAATTGAATTATGGCACTGGCAAAAAATCTTAAAAGTACCATGAACTGCCAAAAGAACAAGCAACTCCATCTCGGAAGAAGTACGGCCAGAAGGTTACTTAGAGGCAAGGATGGCGAGATGTCATCTCATGAACATATTCTCAAGAGAAAGCAGTTCCTGAAGAAAGACAGCATGCTTGGTAAAGTAGAGGGGCAGTAAAAGAAGGAGGAAGATCTTCAACAAGATAGACTGCACACGGTGCATCAACGGGCTCAACCCTAGTAACAGTGATTGGAATGGCACCGGCGTGGGCAGGATTTAAGTCTGTTGCACACAGGGAATGACTGCCCGGCACATAACAGCAGCAAGAACAGAAACAAAGAGTTGGCCCTGGAAACTGACTCACTCAACCACAAGAGTTATCCAGATCCAGTATGCCTTAGAAGTTCTTGTAATGGTTAACTGTGCCCTGTGACCTCATCAGTACCTATTCAATCAAGCCTTGTCTGCAGAGAGCTTCAGGCTCTCCAGTCACTCTGGATCCGCAATGTCTTCCTTCCCTGCACAGGAAATGCTCTTATTCCTGGGCTAGGGTGATTCACAGCCTGTCACTCAGTAATTGTCCTTTAGGAACCACAGTGGCCAGGCATATCTCTCGAAAACTGGATCTATACAATCACCCAAAGCCTTCAGCTCCGGACTAGCAATGCTTTTTATAGCCCTTGGTTTTCTCAGCATCCTTAGTTAGCAAGGCCAAACTCAAGCACCCTTCATAGCATGAGACTGAAATAGGTTCAGCTATCAGGCATCAAAGACCTAGAACAAAAAATCATGTCATTGTGAATAAGGGGGAGTGCGGAGTGGAGACCCAAAGCTCATCTGTAGGCCACTGGACATCCCCTTACAGAAGGGTCTCGGGAAAGAGATAAGTCAGTGAGGGTACAGTATAGCACTGAAGAAACAGTTTTCTTCTAGTTCTTTAATGCTTCTTCCCCGCCACTATCATGACCCCAATTCTATCTTACAAATCTGGCTAGACCAGAGCATGTACACAGGTACAGGTAAGAGCTGGAAACACAGGGAATCTAGGACAGATATATCCCTCGGGACCAATATTGAGAGTAGCCATACTAGGAAGGTAAGTAGAAGGTGAGGGGAGAACCAATCACAATGATCTACCTATAACCCCCTCCCAGGGGGATGGACAACAAAATGTGGGTAAATGGAGATATTGGCTAGTGTAAGACATGGAAAGATAATCATGATTTATAAATTATCAAGGGTTCGTGAGGGAAGGGAGGGGGAGGGAGGGGGGAAATGAGGAGCTGATACCAAGGGCTCAAGTAGAAAGAAAATGTTTTTGAGAAGGATGATGGCAACAAATGTACAAATCAGATTGACACAATGGATGGATGGATTGTGATAAGAGTTGTATGAGCCCCCAATTTTAAAAGAAACAAAAAAGAAAAAGAAATGGACCTGGCAGCCTTTTGTCAAAAGATCGCCAAATCTCTGGACAACAAAGGCTCAGAAATTTGCACAAGAATCAGTTTGCCATGAAACGGTGGAGGTGATGTATTGGTTGCCTGTTTCCCAAATATAATTGAAAGAATTCAAGCATGGAATAGATACAACTAGATCATTATCCATGTAAAAAGGTTACATTGTTGTCCTACCGAAAGCCAGTGCCCTATCACTTGTGTATAAAAACACTGTTCAGGAAAGAAAGCTGAGGGCGGGGTGGGGGGTGAGGAGGTGTCAGTGGGCTCTCCTGAGCCTCTCGAAGCAATGTTCCCAAAGTACTGCCCAAGACCCACCCACGTTAGCCCCCAGGCAGTGCCTGTGAGAGGGCACGCTCCTAGGTCCCATCCCAACTGGTAAATTGGTAAATCAAAATGTCTGTGAAGGGAAAATGCAATTTCTAATAAATACCTCTCTAGGTCATCGGGATACAAACCACAGGGTCGACAGTTTGAAATCACAAGCCGCTCCACAGGAGAAAGAGGAGGTTTTGTACTCCTGTAAAAAGTGACAGTCTGAGAAACCCACAGGGGCAACTCTGCCCTGTCCTACAACATCGGTCAATAGGAGTCAGATGGACTTGACAGCAGCCCGTGGGGGGTGGTTGGTTTTTAGGTCATCCCAGTACACACAAAAGGTTTACACCAACCTACAGATCCATGGCCTGGGGGGGGGCTGGGGGGGCAGACAACATAATACAATTTCAAAGGCTTCGCAGACAAACTGGGGCAATCCACTTCTCCTCAGAAAAACTAGTCATTAAGGGGCAGAGGACTTGTTATCAAGGTGGAACATTCACACTGAGGAGCGTCTTAGAACAGCGCTGAGTCAGCCGCGCTCCACCCTGCAGGCCAGCTGGGACAGACAAGCTCATCTGCAGAAGCCAGAGTGTGGATATGACCCCCGTTCCCAACCTGCCAACTCCTGGTCCCAGGCCAGCTTTAGCTTCCTGCCCTCGTGTCCACGGGATATCCCTACATCCTTGCAATAAATTCCTTTTGTAGCTTCAGCTACTTTGAACAGGCAACTAGCTGATCCTTGAAGCCAAATCACTAAACTTCTTGTGCTAGGCAGCCCTGGCTCCAATGTTCAGCAACTTTTTATCCCAGTCTAGTTGAAAAAAGGCCAGGAACCAGGGTCCAAATTGTGCCAAGGGGGAATTCTAAGGGTCACCTGCCCCCATCCCCGCCCACTTCTCCATCACTATGAGCAAGAGGTGTCCCAAAGGAGCTTCAAAAGCAGGAATGCTCTAGAGTCCACCGGGCTCAGCCCTCCTGCGAAAAATGGGCTAAGGACGATGTCAAACACATTTACTGATGAGTTCACGTCTGTGCTCATAAGCACGCTGCAATTCCCAGATTTATACCAAGCACGATTCCAGTGGATGTGGTAATACGTATTTTCCAACTTTACAGATGAGGGAACCGATGCTAAGAAAATGTGAGCAATTGCCAAGGTGGCACAGCTAATAAACACTGAATCCCAAAACGCGAGGGTCCATACTCTTACCCAGCCGGCGGGCCCGCTTCATGTAGAGGAGCGAGAACAGAGAGAGCTTAAAGAATGCTGGCACCTAAGGGACAGCAGACATGACAGCCACGAAGCTCCTCCCTCCCAGAAGCAAACTAGTCCCTGACCCCTGGCAGCAGTAACAGTCCTGGGGCACAGCACCGAGAGTGGTGGCCGAGGCTGAGCATAGGTGGCCGCCATAGAATTCAGTGGAGTCTGGCAGCGGGCCAGGTTGTAAAGGACTAAATTGGGGAGATTTGTGGACAGCACCTGGTGTGGAATCCTCCTTTGCGGTTCCACAGAAAGCGGAAGGGAATATTCACTCCCAGGCCTAGCAGATTTAAGGAAACCTCCCAAGAGGCAATCTCTCAGGACTCCTGGCAAGTACTGGAACTGAAACCCCATCACTGGGATGGGACAAGACAATAGGCCCAAGGAGAGCAAGTGAACCTTAGCTACAGCCCCAGAGCCTGCTCTGGTACTCTCATCATTACAGTGAAAATGCTCATTCCCCAAACTCCCAACAGATACCCAGGCCTATAGGGATTTTTCAACAATGTTAGTTCAAGGCTGAATGTATGCATTGTCCAACATCTTCACGGACAGGGTAACCAGGGCAACTTAACAAGTATGGGTGAAGTACCCATTCCGGTCAAGACCACAAGCCAAACAGTGATGTTGTGCCAACCTCAGGAGGTCCTGTACCAGAGGTGGACGAGCACCATAGGGCTGGCCAGGATGGGTCAGCAACGCTGAAAAGGTGGCCCGGCCCAATATTCAATCCCAGCCATGGCTCACAAAAAACCCACTTCAGTCTTTAACTTGGCAGCAAGAAAAACCATCTTATGAAGCAAGGCTATCAAAACACCATCCACTGGGTGTCTCTCCCTCTTCATCGGCTCCTTTTCTTTTCTCCCACTGAGAGTGAGATGGTCCCCCAGTTCTGCCTGCCCCTCTTCTCTCCTCTTGCCTTCAACAGTGACACTCACTTTGTTTCCTCACCTACTCCACTCCTGTTTTTCCAGGTACCTGCTGAGCTGGTACCTGGATGCTGGCCTGGCACCTCCACACCCTCTTCCCCTGCCCACCTGTTCTGTTCCTCTGCCTGAGTTCCTATTTCTGGCACAGGGAAGAGGACTGACATTTACTAAACTTCCAGTTCCTGCCAGGCACAATGCTGGGTGCTTTCCAGCCTCCTTCACTGAAAGGCATCGTCCAAGTCTGGGATTCCCAGGATGCAGAGCCCCATCGCTGTCTCCTCCCTTTGCCCTGACTCCCCGTCTCAGCGGGGCCCACACCTCATCCGTGTTCCTTCTCTCTCTACACCCCATGTGGTGCTTTTTCAGGCGCCCACTTGAGTCCTTTTCTTCCCTCCTTCCCTACCCAGCCTCTCTGGGTCCTAGCTGTCTAGTGTTGCTGTAACAAGCAGACCACAAGGAGATGGCTGTAACACACATTATTTTGTTTTCTCATTGTTAGGATTTTTTTTTTCTTTCTACTATTCAGGCCAGAAGTCCAAATTCCAGGCTTTAGTGGAAGACTGTCTCGGTGTTGGCTTTGGAGGAAGGTTCTTGTCTATTTACAGCTTCGGTTTCTTGGTCCTGGGCAACTGACCATTCTGTGGTGTGGTTTCCCTCACCTCTGCTTGCTAGCTTGCCTGCCAGCCCTTAGGGCACACGAAACACTCATTAACAGAATTTTAAAAGCCTGTGCCCACAGGGGATTGTCCAGCCCATAGAGCAGAGGTGAGCGGCTCTGTAGGGTTTGTGAGGCTGCAAAACTCAGCAGCGCAGACACTCATGTTTCTCCCCAAGAGCAACTAACAGTTCAATTCACGAACCTTTTGGATAGCAGTCCCCTATTTAACCTACTCCACCATGAAGGCTTCTGAACCACGAGTCTAACTTCAAAACCAAGGCCACTGTCATCAGTCCCATTTCTACTCAGAGTGACCCTACACGACAAGGGAGAACTAACTGCCCTTTGTGGGTTATTGAGACTGCAATTCTTTTTCTCTTTCATTCTTCTCTTAATCATTTTACTGGGGGCTCATACAGCTCTTATCACAATCTATACATACATCCATTATATCAAGCACATTTGTATATATGTTACCATCATCATTTTCAAAACACTTTCTTTCTACTTGAGCCTTTAGTATCAGCTCCTCATTTTTCCCCTCCCCTACTCCCTTCCCTTCTCTCCCTCATGAACCCTTGATAATTTATAAATTATTATTTTTTTCATGTCTTTCACTTACCTTCCTGGTATCACTTCTTTCATTATTGGTCCTAAGGGGTTTGTCTGTCCTGGATTTCCTGTGTTTCCAGCGCTTATCTGTACCTGTGTACATGCTCTGGTCTAGCCAGATTTGTAAGGTAGAATCGGGGTCATGATAGTGTGGGTGGGGGTGGGGTAGCATTAAAGAACTAGAGGAAAGTTGTATGTTTCCTCAGTGCTACACACTCACCCTGACTGGCTCATCTCTTCTTTGTGACCCCTCTGGAAAGGGATCTCCAGTTGTGAGACTGCAATTCTAATGGGAGAGGAAAGCCTTGTCTTTGTCCTGCAGAGTAGCTGGGGGTTTCAGTCCAGCTAATAGCCAGCTCAGAACCACGACACAGAGGGGCTCCTTCCCATCAAAATGTGTGTGTGTGTGTGTTGTGTCTGAAATTCTAATTTGAGTGATGATCCCACATTAAATTAGTAACACAGATGACTACTTTATTTCCCAAACAAAAAGCAATATATTTTCAATTTAATTAGTTTCTTCAAATAAAGACAAAAGAATAAACCTATGCATGACAGACAGCTAAAATTCTCCAACTGTAGAAAAGTCTGCGTAGTCTAGTAGCCCAATGCATAGCCACCACAAGGTTAGCAGTTTGAAACTACCAGCTGCTCCTTGGGAGAAAGACAAGGCCTCCTATTCCCATAAAGAGTTAGTCTCTGAAACCCACAGGGGTAGGTAGTTCTACCCTGTCCTATAGGTTCACCATGAGTGTGAATGGAATCGGTGGCAGTGAGCTGAGTTTGTAACCAGAAGTGTATGTTTCGGGATTTACACAACTACTTTGGGGAACACACTTTCATCTGTAACCCCGTGCCCCTGGTCTTGCTTCTGTGGAAACCCTGAGCACTCTGCTCCTGGGTGCCAAGGCCTATCACATCATCCTCCAGGCAAGACCTTCGACAACCCCCACTTTCTGCTCCAGATCCACTCACTCCCATTCTCTCAAGCTACACTGCACTTGCCGTAGCGTCCACCCCTCCAAACCAGAACTCTGCTTTCCCAGACACAGCCTCCCCAGCACTGATATTCCTCGGATACAGTGTGACTGTCCTCTGTACTGTCAGTTGGCTCTGCTGCCGGTTCCTCACTCCATACCATCTAGTTATGCCCCCCTCCCCAGGAGGCCGATGATCCTTCAAGGAACAGGCAGATGAAGCTCTCTCTGTCATCTCAACAAGGACCCTTGGTGATGCTGTGGGTTAGGCGTTAGGCTGCTGACCATAGGTCATCAGTTTAAACCTTCCAACTGCTCTTCACGAGAGAGAAGACGCTTTCCACTCCCATAAAAATGCACAGTCCGGGATTTCCTACACAGGCTTGCTAAGGGTCATAATCGACTTGATGGCATTTGGCAGTCTCAGCAGAATAAGCACTCTCTGAAGTCTCTGCTGCACCCAGCCCAGTGCTTTGTATCCAAAAGATACACTCCTTCAGTATCTACTGTCTACTATGCACCAAATGCCATGGGATGGAGGGAAGGGGGGGGAGGGGGGAATGGGCATACCAAAAAAAGGAGACATGATTCCTACCTTCACTAGCTTTCCATCTAGCAAGGATGTAACAAATGTGATTCTAATCTTACTTAATTGGTACACAGTTAGCAACAGCGTTGTGCTGCAGACGGAAGCGCAGGAGGGTCAGGAAGGCTAGCTTCAGGAAGGGAGGCTGGAAGGAGTCCAACTGCTAGGAGGGAAAAGTAGGGAAAGTGTTCCCAGTAGAAGGAGCCGCCTGGGCAAAGGCCCTGTGGTGGGCAAGAACAGAGGGCCACCAAGACCAGAGGATGTGAAGGAAGAAAGGGACTGCTTGTTTAGAAGATCGCAGGGACGTACTCAATAAAACATGTAGGGTGACTAGGAACTAATGACCCTAGGCTAATTAGTTATGCTAATAAAACTGACCAGTCCTAGCAAAATAGTTCACTAAATAAACCAAAAATAACAGAGACCTCTTTTTCATTTGAGAGGGATTTTCTCCTGATATGCAAGTAGCGCCATTTTCTTTCAAATGAGTTCGAACTAGACAGTGTGGAAAAGCAAGCAAGACAAGAACCTGGTAAAGTCATGGAACGCCTGTGTAACGGGATCCCATTTTCTTCTGAAGTTAGGCTCTGGCCCCCTGACTCGGGGAGCAGCCTGGAAATCGTGCTTTGATAACAAGAACAGAGGCTGAGAACTAGCTAACAACTACTGAGCTTAAGTAAGACTCTAGCCTGCATGACTGTATGTGATCTACCCAACACCGCTAAGGTACATACCAGAATCACTCGCAGTTTCTGGGTAAGAAAGGGAAACTCAGAGATCTTCAATAATTGCCTCTGGGTGCCACAGGTAGTAAGGAGTCGAAAGAGGATCTGAACCCAGGTCAGTGGGGCTCCAGGGCCTTAACCTTGAACCACAGCACCGCACTGTCTCACAGCGGCCCTGCGGTCAGCATTCTGGAATCTTATTTATTTACTCAACTTTGCTGCCCTGAGGATGTAAGTCGCTTCAATAAGGAACACTGACCACGCAAAACACTGAAATAATTTCTGAAGGAATGCAAAGAGACTTCGGCTGTCAGAACCTTGTCAGCACACTGACCATGCGAAAAGATAAAATCATTTCTGAAGGAATGCGCTAAATCTTTTGGCTACCTTCCTGTTCCAGGTCTCCCTCAAAGCTCTCCAGCTCTTCCTCCAATTTTAATGAAGAAACGTTTTCTAGTTCATTGCAATACTTAATATCCTGAGAGAACAGGAATTAGAAACTGATGAATCTTCTCCAGCCAAAGTCAATAGCCCGCAGGCTCTCTGGTCGGCAGGTGGCCGTTTGCAGTACCTCACACCGGAGGGAGCGGGGGCTTTCAGTTACTGGACAGCCCTAGCCATGGTTTCCCAACTCTTGACATGACAAAGCTTACCCTGGACAATTCCTTCGCCTGGTCTCAAAATCTGCCTGGAAGTAGCCAAGATGCAAGGATAAATTAGCATAGCTTACCTACCTGGGTGGATAGCACTGTTACCACCTGAGGCCTGGCCAAGTGTCCTGAGAATCATCCAAATGGCCGAAATCACCAGCAGATCTTATTAATAAATAGGTAATAGCAGTCCTGGTCCCAGAGCTCTTGCCCAAGGCTGAAGCTGGCTCTCCTTCTGGTCCTCTTGACTTGTCCTCAGGAACCCCACTAAACCAGGTCTAAGTCAAGTGAGCCAATTTTTGAATGGGTTCATAAATCACATTGCCCACACTACTTCCAGCCTCCAAGTGATTACCAAGTTACCCAATTCCCTGCCACTCTTTGCAAGGCACTGGGGTAGGTCTGCCTCCCTTCTGAAGGAGAGAGCCCTCTGTCCAGCATGGTTACTGAGCACAAAGCCACTATCAGAGAGGCCATCAACAGACAGTGTATCCTCATCAGGCTTTTGGCTTGAGGACAAAAACCTTACTGTGTTGTGTTGTCAATGACACCAACCATAACCTACTGACATCAAGTTCATTCCAATTCACAGTGACCCTATATCGGGTTTCCAAGAATTCACTGTTTTATGCCTCCATGTGTCTGTCAGTGTGTCATCCTGTGGTGGCTTTCATGTTGCTATGATGCTGGATGTTATGCCACTGATATTTCAAATACCAGCAAGGTAACCCAAAGTAAACAGTTCCCAACGGAGCTTCCAGACTAAGAACAGACGACAAAGAAGAGACCTTGTCTCACGTCCTTTGGACAGGAAAGACCAATCCCTGGGAAAGAACTAGTAAAAGGTTAAAAAAAAAAATAAAGAGGAAGACTCTCAACAAGATGGATTGACCTAGTGGCTGCAACAATGGGCTAAAACATAAGAACAACTGGGAAGATGGCACAAGACAGCAGTCCTTCATTCTGTGGTACACAGGGTCGCTAGGAGCAGGAATTGACGAGCTGTCTCTTCACAATGACATCTTTATGGGACCCCTCATCTTCCTCCCATGGAGCAGCTGGTAGGGATACAGCACCTAGCCCACAGGTGATGAAGTACAAAGGCCCAAAATCATATAGAAACCAAAAGGATTAATATGGAGTTGTGACAGGTAAGGTTTTGTGTCAATTTAGCTGGGTCAAGATTGTCAATCGTAGGAGTGTTAAGAGCAACTAATCAATCCCCCATGACATTACCCAGGGGCTCCGGCCACCTGGTTCCAGGGACCAGTGCCTACAGATGCTCAGAAAGAGGAGCATCCCAAGTAGCAGGGAGCGCAGACAGCAGAGAATGCGCCAGCCCCTCGGCTCCTGGGAGACTCCGGAGGCCACATATCCAAGGGAGCTTTCTCCAAGTTCATTGAAAAGTGCATTTCAAAGATAATAAAATTTTTCTGCAAACTCTATGAAACGCCTTCATATCAACTAGTGATGTCTATAAAAGTAACCTTCCCTTCAGTGGGGGAGAACAGAATAGGGATAGTTACCGACAAGCATACATTTAGTCAGAGGCCTCTCCTGAATATCCCTGCACAATCCACAACAGAATTTTCCACAGTGCAGAAGACGTAAAATGGGTTGTATCCTTTCACCATATTTATTCAATCTGCATGCTGCGCAAATAATCGGAGATGCTGGAATTTTATAAAGAAGAGTAGAGTGTCGGGATTGGAGGACAGCTGATTAACAACCTTCCATACGCAGAGGACACAATCTTGCTAGCTGAAAGTGAGGAGGGCTTGAAGCACTTGCTGATGAAGATCAAGGATGGTAGCCTTCAGTACGGACTACAATTCAATGTAAAGGAAACCAAAATCCTCACAACTGGACCAATAGGTGCCATCAAATGGAGAAAAGCTTGAACTTGGCCAGGATTTCATTTCATTGATCCACAATTAATGCTCATGAAAGCAGCAGTCAAAAAAACAAAAGATTAGGTGCATGGAATACATCTGCTGCACAAGATGTCCTGAAAGTGTTGAAAAGCAAGGATATTACTTTGAGGACTCAAGTGTGCCCTGGCATTTTCAATCTTCGCATATGCATGTGAAAGTTGGAATAAAAGACAAAAAAATCTGTGCATTTAAACGGGACTGGTGAGGATTATTGAAAGCACTGGGGACTGCCAAAAGAACAAACAGCCTTTCAGAATGCTCATTAGAGGCAAGGACAGCAAGACTGGATCTCACATAATTTGGACATGTTATCAGGGGAGACCAGGCCCTGGAGAAGGACACTGTGCTCGGTAAAATGGCTTTCAAGGAGCTTTACTGACACAGTGGCTGCAGCAATGGGCTCAGAGGAAACAATCGCTGTGAGGACGATGCAGGACAGGGCTGTGTTCAGTTCTGTTGAGCACAGGGTTGCTATGAGCTGGAACTGACTCTACTACACCTAACAGCAACAAAGCACAAAGGGGGGGGGGAGGGTAAGTCCTAGAGAACAGACACACAGACCAAAAGGCATGTTCATTAAGATATCATCGAGTCAACAGCTGGGGAGCACTACAACACAGAGCCCCCTTTGATAGTTTCAAAATTCCACCCTGATTCTTTCAGCTATTATTTTATGGCATCTTAGCTCGGCTCAGCTCAGTCCAAAGAATTGCACTGAGGTCTCTGGGACCGCTTCCAACAACAACACACAATGAGGCTTTCTCTCTCAGATAAAGTTAAAACCCCTTCCTCTGTGATTTGTCCCCCTGCGCCTCTCTACACAAAAGTCAAGTCTCATTTTGAGGCCTGCTGGGGAATGATCATGTTTCAGGTCAGCTGTGGGTCTGGGGGCGAGCTGAGCTATAGGGCAGGGCCTAAGGGTTTCGGTCTGCTCCGGAGAAGAAAAGAGCACCTTCACCCATGTATTCATGGCACCTTATGCATGACTGGGGAAGTAATGAAACCAGACAAGCATTAATTCAATGCAAGCTCTTGTTCATGCTGATTAGCTTCTAGCACTTGGTAGATGCAGAGGAAACAGGTGACAGAGAAATAAATGGACAGAGGGATGACATGTTTAGGGGACTATAACCAATGATGCAAAATAATGTGGATATGAATTGTTGAATGGAATCTAATTTGCTGTGTAAACTTGCACCCAAAACACTGTAAAATATTCAAAACTAAATACTTCATCACGGGGGGGGGGGGCACACTCTTTATTTTGTTGTTCTTGTTACTTTTTGCTTTAGAGATTTTTTTTTGTTAAGTTAGCATCCCATGGGCTTCAACCACATTCATATAACATGCAACAAGCTGCCTAGTACTGTGGCGTCTTCATGCTCATTCGTACTGCCACCTAGCCGAAGCCTGCTCACAGAGACCTTTTAGGACAGGGAAGAACTGTCGCTGCGGGTTTCCAAAAATCATTGGTATGTTTTCACCCACTGAGAGCTCTCATTCCCGCTTGCCCACTGCTTCACCAAAAAGAAGGTTCTTTGCTAGCATCTGGTTCTTCCTAGTGACGGAGCCAAAGTAAGGGAAGCGAAGTCTTAGCACTCTCACTTGTAAGGAACGATCTGGCTGCACTTCTCTTACATAAGACCGACTTGTTACTTCTCTTGGCACCGACTGGTCAGTCTTCTTTCTACTCCCACATCACCATTCAGATGCATCAATTCTTCCTCGGTGTTTTTGGTTTGTTTTGCCCACCCACCCCCTCCACTATTCGGCTTTCACCTGTATAGATGATGTGTCTGAAAGAACGCCGTTTAGGCCAGGTACATCTTAAGCATCAAAGTGACACTTTTGCTGCTTAGAACTTTAAAGAGGTTCTTTACAGCAGATGTGCAGATGCAATGTGCTATTTGATCTCTTGACTCCTGTTCCAGCTTAACAACTGCATAAAAAAGACCGTCTGGAGGGTTATCTTGCCCTTTTCAAGGCCACCTCCCCACCAGCAGCCAGGGATTAACAGCAGGACTTTTTAACCCTTGGAACAGCAGGACTGCTAGCAGGGGACGCAAACTCAGGACTCATGACCTTCTCCTAGTTGTATCTGGACCTCTAGTGCCTGAAGGGAGAGAAGAGAATAATGGAAATATTGATGACTAGCAAATTGACCCAGCCCCTCCCTCCTGAGAAATTCAAAGTCTTCCGCATCCTGACTTTTCTGGGGGGACTTCTGTTCCTCTTTCTCTCTTTGCTTATCTGTGTTTTCCAATCATTCTAGACTGAACATAGATTACTTGAGTAATAAAAATGTCAAATACAAACCGATAAAATACACACATAAAAACATTCAAAAAGACACACGCATTGTGTATTAACATTTCTACAACACTAAAACAATACTGGCAGGTCACACAACTGCACTAAACCAAGTCCTTTGAAAAGCAAGCTGTAAATTTCTGATAAAAGTCAAAACTTATGACTTAAAATCAGAATAGCCAGCCATACAGGCACTTATAAAAGGAGCAGCAATCTGATGGGCTAGGTGCCAGGGAATTAGCCAAGTCCACGGACACAAGCTTAGTAAGTAGTGTGCTCTATATGGTTAGCACATAGGTTCAGAGTTCATCCTTGGTCAAGATGCTCTGCTCTTCTCAGTCAATGGCGAAGCCTTCTGCAGCTGCTGACGGAAGCTCGGGGCCCCTCTGCAGGGACAGAAGAGGCTTTGCTTTCTGCTTGAAGCTGAATAGCCCACCATGGAGCTCAACGTGGGTCCCGAACAGATGGGCCATGCTCTAACCAGCTCAACGACAGGCAGAGGAGACTATCGGTCCTGCCCAGTGCTTGGATGTCACAGTCCATAGCCAGCCTGTCCCACTAAATGATAATGAGGAAAGCAGCTAGGTGAGCAGTCCAGAGATCAGATTTCTAGATCCAAGTCTATCTAGCCAGATCCTGAGTGACTCACTGACCCACTTCATGCCTCGCTGACTCCCTTTCATCATGAGTAGTACTAAGCATCTCTCCGAAGTTGCTGAGGATACACCAAGGTAAATGCAAAAGGGAAAACAGAAGAGAAAGGAGAAATTACACATGTTCCAAGAGCAAAAGTTACACCACACATTTGTCCATTTGTGTTGGGGTTTATGTGTTGCTTCGCTTGAGCCTTCATTTCCCAGCAAGGTCATCCCAGTGGCCAGGCTGCAGTGGAGCTACCGGAGCATCAAAGGCCTTCTTGCAGGGAGAAAGGTGTGTGGTGATCTGCTGTTGTTTGTTAGGGGCACCAGCTCTGCCCCGACTCACGGGCACCCTGTGGACAAATGTATGAAACATGCCCTGGTCCTGCTCCCTCCTCACAATTCTACTTAGGGTTGAGCCCATTAGTGCAGCCACTGTCAGTCCACCTCATTGAGGGCCTTCCTCTTTTGTACTGCCCCTCTGCTTTACCAAGCACGATGGCCCTCCCCAGGGACTGCTCTCTCCTGATCACATGTCCAAAGTTCGTGAGAAGTCTCACCACCTTTGCCTCTAAGGAGCATTCTGGCTGCACTTCTACCACGACAGATCTGCCTGTCCCTTTGGCAGTCCACGACACGTATGATACTCTCTGCCAGCACCAGAGTTCAAATGCATCCACTTTTCTCTAGTCTTCCTTATTCCACGTCTAACTTTCACATGCACATGAAGTAAATGAAAATACTACAGCTTGGGTCAGCTGCACCCTAGTCCTCAAAATCACATCCTTCTACACGTTGTAGAGGTCTCATGCAGCAGCAGATCTACTTCCTAAACTGAGTCTAAGAGAACTTCATGGAACACGAGAGAACAGTGTCAGACCCACTTGCTCTGCACATGTAACCAGGAGCGACTTCACCCTACAAGACAACATGTTTGCGGAAGGAGAGAGGCAACGAGGGTGAGGAGGGAGACCCTCATGGAGATGGTTTGGCCCAACAGCAGCACTGAGGAACCGTGAAGACGGCAGGGCCAGGAGACACTTCACTACGTTGTACCAACAGTCGCCATGAGTAGGAATCGAGTCCCAAGCAGCTGACAACAAACCAAACCTGATCCCAGTTAGGTGACCAGTATTTCACACCCTCACAAACAGTGATGGAGGTTTCACCAGCTGGCTCGGAGGAAGCATCACCCAGTCCAATGCTCTCCTAAGAGAAAAATGGAGAGGATCTCCCAATTCTGCATTTATAACATGACCCCATCTACATGTAGTCCCGCTCAGTGCTCAGCCACACAGACCCACGCTGACAAGCACCAGGACAGACACTTACTTCCTGTCTGTGGTCCCAGGAGCAAAGGGGCTAGCAAGGGTATGAACTTGAACACTCTGGGGTAAACCCAACCAAAGGGGTGAGAAAGGCAGCCGGGCAAAGACTTCCAAAGGCTGAATCAATAGAGGCATCTGTCAACAGAGCAAGCAGCAAGTAAAGTGTGGCAGGCACACCAGAACCAAGCGGGCTGCCGCAGGGAGGCCAGGCGGGGCACAAGCTACCGAATGTTTTCACACACGAGACCACTACATTACAGGTGTGCCCACGTACTGAGCCTCTGGAGTTACGAGTCTGGAGTGGAAACTTGGTCTGAGAAGCTCAGGTTTTTGAGAGAACAGACTGGGTTTGAATTCAGGCTGACCACGAGCAGGCTCTGTGCCTCTCATCCAGTGGCAGGCAGGTCCAGTGGGTAAGTCACTTAGCTTTCCTGATCCTCCGTGGCATGACACAAATAAGGAGAAACCACTGTGCATACCTACCACGACCGTGAGGTTCAATGACACAGCATGCATAGCCATGTTCGACACAGAATAAATGCTCAAAGCCTTTTTACTCTTACTAAATCTGCTTACTAAAGTCAAGCAGATCAACAACATTGCAAGTGGTCCCCCACTTACAAAAGGGTGTCATTCCAACGATGGCATCATAAATCTGTTTGGGACAGAAGATGAATGCCACTTTTCCCCCTCCTTATTATTGCTTTTTATTATTGTTATCTTTGTAAGTCTGCCCTATCTCTATCTGTGCTTTTGAGGATTGGAAACATTAGCTATAAACACCTGTGAGTGAATCTCTGAGGATGACATCAGGAAGTTACATGCTGCAACACTGTATCAAGTATAAATTTTTTATGATAAAGGGGTTAAAAAATGGCAACACATGGTCATTCAGGAATCACAGTTTAACAAAACTTGAATAGGTTTTATACTGGGAACTACCTGTATTGTTATAATTAGTGGAGAAAAAGACTATTGGACTTCAAGTTACAATCAAATTCCACTACCCAGCTCCAACAAATCTGTCTTGGAAGAGGTACAACCAGAATGCTCCTTAGAGGCAAGGATGGCAAATGCTACTGTACTTTGTCTCATGTACTTTACACACAGTGTAAGAAGAGATTCATCCTGAAAAAAAAGACATTGTGCTTAGTAAAGTGGAGGGGCAGGGAAAAAGACGAAGACCCTGGACAAGGTGGAATAGCACAGTAGCTACAACAGGCTTGAGCATAACAAAACAGCGAATACAGCGCAGGACCGGGTCATTTCTCATTCTGTGGTCAGTCGGGTCCCTGAGGCAGACGTGACGCAGGTGCACCTAACAACAACAGCTCCAACCTACGCCTCTGGGTCCTTTCACTCCTGGGACTCAGGGTTGCTGTTCTCTCGCACTGACCTCACCCCATTATCCACTCCAGCCCCTGCTCAGCACCAGTGGAAACAACCACTTCCCTGGAAAGAACCGCTTTTGGGTTAGTCCCGAAGGTGCACAGTAAATCTCACCGCAGATTTGGTTTGACACCCCTACACAGCCAAAGTGGTGGAAGATGGCCTCTGTCCATCAACTGTATATCTGTACAGTCCCATGTCTCCGTAACAGGGCGACATGCTCCGGCTTGCCATTCTCAGTTTCAATCATCTGTATTTTGGTCTCACCCAGGCATCGCTCAAAATAAGATACAAAGCACACACGACTCCAAACTTCTTCCCAAAACCTTCTCCAGAGCAGTGGTTTTCAGATTTGGAGATTTCCACAATCAATTTAAATTGAATACATAACACACCTACAGACACACACGACGTTTCCAGTACTTTGTTCTATGAAGAATAAACTCTCAAAGTCACTGCCGTCCAGTACATTGCAATTGAAAGAAATCCTATAGGACACAGGGGAACTGATCGTACAGTCAGCAGTCCAGAGCTTAACCCACCCTGCTGCCATTAATAGACATTAAAAGCAAAGGAAAAAACTATATTAACATCTGCGTCTCTTGCCAGAAGATCAGAGAATCATACTGTACTCAGCTACTATTGCTAAATATTCTGATCACAGATTCGATAGAAGAATCTCAGTCAAAAGCGGGGGAAATACATAATAACAAATGTCAAATTCGCATGGAACTTTATGGCACACAGAGACTAAAGCCTGAAAACTGTTGCCATGAGATAATCTTTAAAGCGTAAAGCAAAACCAAAAAGGTCTCCACGTATCTTCTTTAAAACAAACAAAAAGTTTTGCTTACTTCATAAAGAATGTCTACATTATGCTCTTGTAAAGAACTAACTAGATGGGGTCTAATTGAGAACAGCAACTCAAAAGGTCAGATAGGAAGCTTAATGGGGCAGTGAGTTTATGCTAATACGTGAAAAATTATTCAGAAAAGGAAATTGCAAATGGCTGTAAAACTTTAAGAATGCAATAAAAATCTCTTAATTGGACGTGTAGAAATGTTCTGCTATGTACGTTCTTCCCCCCAAAATTATCACAACTATTTAATAAAACAAATAATATCTTTAAATGTGTATGCCTATGCATAAGGTTTTCAGTGGCTATTCCCTCCAAAGCGACTTGAAGCACTTGCTGATGAAGGTCAGGGGTCGCGGCCTTCGGTGTGGATTCAGACTCAAAGTAAAGAAGACCATAATCCTCACAACTGGACCGGGAAGTAACATGATAAATGGAGGAAAGGTTGGAGTTGTCAAAGATTGTGTCTCGCTTGGATCCACAACTAATGCTCATGGAAGCCGCAGGCGAGAGATCAAAAGACGAATCACATTAGAAAAATCTGTAGCACCGACCTCTTATGAGCACTGAAGAGGAAGGTGCCACTTGGAAGACTAAGGGGCACCTGACCCAACCATGGCACTGGTATTTTCCATGGCCTCAGACGCATGTGAAAGCTGGACAATGAATATGGAAAACCAAAGAAGAACCAAGCCATTTGAATCGTGGAGCTGGCAAAGAATACTGAAAGTAGCCCGGATGCTAAAAGGACACACCCATCTGTCTTGGAAGAAGTAAGGCCAGAGTGTTCCCTAGAGGCAAGGATGCCAAGATGTCGTCTTACATACTTTGAACATGTTCTCAGAAGAGACCAGTCCCTGGAAAAAGGCATCATGCCTATGAAGTAGAGGGGCAGCCAAAAGAAGGAAGGCCCTTAGCGAAGTAGATTGACACAGTGGCTGCTCCAATGGCCTCACACAGAGGAACAGTTGTGGAAATGGTAGCAGGCCCTGCAGTATTCCATTCAGCTGTGCATACGGTGGTGGTGAGTAAAGACCAACTCGGTGGTCCCTGAGAACAACAGCAGCATGTATGTCAAGCGGGTTAAAAAAAGCTTAAAAATATTTTAAAGATTCGCCAGTGCCAAGGTAGCACTTTGAGTCTATCCCACCTGAATTTTGAGACCATCTCAAGTGTAGAGTTGACACACTGAACACTAATGACCAAAGACCAGACAAGCTTTGGGATAACATCAAGCGCCTCATACACAAATCAGAGTCACTGCCATAGATTTGATTCCTACTGCTACTAACTGAAGGTTAGGGCAGAACTGCCCACGTGGGTTTCCGAGACTGTAGCTCTTTATTTGAGTATAAAAAAAACAAAATCTCCCTAAAAGAAGAGGATTCCAAAAGAAAGTCTGAAACTTGCTCTTGAATGGAGAATAGCTAAAATGAGTGGAAGAAATGATTCAGTAAAATGGCTCAACAGAAAATTTCAAAGGGCAGTTCAAGAAGATAATGAAATATTCAAAGACCTGAATTTAGAAAACAAAAAGAACACACTCAACACCTCTCAAGCAGAAAAGACTGAAGAAAACAGTGCAGGCCTCGAGTTCAAATACTAAAGGATTCTGTGGTCAAAATATTGAATGTCCCAGGAAAAATCAAAAGAAAATGGAAGGAACACACAGAGCTACTATACCAAAAAGAACTGATCAACATGCAACCAGTCCAGGAGGTAACATATGATGAAGCACTGGTGGGAACAAAGAGATCCAAAGCATCCTGAAAGCACTGGCCCAAAACAATGCTCCGCAAATTGATGTTGTGAGATGCTTCACGGCGCGATGATGGGAGTGCTCACCTGTGTTAAGAAACAGGTAGATAACACTTGGTCAGTCAACTGGAAAGATCTATATTTGTGCCCATTCCAGAGAAAGAAGATCCACTAAAATACAGAAATTAGTAAAATATCATTAATAGGATACACAAGTAAAATTTGCTGAAGATAATTTTTAAAATGCTTTAGTAGTACATCAACAGGGACCTGCCAGAAATTCAAGCTAGATTCAAAAAAATAATATAGATTAAAGGAAGGCTTTTTAATAACCTATAATGTACAGAAGGCACGAACTCACTTGCTGAACGGGAAGAGGACCTGAGGCAGCTTTCAGTATGGCACCTAACCGCAGCAGAAAGAACATAAAGACCTCGCAAGTGCAACAATAAGCAATGCTGTGATAAACAGAGGCAGTTGTCGCGGACTTCCTTCTACTTGGATCTTCCATCAACACCCATGGGTGGATTCAGAGATCAAGAAATCAAAGAACAGATTCTATTGTCCAATTCCCTACCAAAGATTCCATTAAAGTGTTCAAAAGCTTCAAAATTTGTGTGACCAGTAAAATGCTGTCGGTTTGTGGAACATGACTCTTCAGGAAGCAGCGCTAGAACTGGCTGTGATTGCACAATGATTGTACAATTCTCCTTGATGTGATTGAACGACTGAACTATTGAATCCCATGATGTGTAAATTATGGGACAATAAAACTGTTAGGAAAAAAAGAAAAAATAAAGTGTCCAAGAGCAAAGATGTCGCTTTAAATACAAAGGCAAGGCATGCCTGATCTAAACCATAGTATTGTCTATCCCCTCAACTATCTCCCCCAAACGGAACGAACAGAACCATGGAGCCCTTACAACTTCATGTCAAACATCCTCACCATAATAAACTCAGCCATGAGAGAGATTTCTTTCTTGCATATTTTTCAATAAGATTATTTGGCTGCTGAGGTAGTTAGTTTATTGTGCCAACCTGGCCAATAAACACATGGGGTTAATTGAAGGGCAAAGAGATAAATGGCTCGGTGAGCCTCGCCTTTCTAGTTCTCAGGTCTCTTGTTTTGTGATGGTCGGACCGGGGTGCAGCTGCCTTAGCCAGTTTCCTGATTCAGCTGGCAAAGCTCACTTCCTGTAAGACATCCCTGAGGAGAAGCCACATAGACCTACCTGATGAAGCCCTGGGTGCTGGAGCAGCCATGTGGAGACCACTGCCAGCGCTGAGATGCTTACGCACTCACTGATTCGGTCGGCTTTCCTCCTGCAGTGGGCGTCATAGTGTGTGTTTTGTGAGATGGAGGAGGACTTTGTGGATTGGTGTTGGACATATGGGTTAATGTTGGACTTGTGGGCTTTGGCAGCACTGGGTTGGAATGCACTTCTGTGGATCTGTTTCTCTGAAGTACCCAGACTAACACAGCTGCTATGCAACTCGTACTTTCATGGACCAGGGGGCCATTCATGGAAAACCAGGTTTCTGCTTGCAGCTACTGGTACAGGTTGGATACAAATTAAAACATAGCCCAAAATCCTACTTGAAATCCCTAAACTCATTTATAAAAATGATACAAGTAGCCAAGATCCCACAATGAGGGAAAAATGGAATTAAATAAGGATTGCAAGATTTTTTTTTTAATGCTGAAGTAGTTAACATTCAGATCAACAATGGAATAATTTGGTACTTAGTTGACTTAACACCTTTTAAGTATTTTGGGGGCAGGGACTAAAACCCAAATTTAACTGAGTAGTGACCCATGATTAAATTAATACCTCAGATGACTACAGCTCAAACATAAGGCAATATATTTTCAGCTGAATTAGCCACTTTTAGAAAAGAAAAAAAACCTCTATGCAGGCCAGGCAGTTACAAGTTCTCCAACTGCACACAGGCTGGAGCGCAGGGTCTATTTCACCTGCTGTCATGTATCCTGTACCAGACATGGCAATAGCAGCTCCCGAAAACCTTACCTTACCTTACCTTACCTTACCTTACCTTACAAAGTCGACACAGGTACTAGTATCCCCATTGTATAAGTGAAGAAACGGAGGATTACAGACAGTGAAGCCAAAGCCAGATTTGGACTGCCCAGTGTTGTTGGGTGCCATCGAGTCGGCTCTGAATCATAGTGACCCTGTGGACAACTGTAGAAATCACAGTGACCCTGTGGACAACCGTACCAATCATAGTGACCCTGTGGACAACCGTACAAATCAGTGACCCTGTGGACAAATGAACAAATCACAGTGACACTGTGGACAACCGTACCAATCACAGTGACCCTGTGGACAACCGTACCAATCATAGTGACCCTGTGGACAACCGTACCAATCACAGTGACCTTATGGACAACCGTACAAATCATAGTGACCCTGTGGACAACCGTACAAATCATAGTGACCCTGTGGACAACCGTACAAATCATAGTGACCCTGTGGACAACCGTACAAATCATAGTGACCCTGTGGACAACCGTACAAATCATAGTGACCCTATGGACAACTGTACGACACGTGGCCCCGCCTTGCACCAGCCTTGCACCAAGCAATTGTTCTTAAGAATTGAGTCCCTTGTTGTATCCCGCTATATTAATCCATCTTGTCAAAAGTCTTCCTCTTTTTTGCTACCTACCCATCTCAATTTTACCAAGCATGATGTCGTTCTCCAAGAACTGGTCTCTCTTTGACAACATGTCCAAAGTACATGAGATGAAGTCTCACCATCCTCGCCTCTAAAAGAACATTCTGGCTGTACTCCTTCCCACACAAATCACCTCGGTCTTTTGGCAGTCTGTGGTGCCTTCAATATTCCTCGCCAGCACCGTAAGTCTGCCCACTATCAACACAGGTCTGTCAAGTTCAATGTCCAGCACATCTGGTGGCCTCTCATCATAGTCCCAGATTCAGTCTTACTCTTCTACACAGGTAGCCCTGGGCTAATTCCAAATTCTCTGTGCTCTGAAATATGAATTATATCTCAACAAATCTGGTTTGCTTTTCATTTTCCAATGCCTACTTCTCAATTTTAAAAATTGAGAACCTTTGTCTTAAGACACTCTAGAATTGCTATAGTGGATGGTTACAATTAGCTTTTTCTTTCTTCCATTCTACTGCCACATTTCATCCATTTCTTTTGTTTGTGGGCCTTTCCACGAATATTAAGGATGGAAGAAATAAAAGAATGAAACTTCAAACATGTCAAATCCTGCTTCATCAGGTCTAGTGGTATTAAAGGATGCTCACAAAATGAAATGACGTCTGAAAGACCTCGGTTTCTACAGATCCAGTCAGTGCTTTCATCAGCAATGCTAACAGGGCTGGGCTGCAATGCACACAAGACTGTAAGCCGTTACTCAGGACATTCTCTGTAAGCAAATCCCCTCACCCATAGAGAAGCGGCCACAGAACAGTGTCTCTCCACTTAACTCACAACCTCTGGAGGGGCCAGGAACTCCAGAGGGCGCACAACCCCCTGGGGGTGACTCCGCTCTTCTTTTAGTGCAATGTTTCAGCCCCTCTCAATGAGGTGAGTGAAGCTCACCCTCGCCCACGCACACCTCGACTGTCAAGGGCACCTGCCTACACAGACATGCCATCGAATGACTGGCAGGAAAGCTGAGTGTGAATGGCAGGGGTTTCCGTACATTTTTAAAGAATGTGAGGCTTCCTTGCTAGCTGTGGGCTACTCTCTTCACCAGAGTTCCGAAGGAGGCATTTCCAACCTGACTCCTCACAAGGATAACAGTTGGGTGCAGTACCCTTCTTCCAGCACAAGAGTAGCCAAAGGGTGGGGTGGGAGTGAGGGAAATCTTCATATTTGCCTTTGGAAGGCAATCCATCTCCTTGGTAACAGCTCTTAAAAAAGAAAGAAAGAAAGCCTTTACTGAAGCATCCACCTTACCAGGCAGCCTAGAAAATATGCCCGTCTCCCAGGCAGGAAGCCCATTCCTTGTCTTCAGAGGATGCTTATGGGTCTCTGCCATTCTTTTTCACCAGAAGGAGGCATCTGACATGCTTCTTCATGAATGCCATGGCTGTCCTCATCGGTAGAATGGAGAGGATTGTAACAGTTCAGCACTTGCTCTCAAGTGGATTCCAACGCAGGGCAGTGTCACGTGTGTCGGAGTGAAACTGGGCTCCACTAGATTTCTAATGACCGATTTTGTGTAAGTAAACGACCAGGGCTTTCTTCCAAGGCACCTCTGGGTGGACACCAGCCTTTCAATCTTTCAGTGAGCACCCAAGTGCATTAACCATTTGCATCACCTGCTCCGAAGAGCATTCCTACCTTCTGCTGCTGCTTTGTGAGGATGGAGCAGGACAGGGCAGTGTTTGGCTCTGTTGTGTGCAGGGTTGCTATGGGTCAGAGCCCATCGAGGACACCTGACAACAACAGCGGCCATGCTGGCTTGCGGACGGAATGAGGGCATTGTGCAGGGCTGACAGAGCGACTGACAGCAGCAGAGTCCTTGGCTGTGAGTGTCACTCTTCTTATATCTCCCAACAGAGCTGGAGGCACCAATGTGAGCTACAAGATGAGCGGAAGTAAAAAAGAATAATGTGGAAAACACACATCTAAAGGGTCCTTCAGAAATGACAGCACCCACAACCGCAAGAAGAATCAAACCTGTGCCCAGGAAAAAAATATATTTTTAAGAAATTAAAAGCCATCAGTCCTGAGTGCCAACCCCCCCCCCGCCCCCATGAAACCACACGATGGCCATCGTGCTACACAGGATGCTCAAGAACAGGAAATGGCACCTGCAGGCAAGCTACTCTGCACACCCGCTCACACCCAGAGCCCCTCTGCAACACCCCGCTCCTCCTCCACAGAGCCTGCAACAGACAATGAGCCTGGCACTGTTTCACGCTCTCTGTCTGCTCACCCGGACTGCTACCGTCTGAGTCACCAGCAGACACCATACTGCTGGGGATGCTGGCCACTACGGAGAATGCTCCGGGAAGGTTGATAAACAAAGGCGTCCTAGCGGTGCCATGGTGAAGTGTTTACCACCAACTGGAAGGCTGGTGGGTCCAGCTCAGTAGCTGCATGAGAGAAAAGACCTGGCAACCTGCTCCTATAGAGATGACAGCCTAGCAACCCCTACAGGTTCGCTCAACCCGAGTCTCCACCGACTTCCCGGCCACAGCAGCAGCAGCAAAACCCAAGCACCAAGCGTGGAATGAGACAAGAAAAGGTGCACAGTCTTCTAATGGCTGCTTGATGTAAGGCAATCAGAAAGAGGTGGGGGAGAGGACTTTGATGACTCACTGAGGAGCAGAAGTGAATACGCTGTGTGTTTTTCTCTGTCTCCCTACCTCCACACCCCCAGCCTTTCAGTTCAGAACAAATGTATTTATCAGCCAAGCACTGAGTTGGCGACATCTGTTGGTTCTCACTTCTTAGTCAAAGCCTTCTGGGTCATTACTCTAGAAAGAAGCATGGCTCCTCTCAGTGCTGGCACTGAGGATGACAAGAGGAGAGAGCAAGGTGTCAACTTTAGACTTGCCTTGGTGAATCAAGCCACTTCCTTTAATCCTGTGCCTGCCTCCCACAGCATCAGGCCGATGAGTCAAGCAGTTGAATAAGCAGTCGTGAAGGCAATTACAACCAGGCTCCTGTGGTCCCTGCCCCTCCCTACTGCTCTTGGAACAAATCCTTCTGTGGAAGGGCCAGGTATGCATCCCGACTCAGCCTCTGAGCAATTTTATGGTTGGGGGGGGGGGGGGGAGTGTCACCACCACATGAGGCACTGTATGAAAGGGTCTCAGCATTAAGAAGGCTGAGAACCACTGGTGTCGGGGGAAGGGATTGTGGCCGTTCAAGGAGCACATGCACATGAGCACACAGCAGGATCCAAACCCAGGGAGGATGACACAGCACAGTCCCCAGCGGAAACTCTGGGTTCTTCCTCTTCCTGCTAGACAGCATGAAGTGCACTTCTGCCATCGCCACCCTTCCAGGCAGAGTGGCTTTTGAAAGTCAGTTCTTGGGCAATCTACAACTTCCCAAAATGCTGCACAAGGCTCTGCATGATTGTACAGAGCACAATATCCAACAGGGTTCCAGCCCAGTCCCCGGGCTCCCCAGGCAGCTACTCCCAGCAGAGGGGCAGCTAAATGCCACAGCGGCCTGCCTGGCAATGGCAGACAACCACTAGCTTGGGAAGCCTGGGGTGACTCCCAAAGAAAGGGACACTTGGTCCTGTAGTCTCAGGGAAGAAGAGCTAGGTGAAGGGAGGCAGCAGGGTACCTTAAAGGGAAATGAGGGTGCCAACACCCTGTGCTGGGGGTGGAGTGGGGCACAGGAGTCTTACAGGAGAAGAAAGAGGGCCATGTGGCAGAAAAATGAGAAGATGGCACAAGATGAGGCGGGGAGACACGTGGGGCCAGATCACAGTGGGGATAATTCTAAGAGCAATGGCTGGCTAGTGGCGGAGTTTAAGAAATGAAGTGACACAATCAGATTTTCATTCTGAAAACACCATCAACTAATCAACAGTTTTGATGGGCAAAAAGTAGCACCCACTAAGATGGGAACATTGCTTGAGCCGCCAAGAAAGAGAGAGGGTGGGGCGGCAAGGAAGGAAGACAGGCCAGGAGAAGGGACACCCAGGCCTGCCACACATATCCCAGCAGCTCCAACATCGACTGCGGTGCAAACGCAGCATCTCAAGTGCCCCCCAGAGCATCCATTTCACAAGACCCCTGGGTGACCAGGGACTAGCCTTGCCCGCAGCCGGAGGACACGGGCAAGTGGATTCACGTACATGTAGAGAAGTCAAAATTCAACATCTTAGCATCTGTATTCTTTTGACTCACTTTAAATTTGCTCTAGCGTGTATTGTTTTCTGCTTTCTTTTGGATTGATGTTTTTCTGTGTTTGTTGTTGTTGGCTATCGTTTGTTTTGGGGTTTTTTGTGAAGGGTGATGGGAGGGTTTTCTTTATATGAAATTCAGGATAGGCAAATCTAGAGAGAGTAACTAGATGAACAGTTTCTTAGGGTTATCGCAGGGAAAGATGGGGCAAAATGGGGAGCTAACAATAATAATAAGCACGGAATTAGTACATCTAACATTAGCTGTGGTTATGATTGCACAACTGTCTTTAAATATATTCCAACCACTGAATTGCACAGAACATGAATATACGTGTCAATGTAACTGTTAAAATAGAAAACAAGCAGCAACAAAGCACACAAGGATCCCCAGGTAATATGGATGCGCGCTGAAGTCTGAGCAGCACCACGCTCATGCTTCATGCTTGGGGAGAAGCACCACACGAGACCTGCATTGCCTAGCCCAGCTGCAAACACAATCTGTCATGAAGCTCCAAAATGTAAACGTCGGCCTAAAAGTTTGCTACGTAAAGTAGAGGGACAGACTGAGGCTGGCTATGCGAGACTCTCTTCTTAAACTAACCTGGGGGCGCATTTACCTGCTCCCTGATCCAGCCAGGCACAAAGAAGCAGGCTTTTATAACCTCACAAGTGTCCAGTTATCTCCTAAGTAGAATCCAAATCCCTGCCAAAGTTTCAAGAAACATCCATGAGTCAGTCACCTTGGAGAGACAGGCCTTCAGCATTCCACACAACTTGAAAAACATACAAAATCATTTGCAACATTCATTAATCTTGTAGATCAAAACACTATCTACTGATAAAAATGGCCTGACAGCCACTGGTTTTCCAAGATGCCTAAAGCAAGTCCTTTCATCCTCATGAGGCCCAGCATTCCTCACATCTCCAAACAGGAACTCTAGCAAGTTTTGATGTTCCCCTTCTCTCGGTTCTGGGCAGCTCTTCACCCAAAAAATACCTTAGGGATTAAGGAAATTATGTTTTCGATGCTCCTAGAGGTCTATCTGTGCTATTTACTCCATAATGATTGATTTGTGCCACAAAGTTACTCAAAAAACATACAGTGGCTTCCCAGCATCCACTGAGAGACTGGTTTGACAACAGCTGCAAGCCTCCCCAGTCTGATCCCAAAGACCTGTGCAGTACAACTACTACTTCAGAGATGGCTCAGTCAACTCAGACTAACCGTGCACTCCTGAACAAACACAGCCCTCTGTCGCCATGCTTCATGCAAGCACGGTTCCCAATGGAAATGGAATCCCATTGCCCATCCCTCCCTAGGTGCACACCACTGTATGTTGACACCTCAAGAGTGCATAGGCATCGGCAGATCAAGATGAGTGCTGGTCAGGGAAGGAACAGCAGGTACACCAGCTATGTGGAAGCTGAGAGTCACAGCATGCCCTGACGGAAATGAAACAAGTTAGAATGGCTGAGCCATGGACCATAAACATGTAGGCATGGTGAGGCTGGAGGAGAGGCTAGAGAGCAGAGTACACAGGGTTCAGAAAGCCCTATTAAGACATCTGGACTTTATCCCTAAAGGGATGGTTGACTGTAACCATACTGTAACACTTAAAAATGTGTAGTGCAGTCAGGAGGTAGTTGCCTCTCAAACTTCTTCCGAAACTCTCTTTCAATCCACTTTACCCACCAATGAAATTCAAACTGCCTTTAGAAAATAATAGTGGCCATTTTAATAGCAGCACATCTTTTCTTTTAACCACTGATTATCATCACAGAGCCACAGAACTAATAAGAACCTTAGCAATCATTTACTCTAACCCCTTATTTCACAGATAAGGAAACTACAGTTCTGGGAGATTACATGATTTGCTTAGAGAGACAAGCAATTTGTGGCAGAGTCAATGTTCAAACCCAAGTCTAGGCTCAGGAGAACAGGGCATAGTAAACATTCAGCTCTCGGAATCCAAGTACTCATTCATTCGACGGACATGCGTCTACGTTCAACATGCTGTTCTAAGCACTGGAGACAGCCATGAATAACAAATCTTTGCCTCTTGTAGCGCTTCCGTTCTAGTACTGAGATGAAAACATAAACACAAAAAAATAATGTAAACTATGCAGCATATTAGGATGGGATAAATACTACTGGAAAAAAATAGAACGGAAAAGTAGAAGAGGGGAGGGGTAGTAGACATCACTGATCAAGTGACATACGAATCAAGACTTTCAGGCAGTGAATGTTTCTAAGACAGTAATGATTTGAGAGGCCCGCTTTTCGATCCATTCCATCATAACCCACCTACCAAAAGTGGTCGATAATAGGACTACAATTCTGGGAAGACAATCTTTTACAGACCTGCTGCCCTCCATCCACCTTGTTCAACCAGCAAAACTCCACAATCTGAGCACTGATCCTGATAAAGCCAGAGGAAACAATTCTCCTTCTGGCTTTAATAAGAGGCCTTGATAAGCTCATAAATTGGAATGTAGTGAAAAAAAGCGGATACGGGGGGAATTTCAGGCTGGAAGCAAAACAAATACATCGTCTGCATTTTGGTAACAAACCAAGCCAATTTACTTTGGTTCCTGCCAAATATGGATTAAGATATGGATCATTTCCTGAACACACCAGAATGAAACTGAGATTGGCACCAAGTTCCCAAAACCTAGTGAAGAGTTGCCGAGAACAGAGAGCAGAGCATCAGAAGAGGAAGCGGAATTGGAGATTACAAAGATGAAAAAATTCCCTCTGATCTTCCCCCAACCCCGTAGCAAGCTAGTTCAGTGGTAACAGGGCAACAGAACAGGGCCCCACGTTGTCAACACCAACAGAGCAAGCCTCACAGTAGCCCAAGGAGGTGGGCATGTCATCGGGCTGGCTTTACAGATGAGAACCCTGAGGCAGCTGAGTTTCTGAGAGGTGAAACTGTCCACATAGTTAACATGCAACAAGGAACTCTAGTCTGACTGAATTCAAAGTCCATACCCGAATCCCAGGCAGGCTTAACCCACTGCCTGGTTAAGTACAGTCTCTGAGCAAATAATGGCTTTCAAAGAAATTCACGGTTTATAAGGACAAGAGAGCAAGACGTGCGATCCAGATCTTATGTGGTACACAAAGCCTGGAACCTTTCCTATCAGTCCCTTTATAGGAATTTGCCAACTCCCGTGGGAGGAAGTGGAGACTCTCTGCTCCCATAAAGATTTACAGCCTTGGAAACCCACAGGGAGAAAGAAGTCTACTCCGCCCTACAGAGTCACTTTGAGTCAAAAGCCCCTTGATGACAGTGAGTGGTGTGGAGCCCAATGCACTACACTTGAGATGAGCAAGGGTAGCTGCCCTGCTGGCGGTGCTGTTTCCCAATGAGAAGCCTGCCCAGGTTCAAACTCTTAGCCTTGGTCATCTAGCAAACTGGAGGAAGATGTGGCCTGAGTCAGGCTAGAAGAAAGCCGAATGGGGAAATGCAAAGATGGTGCCCGCAGACATCATCTGAGCCCATGAGCCCCGATGGAACAAAAGTGAGGACATCCCTGGGCTTCCCTCTACATATCACATCAAGTTCCCTTTCTGCTTTGTCCAGCAAATCGGATGGGGTTTTCCCACTCTCAAAATCAAAAGTGCTGGCTTGTGTGGCCAGCGGGGGAGCAATCCGGCTCTGGTTCAATCTTCTGCACAACAGCTTTGTGAAAACCCAGAGAGGGAACTCCACATCCCTGTGAAGACGCAGGGGAATCCACCTCTCTTCTCCGAGCCGGTCTATCAACAGACTCAATGACAGACATCAATGCCTTCTGACTGAATGCCAAAATCAGCTGTCAGGCTCTCACAGCCAATATTTGAATTAGTGCATGGTTTTATTTCCTTCCATCCAAAAATATTGCCACTCAAGACCTCAAGGGAAAAGAAAGCAAATGGACTATATATGTAATAGTCTACCGGGCGAGTTCTCTTGCCTCTACTATGTCCAGGGTTGCTTGGCAACAAGGCTCAGCCTGGGCATTCCAGCAGAGGAGCAACTGGCAGACCTGCGGGCCAGGCAGCAGGTCCCGTTTGGGGCCCACGGCTCAAGGGTGGAGGCAGGCTCCTGCTGGTTTACAGAGCTGGCAGCATCAAGTGCCCAGAGAGTCTGTAGGGTCTTCACGGGCTCTCCAGGGCATCTGCCCAATGTTCTCAAGGCTCTGCCTTTAATGAGCGTACTGCTGCTGCCTTGTGCCGTCTAGCAATTCCGACTCAAGGCGACCACGCGTGTTAAGAGTCGAACTCCTCCACAGAATGTTTTTGGCTGCCGTCTTAACAGAAGCAGATCACCAGGCTTGTCTCCGACAGTGCCTCTGGCTTGGTTCGAACTGCCAACTTTTTAGTTACCAGTCAAGTGTAAATTTTAGCTACCCTTAGGAGTGAAACTCGGGGGCCATAGATAAACTATGAGTAGTCCTCAAAACAGATTAACAATATTCTCAAGGGAGCCACTGCTTTGGGGGCACTGAGTTTCTGTTAATGGTGATGTAATAATTTGGAAACAGATGGTCACGGTCGCTCTAACACTCCTCCTCCCCTCCCCACAAAAAATTCACTGCCATCAATTCTGACTCCTAAGAACCCTACAGGGCAGAACAGAATAGCCCCTTCAGGTTTCCAACACTAACTCTTTATGGGAGTAGAAAGCCTCATCTGTAGGGATATAATCAGTGCAACTGATCTGTACATGTGAAAATTGTCAAAAAGGGAAATGTTTTGATACTTGTATGCTACCATAGAAAAAATGAATTAAGATAATTGCAATAGAGAGCAGTAGAAACATCTGCCTTTAAATAAAGTAAGCAAATGCTAGCTGTGGTAGTTACATAATCTGGTGTCAATTTGGGACTTGAGGGGATTAAGAGTGAAGGAGTGGAGTCTAGTCTGTCAATAGCCAATGAGGCCTCTGTGTGAGCATGGCCATCTCCTGAGAATTCTGGGAAATCCCTTGGAGGCAGAGACACTTTCTCCTCCCTCACTCCCTAAGAGACCGCTCTGCAGGCAAGGCTCACTTCCTGCAAGACATCCCTGAGAAGCCACATGGCCCTACCCTGATGCAGCCCTGGGTGCTGGGGTGGCCACATGGAGACCCCTGCCAGCACTGAGATGCTTCTACCGCCATGGACTTTCCACCCACTGGCCTGTGATCACCCTGCATTTGGCATCTTTGCATGTGTTTCCTGAGTCTGAAGAGGACTTTATAGATTGGTATCGGACATATAGGCTATATCGGACTTATGGACTTGATCTGGACTGGGCTGGGATGTTTTCTCAATATTCAATTGCTCTTGTATATAAACCTCTTTCTTACACACACACACACACGAGTTTCTATGCATTTGTTTGTCTCGTCCACCCAGATTATTGCACTAGCACACTAACACCTCAGTCTTTAATACTGAAAAAGTGATTCGCGAGACATGAGCTTTTGCCAAGCTATAAAAACAAGCATGCAATCCTTTGTATTTAAGAAAAGAATTTTTTAAATCATCCTAGATGGTATCATATAGCCTTTGTGATTACCATTGAGCGTCCATTAAAATATTGAAAGAGGGAGAGAAAAAGAGTTCTTTAAAAATACCTTATTGAAAATTAGGGAGAAATTGTTCGAAACACAGAACACACATTAATAACATTGTTTATTAAGACAGCAGGGAAACCCAGTCAAGGCTCAGCATTTTCTGAGCCTTCTGAAAAACTAATGGGAACCATGATGTCTGCAAGTGACAAAACACTGTAGACACGCGTGCTGTACCGGATCACTGCCCGGTCAGAGGGAGAGAGCAGAGGTCCAGCAAGGCCCAGCACTTCCCCGTCACTAAACGGGCAACTGGGAGAGAAGACGGAGAGCTGATACTACGCTTGCGCTCTCTGCCCGCCCGCTCTTACAACAAACTGAAGACCAAACAGTGCTTCTCCATGGAGCACAGAGACAAGAGCCAGGCAACTGGACAGACAGCCACAGACAGAGACTGGCTGCCAGATTTAAATGCAATGTAACAGACCTCAGACTTCCAATTTCAGAGGCTATATAGGAAGTCTGGTGGCCCTGTGTGTTTTATGGAAAATACTCTCATTAGTTTGCTATGTTCCTATTCAGATTCATTTGTGCATAGGAATGGCCCAAATCAAGTGATACTAAATGTTACGAAACATCCTTCTAGCACTGCAGGAAAACTGTCAGAAACTATACGTTGAGGGGATGAGCTAGAACATCAGTTCTCAACCTGTGGGTCTCGACCCCTTGCGGGGTCGAACCACCCTTTCACAGGGGTCACCTAAGACCATCGGAAAACACAGAAATATTTCAAAATATATAATTACATACTGTCTTGTGCCTAATCACTATGCTCTATGTTTCATTATGTTCAATTTTAACAATGAAAATACATCCTGCATATCATATATTTACATTACGATTCATAACAGTAGCAAAATTATAGTTATGAAGTAACAAGGAAAATAATGTTATGGCCAGGGGTCACCACAACATGAGGAACTGCATGAAAGGGTGGCGGCATGAGGAAGGTTGAGAACCACTGTGTAGAAGAATGAAAGACACGATGCAGCCGGGAAACCCCTCCTGCAAACTGCATCCAGGAGGCCAGCAGTGTGAGCAGCCATGGTGGATGATATTTGTAAGAAACTGTTTCAAAGAGAATGAAAAAGGAGCCGATTAGAAGACGCTTCAGCAGATCATAAGGTGTATAAAGGATACCTTCCCCTTTGTGCTGTTGTTATTGTTGACGCCAACGTACAGCAACTTACAGGGCAAGCAAGCCCCACAGGTTTTCCTAGTGAAATCTCTGTACCGGAGCACGTCGCAGGGCCCTTTCTCCTGTGGAGCTGCTGGGTGGGTAAAACCTCCCATCTCTGCAAGCACTCCAGCGCTTCACTGTTCTGACAGCTGCCTTCCTCCTATTCATGCTACTATAACGAAAAGGAAGGGTCCAAAAATACACCCCTTTAAACGAAAACAGGAGAGGAGGACGCAAACCCCACTATTCACAATTTCCCTTTAAAAAACAGCTCCACATTTTCCTCTCCTGAGCAAAGAGCCTAGTCAATTAAAGAGTTAGCTATAAATCCATTTCTTCTCTTGAAAGGTGTGCAGCTTATAAAACCTGGAACAGGTGAACTGGCCCAGACAAGCAGATCTGCATGACGCTGCCTATGACCGAGATTGAAGAACTGAGATTTCTCTGCCCGGTCTCCTGCCTAATCAAAGCAAAAAGAGAGACAGAATGAGAAGACGCAAGAGCTCAAGTAAATCGAGATGGAGGGTGGAGGGGAGATGGAGGCTAGAGGGGAAATGGAGGCTGGTGAGAGGACGAAGCACCTGTCCCTCCTGCTTATCTCACAGCTTACTGCGCCAAAAGGGTAGACTGGACGCCCACCCCCGTAGGACTGTCACAAGAGATCTGTCCGACACAGTGTGTGTAAAACAAAATGAAACCTAAACAGAATCAAGAGAATCCTGGAGGCCGCCGACACTCGGACTTCTAGAGCAGGCAATCGGGTGATACGGGGCAGCCGGGGGATCTGCTCAG
This sequence comes from Tenrec ecaudatus, assembly GCF_050624435.1. NCBI lineage: Eukaryota > Metazoa > Chordata > Mammalia > Afrosoricida > Tenrecidae > Tenrec > Tenrec ecaudatus. Next base: position 149,607,606 of record NC_134531.1, on the reverse strand, counting down.
CATCACCCACCAAACACAACTTCCGCACATGGGAGTTTAAAGGTGGTGAAGCGTTGAAGCAGTTGGCTGCTAACCAGAAGGCTGGCCACCCAGTGGCTCTAGGGAAGAAAACCCTGGTCGTGGGTGCCTGCAAACATCAAAGCCCAGAACACCCCAGGCGCAGCACTAAGCTGTCACATGGGGACCCTGTCTGGAAAATTGACTCTGAGGACACCTGACAACAACAAAGTGAGAACAATACTGAAGTCTATTAGACAAGGTATTGAGATAAGAGATAATGTAAGGTACATCTATGGAAGGTTTTGGGTCCGGTGGTCAAGAGGAACTTTGTGAGGTGACCTTTAGCGGACACCTGACAATGCAAAGAAGCAGACCACATCAAAATCAGGATCCACAGGATTACACAGGAATAACCATGGAAAGACCCTACTGTTGGGGAAAGGTTCAGGGTGTCAGAGAAACGAAACCAGTGAAACTCAAGCGCAATGAAGGAGGGCAGAATGGCTGCAGAAAGAAGAGGCTGGCAAGGGAGGCAGAAGCCTGACCATTCAAAGCAACTAAAGTCAAGGCTAAGGAATTCAAACATATTCTGGGGGAGATGGGAAGTCACTGGGAGGGTTTAGGCAAAAGAGACTTAAATAGGTTTGCTTTTTAAAACATCAGTCTGTATGTATGAGGAGAATAGACTCTGTCTCACTAAGATCTTCCTAAGATCTCGGTGGTTACGGCTCCAATGAGTAACAATGGCTGGCTCTACCTATGAAAACAGAAAGGAGCCCTGGTGGCATAGTGGTTAAACGTTAGGCTGCTATCCACAAGGTCAGCAGTTTGAAACTTCCAGCTGCTCCATAGGAGAAAAATGGAGCTTTCTATACCTGTAAAGCGATATAATCTCAGGAGCCCACAGGAGCAAATCCATTCTATCCATGGGTCACTATGAGTCAGGGAGTTATGAGAACAGAGGGGAAATGTGAAGGAGAATAATCCCATTCAGCACAGATGACTCACAATCCAACAACCAATTGTGGTCTCAAAACATACATTCAGCCCCACGGAAGCATCCCTGGACCACACGAGCTAAAGTTGCCTCCACCTCCAACCTTCCGCCACTCCTAATCTTTTCTTCCCCTTGTGGAATTTCAATGATCTTGTTTGGTTTGGTTTGGTTTGTTGTTTGTTTGTTTGTTTTTCACTTGCTCACTCTGCCCTCTAAAACACAAAGGCAAGTTTTTAAAAAAAATGTTGCTACAAAAATCAAAGACATTTTTCTTAAAATATTAAAATGTGAAGCCACGGTTTCTAGCTCTGCCCCCACCCAGGGCTACGCACTTCTAAGGGCATCGTTTCCACTGCCGGCCCATCCCTGAGGGATTACACACGCTTCTGTTTGCACCACGTCAAAACAGCAGTTAAGGCAGCCCTCAGGGGTGCAGAGTGCATGCCTTTTCAATACTCTTGGCACTTGGGAAGCAAAAAGAATTCTGAAGGGGCAAAATCAGGGTGCAGAGTGGATCCCAGGGGTTTCCTCATTGGGATACTTGTAAGGCAACCCTTGCCATCTACAAACAATGAGCAGGCAAACTGTCTTAAAGGAGAACATTGCTCAATGCTACTTTCCTGGCCTTGTTCTCATTGCGGAGTTATTAATTTCTTGAAATGTCTTCATAATAAGTCCCCATGTATCCTGTGTCCTTCAATCAAGATTACCCCGTTGGGACCCCCAAAAGCCAGAACCTTCCATGCTGGCCTCTGTACCTTGTATGTAACTGAACTGCAGATCCTCTCAGAAGCTCACTTTGATTGAACTTTTTTTAAGGCACCTTAACGAGACTTAGACAAGTGTGTTGCTGAGGAGAATTTGTTCACCGCCATCCACTGATCACAGAAATGTGTTTAAGCACGTTTTCTTTGGAATGAGTACATGTATGTATACTTACATGTACATGTATATATGCATGAACTGGAACTCTAACAGTAATCCTTCTTGCCTTAATCGCATACAAACTCCAAGACAAGAAGATCCCTAGGTGATCCCATTAGACTGTAGACCCTGATTCTGAAGATTTCAAGTGGAAATGTGAATACTCTTCAGGAGGCCAAACAGGAACGAGCTGCTGGAAGCCCTGCTTAACAATCTGACGGTGTCTACCTCTGGGCAGTTGGCAGTGGTTAGGAAAGAAGAGGCATCCAGGAACTGTATTATTTTGATATCTATTTTTGACAAGTGAGTATCCACAAACAGTCCTCCAGGCCACAGAACCTTGTTCCTGGATGTATTTAGAAACAAGGATCTGGATTAAATTCAGTGTAATAGTGGCCAGAGAACATGGTGCAATCTAATTTTGAGAGATAATTTTTAATTTAAGGGTCTATCTCTAATCAGGAAGCCAGAGACTCTGATGCCAGGAAAACACAAAGACAACTTTTAACTTCTTTAAAGCATCTTACAGGAAGTAAAAATAATTAGTCATCAGAACAACAACAAAACCAAATACACTGCCATGAAGTCATTCTGACTCAGAGCAACCCTATGACAGGGGACCCATGGGTTTCTGAGAATATACGCTTTTTACATGAGTTGAAAGTCTCCTCTTTCTCCCACGTAGCAGTGGTGGTTTTGAACTGATGACCTTGGGGTTAGCAGCTGACTGGTAACCACCACACCATAAGGGCTTCTTGGGCAACAACATTCTGTACTATTTATTGAGCACCTACCATGGTGCTATCCCTTTGAAGTATGGTGTTGGTAAAGAATCAAATATTCAAAGTACCACCAACCACCAGAAGAACACGCAAAGTTGCCCTGGGGGAAAGACAGTCAGAATGTTCCCTAGAAGCGAGGACAGTGAAGCTTTGCCTCCCACACTTTGGACATATTATCAGGAGATCAAATCAAAACTGAAACCACTGCCACGGAGTTGATTCCAACTCCTAGTGACCCTAACTGGGACTCCCAAGGCTGTAAATCTTTATGGGAGCAGTTTGAACCACTAACCTTGGAGTCAGCAGTCCAACTTACCTGACAGCACCATCAGGAGAGACCAGTCCCTGGAAAAAAGGCAACTTGCTTGGTAAAGTCGAGCGAGGGGTGTCAAAAAGAGAGAGATCGTCGAGATGGATTAACTAACGCAAGGCAACCTCCATGGGCTCAAACAGTGGGAGGACGGCCCAGAGCTGCCCAGTGTTTCATTCATTCTAGTCTACAAAGGACACCAGGAGTGGGAACTGACTTGGCAGCACCCCACCATCACTACCCTTTTAACCCTTAAAATGCTCTCAGGTGAGCAAAAAACAAATGCCCTGACACAGAGTCTATTCTGACTCATGGTGGCCCTGCCTGCGGGTTTCCAAGGCTGTGACTCTTAACGGAGTTAAAAAGTTCATCTTTCTCCCAGGGAAGCACTCCAATGTACGTACACACACTGCCAACAAGTCGACCTCAATTCATGTCAACCTTCCAGGAGAGTCTGGAATTCTCTGTGGGTTTCTAAAACTGTGAACTCTTTACGGGAGTGAAAGCCTCGTCTTTCTCCTGAGGAGCTGCTGGTGCTTTCAAACTGCTGACCTGGTGGTTAACAGCCCAACACAGAACCGCTATGTCACCAGGGATCCTCAGGTAAGCACTCAAATCCCCATTGTTATGCATGAAGACAGAGCGGCTTCAAGTTAGCCTGGATTACAGAGTCAGCAGTGTCACAATGCCCAATCAGAAAGGTAAGCATAAATGTACATGTGTTTACTAATCTATGATGTGATAAAAAGGACAGATTAGTAAGTAAGCACAAGTAATCCCTTGCTTACCTTGCTTACTGGGTAATCCGCCACAAAACCAGCTAGGAGCAAAAGGTTTGGCTCTCAAACTTTTTTGGCCTACTGCCCCCTTTTCAGGAAAAAGTTACTCAGCTACCTTCTTGCAATTAAACACGTTTGTACTATAGCCCATAATCCAGGATAAGCTACAGGTATCCGATTCTGCAGCCCTACCAGTCATTCCAGTGTCCCCCGGGGGACAGTGCTGCCCACCTGGGCTTCGACCAAGGTTCAAATTCTGACTCCAATACTTTTCTGTAGTGTGACCCACTTCTCTCTTTGAGGGATAGATGTATACGTGTGTGTGTGTGTGTGTGTGTGTGTGTGTGCCTCTTAAGGTTGAGAAGGGTAACTGAAATAAAGTATGTGAAACATACAGCAAAAGCACTTGATACACTGACGTGGTAGTCAATATTCAATCACCGTTATCACAGCTTCAATATATTTGACATCATATTTTTAACATACAGGATTCATCAGTCTGTGGTACTCTGAAAGGATCTCTTCTCTTTGTATCCAAGACTCTGTTCAAACAGCATAAAAAGAAACGGAAAGGGGGTGACCAGAGGCAAGATGAGAAATCTTAAAGCAATGAAAAGAAATAGTAAAAGAGCAGCCTATGTATTTTACCCTGAGAAGATAACAAGGGCATGTAGTCAAGGACCTTCAAGATAGATTGTATACAATCATGAGATGTAGCAGAGAGAAACACCACCACTATCACCCCCCCCACACACACACACACAAAGAAAGGTCATTAGTACAGTACATATTGACACAGCATGCCTTGGAATATGCCATGGAAGCCCTAAAAGACCACCTGAGAAAGCAGTCAATGACATGGAAAAACGATCATGATCTATTAAGTGGTAGAGATGATAAAACCAGTATCTCTAACCAGTACAATCAGCACAGTTTGCATTCTGTTTTCATTCATCTGCATTTTCAAATGTTCCCTAATGAGCATGTGTTACCTGTATAACCAGGGAGGAAAAGGACAAGTTGCTTATGGACCGCTCACTGACAAGTATAAATGAGAATACGGCTCTCAGAGGAAGGCAGAAGGAAGCTATCCTGGGGGTCTGGTGTTAGTGGTGTTGCAACTCATGAGGTTGGCATATCAAGAGGGGATAGATACGTAAGCCACCTTATCTGGGTCTCATTTGAGCACGCCCAAAATACATTCTACCTGGAGACTTGACACCCAGTACTTGAAAAGACCCAGATCCCACCCCAGCCTCCTGACCTATCAAAACTAGGTTTCCGGAGCACTCGCCAGCATTATAAATATATCGTTATATCCAGAGCTGTTCCACTAGCCCAGATACATGTTCTCATTCATCGGCCCCAAATTTCTCTTATTTTCTTTTTTTTTAAAATAAATTTCTCTTGTTAAAATATAAATTATTGACCTATTGTGTTGAACAACCCCACCCCACCCTGATAAAAATGGAAAACTTGAGTCCTGCATTAGGTCCCAGTAGAGAAATGGGAAATCAGCACAGAAATGTTTCTGGGTGGAGCAATTCGCCAATCAGCCAGACTTTTAAATCCACTCCGGTTCTAAGCATGGCCGTTCTTTGGCCTGAGGAACAAAGCACAGAAGTATGGTGTTAAAGTCCCACACTTCCCCCCCTTCCCCGACAGGGTTGTTTACCAAGATGACACTCCTCACAACGGGCACATCTTCCTGGTTCCACAGATTCACAGTCATCCTAACTCTGGAATTAGCTAGACCCCAAAAAGCTGGGAGTGGGTTTCCAGTCACTCCCGTTTACAAAAAGCCTTGTTTTCTACATATGCAAGATGTACGGTCAGCGGCCTCACTGGCCCTTTGGCAAGGTACAGCTGATGGTGGGGGGGGGCGAGGGAGGAGACAAGGCAGACTCAGTGAAAGGAGGAAATGTGGGGGAGGGGAGAGAGAGGAGGAGGAAGGATCCTCCTACATGGTGGAAAACATGCCAACTCTCTAGAACCCAAGGTCTGCTGGCGGGAAGAAGGCCTTTCACATGACCGTTTCAGCACCCCAAAACCGTTCCAGCTTAGGCACTGGATGAAGCTTAAATGACCCTCTGTATGCACTATAGGAATCAGAGTAATACTGAGAAGGTTGTCCTCTGTAGAAACAAAAGTTTCTCGATTGCTCAAAATAAAAAAACCTTTATCTACTAGGCCCTAGGCTGTTCCTTCCCACTCTCAACCAAGAGAACACTGGAAAGCAGGGGAGAGAGAGCGGACAGCAGCTGACCCAGAGGAATATGCACGCTCGGGGACACATCGAAATCAGTCCTGATGCACGAGCAAAGGCCAGACAGTGACAACCCAGGAAAAGAAAATCAAACGAAGAGAAATACAAACCTGTGTGTCGAATCCAAACCTTCTGGACTGAAACCACTGCATTCTATGAAGTTACGGATTGTCTGGGTAGACTGAAGGAAGAGTGCATGGCTGAACAAGATTAACGGAGTCGACATTCTGAGCCACGGGTTGGAGCAGTGGTTCTCAACCTGCCTCATGCCGCGACCCTTTCATACAGTTCCTCATGTGGTGGTGACCTCCAACCATCAAATGATTTTTGTTGCTACTTCTGTAACTTTACTTTTGTAACGAATTTTGCTACTGTTATGAATCATAATGTAAACATCTGATATGCAGAATGTTTTCATTGTTACAAATTGAACACCATTAAGGCATAGTGATTCATCACAAAAACTGTATATAATTACAGATTGTGAACTATTTATTTCTAATGACAAATAAATGAAATTTTGTCTGGAAGCATGGTGTAGCATGGGTGACAGTCTTCATGCCGGGTCCTCGTAGGTGGGCCTATCTGCATGTGGGCGGGCCCGCCTGGAGACAAGAGAGGAGTGGTGTCTTGGTTCCAAGACCATGGGAAATATGTGTTTTCTGATGGTCTTAGGTGACCCCTGTAAAAGGGTCAATCAACTCCCAAAGGGGTCGCAACCCACAGGCTGAGAACCACTGAGTTAAAGAAAGTAGTTGTCTCAGGCTGTGGGTGGGGGATATGGAAGAATTAAGGGATGACTTCTAAAAAACAATCCTAAGGAAGACTTTCCTATGCCACTAACCCCTTGACAGCACATTTGGGGAAGCCTAGGAATATGCTAACTGAAGGGTCACATTGTGGTGGTGGTGTTAGGTGATACCAAGCTGGCTCTGACTCACGGTGACCCTACACACAACTAGATGAAACAGCATCCAGGCCTGAACCACCTCAAAGGCAGTGCTAAGTGTGAGGCCATTGTTGCAGCCACTGTGGTCATTCATCTCCCTGAGTCTTTCTGCTCATGACCTTCTACTTTAACCAAAGATGATGTCCTTTTCTAGGGACATGCCGAAAGCACGCGAGACAAGGTATCATCATCCTTAAGTCTAAGGAGCATTCTGGAAGTGCTTCTTCTAAGAGAGAATTGTTTGTTTTTCTGGCAGTCCACAATACTTTGAATAGTCTTAGCCAACACCACAATTCGAATGCATCAATTCTTTGGTCTTTCTTATTCTTAACCTAAATTTCCCATGCAATTGAGGTGATGGAAAATAGCATGACTTGGGCCTGAGGCACTTTAGTTTTCAAAGTGGCATCCTTGCTCTACAACAGTTTAAAAAGATCAAAGTTACCAAAGATTTCATATTACTTGGATCCACAGTCAATGCTCATAGAAGCAACAGTGAAGAAATCAAATGGCATAATTACATTGGGCGAATCTGCTTCAAAAGACCTCTTTCAAGTGCTGAGGAGGTGTCACATTAAGAGATGAGTCACCGTCCTCCTGCCTAACATTTCATAAGTTTCGCATTTAAGTTAACCACTGAAACTCTGCCATCTTTTTTTCTTTAAACGACACATTTTGGTAACATCTAGGTTCTTAAAAGTTTATGAGCAGCCATCTCAGATACAACTATTGGTTGCTACTGATAAGGAACAAAAGAAACAGAAGGGAACTAAAGTCTCAAAGAATAAACTGGTTGACAGCATTATCAGCCTACAGGAGCCACAACTTTACCCACCCTGAGACCAGGAGAACTAGATGGTGCTCAGCATTCACCAAGAACCCTTCTGATGAAGGCCACCATCAACGGACTGATAGATGGGTAACAATGCAGAGCAGAACTCCAAGTCTTGAGAAGTTCAAACTTATTGGACCAGATGAGACAGGAGGATCCCTTGAGGCACTTGAAACCCAGAACTGAGACTATCCTCTGAGATCACCTTTTAGCAAAATAACAGAGTAGTACACAAAATAAGTATAGTGCTCTACTCAGAAAAACAGCCATCTGAGATCAATAGGTCAACCATTACTCTAGATGAGATATCAGGAGATTGGGAAACTAGAGAACTGGGATCAGACCAACCACAATACAAGAAAATAGAATGCTGACACACTTTAAGATGTGTCTAGATGTTAACTGATGGCAATGTAACTAATGACAATTAAGATGTAACTAATGGCAATGAACAAGCTGTAAAGAAATTATTTTACTGTGTAAAATTTACCAAAAACACAGTATCTTTTTTTAAATGCAAAAATAAAAAAATGTATACAAAGACCCACTTTTTCAGGATGGTGGAGGAGATTAGAGTGGGGGGGGGGGGGCGGGGGTTGGGAAAGATTAGACCCAGGCATTCAGAAAACCAGACTGGTGAAAACACAGCCCCAAACCTCCAAGTTTTGAGTTCTCTTCAGCTGGTGTTCACCTTCACGCTTGGATCATGTGCTGCTCCAACCACACGGCCCGAGCCTAGATGGGGTAGAGGAGCAACCAGCCAAAATCCTATCCCCAAAGACACCGAAGACCACAAGCTATCCGTTCCACTCCGATTTTCTCGGTCATGCAGCCGAGCTTCCCTGCGATGGAGCTGATCACAGCATGCTGCTCTGCACAGAGAAACAGGATTTCTTCCCAGGAAGAGAAGAAGCATGGCGCTGCTCTAAGCAGAACTGGCAACATGGTGACATGCTGACCTTACACACTAAGCTTAGGCGGCTTTGGTCAGAGGGCTGGACACGGCTGCCAGCAAGCTGTCTGCTGTCCCTGAGGCCTGCCCAGCAGACACTGATGTGTCGGGAGTAGCCGAGCCTTGGCCTGCAAAAGTCAGACAGACACCTTCCCAGCAGCTGCCTCCCACTCCAACAAAGGCACACACTGTCCATAGGGGGAGGGCTGGGCTGACTACCCGCTGGATTACCTGCAGCCCAAGCAGGGTCAGTATCAAACACCACCATGTGCCTGTCACAGACAAAGCATCCCCCTTCCCGTCCCCGCCCCCTCCCCCCCAGGAGAAGAAAAACCCACAGAATTCCTTAAGTAGTAAATGGCAGGAGAACAACAGCACTGGTCTCCTGGTGGGGACATCCTGGGGACTTGGCAGCAGAGGCTGTGGTCTGCTGGGTCACCAGGCCCTCACTGAGAACCAGCTGGGATCAGAACAGAGCTAAGCACCCAGTGTTTGTCAGGAATGAGGGCACCTCCCTACCCTCCTGGGTTGGGGGCATCACATCTCCAGAAGCCATGGGTCAGTCTTTCTTTCCCTCCTCTCCAGCAGACACTGAGTCCCCTCGGGCTATGTCAAAGCTCAGCCCAATCACTAGATTTCCTGAAGGCTTTTTTTTTTTTTAAGGAAAAATAAAAATGCAACATAATTACAGGCTCTGACCTCAAATGACTTTAACCCTGACAAGGATTCAGAATTCACTGTGGGAAACTGCCCTGTGATTTCGGAGGAGCATGAAGTTAGTTTCCTTTCAGAGCTCCAATGCTACAGAGAAAGGGCCCAGCTCACAGGAAACTGGACCCAAGCTTCGGCCACATTGGCTGAGATACTCGGAAGTCAGTAGAACTTGTAAATGTCTGGAACGCTTCCCTGTCATTCCTTGGGCTACAGTGTTACAGACAACTTCCAGGAACGAGAAAGCGCACCAACAGGAGTGAGGACGAGGCTGTGGTGAGGACAAGGCTTATGGAGACTCTTTCGGGTCTATTCAGGCTTCCTGTGTGGTCCCAAGGGCTGCCACCATGCAAATCACCAGGGGGCCCTGTGGAGGTGCAGATGCCCAGGGCCTGGAGCAGCAGGCAGGCACCCCGTGGCCTGTGGGTGTGGCTTTCCACAGAGAGAGCAGTAGGCAACAACCAGTCCCTCTTCCAGAAAAAAAGGGAGGCTTGCTTTGTGCTTCCAAAAAGATTAGCAGCCTCGGAAACCCAAAAGAGTAGTTCGACCCTGCCCTACTGGGTCACAATGAGTCAGAACTGACTTGATGGCAGCGAGTTGGGGTGTTTTTTTGTTTGTTTGGTCCCAGAGGGCGTGTCTCCGAGTATCCTTGGGCAGGGCCTGGGAATTTTTTAGTTAAGGGAATTCATATGTACATCATCTTTAAGACACGCTATCTTACAACACCACCAGCTGTCTGTCTGTTGGCCATACTGTACCGACTTGTTGCTCAAATGCTGGGAGACAGACAAGTGGGCGTTTGAAGTATCAGGAGGGTCACCTATAGTGGGTAGGTTTCAGCAGAGTTTCTCGAATAAGTAAGGCATGGAAGAAAGGCCTGGCGATGAATTTCTGAAAAATGAGCCAATGAAAATCCTATGGATCACAACTGGATATGGTCCCATCCAGTGCTGGACGAGGAGCTCCCTGGACTGCAGGGCCATCTGAAATATACAGTGACCACAAGTACAAGTGTGGGCTCAACAGAACATCCGTCAGGAAAGGGGTATAGCAGGCAAAGCTTCACTCTGTTGTAGCTGAAACGTTGAGTGAGTCAACCGAACGGCAACTGACAACCGTACCTTACAAGGAGCACCTAGCAGTGACAATAATAAAGCTTGCCACTCTCAGGACATTTACGATAAGCCTGAAAAAGCTCTGAAGGTGCTGTGGACTCAGTGGTGGGCTGCTAACATCCAGGCTGGCCGTTCAAACCCACCAGCCATGCGGTGGGAGAAGGATAAAGATCTGTGGCCACCAAAGCCCTACGCAGGGGCACCATTTACAGACTCAGCAACACACATGGGCCATTCTGCTCTGTCCTATAGAGTCACTGCGAGTCAGAATTAGCTCAATGGCAGTTGAGTTGAGTTTTGAGGGAACTTGGGCCACGGTGGACATGTGACCGAGGTTATTGTACACTCACCATCAGGGGTGAAGGCTAAGCCCTACAGGAAAGGCAGACCAAAGAAGGGATGTCAGATATAATGTGCCATGCTCCCCGGCCAGTCACCATGAAGGTCACTGCCCACCGGACAGCCTAGAGAAAGACAGAGGCACCAGGGGTACCTCCTGGACAAAGTCCTGGTCTCCATTCCACCAAATGTAAGAGACTGTCCGTATTGAAAAGCCTGCCAAACTCACTGCATAATGCATGTACTGCCACTGGCACCACAAACTCATGCTCGGCCGTCCTCTGCCCGAGTGTGTCCTAGTTACAGCTGTGTCTCACGTCAGGGAGTGGCTTTTGTTGTGGTTTCAATCCCAGAATGAACAATACAGACCAGCTGGGAGTAGGAAAGGGGGAGAGCAATCTATGTGTGGTTTTACGACAGCGGTCCCGGCAAGGTTTCTCTAACCAGTAAGTTCCTACACTGAAATCAGGATTTGAAAAAGTCAGTTCTGTCATAAACGCTCCAGAATGCTCCCCTGAAACACAGCAAAATGGCAAATGGACAGTCCCCTTTGATCCAGTGGATCCGCTTCTAGTAAATCTGTCCTACAGATCTACTGGCTCACTACACCTGGAGAGGTGCGTGTTCACAGCAGCATGACTGGGCCTGGCAGAAGGTAAGAAACCCTCTAACTGAGACTGGTTAGAGAAGTTGTGATACAGCCAAACTATAGTGTGCCATACCAACGGGGAAGAAGAGTTAGCTCCATATGCACCCATGTAAAATAACTAAAATTATGAAAAAACACAGCAGTACATCGGTATACAACCCGAAAACAGTAAGACAGACAGACAGAGAGATCCACCACCATCAGAGGTATATACTGTGGTGACTTGCATGTTGGTATGGTGCTGGAAGATATAACAATTATTTCAGATACTGACAAGTTCCCCTATGGGGGACAAGCTTCCATGGTGCTTTCCACTAAGGCAAACTAGAAAGAGAGGTCTGGCAATCCACCAATACGGAAACCTGATGGAACATAAAGCACTGTCCCATACAGCGCTGCAACAAGAGCCTCCTAGCCTGGCAGTCCTTCCCCAATGGTCACAGCTGGACCCAAGGTGGTGCAGGACCAAACGGCAGTGCAACACGTCAGACATAAGGCGGCCAAAAATCAGAAGTGACAGCAATGACGCTATCTATAAAGGGGGCTTCAAAAAGTTGACGGGAAAATTCCACTACCTTTTAATTCCACTTTGCCGTGAACTTTTTGAACCCCTATGTGTGTGTATAAACAAAGAAGAGACTGAAGTTAAGAAACCAAGCGGATATCGGACTGCACCGGACTTCTCCTGAAAGCGTCAAAAGCCAGGCTGTGACTTGGAGGACTCAGGTGCGTCTGACCAGACCAGGGCACTTTCCATTGCCTCAGATGCAATGTGAGAGCTAGAATAAGGAGGCCTGGAGGACAATTGATGTATTCGAATTATGCTGGAAAATACTGGACTGCCAGAACAGACAGATCTGTCTTGGAAGAAGGACAGCCAGAAAGACTTTTCTTCCATCCTTTGGACATGTCTTCAGGAGGGACTAGTCCCTAGAGAAGGACAGCATGCTCGGCAAAGTGAAAGGAAAGCAAAAAGGAGGAAGGCCCTTGGCGAGATGGATTGACACAGTGGCTGCACCAATGGGCCTAAATGTAAGAACAATTTGTGGATGGCCACGAGGCCTGGAGGCTGCTTCATTCTGTCGCACACAGGGCTATGAGGTAGAACCGATCCCACAGATCTAGCAACAACTACAGATAGGTGCATACACACGGGCAAAAGCAGAGATTACATGAAGATACACAAAAACACAGCTAAAATGTCACCTCTGGCAGCACAACAGGGTAGAAGGAAAGAGAAGTTGCCGGGATACTTACATACATTCTTTTCTTTTTTTTTCATTTAAATTGCGTATCATTTATAGGTAAGAGCTATTTAGATAAACTTTTTAAAAATAGGTATTGAGTAAAGTGAAAATGCCATTTTGTTTTAGTTTATTCATTCAAACAAAATACTCATTTTCTACACTTACCACTGTAATAATGAGCTATGCAGTCAGGAATTCCTGCAGGTTTAGGGCCTATCTGGTTCAACAGAGTCCTTGACACAGAAACAGCCTCGAGTTCAATTCAGCCTGCCAGAAATGTCATCTTACATCTCACAGCGGGCACCCATCCATAGTTTCAAAGTGTTCCAATTACCTCAGAGTAAACTTGACAGCGGGTCTGATAGCAAAGTCAGGTGTGTGCTGAAACCTACCTGGTGTGTTATCTGTGCAAACCATGTAAAAGAGTCCGTCTTTTTGCTTGGTTTGGTTTTTTTGGGTTTTTCCCATGTGGAAGCAGCAAGAGTCAGAGTGTGGCTTACTTACTGGCTTGAGCCAGAGAGGCCAGTTAGCTAACAAGGTTTACGTCCAAAATTATTCCCAAATCCCTCAAACCTTTGTTCATGTGGCAAAGAAAGTGCATGTGCACATAGGCACGCAGACACACACATAACAAACAACTGCCCACTCTTGACGCTCACCCTCCGTGGGATGCTGTGCCTTCCAACCAAGGTGAGCCCAGCCAGACATAAACACGCCGTGACAGCTTTGGGCTGGCTCTCTCTCTCTCTCTCTCTCTCTCTCTCTCTCTCTCTCTCTCTCTCTCTCTCTCTCTCCCTCCCTCCCTCCCTCCCTCCCTCCCTCCCTCCCTCCCTCCCTCCCTCCCTCCCTCTCTCTCTCTCTCTCTCTCTCTCTCTCTCTCTCTCTCTCTCTCTCTCTGTCTAGGAAAATGTGTAAGCCCCAGCGACTAATTTGTAAGCCTTCCTCTAGCCACTAGTGCTGTTGTGCTCCTGACTCTAGCAAACAAGACTTCCTTCCTGGCCTCGTTAACGGGGTCTTCTAACAGCCTGGTTCCATAAAGGGTGTCCATCCCATGCCACCATTTACCGGAAAAAAACAGAGCTCGCAAATGTATCTATCTGACCAGTTCGAGGCTAATTGGGGCAAAGCCAAGGAATTGTTCCCTCTCTCACTCACTCGCTCACATTCACACTCGCACACCCTCCAGATTTCTTCCTTCCCCTGCTCCTTTTAGAATCCCTGTCTGTCTAACAAAGGGGCCAGTTCAGGATATTGTACTTCCGGTTCCAGCAAAAGGAAAAGCTTCTGAAACGTAGCCTAACGTGCTCAATGGCGCTGGCTGCCAGGGTGCAAAGGACCTAAACTAGCCATGTCAATCAGAGTGTGAAAAGTGGGGCTGGCCACAAGTCCACTCTGAAGACCCCCTTCCCAGGGAAATTCACCGCCCCTCCCAACTCCCCCTTACAGGATACATGAGGATTACCACGCTCCTGTTCCAACAAGGAAAATCCAAGGCCATGCTGAGTATCATCCTTCAATACGGAGCAGGGAAAAGTAAACACAGTATGCCCACATAGAACGTTCTGCACGCAAAGAAGGAATGCATTATGAACATGTGCTGGCATGGAACTTCTTTAAGACAGAGGATTAGCAGGAAAAGCAAAACACAGTAATTGATATGGTATAATTTCAAGCAAATACTCACAGAAAGAGGACTAGGAAAAAGCAGGACAAACTGTCATCGGTGGGTAGAACTCTGGTCTTCTCCCCCACCCACTCCTACCCTCATGCCCCGCCCCAAGCTGGTTCTGACACAAGTGTAAAAGTACTTTTATTCTCTTTGGTGCTTATATAAGAACATATTCATAAAGTGTACTTTCTTTTTTTTTTCCTTTTGGTCTTTGAATGCTCAGATAATCCACTCATATTCTTGGTTTTCCTCCCAAACCTAATCCTTCCCAAGTGTTCTGTATCTCAGGAAACAGCATCCTCATTCTCCTGTCGTGGGCAAGGCCCCAAACTCCTGCATCATTCTTGACGTCTCTCACACGCCACAACCAATTGAACAGCAAGCCCTGTGGGCTCTACTTCCAAATGAATCTGGAATCTGGCCCCATTGCCAGACTGTACCCTTAGTCCTGGTGACCTGAGTCTTATGGCAGTCTCCTGACAGCTTACCTGCCTTTACTCCCACCCCTCTATAGCCATTCGCCACATCAGCTCTTTAAAGTATATGTAGGAAATGTCGCTCCCTACTTAGCACGAACCCCAGAGTTCTTTGTGGCACTCGGCACCTCTGTCATCTGGCCCCTCATGAGCTCTCTCTCCATTCACCACCTGTTATTCGCTCCTGCCACACTGCTTCCCTCAGACTCCCTGCCATCTCAGCAGCTCCACCCCATAATGACCCCAGAGAACAGGGCAGAACTGCCTTCTGGGGTCCCGAGACGGTAACTCTCATTGATTAGGAAGCATTTCTTTCCCCCTCTTCGTCCTCAAATGCCCTATGGACTCTCTCACCTTGTGACCTCTGTGTCTATGACTTCTCTCCAGGGACTTCACATATGCTGAATGAAGGCCTTCCTTTGATGGCCACCTAAGAACTCTGCAAGGCGCCTGGAGGTGTGATGGTCAAGCAGTTGAACGCCCACCAGGCTCCATGTATTTGTCTGCCTTTGCTGGCAGCATATGTAAAGGACTTTTACACAGATAATGCACACGGTATTTACTCATTTTTCCAAATCATTCAACTCTATTGTGTGAGAGCCTCCTATAAGTGCAATGTATATTATGTGTGTATTATGTGTGTGCCTATTTTTCTGTGTGTGCACTGTGTGCAGGAAACGCAGTACTGTGAAACACATGGTATTATAATGCTTTTTAATTAAAACTGGGGTCGAGCAGAAATTTAAATCTAGATAGCCCCCCCCCTTCCACTGCTAGCTCTCCTATTGCCTTCATGCCCAATGTTCCTGCCAAAACCTCCTGTGGCTGCGTTTGTTCGAGGTGACGGCTTTGACAAGATAGCAAGGTGCCTCCAGGAGTGGCTTCCCCAGGAGCTCAGGAGGGACAGTGGTTCTTCACTGGCCATTTTCATTTTGTCAACTTATGGGTTTCGTGATCATCAGTCGACAGTGAACAAAATGAGCAAGTCCAGCCTGGGGCCTCTGCCTCAAGGGGATGCTAGCCGGCCTATACGAAGTAGAAACCCCAACCACGGCCTCACCCGAACCATTCCTCACCGTGGCCTCCTGATGTGGTACTGTCAAAGGCAGATGAAGTTGAAGGACAAGTCTTAAGTGCCGTGCACTTAATCATCAAGAGCTTTACAAAACAAAGAAAAAAATTAAGCCAAACTATAAAGTATCAAAAAGTCAAACTCACTGCCATCAAGTCTGCCCAATCATGACCCATGAAGACAGGGTAGAACTGCCTTTGTGAGTTTCTGAAACAGTAACTCTTCATGGGAGTAGAAAGTCCTTTCTCCCATGGAGCTGTTGTTAGTTTTGAACTGCTGACCTTGCAAGTTAGCAGCCCAATGGGGAACCACCAGGGATGCTAAGCCATACACTAATGTACCCTAAGAAGATATGAACAGACACCAGTAATAGTGCTGACAGTGAGGATGCAGATTCTTTACAGATCCCGATCCGAGAAAGAAGTAATGTGCAGCGGGTGCTAGATTATGTGAGGAGACTGTTGCAGCTGTGTTTCTGAGCCCTGAGCTCCAGGGAGCAAAGAACAGCTAAGACTTTCACAGGCTCATTGCAGAACCAAAGTGGGCTAGAGGGGCGCATGAGGGTTGACTGACTCTTCACCTTGAAAAGCAACACATTTATTTGGGGTAGTGCTGAGTGATCACGGATGCTGGCACGCACCTGCTTTCCACTGAGTTAAAGGGTACTGCACGGAGAGGCCAAACCTGTCCCTGGGTCAGAGTCGGGAAGTTGGGTAACTCCTTTTCACTCTGTAACTCACAAGCATGTTTTTTTTATTTCAATCAACAACACGAGTTGTGTGTTGTGTGCCTTAGAGTATATCACCCTTTTACAATCACAAAAGGAATCCTCCTTGAATGACATGAGCCCCTAAGGATCTTTGATGCCAATCTGCTTTGTCAACCGTACTCAAAATCCTAAGGAACACATGGGTACAAAGTTAGGAAACGAAAAGTTTGTCGCAATTCCTTTGCTGTGCTTTAGCACCTTAATTTTAAAAATAAGGCATTCCCTAATTATTTGTAAATGGTGGTAATTTGCAATGGTGACATTTGGAGTCTGACTCACACAAATATAAACAACAGAAAACTGAATCCAAATAAGATTTTGAAGTCCTTATATAGCATTGGCGTTTCAAAACTCTCTCCCATATTTTCCATTCTGTTTTCAGCTGGATTGAACCAAGTGCATCTCAACTGTAACTCTCAACCCACTGAGAGAAAAACCCTGCTGTAACCACAGCCACTGCGGGCTTCTGGAATGTTTCATTTTCTCCTAGAAGCAAACTCGGTGGGCTCGGCTGGGATGAGCGGTTGGTGTGCACACAACTGTGACAATGACCAAATGAACCAAAAACCAAGCCACTGCCGTGAAGGCATTCCAACTCACAGCAGCGTCCCTGCAGGCTTTATGTCCTCCGGGAGCAATCACACTGCCTCGCCCTCCTCCCTCAGAGTGGCAGTGCGTCTGAATTGCAGGCCTGTGGTTAGCAGCCCAACACACTGTACCCCACTCGGCCACCAGGGCTCCTTGTCTATGCCTTTCTTTCTCCTTTAAGGTCAATAAACGATCATTTATACCCCCCTCCGTCTTAGACTCGAGAGGGAAGGCTTCTGAGGCTATTTCTCTGAACATAAGTATGTTCATTCTCTCTACGGTAGCTACGTGGGTTGGAATAGCATGAAGTAAATTGCATTGAAGTTTAATTTACATGTGCTGAAATTCACATTCCCTGATTGTTAGTTTGTTTGCAGAGTTACACAATGTCAAAGTCTAGAGTCGTAGTCTTTCCAGAGAAGGTCCTGAGGTCCACTGCTAGATTCCAAGTTTAGTTGCACAACTTCTTAACTGTGCAGTCTTAGACAAACTAACCTGTTAAGAAAACAGTTTGAGTGTTCGCCTCACAAGGCAGTGGTAAAGATTAATAAAACGTTATTTGTGAATCACTGAGCACGGGACGGAGCGTCTGATAAGTGTCCAATAAACATCAGTTGCCGTCATTACTATTCTACAATCGACGTATTTCTGTTAAAACTCACCTGTGGTGGGGGTGAAGGCATGACAGGGGGAAATACAGCTAGGTCAATTGGCAAAACAGAACCAAAAATCAGAAGAAATGTTCAAATTCTCTGCATTCTATCTAATCTGGTGAGTAGCACCTTGGATCTTTTAAAGCTCACAAGCCAGCACCTAAGAAGCACGCACTCACTGGTCTCTTCTTGCTCAGAGCACAGAGAACAACAGCAAGTGAACACCACCCTGGTGGGAAAGCAGCTAGTCCACTGGACTAAAAGACACTTTTAAAAAGCACTGCCATCAAATCGGTGCAGACTCATAGCGACCCCTGTGGGTTTCCAAAACTGTAAGTGCTTCAGTGAATAGAAAGCCCAGTCTTTCTCCCACGGAGCTGTTCGTGGTTTCCAAGATGATCCTGGTTTCACTGATGATCATGCGGATGGCAGGCCAACGTGTAACCATAACTACACCATCAGGGCTGGCCCATATATATGAAAAGCATTACCTCCTCAAACCTGAGCTCAGAAGACCTACTACCAACTACCCACCAACAACTACACACCAACAACTACCCAACAGCAACTACCCACTACCAATTACCCACCAACAACTACACACCAACTACACACCAACAACTACCCAATAACTACCGACCAACAACTATCCAACAACTACCCACCAACAACTACCCACCAGCAACTACCCACCAACAACTACCCACCAGCAACTACCCAACAGCAACTACCCACCAACTACCCACTACCAATTACCCACCCACAACTATACACCCACAACTACATACCAACAACTACTCAATAACTACCCACCAACAACTACTGACCAACAACTACCCACTACCAATTACCCACCCACAACTACACACCAACAACTACCCACCAACAACTATCCAACAACAACTACTCTGACCAACAACTACCCACCAACAACTACCCACCAGCAACTACTCATACCAACTACTCTGACCAAGACCAAAAGACAAGATCCTGGTGAGAATGGGCAAAAAAAAAAACGGAGAACAAAATTCAACACCAAAAAATAAGTGAAAGGGCCAGATTTCCGAGTCAAACGAGACCAGAGGACCCTCTGAAATGGTCACTCCAAGAAAACTGTCTGACTTGAAACTGGCAACATTCCCAAAGGGCATGCTCAGAGACTATAAAACAAACAGCACCCATGAAGAAAGTGTTCCTCAGAACAATCCACAAGCTGTGCAAGGTCAAGAGGACGACATGCTCAAAGCCAAAGATGGGAAGACAGGAAGAGTCAGGGAGCCCAGACTAATATAAGTGGGGAGCCCTGGGAATAAACAGGGAAGAGTGTTGACACATTGTGGGGATGGTGACCAATGTCAGTGAACAACTGAGTATGAACTTTCAATTGAGAAAACTACTTTGCTCTAAAAAACTTTCACTTGTGCACAATCCCCACCCCCAACTGCCATCAAGTCAATTCCAACTCACGGTAACCCTATAGAGGGTTCCTAAGGCTGTAAAGTTTTTCAGGAGCACAAAACCTCATTTTTCCTCCAAGGAGTGACTGGTGCGTTTGAACTGCCAACCTTGTGGTTAACAGTCCAAAGATTACCCTACAGAGTCACCAGAATTCCTTACTAACTCACTTAAGACGATTCCAACTCACAGAGACCCTACAGTACCAAGTAGGACTGCTCCTTTTGAGCATCCGAGACTTCTGATCTTTATGGGTGCAGCTAGACTCAAATTTTTCCTGTACAGGGCTAGTGGGCTCCAACCGCCAACCTTGTGGTTAGCAGCTCAGTGCATGGCCCACTACAACTCCAGGGCACATGAAATTCAAAGAACAAAGCTCATACTTATCTTGTGAATATGGTATAGACTAGAGATGTTAAAATCACTAAGCACCAAAACGTAGTGGGAACCCTGATGGCATTGAGCACTATGCATCGGACTGCTAAGCAGTGGGAGAATGACAAGGCTGTCTGCTCCCGTAGAGTCACAGTCTTGGAAACTGACGGGCAGCTCTACTGTCCCATGGGTCGCTATGAGTCAGAACTGACTTGACTTGATGGCAATGAGGGGTTTTTTGTTTTTGTTTTTTTGTCCTGTTTGGATTTTGAGCAAACTGCAATGAGAAAGGCGCATCATTTCTTTGAAAGTCTCGGGGAAAATATAAGTTCAGAATAAGAACTATAACTAGTCACTTCATTTTGTAAAAAGATGTCACCCAGCAGGACACCAACCCCCAAGGTAAAGCTGATTCAGTGCCACATATCTTGCCCCCACTGGACTGTAAATTCATTGACGAAAGGAATTGCGTTTTCTCTTGGTTTGGTTTTCTCCTCTGCGTGTCTCATAAACTTTATATCAATTAAAGTATCAGGGACTAAAATAAATTCCCCTCCCCCTTCAAAATGCTCTCATTGAGACTGAATCGATTCTGACTCATAGTAACCCTAAAGGGCAGGGCAGAGCTGTTCCTGTGGGTTTGAGACTATAACTCCTCATGGGAGTAGAAAGCCTCATCTTTCTTTCATGGAGCACTTGATGGTTTCAAACTGCTGATCTTGTAGTAAGCAGCCCAACATACAACCCCTTATACCACCAGGACTTTCTCCTGGCCCTAGAAATACATTATTCAGTCCCAGGACCACAGGTCTACTTAAACAACCATTTTGAAGGAAATAAAGTTACTGATCCAAAGTTTCTCTACCCAAAATCTAAATAAAAAAACTTTTTGCGTAAACCACTTAGCAGAAGAGGATTAACTTTGCATTTCTGACATTCAAAACAGGCAAATCTGCAAAGGCAAACAAGTCGGTTAGTGGTTGTTTTCTTCGGCAATGGGCAGAAGTGAAAGTGACTACTCATAGGGTGTGGGGTTACTTTGTAGGGTGAAGGAAATGCTTTAAATCTGAATGTGGGCATAGTTGCTCCATTCCCCGACTATATTAAACAACACTGAATGAGGACACTTTCTGAATTACACACATTAAACCAGTGACCTGTATGAAATGTGAATTATAATTTAATATAGCTGCTATTTTTTTTAAAAACTGCACGTCTATCCCACTCTAAGGCAACACAATGAGGTTATTCCCTCTCAGAAAATGGAAAGCAAAATTAAAGGGACTTCTCACTACCAACAAGTCCAGAAACCATCCCTCAAAACCAAAAGCTAGCCTCACATTCCTTTCTATGCACCTACATTTGTTTTGCCATTGAGAACACAACACAGCAAGGCCCGGAGTCCAATGAAGGCCACACGAGGTAACAGGGACAGCCACACAGAGGGGAAAGTTGGTCTAGCAAGAAATGTGGAAATTTACCCTAACAGCGTGTTAATAAGCCCAGAAGAGCTTGGGAGCTCGATTTTTGTTTTGTTTTTCTTCATAACTTATGGATCTTTTTTGACTTAAGCACGGCTTGATGCAAGCCATCTCACAAGGATTTTGCCCACCGGTGGTTAAGACACACAACTGTGTAAGTAAGCTAGCATGAAGGCAGCGTGAGCCTCCGCTCTTGAGTGCAGGAAGATGGCAGAGCTGGAAAGCGCTACGTAAGAGCAGCACTGCGTGCCAGCTCCGAGTTGAGTCCTTTCTTTACGTGTATGTCATCTGGGTCTCAAGCAAGAACAATGAAGTCTGAGTGCTTATTCCCATTGACAAGAGGAGGGCTCAGGATTGGTAACTTAGCCTGAGTTAATCAACTAAATGACAGGTTCAGGACTTGAACCCAGGCTTAACTGGCTCCAGAGGAGCCCTGGTGGTGCAGTGGTTACAGGTTGGACTGTTAATTACAAGGTCAGCAGTTTGAAACCACCACTTAACTCCACAGGAGAAAGACAAGGCTTTCTACCTCCAGAAAGAGTTACCGTCTTAGAAACCCACAAGAGCATTTCTATCCTGTCCTACTGAGTCACTGTAAATTGGGATCAACTTAATGGCAGTGAGTTTGGTTTCTGGCTTTTTAACTGACTCCAGGTTGCAATCTTGCCACCAAACTGTAGGCCCCAAGAAATACTGTTATCACCCAAACTCATGAAGTGACCTGATGAGCTCAACTTAAGGGAGGCAAGAGATCCTAAGCCTCTTAACTGTACTAACCTATATCTCTTCAGCCTCTATCTTCTCTAGGGAAAGAAGAGACTTGTCTCTTCTCTGACACTGATTAATCAGGGCAGGGGAACAGGTCCGGGGAGGCTAAGTCCCCACAACAGAAAAGGCCAGGACAAATCAGCCTCAGAAGTAACTAATCAGGGGTCGCCAAGGCTCCGGTCCACATCAAACGAGAGATGTCTCCCAAAGCAGGAATTTATTAAATGGATGCTCCAAAATTATTTTAGTGTTTATCCTTCCATGCATCCAGCCCAGAGATCTGGATTCAGACAAAGGTTCCAAGGAGTTCTTTTCCATGCATAAAAGAGCCTGTAACTTTTATCAGATTTTCAAAGGAAGACAAGAGACAAACGTGTGAGAACCACTGACCTCCAGGACAGAACTGCCTCAGGGTTAAGTGCACTTTAACTGCTCTGTCACCTTGGGCCGGTTACTCATCCCGCTGGTCCCTTGCTCAGAAAGTAGAAGTTGTAAAGCCAATGATCTCGATGAACTTTGGTGATGAACTTTGGCAATCCCTGGAGGCCAGTTTTATTGCCTGGGATTAATGCGCAAAGGAAACCTAAACTCGAGGATCTGAAACTGAGTTATGAAATAAAATCGTAAAACTTTAGGGCTGGGAGAGAGTACAGTGTCACTTACATATTCAAGCTTTAGGGGATTTTTGATTTAAGATGAGTTGGGAAAACAGTAGTGGTGAAGAAAAATAATACACCAATACTAGTCTAGTAGCATACGATGCAGCGGCCATCCAGGTAGTTGATAAAAGTGCTTCAAGTGTAGGCCATAGCAGTACCCTTATTTTAAAGATGAGAAAATTGGGGCTTTCAAGGATCACATGACTTGTTCAAGGTCACCATAGAGCTGGATTTAGGAGAGATCAGAACATCTAGATCTCAATCAGTCCTTCCCTCAAGTTACAAGGCTAGTCCATTAGACAACTAAAACAACCCTTCAGCTCCATTACTGAAATGTTTCTTCCTACAAAGCACTCTTACACACACACACACACACACACACACACACCAAAAATAACACCCAAATATACACCACCCTGATTGAGGGCTGAGCTATAAAACTTAAGTCCAAATTCCATTAGGCTTGGTCCAGATAGTTCCATTTAGGGCAAGTGGGATGGGCCTGATGAAGGCTGGCTCACGTGACTGAGTTAAAAACTCAGACTAGCCACTGGAACCATGTGACTGTAGGCTAGTGCGTCCTCGAGCCTGTTTTCCCATTTCCACAACACCGTTCTTAGGTGAGGCGATGATGCCCTGCATCCAACAACAGCCTATCCACTGCTACGTCCTCTGTGCCCAGTGCAAAACCTAGCACCCCCTAGTCACTCCAAACTTTGCTCAATGAAGCAGTGGCTCAAGTGAAAGCCAGGCTCAAAGTTCAATCACAATCCCATCTCTAAGTGGGGCCCAGCCTTCCCGGGAAAAGGATGGCCCTGGTCAATGACAAAGGGAGAGTCTGTTCATATGCTTCATGTAAGACACAGGCCCTGCCTCTAAGATTTTTCATCACCTCCCCATACTTATACTCATCTCACCCCCAAAAGATTGGCAATTGCCACCCTGGGATTCCATTGTTTCGGTCTTCATTTTTAGAAGCAATCTTCATTTTAAGCAGCAATAGACTCACAAAATGACATCTCAGACCCTCCTTGTAGGGCCAATTTCTCACCGCGTACGCCTTATGCTACCAATGTACCTCTCATGCTGAAAGATAACATGCATTAAAGAAACCTATCACCCCGACAGGTAAAGTAAGAGTTGAAGACAATTCCACAATTCCTAATTCTGCAAACTAGGAGATGGGCTGGACTGTCTTGACAACGGGTAGGCTGAAAAGGGGCCAAACACGCGCTCATCATCCCAGGCGCTGGTCCCTAGAGCACGCTCTATTGAGGCAAAAGAACTCACCCCGGCGTCTTAAAAGTAAAGAGAAAAAACATGCACAAGATGTAAATTTCATTTTTTCCCCATCGAAAGCAAAAAGAAGAAAAGGGCGGTACAGGGAGGGGGCGGGGAGACAGGTTTACAAAAAGCTAGCTTATCTTTAAGATGAATTTAGATTTCTCCTTTCTGGATGGGAAGAGAGAGCATTTCTTCCCTGACCCTTGAGTTTTCAAGGATAATGGGAGAGGGAATACGCAGAACGAGGGAAACGAGAGAGGGAGTCAGGAGACGTTCATTCTATTTTTAAACCCTCGCCCACAGTTTAGAGTAAAGGAACACTCTGATTCTGTACTCCCACCCCTATCACCTTCTGCTAATCCCGAGAATCGGAACCTGCACACGTAATGGCAATGCCCCTCGATGTGGGGGTGGCAGGCTCTCAATACTCTCGAGAAACGGACTAGCCAAGCACTCAACGCAGCCTCTTTCTGGGCAGCGCCTATGTCTGAGAAGCAAGGGCCTGGAGCTGCCTGCAGGGATCGAGAGCCACACCTGTCTTTCCGAGGAGAGGCAGCGCCCCCTGGCCAGGGCGCGCTCCGGCCACACCGCTGGGCACCCAGGCGGGAGCCCCGGGTCCCCTGCGGGAGACACTGTCGCGAACACGCCAGGCTTTGCCCACAGGCTGCGGCGCGCCAGGCACTACCTACTGCCCCACTCGCGGGGTACCTGTGTGCCGCCGCGCGCACCCACCCGCGGTTCCTCAGACACCCCCTCGTGCCTGGGTCTCCTCGCCGCCACCCGTCAATGCAAAGAGCTCGGCGACGGGTCCCCTTCCTCAGTTGACTGTTGCTGGCTCGCCGGGTCATGTACCCTTCCTGCCTCGGGGAGCCTCCACAGCCGTCCCCCGGCGCAGCGGGCTGAGAAAACCAGGGCGCGCTCCAGACCAGGGCTGAGCGCCGCCGACGCCCCCCCGCCCCCCGCCCGGCCGGCCGGCCCCGCCAGCCTCGGGGGACACTCACTCTTGAGCGCGCCGATGAGCGTCTTCCCGTCCTTAATGAGCTCCTTGATGAATTTGTTGGTCTTGTCCAGCTCCGCTTCGTGCGACTTGAGCGTCTCACGGAAGTGCGGGCTGTCGAGGCAGCAGTCGCTGAACTCCAGCGCCGGGAGCCCCATGGTGCCCGCGGCGCCCAGCCGGGGGGCGCGCCTCCCCCAGGGCCCGGGCGGACGGTCGCGGGGAGCACGCACGCGGCTGACCCTCGGCCGGCACCCCCGACGGACGCCGGCTCCACAGGTGTGGCGCTACTTGCTCTCCGCGCGAGCTTCCCTGGCGCGAGCCTCGCCGACGCGCGCGGCTCCCAAAAGAAGCCCGGATCGGGCGGTGGGCGGCTGCTTTTGGGCGCGCAACGGAACGGTGGGCGAGGAACCGTGGCCGCGGGCTCGGAGCGGCGCCGGGAAGCGAGCGAGCGAGCGAGCAGGCGAGCGAGTGCGAACACCGCCTCCTCGCCTCCCAGGCTGACTCCAGCGCTAGCAGGCTCGAGCGCCCTCTCACAGCAGCCGGGGCCGCCCCACCGGCGTCCGGGCCGCTCGAACCTGCTAGCGGTGACCTAATCCTGCTGGACCAATCAGCGCGTCTGCCCCAGCTCGACCCCCCCGGCAGCTCCTGGACGCCCGTCCCTTCCGCGGGTCTGGACCAATCATCGGAGTTGGGGGCGGGGCCTAAGGCGGGGGCGGGTCCCACGCCACCGCCTAGGTCCGCAACATAAGCTCCGCCCTTTCCCGCCCGCCGGTTGTTGCAGACCTAGAGACTGTGGGGTGAGCTAGGCTGTGCTAGGTTTCCAGCCACCCTGGACCCTTCCCTGCTTGCTGGGGCCTGGATTCGGTTCTGCAGCGATGCGTCTGCTGCTCTGGGAGCGGAGGACTCTAGATGTGCCGAAATGTCGGGGAATTAGGCTGTCGTTCCCCCGCAGTCCTCCCAGGACTGTTGGGCAACCGAGCTTGCACTGAAAATACAGCCCGCTGCCCCCGGGACAACACCGAGCGTACCGAGGGACCCTGTCGCCTGTAGACCCCGCTGGCTCTTCATTCATAAAAGCAATATTTGCATGTTAAAATTTCCAGCGCTGCTTGCCTGCAGTCTTCCCGCCCCCTAGAGCCCGCCCCCTTCCTGGCCACTCCTGCTCAAAACCTGCCCACTGCTGCCTGACCTCAGAATCTAGCATCCTTAGGAGAGTTTCCGCTGCCTGTTGTTTCCCTTTGCACTCCTTGCGGGCACCGCTTGTCTTTCCCTTCCTCGTGAACTTCACTGGAGCACAGACCACCGGGCTTCTTATTTACGGCTACATACTCAAAACCTCTAACAGGGTCTGGAATTTATTTGGTAAGGGCTCAATTTATTATGATGAGTAATAAATATTGTGAACATAAATGAATGAATCTTTTCGCGTGGCCCCTCACCACTTGTCACCCCCCAATGTTTTGGACTCTGTTGGGCCTCAGGTCTCCATTCAAACAGCTTGTCTGGCTGGGTGCCATAAAATGTGTTGTGCTTCATTGTAATCTGTAAAATGCTTTCTGCCCAGAAACTAGCAGCCCTCCTTTAGTTAAGAGTGTTTTGTTTGTCTTTAATAGGCCTGCTATACGTGCACATTACGCCATTTGCTAGGTATACAACGATAAATAAGACAGAAGGAACTTAAATGCCACTGGTCAATAGGAGGGTGAACCACAATCAAACAAGCAATAAAAATGCCCCACAACATGGGTTAGAATCAGGGAGGAGATGAGTGCGTCCCAACGCCAGGTCAGAGAAGGCATCTCAACCTTTGGTTGAGAAATTGACCATTTGTGAACGAATGAATAACCTCTATTTACTACGTGTAGCTATCCACCTAAGGAGCTTTGGTGGCACAAACGGTTAAGTGATAGGCTGCAAAAGGATAGATTGGCTGTTCAAACCCACCCAGGAACTCTACAGGAGAAAGATCTGGCAACTTGCTTCCATGAACATGATAATCATGAAAACACTATGCGTCAGTTCCACTCTGTCACAGGGTCACTATGAATTGGAACCAACTCAGTGGCATCAACTAACAACATTGTACACATCTGGGATTAACAGCAGTCTAAAGAGCCATCTGCTAGATAGGTACAACTCTGCGATCTGGAATGGAAACTCCACACAGTTCAAAATGTATCATGTTTAATGCTGCATCAGAACCACCTATAGGCAGGAATTGGAGTTAAATATTAATACATTTTTAAAGTATACCTAAATTTAATGGTTTCAAATCTCACGATAGAGAAAAGCACAGGACCAGATGACTTGACAGGTGAAGTCTCCCAAACATTTTAGAAGAGCCAGCACCACTCCTTTTGACTATCTTCCAAAGGATAGAAGAGGGAAGACTTCCTGACTAATTCTATGGCGGGATACCCCCCAAAAGCGGGAAAAGCTCTCAATGAGCAGGGCATTTTTAGTACTCATTTTTCCTGCTAGATTTGAGCAACTCACTCTGAGTTAGTGCACCCAGTGGGAAGTCTCTTTCTGGTCACAGTGATTTTTTTTCATAAAACAGCTTTGCTCAAACCTAACTTTTGGTGACCACCAATTTTAGAGAACAGCATGCAGCTATGAAATTTTGTTTCCCGCTCAGGAAAAATGCTGCAGAAACTGTTGTGATGTTGAACTCAGCTTACACAGACAGTGCTATGGGAAAAACTCAAGTGTACAAATGGTTTTCTCATTTCATAAAAGACAAA
Source organism: Tenrec ecaudatus (assembly GCF_050624435.1). NCBI lineage: Eukaryota > Metazoa > Chordata > Mammalia > Afrosoricida > Tenrecidae > Tenrec > Tenrec ecaudatus. The sequence goes on along the minus strand of NC_134531.1, from coordinate 149,579,764 downwards.
ATGTCAAATGATGACAAACTTCATTCTGGAGATCCATCAACTTCTTGAATGGCTGAATACGGCTGACAGAAGACAGGTTTTGCTCATACAGCCATCTCAGTGTGCCTGTTTTTGGCAAAAACAGTATGCCTCTCTTGCTCCATGCACCTTACTCACCTGACCTTGTCCGTGCAACTTCTTTTTGTTTCCATGAATGAAGAGGGACATGAAAGGACAGCAATTTGGCAATGGAGAAGAGTTGAAGAAAAAAACAAGGAAGTGCTGTCAGCCATCTAAACAGATGAGCTTGAAAAAACTGTTCTCAAGAATGGAATCGCGAATTTGAAAAATGTGTCAAGTCTAATGAAACGTACTTTGAAAGTGATAAGTTTGTTTTGTAAAAGAATTTTTTAAATACATAGCTTTGAAAATTTTTTCCTTTTTTTTCTTCTGGATACCCACATCAGATCAAGATACCACAAGGAAATAAAGCTACTGACAATGTCTTTTTACGATGTCCTTTGTGCAGTAGGTACAAAGCCCTTCCATAAAATACGAGCAAACTAAGCCCAACGGCAAAAAAGCAGCCTTACACACTACGACCAGGTGGTATTTATCTCAGGAATGCAAAAATGGTTCAATGTAGCAGGGGGGCGGGGGGGGAATTAATGTAATCCTCTACATTAATAAATTGCGAAACCAAACTCACTGCCATTGAGTCAATAGAGACGCATAGCCAGCCTACAGGACAGGGCAGAACCGCCCCTGTTAGTTTCCAAAACGCTGTGTACAGGAGAAAGCTCCTGTAAGAAGAAAGTTTCTCCTGCAGAATGGCTGGTGGTATCAAACCTCTGGCCTTGGGGATCACAGCCCAACGCTGTGAGTCTGCCATCAGGGCTAAGAACCACACAATCGTCTGAATTGATGCAAAAACAGGATTTAACAGCAGAAACACTCAGAAAGCTAGAGTTAGGAGGGGAAATCCTCAACATGATACAGGGCTCTATGGAAACACCTACAGTGAACACATATAAATGAATGGAAACACCTACAGTGAACACATATACATGAATGGAAACACCTACAGTGAACACATATACATGTTGGAAACACCTACAGTGAACACATATACATGAATGGAAACACCTACAGTGAACACATATACATGAATGGAAACACCTACAGTGAACACATATACATGAATGGAAACACCTACAGTGAACACATGTACATGTTGGAAACACCTACAGTGAACACATATACATGTTGGAAACACCTACAGTGAACACATGTACATGAATGGAAACACCTACAGTGAACACATATATATGAATGGAAACACCTACAGTGAACACATATACATGAATGGAAACACCTACAGTGAACACATGTACATGTTGGAAACACCTACAGTGAACACATATACATGTTGGAAACACCTACAGTGAACACATGTACATGAATGGAAACACCTACAGTGAACACATATACATGAATGGAAACACCTACAGTGAACACATATACATGAATGGAAACACCTACAGTGAACACATATTCATGTTGGAAACACCTACAGTGAACACATATACATGAATGGAAACACCTACAGTGAACACATGTACATGTTGGAAACACCTACAGTGAACACATATACATGAATGGAAACACCTACAGTGAACACATGTACATGAATGGAAACACCTACAGTGAACACATATACATGAATGGAAACACCTACAGTGAACACATGTACATGACTGGAAACACCTACAGTGAACACATATACATGAATGGAAGGTCTGAAGCATCCCCCTGGGATCTGAAACAAGGCTAGGATGCTCACGTACACTAGTGCTGTTCACAATAAAAGGGAAATTCTAGCCACAGCAATCAGCCATTGTGAAAAAATAAATAAGAAACATACAACTCATTTTAAAAACGATTTAACCATTTGGGGGTGAGGGGACAGAGAAAGAGTTCTCAAATTGATTGTCGTATTGATTATACAACTTTTCTTGCTGTGATTGAACTATTGAATTGTGTGATGTGTGGGTGAAGTGTTAATAAAACTGTTACAAATAAATAAACTAAATTACACACATTGACATTGAATCCTGACTCACAGTGACTATAGGACAGAGGAGAACTAACTGCTCCTTTGGGTTCCATGAGCTAGTGGTGAGCACAATGGCTAACCCATTAAACTCCTTAAACAAAAGACATCTAATGTTTTTCTTTTAAGTAAATGCACCTCAATTTGTAGACAATATGATTGTATATGTAGAAAATCTTCAAGAATCCCCAGGAAAGTGACCAGACCTAATAAATGAATTCAGCAAAGCTTCAGGCAAGAGATCAACACACAAAAATCAATTGTGTTAAAATACATTAACAATGAACCCACTGGGAAAAAATTAAGAAAACTAATTTCATTTACCATAGCAACTCAAAGATTAAAATATTTAGGAGCAAGTTTAAACAAGGAGGTGAAATACACACTCTAAAACATTGCTGAAAAAATTGAAGAAGAAGAAGAAAATAAATGGAAAGACATTAATGTTTATGCATTGGAAGAATTATTGGCAAGATAGCAATGTCCCCCAACGTGATCTTCAGATTTAATGCAATACTACCCAAATTTCAATGGCTTCTCTTCCAAAAGTGGGAAAGCCAACCCTTAAATCCATATGGAATTGCAGAAGGCCCCAAAAAGCCAAAGCAAAATAGGAAGGCATTCACTTCCTGATTTCAAAATAGTCTATAAAGTTACAGTGATCGAAACAGTGTGATACTGGCATTTCTTACTCGTTGCCACAAACTTGATTCTGATTCACAGCAATCCCATGAGACAGAGTAGAACTACCCCTTCGGATGGCTGAGCTTTTTAAATTCAGACAGGAGCAGACAGCCTCATCTTTCTCCTATCGAATGACTGGTGGATTTAAATAGCCGACCTTGTGGTTAGCAGCTTAATGTGCAGCCCACCACGCCTCCACGGCTCCTTTGATATTAATACGAGAGACAGATCTGAGGGAAAGTGAAAAGGTACTGCTGTAAAGAAATCTTTATTAAGTGAAACTACCAAAACGTGAGGCTATTGCTTATTGACGTGTCCTCTATGCAGGTCTATACATTCTGAAGGCAGTTTCCATCTCTCTAACCCTTCCCTAAAGAATCACCTCCTTTTCAATGGAAACCACATCAAAATAGCAGTTTGGGGCATCCTCAAGGAACTCCAATCACATTCTTTTTCAATGTTTCATGAGTTTAGAGAACAAAAGAAGTCTGAAGGCGTAAAAGCAGGCTGTCAGGTGGACCAGGTAAGGTTTCCCAGCGACATCTTCACTGGCAGCCTTTGCCAGCCTCAAAGAGCGAGCAGGTGCGCTTCATGATGCAAATCAAGTCCTTGGTGCAGCTTTCCCAGGCCTTTTTCCTCCCTAGTGCAGTCTGCAAACCCCATCAAGAACCTCTTATCACAGCGACACCTTTCAGATCTACAAATGCAGCCCGCGGGGGAGACCCCGATTGGAAGGCTGGAAGGCATTTGCTGGCCTCACCTTGGCCCTGTGTCTGGCTGCGGCCCCAAGATCTGCACGCACACAGTGGGAGGGGTCGGGGTCAGACTCGGCTCCCTGCCCCGACTCCGGGGAGTACTTTTCAAAGAGGATCAGTCCCACTATCTCAGTTGGCTTTTCTGTACATCAAAATGAGAGTGTCTGCTCCACTCTGCTGGTGGCTTTGAACCTGGCCTTTGGCAGCCCACCATATAACCTGCTACGCTACCAGGGCTGCTGGTCAAAAACCCAGCAGGATGTGGTTTTTCTGTAAATCACCCAACCCCTCTTTGGACTACTGTAAATGAAGCCAAGGCTTCCACCCTTCCAGGACCCTCCCTAGGACTCTGCAGATGGAGACTGAAGGATACCTGGACACACGGGGACAGAGGAACGATGTTGACCACAGTCAGGTGAGCAGCCTGAAGTCCTCCTGATAACAGTTCCCAGGGTCTGGGTTTCATTAGCTTCTTGGGGTTCCCCCTCCAAAGAGGCACATTGAAGAGTCTGTTGAGGACCTTGAAGCCATCCCAAGAAGACATCCCCCCAACTCCACAGCCTCCCTGTAGAGGTTCAGGCAGTTCCACTATGAAGGGGCAGCTGGGTCCCGGGAGGTCTTTTGACCCCTCCAGGAGCTTGCTGAAGAGTGGCTGAGCCCGGACATCCACAGCAAGGAGCAGATTGTGGAGATGCTGGTGCCGGTGCAGTTCCAGGCCATCCTGCCTGAGGAACTGACTAAGCACCGGTGTCAGCCAGGGCCCCGAGTTCATGGCTAAGCATCTCCTCCACCCCACTAGCTCCAAGCTCCGCCTGTAGGCAAAAAGGAAGCCTGATCCAACTGCAGCAATGGGGGAGCTGAACCTGTTTCCTTTCGGCTTGCCTTTGTTGGTAATAAGAAAACCCACGTGTGGACAGACAAAAAAAAGATCTACAAATGCAGCCACTATACATTCTGAGCTGACCTTTCTTCTGGGTATTTAATTGGCCCAACAGACCCCACTCAGAAGCCAGTCTTTTTTTTCTTCTTCAACCATCCTTACGAAACCAAAAGCAATTGTATTACCCAGGAAACTTGTCTGCAACTATCCATTGATGGCAGACAAGTTAAAACACATTATTTTCCTGACTATGCTCCTGTGTTCGTGAAACTGTATGAACTTAACCCTAATAGTAGTGTTTTTTATACCACATACCAATGCATATACCAATGCAAAGAGAATTCAGAAATAAAATCGTACATCTATAGTCTTTGGTTTTCAACAAAAGTGTCAAGTCCATTCAACTGGGAAAGAATTGTCTCTTTAACAAATAATTCTGGGGCAACTGGATCTTCATATGAAAAAAAATAATTTGGACCCATATTTCTTATCATATATAAAAATTAATTCAAAATCGATCAAAGACCTTCATGTAAGAACTAAAGAAAACAAAAACTCTTAGAAGAAAACTCAAGAATAAAACGGCAAGATCTTACTGTTACAATAGAGTCACAAATATGACACCAAAAACAAGCAGAAAAAGATGCCGTTGACATAATCAAAATGCAAAAGTTTACGCATCGAAGGACTTTATCAACACAGTGAAGCGATCACCTGCAGAATGTGTGAAAGTGTTTAGGAACCATAAAGATTCATTATCCGGAATATTTACAGAACTATGACCTAACAACAAAGAGACAAGCAGACCACTATGAAAGTGGACAATGGGCTTGAAAAGATATTTGTTCAAAGAGCAAATATAAGTGGCCAATATGCACATGGAAAGATATTCATTAGTCATTATCCAAAAATAAACAGTTCCGTGAGCAGACTCTCCTGGTTCGCTCATGTGTATCAGAGAAGAACTACTCTTCATAACATTGTCAATGGCTACAATTTCAGAAATAGAAATTTAAGCCTTTTTCCAAGGTACCTCTGGGCAGACTCAGATCCCCAGACCTTCAGTTAGCAGCTGAGTATATCAAATTGCTGCGCCTCCCAGGGGTTCCCACTAGTCATTCATGAAATGTAAATCAAACCATGATGAGCTGGTCACTACTTGCTGTCCATGAGGATGGCTATGCTTAGAAAAACAGAAAATGCTAAGCATTGATGGGATGTGGAGAAATTGGAATCCTTATCAATTTGCTAGTTGGAATGTAAGATTATGCAGAGGCTCCAGGAAACACTTTGGTAATTTCATAAAATGTTAAATAGAAATATCATATGATACAGAATTTCCTCTCCTTGTTTAATATCTTAAAGGAACTCACACAGATACCTGTACTGTGTGGCTACATTATTCACAATAGCCAAAGAGTAAAAATAACCCAAGTGTTCATCAACAGATGAATGGGGAAGAGGCCTGGTGTTGTGTGGGTTACACTTTGGGCAGCTAACCACATGGTCAGCAGTTCAAAGCCACCAGCTGAAATATGAGTCCCATAAAGAATTATAGTCTCAGCAACCCACAGGGGCATTTCTGCCCTGTCTTATAGGATTTCTAGAAGTCCAAACTGACTTGATGATAGTGATTCTTTTAGTTATACACATAAAATGGAATGTTAATTAGCCATAAAGAGAAATTAAATTCTGATACATGCTCTGAACTGGATAAACCTTGAAAAGCTTACATTAAGTGAAATAAGTCAGAAATGAAAAGATAAATGTTTTTATCACCTTACACATCAAAATATATAAATTGTATATTATCACACATCTAGAATAGGAAAATGTGAAAAAAATAAAACTATATTTGTGGTTAGCTGTGGGAGGAGAGAATAGGGATTTATTGCTTATTAGTACTGAGTTTTTGTTTAGGGTTTTTGAAAATAGCTGTGGTGATGGTCATACAATATGGTAAATATAACTAATATCACTGAATTATACTCTTAAAATTGGGACCCTGGGAGTGTAGTGGTTATTAATTGGGTTGCTAACCACAAGGTCAGCAGTTTGAAACCACCAGCTCCTTGGGAGAAAGACCAGACTTTCTACTCCCATAAATAGTGACAGTCTCAGAAACTTTCTAGGGCAGTTCTACCCTGTCCTATAGGGTCACTATGAGTCACAGTTGACTCGAGGGCAGTGAGTTTTGTTTATTACTTAAAGTGGCTAAAACAGTGAATTCTTTGTTATATATGGTTTATAATAATAAAAAGCTTAAAAGTAATCAACTGGTCAATAAGATCCTCTTACCTTAGCTATCTGAGTTAAATATACCGTACTTCTTTTTCTTTTTTTTCTTGGATAAGAATACTCTGACCTAAGGAAAATATATAAATTAAATGGCACTTTAATCTTCGGAAGTACAGAAGTCACATTAAAATAATAAAGCAATGGGAAGATGGCAAGATGGCGGTGCTTCAGGAATAAGTTTGGGCAAAAGCAGAATGGCCGTTATTTTCATTTACCTATTTTTATGACGACCGCTCTGCACTCACTCTGCTCACCTGTTTTACTTGTCTGATGTGTCTGAGTTGCTCAAAAGATATCAAATACACGGCGCCTTAAAAAGCTCCTGGAAAAATCCCATTATCTTTTCATTCTACTTTTTAACCCCCTCATAAAACATAAAGACTAAAAAATGACCTTTTTTAAACTTTAATGGCTTTAAACAACCATCACCATCTTCCATTCTCTTATGATTTTCGTGGCTTGGGCATTTGGGGAGGGCTTGGCCGGATGGCTCTGGCGTGGCTTCCCTCTTGGACTGCTTTGATACCTGTCCTCTCTCTCTCTTCCTGTGGGCTCAGGGAGTCTCTCACCATCGATAGGCAAGTTGGGGCTTCCTCACAGCACGGCTACCTCAGGGCTCCAGCTCCCGGGGGAGACTGAGTCACCTTGTATGACAGTCTTGGAGGTCACAGAGTCGTCTAACCCTCTATGGATTGCAGCAAGCCATGCATCTACCCCCACACAAAGGGAGTGCATTAGAGTGGGACCAGCTCTAGATGAAGGAGTCATATGAGATTAGGAGATATGTTATCGCCATCTTTGAAAATCATAATCTGCCACGTTTGGCCTGGCACATGATCAAGTAGTCAATAAAAGTTGAATGAATTGGGTGGCCGGAGGGGGTAGGGGATGGGGAGAGACAAGGCCCACACTTTTTTATCCCATTGAGCAAAAGTTTATAGAATAACACATATGTATTATTATTCACAATATGAATTTTCACTGGGGAAACAATGTGTATAAGGGACTCTGCTAAATTCTCTCAATGTGTTTCATCCCACAAGGTAAACCTGGTACTACGGTAGTCCTCACGTTTTGGATGAGAAATCAAAGCCCAGAATTGTCACCTGACCATGTCACCTAGCTAGTACATATGTGCGGCATCAAAGACACATAAACAAATGACTTACTCTGGCTGTTCACAAGTAGAATATGCCAATGAGTGGATGGCATATACATTTTTTTTAAACATTGTATTAGGGGCTCATACAACTCTTATCACAATCCATACATATACATACATCAATTGTATAAAGCACATCTGTACATTCTTTGCCCTAATCATTTTCTATTTTTTCTCCTCTTTTCTTTTTTTACATTTTATTAGGGGCTCATACAACTCTTATCACAATCCATACATATACATACATCAATTGTATAAAGCACATCTGCACATTCCCTGCCCCAATCATTCTCAAAGCATTTGCTCTCCACTTAAGCCCTTTGCATCAGGTCCTCTTTTTTTCCCCTTCCTCCCCCCTCCCCCCTCCCTCATGTGCCCTTGGTAATTTACACATTGTTATTTTGTCATATCTTTCCCTATCCGGAGTCTGCCTTCCCCCCATACATTTCTTATAAACTGGATCTAGACCCCGCAGAAGGCCGCCTCGCTTCGAGCAGCGTGGGAGTATCATCGTAGGACTGAGCGCTGAAAGCAGCATGTGGAAGTTCCCGTGTCTCTCTCTTCCTACAAAAGAAGCTCTAAGGAGCTAGGCACTTCTTGAGGTTCAGCGATGTGACCCGTGGCATTTCGAAGGCGCTCAACACTAACTGCAGGGACTCATATTCCATAAGGAGGGCACAGTAACGCATGTGACAACATAGGTAATAGTCAAGCATGATAATAGAAGGAAAAACAGTTAAGGGACAGCTATCACTTACATATGAAATATAGACCTAATGAGACAAAGTAATTTGGCCTGAATTCTTTTGCCGAATGTCTTAGTTCCTTCAAACTAGTCAATCAGTCAAAAAATAAATAAATCTGCTGTCAGAATCAACATATTTTAAAGCCAGAGCATTTATGGCATCAATTGTCCAATTAGTGCTACCTGAATCATACATACAATTACGTCCTGAGCACAGACACGTTGCTGCTGTCTTTGGGCACCACCAAAGCAAAGTGCAACTCCTACTGACAAAGCCGACCTCCCTACAGGGTCCAACCGCCACTCAGTAGATCTCAAACTGCCCATCTTCCGGTTAGCAGCCAAGCCCTTTAACCACGTGAGACTGGCGAAACAACGCGGCAAGCATCTCCTCTGAGCCCACCATGGAGGAGGGCATCCTCTGCTCATTCACTGGCTCTTGCACACCAGCTTGAGCACCAGCTGGTCCAGGATGACATGGTTTCCCTCATCATATCACCCAAAGTCCATATATAACTAGCTCCATGGCAGCACGTGGGGACTCTCCGCCACCCCTCCACCTGGCCGTGGCTGGGATGATGTCATCCTCAGAGGCTCTCCCTGCTGCTCCAAGCTGACATTCTGCAGTATCAGCAGTAAGCATGTTTGCTTTCTAAGAATCTCTGCAGACATTCCAGGCAGAATTCCAGGGGCGAAGTCGCCCCAACTAAACATATAAAACACTAAATAGGAGTCGTTCCTTTTTCTAGAGGATCAGCAAGGTGCCGTGATTGCCGAAAAGGCAGAAGCAAACATTTATGGTGCCCCCTGACAAGTCCCCAACCTCTTCAGAATGAGTGCCCTTGGCCGCTACATTCCATGATTTTGTAAATCTTAGGAACGCTTATTCATGTTTTTTGATGGTCGCTACTATGTTTCTTTATTCAGTGACTTCTCCTTCCTGTTATTACTAGCTTTGATACCAGTTTTCTTATATTCCAAGTAATGACGTTAGTGTTCATAAAAATGTGAGTTATACATTGGACTGCTAACCATCAGTTCAAAACAACCAGCTGTTCCCAGGGAGGCTTTCTGCCCCTGTGAAGATTACTGTCTAGGAAACCCACAGGGCCAGGTCTACTCTGTTGGATAGGGTCACTATGACCCGATGGTAGTCAACTTTTAGGCTTTTTGGTATCTTGATTATGATGATGTGTGTCTACATTTGTCAGAACTCATAGATGCATTTTATAATATGCAAATTAAATCTCCATAAAGTAGATTTCAGAAAAGTTACGATGCTGTTGTTGGGTGTCATGGAATCAGTTTACAGTGAAGCTATAGGGCAGAGAACTGCCCATTAGTTTTTACAGTTGCAATCTTTACAAAAGCAGATTTCCAGGTTGTTCTCCCTAGAAACTACTGAGTGGGTTCGAACTGTCAACCTTTTGATTAGCATCCTAGTGCTTAACCATTTCATCACCGGGTCTTTGGGATGGTGACGCCAGTGATGACGTGTATTGGGCTTTTGGTGCATATAGGGGTCTGTTCTGAGCTCGGTACTCCATTTCCTCCTTCACCTTTCCTGCAGTGCTGGGACCCAGAGACTGCTGCTCTCTCATTTTCCGTGAGGAACCTGGAGCTGGGAGAAGTCTAGTGCCTAAATTCACCTGGGTAGTAGTGGAGCTAGGCTGAGAGCTCAACTCTCTCTGTCTTACATAACTCTCTCTACATATAAGCAAGATGCCTCTCAAAGAAGACATTTCACATATCTAAAAGATTAATAAACAATGATTACCCAACACCTAAAAATGGGGGGGGGGGGGAAAGTCACACATCAATAGGGGAGGGGGAAGACAAGAAAAAAAATGAGAGGAGATATCTGGTTCTGAAAAGTATGTTCTATTCCAAGGTCCTTGGTCTGTCCCAAATTTATTGATAATTACGCAAGGCTCTTATTTATTTTACCCTTAAATCCAAGGTCCCACAATTTGAGCATAAGTAAGTGGCTGAAGCAGGCATGAAGTGCTCACTTTCCTTGACAGCAGAAAGAACGAGATCAAATCTCAAAAAGCCATTGGCTCTTGGTTCTATAAAGGGGGGGGAGTACTTGTTTAACCTTATTTAGCTGCAGAAATAATTAAGCTCATGTTACTTGTGATAAACAAGCTCTGTTTTATATGTTTGGACTGTCTTAATGTTCTGTCTTACTTCTTTGTATTCTCATACCCATTGCAATGGCTACACAGAAACTCACAGACAAACTTCATGAGTAAAGTGTTTATTAAGGAAGTTAACAAGTTGTAAGGCCAGTGAGAGATGCTCAGGGTAGTTGTTTTTCAGGACATGTAATACAATTCCAGGTCTGCTAATAAATGCCCAACGGGCCTATGACCCTGTCGTAAGCCTCCACCTGTTCAGTTCAAGCTACATGGGTCAGCAAACCCAGCGTCCTGAAGTAAGTGCCCAGAGGCACCCCACTCCAGTTAGCCTCATCCCAAAGACATTCAGCTCCACTTCCATAGGTCAGCAACTCCCCAAATTTAGTGCCCAGAGGCACCCTCCTCCACAAGCCAGCCTCCTGCACAAAAGCACTCCGCTCTGCTTGCTCTGTGGGTCGGGAGGTCCATCATTCTGTTCCATGCTTTGGCTCCTGGTTCTGCTGCTGGCCCTCTGATGGTAGAGCTGTCCAGGAGGTTCACTGTGCAGGGATCTCCTGTCCAGAGGACACACTACACTCCTGGCTCTTGCTGGTAAAGAGACTCCTGCTCTTGCTTCTCAGAGAGCTCATTTTACACACAGCAGGGTGGCACTTCAGGGAATCCTATTTGCAATTACTCATGAATGAACCCTATCAGTATCTTTCCCCACCTTCTTCCAGACCCATGCAGGGAAAGGTCATTTGGTGGGAGTTAAGAAACTCTGAAAAGACGACCACATTAAATAATTCACTGCCCCTGCAGTGACTTCCATCATCCACAGCAGCCAGGCCAGAGTGCTCACCACCCGATTGCTCATCTTATATAGTGAGGTAAGGAACACACGCTATGTGTTTACGCCATGCTAGTGGGGCTTTCTTGTACTCAAAGGTAAACATCGCCCTAACTGACATAATGTCACCTTCTCCTGATTTGCCGTCATCTGCATTGATACATGTGTGTGTCTTAGGTAGTTTCCAAATTGGAAAACTATAAGTTTGAAGAAGACTTTCCTAAACATTTAGAGCAAAGATAATACTTGCATTTACGAGAACAGGAATGTGTACTAAATAATGAAAAGTGGATAAGAAATGGCACAGTCTGTTTTAAAAGTCTACTTGCTCAAGAGAAATGAAACCAGAAGACTCTTGAAGAGAGTCAGGATCATTTAGTCAAATAAAGTGGTCTGAGTAACAATATATACAGGTGGGTAAAGCGCTTTACTGAAATGCCCCAGTAAAGTGGTCCAGAGTCAAGCACTTCTGAGCACGTCGCTCTCAATCTTACCTCAGGGACTTCCTGCGCACCAGCTTCTTATGCGCACACTTCAAAACACACAGTAGCACCTTTACAGTTCTGAGAAGCCCAGCAGTAAATCACCCTGTGATATTTTGCTTAACTGAGTTTCTCTCATACTCCTTTGAGCACAGGATCTCATTTTCAGACACTGGACTCCAAATAGCACTTTATAAAACACATTCAGGAAACAAATGCTATCTTAGACAACAAGAACATAGAGTTTAACTACAGGAAAAGGAATTATTTCTAATCTTTTTGGTAATCATTCTAATGGAAAGTTTGCTGTGGGAAATTAACAAACTTTCTAAAGCAACTGGAAAACCATCCAACTTCAAATCCTTATTAACACATGGTTTTTTTCTTCCATGGAAATTCATGTTCACTAATACAGCCTTCATTTGAGTTGACACTGTGGTTTTTAGTAGGTGCTAACGCTGAATGAAGGCCATGTGATGAGGGTGGAGGAAGAGAGTTTCAATGGAGAAATAATTCTACTATCTCTACATCTGGGGAGGAGCCAGGACAAACAGTCAGCACTAAACCAGGTTATCCTGCTTCTACACAGGGCAAAGGGGATATCATGTCTGCTAGGATAGAAAAAAAGCAAGGAGCTTTTTGTGTTTTTTAATTTGCTTCTTCATTTCCCTCTGCAGTTGGTTTCTGAAATTTCCCATTGCTGTGGTAGTTATGCATTGTGCTTCTGACCACAAGGTCAGCAGTTCAAAACCACCAGCTGCTCCTTGGGAGAAAGATAAGGCTTTCTACTCTGGATAAAGAGTTACAGTCTCAGAAACCCACAAGAGTACTTCTATCTTGTCCTACAGGGTTGCTGTGAGCTGGAAGTGCCTGGAGCGATGGCAGTAAGCTTGAGGTTATTGACCCGTGATAAAGATGGATTGACACAGTGTCTACAACAATGGGTTCCAACATGACAACTGTGAGGATGGCACAGGACAGGGCGGTTTTCTTTCTGTTGTCCACAGAGTTGCCATGACTTAGAGTGGACTAATAGCACCTAACAGAAACAACACATTTCTATTGCAGGACAGGACCCCTGGTGTTGCAGTGGTTAAAGCAGCTGACTGATCATCTGAAGGTCACAGTTGGACCACACCAGCTCTCCTGGGGAGGAAGCTATAGCAGTCTACTTCTGTAAGGATTTCCAGCCCTGAAAGCACCATGGGGGCAGTTCTGCTCTTACCCTGTCAGGTGGTTAGGAGTTGGCGCCCACCTAACTACAAGGTGGATATTCTATTACCCAGCATCCCTTTGTAGACAAGTTTGATTCAAAATCCAGTAGTCGCCACATTTTCAAAGTGAAGCATTCCATCACTACACTTCCAATATATTCCAAAAGGTGAAACTAGATGTTTCTTTAGAAAGTTGTTTTGCCTGAAAAGTTGTGATGTGTTGACTCCCTCTGTGCTCTGTCCAGTGCAAATCTGATGAGCTGGCCCAGTCCCCGTACAAGTTCCTGGTGGCCACACACAATGCCAATGGAAAGGATGCTTCCGGAAGAGGAATGTGCTCCCTTAAAAGAGTACACCTGATTTGGTGGTTAGTGCTGTTCTACAAATTTGGCATCCATGTAGTTAGTTAAAAAAATATTAATGTGTTCCCTTTTCTACAGTATACTAAATGACGATAGTAGTTGCCCCCCGCCCCGACTCTTGGCAAAATTAAATTTTAGGAGTCTTATTTCCCTCCAGTTTGTTTAGTTTTTAGTGTAAAATTTTAGAAAAAGCTCCTTGATTCCAAGGAAGAAGTGTGTCTTGTTCCCTGGTGTATGTTGTGTGTCCTATAGAGCGTCAAGGGAGAAAGAAGAGGCTTTCTACTCCTATCAAGCGTGCCAGTCTCAGCAACCCAAAGGGGCAGCTCTGCCCTGTCCTAAGAGCCACTATGAGTCGGCATCAACTTGATGGCAGTGAGTTTTCTGAGTGTAGAGTGTGCAGGAATGAACAGTAGACATTGAATATATTTTGGCAGATTTAACTCGGCGTTTAGCTTATTCTTCCTACAAAGGGCTTTGGGGTTTTGTGGACCATACCGTCTCTGTTGCAACTACTCAGTTCTATTGTGGAACATAAAACCAGCCAAACACAATATGTATACAAAAGGGTATGCCGATGGTGTTCCAACGAAACCTTATTTATTAGTGACCACCGAAATGTGAATTTTACGTGATTTTGTGTATTATAAAAGATTCTCCTCATTATTTTTTTAATCCATTAATCAACCACCCTTAGTTTGTGGCATACAAAAACAGGAGACAGGCCAGATCGGGCCCACAGCCATTGTTTGCCAGCGAAATGAAAGAATGAAACATCAATGCAGAGCAAGACTAGAAAGAACAAGAGACTGCAGGTCCCAAACCTCCCTCGGGTGCTGAGTGGATCTGACCCCCAAAGAGCCAGTTTAAGACACCAGAACAGCCTCATTTTCCTCTTAAACACTAGGGAAAGCAATTCAAATCTATCGCCAGTGAAATAGATTTGAATTATAAATGACAGGGAGGCTGTATTTCACAGCTTGAAAAGGACCAAATAATATACCAATGAATGTCAGAAAGACAAAAGCACTGGTCACACAATGCTTAGTTACTAACCCAAAGGTTGGAGGTTCGCACCCAACAGTCTCCATGGGAAAAGGCAGTTTGTAGCCATAAAGATTTACACCTTGATTTTAGACTAGCTAAGGGCCCTTTGGACTTCTTTTCCAAAGCATCCTCCTTCAATAAACTCACTCTTTCTGTTCAAAGTTTAAAAAAAAATATTTACACCCATGGAAGTCATCTGGGCTATAGAGTCTCTCTGTTGGAATCAATTCAGTGGCAGCAGGTTTGGTTTGGTTTGGGCACAAGAGAGAAAACAGTAGATGTTGCTACTAAGCTGATTTTAAAGATTTCGTTTTCTGCTGTTTCAGTCAACCAGAGATGAGAAAAAACAGGAGTCCCACTGAACACCAAAAGATCACCTTTGAACAGGTTATTCGTGAAATCACAGAATCGTGGAACTTTAAAGATGAATGAAACCATGAGAAAAATACAGCTCAATCATACTGTTGCAAAGGCAAGCAAGCTGAACACGAGCAAAGAGCGACCTTTCCCTAGCTCACTGAGTTACACAATGGCAATCACCTGAGAAGAGGTAGCTCTGCAACATGAACAGGAAACAAGGTAGGGTAATTACAACAGCCTAGGGGATGGAGCCCATGGTTCAAATATTGGGTATGACACCATCCCTTTGGATTTTACACTGGCTACTTAATGGAGTCTCAATGTCTTTAAAGCAAGGGCAGAAACACGCACACATCCCATAGTTAAAGAACAAGGCAATGGGCACAGTACATTGCCGGGAAGTAATCAATGCTCAGCAAATGACCACTTGTATTCAATGAACTTTTTAAAAAATCTCAAAGTTTACCCTAGCTTCTTTAAAAAAAAAACCAAAAAAACTAAAACTTGAAAGTACTCCTTTTAAACCGAGCTAGGAAATGAAACTCAAATATTTAGTGTTCTTACAAAAATATTTTTATCTTAATTAGCTGAAATATTCTACCTATTTATAGACTCCCTGGAAGACGATGTAGTGCTGTTTTTAAAACTTGAAATCACAACAAACAAGACGTTCATGTTCGGATGGAGTTTGGTTGACACTATTAAAGCATGTTTGTCACTGACATATCCCAAAGACTCTTCAGCCATGGAGAAATCCTAGCATCTGTGCATTTTTATTTTAGATTTTATCTGACAGTGATTTGGTGCAGGTTGGGAATGTAGGATTGAAAAGGCAAAGTTAGAAAGTTCGCTCATCTGTTGGAACGTAAGGCTAGGAACAGTCTTCCGTAGTAGAGATGTGGGCTTTAACGGCAGAGGGAGGTTAGAAGCCAGCCCTCTCCCAATCCCTGGACAATTGACTTCATCTCTCTAGGCCTCAGGTCTTTCAAGTAAGTGTAAAATGGGGATCAACATAGTGTTTATCTCAGAGGGCTGCTCTTAAGTGAAAGGGTCACATCGGCAACACAGCAAACATTCAAAATATGTTGTAAAGGAGCCCTGGTGGTGCTGCTGGGCAACAGTAAGATTGCTCATTGCAGCATTGGTGGTTCAAACCCACCAGCTGCTCCAAAGCCTGGATGTGACCTTTGGGCACTGTATTAGAGGGTGGCTATGAGTCAGCATTGACTCCGTGGCAGTGTGTTTTTGGCTGCTTGTTCTAATCAATTCCTGAAAAATGAACTTAGATGAATACTATTTTTATAATCTTTTGTTTCCTCAGTTGATATTAGATAAAACAAAACAATCTCCAGCATACAACCATAAATTGTGAAGAAAGTGTTCATTTGGAGAAGAATTTGAAATCATCTTTTCTTAGTGATCCAGGAGGAAAGCAACACCCTGGGTGGTTCTTGGAATTGGGAACATAGGCTCAGTTCAGGATTCTCAAAAGGAGATTTGCAAGTTTCGGGATCTAAGTCTTCAGGGAGGTGCTCCTGCCCTCTCAATGGAAGCAGCTTCTCTTTCTCTATTGTTCTACATTTTTGTCACCAGATTGTTTCCTCCAGGGGGGTCAAAACAATTTGAACTTTTAGAAATGTGCTTGCTTTTAGATCACACGCACGCACTCCCTCTCTGGCCCTCCCCTTCACTAGTATGTAGGCTCCCTGTTTGGAAGGATGGTCCCCAGTCAATACAGTTCCTGACTGCATGCTCAGAGTCTGTCACAGCGCCTCACATTGTAAGTTCTCTGTGAACAAAGGAGGAGATTAATGCTTTTTCAAAGAGACAACACTGGCATATGATCAGTGCTTCAGGAGAGCTATTTTGAAGTTCCTGGCAGTGAGAAAATCAACGTAAAAGCTAAGTGAACCAATGTTTATTAGAGTGGGAGAGTAACAGCACCTGCGGACAGACTCTCCTTTTCTACGGACCAGCGGCAGGACTGCTTCTGTGAGTCCCACTGCTCCCCTGCCCAGCTGATTTGTGGCAATCACTGAGGCCATCCAGCCAGACGAACCTCTAACCGCACTGGTCCCTGGCGACCCCATAAGGATAGCAGGCAGGGTAGGCAGCTTGGTGCAGGCATTCTCAATACCCAAGGCCTAGATTTTGCCATTTCCCCCCTTGCTGTCCTTTATTGCCTTCTTCTCTTGCACCCTCCCGTCCACGTACTCCCCCTCCCCTTTTCAGCAAATACATACACACAATAAGCAATCAAAGGAGCAGAATCCACTACTAACAAGGCAGTTTAATTTTTTACTTTATTTTATTTTTTTCAGTTTTTATGCTCTTGTTCTATTATAATATATTTATTATTTTGTTCTAGTTCTCTCGCACGCCATTTCCGAGTGTGACTACACTTGCCTAATAAAACTCATACTTCACCCCGCCCCCAGCAAAAATAGGGAAGCCTAAAGATAGAAGCACATCCACGCAAACAAGGGTTCCCCTGCCCCCACCCCACATACCTTTTTTCTCTCTGAGTTTCACAGGCCTGCCCACATTCATGATGCCATAGAAACAGAACTCTAAGATCCACACCCAAGCCACACCACAGCCCTCTCTCTTCTTTTTGACACATCCACACATTTTTGTCCTTCTTTCTCCCTGTCATTTTCTCTTTCTTTTTCTTTGATCCTCGCTTTTCTCTCCTTTTTATTTGTCTTTAATAATATTTATTCATGTAAACATATACATAAGTTCTCTTTTGAATACCATATATACTCAAGGATAAGCCACCCTGAATATCAGCCGAGGTACCTAATTATTTTTAACCATTTTATTGGGGCAATACAACTCTTAGCACAATCCATACATACATCAATTGAGTAAAGCACACTTACGCATTCGTTGCCCTCATCATTCTCAAAATTCGCCTTCCGCTTGGGTTCCTGGAATCAATAAATTTTCCTTTCTCCCTCCCACTCCCTCAATGCTCCCCCCTCCCTCATGAACCCTTAATAATTTATAACTTATTATTTTATCTTATCTTACGCTGTCCGGTGTCTCCCTTCACCCACTTTTCTGTTGCCCATCCTCCAGAGAGGGGGTTATGTGTAGATCCCCGTGATCGGTTCCCATTTCTACCTACCCTTCCCTCCCGGTATCGCCACTCTCACCCTTGGTCCTGAGGGTTACCTCTGTCCTAGATTCCCTGTGTTTCCAGATCCCAACTGTACTGCTGTGCATCCTCTGGTCTAACCAGGTTTGCAAGGTAGAATTGGGATCATGATAGTTGGGGGGAGGAAGTGTTTAAGAACTAGAGGAAGGTTGTGAGTTTCATTATTGCTACATTGAACCCTGAGTGACTCATCTCCTCCCCACTACCCCTCTGCAAGGGATGTCCAGTTGTCTACAGATGGGCATTGGGTCCCCATCATGAGTTCCCCTCATTCACGATGATATGATTCGCCTCCCCCTGCCTTTGGTGCTTGAAACCTGGCCCCCTTGGCCCTTCATGATCACACATGTTGGTGTGCTGCTTCTATGTGGGCTTTGTTGCTTCTGGGCAAGAAGACCACTTGTTTACTTTTAAGCCTTTAAGTCCCCAGACGCTATATTTCTCGATAGCCGGGCACCATCAGCCTTCTTCACCACACTTACTTATGCACACATTTGTCTTCACTGTTTATGTGGGGAAGGTGATCACATAATGATGGTTTTTGTTCTTTGGTGTCTGCTACCTGATCTCTTCAACACCTTGTGTTCACTTAGGCTTGTGTGCTTCTTCTCTGCGGGCTTTGTTGCATCCAAGATAGATGGCCACTTGTTTGCCTTCAAGCCTTTAAGACCTCAGATGCTGTATCTTTTGATAGCCGGGCACCAGCAGCTTTCTTCACCACATTTGCTTATGCACACGTCTGTCTTCAGCGATCATGTCGGGAAGGTGGGTATCATGAAATGAACTTTTAGCTCAGCAAGGTCAAGGCACCTAATTTCACCACAAAAACTGCATTAAAAATGTGCTGAAAAACTCGGTTCATACACGAGTGTATACAGTATTTGCTTAATCTTTTCTCCTGCTCCACTCATTATCTCTTTCTGCACTCTTTTTTCTCATGAAATATATTTCTATGAAATTTATTAATTTGGATTAACCCATTATTTTTGCAAATACATCGCCCCATTATTTTTACAAATCTGTTAGCTACATATTATTATTATCATAACTCTTAGTTATTCTCTCTTCTTCCCTGCCACTTTCTCTACTGTCTCCCCTTTCCCCTATTTCACCACCATATGTTTTCCCACACTTCTTAGCCCTCTGTCATGTCACTAGACAAATCCAATTGCCCCTACATGACTCAGAAGCCCACACACCACTAACAACTGCAGCAAAATGCTGAGGGAATATCATAAAATCACAGAAAACAAACAAAATCAGGAAGCACAAACCCAAACAATCAAAAATCACCCAAACATAATGGATTACTCTGAAAAAGTGGCCCTGACTCTACTCAAGTACTCCCTCAATGCAAGAACACTTTGTTCTATTAAACTAGCATTCCTGACACGATCGCTGAAGACAAAGCGGTGCATAAGCAAATGTGGTGAAGAAAGCTGATGGTGCCCAGCTATCAAAATATATAGAATCTGGAGTCTTGAAGGCTTGAAGATAAAGAAGCAGCCATCTAGCTCAGTAGCAACAAAGCCCACATGGAAGAAGCACACCAGCATGTGCATTCATGAGGTGTTGAGGGATCAGGCATCCGGCATCAAAGAACAAAAAATCATATCATTGTGAATGAGGGGGAGTACACTGTGGGGATCTAAAGCCAATCTGTAAGCAACTGGACATCCTCCTATGGAATGGTCAAGGGAAGGAGACATACCAGTCAGGGTGCAGTGTAGCAATGATGAACCATACACGTTTCTTCTATTTCTTAAATGCCTCCCCCCATTCCCCCAGCTATCATGATCCCAATTCTACCTTACAAATCCAACTAGACCAGAGGATGTACACTGGTACAGATGGGAACTGGAAACACAGGGAATCCATGGAAGATGAAACCCTCAAGACCAATGGTGAGAGTGGCGATACCAGGAGGGTGGGAGGGAGGGTGGTGTAGAAAGGGAGAACTGATTACAAGGATCTACATATAACCTCCTACCTGGGGGACAGACAACAGAAGAATGGGTGGTGAGAGATGTTGGACAATGTAAGACATGACAAAATAATAATTTATAAATTATTGGGGGTTCATGAGGGAGGGGTGAGGAGAGAGGGGGGAAATGAGGAGCTAAGACCAAGGGCTCATGTAGAAAGAAAATGTTTTGAGGATGATGAAGTAAAGAAATGGACAAAATGTGCTTGACACAATA
Source organism: Tenrec ecaudatus (assembly GCF_050624435.1). Taxonomy (NCBI): domain Eukaryota; kingdom Metazoa; phylum Chordata; class Mammalia; order Afrosoricida; family Tenrecidae; genus Tenrec; species Tenrec ecaudatus. Next base: position 149,559,352 of record NC_134531.1, on the reverse strand, counting down.
GATGTATGTATGGATTGTGATAAGAGTTGTACAAGTGCCAAATAAAATGATTTTTTTTTAAAGAAGCACTGAAACTAGTAAAACCAGATTTCAGAAGAATGTTTAGGTCCCTTCAGGAGATGTGGGGAACACTCATGAGAATTAATGGGAGGAATAGAAAAGCTAAAATATTTAAATCAAAAGTAACCCCAGAAAAAAATTAATGAGATAACAGAATTAAGCAATGTAGTAAAAGACCTGAGGAATAGAATGGAGGAAAAAATAGAGTAGGAGAAAAGGAAAACTGAATCAGTGAGCTTAAAGACAATCACTTTGGATACAATTGGTGAGAGAAAAATCAACATAAAAAGCTAGGGAAACTGAAGAAATCCTGAGAACGATGTGGGACACTATCAAGGGAAATAACCCACTTCTCATTGGTATCAAAGAGAAAGAAAAAACAACATAACTACCGAGAAAATAGTATGAGAAATCACGGGTAAAAATTCCCCAACATCACAAAGAAGGAGAAAATATCTGTTCAACAAGCCAAGCAAACTCCAAATAGGAGGGACCTGGAAAGAAAAACATCCTATTATAGTATAGTCAAACTTCTCAGTTTCAAGAAAAAGAAGAAATTCCTGAGGACAGCTTGAGACTGGACACATCTGTATGTGGCCTACAAGATCCATGTCTTTTTTTTTAACAGCCATTTTTAACTTTTAATTAAACCTCCACATACCTTCCAGCCACCAGGACACAGGCTGCGACCCCCCACCCCAACACCCCTAATCCTTTCCTCAGCTCTTCTGCTGAAGAATGTGGCCTTTACAATAACAGGTTGCTTTGGAAGTTTACCTTTCCCTGAACTTAGCAGTAGCCCGGCCACACCACATTCTTGATGGGAGCAGCTCCAGTCTTATTTTTGGCAGCGTTGACCCTGGTCTGCTCACTGACCAAGGTCCATAATTTATCAAGATTCACAGTTGGACAGAAGTTCTGGTTCCTCTTCAAGTGATAGTGACACATACCGACTTTCCCAAAGTAACCTGGATGGTATTTGTCGAAGTTGATCCTGTGATGATGCAAGCCACCAGCATTACCCCGGCCTCCTGGGTGCTTCCAGTGCTTCCCCATGCGGCCGTGGTCGTGGCTGACATGGCCCCTAAGTTTCTGGGTCTTCCTCAGTCTGGAGGGCATGTCGGTGGCCAAGACGAAAGAGCCAAGATATATATCTTAAACTTGAAAGACAAAACTAGACTAAAAATCAAAGGATGACCAAAAAAAATCTACAAACCAATGACAACCATAAAGACAGGAGTTAAACTAGGAGGCAAAGGGCATTTATAGAGATCTACATGCAGGCACATATATATGTAAATATATTTATGTAGGAAGAGGAGGAAATAGATCTATGTACATATATTTATAGGTTTACTATTAAGGAAGGAGATGGACATTGGACCCCTACTCAAGTATTCCCTCAACACGAGAACACTTTGTTTTAATAATCTGGCACTCTGAGATGCTCACCTTTCTGACACGATTGCTAAAGACAAAGCAGGTACATAAACAAATGTGGTGAAGAAAGCTGATGGTGCCCCGGCTATCAAAAGATATAGAGTCTGGGTTCTTATAGCCTTAAAGGTCAATAAGCAGCCATCTAGCTAAGAAACAACAAAGCCAAAATGGAAGAAGTACACCAGCCTGTGTGATCACGAGGTGTCGAAGGATCAGCAATCAGGCAGGCATCAAAGAACAAAAATCATATCATTGTGAATGAAGGGGAGTGCAGAGTGGGGACCCAAAGCCCATCTGTAGGTAAGTGGACATCCCTTACAGAAGGGTCATGGGGAGGAGATGAGCCAGTCAGGATGCAGTGTAGCAATGATGAAACATACAACTTTCCTCTTAAATGCTTCCTCCCCCATCTATCATGATCCCAATTATACCATACAAATACCGCTAGACCAGAGAATGTGTACTGGTAAAGATAGAAACACAGGGAATCCAGGACAGATGATCCCTTCAGGACCAGTAGTGAGAGTGGCGATACCAGGAGGGTGTAGGGAAGATGGGGTAGGAAGGGGGAACCGATACAAGGGTCTACATATAACCTCCTCCCTGAGGGATGGAGAACAGAAAAGTGGGTGAAGGGAGACGTCGGACAGTGTAAAATATGACAATAATAATTTATAAATTACCAAGGGTTCATGAGTGAGGCGGGAGCGGGGAAGGAGGGGAAAAAATGAGAAGCTGACACCAAGGGCTCATGTAGAAAGCAAATATTTTGAGGATGATGAGGGAAACAAATGTACAAATGTGCTTGACACAATGGATGTATGTGCGAATTGTGATAAGACTTATATGAGTCCAAAATAAAATAATGAAAAAAAAGACAGGAGTTATAAAATTATATTAATCTTTGATAAAATAGATTCCAAGGTAAATAACACAATAAGAGACAAGAATTGGTGCTACATAATGATTAATGGAACAATATACTAGGGATATATAACCTTAATGAACATATACACACCCCATGAAACACCATCAAATTCTTACAGAGTTGAAAACAGAAATAAACAGTTTGACAATCATAGAAGGACACATAAACACAACACTCTCAAGGAAAAACAAATCATTAAAAAAGAAAGTTAATTTAAAAAAAAACAGAAAAGCTCAACAACATCGCAACCTCTTAGACATGGACAAAGTATTCCAACCAATAACAAAGGACAGCTTCTTCTCCAGTACGCATGGTACATAGTCCGGAACAGATCACATTAGGCCACAAGGCAAAGCTCAACAAGTTAAAAGACACTGAGATCCTACAGTCCATTTGTTCAGGTCACAAGGCTATAAAGCTGGAAATCCACAATAGAAAAAACAGGAACATAAAGGCAATCACCCCCTCTTCCACCACTCTGATTCAAGCCACCATCATCATTTGCCTCAATGATGGCAGCACTCTCCTAACTGCTGTCCTGGCTTCTGCCCTGGGCAAATGACTGACCAGCCCACCTTCTAGCAGCCAAAGTGACTCTATCAGAATATAAATTATGTCATGTTACCCTCTGACCCAAATCTTCCAATGCTTTGCCACCTTGCTAGAATAAAGCCAAAGTCTTTTTCAGGTCTAAAGTCCTGTATGATCCCACCTGGACACTTCCTCTTACCTCACTCCCCAACTTTCTCCCCAACTCACTCTGCCCTGGCCACAGTGGCTTTCTTGATATTTTCTAATCAACATACAGCTGATCTAAACCATCAAGATCTTTGCATTTGTTGTTTCTTTTTTTTCTCTCAACCATTTTATTAGGGTCTCATACAACTCTTATCACAATCCATACATACATCAAATGTGTAAAGCGCATTTGTATATTCATTGCACTCATCATTCTCAAAACATCTGCCCTCCACCCAAGCCGCTGGCATCAGCTCCTCATTTTTCCCCTCCCTCCCTGCTCCCCCCTCCCTCATGAACCCTTGATAATTTACAAATTATTATTTTGTCATGTCTTGCACTCTCCGACATCTCCCTTCACCCACTTTTCTGTTGTCTGTCCCCTAGGGAAGAGGTTATATGTAAATCCTTGTAATTGATTCCCCCTTTCCAACCCACCCTCCCTCCACCCTCCCAGTATCACCACTCACACCACTGGTCCTGAAGGGATCATCCGCCCTGGATTCCCTGTGTTTCCAGTTCCTATCTGTACCAGTGTGCATCCTCTGGTCTAGCCAGATTTGTAAGGTAGAATTTGGATCATGATAGTGGTGGGGGAGGAAGCATTTGGGAACTAGAGGAAAGTTGTATGTTTCATAGTTGCTACATCGCACCCTGACTGGCTCATCTCCTCCCTGAGACCCTTCTGTAAAGGGATGTCCTGTGGCCTACAAATGGGCTTTGGGTCTCCACTCCACACACCCCCCCTCATTCACTACGATATGATTTTTTGTTCTGATAATGCCTGATACCAGATCCCTTTGACACCTCGTGATCGCACAGGCTGGAGTGCTTCCTCCATGTGAGCTTTGTTGCTTCTGAGCTAGATGGCAACTTGTTTACCTTCATGCCTTTAAGACCCCAGACACTATATCTTTTGATAGTTGGGCACTATCACTTTTCTTCGCCACATTTGCTTATGCACCCATTTGTCTTCTGTGACTGTTAGGAAGGTGTTTCTTATACTTCTAATTTCTTTCCCATATATATAGACCCAACTTATTCCATTCCTTCCTTCAAGTCTCTCTTCAAATATATCTTTACTGAGTGGCTTTCCTTGCCTTCACTATCCAAAATTTCCCTTCCCTCACTCTGCTTTACTTTCCTACACAGCCATTTTTGGTGATACATTTGTGATGCTTTTGTCTGATTTATTTTCTTCACAGTAGATGCAAGCACACTGCGAGCAGGATAAGTGGCTGGGGTCATGTGCTCTTTTAGGCAAGGAAGTGTATTTTGTTCACTGTTATACCCCTTAGAATAATGAACAACATATTTTCACAATTGTACAAAAGGTATAAGTTGAATGAATTAATCATCTTGTCTTAGTAAAATTTTCTGCATTATCTCATTGGGAAAAAATAAGGTGAGTAACTGTTTTCTGAGTCCCTTCTACAAAGCTAGAACTGTGGCAATTTAATTCTCAGAAAATACATCCCAAAGACTATTGGACAATCCCTATGGATTTCAAAGTAGCCTAAAAAGTGACTATTATTTTGAAATCTTTGGATAAGTCTTAGAAAGACCTGAGAGTAAGAAAATAAACTGCTTTTTAATTAATCATTCTTCTGATCCATGGTATCAGCCAACTGTGTATTTCAGGGCCTTTAGTATTTGACTTCTAAAATATCTCAGGACTTAATCCATCGGACTACACTATGAAAATTGGACTACCTCCAAATTTCAGCTAATAGGCCTCCGTCTCATATTCCCAAGCTCAGGTAAAAACAGAAAGATGATATCATTTTTGAGGTATCTTGAACTTGAAATGCTAAGATATGAGCATTCAGTCATTCAAGAACTACAAGGGGCTTTAAAAAGTTCATGGAAAATGGAGTGAAAAGATAATGGAGATTTTCCACAAATGATTTGAGCCCCCTCGCTTTAAGGAAGCACCTACCTTAAGAGTTTACAAGTATGAATTTGAAGGAAGAGGTCTCGACTTGAGAGTTGGCCATCATGAAAACACAGAGAGCCACATTAAACCAAGAAGGTGTTTGGTCTGACACAAAGGAGGCTCTCAGTGGGTACCTATCAAAATGAGAGAAGAGTTAAAAGCCAAGGATAGGAACCTGGAAATGGAACCCCGAAACTCATCTCAAAAGGGTGAGTCAAAGAGAGAGAGAAAAAATGGTTTGAAAGATGGAGGCCTAGGAGTCCACATGTGTCAGTGGTAAGTGGCAGGCCTCAATCCCTGGCTTTCCCTGCCGACCCTTCCCATGCACACAACATCTCCAGTCATGAACCAGCTTGCCACCTCATAATTTGGATTCACAGCAAACCTGTCCCCACTTGCAAAGCCCACTGCAATGAAAACCTTAACAAAATCAATATGCCCCTGGGTGATATTATCGAACTGAATTGAAAGGAAGGGAAGAAGCAGAATTTTCCAAGACTGAACAGAAGACTTCGGCAAAGTGGTGCCTTGCAACTTAGGATGACTGTATAATAGGGAATTCAACAGAATTCTGCTTTTGGTAAATATATTCTGAGGCATAGAGGAAGAGTAATTCCCGGAAAGAGACATCCTTATGGGGTTATTACTGGCCTAGCAGCTAGAAACACAATGGGGATTGGAAAAGGAATTGGTCCTTTAAGTGATAAAGAATATAGAACAATCTTTTTCAGTGTTGAAAGATGGAGGGCTGGAATGTGATGGAGGTTGTGATGTCGTGGGGAAAAATTGAGATAGGTATAGGGTCATGGTGTATCTCATATTGTTGAGAATTATTAAAAATAAAAATTACAAAGAAAACTATTGCCATTTAGTCAATACTGGCTCATGGAGACCCATGTCTTACAGAATAGAAGGGCTCTATAGGGTTTTGTTTACTGTAATCTTTAAGTAACCGCATGCCAGGCCTTTATTCTAGGGTGCTTCTGGGTAGGCTAGCAGCTGATTGCAAATTGGTTTGTTATTCTGAGTCTTCCCCCATGCTAAAATAGCTTCACAAGTGATTTCTAAATAGAAAAAAAATTATGTAGAAAGTTGTCATAAAATGGGGCTTTCTAGAACTTTGTCACATTGCAATAAAAGGATATTTGGGCATAATTTGCATTTTGAGTTACCAAGTTAATGCTATTGGGTAAAGGCAACTTTATGATATTTGTTTTTGCTATAAATAATTCTGAATATATCTTTTTTCACTTTTATAATTATTTTCTATTTTAACACCCTACATACTGATTTAAACCAGACGGTACAATTGTGTTGACATAAATGGAACTGAATACCTAATACCTTATTGTAGCATTTATTTTGGTGGTTGTCATAAATCAGAACTGGCTTGGGGGCAAGGAGGTTTTGTTTTTGTTTTCTTCATTTGCTAGTAAGACGTCTTGTGGTTTCTAGTCAATTTGGTTTGGTTACTCCATGTTTGTTTTGTCTCCCACTATTAGGATAAGCGCATGGGAGATCTTTTTCGGGAACCACTGCTTGTTCTGTTTGGGGTAGAGCTGATTCCGCTGTACTTTATGCAGAGCATGTGACCCAGAGTTAGCCAATAAGCATTGCAACTTCTGCACCCAGTGATTTACTCAGAGATGGACACATACACCAATAAGATTCAATAACATAGAATTCTTAGACTTGCTAGAGGCCAAAAACCATCTCTTGTCGAGCTAGAAGCTGGATGAATGTATAGGCACGGCATCATGGAGAGAAGACCCTCTTGAAAAGACCCGAAGGCAAGGAAATACTTGCTGAGAGAGAGAGAGAGAGAGACCTAGTACTGTAAAGACTGAGATCCTGGAGGTAGCATCTTGTTGCCCCTGTCAATTAGATGAGCCAATAAATTTTCTTTTTAAGCTTTGTCTAATTTTAGTTAGTTTTTCCACCACTGGCAAACAAAAAAATCCACATGAAAGACATTCTTCCATCTCTATTTTTTCTGCCTCTGAGATAGTTACGGTTTATTGTGCCAACCTGCCTAATGAACACATGTGGAATTAATTGAAAGGTAGAGAACGAAATGTCTTAGTGAGCCTCGCCTTTCTAGTTCTCGGTCGCTTGCTCTCTGATGGCCGGACCAGGGAGCAGCTGTCTTAGCCAGTTCCCTGCTTCAGCTGGCAAGGCTCACTTCCTGCAAGACATCCCTGAGGAGAAGCCACATGGACCAACCCCGATGCAGCCCTGGGTGCTGGAGCACCCATCTGGAGACCCCTGCCAGTGCTGAGATGCTTACACGTTCTCTGATTCGGCTTTCATCCTGCAGTCACCATCATTGTGTGTGTTTTGTGAGATGGAGGAGAACTTTGTGGATTGGTGTCGGACATATGGGCTAATGTTGCACTTATAGGCTTGGACACCACTGGGTTGAGATGCTTTCTTAATGTACCCTTTACATAAAACTCTCTTACGTACGTATGAATTTCTGTGGATTTGTTTCTCTAGTCTACCTATACTAACACAATCTCCTAAACCGATAAGGAATCAACTGTCTAGAGTCATCAAAAACTCTCAAACTCACTGCCATTGAGTCTATGCTATCTCATAGTGACCCTATAGGACAGAGTAGAACTGCCCCCTGTGGGTTTCTGAGCCTGCAACTCTTTATGACAGTAGAAGGCCTCCTCTTTCTACCACTGAGTAGCTGGCCATGGGATTTGAACTGCCAACCTTGGAACTAGCAGCCCAATGTGTAACTACTACATCATCAGGGGTCCAAAGCCATAGGCATTCCCTTAACCCAGTGAGCCCATAAATACCTTCCAATCTTCTTGCATTTTCAGGTCAGCTTTTCACCATCTTCCTTGTCCAACTCACGTTCTGTTTCTTCTTTGTGCTCTCTCTATCCCAGGCTGCGGACTTCATTGCTTTCCATGGACACTCCTATATATTATAGTGGGATCTTTCAGTCCTGACAATCTGTTTGTTTTAATAACAGCCATGCTGTCCCCAGGGTTGGAAACCCCAATGCCAAAGTATTAGGTTCTGGCCACCACCCAACACCACCAGCACACTGTTCAGTTTCAAGCCTCCCTTGCCCAAATGTCTTACTTGCTGTTCCGTTTTTTAAATTTCCCTCCTGATGACAGGCTTAGCCTGATGTTATCCTCAAATATGTCATCTCTGTTGTTGCCATGGCATCCAGGACTGTTGCTATTTCTCCTCTGGGGACTTTGGGGATGTCTCTGGGATCATGCCTTAGTGGTCTAGAGGAAATCCAGCTTCCAAATGAAATTTCAAAACCACCACAATGTCGCTTTCCATCTTCAGATAAAGGTACTTCCTCATTTGCTGTCTCCAGACAGACAAGGTAAGCCATTCATATGTTTCAAAAGAAGAAGCTGGCTCTTTTATGAGTTATACAAGAGAAGAATTCTTTCTCTTCTGATTCTATCTAAAACACAAGGAAAGACCAGAGGGGCGTGCGCGTGCGTGCACGCACACACGCAATTCTGAGAACAAAGAAACTATAATGATTTGATTATGGCCCTTTTCTCCTCCTGTTTTTTTTAAATACTTTCCATTAGTCATTAAGTTTTCATTGAATAGCTTCCTAATAATATAATTGTTAATCCCAGGAGAATTGAGTCCTAAAAACAATGGCTTCAACAATATTTAACTGACCGTCTGTTGTATTCCAGGCACTGTGCTAGATGGTGGGCATCCAGGAGTAAATAAGATCGACGTGATCCCTGCTCATTCATTTTATAATCCAATGGGAGTAGAGAAGAGGCAGCAAACAAGTCTGTAAACAATGAAATTAGCAATATTTCAGAGAATGAGAAATACTACAAAGAAAGTACAAGGAATATCAGGGGCTCAAGTGGGAAGAAAATGCTTTGAAAATGATGATGGCAGCATATGTGCAAGTGTGCTTGACACCCTTGATGAATGTGTGGATTGTGATAAGAGATGTTAGAGCCCCCACTAAAAGTAAGAAAAAGAAAGTACAAGGAAACACTGTAGTGAGGTTCAGAGTAAAGGGACTGTTTTAGGGAGAGTGATCAGAGATGACTATCCTGAGAAGGAGATGTTTGACATAAATCCAAATAAAGAAGATAAAGTACATGATGACGTAGGTGAATCATCCTCCAAATAGAGGGCTGCCACATACAGAAGCCGTGAGCTTGGCACAAGCTCGGTGTATCAGAAAAGGGCAATAAGCTACAGCTCAGGCTTGCCACCTGCATCTGTGCATCCCACAATGTAAGAATTTTTAAATGGTTGGAATGAAAACAAAAGAAGAGTATTTTGTGACACATGAAAATTACATGACATTCAAATGTCAGAGTCCATAAATAAAATTTTTATTGGAACACAGCCATGCTCATTCATTTATGTATTTTCTAAGTCTGGTTTCATGAGTCATTGGCAGAGTTGAGTAGTTACAAAAGAGACCATATGGCCTGTAAAGTCTAAAATATTTACTATCTGGCCCTTTCAAGAAAAAGAAAAAAAATTACAGACCCTTGTTTTAGAGAAACAGGAAGAAATATCTTCCCAAGCTTGAAAGAGTCTTAGATTCCTTTAAAGTGTTTAGGGTTATTTTATCTGTAAGTACAAGAAAACTTGTCCCATTTGATTTAAGTGATGGGGAGGATTAATGATGCCCCAGAGCCTTTGACACCATTCTCATTGAGAAGCGGAGTCTATAGTCTCCTTTCTTGGACTGGGTGGTCTGTGACTGCCTCACCCAATGGAACATGCCAGAAATGATGCAGTACCAGTCCAAGCTAGGCTCCTCAGAGACTGCAGCTGTTACTTTGTAATGCTTGAAACATTCTTGTCAGGAACCCAGAACCTCATTAGACTACCCTGGGATATCCAGGTTGGCGAAGCCACATACAAATACTGAGGTTGAAGGTCTCAACTAGGTCTAGACTTCTAGCCATTACTGCCAAGGTGCCAGATACATGAGAGAAACCATCTCGGACTCTTCTGATCAGTCCTTTAGTCAGCTGAATACCACTGAGAGCCCTCAGTCGATGCCCTATGGAGCAGAAGAACCAGCTAACTGAGCCTTACTCATATTCTTGGTCCATTAACTTACAAAATATAACAAACACATACTGGATTCATGTAATTATTTTATAATAATCGTAACAGATCACCAGTGATCCTTGGTGGTGTACTGGGCTATGCACTGGGCTGCCAAACCGGAGCAGTTTAATCTCACCAGCTGCTCAGCAGGAGAAAGATGAGGCTTTCTGCGCCTGTAAAAACGGACAGCGGAAGAAACCCTGTATAAGGCTGCGATGCAATGGGATCAACTTGTTTGCAGTGGGAACGGGTAACCACAACAAACAATTCATAAGTTCGATCACCTTGCACAATCAGAAGCTCATGAGTAGAGCACAGATCATTTACAGTATATCCAGTCATGGCTAATCAGTAATTCCCTTGCGTCTTTTCCGGCTGTAGGTTGGTTTCATCAGGCTGAAGTGAGATGGGCATGGAAGCTCTAGGAGTCCTATTCAAAGCCAACAACATCCAGAAAAAGAAGGAAGTTGTTCTTACAGAAAGGAAATGTGTTCCGATCAAATCTACCCTGGAATTAGGGTGGGGATCATCTTCTCTTAGTTACTGTGCATAGCATGGGCCCTTGTTCAAAATTAGATTCCAATTTGATTCTAATACAAACAAAACAAAAAATACAACAAGTACTGATGAGATTCAGGGGAAATGAAAACTCATATACTGCTGGAAGGACTACAGAATGGCCAACTACTATGAAAAATGATACGCAACTTCTTTAAAAGCTAGAAATAGAAATCCATACAATTTAGCAATCCACCACTAGGTTTATGCACGAGAGAAATAAAAATGGTAATACAAATAGACATATGAACAACCACTGCAGTGTTGTTCACAATCTAAATATGTATCAGCTGATGAATAGATAAACACGTTGTGGCACATACATACAAAGGAATCCTACGCAACAATAAAAATAATAAATTACATACACAACAACAAAATTTTTTTTCTTGGTGTCTTGCTTTTCAGGCTTATTCCTTGGGTTATTTGGGGAGTTGATTCAGAAAATTGCACTAGATAGACTACATCAGCTCTAGCTTCTTAGAGATGGTGTTCTACTATGTTTTCAGATATTAAATGATATTCATTTATCATCCTAGTTTTAAATATGAGAAGAATTCAGACCCACAAATTACAGGATAAGACAAAAAAAGGTAAGAAATATTTGAAAAATAATTAGGTATGAAAGGACTTCCAAGGGAAGCTGCATATGAAAACACGGTGGCTAGTTGATTAAACATTGATCGGTCAATCATAAAGTCAGTGGTTCTAACCCACCAGTCACAAGGCAGCCTTTAAACACTTTAAAGGATTGGGACCCCAAAGGAGCAGTTCTTCTCTGTCTTTTGGATTACTGTGAGTTAGACCCAACTTGATGGCAGTGGGTTTTCCTTTTGGTATGTGAAGCTGTGCATTATATACAGCGACTATAAGTTGATACTGTCAAGCTTGAGAAGAGGGGGGAATAAAAAAAATTGAAAAGGCACATGTATTGAATATAAGACTTGATAGTAATACTTTCATAGATAAACAAGATCTAAATTTTCTCCTTCAAATCACGCAGTAAATATTTCAGAAAGCATTTTAATATAAAGAGAAGTCACTAGATACTCATGTTAAATGTTTCAGAGGTGAGATTGACTCCAAGCTTCTTTATAGGAGATATTCTAACTTTTCTTTTAAGAGTTTTTGTTCACAGGTGGAGAAATTGTGTCATCTTATACCAAGACTGGAACATTTTAATTTTAATAAGGGAATTTGAACTCTAACAGACAAAAGCCATTTTGACTTTCAGAACATTTGAATCTCTACTTATTGTTCCAAATTCATTACCAGTCACTCATAGAACCCATTTTGCAGAAAGTGGAACTTCTATGGTTTTATGAAACTGTAAATCATTTTATGGAAGCAAAAATCTCATCTTTCTTTTGCATAGTGGCTGTGGGATCAGAGAGCTGACCTTGTGGTTAACAGTCAAACACATAACCTACTACACCATCAAGGATCCTCATTTATTACATGTTAACTCTTATTTATGGCTTCTTTTTAAGATAACAAATTGGAACTTGCTGCTATTCAGTTCCTCATAAAGGTGACTGATACTTGGGGAAAATTTCAAGTTTATGTAATTCTCACAGTCCAAATGCATCTTTGGATCAAAGGACACCATGTGAAGTATAATTTGATCTAAATATTTTGTATACACAGACTACTTTAAATAAATGTAGTGTGCATTTCCTCTGTCTCATTCTTTCACTGCCATAGAGTCAATGCTGAGACTGTAACTATTTACGGAGTAGAAAGCCCAGTCTTTCTCCCTCAGAGCTGCTGATGGTTTCAAATGGTCAACCATGCGGATTGCAGCCCAACACATAACTACTACACACAAGGGTCCCTTAGCGAACACTCTATTAAAATCTCATGAGTTTTTATGAGCAAGCAGAATGGACAGTGGGATCTGGCATATGTTCTGTATCTCAAAATGAGGGACTGATAGGGGAAAGCTGGTGCCACCATTGGAGTCAGCAAGTCAAATTCACCCCAAAACAAGTCTAACATTTGAGCTACCAAAGTGTGTGTTGGCCAGTGTTATGAGTCTATGAAATATGTCAGGCCAAAAATTAATCTGGAAGACATTAGTCTGAGTGAAATAAGTTAATCACAAAAGGACAAATATTATATGTCCAGGATAAATTTACACACAGAAAGAAACATTCTTTGAAGGTGACCAGGCATGAGAGTGGAAGGACGACAGAAGCTATAACAACTCAGCAGACTAGAGTTAATCTGGAGATGGGAGTAGCAGGACACACTATGAGGGAAGTCAGCACAGCATGACCAGGGCAAAGAAAGACAACGGGAGGGACACAAGGATAAAGAACAACTATGGAAATGCTATAAAACATATGGGTGAGCTTCAAAAGGTTTATGGGACAATGGCATTACTTTTCAACTTCATTTTTTCATACACTCAAAGAAAAACCTTTTATAGTCCTGCAAGAGCAATAAAAACTAACAATAATTTTTGAGGTATGGAGATAAATAAGTATGCTAAGTAGATGAGGGAGGTCATATAACTATATACTTGCAGAGGTATGGTGATCATAGTCCTACAAAGATATTTGCAAATCCTGCACATATGCTCATATGTGAAATAGTACACATTTTAGATGGCAATTAAGTTTTTAGTAAGCCTAAGGCAGGGAACAATCAAGAATGACTGCATCATTTTCAAGACTCAGTACAAAATGTCAGCACATTTATTGGACCCTTGTTAAAAAATGATTAAGAATGTCAAGGTGCTAAAAATTCCCCTGAAATCTTCTTCAAACCAAACAATAGTTGACCTTAGCTGGTAAAAAAAAAAAAATGTCTGCCTTAAGTACAGTGCTCTTTTAAGAATTAGCTTTTGTGATCAGACTGACAACAGCAACCTAAAAAGATTAGATAGGAAACTTTGGAGGCAGTGAATTTGTGTCCATGGAGGAGGAACCGCTCAGAAAAGCAAAGTAAATATGGGTGCACAACTTGAAGAATGTAACCAATGTCACCTACTTGTACACATACATATTGCTAGGTCGGTGGTGTTTGTTCTACTGTATATATTCTTAACAATAGCACAGGATAAGTAAACAATCATATGTACACATAAGAGAAAGGATGGAAGGAAGGAATAGGGGAAGGTTGGAAGAAAGGAGAGAAGGGAGGGAGGGAGGGAGGAAAGAAGACATTCATCAAGGTCACAGGTTAGAGTGCATTGAAAATAAACTCTGAAGAAGATGTGCCGTATCATGATAGAAGGGCATTACTGAAAACCATGGGTACTAAATGACAAAATACACAGCCTCGTGCACATCATTAAGGGAAAGAGCAGGGGATGTGGAGCCAAGAGACCCTGGTTCCTCTCATAACTCTGTCACTTAAAGCTGCATTATCTTATGAAGCTTGGGTAATTACATTGAGTTTTCTCTGGATCTTCTGTGCAATTTCAAAAATAAAATTGAATTTAAAGACATTAAGGGTAGCAAGGCTTGGAAAAGATGAGAACCAGGTAGGCAGCTCATGCATGGAGCTCCTTGTAGGCCAGTGAGTTGGGAGATCTGGAGTCTGAGGAGGGAGTCCGAAGCTATTGTTTAATTCCCGCGACAGTTGGTTAATACTCCTGCACCATCAGAAACTGGTCCCACACCACCTGCTATGCGGCGAAGGAGCCCTGAGTCTCCACTGGCTGCAGCATCCCAAGTATCCTGGGAGTCAATCACTCAGAAGAGGCAGGGATAACCACGTTTTGACATTCCAAATGACATGGGCACTTCCTCTGCCCGTTACTGGAGCCCCACTCCAAGACAAGCACTTTCTCTCCTTCCTTTTACCTAGCCTGCCAGGTATCCCCACCCCTTTAACAGACTCGGCCGACTGCCTCTAACCAGGAACAAGGGACCCACACCCCTCCATCATCCCCTTTCCTGGAGCTGGTGTAGCTGAGATTTGATAATAGCAAGTGGTTCTTTAGAGCAGTGATTCTCAACCTGTGGGTCACGACCCCTTTGGGGGTCGAACATCCCTTTCACAGGAGTCATTCATAACAGTAGCAAAATTAGAGTTATGAAGTAACAACGAAAATAATTTTATGGTTGGGGTCACCACAACATCTTTATGTTGCATGAAAGGGTCATGGCATTAGGAAAGTTGAAAACCAAATGCTTTAGAGGATTCTTCCTCCACCAGAATTTTCTTTTCTTCCTTTTCGTAACCCTCTAACAGACTCGCCTGGCTGTCTCGAGCCAGGAGCAAGGGATCCCCACCCCTGTCGCATTCCCATTTCTTGAGCTGTGTGCTCACACCCCTGGGCCAGTACTTTCCTTCAGGCCACAGAGCACACAGCTGCAAAGTTACCCTACAGAGGCCAGAAGCCACTGGAGCACCATGTAGGCAGACCTAAGAGCCTGACTACTGAGAATACCGCCTGACCGGCCCTCCAAACCACAGATTCCTGATAGGTAGGGTGAGAGAGAAACTCCAGTGGGGCAAAGGTGGAACACACCCCCTCAGGGAAGTGGGCTATAGGCAGCCTGCAGAAACACCAACACCAACCTCCCAAAGAGAGAGCCCAGGACTCTGTGACTCCCGGGAAATGGCACTTAACTCCAATAAACTGACAAGGAAGCAGAAAGTTGCTTCAACAGCTTCAACAAGAAAAATAGTAACAAAATCCAATCTCAGGGGATGATCTACTCCTAATGAAAGTCATAGAAAAATCAGACATTGACCTGCCACAGAAAGACATCTTCAGAATGCTGCTTAGAGTCATACAGGATATGAAGGAAGCAATAAATAAAAAGTATGAAATTATAAAGGAGATAAAGGCCATGTACCTATAAGGGAAATACAAGAGCTAAGGGATGAGATAGCCAAAAAAAGAAGCAAATTCACAGACTTGACTAATTGACTGGAGGAGGCAGAGAACTGAACCAGTGACCTAGAGATACAGTCAAGCAGACTTTAACAAGTGTGGGGAAAAGTCAAGTAAGTTCATCAGAGAATCTGAAGAAAACCTGAGAGCTATGCCTGATGCCTTGAAAAGTAACAACATCAGAATAATTGAATTACCAGAAGAAGGCACAACAAACACATCAATGACAAAAATAGTGAAGAAATTCTTGGAGGAAAACTTCCCCAGTTTAATGAATGAAAACCAGGCAATCATTCAGGAGGCCAAAAGAACACCAACTAGACTGAATCACATGAAGAAGTCATCAAGGCATATAATAGTTAAACTATCCCACTGTGAGGTAAAGGAGAAAATCATAAGAGCAGGTAGGGAAAAGCAAGCAGTCATATATAAAAGGTCAGACCTATCAGTGGACACTATAAAGAAGAGATAGTAGAGTAGCATGTTCTGAAAATTGAAGGAAAATAATGCAAATCCAAGAATACTCTACTCAACCAAATTATCTATCAAGGTTTATGGAGATGTGTGTCTTTCCTGGTACCAAAAAAAAAAAAAAAGTAACAACCAAAAAAACCCTCAAAGAATACATTAAAAGAAACGTAGCCCTACAAAAGATGCTTGCCACCCCAGTATGGGCAGAAGCACAACTCTCACCAAGCACAAATATGAAACTGTCACATAGAACAGCTCCACCCAGAAGTCAACAAGTGAAAACAGCCCAGAAGATAGCATTGGCTAAATGGTGGAAAGAAGTCAAGAATGAACCACACATACACACCCATGAATAAAAAATGGAGGTAGGAAAATACCCAACACAAAAGGTACAAGACGATATCACAGAGTTCACAGATAGGTGTAATAATCCTAAATATTAGTGAAATGAACTCAGGCCTTAAAAGGCAGGTGCTAGCAGACTAGCTTAGAAAACACCACCCCTCAATCTGCTGACTACAGGAGACACATCTCAAGATTACAGACAGAAATAAACTGAGAATCAAAGCCTGGAGAAAAACATACCAAGCAAATAGTAATTTTTTAGAAAGCAGGGGTTGCAATCCTAATGTCAGATAAAATTGATCTCAAAGAGAAAACCATAACATGAGATAAGGAGGGGCACCATGTAATGCTCAAGGGAACAGTAGACCAAGGACAAGTGAGTATATTAAACATATACTCACAGAACAACAGACCTGTGAAATTCATCAATCAAACCCTCAAAAAGACACACACACACACACAAAAATCCACAATACACTGCTCTCTGAGAAAGATAAATCACAGGGAAAGAAACTTAACAGGAGTTAAGGAAGCGATAGATCTAAACACTGCAATTAAACAATTTGATCTGATACATATTTACAGAGCTCTCCACCAAAAGCAAAAATAAAATCATTCTTTTCAAGACCACATGGCACATACTGAAAGATAGATCACAAGGGACTAAAGTTGAAGTTGTGTAAATTCAAACACATTGAGATCATACAGACCTCTCTCGCTGAACATTGTGATATAAGGCTGGAAATCAACAAAAGGATGATGAAGAAAACAAGAGCAAACCATTGGAGGATGGATAACTCTCTACTGCAAAGGAGTGGAGACTGGCCCAGATCAGAGATAAAGTTAGGAAATTTCAAGAAACCAATGAGAATCAGAACACAATGTATCAAAACTTATGGGACACAGTAAAGGCAGTTATCAGAGGACGTTTGATAGCAATAGATGCACATATGAAAAAGGAAGAGAGACTTATGATTGATTTGCTGACACAAAACTTATAGCAATTACAGCAGAGCCAACAGGACAATCGTACTAATAGCAAAGGAAAAGAAATAATAAAAATCAGGGCTGTGATTCAGGAGAGGGAAAATAAGAAAACTATGGAAAAATCAATGCTGCTAAAAGTTGGTTCTTAGAAAAGATAAACAGAATCGACAGACCACTGCAAACCTAACTAAAGAGAGAAAGGAACAAATTTTAATAGCAGGGATGAGAGATGAAACAGGGGGCATAACAACAGACCCTAATGAACTCAAAAGCATAATTACACAGTACTACTAAGGCCTGTACTACAATGAATTCAACAACTTGGAAGACATGGACAGATTTTTGGAAAAATAACCCCTTCCTAGACTATCCCTGATGGACGTCAAGAATCTCAACAGACCCATAGCAATAGATGAAATAGACAAGATTATCAAGGGATTACCAACACAAAACTCCCCCAGACCAGACTGCTTCACAGCAGAAGTCTACCAAGCATTCAGGGAAGAACTAACACCAATCCTACACAAACTCTTCCAGAACATAGAAAAAGACGGCAAACTCCCAAACTCCTTCTATGAAGATAGTATAACTTTGATTCCTAAACTGGGCAAGGATCCCACAAGTATCGAGAACTACAGACCAATATCTCTAATGAACATTGATGCAAAAATCGTTAACAAAATACTGGCCAATAGAATACAAAAATATATAAGACAAATAATTCACCATAACCAAGTGGGATTCATACCAGGGTAGCAGGGATGGTTCAACATATGAAAGACCATTAGTATTATTAGCCACATTGAAATGAAAAATGATAAGAACTACATGAAAATATCGATAGATGAGGAAAAAGCATTCAACAACACCCAACACCCATTCCTGTTTAAGAAACTAAAGAAGATGGGAATGAAGGAAATGCCCTCATTATAATATAAGTTATATATAAAAAACTAACAGCCAACATGGTAGTCAATGGAGAAAAGATGAAAACAATCCCTCTGAAAAAGGGAATCAGACAAGGATGCCCCATGTCCCCACTCCTATTTATCATCGTACCGGAGGTCCTCATTAAAAGTATAAGGCAAAGAAAAGACATCAAAGGTATTCATCAGGGAAAGAACAGGGGAAACTTTTATTATTCACAGATGATGATTTTATATATGGAAAATCTCAAAAGCTCTACAAGGGGAGTGCTAAAAGTGAATCAAGAATATGGCAGAAACGGCAGGATACAAGATCAACAGACAAGTCTATTGGACTGCTATATACATTGGACAAGACCATGGAAGAGAGGTTGAGAAAGATATTACCCTTCATAATAGCCAAGCACAAACTGAAATATCTAGAGGTATAACTGACTAAAAAAATTGTACAAAGAAAACTACAAAACACTATTACAAGAAACCAAGAGTAACTTCAACAAATGGAAGGATATCCCATGCTTGAAGATTGGAAGACTCAATATAGCAAAGATGTCAGTTCTGCCCAAGGCACTATATAAGTTCAATGAAATCTTGATGCAAATACCATCATCTTTCTTCAAAGAATTGGAAAAACTGCTTACCAACTTCATATGGAGATGGAAGAAGCCCAGAATTACAGAGAACTCCTCAAGAAGAAAGACAAAATTGGAGGGCTTGCTTTACCTGACTTTAGCACCTATTATACAGCCACACTGGTAAAAACAGTGTGGTATTGGTATAATGATAGTACTCACACCAACTGAAAATCCAGAAATGAAATCATCAGCATACAGAAAACTATCTTTGATAAGGGCCCAAAAAATATCAAATGGGAAGCAGATGCCCTCTTCAATGAGTGGTGCTTGAAAAAATAGATATCTATCTGCAGGAAAATGAAGCAAGACTCTTACCTCACTCCATGCACAAGAATACACTCAAGGTGGATCACAGACCTTGAGGTAAAACGCCAAATTGTTAGGGACATCAATGAGGAAATTGGGTTCAGGGAATACACAGGCTACCAGCAATAGGGAAGGATACAAACACAGAGGGGCACACATTGACAAGTGGGATATACTGAAGATAAAACACCTGTGTACATTGAAAGAATTCACCCAGAGAGTAATAAGAGAGGCCACTGACTGGGAAAACATCTTTAGCAATGACACATCAGACAAAGGCCTTATTACTAAAATCTACAATACTCTGTTAACTTAAATTTTTTTTAATTGCCCACTGAAGAGGTGGGCAAAGGACCTGAAGTTTCACAAGGGCAAAAATCCAAATGGCCAATAAACACGAGACTAAGTTCCTGATCATTAGCCACAGAGAAATGCAAATTAAAACAACTATGAGATACCCCCTAACACCCTCAAAGAGAACCCAATTCAAAAAATCAGAGAGTAACAAGTGTTGGAGGGGTTGTGGTGAGATAGGAACTCTCATCCACTGCTGGTGGACCTGTTGGCATGTATAGCCACTATGGAAATTGATTTGGTAGTATTTAAAACAGATAGAAATGGAGCTACCATACGACCCAGCAATCCCCCTACTTGGCACATACCCAGAAGATGCAAGAAACAAACCAAGGCCAGACATCTGTGCTCCAATGTTCATCACTGCACAGTAGTTCACAATCACAAGGAATTGAAAACAACCAAATTTCCATCAACAGATGAATGAATTAAAAAAATTGTGGTACATACACACACACATACAATGCATCTCTAAAATGCAGTGATGAATGTATCAAACACATCGCTGCATGAGAAGGACTGGAGGAAATTATGCTAAGCAAAGTAAGCCCAGCACAAAAGAACAAGTACAACATGAGTCCACTGAGGTAAGAAAAAAAATGCAAAAAGGGGCATAGGGGAAAAGCTACTATATACATACATTCTGGGGGTAAGGTCCAGCTACTATGTCAGGGGCCAAACCCAACCTAGGGATACATATGGCAACCAACTGAAAAGGAGGGGAAAGGAAACAAAAAAAGAGAGACATGGGTAATGGGGTATCAGGGTACTAACCCACCCAAGGGGAAGGTATTGTTTATATCTCCACAAGAGAGTGAGAAAGAGCCCAGACTTCAGCCCAGTGCATCAAGACATGAATGCAACAGACAGACATGAAGCAGGGAACCAATAGCGAGGTCTGCAAGGCTGGCTCCCAACTACATGGACAACCCCACCACCCCCACCCACCCCAAAGGAATGCAGTTCAGACGACAGCACTGAAGCTGCAGCTCAGGAAGAGGGGTGCTCTGATCAGGAGCAAACGAAGAGGGAAGGAGAGAGAGTGGAACACATCCTGGCCCACCAAACCCTGAGGACAATATTCCAGCTCAGCACAGTCAATACACAGAGAGAATCACAGGACGGGCCCCACCACGAGACACGACATCCCTCACTGACTGATAGTGCTATGGGAGCCAGTGCACAGAGATCACAGGGCCAGCCCCACAATGAGACATGCCATCCCTCACTGTCTCAGGCTATGGGGGACAACACTGGGGACATGGTGTGGGAAATATGCCTACTAGGACCCCTCCGCATCAAGAAAAAATACTAAGGGCGTGCAGCAGAACAGCAGGGCGAACAGAGCAATGAAGTCCCAGAGGAATGCTAAAGATGGGCTTTGGGGCCAGGGTGTGGCACCGCAGTGGACTCCACTGGAAAACACTCATAAAGGTCAATGGACAGACCTGGAATTGTTTGAGGACTCTTCTTTTTTTTTGCTGTTTGTCTTTCCCCCCCTCTTTTTCTAGTTGTCATTTTGTTTTCTTTTGTTGTTATGTTTTGCACATATTACTGTCTCTGCATGTCTATCAAGGTTAAAATAGGTGGGATGAGCAATCTGGAGGAGAGAACGATGGGACCAATGGTCCTGGGGGAGGCCATGGGCAGGTGGAGGAGGGGAAAAGGAGGGGGGTACCAACAAACCCAGGGCCAAGGGAAGAACAAGTGAGCTAAAATTGAGAGTGAGGAAGGCATAGGATGCTTAGGGGAGTACGGGGGGACCTTGCTCAAGGGCAATGAAGCTGAGAGGAACTACCGAAACCCGAAAGAAGGCCGAACATGATAGTGAGACAAGAAGAAAGTAAAAGGAAATGGAAGAAAGAACTGGGAGGCAAAGGACATTTACAGAGGTCGAAATTCAGGCATGTATCTATGTAAATATATTTATTATATGATGATAGGGGAATAGATCTATGCACGTATGTTTATTTATAAAGTATTGCGGCAGCAGATGGACATTGGGCCTCCACTCAAGTACTCCCTCAATGTAAGAACACTTTGTTCTAATAACCTGGTACTCTGTGATGCTCACCTTCCCTGACATGATCACTGAAGACAAAATGGGTGCATAAGCAAGTGTGGTGAAGGAAGCTGATGGTGCCCGGCTATCAAAAGATATAGCATCTGGGGTCTTAATGGCTTGAAAATAAATGCAAGCGGCCATCTAGAGAAGCAAAAAAGCCCACATGGAAGAAATACACCAGCCTGTGTGATCGTGAAGTGTCTATGGGATCATGTATCAGGGCATAAAGACTCCAAATAAAACAAAACAAAACAAAAATCATATTGATGTGGATGAGGGGGAGGGCAGAGCCTGTCAGTCAAAGCCTATCAGTAGTCATTTGGGCACCTCCTGTCAGAAGGCCCACAAGGAACAGACAAGCCAGTCAGGGTGCAGTATAGCACCGACAAAACACACAACTTCCCTCTAGTCCTTTAATGCTTCCTACCGCCCCCACTATCGTGACCCCAATTCTACCTTACAAATCCGGCTAGACCAGAACATGTACACTGGTACAAATAAGAGCTCGCAACACAGGGAATCCAGGACAGATAAACTCAGGACCAATAATGGGAGTAGTCATACTAGGAAGGGAAGGGAAGGAGGAGGGGAGTAAGGGGGAACTGATCACAGTGATCAATGTATGGCCCCCTCCCAGGGGGACGGACAACAGAAAGTAGGTGAAGGGAGATAGCGGTGGGTGTAAGATATGAAAAAATAATAATTTATGAACTACCAAGGTTACATGGGGGAGGGAGGGTGGAGGAGGGAGAAAAAAATGAGGAACTGATACCAAGGACTCAAGAAGAAAGATAATGTTTTGAAAATGATGATGGCAACAATGCACAGATGCACATGATACAATGTGTATATATATGGATTGTGATAAGAGCTGTATGAGCCCCCAATAAAATGATTTAAAAAAAAGAAATTAAAGATGGCAACAGCAAGAGCATTAAACCATATGTAGAATTCTCCTAAGCACAGGTCACATATAGATCCTATGACAGAACGGTTGTCCACAACAGTGGAGGACCTAGTTAGATCAGGATGTGACACTTAGGCAAGGAAACATGGATAGGAGGAGCTGTGTGAAATAGAAAGGAATTTGACTTCTTGGCAGGAGAAGAATATTCTTCCTTCTATTCTGTCTTCCAAATAGGTTGAGAGCCTTAGACAAACCTTCCTTTATCCGTTGTGATAAGGCAAAAAGATACAGGTAACAGATCTAACTCCTGTGGATGCCAACTCAGGCTTGCTTCCCAGCCTTTCTCTATGTTTCAGATCTTAGCACTTGGATAATCTATTCGCACAATCTAATCTTTCCCTTTTAGCTATAAGTGGTCAAGACAGCACTCACTCACTCACTCACTGCCATCAAGTGGATTCTAACTCCTAGCGACCCTATAGGACAGAGTGGCACTGCCCTGTGGGTTTCTGAGATTGTGGATCTTTATGGAACTGGAAAGTCTTATCTTTCTCCCCGGGCTGCTCTAGAAGGACACATTGCTGGGCTCCCTGGTGGGTGCTTCCTAGGACAACCGTCTAGCCCTCCTGATCCACTGGGTGCAGGCTTGTCTTACTAGAGAAAGAGTCCTTTCTGCCCTCATTTCCTCAAACCCAAACACATGAGAACAGTAACTGCTAAGTGGACCTCTCACGACGTGATCACAGCCCTCAGCTCATTTCCCCAAAATCACCGAATTCCATTGTCTGTTCTACAGTGCTCTTTTTCTAGGTTAGGTTACATGGGAAGCTCATGTAGTTGATCTCAAAGTTGGTGGTGAACAGAAACAGCTGAGAGGCTTATTAAAAATACAGATGCCCCAGCCTCATGCCAAATCTAGCTCCTCTATTTTTAACAAGCTCCACAGGTCATTCTGACAGACTGCCAAATTTCAGAAGTCCCGTGTAAGTAGATTGGACAGAATAAGGTGGGGGGGGGGGAATCTATTTGATTCGCAGGCATCAGAAAGGATATTTTTTGCCTCTGTGCCCCCGTGGCAAACCACCTTCTTCCAATGTCTCAGTTTCTCCATTAAGTAAAGTGAAGCCGATTCCCCCATTATCCATCTACCCTAGAGGTTCTGTGTCGTCTATAGCTCTTATTGTTTTCTTACTAACATCTAGTCCCCTTCTTGGAAGCCGCGTCCCTCTCCCACTGCAGGTGATCTAGGTAGGAATAGATGGGCTAGATCAGAATGCCAATTGAGGTCTTGTGTTTTCCTCTGGCTGACCAGTGAGCCCAAGATCCAAGTATGGTGGTCTTCTAGTAGGATTTTTTTTTCTCCAGAAAGTTAAATTCTGAGGTGAGCAAGGCAAAGAAATAAAACAGAAGAAACGGATTTATCCGTCAATGAATTCCCACTTGCTAAGATTTTTATTTCTGAAGGCTGTTTCTTCAGCTTCTCCTTCTGATGTATGAACAAGCCATAGCCTCCAGCACATTCCTTACTTCTTCTTTCTTCCCCCTCCCCTCGTTCTGTCTTCTTCTATTTTTCCTTAAGTGAGCCAGAGTGAGTTCTGCTGCTTGCCGCTGAGGAATCCGAGTCTCAGAACCGAGCTGCCTGGGGAGTGTTCTATATGCCGTGACCTCTCCTTTCATGAACTCAATGTGAACGATGTGTTGATAACTAACGTGACAGGTCTGTGGCAGGTCAAGAACAAGATTCAACAAGTCATGCTGAAATACGTAAATAGTCTTTCTCTATTTTTCTAGACTTCAGAAGGAAGAGATAAGGGGGGGCGGGGAGAAAACCAAGAGTTTGGGCTCAGTTTATCCAGCTCTCCCTTTCGGCTGAATCAGCCCTTTGTACACAATGTTAAAAAAAAAAAAAGCCTAATCAGAAGAATTTTAAAGAGAGCTGAAAATTGCAAATAAATATGTATTTAAGGGGTGACTATTTATGAGAATGGCCTTTCTTCCTAGTCTTTTGAAGCGTAGAAGTTCTACTAAAACTTTTCCATCACAGGCGACTCTGATACTTACAACACCAAAGGCGCTTCCAGCGTAACAGCAACATGCAAGTCACCACAGAGAATAAACAGACAAACAGCAAGGCTAGTAAGAAGGCTTGGAGATGTACTTCTGAAAACTAGGCAGTGACAAGAACATGGATCAGAACAGAATATTGCGCAACATAGTGTGGGAAGATGATGAGCGCCCCCAGGTTCAAGAGCACGACACAACAGCTGTCACACGAGATTCAAACATACCAATTATCACGAAGATGGTGGTTCGTTCTATTTCCATAAGGTCGCCAGTGTTAGAACCAACTCCACAGCAACTGTTAGCACACCACTGAAGGGAAAATCTTCCCTGGCTTGACTGGTGTTTGCTTTCAGGGTCAAAGACTAGCACCATGCCTTGTCATCAGTAATGACCTTGGAAAAACAACTCTGGGTCACTTCAGAGCTGTTCTTTCAAAGCACGGCATGTTTCCACTAGATGCTCTTTTTCCTGGTCAGTCAGAACCCCAGGCACAAATTTCTCCGTGACCCTTCTCATTCCTAAATCTTCTGTTAAGATTCGCTGGACCAAGCTTCAAGATCACCCAGATCATTTGCTCAACTCTTCAATGATCTGTCGGTGGTCTTGGAGCGCAAGTGCACACATTTTGTGGACATTGTTGTCTGTTCAGGAAGTTGACAGACAACTAGAACAAGATTTGTTATCAAATCAACATTTCATCTTTTGTGGTCTGAGAATAAAAGCACTCCTACAGTTGAGTTTTTCATATAGTGCTGCCCTTGGAAGCTGTGTTCAACATCACAACAGTTTCTGTAGCATTTTTCTTGAGCAGGAAACAAAATTTCACAGCTGCCTGCTGTTCGCATTAATTGGACATCACGAAAAAACAGGTTTGAGCGAAGCTGCTTTTATGAAAAAATTCACTGTGACCAGAGAAAACCTTCCCATGCAAAGCCACTGGCTTGATGACCACCTGGTGGGAAAATGTGTACTAGGAAAGCTCCGTCCAGCAGAGCTTTTTTCCGGGTGACCCCCTTGTATTTCATGAGATAGAGAGAAAACAGAAAGAGAATGGGAGGATTGTGAAGAAAATGAGAGGAATAAATGCGGCAAAGACACAGGAGACTTGGGCGGGGCTTCGTTGTGGGGGCTGAAGTTCTCCTGCTATGGAAGCTGAGTGTGGATGTATCTGTGCACTCAGGTGAAAGAGAGAAAAAATAAAAGCTCTTGTTTCGGCGATGTGCCAGAATCTACACCCTTATCTGCTTTTTCCATGGGAGGCGTGGTGGCGGGGAATGCATATTTTCAAGAGGGTGGGTCACAGGAAGAGGAAGTGGGAGATAAATAGAAAAAAATTGATGAATTATAATAGAACAAAAGTACAAAATGCATATAAAACAAGATAAAAACCCAAATCGCCTTGTGGGTGGGAATTTTTACTCCTTCGGTAGTGTTAGTGTGTGCACATATGTGCTGCAGGTGGGAGTGGAACCACGTGGGGAGGGAGGTCCTGGAAAGCAAAACCGGGACGAAGGAGAAGCAATGGTGCAAAGTGTGGCTTGGGTACTGATACTGTCTGCATCAAGTTTGCCGCTCCATCGCTGCCCTCGCGAGGCATCCAGGTGCCACCGAGTTACGGGGATGGAGTGGCTGGATTGGCTCAGCGGCTGGGGAAATGAGCTGTTCCCAGGAGGGCAAAGCTCGCAGAAATCATTTGGGTCCCTTGTCAAAGGTCAAGGGGAGTCTGTCGGCAGACACTGTAACACGCCCGCTTTAAGAACGCTGGGTTTACTTAGCTTCTTATTTCCTTGCTGCAGGGAGCAGAGGCTAGCCCTCCTAGTGGAGCCTCTAGAAGTCACTGAGCTCTTCCTGTGCTTCCTGGTGGTGCCGCATCAACAATTCTAGTTAAACATTTCCTTCAAAGCAGTCAAAATGGCATGAGCCAGCTTTCTAGGGTTGAATGGTTTCCAAAACTCATGATAGACACTAGATCACATCCATTTGAATTTTTAAAACCCTAAGACAATGATAAGAGGATGCTTTCTAAAGTTTACACCAAATGCTTTTTTAAACAAGAAGAGAATGTTAAATGATGTTTCAAAGATTAGGAAAAGTTGTGCGTCTTAGAAAGAAAGTACTACATTGTGCAGGCATCTTATTGAACGGACCCAGAAATGCCAGGAATTTCTGTGTCAACTGTCAGTTGGAAGAAGACCGTGGCTCCGTGCAAAGTGTTTTGCAGAGGGCATTAGTGCGCTGCAACTAATGTGGGTGTCCTGTCTTCAGAATATGTACTCCAGCAGGTTTACGAAGAGGAACTCCAGGGAATGCTATTCGGGCAGAACAAGGAAGCTATTTCCAGCATGGATGATGATAAAGGAGAGGAGGAGAGAATTTAGGCCAAAAGAAGACAGCCTGAGGAGCAAGAGATTTTCGTTCTCTCCTCAGTTTACATCAAAAGCCAAATCTAGCTCAAAGAGTGAATCGTGCTATCAGTGTTTTCCTGTTTGCCTCCAATAGAATCCTCAAATCATATTAGCAGCTCTGGTTATTACAGGATAATGAGCATCCATCCAAGATTATTATCTCGAGGCTTGTTTCTTAACAATTTAATATATGGGTGGTCAGAAAAATCTGCAACGAACAATCTCCTAATGACAGTGCCTTCTGATATTTTGGAAACTTAATAAGTAAATGACACCAATTGTTTCTACACTGTCTACAGCATGTGCTAAGGCTCGAGTATAAACTTCCCTTTCAGTGGCTTTAACTCAGGTCTGACTGACAACAAAATTCCACCGCCCTGCTCAGAATGATTTACACAAGGGCAAGCATGTCACCTGGCGAGGACAGTTCACCTTAGTCAACATCAGGCTAGCTTTATCCGACAGAAAGATTCAAAGTGGCTATGCCGTCACAAGAGTGAGGAAGACGACTTAAGAATATTCCAGCTGGATTGCTTCTCGTGTGTCATTGACAGCCGCATGGACGCCCTGGTGAGAAGCCGGCGCAGGCTCTCTTTTCCTCATCGTTGGACACTTCCAAGAAGGTGTTTAACTGGACTGCTGTGGTTGACCTCAAGCTGAGAGCACCTTGGATACAGTATCCACCTCGAATGGCTTTCACTCTACAGATGGTGTTGGCAGGCTCTGAAGACATCAGAGAGGAAGGGCTCAGGGTTGATGCCAATCTTGAACTGACTGGCCCAGCTATTCCATGGAGAACTCAGTAGGTTTCCAGATGGTGCCGGCTTCTTCTTCTTCTCCTTCTTCAATGCTATAACAGTGGTTCTCAACCTTCCTAATGCCACGCCCTTTAATACAGTTCCTCATGTGGTGGTGACCCCCAACCACAAAATTATTTTCATTGCTACTTCATAACTGTCATTTTGCTACTGTCATGAATCATAATGTACATAGCTGATATGCAGGATGTATTTTCATTGTTACAAATTGAACATAATTAAAGCACAGTGAAAATCACAAAACAATATAATTATATATTGTGAAATATTTATGTGCTTTCCAATGGTCTTCAGCAACCCCTGTGAAAAGGTCATTTGACCTCCCAAGGGGTCGGGACCCACAGGTTGAGAACTGTTGTGCTACAGAGTTGGTTCTGACTCATAGTGTCAGATGTATAAAAAAGTGAAACACTTCCCCATCCGGCACCTACACACAATTATTCTCATGTTCGAGCACATGCATGCAGCCAGCATGTCGATCCGTCTTGTAGAAGTTCTTCCTCTTGTTCTTCTCACAGCTGGCATGAAAAATATTATTCATGGCATTTATAAACACACACACAATCTAAATCCCACTGCTAACAAAAAGAATAATGAGTGCTTATGATGTAGTTTTGCAGTAAGTATTTTAAACACACCATTTTACTTTATCCTCACAACTCTGTTATGTAGAAACTATGATCTCCATTTCACAGAGGAGGAAAACAAAGCTTAGAGAGGCTGTTACAGATGAAATTGTATCTTCCAAAAATATGTATGAGAAGCCTAAGCGTCCTCCCTTTCATTGTAATCCTGTTTGGAAATAGGGGTTTCTCTGTTAAATCATACCAAAGTAGGGGTGGGTAATTAATTTAGTAACTTCTGAATTATAAATTAAAAAAAGAAAAGAGAAGACACACACACACACACACACAGTCTTGTGAGGATCTCCAGAGAACAAAGGAATGTGGCTAGGGTTACCAAGAAGGAAAATATAAAAATGGCCAAGACCTGGAGTTGAATTTCTACCTTCCAGAGCTGTGAGAAAATAAATGTATGTTCTTTAAAGCCATTGGCTTGTGATATTTCTTTTACATCAGTATTAACCAACTAAAATGTCAGTCAAATAACTTGTATAAGGTAAGCTTGTCTCTCAGTCAAAAAAACAAAGCAAAAACAAAAAACATGCTAACCAAGAAGCTCTTCCCTTAGGCAGACATATGTTACTCCCCCTCCTGGTGATCATGTTGTAACTCCATCTCACACCCAAAATATAACCCCCTGGAGTTTTCCTTGTCTTCATTTTGTTGCCAATGAGCTGATTACATCATTTCTGGTTCTGGCACCAACACTGCTCCAGTACGTTCCCTGGGAGAACCAGGCCCTCAACACCTGCTTAGTTTCTTCCTGCCTTTGCAGCTAAGAGCCTGGAAAATTAACCTTAAAAAGACACAGCAAAGTGATCCTCAGGGATGGGGACACAACACGGGAGGGAGAGAAGTGATTTTCCTCTTTGACAATTCTATGTGACTGACTAGTAACTATTCAAGAGAAAAGTGATCTATGAGCTTTTGAGAGACTCTGGGATCAAGGAGGAAATAGCCACCGTGAGACCAAGAAGGGGGTGGAACCAGAGGTTACAGGCAGGAAACAAAGAACAGGAAACAGGATTTCTTTTTTCCAAGGTCCAGAACAAAGCTGACGGGGAGTTTGGCAGGAAGAGGGACCACCATTTCATATTTCCACTGGAAAAAGTACTAAGTGCTCAAAATTGAAGATATTGGGGAAGGGATGAGTCACAGAGGAATGGTGATATATAATATTCTCTTTGGGGAACAGTCATTAATGATCCCGCTCAGCATTCTTTTACGATTTAGCTACAGAATTTGGGCTTCAAAACGGACACCAAGAAAGGACTGGAATAGTCTCGCGTTGCTCATCAGGAGACATATACTGAGCGTCTTCCTCCCCACACCTTCATATCTTGCTATTTGCTCTTCCTGGAATTGTTCTCCCACTCGATTACTCTTCATTTTTGTGTTTTACTTCCTTCAGCATTCACTCTGAGGGCAAGGATGGCTGCTTATCCATTCATTCATTTTTCTCCTTTCTCCTCTTTCTATTAAAAGTTTTCTGGTTTTGTTAGTGACAGAGAAGTTCCCAGTAAAAAACGTTTCCTTGTCTCCCTTGTAGCTGGGTGGAGTCATGTAACACAGTACAAATCAAAGAAATGTAAACAGACATTGTTGAGTAGTACTTCTGGAAAAGTTCCCTAAAAGAGAGGCCAATTCAATAAAGCAAGCATACTTTGTTTCCAAGTAGCCTTTTTCTGCTTGCGTATTCCTGAGCCTTTCTGATGAATGAAACTCCAGCAACCTTCTGGTAGACAAGAGGCCAGGGGCCACACTCTAATGATGGCAGATCAGAAAGCTGGAAGAAATATGGGACCCTGAGGGCATCAAGTAGCTACCATTCCAACATTGGTCTGCTCACCTCTAGACTTTTCATTCCCCAAAGGGGAAAAGCAAACTCGAAATTGTTTAAGTTATGGCTATCAGGTTTCTATTCATCTCTGCTGAACACAGTCTTCAATTGATAATCCTTCACACACTAAGTTATTTTGTAATTGGCCTCTTCCTTGATAGTATTTATACTTTATAAATATACTTCTCACAAGAAATATACTTTACACACAAAGACAAAAATATAAAAAAACTTAAAGGGTGGAAAAAATGTATCACGCTAATAGCCAACAAAAAAGAACAAACGTGGCAATATTAATCTCTGATAAGATTCAACTTCAAGATAAAATACATCATGAGAGACAAAGAAGAGAATTATATAATTACTAAAGGAGCAATTAAACAAGAAGATATAAACATAATAAACATCTATGCACCCATTGAAAAGCCTTCAAAATACATTAATCGCCTCTTACAGAGTTGAAGATAGAAATGGACAAAGCTACAATAATAGAAGACTTCAATACATCATTTTTGAATAAGAGAAGAACAATTAGAAAAAATAAACAAAGACAGAAGAATTTAACAGAAAAAATATACGTTAACTTCACCTCTTAGACATATACAGAACTCTCCCCCCAACAGTAATACAATGTATATTGTTTTCTAGGGCACATGGAACATTCTCCAGAAAGGACCACATGTTAGGCCACAAACCAAGTGTTAATAACTTTTTTAAAACATTAAGATATTACAAGCCATCTTATCTGATTACAATGCTATAAAATTATAAGTCAACAATAAGAAAAGCAAGAAGAATCATGGAAATTGAAGACATTTATTTAAAGCTATTGAACAACTGAAGAAATAAAAGACAGAAAGTTAAAATGTATTGAAACAAATGAGAATGAAAGCACAACACATTAAAAGCTTTGAGGGTGGAGCAACCTTCCATAAGGAAAAAGATACTTAACAATATTTTAACATATAGAAATCACGGGGAGGATATATGTGAAATGATGTTCCTAATTGTGTACTTTAGACCTAGTTCCTCTCCAGTCCTTGGTGACACAGACTGTGTGCTGTAGACTCCTGGGACTCCAGACTCCGCTCTTCTGGGACTTATAGTGTCCTTCACAGGTCACGCCAGCAGGACGGGCTTTACCTCAAACTCACCTACAGCAGATTTAAGAAACCGTCATACTCCCTTGGACTTAAGGCTAAAACACCCTGTATGAGAAGGAGCAGATGATTGCTATCCCAAGGTTATGGAATTGGTGGTCATTGGACTTTGGTTCAGATCTTTTGCTTTGAGGGTGACCTGGGACTACCATATACTTACTATTTTAATGCCTCCTTGATTTCTTATGACATGTATTAGTCTGATAGGTATGGTTCTGCTTTTGTAAATGAGTGTTATTAAAAGTTTTTACCCTGTTACCAGCCCCCATTGTTCATGCAAACAGTATAGACTAATTTAAGACTTTAATCTGTATAAGTCAACTATTCATGTAGTGTGATCCAAAGCCAACCTATACTTATATAATTACTTTTTCTCAACGGTGTTTTAAATGCTACACCATCGGCTAAATTAATTGCACTATTAATAGAATTACCTTATACCCCAGGTGAATGACTTACAATTATCTCTATCATAAAATGGTCATGCTGTCTTTAAAATGAATCAAAGATATATAAACTATAAATACACAAATGAATTTTGGGATTCAATTTAATTCTAACTTCATATAAAAATAATTTATACTTATGACAAAGCCCTACTGATACTTGTCCTCATGAAGAGGTCACTGAAGATATGGGTGCTATAGAAAAGTGTTTTGAAGGAACCAGAGGGTGCCAGGCTATCAGAAACAATTGCATCTGGAATCTTAAAATCTTGTCTTAAAAAACAAGCAGCCATCAAAGTGAAGTGTCAGCTAAGTCCACTTGGAAGACTCATACAAGCCTGTGTGATTCAAAGATTATAAATAATAAAATCTAAATCTGAAGGAGGGAATGGCACCAGCGCTTCAAGTGAACACCTGATTTACAGAAGGCAATGGATGACAGAGGAAGCCCCACATCCATTTTCAGTGTACACTTACGGATTAAGCCGCCAGGGAAATGAAGCCTCCAGTGAATTTTCTCTGAATATAGCCCAGGGATGTAAATCCCCTTGCTATCAAACAGAAAGCACTGCAAGGTTGATTATGAATGATGTAGTTAGGTTAAAATGTAATACCTAATTATTTGATCTCCCTTTTGACCCATTTTAAGTGTTTCAATTTTTAAATATTTTCTGCTTTCTTTATGATTGCAATTTTCCTATGTTTTGTCTGGTCTTTCTTGTTTTTTGCTTTTGTTTGCTTCTTGATAGTGTTTTGTATGATTTTCTATATCTGAAATTCAGGATAGGTAAATCTATCGAGATAGGAAGTACATTATTACCCAAAGTCATGTCAGGGGAGGGTGGTGGGAAAGGGAGAGTTACCAGCAATGAGTAGGAGAAGACAATTGATTGTTCTGAAACTATTGTGGTGATGATTGTGATACTCTTCTTAATACGACTAAATGATTAAATTGTATGATATGTGAAATATATGCCAATACAAATATTTTTTAGAAAAATCCTTGGAGAAACAGCACAAGCAGTACTCAGAAGGCAATTCTGAGCAAGAAACACACACATCAAAGAAGTAAGAACAAAATCAACACCTTCTCCATGATCTCGAACAAAGCAACAAATCAGCCTTCAGCCTGAGAAGAAAAGACCTAGTAAGGATTCCAGCATGAGTAAATGAATCAGGAAACAGAAAAAACAATGGGAAGAATCAATAAGAAAAGAAGTTGGTTCTTTGAAAGGATTAACAAAACTGACAAAGCATGGACAAACTTTATAAAGGAAAAGAATATGCAAATATCACAAATAAGAAACCAAATGGGCCCTTTCCGCCCGCTTCCCCCTCCCCCCCATCGCCGCTCCTGGCCCGCACCGCGCTCGCTCAGAGCTCCGGGCTCCTGCTAAGCTAGCGCCTCTGCTGTCTCCCTTCAGCCGCCATCCTGATCATCTACTCGGACCTCATCAGCCATGATGAGATGTTCTCCGACATCTACAAGATCCGGGAGATCGCAGACGGGCTGTGTCTGAAGTGGAGGAGAAGATGGTCAGTAGGACCGAAGGTGCCATCGATGACTCCCTCATTGGGGGTAATGCCTCAGCTGAAGGCCCCAATGGTGATGCAGCAGAAAGCACCGTGGTCACTGGTGTTGATATTGTCATGAACCATCACTTGCAGGAAACCAGCTTCACAAAAGAAGCCTACAAGAAGTACATCAAAGACTACATGAAATCAATCAAAGGCAAACTTGAAGGACAGAAACCAGAAAGAGTAAAGCCTTTTATGACAGGTGCTGCAGAACAAATCAAGAACATCCTTGCAAATTTCAAAACTACCAGTTCTTTATTGGTGAGAACATGAACCCAGATGGCATGGTTGCTCTGCTGGACTGCCGTGAAGATGGTGTGGCCCCATATATGATCTTCTTTAAGTATGGCTGAGAGATGGAGAAATGTTCACACAGTGGGCAACTCACGACCGGTGCCTCATCCTGACTGGCTGCTGTTCATCCACACGACACCAGGACTTAGACAAACGTAACTAATATCATCGGGAGCTCTTCATTTACTTTTGACCTTGATTTATTTGGAGCGGAGGCTTTTATTTTTTTAAAGGAAAAAAAATGTCGTGTAGGTTGTCTAAAATAAAATGCATTTAAACTAAAAAAAAACCAAGTGAGTGACATCACAACTTAACAAACTGAAATGACAGATAATAACACAATATTACAAAAGCCTGTATTCCAACAAATATGAAAGCCTAAAACCTGGACAAATTTCTAGAAATGCACTACCTACGGAAACTAACACAGACTGGTGTTCAAGATCTGAACAAACCCATAATGAAAGAAAAAAGTGACCGTGTTAGTAAAATACTCCCAATTAACAAAATATATTCCAAGACCAGATGGCTTCATTGGTAAATTCTACTAAACATTTAGAGAAGAATCGATACTAATAGCACTCAAATTATTCCAGAACAGAAAAAAGGATGACAAATTCCCAGATTTCATTCTACAAAAAGATCACAACTCTAATACCAAACTAGGCGAAGACATCACCAGAATAGCAAATTATGGACCAATATCCCAAACGAACATAGATGCAAAAATTCTCAACAAAACCCTATCCAATAAAATATCAAAAATAATATATATCAAGACCAAGTGTGATTCAAACCAGGTGTGCAAGGTTGTCTCAACATTAGAAAATCAATTCATATAATCTGTCATATAAATATATGATAATCATATCAAGTGATACATAACCATAACAGTTGATACAGAAAATAATTGGACAAAATCCAACAACCAGTCCTGATAAAAGTGCTCAACAAAACAGGATTAGAAGGAGAATTCTTCAACAAAATACAGAGTAGACACCAAAACCAACTGCCAACATCTCACTCCATGGAGAGAAACTGAAAGCATTAATCCTGCCAACAGGAACCAGCCAAAGATGCCCTTTATCTCTGCCTTTTTCAATACTGTACTGGAAGTCTTAGCCAGAGCTATTGGGCAACAAAAAGAAGTCAATGTCATCCAAATTGGCAAAGAAGAAGTAACCAAACCCAAACAAACCCACTGCCATTAAGTCCATCACAAGAGTAACCCCATAGGAAAGAATAAAACTGCCCCTCCGCGTTGTCGATCTCACAGGAGCAGAAAACCTCATCTTTCTCCCAAAGTCACTGGTGGTTCAAATCCCTGACCTTGAAATCAGCAACTTACTACACTTATGAACCAAAATATTACCCACAGAACAGGAATTGTTTTTGGGAATGACATATTGGATAAGAAATGAATCTAAAATTTATAGAAACTAACAAATAATCCAATAAAAAATGATCAGAGGACATGAACAGATACTTGACCAAATAAACATTCAGGTGACCAACAAATAAATAGACATGCTGAGACCACACCTCACGGTCGCTGACCTGCCAGACTTGCGTGCATGCGCTGAGCTCTGGCCCGACCTTCGCATGCTCCCCGGTTCCGCACCCCTAATGCTGTGCGGGTGTTGAGCCCTCCCTGGCCGGGACGATGGTGACATAGCTCTTGGGCCAGAGCGTGCTCCGGAGTTCCTGGGACCAAGTGTTTGCCGCCTTCTGGCAGCGGTACCCAAATCCCTACAGCAAGCATGTCCTGACAGAAGACATCGTGCACCGGGAGGTGACCCCTGATCAGAAGCTCCTATCCAGGCGACTCCTGACCAAGACCAACAGGATGCCCCGCTGGGCCAGGCGACTGTCTCCTTCGAATGTCGCTCGCTCGCTCGGTGTATATCTGGAGGACTCCGTTGTGGACCCATGGAATCAGACCATGACCACCTTCACCTGGAACATCAGTCTTGCCCGGCTCGCCGTGATGGAGGAGCGCTGTGTTTACCGCGGGAATGCTGACAACAGTGGTTGGGACCGAAATCCACTGGGAAATCTGGGTCTCCTCCAACTTGTTCAGTGTCTCCCGATGCAGACCAGGAATTTGGTCTGGCCCGGTTTGAAAGCACCGTGACCAAGACGATGAAGGGCTTGGAGTACATCCTGGCCACGCTGCAAGGTGAGGCCCCTTCCAAGATGCTTGTTGAAACCACCAAGGAAGCCCCAGAAAAGGCCAAGGAGACGACACTGGCAGCTACCGAGAAGGCCAAGGACCTTGCCAGCAAGGCAACCACCAAGAAGCAGCTGCAGTTGGTGTAGCCAGCCCAGCCCCCTGCCCCCACCCTTGACCAGACAGCTGGCTCCATCCCCGTGACCTGCCTGCAGTTTGCTTTCTTCATTAAAAATCAACTTCCCAAAAAAAAGGAGACATGCTCATGATCATTAGCTATTTGAGAGATACAAATCAAAACAACCAGACGATATCACATCACTCCAGCATTAACTGTGAAGCTATAAAAATAATAGAAAACTACAAATGCTGGACAGGGTGGAATCCTCTCTCATGCACTGCTGCTGGGGCTGTACAATGGTACGGCCACTGGGAAAAGTGATTGGCACTTCCTCAACAAGTTGGGGATACAAATAAGTTACAGCTCAGCAAGCCCTCTACGTGGTTTATATCCTGGAGAAATCAGAGCTATCACACGGGTAGCTGGATGCAGCACTAGTCACAATAGCAAAAAGATGGAACTAATCTAGTGGTCGTCAGGGAAAGAACGGATAACTATATTTGGCACACACATGCACACACCCCAATGGAATACTACGCAACATTAAAGAATAAGGAGGAATCTTCAAAACATCTCATAACATGAATGAACCTGGAGACTATCTAGCTGAATGAAATTAGTCAATAACATAGGATAAATGCTCTAAGAGACCACTGTTATAGAAAGTCAAGAAAGGGCTTTCAGGCCAAAAGAAACATTCTTTGATGGATTCCAGAAGTAGGGAAGGCAGGGAAGGAGGGGAAGCCATGCAACTAAAGGGTAGACTCATGCTAACTTGATATTTGCGTGCAGGGGAAAGCCAGATACAATACGAGGGGGGTTGGGAAAATGTGGTGGGAGTAGGGGAAGACACTGAGAACTTTGTAAGAGTTAAAGGCAACAGAGGCAAGTATTGTTAGATATCCAGTCCTGCCATTGTGGTGATCTACAAGTAGATGCTTGGGTTGAACAAGTGTAGGAGGCTGAGTGGTGGCGTAATCATGAATACATATAAATTTGACAGAAGATGCAGAACTCCTGCACTTGACCACAGCAGTGCTAGACATAAGCAGATTTCAATGCGAAATGTTGAGAAAATTTTGCATCGGAGCTCGAACAAAACATCAGAATCTGACCCGACTCATGTAATTTTTGTAAACAAAAGCAGTTCATGTTTTGGTCACTCAGCATTCGTTGGCGTTGTTAGTATGCGTTGGTTAAACCTTTTGAGGCTGTGTTCCAAGTGTTTTTCTATAATTTTCTTAGTTTCTGTGGCTTTTTGTACTGTTTTTAAGATAAAAAACACAGGCCTAAGAAAGAGTTTTTTGAAAAGAATCATCATGCTAAGGAACTGGTGAACCATGTTATTGATATTGTTCATGATAACTTAGTAAACCCTTTTAGAAAACAGTTAAGGAAACGCCAACAGCAGACAACATTAGACAGATTTTTTTTTTTAAGAGAAAGCCAGGTCCTAGTGGAAAAAGGAAAAGAAGGGGAAAAAAACTCCTGAAAAGCAGCTACCAGTTGATTTTATGGAAGGGGATTCCCCTTCCAAATAATGACTCTCTCTCCATACCTCCTCTCCACATCCATGTCCACAGATGAGATCCTCACTGATTTCAAGGTATGGGCCATGCTGTACTTGTTAAAAATGTTTTATATGTTGTGTTTCTTATTTAAATTATATTATTTAACTCTAAACTTATTTACTTTGACATTTCTGTGTAATGTATTTTATAGAAAAGGCAAGGTTAGGGTAAAAACTTGGTGGTCGAGAATGGATTAATCCATTTTCAGTTATTTCTTAGGGAAAACATTGATTCAGAACTTGACTGCATCGCATTTCCACACTCCTTCTAAAATGGATTAGCGTCCAGGTCCGGGATTCTACTGTAACAAGATTAATATGTGTATCTATTTTAGGTGGAGCATATAGGGGACAAAGGGAAAACTTTTAGACATAATCAGATACCCTGAGGGAAGGCATTACTGGACCAGGAAGTTCATGATGATAGTCTGGGGGATATCCCAAAGTCTGTTGGCATAATATACCGTGTTTCCCCGAAAGTAAGACATACCCATAAAATAAGCCGCAGCAGGATGTTTAAGCATTTGTGTAATATAAGTCATCCCCCGAAAATAAGACACAGTGAGAGGTGTGGCTATGCAGCGTACCAGCGTGGAGCGATAAGGAAAACAGGCAGCCCTTCTCATCTGCCCCATCATGACAGCTGCCGTCTCACAGGTGACCAGAGAGGTGCAAGGTCGGCTCCCCCGTCAGGTCCCGGTGGTTCT
The DNA here is from genome assembly GCF_050624435.1 of Tenrec ecaudatus. Taxonomy (NCBI): domain Eukaryota; kingdom Metazoa; phylum Chordata; class Mammalia; order Afrosoricida; family Tenrecidae; genus Tenrec; species Tenrec ecaudatus. The sequence continues at coordinate 149,520,957 of NC_134531.1, read as the reverse complement.
GTGGTGCTGCCAGCTGAGGCATCCAGGGAGACAGAGACAGTGAGAGTCAAAGACTCCTCCTAGGGGAAGAGCGGGGCAGGATGCTCTGATTTAGGTGTTGTGTGTCTCAGGAGGAAGAAGGAAAGCTGTGGCAGCACTGTGGGTGGATGTTCCAGAAGAAGACTTAACTATATTTGAGTAAATGTAGATTGTTGTACCATACTTAATAAATATAAGACACCCCCTGAAAATAAACCATTGTGTGTCTTCTTGAGGAAAAATAAATATAAGACTGTCTTATTTTCAGGGAAACACGGGAGTTTACAAAGATAATGTTCCATATCCTACTTAGATGAATATTAACTAGGATATTAAAAGTTCTTGAGCATCAATTTAAGGTGCAACCAATGGTCTTGGAAACAATTCAATGGACTAATGGGGCCTAAAAATATCAGCATCTACAGTACTGAGACTAAAATAACTAGATGATCCCTGGCTACCACAACCAATTGCTCTGAAAAAGATCACACTAGAAGATTCTGGATAGAGTGGAAGAAAAATACAGAACAAAATTAAAAATCATAAATGAAACCAGGCTTCCTGATAGGATAGAGACTGGCAGGACCGTACCCTGTAAGATTATGACTCTTAGTTACCCTTCAGGTCTGGAGCTGAATTCACCCCGTCAAAATAATCAATCATTTAAGACCAAATGGGCAGCATTCATCCAAAGACGGGAGCTAATAAAGAAGGAATAAGCAAGAAGCACTGAAAGGAAGTGCCACATGTGATGGTCCATTGAAGGCATTGTAATGAATTAATTGAAGCAAAATGTGTATAAATGGTTTAGTGTAAAACTCTTGTTCTGCTCTGTGAATCTTCTCCTAATTCCAATAAAAAAAACCTGTAAAAATAAAAGGGGGTTAATTCATTTAAAGAAGCGTATTGGGAGAAGAAATGATGTCCAAGTAGAATGTGCCTGTTGTTAGATCATAAAATTAAGAGGGAAGGAGGTCAATATTGGGAGGCTGGGTGCTAGAAATAGAATCCCAGTGTCCTGGGGTTTGCGGTTCACATCTCCCCTTATGGGTTTTGTCCACAGAGCAAGTTGAAGTCTTGCTGTGATGCTCTAAGGTCACTGAGTCCACCCCCGGGCTCTCCACATCCCTCGCCAGGCCCAGTGGCACAGTGACTGCCACCCCTTCCTGAGCCCAAGATCCAAGACCCACCAGTGTGCAGTAATTTCCCCAGAATGCTGTCTAAGGGTGGTCACACTCCCAGGCCCTCAGAGAGCCTCTGAAAACTAGCCACTAGAGCTCACTCCAGTATTCCCCTCCCTGCTCCCCTCTCTGCTCATGCATCCGAGGGCTTTGCACCTCCCCTCCCCACTCAGGAACAGAACAACCGCATCACCACATCCTTCCACCTTCTCCCCAGCTTTGCACATGGCCTGCCACTGTGGGAAACAAAAGATAATTGGACACTAATTTACTACAATCAGAGAGCCCCTGGGCTATTTACCCACAGCAGATCACAGATCCCTGGAGCACAGCCTATGAAGCTGAGCAGGAGTGAGCTGAGTGAGCCAGTAGGACAGCCAGAAGAACTCAAACTCAGTGAACCCCAAACCCACTTGAGCAATCTAATCTCCTTTTCATGGGGGGCAATGTGGCACAGCCCCAATACTAGGACGCTATACAAGCCCCTAAAATTAATTAATTTATAAACCTTAAAAAAGCAAGGTCATTCTGAGGCTCTGTTCCTTTTTGTAACATTGAATCTAAGCCACCACATACCTGGTTCATTAACAGAGCTTTAACATAACAAAACAGGAAAAACCACCAGGAGCTATAAAGTACATGGTCTTGGCCAAAAACAGGTTTTACCAGATTGGTTTTGACAAAGAGCCTTTAAAAGACTGTTCAAAGACCACACAATAGTAAGTCAGCAAAACAAGCCTTCCACATAGGACACCAGCATGCTGAGTAAGACATGGCTATATTCTACCACTACCCCCTTGCTGAGAAAGCCACCCATGTCGCACTCCAAATAGAATGCTATGCTGTCTAGGGAGATAATCAAACCCAGTGAGCTAGACATGCAGCTCAAACCTACAGCACAGCTGGCTCTGTGTACTTGCAACAAATGGACAAATGTGCTTGACACAATGGATGGATGGATGGATTGTAAGAAGAGTTGTATGAGCCCCCAATAAAATGATTTTTTTTAAAAAAAGAATCATTCCTACTACCCTCTGAGATAGAAATCACAGGCCTCCTGGACTCTGGGGAAAATGGCTTCGAGCTCTGACAAAAACCCACAAAAGTGATTTCAAGGTGTAAGGCATAATGAGAAATATGTATGGGCATTCTCATTATGTAATGCTTGAGGGATCAGTAGACCAAGAGCTAATGAGCATAATAAACATATGCATCCAACAAGAGACTCAAACTACGTCTATCAAATCTGTCAAAAGATGAAAAAAGGAGTCACATGAACGACAATCAGTAGGAGGCTTCACTACACTGCTCTCTGAGGAAGAGCTCAAGGAGAAAGGAGCCCAACAAGGAGGCCACAGAACTGCACCCTACAATCAGACAGTTCAACCTGATACACATATCCAGATCTCTCCACCCACTGCAAACTATTCACATTCTTTTCAAGTTCACACAGCATGTATTCCAAAAACGCTGGGACAAAGGCAACTTTGAACAAATTCAAACATTTAGAGGACCCTCAGACTTCCTTTTCTGGCCAGTACACCATAAACCTGAAAATCAACAAAAGAAAGATAAAAAAAAAGCAAGGACAGATACTTGGAGGATGAATAACTTACTTCTTCAAAAGGAGTGGGTTTGTCCCAAATTAGAGATGAAATTCATAAGTTTCTAGGAACCGATGAGAATGAAAATACAACATACTAAAATCTACGGGATGCTTGACAACTGCTGAAGCCAAAGTGGGTGAACCAGTAAATGTGGTGAAGAAAGCTGATGGTGCCCGGCTATCAAAAGAGATAGTGACTGGAGTCTTAAAGGCTTGAAGATAAACAAGCGGCCATCTAGATCAGAAGCAACAAAGTCCACATGGAAGAACACACCAGCCTGTGTGATCGAGTGGTCCCGAAGGGATCAGTTATCAGGCATCAAAGAACAAAAAATCATATCATTGGCTGCACACCTCCATGATAGGATCACTGAAGACAAATGTGTGCATAAGCAAATGTGGTGAAGAAAGCTGATGGTGCCCGGCTATCAAAAGAGATAGTGTCTGGGGTCTTAAAGGCTTGAAGGTGAACAAGCGGCCATCTAGCTCAGAAGCAAAAAAGCCCACATGGAAGAAGCACACCAGCCAGTGCGATCACGAGGTGCCAAAGGAACCAGGTATAAGGCATCATGCAAAAAAAAAAAAAGATATGTATATATATGTGTGTGTGTGTGTATGTGTGTGTGTGTGTATATATATACATATATATATATATACCATATTGAATGAAGGGGGAAGTGCAGAGTGGAGACCCAAGGCCCAAGTGTTGACCCCTGGAGATCCCCTCATATAGGGATTTAGGAGAGGAGATGGGTCAGTCAGGGTGCAAGGTAGTACCGATGAAGAACACAGCTTTCCCCCAGATCCTGGATGCTTCCTCCCCCTAACTACCATGATCCGAATTCTACCTTGCAGGGCTGGATAGGGCAGAGGTTGTACACTGGTACATATGGGGGCTGAAGGCACAGGGAATCCAGGATGGATAATACCTTCAGGACCAAGGGTGTGAGGGGCGATGCTGGGAGAGTGTAGGGTGAGTGGGTTGGAAAGGGGGAACTGATTACAAGGATCCACATGTGACCTCCTCCCTGGGAGATGGATGGCAGAGAAAGGGGGGAAGGGAGACTCTGGATAGGGCAAGATATGACAAAATAACAATGTATAAATTACCAAGGGCACATGAGGGAGCTGGGAGCGGGGAGGGAGGAGAAAAAAAAAAAAGAGGACCTGATGCAAAGGGCTTAAGTGGAGAGCAAATGCTTTGAGAATGATTGGGGCAGGGAATGTGCAGATGTGCTTTATACAATTGATGTATGTATATGTATGGATTGTGATAAGAGTTGTATGAGCCCCTAATAAAATGTTTTTAAAAAAAGGAAAATGAAAGAGATACTTATGGTGGATACCCTCTCCCAAAACCTTCAGTAGTCGGAACAGAGTCAATAGAATAATTATTCTATTAGCAAAAGAAAAGAACTTATAGAAATCAGGGTGGACATAGATGAATGGGAAAACAAAAAGCAATGGAGAAAATCAACTCAGTAAAAAGCGGGCGATTCAAAAGGAATAACAGAATTGACAAACCATTGGCAAACCTGAAAAAATATAGGAAGGATCAGATGTCAATATCCAGGTTGAGGAATTAAATGGGAAATTACAATGGACCCCAAAATCCAGGTTGAGGGATGAAACAAGGGAAATTACATGGACCTCCCAAATGATATGAAAAGACTAATGACAGAGAACTATGAAGGACAGAACTTCAAGGAATACAACGACTTGGAAAACATGGACAAATACCTGGTGGTGGGAAACCCCTCCCCAGATGATCTCATATAGATCAAAAACTTGAACAGACCCACAACAAAAGAAGAAAAAGATAAGGTCATCAAGGAACTAGCAACTGAAAAAGCCCTGGCTCAGATGGCTTCACAGGAGAATCCTACCAAGTACTCAGGGAAGAGCTGACACCAGTTCTACACAAGCTCTTCCAGAACATAGAAAAGGACGGTAAACTTCCCCAAACACTGTGAAGCCAGTAAAACACTGACACCCAAACCGGGCAAGGATCCAACAAGAACGACAGGCCGATATCTCTAATGAACATAGATGCAAAAGTCCTTAACAAACTCTGCACAAATAGAATACAAAAGTATATAAAAGGAATAGTCATGACCAAGTGGGATGCATAGCAGGTATGCAGGGATGGTTCAGCATCTGAAAATCCATCAACATTATCTACCACATTGAGAAGAAAAAGGACAAGAACCACATGATAATATCAATAGATGCAGAAGAAGCATTTGACAACATTCCTAATTACGACACTCAAGAAGATAGGACTGGAAGGAAATGAAATCAAAATCATTAAAGTTATATATGAAAATCCAACAACCAGAGCTGCAATCAATGGAGAAAAGATAAAAACATTCCCACTGAAAAAGGGAACTGGACAAGGATGCCCCTTGTCCCACTTTTATTCAACATTGTCCTGGAGGTCCTAGTCAATAATATAAGGCAATCAAACGATTTCAAATGCATACGGCTGGGGAAAGAAGAAGTAAAATGATCATCATTTGCAGATGATATGATTTTATATATTGAGAACCCCAAAGGCTCCACAATAGGAGTGCTGGAAGTGATAGAGGACTATGGTAGGGTGGCAGGATACAAGATCAGCAAGCAAAAGTCAGTTGGTTTGCTATATATTACTGATGAGATTACAGAAAATGAGCTTGAGAAGGTAGTACCCTTCACAATAGCCAAGTATAAATCGAAATACCTAGGGATATACCTAACAAAAAACCCAAAAGATCTGTACAAGAACTACAGAACACTATTAAAAGAACCAAAAGGGACCTTTACAATTGGAAAAATACCCAATGCTCATAGATCAGTAGACTCAATACTGTAAAGATGTCAATCCTACCTAAGGCACTATATAGGTTCAATGCAATCGTGATACAAATATCAGCATCATTTTTCAAAGAAATGGAAAAACTGACTACCAACTTCAAATGGAAAGGGAAGAAGCCCAGACTTGATAAAGAACCCCTAAAGAGGATGAATAAAGTGGGTAGGCTTGTGTCACCTGACTTTAAAACATATTCTGCAGCCACAATTGTCAAGCAGCATGGTACTGGTACAGGGATAGATAATCAGACCAATGGATAACAACAGAAAATCCAGAAATAAAAACAACAGAATACAGACAACTGGTCTTTGATAAGGGCCCCCAAAATATCGATTGGGAAGCAGATGCCCTTTTTAACAAATGGTGCTAGAAAAACTGGATATCTACCTGCAGAATAATGAAGCAAAACCCTTACTTCACCCCACACACAAGGACAAATTCAAGGTGGATCACAGACCTCAGCTAACCCTAAAGCTATCAGGATTATCAAATAAAAAAATTGGGACAAAGCTAAGAACCTTAGTGTAAAGAATACATGGGCTATCAATAATAATGAAGATAAAATAGACGTGTGGGACATATTAAAGATAAAACACTTATATGCTTTGAAAGACTTCATAAGGAGAGCAATAAAAGAGCCCACAGAATTGGAAAAGATAGTTAGTAATGACATATCAGACAAAGGTCTTATTACTAAAATCTAGAGAACCCTGCACCCTTATAAGAAAAATGAATAGTGTACTAAGGAGGTGGGCAAAAGACTTGATCAGAAGATTCACAAAGGAGGAAACCCGGATGGCCAATAAACACTTGACAAAATGTTCTTGATCATTAGCCATCTGGGAAATGCAGATCAAAACCACCATGAGATACCACCTAACACCCAGAAGGATAGCCAATTTAAAAGAACAGAAAGCAGCAAATGTTGGAGGGGTGTGGTGAGATGGAACTCCCATTCACTGCTGGTGGTCTTGTAGCTATGTCCAGCCACTGTGGAAAGTGATTTGGCAATACCTAATACGGATGGAAATCAAGTTACCTTATGACCCAGCAATTCCACTGCTAGGCATATACCCAGAAGAAATAAGAAACAGGCCATGATCAGACATCTGCGCTCCAATGTTCATCATTGTGCAGTTCACAATCACAAAGAACTGGAAACAGCCTAAATTGTCATCAATAGACAAATGTATTAAAAAGAAAAACTCTTGTATAAGTCAGGGTGCAGTATAGCACTGATGAAACACACAACTTTCCGCTAGTTCTTTGGTGCTTCCTTCTCCCCACTATCATGACCTCAATTCTACTTTATAAATCAGATTAGACTAGAACATGTACAATGCTACAGATAAGAGCCAGAACCACAGGGAATGCAGGATAGATAACCCCTCAGGGTCAACAATGAGAGTAGAGATACCAGGAAGATTAGGGGAGAGTTGGGGGGAAAAGGGGGAATTAAAAAAAAGGATCAGTCTATAACCCCCTTCCAGGGGAACGAACAAAGTAAAAGTGGGTGAGGGGCAACGGAGGACGATGTAAGATATGAAAATAATAATCTATAACTTATCAAGGGTACGTGACAGAGGGTAGGTGGGGAGGGAGGGGGCAGAAATGGGGAGCTGATACCGGGGGTTCAAGTGGGAAGAGAATGTTTTGAAAGTGATGATGGCAGCATATATGCAAATGTGCTTGACACATTGGAGGAATGTATGGATTGTGATCAGAGATGTAAGAGCCCCCAATAAAAGTGTTTAAAAAACAAACAAATAGGGGGGCGGAGAAAAAAAAACCCTCTGGTATACACACAATGGAGTACTATGCATCCCTGAAAAACAGGGATGAAGAGATGAAGCACCTCGTCTCATGGAAAGAGTTGAAGGATATTATGCAGAGTGAAGTTAACCAAGCACAAACGGGCAAGTACAACATGCATACACTGAGGTAAGTTCAAACAAATTTACATATTGAGCAGTTCCCGAGCTGGGGACCAAATACTCTAGCAAGAAACCGACCAAACCCAGTGGTGCATAGGTCATAAAACAAACAAATAAATAAATAAAAATGATGCAGATAGCACCCGTGCTTAAAGACATCTTCCTCTCCCCCCAAACCCCCTCTAAGCCTCTATAGCTCCCAAAGGGATGGGAGAATAAACACACAGCAATCGGGGAACCGGGCACTAATCGACCCAAGGGGAAGGTATTGCTTATGTCTCTGCAGGAAAAGGAGGGAATAAACCTCTTTCCAGGGCACCAAGCCTGGAGGGAGACATTCCTGGTTGGAGCAGCTCATTCACAGAGAGGACTGCAGGGCTGGCCTCAGCTCAAGACATGATGGCCCCTCCCTAGAGGACAGAGCTACAGACGACAGCACTGAAGATACACTTTGGGGAGTGCAGCCAGTCTGACACACCCACATGGGGCAAACCAAGAGGGGAGTGCAACAGACCAGCAATGGGAGCAAAGCCAGGAAGTCCCTGAGGAATCCCGTTTGCAGACTTCTGACTCAGGGGGCAGAGCTTGGCACCGTATCTAAAGTGGGGATATTCACAAGGAGGACACACTGAAAGTCTAAAGGTGTAAAAGGGGTGGGGGTGGGGCACTGGACCACTCCATCCTTGACTGCAGGAAGAGCAATGGGGTCTTGTAGAAGGGTGCCCCTCGGTCGCGAATGCTGAGGACTAAAAGGGTATAACTGCTTTTAGGTAAGTCAATGGGTCCTGGGAGATGGAGCCCCGAAAGAAAATGGATTGGACTGATGGATTATAACAGGGCCTGCTCGCTATTTAACAGAGATACTCATCTACTCTGGGTTAAGACAACAGTTGGACCTGGAACTATTTGGATGGTCTCTTTTTTCTTTTGATGTATATCTATATAAGATAGGCAGGATAAGCAATCCCAAAGAGACAGTAATGGGTCTGAAGGTTCTGATGAAGGGGGGTGGGTCATGGGAGAGGAGGAGGAGGTGGGGATAGGGGAGTGGTGAGCCAATAAGACAGGGACAAGGGGAAAGTAAGGGGTCTAAAATTGACGGTGAGGAGGGTATAGTGTTCTGGTTGTGTTTGATCAATTGAAATGTATCTGAGAGGAATACCTAGAGGTGAATGATGGGTAAACATGATAGTGGATCAGGAGGAAAGAAAGAAGAAAGAACAAGGAAGTAAAAATTATATATATAGGTATAAATATAGATATGTACATATGAAAAAATATAAAGATAGGTGTATTTCTCTGTGTATATCTACATATATATTTACATCTACATATATGTGTATCTACATATCTACATCTAGATATACACATATATACATATATATGTTATATATATATACACACACACACACACACACCTATAAATACAACAAGGAAGCTGATGGACTTTGGGCCTCTATGTAAATCTTACTTCAGTATAAGAGTGGTTTGTTCTAATAATGTGGCAATGTATGATACTCACCTTCCCACATCATCACTGAAGACAAAATAGGTGCATAAGCAAATGTGGTGAAGAAAGTTGGTGGTGTCCAGCTATTAAAAGACATAGCATCTGGAGTCTTAAGTGTTTGAAGTTAAACAAGCAACCCTCTAGCAAGGAAGCAACAAAGCCCACATGGGAGAACCACACCAGTCTGTGTGATCATGAGGTGTCGACAGGAATTGGTATCAGAAGTTCAAATGCAAGCCATCAAATTGATATGAAGGAGTGTGGACAAAGTGGAGACCCCAAACCCACCTGTAAGGTAATTGGACAGTCCCTCACAGAAGGGCTGCGCAGAAGGGATAATTTATCCAGGAAGCAGTATGGCACTGAAGGAACATATAACTATCCTCTAGTTCTTTAATATTCCCTTCCCTTACTATTATGGTCTTAGTGTTACCTCATTAATCTTGTTAGACTTTCATATGCTCATTTGTATAAGATCATTCGATGCATGAAATCCAAGACAGACAAACCCTTCAGAAACAGTAATGGGAGTAATGATTCCCTGAGGATATAGGAAGAAGGGGGGTGGGGAAGATAGCAATGATGACTGTATAACCCCACTTGAGGGGAATGAATAACAGAATTATAGGTGAAAGGATACACTGGATGGTGCAAGATATGGCAAAAATAATTTTAAAAATATACATATAATAAGGGTTCCTGGGATGTAGGGTGGAGGAGGGAGGGGCTAAGGGGAGCTGATATCAGAGTTCAAGAGAAAGAAAATGTTTTGAAACTGATGGTGGCAGCAATGGTACAATTATGCTTGATCTTATTAAATAATGGATTGTTATCTGTAAAAGCCCCCAATAAAATGAAAAATTATATACATTGGACATTAATATGTGATGCTCATGCAGATGGCTAAGGTTTGGGAAATACCAGATGAGTATTTTATATATGATGAAGCTAACGCATGAAACTGTCCAAGAAGTATTTCATAATTAGCAATTGTGCACCCAAAGACACCCTGGTGGTGTAGTGGTTACAAATTGGATTGTGAGGGTTAGTAATTCAAAACTACCCAAGGTTCCTTGGGAGAAAGATGAGGCTTTTTACTCCCTTAGAGTTCCAGTCTTGGAAACCCACAGTTATACCCTGTTCTAAAAGGTCGCCACAAGTCAGTATTGACTCGATGGCACTAAGTTTGGCTTTGGTTTTGGCACTGTGTACTCAGTTCTGTTCTTGGTGAAAGAAGAAAGTAAATTATATAGAAAGTGGCAACCCTGTATCAAGGATTCTACTAACAGTAGCAGTTAGCAGCTGTAGCAGGAATAGTAATAGTTAGAATTTAGCGAAAGCCTATGCTTAGCATCTCCATTCCTGCCTTCCTTGAAGAAGCCATCCAGTCTTTACAAATTACATGAAACAACTCAAGGATAGTCTACATGGAAAAGGAAGGCTAGAGTTTACTGGAAGGCAGTTTCCAAGAAAAGAGAAGCCATTGTGGCAGCAAGAGCAAAGACAGAAGTGTCCTGTCCTGTCAGTCAGTGTTCGTGGTCACGGCATCAGGAAGGCACAGCCTTAGGTTCTTCATCTACTGACTCCACTCAAGCTACAGAGCTGGACTCAGCAATTAGGAATACGAAGGATGGAGAGGAAGCAAGTTACAGATGAATGCTGACAAGGGCTTTCAAAATGGACCATCTTGAGAGGCTCTTGTTTATAAGGAGACATAAAATCCAGATGCCAACTTCCTATGCAAAAGCCACATTTTCCAGCACATCCTAATTCTATTTAGTGTATGTGTTTGTGATGGCCAAGTGTCATTAATAATAGCCAGTCATAGAATGAAGGAAGTCATTAGACCAGCACAGGCTTAGCAGTTGCACAAGTTTTCAAGTGGAAGCTTGGTGGACAGAAGCCATTGCAGGGTTGAATTTAACTGAATGTCACGTAGCCTCCAGGGACTGTCACACATGTGTGAGCACTAATCTGGACTGACAGCAACATCATAGTCAATCAAGATCTAATCTTACCCAAGGAGCTACAGAACTCTTGTAGAAAATGCCAAAAAGTTGGATTAAGAAAACAAATGGGTTCTTATTTGGATGCTGTTTACTTCCCTAAATGCAGAGAATTCCATCATAGTCTGTGCACACATCTCTCCACATTGTCAGTTTTCAAACTTGGAACACTGATGCCCCAGTTTGATGTTCACAGATGTTCTGTGGAATAAAGATATGGGTATTGGCTCCTATAAAGAGTCCAGCTTTGGAAATCCCCTGGGCAGTTATTTTCCATCCTATATGATCACCGTGAGTCAAAGTACATTTAGCACAAGTATCCAAGTCTGTAAAAACGAAGGGATACTTGACGTGAAGTGGCAATCAAGAGTCCACCTTGGAATCAGATAACCATGAGCCTCACTGCTGGCTCTGCCACTTTCTCTTGCCATGATATCCTGGGAGATTTATCTAGTTGCCTCGATAAATCTTGGGCTATTCTCGTGTACAATAGGGATGATACACATGCTCACTTACTGAACTGTCATGAGAATTAAATAAGACAAGTATTTTGCTTGGCGCCTAGAACACGCTAAATTTATAATAAATGTTTACATAACTAAATTATACTACTATTTCTCACTAGTCTGGTTTGCGTGTTGCTATGATGCTGGAAAATATACCACCTGTATTTCAAATACCCTCAGAGTCACCTAAGAGGAAGAGGTTTCAGCAGAGCTTCCAGACTAAGATCCAGCTAGGAATAAGGGAAAGGTGGTCCACTACTAAAGGATTAACCACTGAAAACCTTATGAAGACAGTGGAACTTTGTCTGATGTGTGCTAGAAGATAAGGACTTCAAGTGGCGATGTGCTCACAGCAGGGCAAGAGCTGTCTGTCCCCTCAAAGAAGAGCCACCTTCATGGTATGATGGAGCAAAGCTTGTAGAACCTTTAGTTGCTGATGGAACAAGCTTCAAAATAAGTTGCAACCACTGCAAACATCCATTAATAATCAGAACATGGAACGAATGAAGCATGAATCTAGGAAAATCAAAAGTCCTTAAGTATGAAAAGTATGAAATTCAATGCATAAAGATTGATATCCCAGGCATTAATGAACCAAAATGGACTGGTATTGGCCATTCTGAGTTGGACAAACATATGAAACACTGTGCCAGCAAAGAAAAATTAAATAGGTGTGGCATAACATTCATTATCAATATAAACATTTCAAGATCTATGCTGTCTGTGATAGCATAATATTTACACACAGGGAAGATCAGCTAATACAATTAGCATTGAAATGTATACACTAACCACTAAAGCCAGTGGTGAAGAAATTTAAAAGTTCTACCAACTTCTTTAGCCTGAAATTAATCGGATATGTAATCCAGATGCATTGAAAATCACTGGTAATTAGAATGAGAAAGTTGGAAACAAAGAAGGCTCGGTAGTTAGAAAATACGGCCTTGGTGATATGATAAAGTTGTATAGATCATAATAGGATCTTGAGAGATCAATGACTTTTTTGCAATAGGTCACTACAAGTCAGTATCAGCAAACAATAGGAATACAGTAAAAATAAATGGCTTCTTCCCCACAGTGGCCTTTTGTCAACAATATGAGCGCCGACTGTACACATGGACCTCGCACAGGAATCAAATTGACGCTATCTCTTGGGTGTGGGGTCTGGGTGGGGAATGATGGAGAATTTCTCCATGTGTATAGTCAGCACTTATATGGTTGGCAAAACAAAATCAGGGGCCAACTATGAAACATATAATTGATTACTTACATGCAAGTTCAAATTGGGATGGAGAAAACGAAAATAAGTCCACAAGAGCCTAAATCTGACCTTGCATGTACCCTACCTGAACTTAGAGACCATTTGAAGAGCTGGCTTGAATACTGAATACTAATGAAGAGCAAATGAGTTGTGGGACGACACCAAGAAAGCATACATGAAGAAAACGAAGGCTAATAAAAAGAAATAAATGAAGGAAAAATGCAAAGACTCATAAACTTGCTTTTGAGCAGAGAGTGTTTAAAGCAAATAGAAGAAATTACTAAATAAAACATTTGAACAGAAGATTTCAAGATGAGGCTGGGAAGACAAAGTAAAGCATTATAATGAAATCTGCAAAGGGTCACAAGTCAGGCCATATGAAAGCGCATTCATGGTCCCTATCCCCAGGGACGCCTCCCTCTATTGGTAGGGAACAATAGTGTGCAGATTACTGGCCTTCAAGACCTTCCTGTCTACCAACCTATCCCTCCTTCTCACCATTCCCAGCCTCTTTTATAACTCATGGCTTACAGTTCAGTGCATCCTTACAAACCAGGGTTAGTCTGGGGATTAAGAAAAGGACTGGGGACATGAATTTTATAGAAGTATCTGATTTAATCATTGCATTCTTGGGAAGTGGGGGCAGAATGGAGTGAGGAAAAGAATATGTACACACACATACACATATACACATACATATATACATACATATACACACATACACACACATATACACACACATATACACATACATATACACATACATATACACATACATATACACATACATATACATGGAGAGAGAGAGAGAGAGAGAGAGAGAGAGAGAGAGAGAGAGAGAGAGAGAGAGAGAGAGAGAGAGATTGATTCCCTGGAGATGACCATGTTAAAGACAAAGGAGGATTCCAGTGGGAGAAATGCAGATCACTGTGACAGAGGAGGAGCACATGTCCTTAGATCCCCAAACGCAGCCTGTGACGGAGGACTTTCCCAGGGAATCTGTTTGGCTGAGGAAGGAGCAGCAGGGCCCCAGAATTTTCAACCTGATCAGTAAATACTCAACGAGACTCCCCCAAGATGCCACAGCTGCCCATCTTCTCTCTGCCCACCATGCCCTTCCAGTTTTCATGCCTGAGACCCAGCCTGACCCTGGAGGCAGTGTGGTCCATGGGAAGTGTGGGTCAGCAGAAGCATCTGGCTGAGATTCTGGGGCAGGAAAACACAAACCAGTTGTCACCAATTGAGTTCAACTCATGGGGACTTCATGGGTGTCAGAGAACTGTGCTCCGTAGGGATCTCAGTGGCTGAATCTGGGGAAGTGGATGTTTCTGTTCAAGTCGGATCTGAGCCATCGTGACCCTGTGCAAACCGAAGGAAACTCGGCCCGGCCCTGAGCCATCCTCACGATCACTCCTATGTCCGAGCCCGTTGATGCAGCCACCGTCTCAATCCATCTCACTGAGAGCCTTGCTCTTTTCCCCTGCCCCTCTGCTTTACCAGAACCAGTCTCTCCTGACACCAAGCCCACGGTGTGTGAGAGGAAGTCTCACCATCCTTGCCTCTAAGGAGCACTCTGACTATACTTCTTCCAAGACAGATTTGTTTGTCCTTTTAGTAGTCCATAGTCCAGCACCACAATTCAAAGTAGAAGTAGACGGCCATGCCCTTTTAAGGAGGTCTCTCTGGCTACACTGTAGAGCTCCAGCTCCATCATTTGGGTTGGCAGTTGAGCGCATTCTTGGTGTATAACACCCACCCCCTATCCCACAGTCGAGGATTCTTTCTAGACCAGAGGGGGCCTCAGACCCAGACACGTGGTGATTGGGCATCTACTTGTCTCATGTTTAATTAGCAGGTATGCTGGAGTTCTCAGTAATCAGGCACTTTCAGATGTGGTGTCCATGAAAGGGCTGCTCATACCTCAAACTGCCTGCTGGAGTTGAAGGGGGTTGGATGTGTAGGTGATTGACAGCCTCTGTTCCTGCCCCTGTGGACTCTGCACAGTGTGTCCAGCCTGCTCTTGTCAGGGCTGCTCCCTGCCAGTGACTGAGCATGGCTGATGACTCCAACTCTACCTTGTGGACCCTCCATTGACCTGGCCACGCCTTTCTTAGAACTGCATTGCAATCTGAGGGTCTTCTAACCAATCGTCAGATGACCAACCCACAGAACAGTATGGAGACTCCCCCTGCCTCATTTGTGTCCCCTGCATCCATCAGGAAATCTCTTACACTCCATCATATCTTAGCAACTGCTTCTAAGCAAACTTGAACTAGCACAGGTGACATCCGGAATGGTTCAGTGAAACAGGCTCAAAAGTGAGGCCTTGGAAGTGCCTTGCTCACCATCAGGAAGGCGAAGAGGACAGTGGTCTGTGGGAGCACACCTGGCCCCAAGGTGACCCATGTGGAGTAGCCTCATGGAGAGAAGGAGTCCTGCACTACATCGGCAAAGCCACCACAGGTCCCCAAGGACAGCAGAATTGACTCATTCTTGGCTTGTCGCCATCTAGGAGGATAACAAGAAATTGAGAGTCATTAGCAAACAATTAAGCAAGCAGCTAATTGTAAGAAGCAGAGGGCTTATGTAGTCGTTTACAATGAGGCTCTTCTCTCCTGTAGTGGAAAAGCGAACATGGTGGAGGAGGAGCTGCAGAAAGTGGTAAAATTGTCCTGTGGGGGCCCTGGGGGTGTAGTGGTAACTTGATGGGCTATGATCACATGGTTGGCAGTTCGAAACCACCAGTAGGTCCGTGAGAGAAAGAGACTGGGCTTTCTACTCTCATCAACAGTTACCAACAGGTGGGGGGGGGGTCACTATGAGTCAGCATTGACTCAATGTCAGTGGGTTTTCTTGTATTTGTTTTTGGCCTAGACTGTTGTATTATGCGAAGATCAGGGCTTTGACAGGACAATCTGAAACCCAAAATGTGGGATGGGAACATCTGGATGCACGTGTGTTGTGGTGGCGGTGGTGGGGAAGGTATCTACCAACACCCAATGGGATGGCATCCCTTCTAGGAGGTGACTCTGTACCTCAGAGCTCATAGAAGTAACTCAATCCTGTTTAGTAAAAGTTGGCACTTAGGGAGAGAATCCAAAATGATAGACTAGGAAGCTATGCGACCAAGCTTGTGTACCAGAAGGGCATGAGAAAGCAAATGTAACAGATGATCTCCTGGGACTTGGAGCTTACAGGAAAGGATAAAGAAGTGACTCCAGTGCCGCTTAACAGAAGAAACGGAATGAAAACAGAGAACAAGGAGACGCAGGAACCACACAGCATGATCCTTTTGAATTACTGTAACCAGATCAGGGCAAGAGCCAGATAACTGGCTATGGGAGTTACACCATTTCATGTCTACTTAATAATAGCATGAGGGGGTGGAGTCTAGACTGTCCATCAGGTCATAGCCTGATGATCCCTCCTTTTTGGTGTGGCCTTCTCTCAAGGAGTTTGGAAACTCTTATCTCGTTGGTTGCTACACATTCCTGTTGTCAAGCCACATGGAGCCACGCTGATGGCAGCCAGAACCCTGGAAGTGGACGAGCCATGTGGAGGACCATGCCAACACCACTGGATCCACAAGACTTGCATGTGCTGCGTGAGTCTAAAACGGAATTTATGGACCAGTATCAGACATATGGGCTAATATTGGACTTATGGACTTGATCTGGACTGTTCTTTGATATAAAGCTCTCTCATGCATACATATGAGTGTCCCTGGATTTGTTTCTCGAATCAATCCAGGCTACCACACTGGCTCTGCTCACTTAGGATACACCAGCAACCACATTGTTCTCTGGTGACCAGCGAGGTGGGATCAGTCCCTTTGCACTGCTCAATTTCCACCTATCCACCAGGCATCTATGTATGTCAGTCCCTCCTCCCCCTACTTAGTATTCTGCCTGGCCGCCTTCTCTCTCCATGTCCCATCCCCACCCCCACCTCTTACTGCACTGCACCGGGGGCATGTGGTGCACTCCAGTGCTAAGCAAGAATTTATTGACTTGAGGGTCCTTTCTTGGTACTTGGTATAGAACACCCTGTCAAGGGCTCCAGGAAATGGTGCGAACCTGCAGCCTCTTAGATGACCCCACTGACCTCCAGCTCCTGGTATTCATGCTCTGCGTAAATGAAGGTTGGCTGGACTCTTGGACTCACTTCTAATGAGTAGAGTATAACAGAAGTGATGATCAAGATGATTTTGGCTTATATCTTAGGTGCTATCTTTTTGGCGTTCTCTCCTAACTCACATTTTTTTCTCCAAGCGCAACTGTCATGAACAGAAGTCTAGGTTATTCTGCTGGGGAAGCCATGCGGACAGGTTCTGGAGCTTGCGAAGCCACATGGCAAATTGAGGCGCTCCGGCTGACAGCCAGTACCAACTGCCTGCTATGCGAGTTAGCCTTCTCGGAACTTAGCCTGCAGCCCTCGGCAAGCCTTCCGATGACTGTAGGCCTAGCCAATAACTTGCCCACAACCTCATGAGAGTCCCAGTGGCCAACCTATCCTGAAAAGCCCCTTCTAAAATCCTGACTCACAGACACTGGGAGGCAATGCTGATTGTGCTAAGCCAGCAGTTCTCAACCTGTGGGTCATGACCCCTTTGGGGGTCGAACACTCCTTTCATGGGGACCACCCAATTCATAACAGCAGCAAAATTAGAGTTATGAAATAGCAACGAAAATAATTTTATGGTTGGGAATCAACACAACATGAGAAAGTATTAAAGGGTCGCAGCATGAGGAAGGTTGAAAACACTTAGAATCTAAGCCAAAAGCTGTGGGGAATTTGTTCCACAACAATAGCTAACAATTTCAATATCTCTCAGAAGCCTGGAAAAAGTGATTGCCCGTGCTGAATGTATTGGAAATGCCCGATTTGCTTTGGAAGACATCAGAGGAAAGAACAAAGAAATGGAAGGAAATGAGAATGCTGGAGTGGATATCTTATGTGAGGCCAAGGCCAGGGGAGGAACATGTTCCAGGAGAGGGTCTGGAGGACACTTCATTGACTGCGAACTTGAGGGTGTTAAAGTGGCAGGTCCCTGAATCTTTCAAGAGGTTCAGTGGTGGGTAGCTCTGGAGGTCAGAGAGGAGGGTACAGAACTGGGCTTCTTAATATACATGGAGATTGCTCCACCTTCAAGTAACAGAAGCCAAGTGGTAGTAAGTGCCAGGAGCCAGAAGGTTACAGTTACCTAATTACCCGGTATGTTTGGAGGAATACCTAAGAAGACTTGCCCCACAGGCAATTGTGATGTTAGTAGACAATGACATCTCTGGAAGCTAGACAGATGGGGAACCCTCAAGGTGATGTGTAATATCTATAATAAGAATCATTGAAAAGTAGAGAAACAGGATAGGGCAGTTGCTTAGTTCCTGGAACAGTCTGGGGTTCTCAGATGTAGACTCTGTTGGCTAAAGATGTAGATGAGCTCTTAAGAGAATGGACTCATGGGGGATCAGGACCATCATTTGGGGTGCACCAAGTCAATTGACAAAGCATAGTTCACAAAACCAATATTCTAGATTTTACTTTGGTGAGTTGTGAAACTCTCCTCATCCAGAGAAAAAAAGATTGATGAAAATTGAAAGGTTTATGGAAACAACTAGTCCAATGAACTAAGGAACCATGCAGGTATCCGCCTACCAAACTCTGAGACTAGAAGAGCTAGATAGAATCCCGCTTCTACTATCAAATGCTCTGAAATGGATCCCATTCGAAGGTTCTGCATAGAGTTGGAGAAAATATAGAGCAAAACTGAAAAATCGTAAATGTGTTAGATCAAGTTGCCTGGAGAAACAAATCCAGTGACACTCATTATATATAAGAAAGAGCTTTATATCAATAAGTCATTATATAAGAAGAAGTCATGCCAGCCCAATCCAACTCAAATCCTTCATCTGACACTAGTCCATAAGCCCGTCTTCAGACTCACATAGCTACATGCAATGAAGCAGAATGCAGGGAGAGCACAGGCTGGTGGGTGCAGAGTCATGTGGATCCAAGGTTGGAGGAAACATGGCAGGGCACTGGCAGATCTCAAGGTCAGTGGCAGAGGCCCAGCAAGCAGGAAGGGGAAGGGGCAGAGAGAGAGGGAGGAAGATTCCTAGGCCATCTGAGTCTTTCTTCTTCCCCCTTATAAGAAGGCCACATTCCCAAGGGGGTACCCTCAGGCTGTAACCTGATTGACGGGTTGGATTCTACCCCTACATTTTTATACATCTTCAAGTTGGCATGAAAACATCTAGCTACCGCAATAAGAGTTCTGGCTTACTGGTCAGATAGAGATGTGGGATCCCCAAGACCATGTCCTTAGTCATCCTTCATGCCTGGAATTGAATTCATCGCCATGTGATAGCAATCAATCCTTGAAACTCAAAAGGGCAAATTTCAGATAGTAAAGGAGGAGAAATGGAAGCCCAAGGGTGGGATTCTGAGGAGATTTCAATAAATGAGTTGAAACAAAATGTGTATGATTTGTTGAATGTAAAACAAATCGTTGAATGATTAATTAACCTAATTATCAACCTAATTCACAATAACTGTTTAAAAACCATTTTAAAAGACAAAAGACCCAGCAATGCCATGATAAGAATATACTAGAACATTTACTCGGGTCGTTATACAGCAAGAACAAGAGAATAGCCATGTTTCAAAGACTCCAGGTACGAGATGTGCAGCGGTGTGGTAGTTACATGATCTGGTGTCAATTTGGGACTTCAGAGGATTAAGAGTGAAGAGGTGGAGTCTAGTCTGTCAAACCTGTCAATCGGATCATAGCCAATGAGGCCTCTGTGTGGGCATGGCCTTCTCCTGAGAATTCTGGGAATTCCTGAATTTCCTCCTTGGAGGCAGGAGAGACCCTCTCTCAACAGTCACTCCTGGAGGAACACTCTAGTGACGAGACACGCAGCACTATGCTGATAGACCCTGTGTCCTGGGAACTGTAGAAGCCATATGGAGACCCCTGCCAGCACTGAGATGCTTACACCACCACTGGATCCACAAGACTTGCCACCCACTGGCCTGTGATCTTCCTGCACTCAGCATCATTGCATGTGCTGTGTGAGTCTGAAAAGGAATTTACTGGTATTGGACACATGGGCTAATATCAGACTTATGGACTTGATCTGGACTGGGTTGGGATGTTTTCTCAATATTCAATTGCTTTTGTACATAAACCTCTTTCTTAAACACACATATGTGTGTGTCTGTGAATTTGTTTCGCTAGTCTCCCCGGACTAACACAAGTGGCATTGGTAACAAAGACCCAAAACATAATCATCATGTTCCTCCTGTTACAGAAGGGACTTGTATGGACCAAGTTATAGACGGAATCATAGCTAAAGTTTGGCTCAGAGTAAATTCCCTGAGTGTATGGGTCCACCCAGTGGTCATTTCCTCAGTCTCTGAGTGTAAACTTGGGGTTGCTGGATTGAACAGTTGAATTAACCCTCACCTTGGGTCCTTGGCCTGTATGGGAAGAGGAATCATAATGGAGAGAGTCAAAGAGAAAGCTCTAAAATGGCACTCCCACCTGTCTGGCTAAGATAATAAATAACAAATAATTCTCCATATTAAAGAGATGGAAAGTATTAATTGCACTATTAAACACTCACAGTTTTCATTGCAGGCAATCTCTCTTGCTTCTCTGCTGAATTAGCCTAGCAGGCTCCTGCAGAGGCTGGCTGGATTCTGGGAATACCTGGAGACTACCACAGACTCAACCAAGTCATGGTCCTGATGGCCACGGCAGTGTTGGATGATGCTTTTCTGTCAGTCGATTAATGAGGCCCATGGACATGGAGGAGCTCTGGTGGCGTAGTGATGATGCATTGGGCTGCTAACCTCAAGGTCCAAAGTTAGAAACCACCAGCCACTCAAAGGGAAAAGACAGAGCTTTCTATTCCCATAAAGAGTTAGTCTTAGACACTCACAAGGGCAGTTCTACCTGTCTTATAGGGTTGCTATGAATTGGCAACAATTTGATGCCAGTGAGTTTGGGGGTTTTTTTTGGTTTTAAAGGACATGGTATGTAGCTATTGATTTAGTGATTATATATTTTTTTCTGATTAAAAAAAGGGGTAAAAAAACCAATTCATAATGACATATGACAGAAAACACTATGCAGTTTGCCCTGTGCTATTTTCACACTCCTACCCACTATCAAAATATCAAAGAACTCTGTACCCCCTGCACAGCCCATCGAGATTGATGGCATCGCTCTGATAGACAGAATGAGGCAGAGGTGGCTGAGACACTGGCAAAGTGCACTCCATGATGATGATTTAGGATTTAGGGACCTGCCACTTTAGCAAAGATTCTAGGGACCCAATGATCAGGTCGATTCCAAAATATCTACTCAAAAGTAAAAAAAAAATGTGAGCTCCCATGGGAGAATCACAAGGTATCCCGTGTTTCTAGAACAAGTCCATGGCATCTGCAGCAGAGAAGTACACACCTTTGGAGAAAGCAATCCTGGGGATGTCATTGGGCCCTGGCAGAGGCAGAACTCTTGCCTGTGGGCAAAAAGCGACAATAAATTAGAACTATTAGACGAGCCATCCTGGGCTTCATCCATCAGATCGAAAGGTCGTAGTGGGCAGCAGGACATTGTAAATTTGAAATGTTACATCAGGATCAAGGTGGTCCAGGTTACCTATCACAGGCACACACCTAAGTGTTCCTTTCCAGCTTGTGCCTATGTCATGTTTGGGTCCCTTGAAACCAGCTGAAGGAAGAGAAAGAAGTCATAATTTGATTCCTGATGGATTGACTGGGTGCTCAGGTGTAAGCCGTGGCTTTGAAAGACATTGGGTAGAGAGGAAAAAATTCTAAGGAGTGGAGCTTCGAGGGGTACGTCTGGTTTGCTTGACAAGTGGTCTGAGGTGAGACTATGTGCATCGTTACTGCTGTGAGGTGCTGGCCAGTTGGCTCTGAATCATAGCACCCCTATGTTCAACAGGACAGAGCGCTGCCTCGTCCAGTGCCGGCCTCACCATGACTCTTACGTGTGAGCCAATCGTTGCAATCAATCTCCTTGACGTCTTCCTCTTTGTCACTACTTTACCAAGCATGATGTCCTTTTCCAGGGACTGGTCTACCCTGGTAACATGCCCCAAAGCACGTGAGCCACAGTCTCATTCTTCTCCATTCCATGGTGCCCGGGGTCACCATGCACTCAGCAGCAGCTAACAATGCAAGATAAATCACTTCTTTCCTTGCCAAACAGCTCAGAACCAAATCCGCGTGTTGTTTCCAATAACTATGCGGCGGGTGGGGAGGAGGCGGTGATTGGGCATAACCCTCTACCCTGGTTCGTCTGAGGCTCTGATAGCCCCACACTTTGAGATATACTGTACATATTCCTTCAAGCTACTTTAATTTTTGAAATGGTGTAAAATGGAACTTAGTCAACTTTAGAACAAATTGGAAAAAATCTCCCCAGTCTCGCTGGGATGGCCTGGCTGGTCTCTGGCCATTGTGTGGGTGGGATAGAGACCCGGATTGAGCTCCCAGCCCTCTCGCTCTCTGAGTAGACACAAGCTCCCCTTGTTTTAGGAATTCCGGGGGGACTTCTTCTGAAGATACACAAATTCTTGCCCAGCTTTAGAGGAAGAAAAGATACCCTCTTGCAGGCCCCATGGACAAAGAGTGAGCAAGAACGGTGCCTTGAGGAAGAAAGTGCCTCTTCTCAGCCTACGCGATGTGGGGCCAATGTTGAAAAGGGAGCTTTAACATGTGCCTGCCCCAAGGGGCACCAGGGTGGTTTCTGGGTTAACGGCCTGGGTGCCCGCAACACAGGAACAGAGGGGCCATTGTCTGGACTCCCAGAGGAGACTCAGCACTGGCTGCAGGGCCTCACACTGCTCCCGCTGACCACCAGGAGAGGGAGAGACTCGTGGAAGAAGGTTTAGGGGGCCGGCAGGCAAGCCTAGCCTGACACACTCTCTCTCTCACACACACCCCTCTGTTCTGTCTTCCTAGAGGTTGGGCATGAAGGTTGAGTTAGGGTGCTGGGAACTTGTCTTTGGGACCACATTTCCAGTCTCTCTTCTCAGAGTCCCTGTCCCCCAGACCTCCCGGACAAGTAAAAATGCCAAGAAATTCAGAAGCAGCAGCAGCAGCTCCCAGTCGAAGACCGCTGACTGCCACTTGCCCCTCGAGCTTCCATAAAGAATTGTGTGGCATGGGCAGTTTTCAGAACTCGCCCCCCTCCCCCCAACACACATTTTGCTTCGCACGCCGCGTCACTGTCCAGGTGAGGAGCCTGGTGTTTTTCCATCACCATGCCTTGACCTCGGGCTCAACATGGCCTCAGTTGACACTGCTCTGGTATTCTCTTGGCTGCGTTGGGTTATGTTGACTAACACCTCCCTCTGTTGCTGCGGGGAGCCTGGTTGTGCCAGGGGGACACTGCTGGGGCCTGTTCTCCTGTGTTACTGTCTTCAGGAGTCTCCGGGTGACGTGTGCTGAAAGTCACCTGTGAGGAATGAAGCCACCCATAGGATTGTTCCCTTAGAAATGGCCAAACTGGAATATCTGACATTAGAGATCTTTGACTACAATTCAAGAGAAGTGTTGCCTTAAAAAAAGGAAAAAGGCATCCACAGTCCAGGGTTCTGAGGTGGGGGTGGGAGGGCCAAGGAACCTGCATAGAACAAATGGTGGTGGCAAACTAGTTATTTTTTAAATGCCAGTTGAACTATTTTAAGTGTGCTGTTCTGTGGCATCAATGACATTCACTACGCCGTGCAGGGGAGCGCTGAGAGTACTGATCACATAGCAGGTTCGTTCGCGGGGCTGCTTGAGGTCAGCAGCTCAGGGTGTGGCCCGCTAGGCCCAGGGAGCCACGTCTAGTACAATGTAGACCCTGTGTGTTTGCTTAGTCTGGACATTTCACATAAGGGGGTGGGGGATCCTACACGATTTGTCCTTTTGTGCCTGACTAGTTTCAGTCAGCGTATTTTCAAGGTTTATCAGTATCACAGCATGCAGAATTTATGGCTACGTCACAATGCATTGTATTTTATATCACATTTTATTTATCCACTCATGTGGTGATGGGTCTTCCCCCACTTTTGGCTATTGTGAACAATGCTGCCATGAACATGGGCTAAGGGTCTGGTGGAGTCTCTGTTGAATCTCTTGGGTCTAGACCTAAAAACGGACTTTCTGGATCTTGTGGGAATTCTATACTTTTTCAGAAACTACTAAACTGTTTCCACAGCGACTGCCCCATTTCACATCCCCATTGATAGCAGTTGGGAGCCTGACTTTTAAACAATCACCCCAGCGCCCCGAATGTAGGTAGTTTACAGATCTCACCAAATGTTAAACCAACCAAAGCCTCTGTCCGCTAGCCCACTTGGGATTTCCAAAGCTATAAATATTTATGGTTCCCCTTGGAACATCTGGTGGGTGTGAATCATGAGCTTTAAATTAGCACCCCAGTGTGTTAACCATTGCCTCACCTCTCACTCTCAAAGCCCCCACTATCAAGTCCATTCTGACTCAGAGCAACCCTACTGGACAGGGTGGAGCCAGCCCTGTGGGTTTGCAAAGCAGTAATTCTTTACGGGAGTAGAAAGACTCGTTTTTCTCCTGTGGAGCAGCTGGTGGTTTTGAACTACGGACCTTGTGGTTAACAGCTCAACATGTAACTGCTACACTACCAGGTTATTGTTTGAATAACCTCAAACCAAACCTATCGAGTCAATTCCAAACTCCCCCAAATACCCGGAAGTATTTTTCTCAAGGCTATGTATTAAATTTTTTTTTTTTTTTACAAAACAACCCTAACACCTTCAAAGTACTCTCCATTACACTGAATACATTTGTCAAATCAGTGATTTCGTTCTTGGAAACATTCTTCAAACTCATCTGTTTGGATGGCTGGCAGCACCTTCCTCTTTTTTTATCTCCATCTCTTCTACATCCTCACATCGCTGTCCTTTCATGTCCCTCTTCATTCACGGAAACAAGAAGCAGTCTCACAGCGTGAGGCCAGGCGAGCCAGGGGTGGGGGGCAAAAGAGGCCTGTTGTTTTTTGCCCTAAACTGGCGCACCCAAATGGCTGAGCGAGCAGGTGCATTCCCATGGTGTCAAAACCAGTTCCATCTGCCAAAAATGAGGCCTTTTTACGTCCCACACTGTTACGCAATATGTCCAGAATCTCTAACTAGAAAGCTTGGTTAACAGTCTGACCTGGTGGAATGAACTCCAAACGCAGTATCCCTCTTACATCAAAAAGCAAAAACAAACGAGCACTGTTTTTGGGGGGGGAGGGTACCCCCTCGTAGTAACTGCAAAGCTTTACAAGAGCAGGCGGCTTCATCTCTCTTCCATCGAGCTGTCAGTGGGTTCAAACTGCTGACCTTGTGGTTAGCAACCCAATGCCACCATGGTAACCCATTCTGCCAGTAAGGCCCCACACCTGAATCCCACCCACTGCTGTCAAGCCCATCTGACTCCCAGCAAGCCTACACAGAGCCTCTGAGGCTTGTAAATCTTTATGGGAGCAGACGGCTTCCCATCCGTCCAAGGAGTACAGAAGATGTGCACCACCAACCTTTGGCTAACGGCTCAATGCTTCCCTGACGGCGCCACCGGAGCACCATCCACACCGGAACTGTGAGTCCGAAATAGTTCGCTAGCAATGCTTGAAGCTGGGTCTCACGCAAACCAAGCTCTCTGCCCTACAGGGCTGGGTAGAAGTGGCCCAGTGGTTGATAATAAAGATGGTAACTCTTGTCTTGTCTTTCTCCCACAGGGTGATGGTCCTTTCGGATGGCTGACCTAGTGGTTAGCAGCCAACAGGCAACTAGTGCTTGAGAAAGGCCTGCCCTGTCTGTCACCTACCCTGTCGATGAAACCAGCACACACCTAGTGTGGTCGCACTCTGCACTGCTTACTTCATTCAGGGAAAGTGAGCCAAGCTTTCACTTCAGGAAACGTGCTGGGGGTGTCGGTGGGGGGGATGTTTTTAATGATTGGCTGCTAACGACCAGGTCAGGCTGCTCCCCGGAGACACATGAGGCTGGCTGCTCCAGGGCAGACTCACAGCCTCAGAGCCTGCTCTGTCCTGGAGGGCTGCTGCCAGTCAGCGTTGAGTTGGGGGAGCAGGGAGTTTGCTCTGGTTCGAGCTCTGGTTTCCTTCTGAGAGCGTCTTCACAGGCTGAGGACCCACGCCTGTCATCGCCAGCATGTCCCAGCAGACAACGCTTGCAGCAAAACTCTCGTGTGGCCCGACAGCTGAGACCCTTAAATAAAAATGACAGCAGAGATGGCATGCAGGGCTGTCATCCTTTCATAGAGCCGTTCTCTCCCCCTGGGCCCACAGGGAATCCCCCCTGTGAAGGTGGCCACTCGGAGCTCCCAACTGACTGGACATGGTTCCTTCCTGTGCTGTTTCTTCCAGAGCCGGTGAGGCTGAGGCAGTTGCTGTCTGCTCATCTGTCACCCAGGAGCCAGTGCAGTTGGAAAACCCTTCAAACAGGCTGCACATCATGCCCAGATGGGCTCCTTGGTGCCAGGTGCCAGCTTGGTGCAGCTGCTAGGAGAGAGTCCCGTGCACCTGAACGAGATGATGGAGCCGGCAGGATGGATCAGCCCGTGGATGCTCCTGGATGCAGGCAAGCGCTCTGGGGAAATCAGCAGTCTCAGCCTCCACGCTGATGGCTCAGTCAACGGCACCGCCCGAGGTCAGACTTGCCTGTTGGGTAGGCTGCTTCTCAGGGGGGACCAGATGGCTTCTTTCTGAGTTTATGTCAAAGCCAAAAACCAAACCCAAACAAAACTCATTCAAACGAATGTAACCCTTATGTTCTTGTTTTCAAAGACAAGCCGACATCATGGTCTGGTCTTAAGCAGCGCCCCTGGTCCCCAGTTCCAAAGGGCACCGTGAGGAAAGGCGAGTGACATAGCCACTGCTCCTTTACCCAGCAGGCATTCACCAAGGGCCCATGTCTCCATGAGCCAGAACCCACTCGATGGCAGTGAGTCTCCTTTCTTTTTGTTTTTCGGACTATGGGGCCGACACGATCCGAGTGAAAAGCGGGGGTCGGCACGGTGCTGCACTTGACAGCCTTCTCCTTCCACACTCACCAAACTGCGAGTTGTGATTGCTGCCCTGTTGGCTCCGGCTCCCGGTGACCTTGTGTATAATGAGTCAAATGTTGGCCATTGTACAGAGGATGTGGCAGGGGCACTTGACTTCTACCTTCACAAGCGAGCAGGAGGATAAAGACGAAGATGAGTATCAATCACCGAGGCTTGTTCCTATGAGGCGGACGTCAGACCTGTCTTCACCCGCCCACCTTGTCTGCCACCAGTCGACCTCTCTGTGCCTCTCCTGGGTTGTACAATTTGTTGTCGCTAGTCATGCTGATGATGTTTATGAGGGAAGCTATAATTGATTCGAAAGGACTTATTTGAAGTTGACAGCTCTTGGAACACCCGAGGAGACAGTTCCACTGTCCGGTGTCCTTTGAGGCTGCTATGAGTCGAACGTGGCTGGCCCGCATGGGTTTGGTTTACAGGTATGTGATCAATCTCCTGTCAAAATGGAATGCTAAGAAGTCACAAGACTGGTCCCCAGTAGGCTGCACAGCACATATGGGCACTCAGTTCATGTTTGTCACACTGGCCAGAGGAGACCTCCTCTGCCACAGGTACTGAGGCACGAGCAAGGACGACAGTGACCTTGATATTTTAGACAAAAAACCGCAGCCACGCTCCCTCGTCAGTCAACTCTCCCTCCTGAGGACCCCTGGCCCACAGAGCAGAACTGCCCCACAGGCTTTGGGTGGCAGTCACTCCTCATGGAGTCGGACGATCGCGCCTTTCTCTGTGGTGCAGTGCCCCGGGTGGCTTCAAGCAGCCAACCCTTCTATAGCAGGCGATTGTGACTTGTTTGTGGCACCCAGGGACCCCTGATACTTTACACACCCTCACGGACAGCACTTGAGCCATGCTTGACTGAACTATGTTAGTAAGTCTGAGGGGGCTTCAACATGTTTGTGGAAAACATCCATTATCTCTTAATTCACTTGTCATGAACTCTTTGGAGCCCCCTCGGATCCATTGTGGATCGCTTGCAGGGCACATCTCTCCTGCAACACAACACACAATCAGGTACCAATATCCAAGGAAGCTCAAGTCTCGGATTCAACGGTGTTGTGTTTGCATGTAATGTATGCACATCCTCCTGTACACTTTAAATGACCTCTGGATTACTTACAATAACTAAGATAACCCACATACGATGAGCACTTCATACTCCCTCTTATCATCCGAGGGGTTGCTTTGACCCCTTCATTGCTCCCCTTCCTCCTGAATATTTTGGATCATCAGCTGATCGAGTCCTTAGGTAGGCACCCTTCGATACAGTGGGCACTTTGAGAATATGGTGCAGTGTGCCAGGTCAAATAGGAAACACAGGTCAGTTGTTAGGAACCAGAGGCTCTCATGTCCTAAAGCTTTAGTTTGTGGTCATATTTAAAAACTAAGACAGTTCAAATTTAAAATAAATCTTGTGTACACACACACACACACACACACCCAAAGAAGGTTGGGCTTTTATTTCTTGGTAGGACTAGCTGTCTGAGTTTGTGTAGGAAGGGCTGACTGTAGACTGGCCACCTGCTCTAGGACCACCTGCTTTGCCTCTGGCCTGCTTCCCATGACAGGCATTTGAGCTTTTGCCCTCTGCTCCAGAGATATTACCTCAACACCAATATAGGTTATCCTTACCCACAGCCCTCTTATGCTCAGGCACCTGCAAAATCTACCCCAGACTTGCATCATCAAGCCCAACCTTCACTCTCTCCCAAACGGGGGACACACTCAGCCTCAGTTCCCAGGGCCCCCCATTCATGCTCCCTAACAGACTGCTCTCCATCCCCTAACACCCCTCCAGGGCCTGGAATGATATGGCTTCTCGCTCCCTGTGGTCACCTGAAGCCCCGCCTGTCAAGACTTCATCTGATCTCCATCTTCATCCACACTCTCTAGCCACAGGGTGGTCCCTGTGTTGCACATGGCATGGGGCAACAGTTATGGAAGCGTGAGGTAGGTATCCTCAGCCTGTCCCCCGGCTCTTCAGATCTGTCCTCGTCCACTCCTCTGCTCTCCCTTTCTTCTGCCCTCTGTCTTTGCTGGACACCTCCCTGCCCCTGGACTTTTGTGATTCCAACCACACTCGGAATGGCAGTGTGGGAGCAGGGGGTGGGTGACACAGAGCATTAGAGATACAGGAGGAAAAGAGGAATCTAACTGGAAGCTAGAAAACGGCACCCAGGCAGTGGAGCGTGGAGGAGAAGGGGCGGGCCTTGTAGTGCTCCTCGGGGACAGGGAAAGGAAGGCCAGGCCAGAGAGACGCCAGGAAATCTACCGTTTTATGGGCCCTGCCCCGCCTCCACTCCACCTCCACGGGCCCGGGCAGAGCCCCACTGCTGGGTCTCGGTGGCAAGCCCACCTTCCACCGTTGATGGGAAGCCCTGTCACCTCCGAGGGCTCCCTTGGCTCATGCTGCTGAGGACACTGAGCTGAGCGGGTTCACTAGCCCATGTGACAGACTATAACCGGCCCAGGGGCTTTTCTGAGGCTGTACTCGTGAGGGTCCCACAGAAGCTGAGGGCCTGGCTGCTAAGTCACAGCTTGGCAAGGGGAACTCGCCAGCCATGCCCTGGGAGAAGGCTGCACCCTCTTGCTTCTTTAGGGCATCCACTCTGCCCCACAGCGTCCCTATGAGTCAGGACCGACCCGACAGCGAAGGGTCTTATTGGGGGCAACATGTTTCTGGAACGCAGGTTGTTAGGCCTTTCTTCTGTGGAGTCGCTGGTTGGGTTTGCACCACCAGCCTTTCAGTCAGCAGCCAACTGCTTCACCGCTGAGCCACCAGCGTCACTTGTTCAAACACCAAACTCACGGCCAGTGAGGCAGTGCAGACCCCTGGGGCCCCTGGAGGACAGAGAAGACCTGCCGCTCCAGGTTTCCAAGGCGACAGACCTTTACAGGGTTGAAAGTCGCATCTTTCTCCCACAGAGTGCCGATGGGCTTGAACCGCTGACTTTGGGACTAGCAGCCCAATGTGTGACCCATTACCACCAGGGCTGCTTTATATCCTGTAACTGGGGCTCCGTTAGATCTTATAGAGCCCCTGGCCCAGTGCTGAGCCCGGAGTACATTGGTCTGTGCGGAATAACCTACCCCGTGCCCTCAGGTGTTTTCAGAGAGGTGCCCTGAAGATGTGGGGCGTCGAGAAGGTGGGCTCCTGGGCTCCAGCTCCTGGCAGACGTGCGATAAGATACTAACGGGCTCTGCCGTGCCACAGACCAACTAGAGCGCAGTACTTCCCAGGACACCGGCGTGCCGATGGCCTGGGCTGCTCCAATCACAGATTGCCGGGCCTTACAACCCAGAGCTAATAGTGCTGGCCTGGGGCAAGTTCAAGAGTTGGTTTTCCTGGCATGTTCAAGGTCTTCAGGGGCTAACATCACTTGGCCACCCTATGGAGAAGAGTGACAAGCTCTTGGCTCCTTTCACAGATCACAGACCTAACAACCTTCCTTTTCAGTCTTCCAGCAGTTCTCAACTTCCTCATGCCGTAACCCTTTCAGACAGTTCCTCATGTGGTGGTGCCCCCAACCATAACATTATTTTCATTGCTACTTCATTACTGCAATTTTGTTACTGTTATGAATCTGGCAACCCCTGTGAAGAGGTCATTTGATTTCCAGAGGGGTCGCGACCCACAGGTTGAGAACCCTCTAAAGTTTAGCCTCTAACGTTTAGAGGCAATAGCTCACCATGGATGAGTGGAGGCTGCCCTCTTGTGGCCCTCGTAGAAAATGACCCCTGACTGAATCGTATATTTGTTTTTCCACCTAACAGGGCTGTGAACAAATATAATTGCTCTGACCGACAGAGCTCCAGGAAACGCGAGGTGTTCATCCTTCACCAGATGTGTGCCGGTGGAAAGAAGACACGAACGCTCCCTTCGGATGTGTGATGGACAAGCAATGCCCGGCCCAAAGGCAGCAGAAATCCTTTGCTCTGAAGGTATCCTCTTCTCAGGCTGGGAGGAGAGTTCTCTAGACGCATGCTAGGCGGAGTTGGCTTCTGGCTTTATTATGTGTTCAGTGTTCTTAGTGACCTTCTTTCTGGATGTTCCATCTTTATTTGAAAGTGGCCACTAGCTGAAGTTGTCCATTGCTAGCACTTTCTAACAGTCCTTTTTAGTTCTCGCACCCACTCTTCCTCACGAAGCTTGGATGGGGTCACTGACTTGTGCAAGGTAACAGTCTCAGGGTTACTTAGGTGAGTCGGTTCTGGATGGGGCAAGGTTTTTTTTCTGAACCACTGCCGTTCCAATGGAAATATAAGGCAACCCACAAATATGGACTATGGATATAAGTTTGCACGTTCTGAAAGCCATATTAAAACAGCAAAAAGGAACCGGTGAAGTTCATTTGTGTTTCCCCTTACCCAACATGTATGTTGAAATTAGCATTTTAATAGATGATCAATATTTTTTAAGTGATTGGTGAATTTCACATTCTGCACTTAGTCTCTGATTTTGGCATGTGTGCGTCATACTTGCAGCTCGCCTCAGTCCACACTCACCTTCTTCAAACACTCAGTAGTCGCCGGGCCACAGGCACAGTGTTGGATAGTGCAGCTCTAGCTGCTGAGCCTACACGCAGTGCCTCGATCCAGACGCCACTGTGGATTTTATATGTGAAACAGCATGTGCTCATTTTACTTCAAGGAGCCCTGCGGGCGCAGTAGGATTTGCAACGGGCAGCTTACGGCAAGATCAGCAGTTCAAAACCATGAGCCGCTCTGCAGGAGAAACACGAGGCTTAAAGATTTACAGTTTTAGAAACCTGCAGGGGGAGTCCTACTTAGTTCTTTAGGGTCACTATGAATCAGAATAGACACAGTGGCAGGGCATTTGAGGGTTCTTTTGAGAATTTTACTTCAATGGCCCTCCAGGTCTGCCTATATTTCTGCTAGTTTATTCCAACCTACATACTTATTAATATACTTGGAAATCTGTTCTTGCAATATTCCTACTGATTTTTAAACGAGGCCTTAAGTTTTGCACAAGTCGATCAAACAGTCGATTGCTTGTCTGGTGACCAGACTGTATGGATGACTGTCATGGTGTAGCTCCAGCATCTCCTCCAGAGGCTGCTCTCTGACACAGTCTGTGTTGCGCTTGCTCCCCGGAGTGCCAGCCACCGCTGGAGAGGTTTAGGCACACTCCTGTGTCTTTGGGGTTCTCTCACCACATCGGAGAACATTCGCCCTTCACTCGAGCGTCCGGCCATTGCTGTAGTGCCTCATCTCGATCTGTGTATGAAATGCTCTGATCACTTGGGCAGAGAATTCTGCAACAGGCATGTTATTCTCATCAGGGTGGTTAATCTCAATTTTTCAGATAGGGATAAAAAAAATCTAGATAGACTTAAAATACTAAGATCAACACCTACCCCTCTACACTGCTTCTTAGGAGGCAGGCGCTGAGCTCAACGTTTGACATGCCTTATCGTATTTCTCCTACCAGCTCCTTGCTCATTTCCTAAACCCCAAACCAAGTCCGTTACCACCCAGTCGATTCTGACTCGTGTTGTTGTTATTCAGGGCCATGGAGTCAGTTCCAACTCACAGGGACCATGTAGCACAGAGCGAGTCTCTGCCCAGTCCTTCGCCCTCCCAATTGCCACGTTCGAGCCCATTGTCTCAGCCACGGTATCAATCCATCTGGTCAAGAGTCTTTCTTTCTTTCTTTCTTTCTTTCTTTCTTTCTTTCTTTCTTTCTTTCTTTCTTTCTTTCTTTCTTTCTCTTTCCTTCCTTCCTGCCTCCCTCCCTTCCTTCCTTCCTTCCTTCCTTCCTTCCTTCCTTCCTTCCTTCCTTCCTTCCTTCCTTCCTTCCTTCCTTCCTTCCTTCCTTGCTTCCCCTCTGCTTGACCAAGCAGGACGGGTCTCTTCCTGATACAATGTCCCATTCTGACTCATAGTTTTATAGAGGGTTTCCAAGACTGCACCTCTTTACAGGAGCAGACAGCCTCATCCTTCTCCAGCGGGCTGGCTGGTGGGTTTGAACCTCTGACCTTGCTAACAGGCCAACACTTGTTCCACAGCACCACTAGAGCAATTTGTTTTCTGGGAATGCTGTCACAGAGTACCATGATCTGGGTGGCTCAAAACAAGGGAAATGAAATGTCTCGCAATTTTGGAGGCATGAAATCCAAATTTGGCCTATCAGCAGGCCCATGTTCCTCCTGGAGGCTCGAGAGAAAGTCCCTTTCTTGTTTTTCCCAGCTTTTGGAAGCACCAGGTGTTCCCCGATCTGTGGCAGCATAATCCCAACCTCGGCCTCCATCTTCCCACGGGGTCCTACTGCTGTGTCTATTTGTCTGTGATGCTCATCTTTTTTTAATCACTTTATTGAGGGATCTTACAGCTCTCATCACAGTCCATTCATCCATCCATCCATCCATCCATCCATCCATCCATCCATTCATCCATTGTGTCAAGCCCATTTGTACATATATGGCCATCATCATTTTCAAAATATTTTTTTCAGATTGGTATCAGTTCATCTCCACCTCCCTCCCTCATGAGCCCTTGACAATATATATATATATATATATTCATGTCTTACAGCAACCTCTGTCTCCCTTCATTACTTCTCTGTTGTCCGTCTCCCTGGGAGGAGGTTATATGTTGATCATTGTGATCAGTCCCCTTTTCTTCCCCCACCTTCCCTTTACCTTCCTGGTATTGTTACTCTCATTATTGGTCCTAAGGGATTTACCTGTCCTGGATTCCCTATGTTTCGAGATCTTATCTGTACCAGTGTACATGTTCTGATCTAGCCAGATTTGTAAGGTACAATTGGGATCATGATAGTGCGGGGAGGCAGCATTAAAGAACTAGAGGAAAGTTGTATGTTTCATCAGTGCTATACGGCACCCTGACTGGCTTGTCTCTTCCTTGTGACTCTTCTGTAAGGGGATGTCCAGTTGTGTACAGATGGGTGGTGGGTCTCCACTCTGTCCTCCCCCTCATTCACATTGATATGCTGATGCTTATCTTTTTTATAAGGCTATCAGTCATATTGGGTTAGGGCCCAACCTACACCACTATGACCTCATGTTATGTACCTAATTCCATCGGCAAAGACCCTATTTCCAAATAAGGTCACATTTACAGGGGCCGGAAGTTAGAACATTGAGCTATCTGTGAGGGGACACAATTCACCCCACGACAAGCCCTACAAGGCAGATACTATTCTGATGGTCAGTTTAAAGGCGAGGTAAGGAGATCCTGAGAACTTAAGTAACAGCGACCAAGGTCACCCAGCTAGCAACCAGCAGCTCTGTGAATTCGGCTCCTAATGCGGTGTTTTCTGACAGACACGGATCCCCTAAGCGCTCAGCTCCATTGTTCGAGGTTGTTCTTGTTTCAGAGTCTGCAAGATATGGACCACAGGCCTTCTCTTGATGGAGAAGACAAAAGTGTTCTTGGAATTTGGGGAACTGCCTCTGTGGAAGAGGCAGGATTTCGCAGATGGTCGACTCTCAGAACTCTTTAGGAGCTTGAATCAGGACTCCCAGCCAGTGCCAGGGCGTCTAGTTGAAGCCAAAGTGCATGAGGCTTAGGGGATGGGAGTGGGGGATATGGAAACAGAGAATGAGGACAATTCCTTCCAGAAAAGGGAAGAAGATGGGGAGGGCAGGAGCCCAAAGGAGGGGTCCCCTCAAGCTGAAGAGAAGGCTTGTGCTTCTGCTTTGTGTTTTGCTTTTAAAATTCGAGCATGTGATATGCTGATGGGGAAAACCTTTGTGGGGTCAAGGATCCAGGATACTAGATTAGCAAGGACCCCAAGCAGTCAGGACTGAAAGGGCATGGAAGTCCATGTGGGAGCAGAGGTTTCTGGGACTGATTCCAAAGCCTATTGTCCCTGCATCAATGGCTTCCTTTATTGCCTCCCACAGCCACTGCCTGGGAATTAGGGACTAAATGTTTCTGTTGATAGGTGTCTTCAAGCTGGTTCCAACCAATAGGGAACTTCTGTAAAGTGGACTGAAACACCGCCCAGTCCTGCACCACCCCCTGACAGTGGTTACGCTTTTGTAGCCTAACTCTGAGCCGTGTGTAGCAACCACGGTGCCTATCCATCTCAAGGTTCTTCTTTTCCGCTCCCCTTCTAGTTTGCAAACACACTGTCCTTTGCCAGGGGCAGGCCTCTCCGCTAACACGTCTCAGAAGTACGTGAGTTCACCAGCCTCGCTTCTAAGGAGCATTCTCAGAGTCCACGGTATAACCTGACACAACCCATTTTAGCCTCCCGAGAGCTATTTCTGGCCCATACCTAGTGTGTTTGTGAGCGCCAACATACAACCTTGCAACAGCCCTACTCTTCAACCCTTTAAAGAGCTCTTGTGCAGCAAGTTTCTATGAACATTAATTATGAATACAAGCAAGAAAAAATTCTTGATGACTTCAATCTTTTCAGTTTATTATGATGTGGTTAGTCCAGTTGTGAGGATCTTTGTGTTCCTAACATTGAGTTGCAATCCATACTGATCTTCATCAGGAAGTACTTCAAGTTGACCTGGCTTTCAGCAACCAAGGTTGTGTCACCTATATAATGCAGGCTGTTAACAAGCCTTCCTCCAATCCTGGTCCTTGCTTCTAAGAGTCTTAAGATGGCTAAACTTCATCCTACATGCTTTGGCCATGTTATCAGGAGAGACCAGTCCCTGAGGAAGGACAACGTGTTTGGTAAAGTTGAGGGCCAGCGAAGGAGAGGAAGGACTCAAGGAGATGGATTGACACAGTGGCTGCAACAATAGGCTCAGACATAGGAACAATTGTAAGGATGGTGCAGGACCGGGCAGTGTTTCATTCTGTTGTGCATAAGGATTTAAAATTTTTAAAATTTTATTGGGGCTTGTACAACTCTTATCACAATCCATACATCCATCCATTATGGGTCAGAACCAACTTGATGGCTCTTAACAACAACAACTAACCCAATGCTGCGTTTTTATCAATAGAGTCCAGGCTCTCAGATGACTTGTTCACAGGCAGATTGAGTAAGTATGGTGACAAAACCAGGACACACACCTTCCATGACTTGAAACCTTGCAGTATTCTCTTGCTGGGCTCTAGAAATGGCCTCTTTATCCCTGTAAAGGTGCTACAGGATCAGAATGAAGTATTCTGGAATTCCAGTTCTTCTCAAGGCTATCTATAGTTTGGTATGACCCACATATTTGAATGTCTTCCCATAGTCAATAAAACATAAGCAAACTTATTTTTTTCCGTATTCTCTGCTTTCAGACGAGACCTATCTGACACCATCAATGATATCCCTTGTGCCATGTCCTCTTCTGAATCCAGTTTGAATTTCTGGAAGCTCCCATTGATGGACTGCTTCAATAGCTGTTGAATGACCTTCAGTAAACATTTATTTGCAGGTTATACTCATGGTATTGTTCTATAATCTGAGTATTCTGTTGGGTCACCTTTCTTTGGAATGGGTACAAATATGGATCTCTTCTAGTCAATTAGTGGAATAGGTCTTTACTCCATCATTTCTTCCCTTTGCTTCAGCTACTCAATGATCAAGAGCAAGTTTCAGAGTTTCTTCCAACATCCACTTTGGTCTTTTCTTTCTTTCCTGTCTTTGTAACGGCCTTTTTGCTCATGAATGACCTTGATGTCATCACACAGTTCATCAGGTCTTCTGTCATTAGTGTTCAGTGAGTCTATTCTTGAGATGTTCCCTAAATTCATATGGGACATGCTCAAGACTGTATTTTGGCTCTAGTAAACTTATGAATTTTTTCTTCAATTTCATCCTAAACTAACATACGAGCAATGGATGCTTTACCCCAGGCAGCCCCCAGTCCTGCTTCTGCTGCTGGTGTTCGCCTTCTCCATCATCTCTCCCACAGATGGAGTCAATTTAACGCCTACGTACTCCGTCCAGTGAGTCCACATGTATAGTCACCATGTATGTTGCGAAGAAAGGATATTTGCAATTAAAAATCATCGCTCTTACAGAAGTCTGTCTCCAGCTTTGTATTTATTGCCAAGGCCATGTTTTCCAACTACTGTTCCTTCCTCGTTGTCTCCAACTTTCACATTCCCAATGCCAATCATTATCAATACAGCTTGACTGTTTGATCAACTTCAGACTAAAGATTTGGGAGATTCTTCAATTTCTTCATTGTTAGCTTTACTGGTTGTTGCATAAGTTTTAATAGTGATATAATCTGAAAAAAATCTGGATTTCCTTGTATGCATATAGATATTCTCCTATTACCGACAGCATTGTACTTCAAGATAGAACTTTCCCCCACCCTTTGCCTTCCAAGACAGACCCTGAAGTGTTTTTTAAGGATGAATATCATGCCATCACACTTAAAAGTTGTCACTCCTGGTACAGTAACCCAAATGCTTGCCGGAGTAAAAATGGCCGGCATAGTCCATTTTAATTCAATAATGATTCGGATACTGGCCTTTATGTGTTCCAGGTAATTTTTGATGATTTCCAATTTTTCTAGATTCATACTTCACACATTTCATGTTCTGATTATTTATAGGTGTTTACAGCTGCTTCTTCATTTTGAGTCGTCCCCATCAGCAAATGAAGGTCTCAAAAGCTTCACTTCATCCACATCTTATGGCCGACTTTACCTTGAGAAGACAGCTTTTCCATGGTCATATCTGATTGCCTTCCATATCATATATGATAAATGATGTATATATAGTATATGGCAATGTTTCACTTCTACTCATAAGGGTCTTACCAACTACTCTCTAAGCCCACTCTTACCAGCCTGCCTGGGTCCTTGAAAGAGTCCTCCGTGTGGATTATCTCCCTAGAAAGCACCGTTATAATATCAAAAGGTCACCGAAAGGACACTTTCTCATCTTTCTTGCCCGTTATTCATTTGGTTCAGCCTTGCATTTCAGCAAAAGCAGATCAGCTAAGGGCAGGACTTTAAGGAGTCGGGGCTAAAAGAGAAGAGTTTTAAGGTGGGAGGCTGGGAGAAAGTGGTCCTGATAATAATCTTTCACTGGATTCTAGAATGCACTCTGAGAAAGATTAGGATATACTTTGAGTTCCCGTCCGACCTGTTGGGGAGCCCCTCTGGGTCCTCAGTTGCAGGGGAGAGTGAGAAAGGGGGCCCTCCTTGGGGAGCTGCTGGAGGGCAGAGAGGAGCCCCTCAGGGTCTGTCAGCATTGCCTTCTAAGTGACAGTTGCCTGGCCGTAGGCCTTCTCTGCGGGTGTGACAATACAACAAAACGGTTATTATTAGCTTCTGTGAACCAGAGACACTGGCTTGTGTGGAAAACCTTCTTCAGACCTTTCCTTTCCTGAGCTGGTGGGAGGGGCCCCCCTCATCAGGCTGTCTCTTGTGGAGGGTGGGTGTGAGGATGGGCAAAGGTCTCAGCCTTGTGCCTTCCATTGGCACCTCCTCCACCATCCGACCTGGGAAAGAAGGCCTCTTGGCCCCAGAAAGCAGCACTGTAAATGCCTCTCACTAACCAGAGAGAGAGAAAGAGAGAGGGAGTAAATTGCTTAAGGCGCACAGGAAAGGGCGTCTTCAGAAAGGCTGAGGAAGGAAGGACTCAGGAGGATTTGCAAGCATCTCCAGCTGGAGTCCCAGCGTAACAGATGCTATTTTTATCAAATACGAAATCTGTTTGGGGTCATGCTTCCAGGCTGTCTATTATTAGGCACATCAGACAAGTGTACACTGGATCCCTCTGCCTTGGCCTCTCCCTCCTCTCTGTGGGCGCACGTGGCCAGGGTGGCTGGGCTGGGGGCCTGGTCCTTTGGGTGGAAGATATGTGACAGGGAAGGAGCAGGCAACTGAAAACTCACCTGGTGACAAAGCACATCAGAAATGGGCTCTGCTCCTTTTGCAAATGATCTTGAATCCTGGCCTCACCCGCTTCCAGGGGGCATAGCTGATGTGACAGGGAAATTATGTATTTTGGGGTACTGAAGCTATCGTCCTCACCCTCTAGTCCCACTTCCTGTGAAGGAGGATTTAGTCTTGGCCGATAAAATTCCAGAGCCTTTCGTGTGTGTGTGTGTGTGTGTGTGTGTGTGTGTGTGTGTGCGTGCGTGCGTGTGAGAGAGAGAGAGAGAGAGAGAGAGAATATCCTGGATTGTGCGACACCAAGGTGGGGCATTTGGAAAGACTCCCTTAGGAAAAGGCATGTTGTTAATCTACCCATGAACTGATAAACCAGAAGGGGAGTGAGAGACCAGATTCACGGATGGGCTAAGTGTAGAGAAATTCAAGATAAATTAAAGGGAGTTGGTGGCGCTGTAGGGTCAGCATTGAATAGCTCACCCCAAGGTTGGAGGATCAAACCCACCATCTGCTACACAGGAGAAAGGCAGAGGATGTTATCTGCTCTCCTAAAGATTTACAGGCCTGAAAACCCTATACAGGTAAGGAGACTAAGAAAGAGACCGTGGCGGTTTGCACAGAGCATGTGTGGAGTCTATGGCAACGCCTGAGACTACATTTCCCAGAAATCCCCTGCTACCAAAGTTCTTGAGATTCTTGTATATTTTGGAGCTTTAAAAAATATTTGGTATTGTGTGAGGGGCGATGCTGGGAGAGTGGAGGTTGAGTGGGTTGGAAAGGGGGAACTGATTACAAGGATCCACATGTGAACTCCTCCCTGGGAGATGGACGGCAGAGAAGGGGGGAAGGGAGACTCCGGATAGAGCAAGATATGACAAAATAACAATCTATAAATTATCAGGGGGGAGTGGGGGAGGGGGAAGTGGGGAGGGAGGGGAAAAAAAAAGAGGACCTGATGCAAAGGGCTTAAGTGGAGAGCAAATGCTTTGAAAATGATTAGGGCAAAGAATGTACGGATGTGCTTTATACAATTGATGTATGTATATGTATGGATTGTGATAAGAGTTGTATGAGCCCCTAATAAAATGTAAAAAAAATATTTGGTATTAAAAAATAATAATAAATAAATAAAATACTTGGTATCACAGGGGAAGGTGGTGGTGGGGGGGAGAATGAGGGAATCGACCACAAGGATCAATATATAACCCCCTCCCAGGAGGACGAACAACAGAAAAGTGGGTAAAGGGAGACAGAGGATGATGTAAGATATGAAAATAAGAATCTATAACTTATCAAGGGTTCATGAGAGAGGGAGGGGGAAAAATAAGGAGCTGATATCAAGGGCTCAAGTATAAAGAAAATGTTTGGAAAATGATGATGGCAACATATATCCAGATGTTCTTGACACAATGCATGAATGTATGGATTGTGACAAGAGATGGAAGAGCCCCCAATAAAAATATTTAATTAAAAAAAACTTGGTATACTTGAAGGGGGCGGGGGTGGGGGGTGGGGTGGGGGTAGGGTGGGGGTGGGGTGGGAGGTGGGGTGGGGGTGGTGAGAAATACTGGCGTTAGCCGTGCTGCCTGGTAAGGAATCTCTAAGTAAAATTCTCTTGCGGCCCTGTGTCTTCGGAAAGTCCCTCTTTCTCTGCATGAGGTAAGAGCCCTCATTGTGGGAATCAATGGATGGCAGGTAGTGGACCAGTTGCTGAGCCGTCATGAGAACAAGTGGAGGAAGACGCTTTTCCGAAATATTGGTGTGATGACTGGGCTCCTCCGCGGCTCCCACTGGGGTGTAGTTAACCGGTTGTGGTGGAGATATGGATTGATTTCAATGGTATTCTTTTGTATGTGGGAAGTGGGTAGGCTTACTTGAGACGGCTGGCCTACCTGGAGGCCAGGTCTGTGGAGGAGCACTTCCCTCCACCCCACTGCTACCACACACATGTGCACCAGACATTTCAGACA
Organism: Tenrec ecaudatus; assembly: GCF_050624435.1. Lineage (NCBI taxonomy): Eukaryota > Metazoa > Chordata > Mammalia > Afrosoricida > Tenrecidae > Tenrec > Tenrec ecaudatus. Next base: position 149,480,186 of record NC_134531.1, on the reverse strand, counting down.
AATGGTCTATGGGCTGGGTGTCACCTGAGACGTGTTTTTTTTCCTTTCCCCAACCAATGTTTAAAATGTTAATTTCCACCTTTTAAAAGACTGCATTTCATACTTTTCTTGACAAGGGTGACAATTTTAGCCACATAGTCTTTATTAGCATAAGGCAAAGCTAAGCACAGGCTCTCCAACACTCAAACCCCAACCCCGAACTCACTTCAATCACCTGCATCAATGCTGACTCATAGTGACTCCATAAATGGACTTTGGATTCTCACTGCCATCCAGAGCCTTCTACAAACTGAGGAGCTCAGAAATAAGCTCAAATGCATGCTTAAGTGCTCAGCTGCTAACCAAGAGGTTGGCAGTTCAAACCCACCAGCTGATCTGTAGGAGAAAGATAGGGCTGTCTGTTTTCAGAAAACTACAATTTGGGGGACCCTATGAGGGAGTTCTCTATCCTATAGAGTCGCTGTGAGTTGGAATCAACTTGACAGAAACATTTTTTCCCCAGTTTTTGTTTGTAGCAGCTTGTGACGCAGCAGCCTGGTGGCTTAATGGGTCATGGATCGGGCTGCCAACCAAGGCCTTCAGTTCACAAGCAACTGGCCACTCTGAGGGAGGAAAATGAGGCTGTCTCCTCCCGTAGAATTCACTGCCTCGGAGCCCAGAGGGACCAGTTCCACCTTATCCTACAGGTGGCGGACAAGTCAGAGGTGACTTGATGGCCGTGGGTATCTGTGTGAGAGTTGGATTTTGACTTGGATTTGAATGCTTCTGTAACTGTTTGAGCTATTTTTAAAAAGATACATTCTTGGTCTTATCTTACTCTATAGGTAAATACCACTGGTTTTGCTTCTCTGGAGAACCTAGCTAATACAGTGTGGTAGTGGCAGACTGGATAACTTCGACTTATTCTTCTACTGAGGTCAGACAGAATGGAAAAGTAAACTCTGCTTAAAGGTATCCAAGAGTTGGAAGGTAGTAAAGGATCCCTGAAGTAAGATCTGGGCAAAGAGACAGGTGTTCAGGGAAGCAAGTCCAACCACAGGGTCAACAATCAGCACCCATCAAAACAGCAGAATTCAAACGATACATTGCATTTGGCTAATCTGCTCCAAAAGACCCCTTTCAGGTTCTAAGAAGTAAAGATGTCACTTGGATGGCTAAGGTATGCTCCATCCAAGCCATGGTGGTTGCAACCATTTCATACCCATGTGAAAGTGGAACAGTGAAAAAGGAGGCAGAAGAATTGATGATTTAAATTGTGCTGTTGATGAGGATAATGACTCTCCTGGACTGCCAGATGAACAATTGAGTCTTAGAAGAAATGACACTGGAGTTCCCCTTAGAAAAGAGAATGGCAGTCCATAGTTTGTACATGTTATCAGGCAAGAGTAAGCCTTAGAAATGGATATCATATTCCGTCAACTAAAATGAGGGGAACTTGCACCCATGTAGATTGGCACAATAACTACAACCATGGGCTCAAACGCTGTCAGCGATCATGAGGATGGCGCTGGGACAGACGATAGTTCATTCCAGTGGACATCAAGTTGTCATGAATCAAAGGGCAACTAACAACAGCAATAGCGCTTCTGAATAACTATTGAACTGCTAAGTCCAAGGTTGCCAGTTCAAACCACCAGTGGCTCTGAGGGAGAAAAGCAAGGCTGGCTGGCTGCTCCAGTAAAGATGTACAGCCTCAGAAACCCCATGAGTTGGTCTTGACTCAAAGGCAGTTGCTTCAACAACAGCAAAGTATTCAAAGAAAATAAATGCTAACCTTGAGTTCTGTAACCGGTCACAGCCTTCAACAACACAGGTGAAATTAAGGTAGTTTCAGACTTCTTTAAGAGAAGGAAGTCTGAAAGAGTATTTTCAAGCTGTAGGACATTGCTTGCGGTGTTCCAGAATAGATGCAAGAGGAATGCAAAGCAATGTAAAGACTGATCTGAGGGGAGCCTCGTGGGAACTGTATGAAAAGAGCATACAAGTCAAAACGGGGCTAAATGGGATTAAGATATTCTAAGGTCCTGGTAACGTCATGGAAGAAGATAGAAGTGATGCTTAACATTAGACTTTGGTAGTCAAAGATGCATACCAGGCACTCTAGGGAAACTTCCAAAGATGGTAAAAAGGTAACATGTCTCAAGGCACTGGAAGGGTCAGCAGAACATCCAGCCACATCGACAGCAGGGAGCAAGGAGGAACAAGAGAACTCCGAGTATCTGCGGCCAAAGAAAGTTCTTAACGGAAGATTACAGTCCATTTGATGAAAAATCAGAGATTATCATTGGATCCTATTTTTAAACATCTAAATATTGTTTCTAAGAAGCATATATAACATGTTAGTATTAAAAGATATTGAAAATAAGTGTGTGGAAAAATAAACCATGAAAATATTATCCCAAATTCAATTAATATTAATAGAATCTAATATTAATATGAGACAAAGTACACTTTAAGGCAAACTATTAAGGATAAAAAAGGATACATCCTAATGATGAAAATGATCAATTTCCTCAAAAGATATAACAACTAGAAAACTTTATAGTATAGTTTAGCTTCAAAAATATGAAAATAAAATGGACAAAAACACACGAAGAAACTAATAGTTAAGTAAGTAAGGATATAAACTATTTGAACATGATTAGCAAACTTGACTTAGTGGACATACACAAAATATTGCACCAGCTACTAAACATACAAATATGTTCCTTTAGATTGCACCCACTATTATAAACAATGTTTCAATGAACATTCATGTCATTTCTATATATTTTTATATCTATCTTGCACAGAAAATGAACAGTTTTGCTACTAATTTTTTTAATCACTTTATTGGGGGCTCATACAACTCTTGCCACTAATTTTATAGTAGACAATTTAGGCTTAAAGATGATCATGTCCAGCTATCAAAAGATACAGTGTCTGGGGTCTTAAAAGCTTGAAGGTAAACAAACAGCCATCTAGCTCAAAAGCAACACAGCCCACACGGAAGAAGCACACCAGCCGGTGCCACAAGGTGTGGAAGGGATCAGGTATCAGGCATCATTAGAACAAAAAATCTTACCATAGTGAATGAGCGAGGGAGTATGGAGTAGAGACCCAAAGCCCATTTGTAGGCCACTGGAGATCCCCTTGCAGAGGGGTCTAGGGGAGGAGATGAGCCAGTCAGGGTGCGATGTACAACTTTCCTCTAATTCCTAAATGCTTCCTCCAACACCCCCCCCCCCCCACTATCATGATCTGAATTCTACCTTGCAAGTCTGGCTAGACCAGAGGATGTGCACGGTACAGATAGGAACAGGGAATCCAGGGTGGACAATCCCTTCAGGACCAGCGGTGAGAGTGGTGATACTGGGAGCGTAGAGGGAGGGTGGGTTGGAAAGAGGGAACCAATTACAAGGATCTACATGTGACCTCCTCCCTGGGGGATGGACAATAGAAAAGTGGGTGAAGGGTGACTTCAGACAGGGCAAGATATGACGAAATAATAATTTATTAATTATCAAGGGTTCATGAGGGAGGGGGAAGGAAGGAGGGAGGGTTAAAAATGAGGAGCTGATGCCAGGGGCTTAGGTGGAGAGCAAATGTTTTGAGAATGATAAGGGCAATGAATGTACAAATGTGCTTTACACAATTGATATATGTATGGATTGTGATAAGAGTTGTATGAGCTCCTATTACAATGATTTTTTAAAAAGAGAGAGATGATCATGCTCAAGAAGTTGAGCTGTTCACCTGCCTGGTACAATTGCTGCTGACAATGGGTGCACAGGCAAATGTGGTGAAGAAAGCTGATGGTGCCCAGCCACCAAAAGATATAGCACTTGAAGTCTTAAAGACCTGAAGATAAACAAGCAGCCATCTAGCTGAGAGACAACAAAACCCACATGGAAGAAGTACACCGGCCTGTCCCAACTAGATCACTGAGGACAAAGTGGGTGCATAAGCAAAAGTTGAGAACAAAGCTGATGGTCCCTGGCTATCAAATGATATAGCATCAGGGGTCTTAAAGGCTTGAAGACAATCAGGCTAAGAAACAACAAAACCCACAAGGAAGAAGCATACCAGCCTACCCTGATGTGAACGCTAAAGACAAAGCGGGTGCATGGGCAAGTGCGGTGAAGAAAGTTGATGGTGCTCAGTTGTCAAAATACATAGAATCTGGGGTCCCATAGGCTGGAAGATAAACAAGGGGCCATCTAAGTGAAAAACAACAAAGCCCAAATGGAAAATGCACACCAGCCTGTGAGATGACAAGGCATCGAAGGGATCAGGTGTCAGGCATCAAAGACACCCCCCCCCAAAAAAAATCATAGCATTGTGAATGAGGGGGAGTGCAGAGTGGGGACCCAGGGTCTATCTGGGGGAAATTGGACATCCCCTTGCAGAAAGGCTGTGGGGAGGAGACGAACCAGTCAGAGTGCAGTGTAGCAACAATGAAACATACAATTTTCCTGTAGTTCTTGAATGCTCCCCCCACTCCCACTATCATGATTCGAATTCTACCTTACATAACCGGCTGGACTGGAAGATGTCCACGGGCGCAGATGGGAACTTGAAATATGGGGAATCCAGGACAGAAGAGCCCCTCAGGTACAGTGGTGAGAGTGGCGATATCGGGAAGGTGGAAGGAGTATGAGGGAGAAAGGGGAAACAGATGACAAGGTCTACATGTAACTTCCTCCCTGGAGGACAGACAGTGGAGAACTGGGTGAGGAAGACATCGGATGGTGTAAGATATGATAAAATAATAATTAATTATAAATTATCAAGGGTTCAGGGGGAGGGAGGGGAAAATGAGGAGCTAATGCCAAGGGCTCAAGTAGAAATCAGGTATTTTGAGAATGATGATGGCAACATATGTATGAATGTGCTAGACACAAATGATGTATGTACAGATTGTAAAAGAGTTGTATGAGCCCCTAATAAAATGATTTTTAAAATTTATGATAAGTTTAAAAAAAAGAAGTTGAGCTGAATTGGTGTTTCTGGTTAGGGGATGCTGATATGTTATAACTATTTGTTGAACAAATGAATTAATCCCACATCTACTTTAAAACAGGATTCAAGGAGAAACCATCTTAAACAGGATTACTCAATCTTTGCATTTTAGACACATGGGACTGGATAATTCTTTGTTGTGAGGATCTGCCTAGTGTACTGTAGGATATTTAACAACGTTCCCGGCTTCTACATGTACAACCAAGACTTTTCAGACATTGCAAAATGTCCCCTGGGGCAGAAGTACATTGTACTTGCATAAAAGTTCTTTATAAAAACAACTGGCTTAAAAGACTCCCTCTCGTGGCTCTCCTTTCCGGGTAGTCACGGTCTCTCCTTGGAGGCTCCCGCACCTTATTCTTGGTTCAGATTTCAGGTCTAATGGCATACTGGATTGCCTGTTGGGCTGCCAAGCACAAGGTCACCAGTTCTGACCGACCTGCCCCTAAGTGGGAGAAAGATGAGACTTTCTGCTTCTACAGGTCTACAGCCTCAGAAACCCACAGAGGCAGGTCTACTCAGTTCTATGGGGTCACTACAGTAAGGATGGGCTCAATAGCAGTAGGTTGTTTTTTGTTTTTTTTGAGAGAACCTCTTCTGTGGCTTGGGTCAATGTCCAGTGCACATTTATACACTCGCTACTACTGTTAGGTGCCCTTGAGTCTGTTCCAACTCACAGTGACCCTGTGATAACAGAGCAAAACACCGCCCGGTCCTCTACAATGCTCACAACCGTTATGATGCAGCCACAGTGTCAATCCAGCGTGTTGATGGTCTTCCTCTTCTGCATGCCCCACACTTTACCAAGTGTAATGTTATTCTCCAGGGATTGATGACATGTTCAAAATACATGAGCCTAAGTCTGGCCATCCTTGCCTCTAAAAGCATTCTGAGTGTACTCCTTCCAAGACAGGTTTATTTTTCCTTTAAGCAGCCCCTTGTTCTTTCAGCAGTCTTCTCCAGCAGTACAATTGAAATGCATCAGCTTTCCTTTGGTCTTCCTTCCTCAATGTCCAACTTTCTCATGCTTATGAGATATGGAAGATCACATGGCTTCAGTCAGGCGCACCTTAGTCCTCAAAGTAACATCCTTGCTTTTCAATACTCTAATGAGATCTTGTGAAGATTTACCTAATGGCTGCTTCTGTGACCATTGATTGTGGATCCACACAAGACAAAATCCTTGACTATTTTAACCTTTTCTCATATTAACATGATGTTATCTATTGGTTCAGTTGTGAGTTTTGATTGCCTTTATTTGAGCCATAATCCATCCTGAAGGCTGTACCCCTTAACCTTCATCAGTAAGAACTTCAACTCCTCTTTAAGCAAGCAAGGTTGTGTTATCTGCATATCGAAAATTGTTAATAAGCCTTCCTCCAATCCTGATGCTGCATTTTTCTTAATATAATCCAGCTTCTCTGATTATTTGTTCAGCATTCAGATTGGACAAGTACGGTAAAAGGATACAACCCTGAGGCGCACCTTTCCTGATTTTACGGCAATCATACAGTATTCCCTTGTTCAGCTCATACATGTGTCCCTTGATCCACCTGCAGGAACCTCATGAGCACAATAAAGGGTTCTGCAATCCCATTCTTCTCAAGGCCAGCCATAATTTGTTATGGCCCAAGCAGTCAAAAGCCTTGGCACAGTCAACAAAACACAAACAACCCTCTTTTTGGTATTCTTCACTTGGAGCCAAGATCCACCCCAACAACAATAATGACAGCCCTTGTTCCACGTCCTTTTCTAAATCCGTCCTAAATCCTGTCAATGTGCTGCTGCAAACATTGTTGGATGATCTTCACCACATTTCCCTTGAACGCGCTATCAGTGATCTTGTTCTACAGGTTGAGCATTCTGTTGGGTCACCTTTCTTTCACATGGGTACACATATGGATCTCTTCCAGTCAGTTGGCCAAGTAGAGTCTTTCAAATTTTCTGGCATAGATGAATGGTAGTACTTATTAAAGATGAATTTGCATAATTATTTGAGTAATTATTGAGTTAACCTGCCTCCCTCACTCCTTATCCATTACTAAGATTTTGTCAGGTAGCAGATCAGTTTTTACTGACCTATTTTAGATCTAGTGCCCTCTCCCCTGCCCCAAATGCCTGGTGCCCAATGGATGTTTGAGGAATGACAAATAAATGTGTAGAAAGATGAATCAGATGGTCTTATCGATCAGCAACACCCAGGCCAAGGGTACAACATCTACTGGTTTTCTTACATTTTTCATTCCCATACCTTTTAAAGCAATTTTGAAAAGCGATGCTACCCCATCCCACATTTTAAAATGGATAGGTAAGTTTTTCATCATTAAGTTCATATCATTTCAAGGTTATAACTACCAGCAAGGGAGAAAGCCAAGGTTTTCTGCTCCCATGACGAGGTACAGCTCAGAGACCCAGAGGGTTGTCTGACTGGACCTGAGGGGTGCTGTGCATTGGAGCCCACTCCAGGGCAGTGAATGTTTGGAGTGAACTACCAGCAAACTGCAAATAATGGAATTTAAAAGTCAAACTGGAACCACATTCTTTGCAGGTGCCTATAACTATGTGCATGTTCTCTGCTTTGCTTTCACAGCACTTTCTCAATATTCCAGGCATGAATGGGGGCAGAAGGAAGCTTTGATTAATCATTAAATGAAAGTGGAGTCTATCATTAAAGGTATATATCCCACGTCCTTTGAGGCAATGCACCTTAGAGAAGGGTAGGGGTTTGCTCCCCTTAATACGTAGGGGAAGGATTGTTCCGAACTTACACACATTCTCAGCAAATGAGTTGTCAAGAGGAGTAGGTACAGAACACAGAACTCTAATACTGTGTGCTCCTTGGAAAGTCCTGAAGACTGTCTGCAGAGGGCACTGTTGGACAGGTAGTTGGGCTCAATCGCCCTAAAGTGATGGGCGTGGGTGGGGGGTTCCCTTTCTTAGGGTAGGAGCAAGCCATTCCTCTTGGATGACTGAGGAGCCCAGCTTAGGCAGCCAGCAGCCAGCGGAGCCCTCTCTGGTGTGTGTCTGTATAGGGCGGGAACTGGAGGAGATCAGCTCTCAGGAGCATGGTGTCCAAACCTAGATACCTGGGCGGTGAACAGACCACAGCTTTAGCTGCCTTCCCCTTGAAGAACCGAGTTTGGAAAAGACGTGGTGGAATGAAAGCATGGGTCTGAATCAATCATGAGGCTTTGTTTTACCTCCTAAAAAAATGGAAACCAGAGTCAAGTCTCAACGTGCAAACGTGCATAGTTTCAGGAGACAGTAGATAGAGCCAAGAGGATGAAAATTCCAACTCTGCCCTCAGCATCCCCGGCTGTCAAGTAGAAACAATCTGACTCTCCTCATTGGAGGACGGAGATAAACACCCACCCACGGGTCATCAAGTCACCTCCGGCTGGTAGTGGGAGGACAACTGCCCCAGGGGGTTGTCTCCTCCTTCTTCCAAGGAGAGGCTACTGGGTTCAAACCATTGACCTCCAGGCTAGTAGTCCAACACAAAACCCACTGTGCCAGCAAGGCTGCTGACAGGGAGCTCTTGTAGGAAACTGCCTAAATGAATGGCGTTTAGCAAGAGCTCAGTTAATAACCGTGATGATGAAAAAGAATATGATATTCACCTGGCATGTGGTCAAGCATGAGTGCTTTAACATTTTCCATTCATGTCTGAAGAGGAAGAATGAGAGGTGAAACATCAAGCTAGTCCGATGCTTTGAGTGTCCTGAGCCCAGGGTCTGCTGTGGAAACAACCAGGGCAGGAGGGCAGAATGAGTGTGAATGGCAGTGTGCTCTCCGCACCTTCACGGTGGCTTCCTTCACGTCCTTCCAGGGGCAGGGCCTCGGATAAGGGTCTCCGTGATAACCTGAGTGTTCGATACATGACATGACTATCGGCCTCCGACGCAGTCACACACGGTCCTCAAGGAAAAGCAATGCCTTTCTGTTCCATTGCATCTGACCTTTGTGAAACCTCAATGGCAGGGATGAGCTTCTTGGGGAGGGGGTGGGGAGGGTGGAAAATAGGATGTTGGATGAATTGCTCAAATGTTCTCAAAGTGAGGCTTAGAGCAAGACCCTCACCCCCCAGCCAGGACAGAGAGATGCAGAGACAACTTGGAAGAGATCATTGTCCTTTCCCCTGGCATCAGGCCAGCCCCCAAATAGCTCTTGTGTCTAGTCCAAAAATAAGATCACAGGAGAAGGGGAGAGGTAAATACGCCAGTGCTTGCCCTTGGGTTTTCCGTGGGCACAGCAGTGTTGGGCAGTTGCCTTTTAAAGGCCCCCAGAGGGTGGCCTGAGACCCGCTCCCCGGGACCTCCCTCCCCTGGATCTGTAAGCCTGAGGCCCATGTGTCTGGTCTCGGGGTGGGTGTGGCATTGGGCTTGCTCCCAGCCTCTGCTGGGCCCTCGAGCTCCATTGGCATCCAAGCAGGAGCAGAAAGGCAAGGACAAGTGCATCCAGCAGCTTCCTCCAGAGACCCAGAGCATCACCTCCTCTTCGGAAAGGAAGCTCCTGCAGATGGTAAGTGAGCACGTTCAATCTCCCAGCCCGGCTGGGCCCGGCGGCCCGGCTGCAGGACAGTGAGGCGGACACTGCCACAGGGGCTGCTTTCCCAGAGCCAAAGCCAAGAGGTGAGTGGGCCAACTTCCCCCAGGAGCTTGGGTGCTGACAGGCTTCTGCTTTTGAGAGGCCCTTTGCTCACCCGGCTCTGCCTCCCTCCTCCCTGGTCTGCTGTGGGGCCGGCTTGGGTTCTGTGATGGATGGAAGCATATAGCTTAGCCTGGAGCCCCTCTCACTCAGAGGCCGATCTGCTTCCAGAAAGAAAGACAGGGCGACCTGGTTCCTAGCCGTGGCGCAGGGAATACTTCCTGATAAGTGAATTATCTCTGCAGAATCCAAGAAGCGGTTTCCCAGGAAATCACTAAGCAAATTCCATTACCGAGGAGCTAATGCGCAGTCCGGAAAAGCCCGGCATGACCTGGGAAATGAGTATGAGGGTGTCAGTGGCTTCTTGGCTCTCAAGGGGTGGGGGAGGAAAAAGCAAGAGGAGGACCATGGAGAGCCTCCTGGCCCTCACCCTCGGCCCCTCCTTGTACTGACTTCCTGCTGCTGGTTGCCATGGAGCTGACCCACAGCATGGTAACCCCTGTGAGGAGCACCACTGCCCCATAGGGTTTTCAAGGCCACAACCTTCACAAAGCAGGATGGCTAGCCCTGACTCCTCCCACCCTCAGCATGGATGTAAACCAGCAGTGTGGGGGCTTGTAGTCAAGAGCCCCACAGAACACACCAGATCAAAGAGCTGCTTTCTCAGTTGCAGGTGAAAGAATACAATCATGACTTTTGGGGGCACAGAGAACCCCCAAACCAATTCACTACCATTGAGTCGATGCTGACTCATAGTGGCCCTCTAAGACAGTGTAGACAGTGTGGGAAGTGTGCCCCGTCTGACCCCACCCCATCCTAGAGTGAAACACGAAGCAGCAAGGGGACCAAAGCAATGTGGTACCCAAGGAATCCCAGAAATAGACCTCAGTGGTCTAGAATTGGTGGGCAGAGTGTGACACTTCACCAGATCCGAATGGAAAACTTCAGAAGGGTCAGCAGACAGACCTGGAACTGTTTATAGGCTATTTTTTTTCTTCTCCCCCCTCCCCCTTTTTTTCTTTTTCTCATGCCTATCCATATAGGATAGGCAAGATAACCAATCCTGAGGAGAAAACAATGGAGCTGACTGCTCTGGGGGGGACATGGAAGAGCAGGAGGTGGGAGAAAGTGAGGGGGGAGCCAACTAACCTAGGGACACGGGAACAAGAAGAGATCTAAAGTTGATGGCGAGGAGGGCGTAGAATGCCTGGTAAGGTTAGATCAAGTACAGTGTAGCCGAAAGAAAGTACTGAGAGTCTAATGAAGGTTGAACATGATGGTGGGATAGGAGGAAAGTAAAACGAAATAAAGGAAATAACTAGAAGGTGAAAAACATTTATAGAGGTATAAAGACAGGCATTCACATATGTAAATATATTAATATATAACGATGGGGATATAGATCTATCTACATACATTTAAATGTTAAGTATTAAGGTCATAGACAGACATTGGGCCTCTACTCAAGCCCTCCCTCAACATAAGAACACTTTGTTCTAATAACCAGGCATTCTGTGATGCTCACTTTCCTGACACGATCACTGAAGTCAAAACGGTGCATAAGTAAATGTGGTAAAGAAAGCTGATGGTGTCCAGCTATTAAAAGATATACTGTCTGGGGTCTTAAAGGCTTGAGGATAAACAAGTGTCTACCTAGCAGGGAATCAACAAAGCCTACATGGGAGAAGCACACCAGCCTGTGTAGTCACAAATTGTCAATGGGATCAGATATCAGGCATCAGAAGACCCCAAACAAACAAATATATCTATGCAAATGATGGGGTCATTGACCCAAAGCCAATCTGTAGACAATTGAACATCCCCTCACAGAGGGTCACAAGGAAGGGCTGAGTCAGCAGGGTACAGCACAGCACCGAGGTAACACAGAGCCTTCCTCTTGTTCTTTACTGCTCCCTCCCCCACTATCAGGACTCCAGTTCTACCTTACAAACCGGTAGAGTGGAGCACGTACACTGGTACAGATATGAGCTCTCAACACACGGAATCCAGGGCAGATAACCTCCCGAGGAATAGTCACGGAAGTATTGATTCCATGAAGGTAGGGGGAAGGTGGGGTGAGAAGGGGAAGGGAAGAAACAGGGAACTGACTATAATGATCGACATGTAACACCACCCCCGCCCCAAGGAGGATAAACAGCAGAAATGTGGGTGAAGGGACACAGCGGATGGCGTAATATATGAAAATAATAATAATTTATAATCTATCCACAAGGGCTCCACAAGGGTGGGAGGGTGGGAGAGGGAGGGGGAAAGAGGCACTGATACCAAGGGCTCAAGCAGAGACAATGTTTTGCAAATGATGATGGCAACATATGCACAAACGTGTTTGATATAATTGATGGCGTATGGATTGTTGTCAGAGTTGTAAGAGCCTCCAATAAAATGATTTATTAGTGGAAAAAAAGACAGAGTAGAACTGCTCCTGTAGGCTTCTGAGATGGTACCTTTTTATGGGAGTGGAAAGCCTCATCTTTCCAGGAATGGCTGGTAGTTCCCAACGGCTTACCTCTGGTTGGCAGCCCAACACTGTGCCACCAAGAGACCACCAAGAGCAAGAAGGAAAGACGGTTCTCACCACGTCATGTTTCCCTTGTGACGATCTCTAATCTCCCAAGCCTAGCATGTGTGCCTGTGCCATTTGGAACATGTATCCCTCTTAGAAAAGAGCTGTGCTTACACGATGGGTTAGGTAGTGGGCTATCTTTATGGGAGCACGTGGGGGAAGGCCAGCCCCCCACAACTAATCGTGGGTTTGATAGGCACAATTGTACGGTTGAAATATATAGAGACAGATATTATAATAAAGTCATAGAGAGCATGAGAGCTAGAAGAGAGATTGAAATAATGGAGTCAGACACATTTCATGGTAGCATGCTCTCCTCAGCCTCACTTGGTGGTCCACATGGAGAGAGGGGAAGGAGAAGGAGGACTAGGGGAAAGGAACAGGGGAGTGAGGATGGGGGAGCCAGTCTCCCATCTCCACGCGGACCACCAAGCAGGGCTGAGGAGAGCATGCTACCATGAAATGTGTCTGACTCCATTATTTCAATCTCTCTTCCATGTCTCATGCTCTCTATGACTTTATTATAATCTTTATAATGTCTGAACCATCACAATTGTGCCTATCAAACCCACGATTAGTTTGGGGGGCTAGCCTTTTTCCCCACAGGAGCAGGCAACCCCATCTTTCTCCACAGAACAGTTATTTGGCTTGAACCCAGAGAAATGAACCCTCAAAAGACCTGTACACTCACATTGATAACAGCATTGTTTACAATAACCCCAAAGTAGCAACAGCCTAAATGGATCTACAACAAGGAAGAAGGGATAAATAAAAAGTTATATATATATATATAGTGATTAATTGGCAATAAAACAAACTTCCATAGATGCATGCTGCAGCTTGGATGAGCTGGAGAACATTGTGCTAAGGAAAATAAGCCATATTGTATAATTACATTGTATGAAATGGCCAGAATAGGCAAGCCAATAAAGCAGATTAGTGGTTGCCAGGGACTGAGACAAAAACTAAACAAACAAGCAAACAAAGCAATCCATTGAGTTGATTCCAACTGATATTCCTCCTCTGCAGGGTTTCTGAGACTGTCCAGCTTTCTGCGAACAGACAGCCTCATTTTTTTTCCATAGAGCAGCTGGATTTGAACTGCTGACTTTGCTGTTAGAGGCCCAACACTTAGTTGACAACACTATCAGGGACCATGGGGAGGGGAAAGTGGAGAGTGGCTGCTAATGGATGTGGAATTTTTTTTTGTGGGGGGAATGACAGAAATATTCTAAAATAAGGTAGTGATTATGGGTGTACAGGAAACCGTGGTGGAATAGTGGTTAAGCCTTTGACTGCTAACCAAAAGGTTCAAACCTACCAGTTTCTCCACTGAAAAAAGATGTGGCAATCTGCCTCCGAAAAGATTACAGCCTTGGGGATGGGAGGAGGCAGTTTTGTGCCATGCTGTGCGGTTGCTATGAGCCAGAATCAACTTGACAGCAGAAAGCTTGATTTCGGATTGGTCTACACATCCTGGAGTCCACTAAAACCCTCTGAATTGTACCGTTTCAATGGATGGACTATACGGTATGCCCATTATTTTCCAATAAAGCTGTTTTTTTTAAAAAAAAAACCACCCAAACTACTATTTATGAAACAATTAAACCAGTGGGAAAGCTGTCGTCCTATCCTGTTGCCTCTGATTGGCACGTCTTGTCTCAGAGACCACTCGTACAATTAATTGGAAAAAAAAATTTAAAAACAACAAATGAAGATCCCCACTGCTATTAAGGTGGTGGCCCACAGAGTTGCCAGCCTTTACCTCTTTATGGAAGCAGACTGCCTCAGTTTTCTCCTGGAGCGCGGCTGGTGGGCTCAAACTGCCCATCTTTTGGTTGGCAGCCAAGGGCTTTAACCACTCTGCCACCAGGATGCCTTTGACCCCTAGATTTCTCCTCGGACTGAACCAAGATGGTTTCCTGCTTTCTTCTGTGCATATCGTAAAACAGCAAGAACCTTATAAATAATTAGATTAGATTAATTAGATTGTGCAACCATCCTTCATATTTGTTTTCACTTTTATGGACCCAATCTTACGGTTCTTTTCTGTCTTCATATCTAGATTTTAAATCATGTTTCAAAAGACTTCCTCGTTGTTAGATTATGAACACATCAATGTGTTTTCCTATGAAGTTTGTCTTCTTATATTTAAATCTCGGAGTCATCTGAAATGTAAATGATTTACTGGAAATATGGGATTTTCATTGGTTTTTCCAAAGAGCTGCTGTGGCTGCTGTGAGGAGCCATCAAGTCGGTTCTGACTGAAAGCCACCGTACGCACAACAGAGCGCAGCACTGCCTGGCGTGGCGCCGGGCCGTCCCCACTATTGTCCTCATGCCGAGCCCATTGCTGCAGCCGCTGTGTGAGCCCGTCTCACTGAGAGCCTTCCTCTTTTCTGCTGCCTGTCCACTCTACCCAGCAGGACGGCCTTCCCAGAAACTGTCTCTCCTGCAGTATGCCCCAAATACGTAAGACAAAGCTTTGTCATCCTTGCTTCTGAAGAGCACTCTGGCCGTTCTTCTTCCAAGACAGATAGGTTTGTTCTTTCGGCAGTGCATGGTACTTTCAGGATTCTTCTCCAGCACCAAAAGTCGATGCAGCGACAGTCTTCCTTATTCAGTGTCCAAGTTTCACATGCATATGAAAACATGGAAAATAGCATGACTTGGTCAGGTGCACCTTAGTCCTCAAAGTAACATCCTTAATTTTCAAAACACTCCAAGGCAGTGGTTCTCAACCTTCTTAATGCCGTGACCTGTTAATACAGTTCCTCATGTTGTGGTGACCCCCCAACCATAAAATTATTTTCGTTGCTATTTCATAACTGTAATTTTGCTACTGTTATGAATTGGGTGACCCCTATGAAAGGGTCGTTCAACCCCAAAGGGGTCACGACCCACAGGCTGAGAACCGCCGCTCTAAGTCTTGTGCCGCAGATTTGCCCAGTGCAATGTGTCTTTTCATCCTTGACAATGTCAACCTTTCCTCCATGTGTCTACTGGTGCATGTCTGAGGATCCGGGCCTTGACATTGAGTAGTAATCCCTACCGAAGGCTGCAGCCTTTGGTTGCCATCAGTGTTTCAGATCCTCCTCATTTTCATCAAGCAAGGTTGTGTCATCTACATATTGGAAGTTGCTAATAAGCCTTCCTCCAATCCTGACGCTGCGTTCTTCTTCATACAATCCAAATTCTCTGCTTATTTGCTCAACATCCAGATTGAACAAGTATGGTGAGAGGATATAATCCTGTCAGACACCTTTCCCGACGGGGTTGTATACCGACAGCCTTCTCTTGTGCAGTTCACACAACTGCCTCTTGACCCTTGTCCAGGTTCCACGTGAGCACAACGAAGTGTGCTGGAATTCCCATTCTTCCATGGTTTATCCATAGTTCATTATGGTTTAAACAGCCAAGTGCTTTTGCATAGACTATAACCCACAAGTAAGCATCTTTCTGATACTCTCTGCTTTGAGCCAAGATCCAGCTGACATCATCAATGACATCCTTTGCTCCACATCCTCTTCTGGATCTGGCTTATACTTTGGGCAGCTCCCTGTCAATGAACAGTTGCAACCGTTGTTAGTTGATATTCAGCAAAATTTTACTTACATGCGATATTAGTGACATTGTTCTCTCGTGTGAGCATTCAGTTGGGTCATATTTTTTTTGACAGGGTACAGATATGGATCTCTTGCAGTCCTTTAGCAAAGTAGCTGTGTTCCAGATTTCTTGGCATAGACAGGTGACTGCTTCTAGTACTTCTTCAGCTTACTGGAACATTTCTCTGAGTCATCAGAAATTTAAACATTTAACTGGGGATACAGGATTTTATTTGTTTTTATGATAGCTAGTTAATTATTAAACCAGGAGTTCTTAACCTTGCCTTGGTATTTTTAAAAGTAAAATTTTGATATAAAAAATTCACATATCATACACCTCCATAGTTAAGTCAAGAAAATGGGTCTTCAACAATTCATATGGAAAACATGAATCCAATCTCAAGTTCTATTTTGGAACAGTACTAGTTTGTACTTGGAAAAGAAAGGTGAGAATAATCACACAAATTAGATAATGTAATCAATGTCACTGAATTATAATGTAGAATTATTGACTTCATACATGTTCTGCTGTACATATGCATGTATGTATGGTCAGCAACAATAAAACATTTTCAATTGCAAAAAAGAGGGCATGGGGGCATTCAGGAACCTGGTGAACTTTATGTAAAATGTGGTGTGTATACACATTTATTTTTCTGGGAAAGAGATCCTGTCAGAATTTCAAGAAGTTTCGACTCACAGAAAAGTCACTGGGCTGTCCAGGGAGATGAGCTCTATACATTCCATGGCCCAAGGCTCGATTTGAGCCCCCAGGCTAGGCACTAGCAGTGACAGGGTGAAAGTTCTCCGTTTGCCACATTTCAAATAAGAGCTGTATCACTGTGAATTCTGAGGCAGAGAACCAGGGAGACTTGGGTTCTCCTGGGACCTGGGAAGCATTAGTTTTTTAATCATCTGCTGGCAAAGTAATAAAAAGCCAAACCCACTGTCAACAAGTCAATGGAGGAGCTCAGGATAACCATGCAGATCAAAGCCCAGTGAGTCGCCACTACACCACCAGGGCCCCATGCCTCCTCTGAAACACAGGGCCTATGTATCACCAAGAGTTGGTGATGACTACCGATAAAGCTGGGCCAGCCTGGTGCAGTCCCCCACCCCCTTGTGGTTCTCCGAGGGAGAGATCCACAGCCGTGGCAGCATTCACGGAAACCTGTTAGACATGCAAATTACTAGGGCTTCCTGGACTGGACTGACTGAATGAAAAACCCTAGGGTGGGGCCCAGAAATCTTCCTTTTAACAAGCCCTCTAGGTCAGTGGTTCTCAACCTTGCTAATACCGCGATCCTTTCATAAATTCCTCATGTGGTGGTGACCCCAACCATCAAATTATTTTCGTTGCTAGTTCATCACTGTCATTTTGCTACTGCTATGAATCATCATGTAAATATCTGATAGGTAGGATGTATTTTCATTGCTGCAAACTGAACAAAATGAAAGCATAGTGATTCATCACAAAACCAATATATAATTCTATATTGTGAAATATTTATTTCTAATTAAAAATAAATGAAATTTTGTCTTGAAGCATGGTGTAGCGTGGGTCACAGTCTTCACGCCTGGTACTTGTATGTGGGCGGATCTGCATGTGGGTGGACCCGCCTGGAGATGGATAGAGGATCGGTGTCTTGGTTCCCAACACCATTGGAAGTAGGCAACCCCTGTGAAGGGTCGTTTGGGGTCACGACCCACAGGTTGAGAACCACAGCTCTAAGTGATTGTGATGTACACTCAAGTTAACCCCTGGTTTCCGAGCATGCAGGGAATCTAACAGTGAAAAGACCAAGTCTCTTTTTTTAGAAAAAGACATTTCACTGTGTGATTTGGATGAAGGTGGTGTAGTGGAAGGCGCTGTTAACCACAAGGTCGGCAGTTTGAAACCACCAGCTAGCTGCTCTGCTGGATATTAAAAAATAAAACCAGGCTTTCTACTACCAGAAAACAGTGACTGTCTCAGAACCTCACGGGGGCAGCTTCTCCCTGTGAGCCCCCATTGACTCGATGGCAGTGAGTTCGGATCTGGTTTGGTGGGGTGAAGCCAAACACAACTTGAGCAAACAAAGAGATGAATTGGGAAGCACAGTGGCGAGGGCTTGATTTGGTGGGGCGGTCAGGGAAGTCTCCCGAGGAGGCAGTTTGAATAGAGACCCAAAGAATACAAACGAGTCACTGTGACAAGATCTAGGGGCAGAATCTCCCGGCAGAGGGCACAGGTGGAGCACCGCATCTGAAGTGGCCGGAGCGTGGCCTGTCTGCAGAGCGCGTGCCGGGAGCACAGTGTGAAGGCGGACTGCATCGCGATGGACTTGGAGAGGCTGTTGGTGGCAGAAAGTGCAGGTTTTGTGGCGTCATGGTGATGGGGCTTGCTAACCACGAGACCAGCAGTTTGAAACCACCAGCCATTGCACAGGAGCAGACTCTGCTCCCGGAAAATAGGGACCGTCGGAGCCCACAGGGGCAGGTCGACTCTCTCCTAGAGGCTCACTATGAGTTGGCATTAACTCGATGGCAGTGAGTTTGGATTTTTGGTTTTCTTTTGTTTGGGTGGAACGGGAAGGCAGTGGATGGTTCTGAAAAAATAAGGACATGACCTGATTTACCTTTTAGCAGGTCCCCTCTGGAATGAACAGTAGGGAGTAGGGTGAAAGCAGAGCAGCTAATTGGGATTTTGCAATACACCCCCTTCTTATTTATCAGCTATCTATCTGGTTACCTGATATTTTACATCTACTACAGTAGTAAAAGAATCCATCAATTTTGTGCATCTATGACATACATTTGGCAGAAATGAATGCTGGGATGAGAAATGGGAACAACACTGGCTGTGATGGTTAAGATTATGTATCAATATGTCGTGATACTAATATTGACAGTTATAGAATAAGGTAACTTAGTAATTATTTAATGATGTAGTCATCTTCCATTTTGTGATCTTATGTAATCAGCTCAATTTTCACCCAATGCTAATTTCTGCAGAGCAACTTGGTCTTTGGAACCTACCCATATTGATGAGTGAGGCGTAGATATGATCCAGGCAAGGAATGCTATGGCCCGGATAGCAGACCAATGTGAAAAAATTCATTAAAATTGTACACAGAAAAAATGAAGCACACCCACTCCTCACTTTATAATATGGTTCAGTTTTTAAAAGATCAGGTCTTTAGGTGAAAATTAGCATTACGTACCTTATGGCCAGTGACAGGATTCAAATAGCTTAACAATCAGCCCACTGCCCTAGCGACCATTTTAAGTATACAAAAAGATATACCAAAATGTAGTTTATTATTGCATGCTGTTAATACTTAAATAAGAACAATAAAAGGGGTACACAAACCTAGACTATGTCACACTAAAGTGTTTTAAAATTTTAATGAAAACTATTAAATAATACCTGGCAGAAAACAATAAAACTTTCATTTAATATAGTCCTACAGTGCCTCTTGATTGGCGTTGTCGCTTGCAATATTCTTGGCTTTTGCCCGAGCATCATCGGCTGTGTGCTTTATCCTTAATCATCTTTCCCCTGTGGGATGGGAGCCCATTCCTTTAGAGGTAGGTCAATCAGACCAAAGCCATTGTATTCGCTACATTAGAAGCAGGCAGCTTCTTGGAATATGTCATGTTCATCTTTGAAAAACCTCTTTCTGCTTCCGCTGCACTGACAGCAATTGTTCTGACAGTATTTTCTCTCTTTGGAAACACTCAGGAATTGCATCATTTACTCCTAAAATCCTATGAGAGTTTGAGGCTGACATGAATGACAGCGTGTCCCCCTCTGGGTGTTTGCCACTTTTTCTCTTTGTGTTCTATGTTTGCTTACTAAAGTAATAAACCCAAAGGAATAAAAAGTAGTATTTCATTGAAAGTATAACAAGTTCTATAAAATGAATCAATAAAAAGGGCAGGCATGATTGCATCTAATTTTTTATACCTACGGATAGAATAGTCGCTTTGAATATGCTGCTGTGCAGATAGATGAACATTAAAAAAGAATAAGGAATGCAAATTTGTGATTTCCACACTGGGCAAACTGCTCACCTGCCTACCTTAGAATTCTGATTACAGGTACCATCTTAACAACCAATTCACTGAATTTATCAAAAAATTAAGTAGTTGTTTGACTGAATCAGTTCAAACCAGGCTGAAACCCACCACTATTTATCACCCAGGGGATGGTTTATAATGTTCTTTATCATAAAGTGACAGTAATGCTTCCAAATTAGATGAAAGACATGCATGAACCATAGATATATACATGGACTTTTGGCTTGCACTTAATTCTAGTCCTAATCTAAGAATAATTAGTTGGTTCTTATGACAGAGTCCTGCTCGGTACACGCCCTCATGAAGACATCACTGAAGATATGGCTGCTGAAATGTGTGGGGAATGAAATCAGATGGAACCTGGTATCAGAAAGAATAGTGTCTGGGGTCTCAGAGGCTTGTCTTAAAACAAGCAGCCATTTAAATGAGGTTTCAATCCAGTCCACACGGAAGAAGTACACCACCTTGTAACCAAGGAATGTAAATAACACAGTCCAAATCCGAAAGAGGGAATGGAATCAGAGCTTACATCGTGGACACCCAGTTTGTGGAAGTCTGGATGACAGAGGAGGCCCCAAAACTCCATTTGCAGGGACCGCACATGGATTACGTCTCCGCTGAATCCTCTCTGACCATAGTCGAGGGATGTGAATCTAGCCACGCTAACAGACCAAGAGCATTTTAGAGTAGATTCTGGGTGATATATTTAGATTAAAATGTAATGTAACTTAGCATTTGATTTACCTTTTGACTATTTTAAAGTTGTTTCAGCTTTTAATATCTTATGCTTTCTTTGGGGATGAGGTTTTGCTATGATTTGTATCGTCATTGTTAAGGGTTTTAAAAATTATTATTGTTTGTTTGCTTCCTGTATGGATTAACCTTTTATAAGTGTAATTTTTATACGTGAAGCCCAAGATAGGTAGATCGATATAGACAGCAACTGGGTCGACACTTGTCTAGGTGCATGGCAAAGAAGAAAATATTCTGAAATGGATTGTGTTGATGATCACACAAATCTTAATGTAATTGAGCAATTAAATTGTATGATAAGGGGAGTATATCCCAATTAAAATATAAACATTAAATTATAAAACAATTAAAAAAAAGAACACTGACATTAGGCAACATGAAGGATGACGACATAGGTATATAACTGGCGAATTACATTGTTACAAAACTGCCAAGCCCCTGAGATTTATGGGCCAGCCAAGTTGACCTAAAACTGCAGCCATCACAGCCAGTGTTACTCCTGCCTCACACCTTGGTGTTTGTTTCTTCTCCATGTATGTTGTTAATTGCACAAAATAGCTTTTCTTCTCTCGGCATTTTTGTAAATGTGAAATGCTGCACACTAAAGTAGTTGATGGGAGTAGGTGTACACACACACACACACACACACACACATTCATGTGTGTAAGTATATATTTCTTTCCTAAAATCATCTGCCAAAATAGTATATAGATCGTGGGGAGAAGGAGGGCAGTATGGATCATTTTGTACTTTTCTAAACAGAGAAGATGTCTTATCATGTACATGATAAAATGGTATTTAAAGATAAAATGTTTAAAAGTAAGAATTACAAAATTGGGATTGAGGAATACAAAATAGTATCGGTGATGGGTGATCAGCCTCTGAGGAGAGGAGGCACACCTCTCCGGGCTAAGCCTCTTCCCTTGAGGTTGCCGGGCTAAGCCTCTTCCCTTGAGGTTGCCGGAGCCAGGCTGGTGAGTTCAAGTGAGCGCATGTTCGAGTGAGCGCATGTTCTTAGAGGAGCGCCGGGAGGCACCAAAGAGAAGGGCTGAACCAGTAGCCCCAAGGTTGGTGGTTTGAATTCACCCAGAGGGGCCTTGAGAGGCAGACCTCAAGCTCTGCTTCGGAAAAGTCACAGCCCTGAGAACTCTGTGGGGGCAGGGTTCCACTCTGTACATGTGGGGTCACCGTCAGGTAAGATCCACTCAACAGCTAAAAACCAAGCCCAACCCCCAGCTCTTTGTGATCATGGTGATTTCAATGAATGGTACCTCACCTCTGGACCTGGACCCGTCCTCTAGTCTGGTGACTTTTTAGGCCGGCAGATCACCGTGGGCAACTGAGAATTCCTCTGAGAGTGTCGGCTGCATTGCCCAGCATACACCAAGTGGCTCTGCTCGGCCTTCTGGGCAGTTGATTCCCCAGAGGCTGGGATGCTCTGCATGTGCCTGACTCACGGGCATGAAGAGGAGGAAATGCTTTGTGCAGGGAAGGCAGCAGCTGGTTTCTCCCATCAGCAGATCAGAATTGGTTGCATCCCAACAAGGTCAAATGAGATTAGAGTGTGCCTGGTGTGCATCTCATGTAACTGTAGGGTGTCTGTCTGTAATGGGCTGAAGGAAGAGGACATTTTAAAGCACAAAGGGAAAGTCGCGCTCAAGCTTCCTGGGCTGGGGGAGGCTTTCTGCCTTCAGAGAAAGAGCATGCCTCTGGGGTCAGCTTGTATCCTGCCGATCCATCGTGCTGTGTCTGCTTTCATGTGGGTGCCGCTGAAAGGGAGAGTGTTATGTCTGATTTTCAGAGACATTGAACACAGACTAAAGAAGGTCAGGGAAATGCCACGCTTGGTCTTTCATCATTCTCCAATCGTCTCTGAGAAGAGGTGTGGAGCCATGTTCCATAACAGCAATCTAGCAAAGTGCTCTCTGGCAACTCAATCTCTTGGGATACAGAAGGAAACTCTCACCTCCGACCCCCGGCAAAACGTTTTCACGTAGATGATGCCAGGCAGGGTCCATACCTCTGTGGACAAACCTACAAGGCTCTCCCAGACTCCTGTGTCCCCGTTCTCAGGCTCCGTCCCTCTGCAGCATCAGTGGGCTCCCCTCATGTTTGATCAGGCAGAAGTGGCTCTGAGAAGGGCAGCAGCGCTGTGCAGGAAGTCAGGCTTCTGTTACGTGCTGCTCACTGGGTTGAGCGCATTGTGGATGCCTAATAAGCGGCTTGGACAGCTATTATTTTCCCTGACTATTTCCTGGCACAGAGCTCGAGGGCTATTCTGAGGCTAGACACTCTGGAAGGCCCTTCTCATTCTAAATAACAGGGGGGCAGAAGTATTAGCATCGTGTCTCATGACTCAAAAAGCCTGAATGCACATGATTGAAAAGATAAATCTAGATTCTCCACATGGAACTTGAAATAAATATAGAAACGGAGGGATGCTGAGATGAAAACAGTATGGACGTTGACATTTGGGGAAACGGTATTACAGTAAACATCTGAAGGAACAGAGGAAGCAGTCTTTCTTGGAACAGTGGCATGGTCGAAAGCCCACTATGTCATCCAGAAATTCATTTGTAGACATAGAGCGGTGAGCTTTTGAGAACGAGCGTTTCACGAATGGGTATGGTTGAGAAATAAAAATGCAACGATGACATGTACTTGCATTTCCAAGTCTCAGAGTGTTTTCAGTTCCTTTGACACATTCTGTGGGCTCGAGAACCCTGTGAGCTGATTAGAGACGTCTCATTACATTCCTCCTGGAAGGAGGGAGCCTGGATCTCTAGAGCGCAGAGATGCCCAGGAGCTTCTAACCACAGAGAAGGAGGGCAGCTTGAAGGGCGTGCCCTGGGCGGCCTGGTGCGAGTGGGGAAGGGGTGGGGGCGGGGCCAGGTCCAAATCACAGGGAGGACGCCAGGGGGGCGTGTAACCCAGGGAAGCGCCGAGCTTGTGTGCTCAGTACTTCTTGGGTGTTTGCTAACGTTACAATCTATCATCTGACTTGCGTAGACGCAGTACATTGGGAGCCTCCTAATGCTGGGCAAGCGTTCACTGTCAACAATAAAATAGCATTACAACCAATAATCATAAGACGCAGAGATGGATCGTGCCAGAGAAAATATGTAAAAGAAGAAAAAGGATTTATCTGAGAAGGCCACCATCTGATTAATAAAATGATCAGATAAAGAATGACGGAAACCGCGGGTATCAAAAGGCCACATCAAGAATCCAGACACAGGGACCTCCAGCTTGGAGGGCGCCACGATCCAATATAGAAGCCACGCCCCCTCCCTGGCCCGCCCCTTAAGGATCGGTTGCGGTAGAGAGCTGCTGCAGGAGCGCACCTTACTTCTCATTCCGTGGGTGGGAAAAGGACTCACGCGCAGGCTGCACACCACAGGTGATTCTCCAAAATCTAGACGCAGGTGCTCCACATACTGCTATTCTTCTGTGCTCCAGAAGGTCATTTGGAATCTTGCAAATACCTGCGAATATTACTGAAACAAACAAAACCAATTAGTCCCTGGCCTTGGCAGTGGCAGTTCATGGAGGTCCCAGTGAACAGTCTGCAGGCAATTCTTCTGTCCCTTCAAATTAGGAAATAGGTGCTCATCTTTTCTGAGTGATGTGATGTTTGAATCTTTCCCTTCTCTGGTCCGGAAACCAGCTTCTCCAGGGTGCTGCCTTCAAGGGGCACAGGGTTCGTCCCTAGTGCTCCTGGCTTGGGGTGCAGGTTCTGCCTCCACCGCCCTGGGCCCGAGCAACTGCTCAGCAAGCATGTTTCCAGTCAAACAGGTCATTCTTTACCTCTGTATCCGAATGCTCATGTGGACACACACACACACGCACGCACACACACACACGCATGCATGTGAGGGCTACCCCCACAGAAAACAGACTTTTTCAAAGCTATGTATTAAAAACTTTTTTTACAAAGCAATCTTATCACCTTCAAAGGACTCTCCATTACACTTAATACATTTGTCAGATTTGCACTTCCATTCTTGAAAATATTTTTCAAACTCATGTTTGGATGGCTGACAGCACCTCCCTCATTTTTACCTTCACCTCTTCTATCTAGTCAAATCACTCTTTTCATGTCCCTCTGTATTCACAGAAATAAAAGGAATTGCACGGAGCAACGTCAGGTGTGTGGGGCAAGAGAGGCATGATGTTTTTTGTCAAAAACTGGCGCACTGAGAGGGCTGTGTGAGCAGGTGTATTGTCGTGGTGGCAAAAGCAGTCCCCCAGCGTCTGCCACAAACCAGGCCTTCTTTGTTGCCCACTGTTACGCTACCGTTTCAGAACCTCTAAATAGAAAGCTTGATTAACAGTTACACCAACTCACAGCGAGTTCTGATGCTCACCTAGCTGGGGAGAGGGAGAAGCAGCAGATATGTGCTCTGCCCAGCGAAATTTCGGGTTTGGTGGGGAACCCCCTTGCACTCTAACACATCATCTCTCTTATAGACACACACATTAACTCACTCTCATACACACACACACACACACACACACTCTTACACATATACACACATATACCCGGTGGGATTCAAATAATTTCACCGGTTCAATGCCCTAATGATTGATTTAAGTATTAAAAAAATTCTGAAAGTTAGTTTATTACTTCATACAGTTCATACTGAAATAAGAACAATAAAAGAGGTGCAAAAACTAGGTTATGTGACAAGAAAACGTTTCAAAATATTAATGAAAAATATTAAATAATACTTGGTAGGAAATAATAAACCCGTTGTTGTAGATACTCCCATGTTGCCTCTTGATTGGCATCCTCCTTACAATACTCTTCACTCTTGACTCCGCATGGCCAGCTGTGCGGCTTGTCTGCAACCATCTTTTCCCGCTGAGAGTGGGACCCATCCCTCTAGAGGTAGGCCAGTCAGGCAAGGATCAGTGTGCTGGCCGGGTTAGAAACCTGGTCTCTGAATAGGTCATGCTCATCTTTGAAAAACCTCTTTCTGCTTCTGCTGCACTGACAGCAATTGTTCTGACAGTATTTTTAGCTCTTTGAACACTTTCAGGAACTGCATAATTCACTCATAATATCTCTTGGGAATTTGGGGCAAACCACACAGCTGAAATGAATGTCAGTGTGTCACCCTCTGGACGATTGACACTTTTCCTCTTTGGGGCCTACGTTTGTTTTCTGACGTAACAAACACGGAGTAAAAATGCAGTGCTGCATTAAATGTATAATGAGTTTTTGGAAACGAATCCATAAATAACGTAAGCATAGTTACATCTAATTTTTCATACTCATGGATGGAATGAACACGACTATAGGCGTCCAGAATACGCTTTGGCACAAGTGAATGTTAAAAAAGAGTAAGGCTTAAAGAGTTATAAAATCAAAACAATAAAGAGTAAAGAATGTAAATTTGTGATTTCCACCTTAGAGAGAACTCGGATTACAAGTGTCATTTTAACAAATGGCTCATCACACGCAACAAAAAATTTAGATACTGTTTCTGCCGAGCCTGTGTGAACCAGCTGAATCCCACCACTGGTACACTCCCATACAGTTTTTCACACATGATTCACTCCCACATGCACGCACACTCTTCCTTACCCACCATTCTCTCTCTCACATACTTTTTTGCCCTCATGTAATGCAATCTCACATACATATATGTACTCTTACATACACTCACACATGTTCTCACTGTTCTATCTCAGATGCTCACTTTCTCACACACACACACATACATTTTTCACATGTAACTGATCCTCTGTGCATTCTTTCCCACATGCATCCTGACAGTCTCTCTCTCTCTCTCTCTCTCTCTCTCTCTCTCTCTCTCTCTCTCTCTCTCTCTCTCTCTCTCTCTCTCTCACACACACACACACACACACACACACACACACACATCCCCTATTCAGATGCCTGCATAAGGAGGGGCCACTCTCCATCAAGTCTAGGAAACTATTCCTCGTCTTTCCCCTTGGTCTCTTCAAAGGCACCTCCTGATCCACATCCTTTCGGTTCAACTTCGTTCCCACCTTCTTGCCAGAGAGTTATTTTTACAGGCAGCTCCCTCCCTCTCTGCTCTCCTTGGTCACTGGTCCATGAGCATGCCCAGCTCCGCTGAAGAAGCCCCTGCCTCTGGATCTGGGTTCGCCGGGTCTCAGGGACAGGCTGGAACCTGGGTGAGGACGCACAGGCACATTCTCGCTGTCACCACTCTCCAACCCACATATGGACTGACTTTGCAAGATGCCTTCAAAGTTTTGGCTCTGGGAAATAGACACACACACACAGACACTGGCACCCCTGGGCAGGGATGCCAGACAACTGAACAGAAAAAGGACTCCTTTTCATCCAGCAGCCTTCTGATTCCAGAGGAGCCACGACCTGCTGTTTCTCTGGCAACCGAGCCCTCAAAATAAACAGGATTCTTCTCAGACGGGCCAGTAGTCCATTCAGCTCAGCCATTTGCCCCAAGACAAACCACGCTACAACAACACTCAGGGCAGTCGCTGCCACTGTCTGCTTCTCTGCCACTGTCTCTGTTTCACCTCCCGCTGCTGGCCACCTCCCACCTCTGCTTCCCTGCGCTTGCCATTGGCTGTCCAGAGTTGGGGGCAAGGAGGGCTCTGTGTGTGTTCCTGTGGGTGGGGTTGATGTGGAGGCAGGTCCCTCTGCAGATAAATAGGGTCAGCGATAGACCCAGAGACGGCCATCCTCAGCTCACCAGCCTGCCTCCCTCCTTCCCACTCAGCCCTCGGGGGCCGGGAGCTGGCGAGGCGGCAGCGTCTGGAGGCGGGCCAGCAACCTGATGTGCATGCCACAGCCCGTCGCCTCTCCCTGCACACAGCCGAGCCGCCGCAGGAAAGGCCGACGCAGCTGCAACCTTCCGTGACAGTGACGACTTGCCCCTCCGAACCGAGGACAGAGGTAAGACCTTGAGCCTACAGGCTCCGTGGCTTCCAGTAAGAATCAGGGAACCAGCTCTGGGGAACAGAGAGCAAGTGATACTCACAGCTGAGTCTCTCTCTCTCTCTCTGTGTGTGTGTGTGTGTGTGTGTGTGTGTGTGTGTGTGTGTGTGTGTGTGTGTGTGTGTGTTTCCCCCTCCTGAGGGCAAGGGCGGGTGGTGATGTGCAGAGATAGGGACAGGTGAAGGCAGCATAGCAGGTGAAAGGGACTGGCACTGGTGCTGGTGGGGAGTGAGTCCCGGGAAGATCCCCCTGGCTACACGGAAGCTGTGTGCCCGCTGCTCTGTGGACAGGCCTGCTGGTGGCGTGTGCGTGTGAAAGTACACTGAGATTCTAGGAGACCGAGCCATCATAATGCACCTGCACTGCCCACTGTCCCCACCGTCACCACCCGGTCAGGACGGGGCGGGAACGAGCTCATTGAAGTGCTGGAGGTGGCCCCTGTGGCTCTCCAGACTGGTTGGTGTTGTTATCTTGCTGTGTCAGTCATGGAAATCAGTCACATCAGAAAGCCTGCCCACTTGGTTGGTGCTGTTCGATGCTATAGGGTGGCTCTGAGCCCTAGCAAGCGGCTGTATATAGCAGAACGAAACGCTGCCTGCTCCCGTGCCAGCCTCACCCCCGGGCGTGTCTAGGAGCCCATTGTTGCAGCCCACTAGGTAGGGACCTTCGCTGATGAAAGTCCGGCTGAAGTAGAGGACAATCTGCGTGTATCCGCTCAAGGTTTAGAAGGGTTATTACTCGGACAACCCCCCTGGTTGCCTCCCACCCTTCTCTCCGGGAGATAACTCTGCGGAGAGGTGCCAGCGGACGAGCCAGAAGGACTAGGCACTGGGCGCATTCTCGGGCACAGATGCCATGCACGCCCACGTGACCACAACATGCCCAAATTACGCAAGGTTTCCAGAGAGAAGTTCTTGAGAAATTCAGACCTCTAGGTGCTGGGATGGAAAGTCCAGGCATGGAATCAAAGACCCAGAGGGAAACCCACCTTGCCTCTCATGCCCAAGAGCCCACCCTAGGTCATTACAGACTCCAAATCCTCAGTGCTCACTCTAGCTAGAGTTTCAAGTCCAGCCCCACTTCCCCTCTCCCTTTCCTCTTTGGTGGCCAGTCTGTGTTCCACCTGCGACAGGTGCCTCGGCAGAGGATGAGCCAAGCCTCAGCTCTGATGGCTCCGCTGAGCGTGAGCCAGCCGGGCATTGGTGGGGACTTTGGAGAAATGGGCCTGGCTTTGGAAGTGGTGTGCAGAGAGTGGCTGGCTGGCCATTTCCTGGGGAAACATGTCTGTGTGATCAAGTGTGGATTTTGGTGGAGACGCGGATTCACAGGTAAACGTTCCTTTTTGTTCCTTGGAGTTTATTTGTGTGGGTTGGGCACTGAGGGCTTCCAAGGAAAAGCCTCTTTGGAGACTCGATGTCTCCGGAGGAGCATCACCAGAGAGAGCTACTGCTCAGGTCAGCCGGCCAGTGTGGGAGGCTTCCCTCGGCCCACCACCCTGCCATTTCAGGAATTCTCGAACAAAGCACTTAACCAAGACCAAAGTGAACAGAGAAAACATTGCATGTCATTTAGACTTCCTCCAAATCTGATGTGCACATTGGTACGTGTGGCTCCTTAACGGGCCCGGGGACCTCATATCCCATGGTGGTTCAGTGGTAAAACCCTTGCCTTCTGTATGGGAGATCTGGCTGGGATCCCCAGTCACCATATCCAAGCACAGCCACCATCTGCCTGTCAGAGGAGGCCTGCGTGATGCTACTGAACAGGTTTCAATGAGCTTCCAGACTAAGATGGACTAGGAATGAAGGTATGGTGCTCTACTGCCCCCCAATCAACTGATGAAAACCCTTGGGATGATGACAATCCAACCCCATTGGAGGTCCCCATGGATCAGGGGCAGGCTTGATGTCAGCGAACGACAGCAACCGTAGGGGTTTGGCTTTGCAAGTGAGCAACATTGACCATGATGTGAATGTGCTCCTTGGAGATGGTGGGTGAGCATTCATACGCTCCATACGCTATTACAGTTGTGAAGCTGCTGGGGGTTAAGTTTCGTCCGGTGGGAGGCACACGCATCACCACCTCATTCCGTAGGCAGGCACTGCAGGCCTATTGCAATACCTCCTTGATTTAGGCTACTGGAAAAATGTCCTTTGTTGTCATCTGTGCCACAGACGGCCCCTGCTTTAGGTACATCTAACACCTAGACATGACACATAACCGGTGGGGGAGCATTTTTTCCGTAAGAAAGGGTTTTCTGAATGAACACTTGTTCCTCGGGCAATTAGGGTATGTCCATGGTCATGAGCCACGACCTGACTGCCTTGGGGAAGCTGCTGGGCCAATACTGTGAACTCCTCTAGCATAATACCTGTGTCCCAGTCAGGACTCCAGGCTTGGGAGTCTCACTGGTAACTACATTATATTGTTCTGCCACCGACCATGTTTGTATAACAGGGGTTTTGTTTTGTTTTTTGCCTCCTATGTACTTCTAAATGCGATGTATCCAAAAAACCCTAGGATACCCTATGACCTCGTGCTGATGGTCCTTATGATCCAACTGATACGCCTCTGTCGTTGTCCTTGTCCCATTTAAGACTTAATACATATTCTCTTTACTGAAAAAGAAAAAGAATGTGTCCCTCTCAAGGTATGATTGGATTTAGCCAGTTAACCACAGAGAAAGAAGGGGTGTTTGGAGGGGCGGGTAACAGAGAACAGGGCTGGCCATGGGATGTTGGCCCCACCTGGACCCTGAAGGCGTTGAAGGCATAGGAAAGAGTGGTCATCTGGGCTGAGATCAAAAGGGAGGGGCGAGAGGAGGAAGGAATCACAACCATTTTAATTGCTCAGGTATACTACTTCAGAGGCAGCATTCCATAGTGGTGAGGTGCATAGAGTCTGCAGCCAGGCTACCCGGGTTCAAATGCTGATTTATTTATTAGTTGGGAAAACTTTGTATCTCAGTTTCCTCATCTTTAAATTGTCACATGCCTGGTCTACCATTCCTGGAACGAATACCATATATACTCGAGTATAAGCTGACCCGAAAATCAGCCGAGGCATCTAATTTTACTGCATAAAAATGTGCTGAGAAACTCGGCTTACACACAAGTAGATACGGTACTTGCTATTAGGACTGGAATGGACAGTGGCGTTTGAAGAGGCTGCTTCCAAGGCCATTTGCTCCAAAGTCCAAAACGATGTTCTGTGAGCGGCCGCAGTGCCACCTTTTGCCTTGGCACAGTGCTAAGAGCACTCAGAAATAGAAGAGCTTCCGTAGTCGCCAGTGATCCTCAGGTCCTTGCTCTGGGCGCTGCTGTGCTAAGCTGCAGCACCCCTGAATCCTCACCACCCCCCTCTTCACAGGGCTGTGACAGACTCAGGCTGTGCTTGACGCTCCTGAAGTGGCGTCTGCTGAAGCCACCCTGTGGTAGATTGAGCTGCACACCCCGGTGGCCCAGTGTGACTGGTCTACATCAGTGTGCTGTGCATGGCGTGTGGGATGTCACTAGAACAGCCCTGAGAGGCAAGCGGAATTCATTAACAGAAACTGAGCTAGAGGTGATGGTGAAGATCCCAGAAGTTAGGCTCAGGTTTGAACTGTTCACCCACAGATGGCGGGGCCCTTGCTGGACCAGGGTAGAATCACAGGCTTGAGGCTCACGGGTAACATTCAAGGATGGGGCTTTGAGAAAGTCCATCATTCCTCCAGGCACCCAGGAATAGGTGGTCTCAGATTTCTCTAACCCAGCCCCCCTTAGATGGAACCCAGCAAGAGAAGTAATGTGCCCAAGAACAGAGGCAGAGGCTGCTGGACCAGACTCCCAGCACCCCTCAATCCCAAAGGCATAGGTCATCTGGAGCTGAGCCTGGGTCAGGATTAGGTGGCCCACATGGAGAGATATTCCAGATCTGCATGTTAGAGTGTGGTGAGTAATGCAGAGGATTTGGCTTGAAGATGTGGTCCCTCTCCACTGTGCACTTCAAGCAAGACCAACAGAGATCTGTTTTGTGCATCATTGCGCAAGATTTCGTCTCTTTGTCCAAATAATAGGATAATGGGAACAAGTGTGGGGATAGTGCCTGCCTTGCATCGGGGCTGATGGGGTGGGGTGGGGTGGGGTGGGGGTTAGTGACAGGGAACTCATTACTGTCCTCCTGGACCTGTGCTCTGGCCCAGTGTCTCCAAACTTCCATGTGCATGAAGATCACAGGGTAGTGTGTATAACCCATCAGGTTTCTGGGTCCTACCCACAAAAGTCCTGACTCAGGCAGGCTCACCAGGGTCCAGGAGTCTGCATTTTCCAGGTGGGACCCAGGTGATTCTGGTGCCATTGGTCCACACACATACAAGTTAGGAAGCTCAGGTCTGGAAGCTACTCTGGGTTCCTTCTCTTTATGATGGTGACAGAACATGGAGTTGTGTAGCCTGCATCAGGGGCAGCTGCCCTCTTCTTTGTCCTCATCCTTTTCCCGAATTCCCACTTCTCCTGGCCTAGATCTCCCCCGGATCCAGTCCCAATAACCATAGGACCACAGAACACTGAGTTCTTATTATGTGTCAGGTACGGGGCTCAGCCCTTCCCTTACCTATTCCTTCCTTCAGCCGTCATAACAATCGCCTAAACGAGCTACGGTTATTACCCACAATTCACAAGGGAAGGAAAGGCCCGCCCTATGAGTGAGTGGCTGAGCAGGGGTTGGAATTCAGGACTAGCAGATCACCAGATCCCAGACACAGAGCATCTAGGGTAATCCAAGAGAGTATTCGGAGTTCCTGTTGGTTCATCCCTTCCTTTCTCCTTCTAGGGCGTCCTTTTCCCATTCCCATTTCTATCCCCCGTGCCCCCCCCCCCAAATTCTCAAACGGTCACATCCTTTCTTTGCTATTTTCATCCCATTCAGTGAGTCAAAGAGGGTTTGGGTGATGGTCAGGTGGAAGGTGGAGGAGACCCTGTAGGACCGGACTTTGAGGTGATCTAGTTGCAGGCGAACGCCTCATGCCAAATTAGGACAACTCGCTTTCCTTCAACTAGGAATGCCTTTCTGTTGGTTCATGCAGCGCTCTTGGGAGTCCCAGGGCGACTTAAGGTCCAAGAGGGACGAAGGAAGCAATTAATAGGTGAAGAGCGCAGAGGGAAGGGGAAGTAAAGAAACCAGGAGACCAGAGGCAGCCACTCCAGTGTCATTCTCTCATCCGCTGACACTGATGGAATGTCTACCGTGGGACAGGCAAAGGGCTGACCGCTGTGGCTAACAGGGGGACTTGGTGAAAGTTCATGTCTAGAAGAGATGCAGGCATCAACAAGTAGGCACTCTTGTGAGCTGGCCTTTGGATGTTTATGGTGGGGGACCTTCCTTTGCAGGGAGGTCTGCAAAGCGCCCCCAAGGAGGCGATGCATGGGCTGAGATCTGAGGGTTCAGTGGGTGTGCCCTGGGAGAGGGCAGGATGCTTCAGGCAGAGAGAAAAGCACGTGTAGGGTGTGTGCCAGCATGGCCCGGGCAAGGAATGCAATCTCGGCCATTGTGACTGGAGCTTGGGGAACAGAAAGCCCAGTTGGAGCCCAAAGGGCAGGCAGGGCCCACGGCAGGGCAGCCATGCTGGGGCTGTGGATCTTCTGCTGAGAGCTCCAGAAAGCCAGAGGCCATGAATGTGTAAAGTGTCATTTTTATAAAGTGACTTTGAAACAGGGGTGCTGCTGGTGTGCCTCAGAAGTGGATTGACCCTGAAGCAAGAGAGCAGGCTTCTTATGTATAGTTTGGAGCCCTGGTCAGCAGTTCAAACCTGTACACCACTTTTGGGGAGAAAGATGAGACTGTCTGCTCCCATAAAGGTTTACAAAGCCCCGGGGACCCTATATAGGATCTCTGGGAGGTGGAATCAGCATGATGGCTGTGGGGTTGGTTTCTGGTTGGTGCTCACATACTTGAGGTTGGCTACATTGCCCTTGGGGAGTTGGTATTCCAGGCTACTTCCCAAAGATGGTTTCAATTTGAGTCCTCCCTCAACAGAAGTATGGTCTAGGAGTCGGTCATGGCCATATTGTTGTCGTTAGGTGCTGTCCATGGGTTCTGACTCACGGTGACCCTCCAGGCCACGGAATGCCCCACCGCCCAGTCCTGTACCACCCTTACCACTGGCCCGTTTGAGCCTATTGCTGCAGCCACTGTGTCCATCCATCTTGTCAAGAGACCTCCTCTTCACTGTCCCTGACGTTACCAAGGTGATGCTTTTCTGCAGGGAGGGACTGGTCTCTCCTGACAACATAGCCAAAGCATGTGAGACAATGTCTTGCCGTCCTAGCGTCTAAGAAACGTTCTGGCGGCCCTTCCTCCGAGACAGACGTCTTTCTCTTGACAGTCCACAGCACTTTCAATATGTTTCACCGTAATCCACAGGAATCGCTTCTGTGCCAGTCTTCTGTGCCAGTCTTCTGTGACCGTCTGCCATACTTAATGTCTACCTTTCACATGCATGCAAAGTCACCAGAAATAGGGTCTAACAGGAAGGGTCTAGACAGCAGGAGTTCTCTCCTGTGAGTGAAGTTATTTAGTAGGCTTGGCAGTGAGGCCAGGCTCACACGGGGGCTGAAAAGGCAACCCCCTCATAGGCATCATTCAAAGGACCCAGAAAGCCCTCCTGAACGTGGCCTCTCTTTTACCTGGTTGTAATTAGCTGACTCACAGGAGCAGGCTGACATGGGGAAGTGAATTATTCATGGGGCTGCAGGGAATGACAGAGATTCAATCCGTGAAGGGGAAAAAGGGGGTGTATGGGAGGTGAGCGAGAGGGCCAAGCAGAAACCCCATGCCACCAGGGAAAAAGGTGGCCAAAGCCAGGTCCAAGATGGCCCAAAATGGTGCAGAAAGGAGGAGCGCAAAAAACGTGAAGCTGAATTTTGCCTTATTTACGATTTCATCAAAGTAGCAGTCACAAGAAGATAGGACTAAAAAGAAGAAGAAGAAGAAGGTAGGACTTCGCAGACCTACCAAGTCCCTGAGTCCCTGGGCCACCAAAAGGCACCAGACCCAACACTGGGAAACGTCTCATCAATAGTGGCTCTGTTGGCATACTCCACACATCCAGGTTCTGATGGGAAAGCAAATCTCACTCACTGCCCCGCTACCCTGCTGGCCTCAAAAAGAATGTTCTCAGCTTTCCTTCCAGTAGTGGCACTGGATTTGGCTAAGCATGGGTGCTCAATAACTATTGGTTGAATGAAGGAAGGAAGGGCGGAATCATTACATCCTGGGGGTGGGGAAAGCCAAGCTTAAGCAGAGCAATGGATTCTCTGCCCTCTGTTGCTCCTGGCAACTCTGGAAAGGGGTCAGGAGCATCTGAGGACTGAGAAGTTGGCACCAAGGGCCTTTGCCCTCTGCCCCGGTGGGCAGACCTTTGCTGGTTCCCAGGACCCACCTTATGAGTCAGCTGCTCAGGCTTACTTGGCTTAGTTTTGTCTCTGGCAAAAACTCACTTTGGGAGTCTGGACATATCCAGCTTCGTGATATCATTCATGCCTCGAGATGAATAACTCCCTTTGGCCGATGGACACCAAAGGCAAATAAGTGATATCAGAAGGGAGACATTGATCCTGCATGTTCCGGCCCTCGCATGCACCCACAGAGACAGAGGAAACAGCTCATACCCAGCCAACCCCTCACTCTCCTTGTGGGAATAGTGGAAGTGGTTTGCACGGATTAATCAATGTGTGCAAAGTGCTACACCAATGCCTTTGGGGGCACAGGGAGATCCCCAACGGTAAGACTCTTCTTGTCCATCACCAGCATCTTTGGGGGGAAAGCTGAGAATGAATGAGACTGGGCTGCACCCTGGAGTCTAGGAAGCAAGTCCGGCAGCCCAGAGGAGAGCCTTTCAGGTTCACAGTCGCAGGCTCAGCCCAGCTTCCTGCAGATGACTGTCACCTTGAGGGCTTAAAGACAAAATGAAGAAATTTGTCTTCAACTCCGTTCGGCCTCATGGCCACTCCTTACTGTCGGGGCAGAAGGGTGCTCCATAGGCTTCTCAGTGGACGGTTTCACAGGAAGGTTTCCAGTTCTTTCTTCCAAGGCACCTCTGGATGGACTCAAGCGCCTAGTCTTCGGTCAGCAGCTGTGTGTGTTAACCATTTGCACCTCCCAGGGACTCCTCTTAGAAAGAGGTGTGATGAAATTATAGAACCAAGTATTCCTTCTGAATGCCCGGTCCATGATCCCCACTGAAGTGATAGTAGAGATGTTTATAAAGAGCAGAGAAGCATGTCTGCTTCAGGATGGTTTCATTCAAAGGAAGGCCTATTTCCAGGGATAAAGCTCCACTTGGTGGGTCACACCAACTTATCGCTTCATGCTAAGGCATCCTCCGGGCAGCGCACAGTAACTAATCCTGTGTCTGTGAGTCAGGCAAACCTGCCTGGAGAGCTCATTTCCCAGTGGAGGGAGGCAGATGCTGAACAAGGAACCAAATAAGCAAGGTCCTCTGTGCTTAGAAGGCAATCAACCCAGATACAGGGCACAAAGGAGCCCAGGGTAGTGTTGGACTGCTAACCGCAAGGTCAGTGGTTCAGACCCACCAGCCCCTCAACGGGAGAAAAATTTGTTGTTGTTTTTTTAATGGTCTATGGCTTTAACCCATAAAGATTTACAGCCTTGAAAACCCTAAAAAGTTGCTTTGAGTGAGAATCAACTTGATGGTAGTGCACTTGGTTTTATGAATGGAATAGAGAAAACACACACACACACACACACACACACACACACCAAGAATAAAGTCAAACAGAGAGTGATCACGGTCAAAAAGAAAGCAGAAACATTACAATCTAGGACAAATTTAGGATGGGCCAAAAGGGAGGTCAAATAATGTGTTGCATTTTAACCCAGCTGTATCTGTAATAATCCACTCCATTTTCCCACGAGTTTTTGAGGCCCCCTGTGTATTCACCTCAACAACCCTGAGTTAGAAATGATGTCACTACCTCTACTTGAGAGAAATGGAGAGGCCATGCAACCTGACTATGACCGTGCTGCTGCGGGCCAGACCCAGAGTTCAAAGCTACGCCCTTCACTATTGTTCCACTCTACCATGACCCATCCCAGGTGGTTCTCTGAAGTAAGGAGAGGCCAATGGGAGATGGTCTCCCAAGTCAGTCCCTGGGTGTGTCTTCTTTTTGAGGTACGTGAGACTCAGCAAAGACTTCTCGGGACTGTCCAGAGAGAATGCTTCTACCCCAGGAAGTCTGACACCAAGGACCCAGCCAGCAGAAAGTTTGTTCCAGGATGCCACCCCCACTGAGCTTGACCACAGAGCCTCTGCCCTGTGACTCCCTCTTCCCAGAAGGTTCTCGCAGCCTGGACATGTCTACCCTTTTCTAGCATCCAGGCCTCGGGGCACATGCCACCATCTGAGAGCTTCCTTGCTGCTCACCTCGCCTCCACTACGCACATCCTCTGTATTTGCTTCCCTACTGCTGGTAACAAGTGGATAACAGCTAACTATACAGATTATGATTTTCAGTGACTTCTAACCATACAGATTATGATTTTCATCTGAAACCATTCCCCCAGTTGCCTTGGGAGCCCTGTTCTTTGTGAAGGGTCTATGGGAGGCTCTGTCTCCTTGCCTGTGTTAGGCGGGGTTTTCTGGAAACACAAAACCAGAGATGCTCACATGTATATGACAGAACTTCCCATCAAGAATGAATTTTGTATCAAGAAAGTGGCCCAACCCAGTCCAACTGCATATGAAGTCCAGCACAGGCAAATATATAAATCATGACTGGATTGATGGTTTCTCAGGCATATCTGGCAGGGGAGGTTGTGGGGAAATGGGGATTGTGGAGATGAATGTACAACTATTCTTAATATGATTGAACTATTGAGTTCTTTGGTATGTGAATTACATGCCAATAAACCTTTTTTAAAAAAAGCAGTGGAATGTTTCCATGAGCTTTTGGAAGCCCCCAAATATGTGAGATAATACTGGTCAAGTGTACTATGAATGTCAGTGGTATGTCATAATGAGTTGTGGCTAGGACATGACAGTGTACAGATGCAGTAGATAATACATGTGTGCACCAATAGATTTCAGTGCTGCATGTAGCATTTGCTCCATACAATATAAATTATTAGAGACACTGACCAACTTTGCCATCTGACTAAGGTTTCTTGGAAGTCTTTCAAAGAGGTGTCCAAACTAAGGAAAGAAAAATACTAGTGCTAGGCAAGACAGATGCCTTCTTCCCTGCAGCTCCCTGGTCAGCCTCTTCTGGGTGCCAACAAAACGCGACCATCTTGTGCCTGTTCAGCATTTAAAATCCGAATACGAGGAACCTAGAATTGGCCAACAAGCAATAGCCGACCCTTCCCCTTACGAAGCATGAGCTCAGAGCAGGCACAGGGCAGTTCGGCAGTTGTAAACCGTATGGGTTTCCAACAATTAATTAAAGGAGTGTCAACTTCAGATTTCTTTTTAAGTCATGGGGCTGGGGGGAAGCCGAGACCAAGGAGAGCAGTGGACCCCCTCCTCTCAGTTGTTCAATGTAGGAAATAGGCTTTGGGATTTGCACCACTCAGGGAACATGGGGTTCTCCGTGCACGGACTTCTCCAAAATATTGCTCCATAGGCCCTGAGCCTGGGCTTTGAGATGAAATCATTTGAAAATGGGCCACAGGGATTAGAGGGCTGGCCTTTGCTAGGGGGTAAACTACACAGGAATTTTTTGGATTTATGCTTCATGCCGCTGCCTCAGTTTCTGTCCTGGCTCCACCATCACTCACTATCTACCCTTGCTTTAGCTTCCTCCAGAATCAACCAGAGACTGTAAGGACCCACCTCCCAGAGGGGGTTGTGGGGCTGAACTAAAGGACGTGGGTACGTAAGCTCAGGGCCTGGTTGTCCGTTGGTGCTCCCTAATTCTCTTCCCCAGCCCCTTTGGTCCTCCTGACCATCTCACAGACCGGTGGCTGTGGGAAACCTTGTGGTAAGCAATGCTCAGAGGCCCTTGAACAACCCCCTGCACCAGGTGACCATTAGCACATCACTTGGCTTCTGAAGCAGCACAGAGAGATGGATTCTGGGCGAGAGTCCAGGTTGCGGCCCAGCTGAGAAGGCTGATTTTGGGGCAGCTGCTCTCCTGACCTTCAGATCCCTCCCTTAGGCCCAAAGATTGATATTGTCCTACAAAGAAGGTGGGCCCTTCCTTCCTGTCTCATTCTGACCCTCCCCAGACCCCTCCCCACATCCAGTTGCAGCCAGATAGTTTAACACACAGCTGGT
The DNA here is from genome assembly GCF_050624435.1 of Tenrec ecaudatus. NCBI lineage: Eukaryota > Metazoa > Chordata > Mammalia > Afrosoricida > Tenrecidae > Tenrec > Tenrec ecaudatus. The sequence goes on along the minus strand of NC_134531.1, from coordinate 149,441,301 downwards.
TCTGGGTGGATCCAAAAGCTAGGGCAGTGCTAGTGGGGGGGGTGTTTGTTTCTAAGGCAACGTCCCAGTTGTTTCTAATGACCCATTGACCGCACAGCCCCAGAAATGAGCCAAGCCTTTAGAGGGTGGCTTCACCTTGGGATGTCTGGCTGGAGCCCTAGTGTGGTGGGAGGTTCGGATCTCACGCTAGGATGGACCCCGAGGGAGGTCGGGAGAAAGTGAGCCAAAGATAGCTCATCTCCTCCTGTTACTTCTCAGCTTCTCCCTCCTCTTCCCTCAGGGCCTCTCCTGTTCAGACTGCACTGCGGGGCAGTCAGCGGAGGGGTATGGGGCCCCTATTTTAGGAATAGTAGGAAAAAATCTCTTAAGAAACCATGAACTCAAGATTCCTTGCTTTAGGATGGAGGTCTATTCTGAATTGACTCAGTTAGGCTTTTCATATGCAGCTGAGAAAGGAAAGCCCCTTGGTGCCTAATTATCAAATGCAAAAGACTGCTACTGAGTGGATTCCAACTCAAAGCAACCCTTCAGGACAGGGTAGATCTGCCCCCTCCGGTTTCCAAAGCTGTCAGGGTGGTTGGAAGCAGACTGCTGCATCTTTGTCCCAGGAATGGCTGATGGGTTTGGTTAGCAGCTGAGCGCCTAAGCAGTGCACCACTAGTATTCCTTTCAAAACCAACCCCATCCCACTGAGCCAACTCGGAGCCTTCTTGACCCTGTGGGTCAGAGTAGAACTGCCTGCCCTGCCAGGGTTTCTGAGACTTTACAGCAGCAGAAAGCCTTGTCGTTTTCTTACAGAGCACCTGATGATTTTAATCATCAACCTCCCAGTTAACAGCCAAATGCCTAACCACATACCTCCTGGTGACTGATTAAACCCAACTCTCGCTGTTCAGTTGAATTCCAACTCAGTTATCCTAGAAGACCAGGTGGATGCAAAGGGCTTAAGTGGCGAGCAAATGCTTTGAGAATGATTGGGGCAGGGAATGTGCGGATGTGCTTTATACAATTGATGTATGTTTATGTATGGATTGTGATAAGAGTTGTATGAGTCCCTAATAAAATGTTTAAAAAAAAAAAAAAAGAATACCAGGTGGAATTGCTCCACGGGGTTTCGAAGGCTGTAAATCTTTAGGGAAGCAGACTGCCAGTATTTGGCCCATGGCATAGAGCAGAGGTTTGAACACTAACCTTGTCAGTTGGCTAAGTGCTTCATCCCTGTGATACCTGGGATCTTTTGGTGACAGATTCATTAGGAATCTTACATTTGTCACTCTAGCAGCCCCTAAGTCAAGATCCCAGTCTCTTGCTGGCCAGCCCCACATCCCGCCAGATCTGCGCCACAGACTTGTGCGTCTCGCCGGCTCTTTCCCATCCTCTCTAAAGCTTCTCATGCTGCCCAGGGGGTTCAGCTTTAAACTTGGGCAATCATGCTAGGGTTTGCTTACTATGGGGACTGGGTGGACTGGAAAACTAGCCTCCTTTTTCATGGACCTCCTTATTTCCTCTCATATTAACTAAGCAGGTTCGAGGGAGCTTCAAAAAACTCATGGGAAAAGGGAAAGGACAAAAAATGGAATTTCTCTGCGAACATTTTTTTTAGGGTTTCAAAAACTAAAAATTTTTAAACATTTTATTAGGAGCTATTACAGATATTATTAAAATCCATAGTTCCATTAGATCAAGTATAATTATACAATTGCTGCCCTCATCATTTTCAATACATTTTCTTTTTTTCTTGAACTCCTTGATATCAGCTCCCCTTTGTCCCCTCCCTCCCCCAGCCTACCACCCCACTGAACCCTTGATATATTTTATATTATTATTATTGTGGTTTCTTTCTTTTGCCATAACTTACACCACCCCTTGTATCCAATCACCTACAATTCTGATGTTCGTTCTCTTCGAGAGGGCTTACACAGTCATCATTGCTATCAGTTCCCCTTTCCCCCCTTTCCCCTCTTCCTCCCACTGTCTTCCTGGGCCCTCAGGGAATCATTACTCCCATTGCTGTTTCTGAGGGGTTTCTGTATCTTGACTTTCATGTAACGAAAGATCTTGATTATACTAATGTACATAAGCAGTTCTAGAAAGATTAGTGAGGTAAAACGAAGGCCATAATTGTGGGAGGAGAACTCTTTGAAGTCCCCTTGGGTTAGCATAGTGCTAATATGTTGAGTTGCTAACAGCAAGGTCAGCAGTTTGAAGCCACTCGCTGCTCCTTGGGAGAAAGATGAGGCTTTCTACTCCCATAAAGAATTACAGTCTTGGAATCGCTCCAGGGCAGTTCTGCCTGGATCTATATGGTTGTAAGACTCAGAACTGACTCCTGTTGTTGTTTTGGTATCCCGTGAGGGGCACGACCTGGAGACCCAACAACAAAAGGACATATATGGACCCTGCCCTAGAAGAACTTACATTCCCATGTGGCAGGAGCCTGGGGAACAGACAAATGGGCACATGTGTGAGCAGTCATATACACACTCCAATTCAGGCAACAAAGAAATGAACAAATAGAAATTGTGACAAGAGCTATAAGGGAACATGGGAGGTCAAGAAGCAGTTCTAAACTGGGGGAGGAGAGCCTCTTGAAGGAGGTGACATGGAAGCAGATACTAGAGGGATAGAGGGGTCCCCCACGAGTAAGATTGAGTGAAGGCAATGCCTTGTGAAAGAAAAGGCATAGGACAAAACTCGCCGTGAGCAAGAACTTGGTGTGTCCTAGAATCTCAAAGGAGGTCCGGATGCCCAGAGGTCAGCGGATAGGGCAGGGCAAGTGGTCGAGATTGGAGAGGCAGGCATGTGAGGACCAGACCATGTAGTTATGCAGAGTCTGGGTTTCACTGTGAGGTTGGGGAAAACCTTTGGGAGATTAGACGTAGGAGGTGACATGAGCTGATTGACATTTTAAGACACTCACTTGACTCCTGAGTAAGAATTGGCTCTCAGAGAGGAAGGTGGAAGGAAATGAGTTGAGTTAGGAGTCTGCTGTGTCCCCCAGAAAAGAGCTGATGACGGCTCAGGTTGGAGCGGGCAGTGCCACAAGTAGAGACCGCCTGGTCCTTCCAGGGCAACTGTCCTTCGACTAAACATTGTCCTTTTCATAGAACATTTTTCTTCTCATAGAACTATATCTCCCCCCACCCCCCAAATCATAAAACAGAATGAGCGCTAAGGCCAGAGCCATCAAGTTCATCCATGGAAGTCATGGAGTTTAGATACACTGTTGCCTATCTCACTCAAACTCATTGCCACCAAGTGAATTCAGAGACACCCTATGGAACAGGGTAGAAGGTCTCTGGGGGTTTCTGAGACTGTAAATCTTTACAGGATTGGCACGGGTGGTGGTTTTGAACTCCTGACCTTGTGGTTAGGAGTGTACCCACCAGGGCTCTAAGCTATATTTATTAGTTTTCTAAAGATAATTGGGTCAAATCTTTGTCTAGGATTTTCCCTGCTTTTGTTTTCTGAAAGATACATACACACTCCAATAAAGCATCGTAGCTTGTGTAGCTTTGGCTGAATATGAGACGAAATGGGTCAAATCTACTATTTTTGAGGACTTGGGGGAATCAATTGGGAATGAAGCATGGGGCAGGAGAGAGAAAGGCCAAAATTCTTCCCTGAGAAAATTTTGAGTGATCTCAGCAGCAATACTCAAGGACACCTTTCTATGCCGCATGGGTGACTGGCGGCGATGGCTGTGCTCCAGGAGGAGGGACCTGGCTGCGCTACCCTCTTTGGACGAGAAAAGCACTCACGGGAGCAGCAGGTGGAGGGGCTAGGTACAGTAAACATAATAATAATAGCCAGGAGTGATTGTGTGCGTGAAGAGCCTTGATGGCTATTCACTCTAACCCTCTAAACACTGCTGAGGTATGTCCACTCCTAACCGTGGTCAGGTTTCGCGGCAGCGCGCGCAGCGATGGGTGTCACATGACTAGAAGAGACCGTGTCAGGATTTGACCACCAGGCTCCATGAACAAAACCCCTAATGACACCCCAGGGCTTTAATGGTTACTATGCTGTTTTCATTTCGTGTTTTGTTGTTGTTCCTTGTGATTTGGATGAAAGTTTACCGCGTTAATTGGTTTTCTTTTCAACAACGCATATACATTATAAACCATTTTTTAATCCATTTATGTTCAGCAGCTTTAGTTGCATAAAATTTATACACCATACAATTCAATGGTCGAAGGATATCAAGAAGACCAGAAAGATCGTATCATTGACTGTTTGAATCGCTCCTCTGAGTATTCTGACATTTTGTTTTCCGCACTGATTGCAGTCCCCATTTCCTGTTTGTGTCGATCATTTCCTGTTGGCCTTCTTTTCTATCCCGTCCTGCCTGATCCCCGGGCAATGCTGCCCTTTTCATCTCCTAGTATCGAGTCAAACAAACTCACAAGCTCCCTGCCTTCAAGCGGATTCTAGCTCACAGCAACCTGACAGAACGGGGTTGAATTGCCCTGGTCGCAAGTCTTTAAGGTAGTAGAAAGTCTCGTCCACCCCACCCCACCCCCGCCAAGCACCTGGTGGTTTCACACTTGTGGTTAGCAGCCCGCCTTGTAATCATTCTGCCACCAGGGTTGTTTAGGTCACTAGAGAATTTCAAAGGAAAGTCCTTATTAGTGTAGTGGGAAATGCATGGGACTGCTCACCTCTGCAAGGTCTGCAGTTAGAAACCACCAGTCACTCCTTGAGAGAAAGATGAGGCTTCCTCCTCCTGTAGAGATTTCGGGCCTTGGAAACACGCAGGGCCATTCCTCCTCTGAGCTGCGGCACCACCAAGTGGGAATCCTTTCCGTGGCCGAGAGCTTGGTTTGGATGTCCTGAAGCCTACATAGAAAGAGACCCGGGGGGTATCATCGCAAATGTTCGTCGAGCAAGGATATGTGTACGTTTTCTTCCTTGGGCCTGCGTTTTGAATGCTTTGAATGCACAGTGCCTGATACGGAGTAGATACTCAGTTATTTCTTTGATGAAATTAAGTTCATGAATATGTGTTTCTTAAGATAGAATTTTGGGATAATTAAATTCATGTATTTATTAATATATTGGATATGTACATAATATAAAAACATGTATAATAAAAACCAAAATGGTACCCCTCCTCTCAAGGTAACCATGCTAAAATATTGGCAATATTTAGACCTTTCAAGTTTTCCCTCTGTACTTGTGGCTGTTAATCTTTTTCTCATTCTCTATAATAAAAATAAGGTCATGTATTTATAGGTTTTTAACTTACTTTCTCATTTAACAACACATTGTAAACACATTCATTTATTCATCTAAAATATAAGCTTAATGGTGGCAGTTTACTTTTCTATAACTTAATGAGCCCCCATCACTGGATATTCAATTTGCGATCACTATTGTTGATGCTGCGTTGAACGCACTTCTACCTACATGACCACTTATGCAAATCCACATGAGAGGAGCCCTGGTGGGATAGTGGTTATGCATCGGGCTGCAGTCTGGATGGTCGGCAGTTCGAAACCACCTGCAGCTCCTTGGAGGAAAGACTGGGGTTTCTACTTCCACAAAAGGTTACAGCTGTGGAAATACACAGGGGTCACTATGAGTCAGCATCGGCTTCTGTGGAAGGAGTGAGCGACCTGACTGTAACACTGCATATTCAAATGGAAGAGGAAGAACAATGCTTATTTTTAGGACTGTTTTGGGTTGGCCGAGCTGGCATGCTTCTTACATCTGTCCTTCAGACTAGCCCGAAGCGGAGGAGATGTAATTTGAAATACTCCCCTGTTCCCCCAGTGCTGGCCAACACTCATCTCTCAAGTATTTTTTTTTTTTTTTGGATGAACTGCTGCCACAATGAGACTAGGTTAGGGGAAATCCTGGCTGTGGCTGAAATGTGGGGCTGCAGTAGGCAAATGGGTTTAATTTCCAATCCTACCTCCTGCCGGCTGTGTGACCTCAGGCAAGTCAGTGTCTCTACTCTCGGTTTCTCTGAGCTCGACGGGGTTGACCGCAGAGGGTATGAGGTGGCCCAGGGAAAGCTCCCCCAGCATTCTGCTGGGCAGTGTGACTGTTCAGGAAATGGTACTGTCCTAAGGATCATGTTGCTGGAAGCACGGCCTCATAAACTAGGTGCTTGGTAAGACTCCCACCTACCGACTCTGGAGAGCCAGAGGGAAAAAAAACAATGAAAAAGGACCACCAATGCACCCTCTGACTATAGTACCATTGTTCTCTGCCCCCCCGCCCCCCTTTGGCCTCAAAGTCCGATGTGTTAAAAACAATGAGCTCTCTTCTTTACGAAGAACCAGGTTTGTTGGTTAAAGATCTATTTAAATTGTTGTTCACAGCTGCATGAAGAAGGTAGCTTTCCTTTCCATTTGGCCAGCTGTGTTTTATAATGGTCTATCCTAAAAGAAAACAAAGCAGGCGGCAAAAAAAAAAAAAAGCTGTCTACACGACAGCAGTCTTAAACGGTTTCCCATTCCATATGACAATACAGAACATGTATGACAATACAGAACATGTCTAAGCCCCTGAAACGTGGACCACTAGCACGACTGAACGTTGCTGAAGATATTTCCTGAAACTGTCTTACTTGCAAACAACAAGCTGTTGGAAAAGAACCTGTATATTGGTCTACTCTAAATGATGCCCAGAGCCTCCTCAGAGGGTCAGAAAAAGCATCATGGTGGACGATTCAATGAGCATATGCCTTCTGAGTCTCTCAGCTGAGTGTTGTAAACCCCTTTCTCCCTGATTCACGGCTCTTGAAATAGGTGTGTGTCCCGGCGGAGAGGTGTAGCGCTTTCTCTAAACCACGGCACAGACAGCAGATGTGATAAAGCGCTTCTGATGGCTAGTTCAAGATCCCCCGATGTCCACGACAGGAAACACTCAGAAGAGTCTGGTATTCTCAATACTCACATGGCCCCAGAGAATCCCAGATAGCCCATCCAATTGTAAAGCAACACAGTATCTGGCCAACTTGAAGTCAACTAGCCTAATTGGCGGAGTGGTTGTGAACTGGGCTGCCAATCGCAAGGTCAACAGTCCCAAACCACAGCTGCTCCGAGGGAGACTTTATACTCTCGTAAACAGGTACAGTGTCCACTCTGTCCTCTAGGGTCGTCATGAGTCAGAATTGACTCGAGGGCAGTGAGCTCATTTTGTTTTGCCTCTAATTTGCAAATATAGTTGACACTTGAACAACTGGGGTTTGGCCTGAATGGATTCTTTTTCTTGTTGCCATTGCTGTGAGCTATCGTGTTTCCAGTATCCACTTAAAATGCAGTGTTTTTTATACACTGGTCAACTCCACAGGAGCAATGGAGAGATGGATGCCTTGATCTCATGCTAGTATCAAAAGGGGGGGGGGGGTCCACGTGTCAGTGGGCCCATGCAGCGCAAACCCATGCTGTTCAAGGCTCATCTGTACAACTACAAGTGGTAGTGTGGCTGTCAGTAATTGCTTTGGGAATTTTCTCATCCTGCGCTTCATGGAGTCACAGATGTTTACAAAGTGCCCTCCTAGGTGGAAGAGGCCATGCCTCAGAAGATTCACAGTAAAATGTGCTTTGCTCGCAAGCTGTTATAAGCCAGGGAGGGGACGCACACTGACAGCTCCAGGGACTCCGCAGAAAGCAATGAAGCCGTTGCCAGGCAGAGCAGCGTGATGCATTATGAGTCCAGGAAGGAAGGAAGGAGGAGGAAATAGTTCATTCCCTGTGGAACTCAGGGAAGGCTCTGTAGTGGATGTGGCAGGTGACACTGAGCTTGAAGGGGATGAAAAGCTTAATTAGCAGAATATGGAGGAGCCCTGATGGCATAGTGGTCACGAGTTGGGCTGCGATCCGCATGGTTGGCAGTTTGAAACCACCAGCAACTCCTTGGGAGAATGAGTTTTCGACTCCCGTAAGCAGTTACAGTCTCGGAAGCCCCCGGGGGTTTCTTGGAGTCTGCACTGGTTCAATGGCAGAAGGCCTTTCCCGGCTAGGGAACAGCATGAAACAACTCATGAAGTTCAGGAGGGCCTGGTGTGCATCAGGGAGAGAGAGCGGTGCAGGCAGCTGGACACAGTGGAAGGCCAGCTTACTCGAATCCGATGTGGAGCCATGGTGGCTTTGCCAAGGACTGTGGCTCTTAATATCTGGGAAGTGAGCAGCAAGGCGACATTTCTGAGCCAACGGTTGGCATGGGCAGATCTTCCTATTGACCTCAAACAGCGAGAGCTGGGAAGCAGGGCGGCTGACTCTGAACTCCAGCTTCTATTTTACATCCTGCTTGGCCTCTCTGTAGGTGGTACAGGCGAGGCGAGCCCTCACTGCCCCTAGAGTCCTGTGAGCCTGGGCCCTTGGGCTCTCCTCGTTTGCTGACTCTTGTCACCAATCTCCTCTGTAGCTTCTCCTCTGTGCCCGACTGGAATGCTCAAGTCTGGGTGTGTGGAGTTTCAAGTCAGGACGGTTGCCCCTGACCACTCCCCTCTTCAAGCTTTGGGTTTTTCACCCTCAAAGACCTCATCTTTCCACTTTCCCTGTCTCGGCCTTTCACTGGCTTCTCTCTGGCATTCCATCTTCATGGCCTGCCAGATCGCTTTGTACAGAAAACTGACCTCGGAGACAGTGTGCCTTACATGTGGTGAGCGTTTGCCCTGCTGAATGGGCTCCTCCAGTGTGTCCACTGTCTCCTCTGATAGCCTCTCTATTAATTCCTTCCGTCTCTCGGAGCCCTCGGCCCTGATTTCGCTCTGATTCCTTGGCCCAGTTCCTGTAATTTGCCAAATCCAATTCCTGATCAAGTGACTCTTAGAGACACCCCCTCCCTTAGACTCTGGTGGCTCTAGAGCAGGATCTTTTGTGTACTTCCATCTGGTGCGATTCATGGAGCGTCAGGGATGGAGGAGTGAGAAGGAAGCACGCGGTCCCTGCTCTGGGGCAGGGCTGGGGGTGGTCCAGGAAAGGAGGCAAACGTTAACAAAGACTGGAAAAGTTGAGTTCGCAGATGAAACCACTGGAGGGTGGGGAGTTGTGCCCCTCGGCCTCTGCCCTGCCCCATGCCCTCCATCACTCCCTCACCAAGATTCCCCTATAAAACGCTACTAGAAACATCACCTGAATTCCCGACCCCACTGGTTCTCCATTGCTTGCACATAAAAGTATTAACCAGCGGTTCCCAACCTGGGGGTCGAACAACCCTTTCACAGGGGTCACCCAATTCATCACAGTAGCAAAATGACAGTGATGAAGTAGCAGTGAAAATAATGTTATGGTTGGGGGGTCACCACAACACGAGGAGCTGTATGAAAGGGTGGCAGCTTTAGGAAGTTTGAGAACCACTGGTCTACACTCTTGTGAATGGCACCCAAGCTCCTCCCTGTAGAACTCTGGTCTGGAAACACATCCCTGCAGGGCACCGTCATCCTGCTCAGGCTGGTCTACCCCCGTGCCTTATCCTATGTCCACATGAGTACAGCTGCCACCTCTTTCTCAAACTCTGCCCGGGTTTTTCTTCCACTTTAGTCCTTGGTACCTCAACAACAGGCCACGGCCACAGCGTCTGTCGCGGCCTGCCACATTTTCATGACTTCTCTCACCTCCAGCCAAGGCCAGGGAGCTTGTCTTAGAACCCTTGGATCATCACAGAAACAAACAAACGAAAATTGCCAAAGAACTCTAATATTGTTACAGCTCGAGTCACAATAGCCAAAGGGAGAAAACCCCCCAAGTGTCTACCGACACCTGAATGGAAAAATCACATACGTTATATAGACACAATGGAGTATTTCTCTTCCATAAAGAGAAATGAAGTCTTAAGACACTGTGACATAGATGGAACTTGAACACATTATGCTGAGTGAAAAATAAGTCAGTCACAAAAGGAAGAAGATTGTACGGTCCTTCTAACGTGAAATATCTAGACTAGGTAAATGTATAGTGGCCCAACAGGTCTCTGGGTGGTTCAGCTGGTTGCTGTCAGCAACTAAGTGGAGAAAATGTTGAAATCGCATTTTTGTTTGTTTGTTATAGCTATATGCTTGCAATTTTTTAAAAAGCTAAGATTGAGGTGCTTTATAGGTGTCAGGTGCTGCTCTAGGTGTTGTGTTTGCATCCTTATAACAAGCAGGTGAGCTGTGTCCTCTCATTAACCTCATTTTACAGCAACTGAGCTGCTGTTCTGGATAGAAACTCAGGAAGTCTGACTTCAGAGCCCTGTCCTTAATCATCAAGGAGGCCTAGTGGACCTAGGACATGACTGCTAACCAGCAGCTTAAATTCATCAGCAGCTATCTGGGAAATACTTGGGGCCATTGCTCCCGTAAAGACTGTTATTAGATGTCATGTTGGTACCGACTCACAGGGACCCGATGTACAACAAACAGAAGGCAACGCGGCTTGGTCCTGCGCAATCCTCACAAGTGTTACGCTGTGGGAGCCACTGTGTCCGTCCATCTCTCTGAGGCTTTCCTCCACTCTACCAAGCGCCGTGTCCGCCAGGGACTGGTTCTCTAAAGTAGTTGGTATGAGGTCTTGCCATCCTTGCCTCTAAGGAGCATTCTGGCAGCACTTCAAAGACAGACTGGTTTGCTCTTTTGGAAGTCCATGGTACTTTCAAGACTCTTCATCAATATCACAGTTCAAATGCATCTCTTTTTCTCCGCTCTTCCTTAGTCAATGTCCAACTTTCCCATGCATATGAAGTGAATGAAAATACCATGGCTTGGGTGAAGTGCACCTTAGTCCTCCAAGTACATCCCTGCTTCTCAGCATTTTAAAGAGGCCTTGCACAACAAATTTAAGTTGTTAAGTTTTTTGATCTCTTGACTGCTTCTTCCATGAGCATTGATTGTGGATCCAAGTAAGACTAAATCCTTGACAACTTCAACCTTTTCTACACCTATGTGATGTTACCTATTGAGCCAGTTGTGAGGATTTTGGTCTTCTTTGCATTCAGTTGTTATTCATACTGAAGGCTGCAATCCTTGATCTTCACCAGCAAGTGGTTCAAGTTCTCACTCTCAGCAAGCAAGGCTGTGTTATCTACATATCGTGGGTTGTTAATAAGCCTTCCTCCAGCCCTGATGCCAAATTCTTTCACTCTTTCACGCAGCTCTCTCCTGAGTCATGGACTAGTTCCAAGTGAACACAATGCAATGTTCTGGAATTCCCATCCTCCTTGAGGCTATCCATAGTTGGTTGTGACCCACACAGTAGAATGCCTTTGCACAGTCTGGCATTCTCTGCTTTCGGCCACGATCCATCTGACGTCCGCAATGATAAGTCTTTCCCCACACCCTCTTCTGAATCTGACCTGAACTCTGGCAGCCTCCTCTCAGTGTACTGCTGCAACCACTGTTGACTGATCATTCAGCAACATTTTACTTGCATGCGATATGGAGGATATTTTTTCTGTAGTTTAAGCATTCTGTTGGGCCACATTTCTTTAGCATGTGTACAAATATAGATCTCTTCCAGTCAGCTGGCCAAGTAGCTGTCTTTTAAATTTCCATAGAAGAATGAGTGCGTCCAGTGCTTCATCAGCTTGTTGAAACATTTCAATTGGTATTCCATTAATTCTTGGAACCTTGTTTTGGCCAGTGATTTAAGAGAGACTGGACTTCTTCATTTGGTACCGTTGGTTCTTGCACATACGCTACTTCTTGGATGTCAGCGGGATTTAGGTGCAGCGACTGTGCATTCCATTTTCTTTTGATGCTTCCTGCATCAGTGAGCATCCCCCGAGAATCCTTCAGTGTTGCCACTTGCGGTTTGAATTTTTCTTGAGAGCTTTCAGTTTAGGATATGCTGAGTGCGTTGTGCTCTTCTGTTTGGGTTTTGTAACTCTGGGTCTCACACATTTCATTATAGTCTACGTGACTTTGTCTTCTAAAGCCGCCCTCGGGAATTCCTAGTCAGCGATTTGACTTCTCCCTTCCTTTCATTTGCCTTCACAACTTGCTGAATGACTAAGAGTACGCTTTAGAGACTCCTTTGACATTCATTTTAATCTTCTCTTTCTTTCATGTCCTTTTAATGGTCTTTTGCTTTATTTTACTTGTTGACTATCTTTTGCTTTATTCCCAATGTTATCCCACACTTCATCAGGTCTTCTGTCATGTGTGTTTAATGCATCAAATCTGTTCTTGAGATGCTCTTGAAATTCGGGTTGATATCTTCAAGGTTGTACTTTGGCTCCCATGGACATATTTTCATTTTTTTCACTTCAACCTTAACTTACATATGAGACACTGATGGTCTGTTCCACAGTCGGACCCCGACCTGGTTTTAGTTGCTGATGTTGAGCGTCTCCATTGTCTCTTCCCACAGATACAATCAATTTGATTTCTGTGTATTACACATGTAGACCTTTTTGGTTGTTGAAGGAGTATTTGTGAGACATAAGTCCTTGATCTTGCAAAGTGCCATCACACAATCTCCAGTTTCAGTTCTGTCACCAAGACTCTATTTTCCAATGACTGACCCTGCCTCTCAGTTTCCAGCATTTGCATTTCAATCACTAACGATTACTAATGCATCTTGACCACGTGTTGGATCCACATCAGGCTGGTAGAATTCTTCCATCTCCACATCACTCACTCTAGAGGTTGTGCATAAATTTGAGTAATAGTTGTATTGATTGCAGGTCCCTGTATAGCGATAGACATTGTCCGATCACAGACAACAGTGCACTTCAAGATAGATCTTGAGATGTCCCTTTTGACTATGCATACAAGGCCGTTCCTCTTGATTGTGTCACTATTGGCATAGGAAATCATATGATTATCTGATTCAAAATGGCCAATACCAGTCCATTTGAGCTCACTAATGCCTAGAATATTGATCTTGATAACGATTCCAGCCTTAGGAACCCTGCAGAGAAGTTCTCCTCTGTCCTACAGGGTTGCTATGGGTCAGAATAGACTCAGAGGCAATGACCATGAGCCCTTACCCACGTCACCACCCTGATTCCCCTACTGTGCCTACTCGGGGTCTTCGTACACAGGAGTCCTCAATCTGGGTGATTCAATCAAGTGAAGAAGGTCAATTGAGCCCGGAGCACTCTCCCCAAAGTCCTGTTGCAACTCACAATTGTTTGGAGGTCACAAAGAGTGTCTTTAGTGAACATAGCTCCCCTTAAATATATTACCTAAGAAATGACCAATTCAATGGGAAAGGGTTAGTTGGTAGTTTGTTGAATAAAAGTTGATTTTCTCAGAAATGATTTGGATTGTGACCTGCCTGTATCACACCACTCCGTGAGACCAAAGCTCCAAGCAGAGTTTTCTATTCACACATCATCACTGCCTCTGCCTGAACCTGTGAGGAGGTATTTAACGAAGGGAACACCCGCTCCCTCCCTCACTGGACTGGACCTGTTACTGTCCTTATAGAAGGGGAGGGGAGTGGAGGCCGAGCCCTCCCTTCTGAGGCCTGCCCTGCTCAGCTCCAGACAGACCTGCCTTTGTGAGTGTAGGCGGGGAGCACTGGTGGCCTCTGCCTGCGCAGGCTTCTGTGGCATCCGAAGTCAATGGAAGCTGGGCCAGAGGGGAGAGTTGAGAAAGGAAAGTTGGGAAAGGGACAGGGTTGGCTGCCCAGAGAGCTGTACACAGGCAGTCACTACCAGCAGGTCAGCCAGGGTGCTCAATTGCTCTCTGGGACCTGAGCTGTGAAAGGCTGGAGGAATAGGGCGGGGGTCAGACCCTGACAGAATCATTTTCTTTAACCTTTTGGAATCCCTCCTGTTGTTAGGTGCCATGAAGCTGATTTTGACTCATAGTGGCTCCGTGTGATGGATTAGAACCTGCCCCACGACTGTTATCTCCATGGGATTAGATTGTCAGCTCTTTCCCTCAGGGAGCAGAGTAGCTGGTGGGATCCGCCCTTTGAGCTCAGAGTGAGCTGCGGAGTGCTCACCCATTGGCCCACCGGGGCTCCTGCTCTATAACCCTACAGCACGGAAAACACCTGGGGTGTGGAAGGTTTGGTTCAAAGAAGGACAGTCCTCTTGTGCCTTCCCCCTTTTCCCCCATCTGGCTTTCAGTCCAAAAGGTTTGACGCATCTCCTGGCTTCATTCTCTTGGCTTGCCATGCCAGAGTGTAGACATCTTCTCATGCCACTTTGACCTTCCCATCATCAATTAACTAGCCCAGGCTCTCTAGGGGGACATGTCTGAGGACATACAGACAGGCAGATAGACAGACAAATGAGCAAGCGTTGGAGATTTTGTCCAACACACCAGGCTTTCTTGCCTCTCAGGACAAGGGTCCTACATTGGGACCTTCCATACCTGCTTCATTCCGTGCGCCACACTCAATCTCTAAAGCTTTGAGATGCCAAGGGATTTTGAGATCATTAGAACACTTTGGTTGTGTGGCAAAGCCAGGGGCCTATTCCAGTTTCCCCCAGTAGCGTCCTCAGGGCCCTGGACATGTTGCAGACACCACCCTGGGAGAACAAAACTTCCAGGAAGAGCCAGAGGCCCATTTCCTTTGGAAAAGTCTGAGGCTTTGACCAAATGCTATGCTAAAGTAGTTCTCTGTGGGCAAAGAACTAGACTTTGCATTTGCCCAATGGAACTCTGTGAGCACTCAAAGTTGCAAACAAAATTATGGGCTTTCCTGACCTTGTTGCCAGGAGGTAGGTCAATTCATAAGAGGTGGAACAAGGTAAAGAGTCTTGCGCCACTAGAGAAGGCTTTGTTTGATGTACAACCACAGGGAGTGTCTTCAGTGCTCATGAAATGCTGAGAAGGATTAGAGATCAAGAAAAAATGGGCAAATCAGAAACATTCTCTGAAGGTTACCAACAATGGGAGGCGAATAGAAGCAAAAGCAAAACAAACAAACAAAAGAAGAGGTGAAGCATCTCTACTTGTGAGTCTTTACAGCCTCCCGAAGACAAGCTTGTTTGTTAACTTGTTGACCTCTCAGGACCAATAGAAACCTTCAATGGATGAATGCCCTTGGGTATGTGAAGGCATGGGGAGATTCTGGGTGGGCTTATTATTGGCATAAACACAAAGCCCTACTGATTTCTTAAAAACAAGACTTATTGGACAGGGGTGAGGTGCATTGAGAAAAACATGTCATAGAAAAGTCTAGCAAGAATAGAGGCAGATAACAAACATGCAGAGGTGTCCAGGGGTCAGGAAAAGAGACATAAAGGAGCCTGTGACAGGAACTCTTGGGTCACTCATTGCTTGGAAAAACAAAGAAACAAACAAATACCCCCAAACCAAAAATCTAGCTAGGCTTTGTGGCAACTTCTTCCAAGCAGAAGCTAGCCAGCCCTTCCAAGGTATATAGTTTCTGACCTACGGTGTCCAGACAAAGCTAATCAGGAGGAGGATGGTGGTGGAGAGACAGAAACCCTGGAAAGAGGAATGGCAGGTCAGGAGGGCAAATGGGGCAGGGTTAAGGGATCCTGAAGTCAGGTGGGCAGCTGGGGCCTGTATGCCTGAAGTGATGTTGTAGGTACAGAATCGCTAAGTGGGGCAGATGGTTAACACTCTCACCTGCTAACCAAAGAGATGGAAGTCTAGAAAGAAAGTTTAAAACCTTGATGAGCTACTAAAACTCAGCATTAAAATCTATAGATGACAGTTCTAGTCTGGCCTTCGGGGTCATCGTGAGTTGTGGTTGGCGTATTGGCAACTGGTTTGGTGTCTCTCATGACAGGGCTGCTTAAATATCATCACAGAGCATGAGAGCTGATTTGGGTTCTGAGATCTTGTGCCATTGGGAGCCCGGGACTGGTCTTTTGTAGTGGGACTCCTGGGAGATCACGTCAATAATAGTAATAACAAGTGTAATACAATGCAATATTATCATATAGTCCATGCATCTTATTATTCCCAAAATTGTTATTTAACATTTCTTTAATGCAGCATGGTGCTGAGTATTTTCTGTAACTTAATCTAATTTTATCCTCCCACTAGCCCTGTGAGTGTAGATAATAGTGCTAGCCCTACTGTAGAAGACAGGAGACTGAGCTTCGGTGAGGTGACTCTCCTAGCCGGTATTTCACAGCAAGCAGTGGTGGAATCCAGACTGGCACTTGGTCGTGCTGAGGCTTATTCACCGGGAAAGGCTCCACTTGTCTAAAGAGAAGGAACCCCTGTTTGCCTGCAGTGCTATGAATCAAACACAAAACACCCAACTGGTGCCACTTATTTTTTCTCCTCGCCACCCCTACCCCCACCCCTGCCCTCCTCTGAATGCACAGACTTGCCCACGTTCATGCTGCCATAGCAACAAAACTTCAGCACCCACACCCAAGCCACACCCAAATCTTCTGTCATATGTTCTTCCTTCTCCCTAAACACCAGCCCTTGGAAGCCTTAGAGAGTACAGTTCTATTCTGACACGCATAGGGTGCTGTGGGTTGGAACTGCCTTATGACAACTGGGTACTTACTAGATATTTGCATATTTTATCACATATCAAAAAACTGTCGATCCTAAGCTGTACCATTGTTTTATGTATCACTAAGGAAAAATACCACTGATTTCAGAGATGTTGAAAGAGGAAGAAATGCACAGAGCAGGCTTGCTGCCACACATTGTACTGGGAGGTTGGGTCCTACTATCTTATTTCGTCCCCAGTTAATTCTTTCTTATCATCTTCCTTTTATATGAGGACATGTGGCCTTGGAGCTGAGGTTTCTGGGCCCAAAGCTGATCGCCTCAGCCTGATCATTAGCAACTTCCTGTGCCAAACCCTTGCTCTCAACCCTGGACCACACTGGCTTTGAAGAGGACGACCCAGTTTCTGTCCGACCTCTGGCTGAGCACATTGAGAGAGCGCAATGGCAGGACCTAACTTCAAGGGCAAAGGGAGCCTCGCCTCATTCACAAAAGCCTTCCTTGGTGGCGGTGTGGTTACTTGTTGGGATGCTACCTGAAAAGCCAGTAGTTTGAATCCACCAGCCACAGTGAAAGAAAACGATGAGGCTTTCTACTGTAGAGCTTTCGTCTCAGAAACCCGCAGGGCCATTTCTCCTCTGTCTTCTGCGGTGGCTGAGTTAGAATCAGCTCAATGGGCAGTGAGTTTGGTTTTGACTTGGGCCTCATTTCAAGAGCCATGGAGACATGGTGGCCGAGTGCTTGGCTGCTAATGAAAGGACTGACTCTTCGAACCCACCCATGGCTCTGGGGAGAAAGAGCTAGCAGCTGTCTCCCTAAACAACGGAGTCTTAGAAGCCCTACGGGGCAGTTCTACTCTGTCCTGAAGGGTTTCTGTGAGTCTGGACCGATGGTTTGGGTTTTTTCGGTCCTCACTGATCTTCATAGGGCCCTGAACTCTGGTGGAGTTACATGTTCTTCTGGAGTCTGGGATGTAGCCAATGTTCTCAGGAAGATGCTGGAAGCGCTGACCATTCATTTGATGGTTCACAAGCTCCTTTTCTGACACATCTTTCCCACAACTCCAACTCTGCTTTCGATCGGTGCCAGATCCTGTGGCATCATCATTGACCTTGAACTTCATTCTTCCCACGTCTTCTTTGCCTGCTGCCATTTCATCCATTGTCTTTACTCCTCAGCCTGGCCCCACCCCCTTTGAGAGCATTAATCACGTCTTAATCACTTTCCAGGCCTATTTCACACCTCCCCCTCATTAGAGCCTCTCAAGAATCTCTGCTCATTAAGGTGAAAAGGGTGCAAAGGAGAGGTGACCTAGGGGGACGTCAACTGATCAACTTTCCTTGATTGAATTTTTTTTTTAAACTTCTGGGCCGCCATCATTCAGCAAAGGCTGCATGTCTCTCTCCAAACTGGCTTCTTGGTTGTCCAACTTGCAGCGGCATCATCATATGCCTCTTGCCCTCTGCCTTGACCTCTTGGCTATCCTCCCCCGATCTTCCCGGTGAAGAAGGCAGTGTGTGTAAGGGGACACCCTCGTTCCCTCCCCTCCCAGCCTCTGAGTCACTCTTTCCCTTCGCATCTCTGCTCGAAGATTTTCCTGACCCTTGAGATGCAGGATGATCCTTGTCCTTCTCCTCGTTCCTCTTACTCTCCAACAAGAAACTGAAATCACACAACTTGGAAATGACTCCCAACAGATAAAATCATTTGGTTCGAGAATGCCTAATTAAAAAATTTTACGGATTAACCTTTTCAAAATGATTTTCTCCTTTGCTTGTCTCCACTGAGCCTAACCGCCCTACAGAACACCACTATGGAAAACTTTCAAACACTTTCCCATTTCTATATGTGTACATTTTATTGAATATTAGATGCAATTTGGCATCAATGTGGAGCCCTGGTGGCAGAGTCGTTAAGCACTGGGCTGCTAGCCACAAGGTCAGCAGTTCAAAACCATGAGCTGTGGTGTCACGGGAGAAAGACAGGCTTTCTACTTACGGAAGCACTTACGGTCTATGAAATGCACAGGGGCAGTCCTACCCCGTCTTGTAGGATCACTAAGACTCAGCTTGATGACAGTGGGTTTGGTTCCTTGTGTTGTCAATGTTGAATCAAAATGCCAAACCTGCTCGGTGAAAGGTTGCCTTCGTTCCAAGTTCCTCCAGGACAGAAAGTTGTCTGCTCTGGCATTCACGCCACACCCCAGCGAGGCTGCAGTACAACATCACAAGGAATGAGCAAAGACCAAGCACTTGTTATTGGGCTTCCATGCTCATTTAGAGGATGAGCTCCGGCAAGGCCACCATGTTCTCAACCAACACTTGCCGAGACCCTGTGATGTGCCAGGCCCTGTGGTTACACAAAACAGACACAATGGCTTGTCCTCTTGGAAGGTGGATATTTAAAAATCTGTAGAGCGCTGCCTGTTACTTAATGCCAGGCTCTGAGAAGTGTGTTCGAGTAAGCCGCGCAAGGACAGAATGCTGCTGCCTGTCAGCTCTGGCATGGAGCATGGAGGACCGATCTCAAAGGGAGACGAGAGCGGTGCCTAGCAGCTGTAGTGAGCGGCGACTCTCACCCTATAGAATCCATGCATTTAAAGCGTATAATTCAACAGCTTTCAGTGTGGTCACATATTTTCGCAGTTACAGCCACTGTCAATTTTAGATCACTTCCAACACTTCATTTCTCACCCCCATTTTTCCAGGGCCTGGGGAACACTGATCTGCTTTCTCCCCTTCTGGCTCTGCCTATTCTGGACATTTCAGACCATTGAAACCACGCACCACGTGGTCCTTTGAGACTTGCTTCTTTCAGTTAGCCTGATGTCATCCACGTTGACTTGGTTGTGGCATGTACCAGATTTTGTGCATCTGTCAACCATTTTGATGGATACTTGAGTAGTTCTCACTTTTTTGGCTATCCCAAATCTTGCAATGATGAATATTCATGCACAGTTTTTGGTTGCCTGGACACGTGTTCTCAATTTCCTTAGGTAGATACTAGGAGTAGAATGGTGGGTCCTACAGTAACTCTATAGTCCAGTGTGAATCTACCATTCTACATACCCACCAGCATCCTCACGATATTTGTTAGGGTCTGTCTCTATCTTATAGCCACCCTAATGGGTCTGAACTGACATCTCATTGTAACTTTGATGTGCATTTCTGATGGTGAATGATATGGGGTATTTTTCCATCGAGAGAAAAGAGCCTTTCTATAGAGGCAGCTGTTGCCTGCAGGAAGTAGATGCTCAGTCGCCTTTATTGAATGGCCAGACCTGTAAAAGAAAGGCCAGTGAATTGGAAGACACTGGCTCACTTAGTCATGACTAACCTTAAGTTCAATGGTTGTGCCAAGGATAATAACATTTTCCAAATATGAAGCAATATGGTCTGATCCTTCTTACCCCATTCTGCCTGTCTGAACTCTGCTTCACTCAGAGCCTCCTTCTCAGCAGCTGGGCCAGGAGCCGGATCACCAAGAGCCAGGGAGGGTGTAGGGGACACTGAACAAGGAGGACAAGCCGGTTCAATTGCCAAGACTCTGGAGAAAAGATGTGTGGAATTGCTTGAGCTCTGATGTAACATACTTCAGGCTGGCTCTGACTGACAGGGAGCCTGACTGACAAAGGGTGCCTGACATTGGGCTGAGCCCTGAAGAAGGAGTTGCATATGACGATGGGATGCGCCTGTTTGGGGTAAGGGGTGACGTTAGCTGTCCAAGCACCCTGGGGAGCTGAGGGTGAACAGAGAGGGCACAGAGGCCTTCAAGAACCTGGGACCCAGAGAGCTGAGGGGGCACGGGAGAAGTGCCATCAAAGGGTGAGTGTGGATTGTTTGTACTCTCGACCTCCTGCTGTTCCTGAATGATGCCCATATGCAGATGGGATCCAGGGGCCAGGGTAGGCAACCCTGCAGTGAAACCAGGGTGGGACCCCCTGAGCTGGGAGGCCCAGACCCAGCGTGGTTCACAGCCAACAAGAGCTGGCTAGTCAAGGACTCCTGAATTCCAGCTGAGCCGAGAGACCCAAAGGTCCTGATTTGAGCTGGGGAGAAATGGAGTCGGCAGTAGCCGGGCAGGCACATGGCTTCACACTGCAGAGCTCCAGCAGCTTCCCCCCCATAGCCAGAGAGCACCATGGAACAAAGCTAGCGAGAGTTCCTGAAAGACGGCTGTCAGCCCTCAAGGCAGTTTAAATTCTCGCACAGAGTGAGCCGGAAGCTTCCTTGTAGGCTACTTAACCTGAGAGGTCTTGTGAGGAAGTCCAGAAGACAGCCAAAGGAAGAGAAATGTCAGCCTCATTGAGAGAATGTGGGACCGAGCCCCCTGGTTCTGCTTAGGGCTGGTTACCTCAGCAGGGTTAATGGGAACATGGGGGAAATTCCGAGCATGGCTGGGGATGATTTCTGGAGCCTGCTCTAGACAGGAAAGTCTTGGGAAGAGAATTTAAAGTGCATGTCCAAGTGTTGTCACCTTTAGCTGGGATCCTCTCCTATGTGTTTAGGGGCATTTTGACGAGATAGGTTAGTCCTGGGCATGGCAAAGAGTTAATCATTTAACTTCTAACGGCATGTTGGTGGTTTATACCTACCCAGAGCGAGCCCCTCAGAAGAAAGCGGATCAACTTAGGAAAAACCCCAACCTCGAAAAGGCTATGTAGCAGAATTCAACTCTGAAACACAAGGGGTCATTGGAATCCACTTGATAGCAACTGCTCTGACTACGGCTCAGGACACACCCTGGCTCTTAACAGGGTCCCCTCCTTTCTGGAACCCCAACATTGTTCTAACTCTACCCACGCCCCTTAGTCTGCATAGCGACCCCCCACAGTGGGCAGTGCGAGGCTTCCTGTTTCACAGGTGGGGAAGCAGGGGCTTGGGGAGGGTTCCCAGGATCGATGGCAGGTGAGTGACCTACCTGCAGGGACAGAGGCTGAGCACATAGGCACTGCTGCACTGCTCTCTGCGCAAACATCCCCCCAATCACCTGAAGATGGTTTTGTGGGTGAGGGAGGGGAGTCAGTCCCAGCATGATCTGGGTAGGAGTTGCTTATTGAAGAAAATAAGGAAACATTGTTTTATTTTTTCAAAAAGACCTGCCCAGTTCACAATCATAGGGATGGGCTAGTGGGAAAGTTGTGTGTCACCCAAAGTGGGAGAACACTGGAATGACAACTTTGTCTCCCAACATCAGCCAAGGCAAGAAAAGTCAAAGCTTTCTCCAAAGACACCACACGCAGCTCAGTTCTAAGCCTGCCTGCTCCTGTGCTGCCATCCATCCATCCACTTGCCCATCCTTGTACACATCCATCCGGTTGCCCACCCTTGTACACATCCATCCAGTTGTCCATCCTTATACACATCCATCCACTTGCCCACCCTTGTACACATCCATCCACTTGCCCACCCTTGTACACATCCATCCACTTGCCCACCCTTGTACACATCCATCCACTTGCCCATCCTTGTACACATCCATCCACTTGCCCATCCTGTACACATCCATCCACTTGCCCACCCTTGTACACATCCATCCAGTTGCCCATCCTGTACACATCCATCCACTTGCCCACCCTTGTACACATCCATCCAGTTGCCCATCCTTGTACACATCCATCCAGTTGCCCATCCTTGTACACATCCATCCACTTGCCCATCCTTGTACACATCCATCCAGTTGCCCATCCTTGTACACATCCATCCACTTGCCCACCCTTGTACACATTCATCCAGTTGCCCATCCTTGTACACATCCATCCACTTGCCCATCCTTGTACACATCCATCCAGTTGCCCATCCTTGTACACATCCATCCACTTGCCCACCCTTGTACACATCCATCCAGTTGCCCACCCTTGTACACATCCATCCAGTTGCCCATCCTTGTACACATCCATCCACTTGCCCACCCTTGTACACATCCATCCAGTTGCCCATCCTGTACACATCCATCCACTTGCCCACCCTTGTACACATCCATCCACTTGCCCATCCTTGTACACATCCATCCACTTGCCCATCCTTGTACACATCCATCCAGTTGCCCATCCTGTACACATCCATCCACTTGCCCACCCTTGTACACATCCATCCACTTGCCCATCCTTGTACACATCCATCCAGTTGCCCATCCTTGTACACATCCATCCACTTGCCCATCCTTGTACACATCCATCCACTTGCCCATCCTTGTACACATCCATCCAGTTGCCCATCCTTGTACACATCCATCTACTTGCCCACCCTTGTACACATCCATCCAGTTGCCCATCCTTGTACATATCCATCCACTTGCCCATCCTTGTACACATCCATCCACTTGCCCACCCTTGTACACATCCATCCAGTTGCCCACCCTTGTACACATCCATCCAGTTGCTCATCTCATAATTGCTCCTTTGGATTTTTGTCTTTGACTTTACTTTGTTGTTGACCTGACACGTAGCGAAACACCCACCAATAGTTTCTATATGTACAATACCCTGACACTGGTTACATTCTTCCAGTTGTGAGATGCCCGCTCCCTCATCTCTTGAGTATTGAGCTTGCTACATGCCGGATGCTGAAGACTGATGATGAAGGTGGTTCCTCCCTTTGAAGAGTTCACAGTCGCGGCAGAAGCAGCCGCGGGAGAGCGATGCATGCAATGCATGTGGGCAGCAGAGAGTCTGAGGGACAAGAAGGTGCCGCGTGCCTGCAGAGATCCGGAGGGAGTTGATTGCAGGCCAACCTTTCTTTTTCTGGCTGGTCTTCCCTCCTGATCCTTCCTGCTCCCCCCTCCACCCCACACGTCTGCTCTGGGGCCTGTTTCTCTCAAGGAGCCTTTTCTATTTATTCTAAACTATGTATTCATTTTCCTTTTCTTTCTTGGGTTCTTGAAGAAATACCCAAAGTATAATTTGCAAATTTTCTTTCTTGGTCTGCACCTGTGTGTCATAAACCACCCCTGCACCATGACCACATAAGGGGACGCCTCTGTCTTATCTGCAGAACGGATCCCCACGGCCTGACACAGGGTGGGGACTCAGTTTGTCTCCGGAATGAATACACTTTGGAAATGATCTTAAAGAGCCATGGATGCTGAGCTAAGGAGTTAGGCTATTGGCCTGTGGGCAGTTAGGGAAATGGGTGATGACTGAACAAGGCTGGGGCACGATCCGATTTGTGGTTTGGAGGGACAAGGGAAAAGTAGAGAAGTTGTTGGTCTGACCCAAGACATTAATCAGAGAGAAGAAAAGGGCAGAAAACTGAAGGGCTATTTAGACGGCACCATTAGGAGATACTTGTGGGTAGTGTGGGGAAGGGAATGTGACTAAGGTCTCTAGTTTGGGCTGCTTTGTAACCCGCTGGACTGCCATTCAGTAAGGCGGAGGGCACGGAAGAACGCTTCCGCTCTGGCTGCAGAGCAGTGGGACGTGTTTACAGGATGTCTAGGAAGTCTCCCCTTGGTGGGAGGTGGGGGTGGGGGTGGGCTGTGAAGTCAGAGATCAGGGTCGAGGGATGGGAGTGAGCTTGAAAGAGACATAGGCCCATGTCAAAAGCAGACAAGACATCCAGTAGAACATATACATTGTTTAAAGAGAATGCCTTTGGACAGGACTCGGAGATGCCATCCTTCAAAGGGTGGTAAATTTAGGTCCTGTTGAATCAGCTCCGACTCACAGTGAGTCTCTGGATGACAGAAGGAGACACTGCCGGTCCTGTGCATTCTCACTGTCGTGGTTAAGGTTGAGCTCATTGTTACAGCCCCGGTGCCCATCCAGCTCATAGACCGCCTTCCTCTGTCTCGCTGCCCTTCCCCTTTAGCGAGCATGATGCCCTTCCTCAGGGACTTGTCTCTCCTGCCAACACGTCCAAAATAAGGGAGCGAAGTCTCACCATCCTCACTGCGAAGGCACGCTCTGGCTGCACTTCCTCTAACCTCCAAGCGTAGTTAAAGGAAAGGCAGCTGGGCCAGAAGCTTCAGAAAAGTAAAAGAAAGGAGGCCCAGAAGCTAGTGCCATTGTTGAAACAAGTGGTCAAAAGTAAGAGCACTGTCTAGAGTGGGGATAAAACGCCCAACTGCCCATGGGGCACAGAGAAGTCCACAGGGCGAGTGCAGGAGACTCGTGGCCAGGTGGATTCTCAGCCCCAATTAGGCAAGGAGGCAGGTGCACTGGATCAGAGCTTCTGAGGGCTAAGAAGAAGCCAGACAGCAGGTTCTGGGCCAAATCTCCCAACTGGTAAATGCCACATTGGTTTAAAACAATGACTGCAACCTCTGTGATGCTCAAGCGAACCTTGACCTCAGACTCCATCTAGTTCATGGACCACAGGCTTGCAATCCTGACTTCCGAGCAAGGAGGAGTGAGGGGAAGGAAGCCCCAGGGGACTAAGGATGACAGGTGTGCTGGATGCTGGTTGTGCAGGGACGTGAGAGTCAAGTGGGAGCAAGAATGCCTGCCGTTGGGTGGAAGGATTCATTAAGTAAGAGAGATTCAGCACGTTTGGGGCTGAAAAGAAAGATTCAGGGGAGAATATTCTGGCCCTCTTTCCCAAAGCTTTCATGTTCCTTATTGATTTTCCCTTCAATAAGTATTTGCACTAACAACCTACACCATGCATTGTCCCTGCCTGGTTCCACACCATTCCACCGAAGTCATTTTCCATTTTATTGCAATCGTCCTCTGTAGGAACCCTGGCGACACAATGGTGACCGTGGCCGGCTGTGAAATGGAAAGGCTAGCAGTCAGAAGCCATGGTTGACTGTGCAGGAAGAAAGACCAGGCAGTCTGCTCCCGTCAAGATTACCTAAAAAACCCAGACCCATGGCTGGCAAGTGAGGTCCGACTTCCTACAGGACGAGGAGATCTGTTCCATGGGCTTTCCAGGGTTGCTAATCGCTGTCAGCCCATTTTACTCTTGTTGAGCACCTGCTGGGCTGGGGCAGGCTCGACCTGCCGACCTCTCAGCTTGCAGGAGAGCACTTAAAAGGTACAGCCTAGGACACCAAAACCCTACGAGGCCGGTCTACTCTGCCCTCAAGGGCAGTTATGGGTTGAAACAGACTCAGTGGCATACAACGACATCTATGTAGCGATTTGCACAAGTGATTTAACACTCGGGATGAGAGAAGCCCACTGCCCTGCTCCCTGGCATCCTCCCTCTTTCCACCCGGCAGCCTGTTGTGGCCTCTCTCCTTGCCTTCTGAGGCTGCTCTGTTTTTCTACCTCAGTGGTTCTCCACCTTCCCCATGCTGCGACCCTTTCATACAGTTCCTCATGTGGTGGTGACCCCCAGCCATAAGATTATTTTCATTGCTACTTCATCACTGTTAATTTTGCTACTGTTATGTATCATCATGTAAATATCTGATAGGCAGGATGTATTTTCATTGTTACAAATTGAACATAACTAAAGCATAGTGATTAATCACAAAAACAATATGTAATTATACATTGTGAAATATTTATTTCTAATGACGAATCAATGAAATTGTGTCTTGAAGCATGGTGTCACATGGGTAACAGTCTTCACAGAAGGTACTCCTACGTAGGTAGGCGTATCTGCATGTGGGCGGACCCGCCTGGAGACAGACAGAGGAGTGATGCCTCGGTTCCTAAGACCATCGCAAATGTGTGTTTTCCCATGTGAAAGGGTCGGTCTATCCTCACAGGGGTCGGGACCCACAGGTTGAGAACCGCTGGTTTAACCGTATCCCTTGTTTGATCAGTCCATCCTTGATGTGTGCTGCGCTCTCCAAACGCTGGCTCTGGCCGCAAGGAATCTCAGCGGTGATTCCCACAGGCAGCTGTGAGTCCTTGTGTCCCAGTCTAGGGACTGGGCTTGCCCAGCTCAGGTTCTTGGCATTTGAGTGCCCTTTTGATTCACGACGTGATGGGAGGACCTAGCTATGCATCAGGATGGCATCGGAAACCTGACACATTGGGAACAGATGCACATGAACATTTAAGGGGCGTCAACAGATGGGGAGGGGGGATGTCCACCCGTTCTTGCTTTCACCCGTCTCCGTGCCACGATCAATATTTGGAAGTTGCTGCTCGTTGCCGTGAGCCGCAGGAGGTGTAGTAGGAAAGGCATGCCTGGGAAAGTGGCTCGTGGACTTCCAGGAGTCCAAAGGTTGAAGCACCTTAAGAAAAGGCTTTAAGTGATCCCACTCCTTCGGTTTGGCACTGAATCTGTCACATCATCAGTTTGATTATAATGTCAGGAGACCATTCATTGGCATAGAGCATGGAGACTCGCTCGCATTCCCGGGGGAACACAGAGCACTGGGGAAAGCGCCTGCAGTTGGGGCTTGTGACTCCAGCGAGCGAGCGAGCGAGCGCAGGGTCTGGGGAGGGCGCCGCGAGCTCAGCCGCCCTCTGCTGGAACCGGCTCCTTCTGCAGCTCCTGGCCCCCGCCCACCGGGGCAAGGCCAGTGTCAGGTGTGGAAAGCTGCGAGTCCTCCAGTTCTGACTGCTACACGTCTTTGAGTTTCTTCAGCCTCTGAGACACCAAAACTCCCAAATGTTCTGGCTCCACGTTTGGGGTGTACTTTCCGGTTACACAGGGCTTGCATTCTCTTCTTTCAAAAGGATTCCCTGGCTATGATTTTTAAATGAATTAAAAAGAAAAAGAGGAGACTCCTTAGGGCCGAGTTCCACTGCTGGGGATCCAATTGAGCCCGTCGGGATAACATCCCTGTACGGAAGCAGGAGAACCAGACCTAGGAGGCGCCCACAATTCTTTGCGTGACTGCTCAGGGCAGTGGAACAAACATGGCAGGGAGGAAGGGAGGGCTCCTGTCCCCTTCTGGAAAGGTGTCAGCCTGGGTTCCATCGATTCATTAGACAAATATTTGCTGAGCGCAGCGGTGCCAGGGGGTGTGCTGCTTCATAATGGCGGGCAGGAGGCGGGCAGGGCCTCTTCCACCCATGACGTGCGATAACTAGGTGGCATGTTTATTGCAAAATGCCTGGAAACCAAGAGCATCATGACAGGTTACTAGAGCCTCAATAATCTTCTTTCAAATTGCCTATGAATCTGTCATGTTCTGCAGCCATTAAATTTAACTAGGTTAAGTCCTTACGCCTCAGAAATGGTGTCTTTCTAACGTCTTAAAAGGGGCTGTTCTTTTCACCAGAGACACGCTCCTGCTCTGTTATGATAGGAAGGAGGAGGCCGCATGAAAGAAAACAACTTTCCCAAATAACTGCCTGTTTTCCTTGGAGCCGCGGAGGCAGGCGGGGCCCTGTTTGGAAGCGGGAGCCTGCAGTTCCCAGCGAGCTCTTCACAGACCCTGTGAGCCAGGAGGAGGGGGGCCTAGGCAGAAAGTTCTCAGCCCACTTGAGTTTGTAAAAAGACAGAAGCCCTGGGTCCCCTGGGTTGTCCAGAGGGGATTGCTTCCTCACCACCAAACCACACATGTGTGGAGTGGAAGTCAGCAGATGACAGTGGGGGGACAGAGCCGAGCCGGCCGAGGTGATCAAGGGCAATGACTCTCAGAAGCCGAATTTCAACAGGCTTCCGCCAAGATTCAGCTGGTTAGCTCAGCCCCACACTCTTTCCACCTCACTTCTCTTAGGTTTCTAACTCGAATCTGAGAGATCCTTGGGAAAGTCATTGGTACTTCTATTGTCCAAATTCTAAGTGAACATGGCTTTAAAAACAAACCAACATTCTCTCTAAAATCATTTCTGATTTCCAAAAGGGTGATGATGAGGATGGGAGAGGAGGGGATGGATTTTGGAACTTGCTCCATCCAAGAGTTCTGCATCCCCAAGGCCTGTTTCCCAAGTCTCACTGTTCAGTTGAACCCAATTCATGGTGTTCACCTCCCCAAATATTTATGGACCTCAGCAGCACGGTGTTAGAAGACCAGGGCACTGTCCTCAGGAAATCCACAGAGCAAGGAACAGGCTTGGTGAAGAGGCAAGCTGTTTCAGTCCGGTGTCTTAAGTGCAATCCACCAGACAGAACTTTCCAGTCTCTGCCCTTGTGGAGTGATTGTATGGAGGGAAGGGGGTAGGGCATCTGTCCCAATAAAAGCAAAGCTCACACCCTGACAAGTTACCTGGAGGAGAGGTACATGGCACCAGGAGAGCTTTAATGGGGCATCAGCTCAGGGTGTCTTTGAAAGAGTGGCAGGTGAGCTGAGGGAATGCCAGTGTTCACAGGGCACAAGGCTGTCTAGCCCAGGGGCATATTCAAGCCCATAGTGGCTGCTGTTTGGTCAGTCCGTCCCACGGCTGGGTTCCTCTACTCTTAACGACCTGCTGCTTGGCCAAACTCGGCATCCTTCTCTGGCCATGGGCCCTCCCTGATTGCGTCCCTGCTCCTTTGGTACATTCTGGTGGTACAAGAACTTCTTCCAGGGAGGAATGGTTTGCTCTCCTGGCAGTAGAGAGGAGAACAGGCAACAGTCGTCACCAACGACACAGTTCACACACATCCATTCTGCGTCATCCTTTCTCATTGTCCAAGGCCGGTCGGGGTTAATTAGCTGAAGCATTGGGGAACGGTGGTCGAGAGACAGCATGTGCAAATGAACTGTGGCAGAAGGTTTCCACCTAGGGCCTGAGCCAAAGCTGGTATGTGGAGAGAGAAGCGCGGTGGGCCGAGACCTGATGGGTCAGCGTGGCCTCACCCTCATTGATGGCCCGGTTGACCATGGCCTTTGCTTCTCACACTCCCATTGCCTTGTCTAAAGAGAACCCCACCCCCACCAAGGAAAGAGTGGGCTCATTTTGCAAAGCTGCAGGGGCAGGGAGCTCTAAGTGTCTGCTGCTCTAGTTGCTGTGAGCATCATCCCACTACTCTCTCTGGGTGAGCCTGTGGGTGAGGATCCTGCTGGGCCCAGGTCAGAGGTTGCTTGACCAGTCACCCTGGATGTGTGGCCTCCGTTCCATAGAGGCCTTGGAGGCCACAGAAATTAGCCTAAACTCCTGTCAGGGTAACCACTGGCGTTCTGGAGACATTCTGAATGAATGGCCAGCCAGGGTGCTGACCACAGGGCGCACAAACAACCACAAGAGCTTTATCCCCAAATACCCAGAGACAGAGGAAGGAGCAGCACCTCCCGAGAGCAGGCTCGTCTATAAATGGAAACGGACACTGCAAACAAGGCCGAGTCGGTGTGAACCCATTTTTGACTGTCTGGAAAGTCAGGGCAGAAGGAAGTGGAGGGGACAGGGAGTGAGCGGTTATGTCCAGGCCGAGACTACCTGCCGGAGGACCAGG